>NW_026988472.1:3750000-5000000 GCF_030222135.1 Aotus nancymaae
AGGCCAGTATCCATGATGAACATAGATGGAAAAATCTTCAACAAAATACTGGCAAACCGATTGCAACAGCATATCAAAAAGCTTATCCACCATGATCAAGTAGGCTTTATCCCAGGGATGCAAGGCTGGTTCAACATATGCAAGTCTATGAATGTAATTCACCACATAAACAGAACCAAAAACAAAAACCACATGATTATCTCAATTGATGCAGAGAAGGCCTTTGACAAAATTCGACAGCCCCATTCAAAAGTGGGCAAAGAATATAAACAGACACTTTACAAAAGAAGACATATATGAGGCCAACAAACATATGAATAAATGCTCATCATCACTGGTCATTAGAGAAATGCAAATCAAAACTACATTGAGATACCACCTCATGTTAGTTAGAATGGCAATCATTACAAAATCTGGAGTCAACGGATGCTAGAGAGGATGTGGAGAAACTGCAACACTTTTACACTGTTAGTGGGAGTGTAAATTAGTTCAACCATGTGGAAGACAGTGTGGCAAATTCCTCAAGGGCCTAGAAATAGAAATTCCATTTGACCCAGCAATCCCATTACTGGGTATATATCCAAAGGATTGTAAATCATTCTAGTATAAAGACACATGCACATGTATGCTCATTGTGGCACTGTTTACAGTAGCAAAGACCTGGAACCAACCCAAATGCACATTGATGATAGACTGGACAGGGAAAATGTGGCACATATATACCATGGAATACTATGCAGCCATAAAAAATGATGAGTTCGTGTCCTTTGTAGGGTCATGGATGAATCTGGAAACCATCATTCTCAGCAAACTGACACAAGAACAGAAAATCACACACTGAATGTTCTCACTCATAGGTGGGTGTTTAACAAAGAGAACACATGGACACAGGGAGGGCAGCATCATACACTGGGATCCGTTGGGGGGAACTACGGAAGGGACAGCGCGGGGTAAGGAGTTGGGGAGGGATAACATGGGGAGAAATGCTGGATATAGGTGACAGGGATGGAGGCAGCAAACCACATTGCCATGTATGTACTTATGCAACAAACCTGCATGTTCTGCACATGTACCCCAGAATCTAAAGTGCAATAAAAATATATATATTTTATATATATATATATATGATTTTTCTATAAAGTTGCTTGAGCTCCTTATATATATTCAGATGATTAATCTCTTGTCAGATGGGTAGTTTGCAAATATTTTCTCCCATTCTGTGGGTTGTGTCTTCAGTTTATTGATTGTTTTCTTTACTGTGTGGAAGTCTTTTAAATTAATGTAATGTTCTTTGTCCATTTTTGCATTGTTTTTCTATGCTTTTGGAGTATTGCTCAAGAAATATTTGCCCAGACCAGTGTCCTGGAGATTTTCCCCAATATTTTCTTGTAGTAGTTTTATAGTTTGTGGTCCTGGACTTAAGTGATTAATCCAATTTGGTTTAATTTTTGTATTTCTGTGGAATCTGTGGTGATATCACCTTTACAGATTTTTATTGCATCTATTTGATTATTCTCTCTTTTCTTTTGTATTAATCTGGCTAGTGGTCCTATTTTGTTGATCTTTTCAAAAAACCAGCTCCTGAATTTATTGATTTTTTGATCTTTCATTGCTTCTCTTGTGGACCTTTATTGCTATAAATTTTCCTCTAGAAACAGCTTTAAATGTGTCCCAGAGATTCTAGTATGCTGTGTCTTTGTTCTCATTGGTTTTGAAGAACATCTTTATTTCTCCCTTCATTTCATTGTTTATCAAGTCAACATTCAAGAGCCATTTGTTCAGTTTCCATGAAGTTGTGTGGCTCTGAGTTAGTTTCTTAAATCTGAGTTCCAATTTGATTGCACTGTGGTCTGAGAGACTGCTATGATTTCTATTCTTTTGCATTTGCTGAGGAGTGATTTACTTCCAATTATGTGGTCAATTTTAGAGTAGGTATGATGTGGTGCTCAGAAGAATGTATAATCTGTGGATTTGGGGTTTTTTGTGTGTGTGTGTGTCTCTCTCCTTCAGTTCTGCTCTGATCTTAGTTATTTCTTGTCTTCTGCTAGCTTTTGAGTTTTTTTTTTAATCTTGTTCCTCTAGTTCTTTCAATTTTGATGATGGGTATCAAACTTCCTTTATTTGGAGTATATATGTAGCAATAAGATTGCTGGATTATATGGTAGCTTTATTTCTAATTGCTTGAGGAGCCTCCAAACTGTTCTCCTTATTTACATTCACACCAACAGTGTTTGTACTAACTTACATTCACGCCAACAGTGTTTGTACTAACTTACATTCACGCCAACAGTGTTTGTACTAACTTACATTCACGCCAACAGTGTTTGTACTAACTTACATTCACACCAACAGTGTACCAGAGTTCCCCTTTCTCCACCTCCTTGCCAGCATTTACTGCCTGTCTTTTAGATATAAGCCATGTTACACGAAGTGAGATAATATTTCATTGTAGTTTTGATTTGGATTTCTCTGAAGAACAGTAATGTTGAGCAACTTTTCATATGCCTGTTTGCAATTTGTATGTCTTTTTCTAATAAGTGTCTATTCAAATCCTTTACCTATTTAAAAATAGGATTATTAGGGAAAATCCAAGATGGCCAAGTAGGAACAGCTCTGGAGTGCAGTTCCCAGGGAGAACACAGAGGGTGAGTGATCACCGCATTTCCAAACAAATTTTTACTGCCCACAGACCCGGAGATTCCTGGGTAGAAAAGTGTCATGCATCTCCAGCATGGCTGTTTCAGCCGGTGCAGTGGGTCTCTGCACAAAAACTCACACAAATCTGGGTGGCCATTTCAACTGGTGCCTGGAATCCCTGGGAGACAGAGTCACCATTCAACTGAAAAAAACGGGGCTGAAACAGGTAGCCAGGTGATCTGGCTCGGCGGGTCCCACCCCTACAAAGACCAGCAATCTGAAACGCTCTGGACTGAGATTTTCACAGCAAGCACAGCTGGACATGGGATGGTCCAGCTCAGTGGGGAGGAAGGGCATTTGCCATTACTGAAGCAGTCCACCACTACCTAGGCAGTCTGCCATTACTGAGGCAGTCCACCATTACCGAGGCAGTCCACCAATACTGAGGCAATCCACTATTACTGAGGCAGTCCACCATTACCGAGGCAGTCTGTCATTACTGAGGCAGGTTGCCATTACTGAGGCACTTCTTCCTATATCTCTATAAACAAAACCTCAAGGAAGTTCACACAGTAGCTGGGCAGAGGCCACAACAGCTCAGCAACACCTCTGCTGGCAGACTGTGAGTAGGCTAACTCCTCGCTGGGCAGGGAATCTCTGAAAAAAGGCAGCAGCACCTCAAGAACTTATAAATAAATCCCCACCTTCCCAGGACAGAGCACTGGGGGAAAAAAGGCGGTCATGAGTTCTGCTGCAGCAGACTTAAACATATCTGCCCAGCAGCTCTAAACAAAACAACGGAGCTCACAGCTCAGCACTTGAGCTGCTATAAGGGACCCTGACCCCCGTATATACAAAGAGACACCTCATAAAGGAGAATTCTGGCTGACGTCTAGTGGGTCTCCTTCTGGGACAAAGATAACAGAAGAAAAAACGGGCAGCAACCCTTACTGTTCTGTAGCTGCCACAGGTGATCCCCAGGCAAGTAGGTTCTGGAGTGGACCTCCAGCAGTCGTACAGCAGAGGGGCCTGACTGTTAGAAGGAAAACTAAAAAACAGAAAGAAATAACTTCATTATCAACAAAAAAGATGTCCACTCAGAGACCCCAACCAAAAGTCACCAACTACAAAGACCACAGGTAGATAAATACATGAAAATAGGAAGAAAACAGCACAAAAAGGATGGAAACACCCAGAACCAGAATGCCTCTCCTCTCCAAGGGATCACAACTCCTCACAAGCAAGGGAAAAAGACTGGATGAGTCTGATGAATTGACAGAAACAGGCTTCAGAAATTGGGTAATAACAAACTTCTCTGAGGTAAAAGAACAAGTTCTAACCCAACACAAGGAAACTAAAAACCTTGAAAAAAGGTTTGATGAAATGCTAACAAGAATAAACAGCTTGGAGAAAAATATGAATGAATTGATGGAACTGAAAAACACAACAAGAGAACTTTGTGAAGCATACACAAACAGCAATAGCCAAATCAACCAAGCAGAAGAAAGGATATCAGAGATGAAGATCAACTCAATGAAATAAAATAAGAAGGCAAGATTAGAGAAAAAAGAGTAAAAAGAAATGAACAAACCAAGAAATATGAGATTATGTGAAAAGACCTAATATACATTTGATAGGTATACCTGAATGTGATGGAGAGAATGAATCCAAGCTGGAAAACACTCTTCAGGATATTATCCAGGAGAACTTCCCCAACCTAGCAAAGTGGGCCAATATTCAAGTCCAGGAAATACAGAGAACACCACAAAGATATTCCTCAAGACGAACACACAAAGGGACATAATCATCAGATTTACCAGGGTTAAAATGAAGGAAAAAAAATGCTAAGGGAAACCAGAGAGAAAGGTCGGGTTACCCACAAAGGGAAGCACATCAGACTTACAGTGGATCTCTCTGCAGAAACCCTAAAAGCCAGAAGAGAGTGGGGGCCAATATTCAATATTCTTAAAGAAAAGAACTTTCAGCTAAGAATTTCATGTCCAGGCAAACTAAGCTTCATAAGTGAAGGAAAAATAAATCCCTTTATGAACAAGCAATTGCTCAGAGATTTCATCACCACCAGGCCTGCCTTACAAGAGCTCCTGAAAGAAGCACTAAACATAGAAAGGAACAACCAGTACCAGCCACTCCAAAAATGTACCAAATGGTAAAGAGCATCGACACAATGAAGAAACTGCATCAACTAAAGGGCAAAACAACCAGCCTGTATCAAAATGGCAGAATCAAATTCACACATAACAATATTAACCTTAAATGTAAATGGGCTAAATGCCCCAATAAAAAGACACAGACTGGCAAATTGGATAAAAAGTTGAAACCCATTGGTGTGTTGTATCCAGGAAACCCACCTAATGTGCAAGGATACATATAGGCTCAAAATAAAGGGATGGAGGAAGATTTACCAAGTAAATGGAGAGCAAAAAAAGCAGGAATTAATCCTAGTCTCTGATAAAATAGGCTTTAAACTAACAAAGATCCCATGTCCAGCTGTGCTCGCTGTGAAAATCTCAGTCCAGAGCGTTTCAGATTGCTGGTCTTTGTGGGGGTGGGACCCGCCGAGCCAGATCACCTGGCTACCTGTTTCAGCCCCGTTTTTTTCAGTTGAATGGTGACTCTGTCTCCCAGGGATTCCAGGCACCAGTTGAAATGGCCACCCAGATTTGTGTGAGTTTTTGTGCAGAGACCCACTGCACCGGCTGAAACAGCCATGCTGGAGATGCATGACACTTTTCTACCCAGGAATCTCCGGGTCTGTGGGCAGTAAAAATTTGTTTGGAAATGCGGTGATCACTCACCCTCTGTGTTCTCCCTGGGAACTGCACTCCAGAGCTGTTCCTACTTGGCCATCTTGGATTTTCCCTAATAATCCTATTTTTAAATAGGTAAAGGATTTGAATAGACACTTATTAGAAAAAGACATACAAATTGCAAACAGGCATATGAAAAGTTGCTCAACATTACTGTTCTTCAGAGAAATCCAAATCAAAACTACAATGAAATATTATCTCACTTCGTGTAACATGGCTTATATCTAAAAGACAGGCAGTAAATGCTGGCAAGGAGGTGGAGAAAGGGGAACTCTGGTACACTGTTGGTGTGAATGTAAGTTAGTACAAACACTGTTGGCGTGAATGTAAATAAGGAGAACAGTTTGGAGGCTCCTCAAGCAATTAGAAATAAAGCTACCATATGATCCAGCAATCTTATTGCTACATATATACCCCAAAAAAGGAAGTTTGTATATTAAAGAGGTATCTGCATTCTGATGTGTGTTGCAGCACTGTTCACAATAGTTGTAATTTGGAAGGAACCTAAGTGTCCACAAACAGATGAATAGATAAAGATAATGTGGTACATATACACAATGGAGTATTACTGAGCCATAAAAAGTAATGAGATCCTGTCATTTGCACCAACATGGACGGAATTGGAGATCATTATGTTACGTGAAAGAAGCCAGGCACATAAAGACAAACATCACATGTTCTCATGTATTTATGGGATCTAAAAATCAAAACGATTGTACTCTTGGAAATAGAGAGTAGAAGGATGGATACCAGAGGCCAGGAAGGTAGTGGGGACCTGGAGAGAAACTGGGGATGGTTAATGGTACATTATTTAAATAACTAAAGAAATGCAACTGAATTGTTTGTAATTCCAAGGATAAATGCTTGAAAAGATGGATAAACCATTCTCCATGATGTGCTTATTTCATGTTGCATGATGGTATCAAAACATCTTATGTACCCCAGAGTTATATACACTTACTATGTACCCACACAGAGTACAAATTTTAAAAATGAAAAAGAAAAACTATATATTAGTAGCCACCCTCATGTAAAGGTTATTGAGGAAAGTCACTTGCAGAAAGCAGAAAAACAGCATAAGATGTAGCTGGTAGACAACAAAAATTATGTCCCGGTTTATCAGGTCAGGAGATGACTCCAAATGAATACATGTTCATTTTGGTTTTGCCATAAATTTTCAGTTTATTAATTAGTAACGATGGTCCTCTGTGTTTTATTTACTTCCCACAATCATCTGTGGTGGAAAGGTAGAATGGCCTACAGAAGAAACTGACTCTTGCTCCCTACTAGCTGTCTGATCTTATGCCAATCTCCTACATTCTTTGCACCTCAGTTTTCTTATCTGTTTGATGGCAATGCCAGTATTACCTAGCTCATGGAGTTGTTGTGAAGTGTCAATAAACAAAGACTAAAGCAATTGACATAGGGTAGATACTTAATAGACAGTTATTATCATAATTATTATAATTCATCAAATGCTTCCATCTCAGGTAATTACTTTCTACTTTGAAATCATAAGGGATTAATCAGAGGAACCCTGCTTATAGTCATAAAATATATATAATTGCTCACTATGATAATGCTAATAATATTTTCTATTATGGATATAATGCCTACAATTTATAAGGCACTTTCTCATCTCTTTCTTCATTCTTTTCTCTTATCAATTAAATAAAGGAGGCCTCATTTTTCCCCATTTTCTCAAAGATAAAGAAGCACACATAATGAAAACATAGAATTCAACACCAAATGATCACCTTTCTCTGAAATAAAATACTTTTCAAGAATAGTGAAGTCATGCCAATGTTCTATAGCCTTTATGTTTTTCTTTCCTGTACTTGGGAAAATCAGAGATCTAGTTGATTTATGGGAAATTCCAGTCTCATCTCCAGTGGTACTAGTAAAACACTGAGGGTCTTTGCTTCCAACAAACTCAAATTTCCGGACTTTTTTTTTAAATCTCCTTTCACCAATATCATATACTTTGGTATCTGCCTGAAAACCAGGTCAAAGAAAATAAGTTTATCTCCTCCCATGCGGTGGCCACTTATTTTATTAACTACAGAGCTTTCAGAACAAAGCAGCCTTATCAAGGGCTTCTGAGAAAAGGTAGGATCATCAATGACCTATTTAAAGTCCTTTGCTCACCCAGGGAAACACTTTCAAAACTGAAATGTGAATTTGCACTAGCTTCCAGTTTTCCTTCTACTCTTAAAAGAGCATTTTCATAGAGGAAAATATTTATTTTAAAAAAAACTTTAAAATTCAATCCTCCAGAATGTTTTATTTTCTAATCCTTTTCACCACAATAAGTATTTGCTTGCAAAGAAATATGTCAAAAAATAAATGATTTGTGACTTACCTGTGCCAGGCTATATTCAGTATCCAAGGTCCTGATCGCACATCTGAGATCCTCAAAATTGGAACTGTTTCCACATCTCTCAGCAGACATTGTGATAGATTTCAACAAGGTGAGCACTGTAATAGCATCTGGAGTTGAAGTAGTTAGAATGAAGCTCTCACCACTCTCATTTGTAAAACTGGCTCTTTTTACCTATCATCCTTCTTCCTTCTACATTTCAAATGCAAATTAAAAATTTAAAAACAATAGGGTTAAAAGACCAGGTCTTAACACTGTTGGAGCAAAGTAAAACTCACTCAACTTTTCTTACTAATCCTTAGAAATCCAGGTGTGCTATGGCCTTAAGATGTCTGATCCGATAAGTCTTACTTGGCTTCAGTAATAGGTAGTCGGTCTTATCCATTCTGGCATGAGTTAGAGTTAGAGTTCCTCTAGCCAATAATTAGCAGATTATCCACAGGGCACAAAATGATAAAAGAAATACAGAAAGCAGCCAAAATTGTGCAGGAGTATGTCTGTATCTAGTTGCTTTTACCTGTGCGGTTTAACTCCCTGACATTCTGACTATTACAGTGGGGGAAATAATAAAAACCAGATGAGATGAAACTCATTTTTTAATAGCCATGACAGTAAAATTCTGAAGCAGAAAGGCGTAAAGTATGTGTAAATGTGTGTGTACATTCACAGGAAGAGGGAGGGTGGAGCACTTCCTAAAAAATAGAAATTCAAACTGCTGAATTGTATTCTTTTGCAATTAGTTTTTCTGAACAGGTGAAGAATTTATCCCATGAGAATCACCATGTTGAATACTGTTCATGGTACCCACAGATGTCTTTAAACAGTTTTCCAGGTGATACCATTGATGCAAAAGTATCTTCACAGAAAAGGACAATATTCTTATTATCTGTCTGTGGACCCAGGTATCAGAGCTGCATTCAGTTGATTACAGAAAAAGTTTAGTTCAGGGAACTATTGAATTTGTCAATGTGAGAGACTACTCAGGTAGTCAGAGAAAGTTAAAAGGAGAATACAAACTTCTTTGGTGGCCCAAAAAAATAGGCTCTGAACTAGGCTTGAAATAGATAGAAGGATTCTGCCCATTCAAAGAGAATGAGTCAATACTGTTTTCTAAAGGTGAACTCAGCATTTGCTCTGTGGTCCTGTGAGTGTCAGCTTTCCAGGAGACCTCTGAGACTTGGGATATTTTTATTTAAAATTTCAACAATTTAAAAATATCAAATTGGGGAATTAGAGGATCATGGTGGACAGGAGGCAGAGCTAGATTGCAGCTCCAGAAAAAGCAGCATGTGGACATGGCTTACGTTGTCAATTTTAGCTCCAGACTGACTTCAAGAACAAATCAGCAATCTGGAAAGGACCCACAGACCCTCTAAAGGAAGTGGACTGCTCCCATAGAACCCAGGAAACACACAAAATGCTGTGAATGCCCCAGCAATGGAAGTGGGAAAGGGAGATCCTCCTTATCCAAACACACACTCCCACTGGAGGAGCTAAAGGTCTGTTTGCAGGAGAAGTTTCTGACTTTACCTGGAACTGAGTCAAGTCAGAGGGCTGAGCAAAATACATGGGGAGAAAAAGCAGCAAAAAGGCCCTGGCAGCTCACTGGATCTCCAAGCAGTCCATTCTTGCATGGCACCACAGGGATCCATTGGGAGGGTGGCCAGAGAAGCAGAGGGGTAAAACTGCACAGGGAGAAGGAATTCTCTAGCTGAACTTTATAACAATTTGAACTGGTCGGGAAGCCTCCTGGCCAGAACTCGAGGGAGGGCGTGAATCAGCAGTGCAGACTTTACAGGTGGGGGAAGAACTAAAGCCATTTTCTTTTACAACTGGGAGGCAGATGGCCTTGGACAAGTTTTCAAGTCCATCTCATCCTCTGACTGGAAACAGATTCAGGGCTGTTGAGACCAGCCTGGCCAACATGGTGAAACTACATCTCTACTAAAAATACAAAAATTAGCTGGGCATGGTGTCCCCAGCCTGTAATCCTAGCTACTCAGGAGATTGAGGCAGGAGAATTGCTTGAATCCAAGAGGGCAACATGCACTGTGTACTGATTTATGTATTGATTCATTTTGCTCTCAGTGACCTGTAACCATGGAAACGGTGGGTGCCAGCACTCCTGTGAAGATACAGCTGACGGCCTAGAGTGCATCTGTCATCCACAGTACAAGATGCACACAGATGGGAGGAGCTGCCTTGTTGTTGTGGGGGCACACAGTGGGAGTGAGACCAGCCTTTTGGTTTGCTTGGGAGCTGGGTGAGGCCTGTGACTGCTGGCTTTCCCCTACTTCCCTGACAACGTGCATGACTCAGCAGAGGCAGCCATAATCCTCCTAGGTACACAACTCCAGGGACCTGGGAATCTCACCCCCATACCCACAGCAGCCGCAGCAAGACCCGCCCAAGGAGTCTGAGCCCCAACATGCCTAGTGCTGCCCCCATCTGATGGTCCTTCCCTATCCATCCTAGAAGCGGAAGACAAAGGGCATATAATCTTAGGAGTTCTAGGGACCTGCCCACTGCTGATTCCTCTCCACACTGTTACAGCTGATGCTTTCTGGAAAGTGTCACCTCCTGGCAGGAGGCCAACCAGCACAAAAGTAGAGCATTAAACCACCAATGCTAAGCATCCTCACAGAGTCCATTGCACCCTCTGCCACTTTCACCAGAACAGGTGCTGGTATCCAAGGCTAAGAGATCCATTAATTGTTCACATCACAGGACAGGGATAAGAGAAAGGCAATGAAATCCAAAAAATGATATAAGAAGTGAAGGGAGAAATATTCAAGGAAATAGACAGCTTAAAGAAAGAATAACAAAAAAATCAGGAAACTTTGAACACACTTTTAGACATGCAAAATGCTCTGGAAAGTCTCAGCGATAGAATTGAACAAGAAAGAAATTCGGAGCTCAAAGACAAGTCTTTAAATTAAGCCAATCTAACAAAGACAAAGAAGAAAGAATAAGAAAATATAAACAAAGCCTCCAAAAAGTCTGGGATTATGTTAAATGACCAAACTTAAGAATAATTGGTGTTCCTGAGGAGGAAGAGAATTCTCTAAGCTTGAAAAACATATTCGGGGAAATAATCCAGAAAAACTTCCCTGGTCATGCTAGAGAGCAAGACATCCAAATGCAAGAAGCACAAAGAGCACTTGGGAAATTCATCACAAAAAGATCTTTACCTAGGCATATTGTCATCAGGTTATCCAAAATTAAGATGAAGGAAAGAATCTTAAAAGCTGTGAGACAGAAGCACCAGGTAATCTATAAAGGAAAAGCTATCAGATTAACAGCAGATTTCTCAACAGAAACCCTACAAGCTAGAAGGGACTGGGGCCCTATCTTCATCCTTCTCAAACAAAACAATTATCAGCCAAAAATTTTGCATCAAGCGAAACTAAGTATCATATATGAAGAAAAGACACAGTTGTTTTCAGAAAAAAAATGCTGAGAGAATTTGTCATTACCAAGTTGCCACTACAAGAGCTGCTAAAAGAAGATCTAAATCTTGAAACGAATCCTGGAAGCACGTCAAAACAGAACCTCTATAAAACATAAATCATACAGGCTCTATAAAACAAAAGTACAAATTAAAAAGCAAAAGCAAAAAACAAACAAAAAGTACACAAGCAACAAATAACATGATGAATGCGAGTTACTTCACATTTTAATACTAACATTGCATATAAAAGGCCTAAATGCTCCACTTAAAAGATACCAAACAGATGAACGCACAAGAACTCACTGACCAACTATTTACTGCCTTCAGGAGACTCACCTAACACATAAGGACTTACATAAACTTAAAGGGGTGAAAAAAGGCATTTCATACAAATGGACACCAAATAGGAATAGCTATTCTAGCATCAGAAAAAAACAAACTTTAAAGCAACAGCAGTTAAAAGAGACAAAGAGGGACATTATATAATGGTAAAAGGCCTTGTCCAACAGGAAAATATCACAATCCTAAACATATATGCACCTAACACTGGAGCTCCAAAATTTGTAAAACAATTACTAATAGACTTAAAAAATGAAATAGATGACAACGCAATAATAGTGGGAAACTTTAATACTCCAATAACAGCATTAGATAGGTCACCAAAACATAAACTCAACAAAGAAACAATAGGTTTAAACTTTGGAATAAATAGTCTTAAAATATACATACAGAACATTTTACCAAATAATGGCAGAGTATATATTCTATTCAACAGTCTCGCATGGAAGCTTCTCTAAGATAGACCATATGATAGTATATAAAACAAGCCTGAACAAATTTAAGAAAATTGAAATTATATAAAGCATTCCCTCAGATCACAGTGGAATAAAACTGGAAATCGACTCCATTACTTACCTTCAAAACCATGCAAATACATGGAAATTAAATAACCTGCTCCTGAATGACCATTGGGTCAAAAATAAAATCAAGATGGAAATTTAAAAATTCTTCAAAATAAATGGCAATGGTGACACAATCTCTCAAAACCTCTAGGGTATAGCAAAGGTGGTGCTAAGAGGAAAGTTAATAGCTCTAAATGTCTATATCGAAAAGTCTGAAAGAGCACAAAGAGACAATCTAAGGCCACACCTCAAGGAACTAGAGAAACAAGAGTAAACCAAACCCAAACCCAGCAGAAGAAAGGAAATAACCAAGATCAAAGCAGAAGTAGAAGAAATTCAAACAAGAAATAAAATACAAAAGATAAATGAAACAAAAAGCTGGTTATCTGAAAAGAGATATAAAATTGATAGATTGTTAGCAAGATTAACCAAGAAAAGAAGGGAGAAAATCCAAATAACTTCACTAAGAGATGAAACAGGAGATATTTCAACTGGCACCACTGAAATTTAAAACATCATTTAATGATACTATGAACACCTTTACACACATAAACTAGAAAGTCTAGAAGAGATGGTTAAATTCTTGGAAAAATACAACCCTCCTAGCTTAAATCAGGAAGAACTAGATACCCTAAACAGAACAATAACAAGCAGTGAGATTGAAATGGTAATTAAGCAATTACCATGCTATAGAAATGCCAGATATAGGTGATGGGGAGGAAGGCAGCAAATCACACTGCCATGTGTGTACCTATGCAACAATCTTGCATGTTCTTCACATGTACCCCAAAACCTAAAATGCAATTAGAAAAAAAGAAATTATCAACAAAAAAATTCGAGGAACAGATAGATTCACAGCAGAATTCTACCAGACATTCAAAGAATTGGTACCAATCATTTTGACACTATTCTACAAGATAGAGAAAGAAGGAACATTTCCTAATACATTTTATGAAGGCAGCATCATCCTAATGACAAGACCAGGAAAATACACAACCAAAAAAGAAAACTACAGATGATATCCTTGATGAACACAGATGCTAAAAGCCTTAACAAAATACTAGCTAACCAAATCCAACAACATATCAAAAAGATAGTCCACCATAATAAAGTGTGTTTCATACAAGGGATGCAGAGATGGTTTAACACACACAAGTCAGTAAGTGCATAAATAGCATTCAACAAAATCTGACATTCCTTTATGATTAAATCTCTCTGCAAAATCAGCATACAAGGGACATACGTCAATGTAACAAAAGTCATCTACAACAAACTCATAGCCAACATAATACTGAATGGGGAAAAGTTGAAAGCATTCCCTCTGAGAATGGGAACAAGACAAGGATGCCCACTCTCACCACTCCTCTTCAGCACAGTACTGGAAGTCCTCGCCAGAGCAATCAGACAAGAGAAAGAAATAAAGGGCATCCAAATCAGTAAAGAGGAAGTCAAACTGTCACTGTTTGCTGATGATATGATCGTTTACCTTGAAAACATTAAAGACTCCTCCAGAAAGCTCTTAGAACTGATAAAATAATTCAGCAAAGTTTTCTGATACAAGATTAATGTACATAAATCAGTAGCTCTGCTGTACCCCAACAGCAACCAAGTGGAGAATCAAATCAAGAACCCAACCTCTTTTACAATAGCTACAAAAAAATGAAATAAAATACATAGGAATATACCTAACCAAGGAGAGGAAAGACCTCTAGAAAGAAAAACTGCAAGATACTACTGAAAGAAATCATAGATGACAGAAACAAATGGAAACACATCCCATGCTCATGGATGGATAGAATAAATATTGTGAAAATGACCATACTGCCAAAAGCATTCCAGAAATTCAACACAACCCTCATCAAAATATCACCATCATTCTGCACAGAGTTAGAAGAAACAATTCTACAATTCATATGAAACCAAAAAAGAGTGTG
Organism: Aotus nancymaae; assembly: GCF_030222135.1. Lineage (NCBI taxonomy): Eukaryota > Metazoa > Chordata > Mammalia > Primates > Aotidae > Aotus > Aotus nancymaae. Next base: position 3,764,133 of record NW_026988472.1, read on the forward strand.
CATAGCCGAAGCAAGACTAAGCCAAAAGAACAAATCTGGAGGCATCACACTACCTGATTCCAAACTATAATATAAGGCCATAGTCACCCAAATAGCATGGTACTGGTATAAAAATAGGCTCATAGACCAATGGAACAGTATAGAGAACTCAGAAATAAACCCAAATACTTACAGCCAACTGATACTTGATAAAGCAAACAAAAACATAAAGTGGGGAAAGGACACCTTTTTCTACAAATGGGGCTGGGATAATTGGCAAGCCACATGTAGGAGAGTGAAACTGGATTCTCATCTCTCACTGTATACAAAAATCAACTCAAGATGGATTAAGGACTTAAATCTAACACCTGAAACTATAAAAATTCTAGAAGATAACATTGGAAAAACCCTTCAAGACATTGGCTTAGGCAAAGATTTCATGACCAAGAACCCAAAAGCAAATGCAATAAAAACAAAGATAAATAATTGGGACATAATTAAACTAAAGAGCTTTTGAATGGCAAAAGTCACAGTCAGCAGAGTAAACAGACAACCCACAGAGTGGAAGAAAATTTTCACAATCTATACATCTGACAAAGGACTAATATCAAGAATCTACAACAAACTCAAACAAATCAGTAAGAAAAAAGTCAAACAATCTCATCAAAAAGTAAGCTAAGGACATGAATAGACAATTCTCAAAAGAACATATGCAAATGGCCAACAAACATATGAAAACATGCTCAACGTTATTAATGATTAGGAAAATTCAAATCAAAACCACAATGCAATACCACCTTCGTTCTGCAAGAATTGAACATAATGAAAAAATCAGAAAACGGTGGATGTTGGTGCGGATGTGGTGAACAGGGAAGTCTTCTACAGTGCTGGTGGGAATGTAAACTAGTACAACCACTATGAAAAACAGTGTGGAGATTTCTTAAAGAACTAAAAGTAGAACTACCATTTGATCCAGCAATCCCACTTCTGGGTATCTACCCGGAGGAAAAGAAATCATTATTCGAAAAACACACTTGCACATGCATGTTTATAGCAGCACAATTCACAGGTGCAAAATCATGGAACCAACACAAATGCCAATCAGTCAATGAGTGGATAAAGAAACTGTGGTATATATATACGATGGAACACTACTGAGCCATAAAAAGGAATAGATTAATCACATTCACAGCAACCTGTATGGGACTGTAGACCATTATGCTAAGTGGAGTAACTCAGGAATGAAAAAGGAAACATCATATTTTCTCACTCATAAGTGTGAACTAAGCCATGAGAACACAAAGGTCTAAGAATAATGCAGTGGATTTGGGGGACTGGGGGAAAGGGTGAGAGGGTGGTGAGGAATAAAAGACTACAAATTGGGCTCAGTGTATACTGCTCTAGTAATGGATGTGCCAAAATCTCACAAATCACCACTAAATAATTTACTCATATCACCCATTCCCCAAAAACCTATGGAAATAAAAAAAATTAAAAATGAGTTCACAAATATTTTGTTTTATGTTTAAATAATAATAATTGTATATATTTCTGTAAACTGGATGCTCGCAATGATGAATAAAATGAGTATAAAAAAATAAAAAATAGAATAACAAAACCACTTTTTGAGGTATGATTGGCATATACAAATGTGTAAATATGTGTTTGGGGGTAAGTACATACCCTTAAAATCATTACCATCATCAAAACCGTAAACATGTCTATCACCTCTCCATGTTTCCTTCCACTTGTATTGTTATTATCATCATTATCACAATTAGTTTTTCTGGTAAGAACACTTAACATAAGGTCTGCCTTCTTAACACATTTTCAATATACAATACAGTATTGTTAGCTGTAGGTATTATGCTATATAGTAGATCTCCAGAACTTATTTATCTTTCATAATTGAAACTTCATAACCTTTAACCATAATCCACCATTTTCTTCTCCTCTAAGCCCATCCAACCACCTTTCTACTCTCTACTTCTGTGAGTTTGACTGTTTTACATTCCACATATAAGTGACATCACACAGTATTTGTCTTTCCATGATTGGCTTATTTCACTTAGCATAATGCCCTCCAGGCCCATCTATGTTATAACAAATATCAGGATTTTCATCTTTAAAGCCTGAATAATATTCCATTGTGTGTGTATACTACATTTATTTTATCCATTCATCTATAGATAAAAATTTAAATTGTTACTATATCTTGGCTATTGTGAATAATTCTGCAATAATCAGGGGAGTGCAGATATCTCTTTGAGTTTCTGATTTTAATTTTTGCATATATACCAAGAAGTGTAATTGCTAGATCATATGGTAGTAATGTTTTTAATTTTTAAATTGATAGTTTTTCACTTGATCAATCATAATTATATATATTTATGAAGTACAATATGATGTTTTGAGATATGTATACAATGCAGAATGATTACACCAAGCTAACTAACATATCCATCACTTCACTTACCTATCAATTTTTATGGTAAGACATTTGAAATTTATCTTATTTTCAATTATGCAATGCACTATTATTGAGTATAGTTATCCTACTGTGCAATTGACCTTAAAACTTATTCCTCCTTTCTATAAAACATTTTGTACTCTTTTTAATTTTTCAGAAACCAATGTACTATTTTCCCTAATAGCTTTACAATTTACATTCCCAACAGTGTACCCGGGTTCCCTTTTCTCCACATCTTTATCAACACATTTTATTTCTTGTCTTTTTGATAATAGCCATCCTTAAAGATGTGAATTGATATTTCATTATGGTTTTAAGTTGCATTTTCCTATTGATTAGTAATGTTGAGCACCTTTTCTTATATCTGTTGGCCATTTGCATGTCTTCTTTTGAAACATGTCTATTTGGATTCTATATCCATTTTTTAAGTTGGATTATTTGTTATTTACCTTTTTGCCATTGAGTTGATTTTCTTATGTATTGTGGATACTAATCCTTTATTAGATATATGGTTTGAAACTATTTTGTCTCATTCTGCAGGCTGTTTCTTTACTCTGTGTTTTCTTTTGCTATGCATAAGACTTTTAGTTTGATGGAGTCCCACTTGACTATATTTGCTTTTGTTGCCTCTGCTTTTGGTGTCATTTCCAAAAACTCGCTGCCAAGATTAATGTCAAGGAGATTTTTTCCTACATTTTCTTTTAGAAATGTTATAGTTTAAGTCATATGTTTAAGCCTTTAGTTCATGTTTAGTTGATATTTGTATATGGTGTAAGACAGAGGTCCACTTTTATACTTTTGCATGTGGATATCCACTTTCCCCAACATTTATTGATGAGATTATCATTTCTCCATTGTGTATTCTTGGCAATTGTCAAATATTAATGAACCATATGTGTGCTCATTTATTTCTGGTGTCTCTATCCTATTCCATTGCTCTATGTGTCTGTTTTTATGCCAGTACCATACTGTTTTGTTTACTAAAGCTTTGTAATACAATTTGAAATCAGATATAATTGTCTCCAGCTTTGTTTTTCTTGCTCATGATTGTTCTGGCTACGTGAAATCCTTTGTGATTCAATTTGAATTTGCCTTAACTGTTTAATATGGTACTGTACTAGAGTTTGAACCTGGTTGTTCACATTCATTTTTCAGGAACATGGATCTGAAGTTCTAAGTCATAAAATATGTACATTCACAAAATCCAATATATATTCAGTCAACAAACATTTTGTGAATGTCTACTAAATGGTAGGCACTGTTCTATGCAAGAGAAATATAGCATTTTTGCTCTCAAAAACTTACACTTTAATAGTTGGGGGAGAAAGACAATAAAAATCAGGTAAAGATATATCAAATGATTATAAGTTCTGTGAAGAAAAATAAAACATTAAGATTGTAGAGAAGGATAGTAAGATACAAATGTTTGATATAGAATCATCAATATTGAAGATGTTACAAGGGGTCAGATCAAGGGGTCTGTGGATCATGATGGGGACTCTGGTGTTTACTGTGAGTAAAGGGGAAAGCTGTCAGAGAGTTTTGAGCAGAATAGCAACACAATCTGAGATTTTAATACAGTCACTCTGCTTAATATAGTCACTCTGATTTTAATACAGACACTATGCAGCATCACCTAAAACTATATTACAATGTAGGGGCCCAAGAAAAATTGCAGGGACTGCAGTTGGGAGGTTATTGCAGTAATACAGGTGAGCAATGATGGTTTGTACTGTAATTGAACTTTTCATAATAATTTTTAAATAACTGAAACAGAATAACTGGATTGTTTATAACACAAAGGATAAATGTTTGAGAGATGGGTATCCTATTTTATATGATGTGATTATTACACATTGCAAACCTGTATCAAAACAGCTCATGTTCCCCTTAAGTATATATGCCTAATATGTACCCACAAAAATTAAAATTAAAGATTAAAAAAAAAAACTTGTGTGGTTTGGATGTTGCCCAGAATAGATATTCCTTTTCTCTAATGGATAATTACAACTGATAAATGTTTTGTTATCCATAAACATATATTTCTATATATCTATACATATATATGTGTGTATATGTGCATATATATGAAGCCATATGTGTGTGTATATATATATATGTATGTGTGGATATATATAGATATTTGCCTATTACCAAGTATTGTTTTTTCTTCACATTGTTGAAGTGGGAAAAGTTGCTGAATAAAAAGCTCCTGTTGCCAAAGTAACCTACAAATTGACAATATTTATAACATCCAGCCTTATCTCAGACCTCTTCTTCAAGGCTCTCTCTTGTGTGAAGAGAATGTTAATGAGCTTCATTTCTTTGCAGTGTCACCTAAGCCTGTATAAAGTTTATCAGATTCATAATTGCTTTAAGGAGAAATAATATTGCAGAATTGAAGGAACGTAAGAGCACCTGCCTTCAAATGCTGTGATATTCACTAGGTGTGTAAACTTGGACAAATTACTTAACTTCTCTGAGCTTCAGTTTTCTCATCTGTAAAATAGGGTTAATATGCATAGTTTTTTCTTTCCCAAGGTCTACTTTTTCCAGGGACTAAGCAAGTAAGATGTGTATAACACTTAGCTTAGTGCATAGTACATAGTATTTAACATGCTCCCCGCAAAAGCCCTTTACTCCCTCAACTCCACAAAATTTGTCCCCTTTATCACTGTCATTTAAATGAACCATAACACATTCAGCAACTCAGATTAAAAACTCGGCAAAATCTACACTTAAAATATACCTCAAACCCATTATTTTCTCCACCTCCACTTCCTTTGTTATTTCTACATTTGTTCAGACTACCATCAGCTCTTACCTGAAGAGCTACAACAGTTTCTTCTTTTGTCTCTCTGCTTCCACCTTTATTTCCTTTCAATTCAGCATCTGGAATATTTCTTTGAAAACATAAATCAGATTATACCTTTTCATTACTTAGAACCATCCAGAGGCTTCAATAACACGCAGAACAAGAGCTAACATTCTCAGAATAACCTAGAAAGCCCCATTTCATATAGTCTCATCCTCATTTTCTGACTTCAACTCCTAACTCTTCTGCTCTCACCCATTACACACCAGTTAAATTGCTCTTCTTTCTATTCTTTGAGCATAAAGATGGTGCCTCACTTAGGGTTCTTGTACTGCTGTTCCCTCTGTCTGGACTTTTATCTCCCCGATGTTTGCAGTTTACATGCCTTCAGTTTTTAAGCCTCAGTTTAAATGTCATCTCCTTAGAAAGACCTTTCCTTATCACACTGTCTCTAGTAGCTTGCTCCTTCTATCACTCTTTAACCTATTCCAATGCTTTATTTTGTATTACTTATTACTCTCTGAAATATTCCCATTTGTTCATATGTTTTTCTTTTGTTTATTTTCTATTTCCCACATTGATTTTAAGCTTTTATTAGTCAAGGTTCTTCAAAAAGGCAGAACTAGTAGGATAGACAGATAGATAAAAGAGTATTTTTAAAACTTTTATTTTAGGTTCAGGAGTACATGTGAAGGTTTGTTACATAGGTAAACTTGTGTCACAGGGGTTTGGTGTACAGATAATTTCATCACCCAGGTATTAAGCCCAGTACCCAACAGTTATATTTTTTACTTCTCTCCCTCCTCCCACACTCCACCCTCAAGTAGACTCCAGTGTCTCTTGATTCCTTGTGTTTGTGAGTTTTCATCATTTAGCTCCCACTTAAAGGGAAAACATGCAATCTTTGGATTTCTCTTCCTGCACCAGTTTGCTAAGGATAATGGCTTTCAGCACCATTCGTGTTCTCAGAAAATACATAATCTCATTCTTTTATATGGCTGCATTTTATTTCATGATGTGTATGTGCCACATTTTTATCAATCTGTCATTTATGAGTATTTAAGTTGATTCCATGTCTTTGCTATTGTGAACAGTGCCGCAACAAACATTCATGTACATGTGCCTTTTTTTTATTGCATTTTAGGTTTTGGGGTACGTGTGAAAAACATGCAAGATTGTTGCATAGGTGCATACGTGGCAGTGTGATTTGCTGCCTTCCTCCCCTTCACCTATATGTGGCATTTCTCCCCATGCTATCTCTTCCCAACTCCCAACTCCCCACACTCCGCTATCCCCCGACTCCCCCCAACAGACCCCAGTGTATAGTGCTCCCCTCCCTGTGTCCATGTGTTCCCATTGTTCAACACCCGTCTATGAGTGAGAACATGCGATGTTTGATTTTGTGTTCTTGTGTCAGTTTGCTGAGAATGATGGTTTCCAGGTTCATCCGATCTTTGACAAACCTGATAAAAACAAGCAATGGGGAAAGGATTCCCTGTTTAATAAGTGGTGTTGGGAAAACTGGCTAGCCATATGCAGAAAGCAGAAAGTAGACTCCTTCCTGACAGCTTACACATGTATCTTTATAATAAAATCATTTACATTCCTTTGGGTTCATAGCCAGTTTTGGGTGGAATGGTAGGTCTGTTTTTAGGTCTCTGAGAAACTGCCACATTGTCTTCCACAATGGTTGAACTAATTTACATTCCTACAAAGAGTGTATCAGTGTTTCCTTTTCTCCGCAACCTCGCCAGCATCTGCTGTTTTTTGACGTTTTAGTAATAGCCATTCTGACTGGTGTGAGATGGTATCTCATTGTGGTTTTTTATTTACATTTCTCTAATGATCATTGATATTAAGCTTTTTTTCATATGCTTGTTGGCCACTTGTATGTCTTCTTTTGAGAAATGTCTGTTCATGTCCTTTGTCCAATTTTTAATGGAGTCGTTTGTTTTTCTCTTGTAAATTTAAATTCCTATAGATCCTGGATATTAGACCTTTGTCAGATGCATAGTTTGCAAATATTTTTCCCATTTTGTATGTGGTCTGTATGATCTGATGATAGTTACTTTTGCTCTGCAGAATCTCTAGTTCTTCTTTAGATCCCTCTTGCTGATTTTTGCTTTTGTTGCAATTGTTTTTGGTATCTTTGCCATGAGATCTTGGCCTGTTCCTATGTCCAGTATGGTACTGCCTAGGTTGTCTTCCAGGGTTTTTGTAATTTGGGGTTTTACATTTAAGTCTTCAATCCATCTTGAATTGATTTTTCTATATGGTATATGAAGAGGTCCAGCGTAAATCTTCTGCATGTGGCTAGCCAGTAATCCAAATGCCATTTACAAAACAGGACAGGAAGTCTTTTCCCATTGCTTATCTCTGGGCTTTTGGTTCTGTTCCATTGGTCTGTGTGTCTGTTTTTATACCAGTACCATGCTGTTTTGGTTACTGTAGCCTTGTAAAATAGTTTGAGGTTGGGTAATGTGATGCCTCCAGCTTTGATCTTTTTGCTAAAAATTGCCTTGGCTATTCAGGCTCTTTAATGGTTCCATATACATTTTAAAATAGTTTTTTCTAGTTATGTAAAGAATGTTGTTGGTAGTTTGACAGGAATAGCATTGAATCTATAAATTGCTTTGGTTAATATGGCCATTTTAATGATATTGGTTGTTTCTATACATAAGCATGGGATGCTTTTCCACTTGTTTTTGTCTTCTCTGATTTCTTTGAGCAGTTTTTTGTCATTTTCATTGTAGAGCTGCTTCTCCTCCCTGGTTAGCTATATTCCTGGGTATTTTATTCTCTTTGTGGCACTTGTGAATGGGATTGCCTTCTTGATTTGGCTCTCAGCTTGGTGTCTGTTGATTTATAGGAATGCTAGTCATTTTTGTACATTGATTTTATATCCCAAAACTTTAGTGAAGTTGTTTATCAGCTGAAAAAGCTTTAGGACTGAGACTATAGGGTTTCTAGATGTAGAATCATGTTGTCTGCAAATTGAGATAGTTTGACTCCCTCTCTTTATATTTGGTTGCCCTTTATTTCTTTATCTTGACTGTTTGCTTTGGCTAGGACTTCCAATACTATGCTGAATAGGAGTAGTAAGAGAGGACATCCTGTCTTGTGCCTGTTTCAAGGGAAATGCTTCCAGCTTTTGTCCATTCAGTATGATGTTTGCTGTGGGTTTTCAGAGATGGCTCTTATTATTGTGAGGTATGTTCTACAAGGCCAGCATCATTCTGGTACTAAAACCTGACAGACACACACACACACACACACACACACACACACACACACACATTTCAGACCAATATCCTTCATAAAAATCAATGCAAAAATCTTTAACAAAATACATGCAAACTGAATCCAGCAGCACATCAAAAAGCTAACCCACCACAATCAAGTAGGCTTCATCTCTGGGATGTAAGTTTGGTTCAACATATGCAAATCAATAAATGTGATTTATCACAGAAACAGAACTAAAGACAAAAACCACACGATTATCTCAATAGATGCAGAACGGACTTTCAATAAAATTCAACACCGCTTCATGTTAAGAGAGCATTTATTAGAAAATTTTGGTTCATGCATTTATAGATGCTGAAAATTCCCATGACAGGCCATGTGCAAGGTGGAGCCCCTGGGATGCTGGCAGCTAGCTTAGTTGAAGTCAGAATGCTTCAAAGCCAAGGAAGGTGATGATGTAACTCTTAGCCAGAAGCCAAAGGTCTGGGAACCTGTGGGGTTGGAGTGGACGTCTGCTGGTGCAATCCTTGGAGTCCAAAGGCCAGACTTCTCTTTTCCAAAGGCAGGATAAGAAGAGCGTAAAAGCTTCAGGAGAGGGAGAGAAGAGAGAGAGAGAGAGAGAGTCTCATTTTCTCTGCTTTTGTTATTGTTGTTGTTCTATTCAGCACCTCATCTACCATGATTGGATAGTGCCCACCTATATTAAGGGCAGATTTTTTCCACCCAGTTTATTAATTACCATGCCAATCTCCACTGGAAATACCCTCACAGACATATCCAAAAAAATTACTTTTCCAATTGTCTAGATATTTCTTATTCCAGTCAAGTTAACACCTAAAATTAACACAAGTTCATCCATTGTCAATTCAGCACCCATATACATTTTCTCAAACAGATTTAATGTCCAAATAAAGAAAATAATAATAGTTCTGCCTATAATTATGCAGTATCCTGCATACAATCAAATATGTGCTAATCCCTTCCCCAAAAGAGGAGGTAAAATCCTTGGGTTATGGTTACTCTTCTGATATACCACAACTTAAATATTTTGAGGTAGAATAAAGATTTATGAAGTACTGATATAAAATCAATATATCTTATGTGACATTATAAAGGAATAAGAGAAAAATGAAAACAAAGATATTTTCTTAATATTAAAATATCCTGTTTTCAAGTTCACAAATTCTTTTTTCTGTTTGATCAATTCTACCATTAAAAGACTGACCCATTTTTCAATACATTATTTGCAGTTTTCAGAATTTCTGCTGGATCATTTAAAATTATTTCAATCTCTTAAAAATTTATCTGATAGAATTCTGAATTTTCTCAAAATAGCAGTTTGAATTCTCTGTCTGAAAAGTCATGTCTCTTTTTTCCCAGGATTGGTGCCTAGTGCCTTATTCAGCTCATTTCTTGAGGTTATGTTTTCTTGGATGGTCTTGATGCTTATAAATGTTTGTCTGTGTTTGGGCAGTGCCAAGTTGGGAATTTATTGTACTCTTCACAGTATGGGCTTGTTTGTACCCATCCTTTTTGGGAAGGCATTCAAGTGTTTAAGAGCACTTGGCTGTTGTGTTATGAGCTCTATCAGCATTATGGGGCACTCCAAGCCCAGTAATGCTGTGGTTCTTGCAGACCAACAGACATACTGCCTTGATGGACTTAGATAAGATCCAGAAAATTCACCTAGATTACCAGTCAGAGACTATTTTTCTTTTTCTCTGCTTTCTCCGAATCAGAGTATCTTTCTCTGTTCTAAACTGCATGCAGCTGAACATGGGGTGACACTAAAATCCCTGTGGTCACCACTCCTGAGACTGCACTGGGTCAGACCTTAAGCCATTACAGCACTGATCTCATCCAAGGTCAATTGTAACCACTACCTGGCTACTGCCTATGTCCATTCAAGGCCTGGGGCTCTGCAATCAGCCAATGATGAAGCAAGCCACACTTGGGTCCTTCCCTTCAGGGTGGTAATTTCCCCTAGGCACTTGGTGGATTCAGAGTTTCCATCAAAAATCTAGGGATTGGGGTCAAAAACCTTTGAAGTCTGCCTGGTGTTTTATTGTAGTGCAGCTGGGTTGGCACACAAACTGTGAGATGGAGTCCTTCCCACTCTTTTCTCCTTTTTGCATGTGCAAAGGCATGCCACTCTGTGGCCATCATCACCATAAACCCATGAAAAATACTGCCAGACTATCAGTGATGTTTTCTTAAGCCCAAGGACTCTTTAGTCAGCTTTTAGTGAATGTTGTCTGGCCTGGCACTTTCCCTTCAGGGCAGTAAGCTCCCCTCTGGCCCAGGGCAGGTCCAGAAATGTCATGCAAGTGCCAAGTTTGGGAATTGAGGACCCCAGTAACCCTCTTAATACTCTACACCCTGTGGCCAAGCTGGTACCTAAGTTATAAGACAAACTGCCCTTTACTTTTTCCAGCAGAAGAAATGTCTCCCCATAAGCATCACAGGTAGAAATGTGCTGAGTTTTACCTGAAGCCAGAAAGTCTCAGAGTCTCATACAAGGCCCCCAATATACTACCTGGGTTTCGATGTGGGTTACATAGGGGTCAGGGACTCTAGTCAGCAGATGATGAGTCCTGCTAGGCCTGGGTTCTTCCCTTCAAGACAACAGCTTCCCTTCTGGGCCAGGGTGTGACTAGAAATGTCACCCATAAGCTACAGCCTGGAAAAGAGACCTCATGACTCTGAATGATGCTATATCTTACTCTGGCTGAGTTCCTAGTGAAGATGCAAGACAAAGTCCTCTTTACTCTTCGTTCACCTCTCTGCAAGCAGAAGAAGGGAGTCTCTTTTGGAGCCATGAGCTGTGCAGCCTGAGGTTGAGGAATACTTGGTGCAAGCATTCCCTTTGCCACACCTGCTGGTGTCTCAATAGGTCTCATTCCCCTGAAATCCAGTAGCTCTGAGCCTAGCTCAACACTAGCACTCACCTAGGAGGTGCAGTCCTTGTATCTAAACTGCCTTTCAAGTTTATTCAGAGTCCAAGAGCACTTTAGCCCATGTTGGTGAGGCTTGCTGGAATTCAAGTTTGGACCACTAGAATGGGTAATTCCCCTCTGACTAGGACTGATTTAAATGCTTCTTCATGGGCAGGCTTTAGCTGAGTTTAACTCAGCTTTGCTTTCGGCTGACAGGGCAGCATTGAGTTCCATGCAATGTCATACATTTACTCCACTCTCCCTCTTTTCTTGCACAAATTTTCTTTCTGTATCACACAATCATTGCTGGGGATTGGAACATGTGTGCTATTGGTAATAACAGACTATATATTCCCCTCTTCAGTGCCTCTTTCAATAATATAAAGTTAAAACAAGTTACTGCCTGTGCTCATCTTATTTTCGGTTCTTATGAAGGTGTTTTTCTTGAGTAAAGAATTGTTAATGTAGTGTCCTTGCTGCAGGATGATCAGTGGAGCTGATTCATCTTGCTCTGTCCCTCTTCCCCATACTTACTTCAAGACATTTTCAACCCTAGCTTTCTATTTTCTACATCTTGAACTCTAATGACATGAATGTTAAATCTTTTGTTAGAACCCTATAGGTTGCTAAACTGTTAAACTGCTAAAGAGGTGGGTTTGTTTATTTTACTTCCCTAATTTTTCTACATTGTGTGATTTTTCTTGCTCTGTTTACTAGTTTACTGATTATTTCCTCTGTCTTATTTATTCTGTTGTTGAATCCATCCTTGGGTTTTTCGTTTCAGCTATTGTTTCTCTCTTTTCTAGTATTTCCATTTGGTTCTTCATATCATTTATTTCTTCAATGAACCCCTCTATTGTTCTGTTGGGACTGTATTTTTAAAAATTTTGTCTCAAGTGTGCTCACAATGGTTCATTGAATGAAAGATTATTCATTTCTTAATTAAATGAACAGTTGTTCATACAATTGTTCATTTTTATGATGAGTTATCTAATAAGCATTACATAATTCCAACATCTATATTATGGTAGTGTTGACACCTGTTGATTTTCTCAGTCAACTTGAAAGTTTCCTGGGTTTTACTATAATTTACTATCAGTCAATGAATGATTTTTATTGAAATTTGGTTATTGTGTATTATGTTACGAGATGTCGAATCTCATTTAAATATTCTGGTTTTGTAGGTCTTCTCTGACACCACTCCAGTTTGAAATTGGCATTTTTATCTCAAGACTAACAGTATTAGGAATATTAAAGCATGGGAAAGTGAAAGCTTAGTGGAAAATTAAGTACAAAGTCAAATTCAGAATTCACTAATAATGTAATGGTGGTGTGTAAATAACATATCACCAGTATGAAGATTAAAATATAAAATGATTACAAATAAATAAAATTATAATAACTTTTAAGGGGTACCTAATATATAAAGATGTGAACTGTGACGTCCAAACAAAATGTGAGGGGAAAAGTAAAAGAGTAAATATTTTTATGTGTTTGAAATTAAATTATCAGCTTAAAATAGCCTGTTGTAAATACAAAACATTTTATGAAAGCCTCATAGTAAGCACAAAGAAAGTTAAAATGTCTACAGTGAATACACAAAGAAAAAAAGAAAGGAAAGAAGCCATACTATTACAGAAAACTGTTAAATCATTAAAAAGTATAGAAAAAACTTCAGGCAATAAAAAAGTATAGAAAAAGAAGAATAAACAAAGGATGTACAGAACAGTCAGCAAATAATTAACAAAATGGCAGCAATAAGTCCTTGTCTATTAAAAATTAACTTGAATGTAAATTCTATCAAAAGCCTAATGAATGATCAACACAAGCCCCAACTATACACTGCCTACAAGAACTCACATCAACTAGTACTAGTTTACATTCCCACTAGCAGTGTAAAAGAGTTTCCTGTTCACCACATCCACACCGACATCCGCTGTTTTCTGATTTTTTTGTTATGGTCATTCTTGCAGGTCTAAGGTGGTATGGCATTGTGGTTTTGATTTGCATTTCCATAATCATTAGTGATGTTGAGCATGTTTTCATATGTTTGTTGGCCATTTGTATATGTTCTTTTGAGAATTGTCTATTCATATCCTTAGCCCACTTTTTGATAGGGTTGTTGGTTTTTCTCCTTACTGATTTGTTTGAGTTCATTGTAGATGCTGGATATTAGTCCTTTGTCATATATGTAGATTGTGAAGATTTTCTTCCATTCTGTGGGTTGTCTGTTTACTATGCTGACTGTTCCTTTTGCCATGCAAAAGCTCTTTAGTTTAAGTCCTGACTTTTTATCTTTGTTTTTATTGCATTTGCTTTTGGGTTCTTTGTCATGAAATCCAATGTTATCTTTTAGAATTTTTATAGTTTCAGGACATATATTTAAGTCCTTAATCCATTGTGAATTGATTTTTACATATGATGAGAGATGAGGATCCAGTTTCATTCTCCCATATGTGGCTAGCCAATTATCTCAGCACTATTTGTAGAAAAGGGTATCCTTTCCCCACTCTATGTTTTTGTTTGCTTTGTCAAATATCAGTTGACTGTAAGTATTTGGGTTTATTTCTGGGTTCTCTATTCTGTTCCATTGGCCTATATGCCTTTTTTCTTTTTTTTTTTTAATACCAATACCATGCTGTTTTGTTGACTATAGCCTTTTAGTATAGTCTGAAATCAGGTAATGTGATGTCTCCAGATTTGTTCTTTTTGCTTGGTCTTGCTTTGGCTATGTGGTCTCTTTTTTGGTTCCATGTAAACTTTAGAATTGTTTTTTCTAATTCTGTGAAGAATGATTGTGGTATTTTGATGGGGATTGCACTGAATTTGTATATTGCTTTTGGCAGTATGGTTATTTTCACAACATTGATTGTACCTATACATGAGCATGAGATGTGTTTCCATTTGTTTCTGTCATCTATGATTTCTTTCAACAGTGCCTTGTAGTTTTTTTTCTAGAGGTCTTTTCCCTCCTTGGTTAGGTATATTCCTAGGTGTTTTATTTTTTTGTAGCTATTGTAAAAGAGGTTGAGTTCTTGATTTGATTCTCCACTTGATCACTGTTGGGGTATAGCAGAACTACCAATTTGTGTACATTAATCTTGTATTGGGAAATTTTGCTGAATCATTTCATCAGTTCTAAGAACTTTCTGGAGGAGTCTTTAGGGTTTTCAAGGTAAACGATCATATCATCAGCAAACAGTGACAGTTTGATTTCCTCTTTACTGATTTGGATGCCCTTTATTTCTTTCTCTTGTCTGATTGCTCTGGTGAGGACTTCCAGTACTATGTTGAAGAGGAGTGGTGAGAGTGGGCATCCTTGTCTTGTTCCCATTCTCAGAGGGAATGCTTTCAACTTTTCCCCATTCAGTATTATGTTGGCTATGAGTTTGTCATATATTGCTTTTATTACATTGATGTATGTCCCTCGTATGCCGATTTTGCAGAGAATTTTAATCATGAAGGAATGTCAGATTTTGTTGAATGCTTTTTCTGCATCTATTGAGATAATCATATGATTTTTGTTTTTAATTCTGTTTCTGTGGCGTATTACATTTATTGACTTGCATATGTTAAACCATCCTTGTATCCCAGTTATAAAACCCACTTGATCATGGTGGATTATTTTTTTGAAATGTTGTTGGATTCGGTTAACTGGTATTATTTTAAGGATTTTAGCATCTGTGTTTATCAAGGATGTCAGTCTGTAGGGTTTTTTTTTTTCTCTAATAGCCTTTCCTGGTTTTGATATTACAGTGATGCTGGCTTCACAGAATGAATTAGGGAGGGTTTCTTCTTTCCCTATCTTGTGGAATAGTTTCAAAACATTGGTACCAATTCTTCTTTGAATGTCTGATAGAATTCTGCTGTGATTCTGTCTGGTCCTGGACTTTTTTGTTGTTGTTGAAATGGTAATTAAGAAATTATTTTTCTTAATTACCATTTCAATCTCTCTGCCTGTATTGGTCTGTTCAGGGTATTTAATTCTTGCTGATTTTATCTAGCAAGATTGTATTTTTCCAGGAATTTATCCACCTCTTCCAGGTTTTCTAGTTTATGTGTATAAAAGTTTTTGTAGTGGCCTTGAATCATCTTTTAAATTTCAATGGTGTCAGTTGTAATATCTCCTGTTTTGTTTCTTAATATAGTTATTTTGATTTTCTCTCTCCTTTTCTTTTCTTGGTTAATGTTGTTAATGGTCTATCAATTATATTTATCTTTTCAAGGAACCAGCTTTTTGTTTCATTTATCTTTTGTATTTTCTTTGTTTCAATTTCATTTCATTTTGCTCTCAATTTGGTTATTTCCTTTCTTCTTCCTGGCTTGGGTTTGGTTTGGTTTATTCTTGTTTCTCTACTTCTTGAGGTGTGACCTATAATATCAGTTTGTGCTCTTTCAGTCTTTGTAATGTAGGCATTTAGGGCTATGAACTTTCCTTTTAGCACCAACTTTGCTGTATCCCAGAGGTTTTGATAGGTTGTGTCATTATTGTTCGGTTCAAATAATTTTTCAATTTCCATCTTGATTTCGTTTTTGACCCAATGCTCATTCAGAAACAGGTTATTTAATTTCATGTATTTGCATGGTTTTGAAGGTTTCTTTTGTAGTGGATTTCCAATTTTATTCCACTGTTGTCTGAGAGAGTGCTTGATATAATTTTAATTTTCATAAATTTATCTAGACTTGTTTTATGGCTTATCATATGGTCTATCTTGGAGAAAGTTCCATGCACTATTGAAGAGAATGTGTATTCTGCCATTGTTGGATAAAATGTTCTGTATGTATCTGTTAAGTCCATTTGTTCCTAGGTATAGTTTAAATCCATTGTTTCTTTATTTACTTTCTCTCTTGTTGACCTGTCTAATGCTGTCAGTGGAGTACTGAAGTCCCCACTGTTATTGTGTTGCTGTCTATCTCATTTCTTAGGTCTATTAGCAATTGTTTTATAAATTTGGGAGCTCCAGTGTTAGGTGCATATATGTTTACGATTGTGATTTTTCCTGTTGGACCATGTCTTTTACCATTATATAATGTCCCTCTTTGTCTCTTTTAACTGCTGTAGCTTTAAAGTTTGTTTTGTCTGACATATGAATAACTACTGGTAGGGAATTTGAATATGACTTTCAACAATGTATAGATCACCCTGACAGAAAATCAATAAGGAAACATAGGAATTCAACTTTGCGCTTTAGACCAAATGGATCTAACAGACATATATAGAACATTTCATTTAACATATTTTTCTCAAGGGCACATAGAATGTTCTCTAGAATAGATTATATTTTAGGCCACAAAACAACTCTTAAGAGATGTCAGAAGATTGAAATTCTATCAAGTATCTTTTCTGACCACAATGGTATGAAGCTAGAAATCAATAACAAAAGAAATTTGAGAAAAATCACAAATATATGAAAATTAATCCATATGTTCCTGAATAACAAACTGTCCAAAGAAGAAATTAAAATAATTTTTTTTAAATCTTGAGACAAATGAAAATGAAGACATAGCTTACCAAATCTTGTAAAATGCAACAAAAATAAGTTCTAAGAAGAAAGTTTAGTTCCATGGGGCCAAGATAGCCTATTAGAAGCAGCTTCAGTTCTCAACTTCTGTGGAGACCAATGAAAACAGTGAGTGAATTTTGAACTTTCAACTGAGGTATTCAGATTTTCATATTGAGACAACTCGACTCACAGAGAGTGAGGAAAAGCAGGCTGGGTGATGGCCCACCTGGGAGTGGCATGGAGCCAGGGGAGCCCGCACCCTGAAACCAAAGGAGGTGGTGAGTAATTGTGTGATCCTCCCCAGGAAACCATGCTTTTCCCATCCATCTCTGCAACCCACAGATCAGGAGATCTCATTGTGAACCTACACCAGTATGGTCTTGGGTTTGAAACACAGAGCTATGTGGAGTCACAGTGACGCACTTGCTCACTTGCCTGAGTATGCAAGGAAACCCAGGAGTTACCCCAGCACTCAGAATTTCAGCAAGGCAGAAATCTGTGCATCCCCCTGGGAAGGGGATTGAATCCACAGAGCCAGGTGGCATGTTGTGTTTGTCCCACTTCCGCGGCACCTCACAAGTTCAGACCCACTGGCTTGGAATTCCAGCTGGCCAGTGACAGCAGGCCTGAGATAAACTGAGTTTCCCGGGTGGAGGGGAGGCCATGATTTATGCAGTTCGAGTCAGCGGCTATAGCCTGCTGGCATTGGGGACTGGAAGGAGTTCCCCACAACACAGCACAGCAGCTGGGTCTCACTGTGGCCACTCTGCTCCATTAAGTGGGACCCAGATCCATCTCTCATTACTAGGTGTGGCATCCCTGCAAGAATTTCAGCAACTCCAGCCAGGATTATATGGACAGAACTCTTATTGCTCCCTGGGATGAAGTCCCAAGGGGAGGGGAAGCCATTGTCTCTGCAATTCAGCTGATTTAGTTCTTCCAGCCTTCTGACTCTGGGGTGTCTGGGTGGTCAGTGCACACCTGCACTGCCAAGGGGCAGTCAGACTGCTTCTTTAAGCAGGTCCCTAATTCTGTTCCTCCTGACTGGGTGAGACCACCAAACAGGGGTTTTCGGACCCCTCCTACAGGAAAGTTCAGGCCGGCATCAGGTTGGTGCCCCCTGGGATGGAGCTCCCAGAGGAAGGAGCTGGCTGCGATGGTTCCGGTTTCACAGCATTCACTGGTGATACCTCCAGGTGTGGGAGGGACCAAAGTGACTAGGGTCTGGCATGGACCCCCAGCAAACCACAGCAGCCCTACCAAAGAGTGGCCTAACCTAAAATAAAAACAAACAGAAAGCAACAACATCAACAAAAAGACCCCACGAAAACCTTATTCGTATGTCAGCAAACTAAGATTGAAGAAAGATAAGCCCAGGAAGATAAGTCCAGAACGATAAGAATCAACACAAAAGCACTGAAAACTCAAAAGCCAGAGTGCCTCTTCTCCAAATGAACGCACCGCCTCTCCAGCAAGGACACAGAACTGGACTGAGGCTGAGATGACTGAATTGACAGAAGTAGGCTTCAGAAGGTGGGTAATAATGAACTTTGCTGAGTTAAAGGAGCATGTTGTAAACCAATGCAAATAAACTAAAAATGATGATAAAACAATGCAAGGGTTCATAACAAGAATAGCCAGTTTAGAGAGGAATACAACTTACCTTATGGGGCTGAAAAACACAAGAACTTCACCATGCAATCACAAGTGTCAATAGCAGAACAGGCCAAGCAGAGGAAAGAATCTCAGAGCTGGAAGACCATCTTGCTGATAAAAGACAAGCAGACAAGGATAGAGAAAAAAATGAAAAGGAATAAACAAAACCTCCAAGAAATATGGAATTATGTGAAAAGACTGAAGCTACAACTGATTGGGGTACCTGAAAGAAATGGGGAGAACAGAACCAAGTTGGAAAACATACATCAGGATTTCCTCCAGGAGAACTTCCCCAACCTAGCAAGATGGGCCAAAATTTAAATTCAGGAAACTCAGAGAACCCCAGTAAGATACTCCACAAGATTAACCCTAAGACAAATAATCTTCAGTTTCTCCAAGGTTGAAATGAGAAAAAATATGTTAAGGGAAGCCAGAGAGAAAGTCCAGGTCACCTACAAAGGGAAGCCTATCAGACTAATAGACCTCTCAACAGAAACCCTACAAGCCAGAAGAGACCCAGGGCCAATATTCATCATTAAAAAAAATAATTTCCAATCCAGAATTTTCTGCCTTGCCAAACTAAGCTTCCTAAGTGAAGAAAAATAAGATACCTTTCAAACAAGCAAATGCTGAGGGAATTTGTCATGACCAGGCCTGTTTTTCAAGAGCTCTTGAAGGAAACACTAAATATGAAAAGGAGAAACCATTATCAGTCACTGCAAAAGCACACTGCAGTACACAGACCAGTAACACCATGAAACAACCAAATAAACAAGTCTGCAAAACAACCAGATACCATCATGACAAGCTCAATTTTACACATGAAAATATTGAATTTTAACCAAAAACGTAGATGGGCTAAATGCCCTAATGAAAAGACACCGAATGGGAAGCCAGATGAAGAGTCAAGCCCCATCTGTATGCTGCCTTCTAGAGATCCATACCACTTGCAAAGACACACATAGGTTCAAAATAAAGTGATGGAGGAAAGTTTACCAAGCAAATGTAAAATAGAAATAAACCAGGGGTTGCAATTCTAGTTTCTGACAAAATAGACTTTAAACCAACAAAAAACAGAAAGAATGGCTTCATAATGGTAAAGGGTTCAATTCACCAAGAAGAGATAACTATTCTAAGTGTATATGCACCCAATACAGGAGCACCAAGATTCATAAAGCAAGTTCTCAGAGACTTTCAAAGAGACTCAGACTCCCACACAATAGTATTGGTAAACTTTAACACCCCATTGAAAATATTAAATAGATCATCAAGAGAGAAAATTAACAAAGATATTCAGGTCCTGAACTCAGCTCTGGATCAAACAGACCCGATAAATATCTATAGAACTGTCCACACCAAAACAACAGAATGTATATTCTTCTCATTGCCACATGGCAAGTACTTTAAATTGATCACATAATTGGAAGGAAACCACTCCTCAGCAAATGCAAAAGAATTGAAAACCTGGCCGGGCGCGGTGGCTCACGCCTGTAATCCCAGCACTTTGGGAGGCCGAGGCAGGTGGATCACGAGGTCAAGAGATCGAGACCATCCTGGTCCACATGGTGAAACCCCGTCTCTACTAATACAAAAAATTAGCTGGGCATGGTGGCGCGTGCCTGTAATCCCAGCTACTCAGGAGGCTGAGGCAGGAGAATTGCCTGAACCCAGGAGGCAGAGGTTGCGGTGAGCCGAGATCGCGCCATTGCACTCCAGCCTGGGTAACAAGAGCGAAACTCCGTCTCAAAAAAAAAAAAAAAAAAAAAAAGAATTGAAAACCTAACAAACAGTCTCTTATACCACAGTACAATCAAATTAAAACTCAAAATTAATAAACTCAATCAAACCTGCACAACTACGTGGAAATTGAACAACCTGATCCTGAATGACTCCTGGGTGAATAATAAAATTAAGGCAGAAATCAAGAAGTTATTTGAAACTAATGAGAACAAAAAGACAATGTACCAGAATCTGTGGGATACAGCTAAAACAGTACTTTTTTTTGTTTTGAGATGGAGTCTCTCTCTGTCTCCCAAGCTGGAGTGCTGTGGCATGATCTTGGCTCTCTGCAACCTCCACCTCCCAGGTTCAGGTGATTCTCCTACCTCAGCATCCTGAGTAGCTGGGATCACAGGCCCATGCCACCACAGCCAGCTGATTTTTGTATTTTTAGTAGAGATGAATTTCCGCCATGTTGGCCAGGCTGGTCTCAAACTCCTGACCTCAGGTGATTTGTCCACCTTGGTTTCCCAAAGTGCTGGTATTACAGGGGTAATCCACCACGTCAGGCCTAAAACAGTGTTAAGAGAGAAACTTATAGCAGTAAATGCCCACATCAAAAATCTAGAAAGTTCTCAAATCAACAACCTACCATGACAACTAATATAACTAGAGAACCAAGAGCAAACAAACCCCAAAGCTAGCAGAAGGCAAGAAATAATCAAGATCTGAGTGGAACTGAAGGAGACAGAGACAGAAAAAAACACTTCAAAAAATCAATGAATCCAGGAGCATGTTTTTTGAAAAAATTAATTTAAAAAATCACAAATTTACAAGAAAAAAAACAAACAACCCCATTAAAAAGTAGACAAATGACATGAACAGATACTTCTCAAAAGAAGACATACATGCAGCCAACAAACATGAAAACAAGCTCAACATTACTGATCATTATAGAAAGGCAAATCAAAACCACAATGAAATACTATCTCATGCCAGTCAAAATGGCGATTATTAAAAAGTCAAGAAAAAACAGATGCTGGTGAGGTTGCGAAGAAAAAGGAACACTTTTACACCATTGGTGGAAATGTAAATTAGATCAACCATTGTGGAAGTCAGTGTGGCAATTCCTCAAAGATCTAGAAGCAGAAATACTATTTCACCTAGCAATTCCATTACTGGATATATACCCAGAGGAATATAAATGATTCTGTTAAAAAGATGCATGCACACCTATGTTCATTGCAGCACTTTTCAAAATAGTAAAGATGTAGAATCAACCCAAATGCCCATCAATGACAAACTGGGTAAAGAAAATGTGGTACATATACACCATGGAATACTATGCAGCCATAAAAAGGAACAAGATCATGTTATTTGCAGGAACATAGATGGAGCTAGAATCGTTTATCCTCAGCAAACTAATACAGGAACAGAAAACTAACATCTCATGTTCTCACTGATAAGTGAGAGCTGAATCATGGGAACATATGGCTACATGGGGGCAACAACACACACTGGGGCTTGTTGAGGCAGTGGGGAGAGAGAGCATCAGGAAGAATATGTAATGGATGCTGGGCTTAATACCCAGGTGATGGGCTGATATGTGCAACAAACCACCATGGCACATGTTTACCTATGTAACAAACCTGCACATTCTGCACATGTACCCTGGAGCTGAAAATAAAAGTTGAAGAAAATAAATAAATAAACCAAAAATTGAAAAGGTAACATTGGTACTTCATATATATACATACATATACATATATTTGAAAAGTGTGCATTAAGGAATTCTCA
Organism: Aotus nancymaae; assembly: GCF_030222135.1. Taxonomy (NCBI): domain Eukaryota; kingdom Metazoa; phylum Chordata; class Mammalia; order Primates; family Aotidae; genus Aotus; species Aotus nancymaae. The sequence goes on from NW_026988472.1 coordinate 3,786,252, forward strand.
AATATAAAACATGTATAATGTGGAGAATACTTTTTCAAGATACAGAAAACAATTGTCATGATAGCCACACCCACAATTCTTATAAAAACATGCTTGCAAAGATAAAATTCATATGAGCACTAATATCTCACATGTACCAAAGCTATGTAATTGTTAATCACTGGATATTGCCCCCAACTTTTGCAATGTTTGTATTTCAACACTGACTGGTATGAATTCTGAATTACACAATTAGATTTTTCAGTCTTTCTGCCATGTTACATATAGAATTCATATATATAACATGAATAATTAAAATAGCAACATCATTTGTAGCAAAGCCACTTTCCTGTGTTCATTTTTCCTTTAAAGACAATATATTTAAAAAATAGTTATTACAATAAATAGTGCTTTAGAAGATCTGAAACTCCAAATAAATGTGCTCCATCATAAGATTAAAGCACTGTCAGGTATCACGGTACTGCTACAACATTGAGATATAACTGGGAAATTGGGTATTCTTGAATTGCTTTTACAATAAACAAATTTTATAATCCTTAAATTTATCAGGTTTTTACATTTGTATTATTTTCAGTTAATAATACTCACATAAAATCTTATCCTAATTCTACACAATACAACCAAGAAGCAGTTAAGCACTTTTACATTAAGAACAAATACATAAAACAAGAGACAACATCAAGGCTATGACTGAAATTCAAAGAAAAGAAAGGACTCTTAAATCTCCTTTAGATCAGTAAAGAGTATATCATAAAATCAAAGCACTGTGTCAGGTATCACAGTACTGCTGCAACCTTGAGGTATATATAGCTGGGCAAATGGGAAATGAAGATATCCATATTCTTGTTTCGTGGGTGTATTTAAATGATTGGAAGTTTAGGAACAACTGCCTTTAATGAGAGCAAGATGTAAGACAAGTCTCTATTAAATATTTTTTAAAAGTTTATAAATTTCTCTATCGAGATCCTACTAAATCTTTACATCCCCCCACACCTTCTCCCCTTTCCCCTAAGCTAGCTACCCTGATGATATATAAGATGCAATATTAATTTGTGGCTTACTGGCAAACTATAGGCACTCCTTCCAAGTAGTTTTGATCTTCTGCACATTAAAAACATAACCCAACAATATGCTGTATGATTAATATACCCAATTTTGCATTTTAGGTAAGATTTCATTATTACTCTAAAACTCCATCTGTACAGTGGCCATCTTCCCCCAAACTTAAATCAAGGTTTATTTTTTCTTCTATTTCCTCAATATAAACCTTAGAGTCAATTATTACAAGTGATCAAGCTATGAATTATTATATACAGCACAATGATTGCATATTTTTGTAGCACTGAAAGTACTTAAAACTTCTGACTTCCAATTTTTGCACTCCTTCAAATTGAAGGGCCAAAATACTTAGATTTTTGTAATTGGGAAAAAAAAAATCTATCCTTCCAAGCTGAGGCTTTTCATAGCAGCTTTTGCCAGGAAAAGAGATTTTATGTCTGTTATAAACCTTTAAAAATAAAGGCTTATTTAGAAACAATGAAAGACCCTTAAATCATAGAAGTGCTAGCCACTTTAATTTACAACCAACTATTACTTCATAGCTTATATTGCAGAGTTAATCGATGCTCATTTTTTCCCCTTAAAAATACTCTTTGGAAACCATTATTACTCCTATAGACACGTACTCTAGTTACATATCTTTCTGTAAAAATAAAGGTATAATCATCATTATCTCTATTTCTTTGCTTAATTCATCTATCAATATACGTTTATTAATCTGATCACTTTACCAGCTATATCATGTCCTTATAATATTTTATCCAGAGTCAATTCTAAGCATACAGAAGTAGGAGCAAGTCTTATAAGTAAGCACAATGTTGAAGGCAATATTTCAACCTGGTCTTTAATGTGTTCATTGCAAATGAGAACTACAAACTAGAATTTACTTCCAAAACCAAGGCAAAGGTAAACTTCCAAAGGTAAATGAATAACTACAAATCTTACTTCTGTTGTGCACATTATGAACCTACTCAGTGATTTTCCACCAAGACTTAAAAATTTGTCCAATAGAGGCCAAGGGGGAAAAATAAGGCTATTTCTTGTTTGCACTTTTCCAATTTATCAGATATAATCTATCGTGTGCCCAGACGGCATAGAGTACTCCCCTAGGCACTATCCATAGTAATATCCCTTTCTAGAACCTGAAACCATTTCTAACATCTGCAGACTGCCCCAACCAGATTTAAACTATGAGTGAAATATAAACTACTGATCATTTATTCTAAATGCATACAAAGCTACCATTTACAAAATTAATTGAAAAGTAGGGAAACCTAAAAAAAGAAAAGATACATTCCACTATCACACTATTATAAACATTGTGTGTGTGTGTGTGTGTGTGTATAAGAGAGAGCATATAATCACTATTTAAATAAGATGGTAAAAAAACAGGAAATGAAGATTTTACCAAAACAACTACAATACCCGTTCTGAGCTACAACTATGAACAGATAGATGTGCTAATATGATCATTTAAATAGGTTTCAACAAAACTAACCACCAACCAAAAAAGAAAAAAAACCAACGAAGCGAAACAAAACACACACCCACAAAATTATTCACCAAAACCTATACTAGACTATGTGGCAATAATTAATATATTTCTATGGAAATTGTCTCATGCCTATGAGCTTCTAAAATTAAAGAAGTTCACTCCTTTTATTTTAGGCCACTATGTGACTAATGAAAATACTAGAAGGAAAAGAAAATACTGAAAGAAAAACAGTCTTCAGTCTTGGTTTCAGTTAACTCTTCAAATCAGCATTAAGTACTGAATATCAGTTTTAACATTTTTAGCCTGTTAGACCAGTAAGTCATGTTTTTCCACTGATCAAAGGCAGCTGAAGAAACAATTTTTGAACAAACTATGACATGAAACATTTGATTTCTAATTCTGAGTATTTACTTAAAATGATAGGTGAAACTGTTTTTATTTGTTGTCGAGACAGAATCTGACTCCGTTGCCCAGGCTGGAGTGCAGTGGGCGTGATCTCCGCTCACTGCAACCTCTGCCTCCCAGGTTCAAGTGATTGTCCTGCCTCAGCCTCCCCAGTAGCTGGAATTACAGGTGCCCATCACCACGCCCGGCTAATTTTTGTATTTTAGTAGAGACAAGGTTTCACCATATTGGCCAAGTGGGTCTCGATCTCCTGACCTCAGGTGATCCGCCCTCCCCGGCCTCCCAAACTGCTGAGATTACAGGCATGAGTCACCACGCCCGGCAGATCAGTGAACATTTAACTGGGCAAAAAGAATGGCATCCATCATCCAAACAGGCTCACTTCCCCCAACCCCCCAAATGAACAGTAGTTATAATATCAAAAGAAACAATTTTGTTTGTTTGTTTTTGATTCCTTTAGAACCAACTGTTAAAGAGGTCAACAATATATTAACAGCTGCAATAGACAAGGAAGAGCAAAATAGTGTATGAAAGAGTCTTGCTGGACATTTGTTCAACTTTTTCTGTATTAACTGGAAACTTGCAACTGGCTTACTTGGAAATATCAGGCATATATGTCTTATTTCCGTAGATCCTTCACAGACTTAGAATTCAGTCTATTTTAGGTCTGTATCACTATCTAAGAAAGCTTTCTTTATCTAGCTCGGTGGCAGCCAAAACAGATTCCATGTCATTAAGGATGTCAGACCATAAAGCTTCCTGGAGACGTGGCATCAACTCCTCTCCTATGTTCATTCCATCTCCTTCCAGTGTTCCAAGGTCCACATTTGTCCCAGGAATGACTTCCAGGTAGTCTGGGAAATGGTTCTTCTGTGAGAGCAGAGTTCTTTGTTGGATATATCACCTGTATCCATCTCATCAACGCTGTTCAGGAAGTAATCCGGGGTGTCAGAGACACTGTAGCTGCTCATGCTTAGTCTACTGTCTGTACTCTCATTTTGACAGTGATAGGCACCACTGTTAAGAAAGGGATCTGAGATATTGGTAGTCATTGTTCTCAATTCCTGAGACATCTCAGGGGAAGATACTGGATTCAGAGTTCTGTCGTCATGCTCCAGTGTTGGTAACTGGCTACAGAGAACTAATTCCTGCCAAAGCAGTTCTTGCTGTTTCAGTTGCAGTTTCTCTTTCTCCATCTTCAGTTGCTGGTTGAAGTTGCCACTACCCATGACGCCTCCTTGTGGGCTCTGGAGAGCCAAAGGTGGTGGCTGTTTCCCCTCTGATTCTCTGGTTCATGGCTTTACCAAAATGAGGGTCAAACCTTAGGTCTAGGCAAGAGGTGGTCTTGTTCTTAGGGTTTATATAGTAAATGTTTCCATCCTGAGTCATGGCTTGTTCCCATCCATCAGGAAGAGGATCTGAGGCTGAGTTTATCATATTCTGCTGCACTGGTGAACTGGTGAGGGCTGTAACATTTATCTGAGAGAGTATGACCTTCCTGGGATCCTGCTATGTTATTGTCTGATCAGTGTGATTTCAGGGTTGGGCGCGGTGGCTCACGCCTGTAATCCCAGCACTTTGGGAGGCCGAGGCAGGTGGATCACGAGGTCAAGAGATCGAGACCATCCTGGTCAACACGGTGAAACCCCGTCTCTACTGAAAATACAAAAAATTAGGCGGAGGTTGCAGTGAGCCGAGATCGCACCATTGCACTCCAGCCTGGGTAACGAGCGAAACTCCGTCTCAAAAAAAAAAAAAAAAAAAAATGTGATTTCAGAAGTATCTCGACCAGAAGATGTCTTTGCCATCTCCCAGTCTGCTGGCAGAGGTACATCATTAGGTATCTCAAATGAAAACTTCCAGGATACTGAGCTGAGGATGTGGCTGCTGGGCCAGAGACTACTCTGGTGGGGCTCAGTGTCCCTGGAGAAACAGCTCCCAACTTCAGAGAAGCTGGAGAGGAATGAGCTTAAACGTGCTGTGGGGCCGGGCGCGGTGGCTCACGCCTGTAATCCCAGCACTTTGGGAGGACAAGGCGGGTGGATCACGAGGTCAAGAGACCGAGACCATCCTGGTCAACATGGTGAAACCCCGTCTCTACTAAAAATACAAAAATTAGCTGGGCACGGTGGCGCGTGCCTGTAATCCCAACTACTCAGGAGGCTGAGGCAGGAGAATTGCCTGAACCCAGGAGGCGGAGGTTGCGGTGAGCCGAGATCGCGCCATTGCACTCCAGCCTGGGTAACAAGAGCGAAACTCCGTCTCAAAAAAAAAAAAAAAAAAAAAAAACGTGCTGTGGAGTCAGGGCTCCTGCAGTGATTGCATCAATACTGGCCCAATCACAAATACCAGAGGCCTTCCTCTCTTTTTCCTGGCCTGGCCCTGGCAGGAGTGAAGGTGCAGAGCACCTGCAGGCATACACATTGTGCCTTGTGCAGTTTCTAAAGTTTCTTTTGATACTGATTTCTGGTGTTGATCCATTTTTGTCTAATAAGACACTTGATGCAATTTTATTATTTTAGTTTCTTAGAACTTGTTTTGTGACTTAACATATGACCTACTACAGAGAATGTTTTATATGCTAAGTGTTTGTTCTTCAGCTTTTGAATAAAATGCTCTGAAATTATTTGTTAGGTACATTTGGTCTAAAGTGCACATTAATTTCAATGTTTCTTTGTTGATTTTCTTACTCTCTCTTTTTTTTTTTTAGATGAAGTTTCGCTCTTATTGCCTAAGCTGGAGTGCAATGAAGCTATCTTGGTCAGCTTACCGTAACCTCTGCCTCTCGGGTTCAAGCAATTCTCCTGCCTCAGCCTCCCAAGTAGCTGGGATTACAAACATGTGCCACCACACCTGGCTAATTTTGAATTTTTAGTAGAGACGGATTTCTCCATGTTGATCAGGCTGGTCTCGAACTCCCAACCTTGAGTGATCCGCCCACCTCTGCCTTCCCAAGTGCTGGGATTACAGGCGTGAGCCACCGAGCCCAGCCCTGTTGATTTTCTCTCTAAATGATCTTCTGTTGCTGAGCATGAGTTGTTGAAGTCCCCAATCTTTATTGTATTACAGTCTATCTCTTCCTTTAGAGATAATAATATTTGCTTTATATACCCATCTGCTTGAATGTTGAGTGTATACATATTTATGATTGTTATATCCTCTTGCTGAATTGATCCCTCTATGATTACATAATGGCCTTCATTGTCTTCTTTTACTGTTTTTGACTTAATGTCCATTTTACCTGATGTAAGTATAAATACTCCTGCTCACTTTTGGTTTCCGTTTGCATAGAATATTGTTTTTCCCCTTTACTTTCAGTCTACCTGTGTCTCTACAGGTGAGATGAGTTTCTTATAGGAATCATGTAGTTGGGTCATGTTTTAGCAAGACATCCATTTAGCAAGTCTATATTTTTTAATTGGGAATTTAATGTGTTTACGTTCGGGTTATTACTGATAGATGATGAATTATTTCTTTTCTTTGCTAATTGTTTTATGGTTTGTTTGTATATCCTTTGATCCTTTCTCTCTTTCTTATTGCTTATTATTGCTGTTAATGGTTTTCCATAGTGCTATTGTTTGACTCCTTTCTTGTTCTCATTTGTGTGTCTGCTCTACAATGAGTTTCATACTTTTGTGTGTTTTCGTGATGGTCTGTATCACCTGTTCACATCCAGGTGTAGAAATTTCTTCACCATTTTTTTATAGGGCCAGTGTAGTGGTAATGAATGCCCTCAGTTTTTGCTTGCCTAGGGGATAATTTATTTCACTTTTTTTTTTTTTGAAGGATAGCTTTGCTAGATCTAGTCTTCTTGGATGAAAGTTTTTCTTTCAACACTTTGAATATATGATCTATTCTCTCTTGACCTGTAAGATTTCTGCAACAAAACCCAATGTCAGTTTGGGGACTTGACACTTATTTTGCTGTTTTAGAATTCTCAGTGTCTTTAACAGCTTGACTACAATGTGTCTTGAAGAAATATTTGTGTTGAATGTATTTGGGGGTCTTTGAGCTTCCTGTATCTGGATATCTATATCTCTTGCAATACTTGGTAAGTGTTCAGTTATTAATTTATTAAATAGGTTTTCTATGCCTTTGCCCACCTCTTCTGCTTCTGGAACACCCAAATTTGGAATACTTTTTTGCTTTATTGTGTTTCATCTGTAAAATAGGCTTTCTTCCTTCTTTGTTATTCTTTTAGTCTTTTTATTTGACTATTTCAAAAGACCTGTTTTCAAGTTCTGAAATTATTATTTTTTTGCTTGATCTGGTGTATTGTTGAAGGACTCCATTGTATTTTTACTTTCATTTGTTGATTTTTTTTCAGTTCCAGTGTTTCTGTTTGGTTATTTCTTAATGATATCTATCTCTTTATTGCATTTCTCATTTTGATCATAAATATTTCTTGTTTGTATTATTGTTGTTCTCTTGTATATCATTGAGCTTCATTGATATCATTATTCTGATTTCTTCTTTTGCAATTTCATACATTTCTTTTTTGTTGAAATTTGTTGATGGAGAATTATTGTGTTTTTTTAGAGGTGCCATTTAAAACAATCTTTTAATGTTTCTTGTGTCCTTACATTGACATCTGCATATCTGGTGTAATAGTCATTCATTCCAATTATATTGATTGCGTTTATCAGAAAAAGATGTTTTCCTATAGATGTATGTGTCAATATGTTTCCATCTCTGTAAAGGAATATCTGAGACTGAGTAATTTATAAAGAAAAAAGTGATTTATTTTGGTTCACAGATCTGCAGGCTGTATGATACGGTTTGACTGTGTCCCCACCGAAATCTCATCTTGAATTGTAACTCCCACAATTCCCACTTGTCATGGGCGGAACCTGGTGGGGGTGATGAAATTATGGGGGTGGGTCTTTCCTGGGATGTTCTTGTTGTAGTGAATGAGTCTCACGAGATCTGATGGGTTTATCAGGGGTTTCCGCTTTTGCTTCTTCCTCATTTTCCTCTTTCTGTCGCCATATAAGAAGTATCTTTCCAGGTGTTGAACAATGAGAACACATGGACACAGAGAGGGGAACATCACACACTGAGGTCTGCTGGAGAGGGCTAGGGGAGGGACAGAGGGGAGTGGGGAGGTTGGGGAGGGACAACATGGGGAGAAATGCCAGATATAGGTGACGGGGGACGGAGGCAGCAAACCACATTGCCATGTATGTGTCTATGCAATAATCCTGCATGATCTGCACATGTACCCCAGAACCTAAAGTACAAAAAAAAAAAGAGTGACTTTCACCTCCCACCATGATTCTAAGGCCTCCCCAGCTATGTGGAACTGTAAGTCCAATTAAACCTCTTTTTGTTCCCAGTTTTGGGTATGTCTTTATCAGCAGCATGAAAACTAATACACTGTACAAGAAGCATACTGCTGGCATCTGCATGGGGAGATCCCAGGAAGCATACAATCATGGTGGAAGGTGAAAGGGCAGGCATATCATATAGTGAGAGAGGGAACAAGAGATAGAGGGGGAAGGTTCCACACATTTTTAAACAACAGGATCTTGTATAAACTCAGAGCAAGAACTTACTCATCACCAGGAAGATGATGGAGCTGCCTACATGATTCAAACACCTCCTATCAGGCCTCACCTCCAACAGTGGAGGTTACATTTCAACACATTTAGAGGGGACAGACATCCGCACTCCTGGCCCCCCAAATCTCATGTTTTTCTCACATTGCAAAATAAAATAATCCTTTCTGAATGGTCCCTCAAAGTCTTAATTTGTTCCAGCACTAACTCGAAAGTCTCAGTTCTCAAGTCCAAAGTTTCACCTGGAGATGAGTTACTTTCAATGAGCCTGTGAGATTTAAAAAAAAAAAAAAGTTATTTACTTCCAAGATACAATGGTGGCACAGGCATTGGGTAAACATTCACATTCCAAAAGGGAGAAATCAGCCAAACGAAAGGGACAATAGGTCCCACACAAGCCTGAAATCCAGCAGGGCAGGCATTAAATCTCTTAAAGCTTTAACATAATCCTTGACCCCATGTCCCACATCCTGATGTGAGGGATGGACTTCCAAGGCCTTAGGCAGCCCCACTCACATGGCTTTGCAGAATGTAACCCACGTGGCTGCTCCCATGGATTGAAGTTGAATGCTTGCAGTTTTCCAGGCAGAAAGTGCAAGCTGTCAATTTAACATTTTGGGATATGGAGGGTAGCAATACCCTTCCCCCAGGTCCACTGGAAAATATCCCAGTGAGGACCCTGTGTAGGGGCTGCAACCCTATGTTTCCCTTTGGCACTGCCCTAGTGGAGTCACTCTGTGGGGGTTCTTCCCCTTTGACAGGTTTCTGCCTAGGCATGCAGGCATTCTGACGTATCTTCTGAAATAGTCGGAAGCTACCACGCCTCTTTCACTGTTGTATTCTGTTTAACTACAGACTTAACATCACAAGAAAGCTGCCAAGATCTACGGCTTGGACCCACTGGAGCAGCTGCCCAAGCTCTATCTGGGGTCCATTGAATGTCCCAAGGTTGAGCAGGGCAAAATTTACCTCATCTTTCTGTCTTCTAAGCTTTCCACACTCTTCCAACTTCTGCCTGTTACCCAATTCCAAAGGTGCTTCCACATCTGCAAGTATTTTTATAGCAATGCTCCACTCCTCAATATCAATTTTCTATATTACTTTTTTTCTTCTGTTGCTATAAAGGAATACCTAAGACTGTGTGATTTATAAATAAAAGTAATTTATTTGGCTCATGGTTCTACATGCTGTACAGGAAGTATGGCAATGGCATCCTGCTTCTAGTGAGGGCCTCAGGGAACTTACAATAATAGCAGAAGGTGAAGAAAAAGCAAACATATCACATAGCAAGAGAGGGAGGAAGGGAGAGAAGGCAGGTGACACACACTTTTATACAATCAGATCTAGCATAAACTCAAATCAAGAATTCATTCATCACCACAGCTATTCACAAAGCCATTGGTGAAGGTCCCACCACCATGATCTCTTCTTTTTGTTTTGTATTTTTTTTTTCTGAGATGGAGTCTCACTCTGTTGCGCAGGTGTTGCCCAGACTAGAGTGCAGTGGTGTGATCTCGGCTCACTGCAACTTCTGCCTCCTGGGTTCAAGCGATTCTCCTGCCTCAGCCTCTTGAGAGCTGGGATTACAGGCTCCGGCCACCATGCCTGGCTAATTTTTTCTATTTTTAGTAGAGACAGGGTTCGCCATGTTGGCCTGGCTGGCTTGTCTTGAACTACTTACCTCAAGTGATCTGTCCACCTTGACATCCCAAAGTGCTGGGATTACAGGTGTGAGCCACTGCACCCGGCTGACCCCCATGATCTAAACAGTTCCCACCAGACCTCATCTTCAACACTGAGGATTACATTACAACATGAAATTTGGAGGGGACAATTATACAAACCATACAAATGTTTCTATGGTGTTGGTTGCGTAAGGCACTTAGGCTTTGATTCTGGATGAACACAGTAGTAGAGTCTTCATATAATTTCTTTGGCTATAATCAGTGTCAATGTTGTCTGTGAGTTTTTCAGAGTTCCACAGGCCTCAGACTGTGGCTGTTAGTGAAGTATGTAGTGAGGCTTGGTTTGGGATGGAGTTTTCAGGTGATGGGCCTATCTTCATGCTCCAGTGGTGGAGGTGATGGGCCAGGTGTGCTAGTCCTTGGATCCCTCTGTGGTATATGAGGGCACCAATGGTAGAAAGTATTTGTGAGCCAGACATTGTGCCTCCATGTGTTTTGCCTGAGTGCCAACAATGGCAGTAGTTGGCCTAGTAAGCAGATGTATTGTCGGTCCCTTGGGCGTCCTGCATGGCATCAGTGATGGCAGTAGCAGCTGTGGGGCCACCCTCAGACCCCAAGGCAGCATAAATAGGCACCAGAATTGGCAGTAGTGAAACTGGAGAGGAGCAGTCCTCAGGCCCCTAGGTAGCACATAAGCTTGGGTGCTGGTAGTGATGGTGGTGGCAAGTTGGGCATATCCATCCTTAGAATTGTGAAAGGTATATGTAAATGCTGGGATTGTTAGTGGGGCAGGTCTATCCCTAGACCCCCTATATGATGTGTGCAGGTGCTAGCAGACTAGCTGGGCCTGTCTTCAGGCCCCTTAAAGTCATGCATAGATTCAGGGTTTGACATGTGGAGTGAGTTGATCCCCAGGTTTCTAGATGGTGTCCTTTAGTACCAGCAGTGCTGGCAGTGAGTAGAGTGGGTATGGTCAATAGAAAGCACACTGGGTTGATCCACTGGCCTCCAGATGATGCATATGAGTGCTGGTGGCAAAAGCAGGTGCACAGGTCTGTACTCAGGCTCCTCAATGGTGTGCACAATTGCCAGCTGTGGGAGGTGGGGCATATCAATTCCTAGGCCTCTGCATGGCATTCACCACCCATTTTTCAGGGTTTAGGACACTGTGTGGGCTAGAGTGTTGGGAGCCCTTCTGCACCACTGAGTCCAGTTGGTGTCACAATACTGCAGCCCTCTCTGTGGGCACGCAGAGATGTCAGAGGGTTTCCAGGGATGCAGAGGTGAATGTTGGGCTTCAGAACAGAATGAAGTTTGGTTAGAAGTGGGCTTTTAAAATGATGACATGATGCAGCTACTTGGGTTTCAGGGGTTGTTTGGGACCCAGTGCAAACTCCTTCTCTGGAACAATGCTATTGTATGGACTCTAGGAAGCTCCTGATCCTTGCATCAGTGCCTCTGAGGGCCAATGGGCTCTTCTGTGGCTAGCATTGCTGTAGTCCATTGTAGAAATGTGGGCTGCTGGGCAGTTCTCTTTTATCTTTGCCTTGCACTGGGAAGTTCCTCTTGGCTTTGAGCTAATCCTGGCCAGGCCAGTTGCTTTACTTTCTTCTTCTGTACTTCAGAGGTTCCCTGTCACTTCCCTACTGAATTTGAATGTACTCTCCTGGATGCTGTATTCCATGTGCAATTGTCAACTCACTACTTTGTTCCTTCTTTGTGGAGAAGGTGAGTGATGGGTGCCTCTAGTCAGCCATAGTATCAACTCTGGTCTTATCACAGTTCGAATTTTTATTTCCCTGATAAATAGTAATGTTGAGATTTTAAAAACAAACTTGTTGGCCATTTAGGTTTACTCTGAAAAATGACTATTCAGGTTGGTTGCCCATTTTTTACTCAGGTTGTTTTCTTGCTGTTGAGTTTTTAAATTCCTTATACAAATGTTCCCCAACAAATGATGGGGTTACATAAAGACAAACTCATCATAAGTTGAAAAATATCATAATTCAAAAGTGCATTTTGGACTTAGGATTTTTTCAACTTATGGCTTTATCTGAATGTAACCCCATTTTAAGTTGAGGAGTGTGCTGAATGCATATCACTTTCACACCATTGTAAAGTCAAAAAGTGCTAAGTTGAATTACCGTATGTTGAGTACCATCTGTATATTTTGTATATTAACCCTTTTTTCAAATGTATAGTTTGCAAATATTTTATCCCATTCTGCAGGTATTCTCTTTACTCTGTTGATTGTTTTCTTTGATGTGCATAACGTTTTTAGTTTGATGTAATCACATAAGTCTATTTTCACCTTTATTGTCTGTGCTTTTGAGGCCATATCCAAAAAACCCTCAATGCCCAAACCAATGTCATGTATTCTGGTAGTTTTACAATTTAAGCTCTTATATTTAAGTCTTTCATCCATTGGAAATTATTTTTGGATGTAGTGTGAGATAATTTCATTATTCTGTAGAAAGGTATCTAGTTTTCCTAATACCATTTATTGAAGACTGTCCTTTCCTCATTAGGTATTCTTGATATCTGTGTCAAAAATCAATTTACCATATAGGCATAGATTTATTTGTGAGTTTTGTATTTTGTTCTATTGTCTATATGATGTTTTTAATGCCAGTATTATGCTTTCTTTTATTACTATAGCTTTGTGGAAAATTTTGAAGCCAGGGAGCACGAAGTCTCAATTTTTGTTTCTTACGCTCAAGATTGCTTTGGCTACTCAGAGCCTTTTGTAATTCTATACAAATTTTGGTATTTTTATTTCTGTAAGATATGTCATTGGAAATTTAATAGAAATTACATTAAATCTGTATAAAGCTTTGAGTAGTATAGACATTTTAATAATATCACTTCCTCTGGTTCATGAACATGGACTATTGTTTCATTTTTTATTTGTAGCTTTTTCAATTTTAAGTAAATGTTTAATAATTTTTAGTATACAGGCCCTCACCTCCTTGGTTAAACTAGTTTCTAAGTATATTATTTAATTTTGTAGCTAGTGTAAATAAAATTATTTCCTTGATTTTTTTTTCAAAGAGTTCATTTAATATATTAAAATGCTACTGATTTTTGTACGTTAATTTGATATCCTGAAAATTTACTGATTTCAATTCTTAGTTCAAATTGTTTTTGGTGTACTCTTGAAGGTTTTCTATATATGACAGCACACCATCTGCAAATAGGAACAATTTAACTCCTTCCTTTTCAATTTCTATGCCTTTATTTATCTCTCTTACCTAATTGCTCTGATTAGCATTTCCACTGCCTTGTTGAATAGAAGTGGCAAGAGTGGGCATTCTTGTCTTCTCACTTACCTTAATGAAAAAACTTTCAGTTTTCCACTGCTGAGTGTAACATTAGCTGTGCGCCTTTCATTATGGCTTTTATTTTGCTGTGCTACATTTCTTTTATATCTAATTTGTTGTGAACTTTTATCATGAAAGAATACTGAATTTGATAATTTTTTTCTACATCTGTTGAGATGATCATAAGGTTATTTCCTTCATTTTGTTAATGTAGTTTATTACATTTATTATATATATACATTTGTGTATGTTGATTCCTTTTTGCACCTCTGAATAAGTTTTAGTTGATCATGATGAATCATTCTTTTAATGTGATGTTGAATTCGGTTTGATAGTGTTTTGTTGAGGATTTTTGCGTCTATGCACATCAAGGATGTACGCTTGTAATTTTCTATTCTTGCAGTGTCTTTGGCTTTGTTATCAGGGTAATTCGGGTCTTGTGAAGTGACTTTGGAATTATTCCTTCTTCTTAAAATTTTTTGTAAGAGTTTGAAAAGAATTAGGAATTAGTGTTATCTCTTTTTAAAATGTTTGGTCCTGGGATTCTTGGTCCTGGAATTTTATTTGATGGGAGAGTTTAATGTTTGCATGTGATGTGATAGAGGTTTTGCATCCTTTTTTTGTACATGGATGACCAGTTGTCCCAGCACGATTCACTGAAACACCCACCCTTTCCCACCAATATGCAATGCTATTTTGTTATATTAATGCAAGTGTCAAGTTTGGGGCCTCCATTTTTGTTCAAATACTACACACAGTTCCTTATAATAGCTTTATAATTAGGCTTGATACCTGGTGGAGAAAACCTCATGAGTATCAGTTTTTCTCCTTTAAACCATTAGTTGAGTGGATTATATTTTTGTAATGTTAAATCAACTTTGCATTCATAGAATGAACTCACCCTGATCATAGTGTATTATCCTTTTTACTAACAAATAATAATAAATTGTTACTTATAATAATTGCTATACATTTCTGAATTTGGTTTGCTAACATTTATACCATGAATAAGATTGGATTGTAATTTTTCTTTTCTGAATTGTCCTTGCCAGGTTTGAGAATCAAAGTCTTATTGGTCTTATAAAACGAATGTAAGATAGCTCCAGGGTTTTCTATACTTTTTGGACATATTTGTTTAAGACTGGAATTATTTACTCCTTGAATGTCTCAGAGTTTCAGAGTTTCTTTTGTGGGAATAATTTAATCTACTAGTTCAATGTTTTGGATATTTTATTCTTTCTTGAGTTAATTTTGATGCTATATTTCTCCTAGGAATTTGCTGGTTTCACTGCAATTTAAAATTTACTAGCATAAAGCTGTTAATAAAAGACTTGGAACCAACCCAAATGCCCATCATGATAGACTGGATAAAGAAAATGTGGCACATATACACCATGGAATACTATGCAGCCATAAAAAATGATGAGTTCATGTCCTTTGCAGGGACATGGATGAATCTGGAAACAATCATTCTCAGCAAACTGACAGAAGAACAGAAAACCAAACACCACATGTTCTCACTCGTAACTGGTTGTTGTACAATGAGAACACATGGACACAGGAAGGGGACCATCACACCCTGGGGTCTGTTGGGGGTTGGGGAGCTAGGGGACGGATAGCAGGGGGTGTGGAGATTGGGGAGGGATAACACTAGGAGAAATACCTAATGTAGGTGACAGGGGGAAGGAGGCAGCAAACCACCGTGGCACGTGTGTACCTATGTAACAATCCTGCAAGATCTGCACATGTACCCCAGAACTTAAAGTATAATAAAAAAAATCACAATTGCTTCATTTATCCCATAATTTCTTCTGAAAATTTTCAAACCTATAGAAAAGTTGAAAGAATATTGCAATGAACAGCCAAATGCCCTTCATCCAAATTTACCAATGGTCATCATTTTGCCACATGACTCTTACCTATTTATCTATCTATACACATGCACGCACACACATACAGTCACACACACACACACTTTAGTGTGCATCACTTAAGAATAAATATATTCTCTTACATAACCACAATGCATTATCATAATTGAGATAATAAAAATAATTCCATAATTTTCCCTACTATAAGGTTGTATTGAAATCTACTCAATTGTCCATAAAAATAACAGGAGCACCGAAGCCACTTTTGTGCATCAAACACTTGTTTTCATGGGTTTGGCATTCTACAAGGATGGAAGACAAAGTCTGGAATCCACGTAGATAAGAAATCTAACAAGAGACCCTGATTCAATATATTTGAAACCCTAAAGAGCTATACTTTCAGTGAAAGGATGAAATAGAAGTAAACATACCCAACCCGCACCAACCCCCAGAGAACTGCAAGGAAAGTTGCCTGGTTCCTAAGCAATGCAGGGGATAAAGCTATCACTGAGATTTTGTAACTCAAGCACACCCTTATGAGAATTACAACCCAAATTCCCATCATCTAGGTGGCCCTAAAAGCCTCAAGCTGTTAATTGAATTTAATGTCATTCTACAATAATAATACTCCAGGACCTGAAGGAAGCACACGCCAATTCCCTATAGAAAAAGAGTCTATCATCTAAGTTCTTAAAGAAGTCCTATAAATAAATTTTCAACAATGGGCTGCTCACCACAAAAAAATACCCAGTAACAGAGCAGAATAAGGAGCCATGAGGGAGAACTGTCACAAACAAACTGATAGCAGAGAAAGATCCACAAAAACTTCAGATGTTGGAATTCTCAGACATAAAATATATAATGACTATGCTTGTTACATTTAAAGAGGTAAAATGTAAACTTAAAATATATGTAATGAACAGTACCCTATAAAGAGTGATCCTACAGATTTGTAAAAGAACCAAATGGATTTTCTAGAAATTAAAAAAAAAAAACAAAATAAAACCATAGAACTAAGATTAAAAACTCAATAGACACTTAGTATTTCACTAAAATATAGTACTCTTGGGCATTAAACTCAGAGAAGTTGATGGAGAACAGAATATCATTCCAGTAATTAATTACAAATTACATAAGGAAAATGTACTTTTCAATGAAGAAATCTGGGAAGTCAGGTAATGCAGTGATCAAAAATAGCATTTCAAGTATTGGAATAAATTTACATTATGTACCTCATGATCAGATGAAATGTGAAGTATACAGTATAACTTATATAGTATTTTCACAAAAAATATTTTATCTGAATGTCATAAGGAAACAATCTTAATAATCCAGAATGAGAAACATTCTGTAAGACCTGGACTCTTTAAAAAATTCAGTGTCATGAAGAAGCAAACAAAATTCCAACATACTTCATTTTCATTAAAACACACCAAAGAGACATAACCAAATGTAATGTGTAAAACTTCACTGAATACTAGATCGGAAAAAAAGAAAAAAAAACTATAAAAGGCATTTTAGGGACAATTAGATTTCAATACGACCTCATAGTAACTAAAGTTATGCAATTATTTTTATTCTCTCTATTATAATAATGCATTATGGTAACGTAAAAGAATATATTTGTTCTTAACCAATGCACACTAAAGTATTTATTGGTCAATTGTCATGACCTCTATTCCACTCATTTTCAAATCGCTCAGCTGAAAGTTTGCGTGTGTGTGTGTGTGTGCGCTCGCAAGCGTGCATGTGTATAAATAGGTAACAGTCATGTGGCAAAATGATGACCATTGGTAAATTTGGATGAAGGGTATATGGGTGTTCTTTGCAATATTCTTTCCACTTTTCTATAGGTCTGAAAAATTTCAAAAGAAATTGTAGGATAAATGAAGCCATTATTAACAGCTTTATGCTAGTAAATTTTAAATTGTAGTGAAACCAGCAAATTCCTAGGAGAAATATAACCTCAAAATTAACTCAAGAAAGAATAAAATATCCAAAACATTGAACTAGTAGATTAAATTATTCCCAGAAAAAAATAAACTCTGAGATATTCAAGGAATAAATAATTCCAGTCTTAAACTTATCCAAAAACTATAGAAAACTCTGGAGCTGGCCCGGCATGCTGGCTCACACCTGTAATGCCAGCATTTTCGGAGTCCGAGACTGGTGGATCACCTGAGGTTGGGAGTTCGAGACCAGCCTGGCCAACATGGTGAAACACCCCATCTCTACTTAAAATACAAAAATTAGGGCCGGGCGCGGTGGCTCAAGCCTGTAATCCCAGCACTTTGGGAGGCCGAGGCGGGTGGATCACGAGGTCAAGAGATCGAGACCATCCTGGTCAACATGGTGAAACCCCGTCTCTACTAAAAATACAAAAAAATAGCTGGGCACGGTGGCATGTGCCTGTAATCCCAGCTACTCAGGAGGCTGAGGCAGGAGAATTGCCTGAACCCAGGAGGTAGAGTTTGCGGTGAGCCGAGATCGCGCCATTGCACTCCAGCCTGGGTAACAAGAGTGAAACTCCATCTCAAAAAAAAAAAAAAAAAAAAAAAAAATTAGCCAGGAGTGGTGGTGGGCACCTGGAATCCCAGCTACTCAGGAGGCTGAGGCAGGAGAATCACTTGAACCTGGGAGGCAGAGGTCGCAGTGAACCAAGATCACGCCATTGCACTCCAGCCTGCACAATAGAGCTGGACTCCATCTCAAAAAAAAAAAAAAAAAGAAAGAAAAGAAAAACAAACAAACAAAAGGAAACTCTGGAGCTGTCTCAGGCCAATCTTATTCATGGTATAAATGTTAGCAAATCGAATTCAGAAATGTGTAGCAATATTATAAGTAACAATTTATTATTATTTGTTAGTAAAAAGGATAATACACTATGATCAGGTTGAGTTCATTCTATGAATGCAAAGTTGATTTAACATTACAAAAGTATAATCCACTCAATTAATGGTTTAAAGGAGAAAAACTGATTCTCATGAGGTTTTCTCCACCAGGTATCAAGCCTAATTATAAAGCTATTATAAGTAACTGTGTGTAGTAATTGAACAAAAATGGAGGCCCCAAAATTGACACTTGCATTACTTAATATAACAAAATGGCATTGTATATTGGTGGGGAAAGAGCGGGTGTTTCAAGAAATCATGCTGGGACAACTGGTCATCCATGTACGAAAAAATGATGCAAAACCTCTATCACATCACATGCAAACATTAATTATGGGATGAATTAAGATCTAAATTCAAAAGACAGAAATGTAGTGGTTTTGTTTTCTTTTCTTTTTTTCTGAGACAGAGTCTCACTCTTTTGCAGGCTGGAGTGCAGTGGTGCAGTCTTGGCTCACTGCAGCCTCCGACTCCTGGGTTCAGGAGATTCTCCTGCCTCAGCCTCCCAAGTAGCTGAGATTACAGGCACGCGCCACCGAACTCAGCTAACGTTTGTATTATTAGTAGATACGGTCTTTCACCATGTTGGACAGGCTGATCTTGGACTGCTGACCTCAAGTCATTTGCCCACCTTGGCCTCCCAAAGTGCTGAAATTACAGGTTTGAGCCACTGCGCCTGGCCAGAAATGTAGTGATTTTAGAAAGAACATAGAAAATGCATTGGGACTTGATCTCAGGATCAAAACCTATGGGGAAGTGGAAGAAGCAGTACAGGACATAAGGAAAGGAAGGACTGCAATACAGTCACAGCAAAGGCCTCAGACAATCCTATGGGGGTTCTGGAGCTAGAATGGCCCTTCAAAGCCGTCCTGAATTGGGATGGAGGTCAGGGCCTTTATATTCTCACATCAAACAGCCATTGGATGCAGGCTGACCCTGCGAAAGATATGTAAATTTTGGTAAGCCCCATCTTGGGGAGAAATTCAGCTGAGATCTATATGCTACTGGAGTGTTGACTCCCAGTAGCTTGACAACGAGTGCTTCTGTCCTGGAGAGTGGTATCTGGGAGGCACGTGATAGCAACCACTATAGACTTCAACAGACATTTCAACAGAAAAATCCAAAAGGTCAATAAATACGTGAAAAAATTGTCTCCTCATTAGTCCACAGGGAAATGCCAAAAATCCATAAAACACACTTATCTGCCATTAAATTGTAAAAATTAAGAAAAGACTGTACCATATATTTGCACAGATGTAGAGAAATTAAAATTCTCATACACTGCTTGTAGAAATGTGTTCGTGCAACTGCATTGAGAAACATTTTGCATCATCTAGCTAAAAAAAAAAAAATAAAAAGCAAATGCCCTTTGTCCCAGCGATTTCACCCTTAGATCTATTTCGAGAAATTCTTGTACATGTATACCCCCAGACATTTAAAAGAGCATTCATAGAAATATTGTTTATCTAAACATTGTTACCTCTACACTTGAAACAACACAAGGGAACTTCTTCAAAGCTCAATGTGATTAATACAGTTGTTTATATAACAGAATACTACAGAGCTATGGAAGTAAAAGTACTACAGCTATAAATATCTACGTGGATTAATTACGCAAGCATAATTCTGAGAAAAAATAAAGCACAAAAGGACACATACAATATGATTCAATCTATTTAAAGTTCAAAAACAGGCAAAATTAAACTACGATTTAGGTTTTCATTCATCAGTGGCAAAAATTTTTGTTTTCACAGAGAGGAGAATAATTATCACTCAAAATAAGATAGAGGTAAGTTACCTTTGAGGAAACGGAGGAGATGTGGTTAAGTAAGAGGTACCTAGATGCTTCTGGAGGTCTGGGCAATAAATGTTTTGTATCTGAACCTGAGTAGTGGACACATGTGGGTTTATGCTATCATTTTTGTTTCAATTGTAGATATATGCTTTATTCGTTCCTCTGTTTTTATATTTCATAATGACAAGAACCAAAATAAGAAAAGGAAAATAAGTGTTTAGAGATGACCATCCGCTTTTATCAAGGTTCAGCCACATTATACTGAAAATATGATTTAGAGAAAATGCTAAGGGAAGACAGACAGCCCACAAGTATTGCTGTAAAGCAACAGATCCAGAGATCCAGCATGAGGAACAAAGCAAGCAAGCAGGAAGGCTCTCCATTCACTATTGAGGGATACAAAGCTTGTGTTCTGGGCCTCTCGCCCTCAGCTGTTCCGGCTTCTTACGGTGCATTAACCAAGAGGCAATGATTGTTTTTACCAGGACATGTACCTTCCCCTTGCTGACCTATTCTAGTTCCTTTGAAAATGTACCAGGTTGCATTCTGTCCTACCCATGCAAATTCTCTGCCAGGTTACTGTTCCTAACCTGATAAACAAAGCAGGCTAATACACTCAGGGGTGCTCAAACATAAATTTACATATTAACTATCCTAAGTAACCCCTAAACATTTAAAATAGCAGATTTCAGAGGAAAGGTACCTTTGCATTCACTGTTCTCTTGACAATATCCTCACCAGCCCTACAGAGTTCCTTCCTGAACTCTCACAGACTAATTGTAGACCCTCAAACTCAGACCCTTTGCTTCTCTCAATCATAGGCATGGTATTCTGGTTTGTAGGAATTCTTCCCAAACAATATGATTTGTTTTTTTTTTCTCAACAATGTGATTTGAAGATCATTCCATGTAGATTAATATAGATCTACCTCATTTTTATTAACTGCTGCATTGGATCACACAATATAACATACCCATATCACACAATTAATTCTATCACACAATATAACAGCCATTCCCCTATGGATAAGTATTTAGGTTGTTTATAATTCTGCACAATTACAAGCAATGCTTAAATTAATATGTTTATGGTATATGGACTAAACCTGTATGTAATTGAGAGTTGCTCTACTATAGACACCAAAATGTGAAATTTCTGAGACAAGGCATAAGGGCTTTTTGGTCATAATAAATATGAAAAAAGTTCCCCTCCAAAACAGCTACCATTTTTATCTCCAGCCAGTAATTTATAATTTCTCCTTTCTATATCATTTGCCAACACTTAGTCTTATAATACTTGTAAACATTTTCCAGTTAAATGAATGGAAAATAGTTCAATTTCGTTTTATTTCCCTAATTACTAATGAGATTGAAATTTTTTTTTTTTTGAGATGGAGTCTTGCTCTGTCACCCAGGCTGGAGTGCAGTGGTGCCATCTTGGCTCACTGTAACCTCTGCCTCCCGGGTTCAAGCGATTCTCCTGCCTCAGCCTTCTGAGTAGCTGGGATTACAGGTGCGTGCCACCATGCCTAGCTAATTTTTGTATTTTTAGTAAAGATAGGGTTTCACCATTTTGGTCAGGCTGGTCTTGAACTCCTGACCTCGTGATCCACCTGTCTCGGCCTTCCAAAGTGTAGGGATTACAGGCGTGAGCCACCGCACCTGGCCTCAACATCTTTTTTTATGTTCATTGACTACGTGTAATCTATCTCTGATTTGTTAATTTCTTTTAAAATTACTGTATATTGTATTTTTTCTTATTGGTTTGTAGGATTTTTAAAAATACATTCTGGATAGAAATCTTGCATTATATATGTGGCTATCTTTAAATTTTGTTTATGGTATCTTTCATGGTTCACATGTATTAAATCTTTGAAAATACTAAACGTATCTCCATAATAACACCGAAAACACTACTGTGTTTCTTCATATGCTGGTCTCTTCCAACAGAGAGTGAATTTCTTGAGAGCAGGAGCTGGGTTTTATTCATCTCCATAGCAACGAGAAAAGAGACTGGATTATTGTAGCGTTTTAGTCAATATTGGTAGCCTTGAATTGATAATGCCTTTAGCCCAAAGGGATGACATCGACTCTTAGAATAAAGAAATGAGTAAAAAATTTGTGAGATTTCTTATTTTTTTATCATTTGTAGTGAAAATCTCATTCTGGTCACCCCAGGAACAGTCACTTTTCAATTTGTTGTTCCTGCTCTTGGCCTCAATCTCCATCACAGAATTTCCCTCTTTCTATTTTTCTCCCAGAGTTTCTCTGAAAGGTGAGGCAACTTCCACATCTTCACTCAGTGCTAGAATTTTTACTGCTGTGGCTTTGAAGTTTAAAGCTGTCCCAATACCCTCCTTTCCCCCCTTACATCTTGAGAAAATATAAACAAAATGAGAACAGATCTGTGCAAGAAAATCTAGCCAACTAAGTCTGTATCCTACAAACTCTTGTCAGATCCTTTGTAGAAAATATGCAAAAGGAGCACAAAGCCTTCATGAAACTCCATTCAGGGACACGGCTGAATAGACTCCCCAAAATGGGGAGGACCTCATATGATTAAACAGAGAAACTGTCATGATTAAGACAACCTGGCTTCCTTTCTTATCCCATAATACTATATAGTAGTTTCATTATAACTTCACCCAGCTATGGAAAAAAAAGTGATCTACTCATGTCATGCTAGAGAAACAGAGATTAGAGACAAAGTCCAGAAAATAGCCATGATTTCTGAAGTTTAAAATCTTTTTATTAATAAAAAGTACAATAATTAAACTGAACAAGATTGCTTAGTACCCAAGCACACACCCTGCATGGATGCCATAGTGGGAGAGTCTCTGAAGTAGAACAGAGTAATCTCTAAGTGGCCATGCTAACAGAGGCAAATCTTGAGATCTTGAGTATCTCCAGATGCATAACAGACTTGTTTATGAGAGATTGCTCATGATCCTAGCCTCAAAGCCATGCCTCTGGAGCAAGAACTAGTATAAAATAAAGGAAAAACAAGGTGTTGCTCTAAAGCACTAAAATAATGAGGCACAAACATAAGAGTTATAGAGACTCAAGCTTAATATACTGTTTTATAATTTCTTTAAACAAACTAACAATGACAAAAAATCCAACTAATCCTTTCACTGCAGGCTCCTTTCCCCAACACAAAAAAGAGAACCAGTTTCTGGCACTGCTCTCCTGCTGTGACCTCCTGTCAAAAAACAGGGATGGACACCATTAGGAATTCTCTTCCCCTTTTAATTCAGTGACACAATGAAAACAGCACTGCATACAACATAGTTACAAAGTAAGGTCCAACACAGCTACTTACAGTGACTCTAGGAAAGGAAGGAGAGTTTTTAAGTTAATAAAATAATGTCTCTTCCTCTGACCCCAACCCAACACCAGAAAAGGAAATGGAAAGTAAAACCAGTGTTTGGAAAACAAAGAAATATCCTGCCACTGGTATAAATCCCATCCTCTTCCAACCCACTCCCACCCCCAACCACCCTACCCAACTTCCCTCCTCCTACCTATACTATTCAGAGTACAGTAAGTCGGGAAAGAGGAAATATAAGTGGTGAAACTGAACTGCCCAAGGTTTAAAGGGCTCTGGAAAATTGCCTTTGTGCTTCTGAGAGTGTGACATGTAATGTGGTCCAAGCAGAGTTACAAAGGGGGAAGAATACAGCTTTTGAAGCAATGAATTTTGCCTACCTCTTCCTTTAGGTCCTAATAGATGTCAAGTATGGAGATGGATGATAATCCTATTAGTAACAAAGAAGATGTAGGGAATGTGAAAGTAAGATAATAAATAATATTGCTTCCAGTGGCCACTCTTCAATGATCCTTCTTACTGATTCAAATTTATCTCTTTATCACCTAGGAAGCCTAATCTCCTTTACATTGGGTAAATATAAGGTATTATAACTATCATAATAATGGTTATAATACTTGGTTGTTCACTTAAAGATCTCTCATCATTTTTGCCGACATAATTTATGAGAAGCCTCACAATATTCCTGTGAGGTAGATATTGAGATCCCCATTTTGCAAATGGATTAACTGAGGCACAGAGAGGTGATCTGACTTGCCTAAACTCAACCAAGTGAAACTTGTAAAAGTATAGAAGAGAGGTGACTCAGGGTAACATCACTGTTGTCAGAGAGCCATATTTAACAGTAAGAAAAGATAGTGCTATGTGTTTATTTAAATTTGGCCCACCCAGTTTCTTCTGTGTCCATCCCTCATACAAGGATTAGCAAACTGTGGAGCATCAGTAAGTTCCTTTGGCTTACTTAAGGTTAGGTGCATTCTCGATGGTTTGGTTCATGAGAAAACTTTTCGGGAGCAGGACAGACCCTAGATTCTTGGAACTCACATCACAGAAATCCCTAATTTCAGAATTTTGCAGACCACTTTGTTTCAAAGAGCTGTTGGAGTTCTAAAGATATAACTATCATGTACATACACACTGTACTGTAGTTGATCAAAGTTGCTTCCCATGGGTATACAGGTTAACAATTCAGATACAGCTGAAGCTGAAAAATTAAATAAATAGATGACAGAGGTTGAGAGCCAGGTTTCTCAGTATTAGTGTGGGAGGTTTCAGATAAGAGGAAGAAGCTAGAATGATTCATGTGGTAACAGATTAGAGTTGAAAACATCAATATGAACTCATGTTTAGCTAAAGAAAAATCTGGATGATTACATATAGAAATATTTATAGACATGCGCATATACATAGGATAGTATACACACATATGTTTCCTTGCTCTGTTAGCTGAGATGGCCTAGAAGCAACAATAGCCCAGTAGCAACAAGGATACCTAATGCCCAGTTATTGGTTTCTAATATAATTATCCAGTAAAAGAAACCAGGACTCCTAGAAGAAATGGCTGATTATAGGAGTAGTCCACAAAATATGTAAGATGAGCCTGGAACATCTTGCAATGGCAGAAAGGACATGCTAGGAAAAAATGATGGGAGTACATCAAAAGTTGAGAATCACCCAAAAGAGCTCCCAATGGCCAAAGCTGAAACACCTTAAGCAACAAAATAAACTAGTAGTAATAGATTATAACTCAAAATATAAAATAAATATCCATGAGTCCATGCCGATATAAATATTGTATAAATAAATAAATGGGGGAGAAGAGACAATCTCCCTTAAACAATGACTCCAAATAATTTATACAAGATACTTTCTCTCAAGGATGTGGCATATAACTTACCATTCCTTAAGCATGGGCTGCACATAGTGATTTCCTTTCAAAATGTACAGCATGGAAGGGAGGAAAAAAAAGAGCACAGGGGAGAAACCTGACAGAGACTATTTCAGCCAAATGATCAAGGTTAACAACAGTGATAAGTCATGTAAATACAGGCATACCTCGTTTTATTGTGCTTTTGCTTTATTGCACTTTGCTGATATTGCATTTTTTTTACAAATTAAAAGTTTGTGGCAACCCTGTGACCAGCAAATCTATTTGGCACCATTTTTCCAACAGCATGTGCTCACTTTGTGTCTGTGCCAGTAACGTTTTAGCAAGAAAGTATTTTAAAATAAGGTATGTACATTGCTTCTAAGACATAATGCTATTGCACATTTACCAGACTACAGGATTGTATAGACATAAAATTTTATATGCACCGGGAAACCAAAAAGTTTGTGTGACTTGCTTTATTGTAATATTTGCTTCACTGCAGTGATCTGGAACCAAATCTGCATCATCTCCAAAGTATGCCTGTATGATGTGATGAAAATGGCACTTCCTCTCTGTGGTCCTACTCTCAAAAAAACTCATAACCCCAGTCTAATTATGAGAAAGACAACTGACAATTCCCAGTTGAGGAAAATATTTCTCAAAACTGTCAAGGTCACTAAAAACAAGGAAAGTCTGAGAAACTGTCACAATCAAAAGGAACCTAAGGAGATATGACTACTAGATGTAATGTGGAATCCTGAACAAGATGCTGAAACTTTTTTTTTTTTTTTTTGAGATGGAGTGTTGCTCTGTCACCTGGGCTGGAGCACAGTGGAGAGATCTCGGCTCACTGCAACCGCCACCTTCTAAGTTCAAGCAATTCTCCTACCTCAGCCTCCCCAGTAGCTGGGATTACAGGCACCCGCCACCATGCCCAGCTAATTTTTTGTATTTTTAATAGAGACAAGGTTTCACCATGTTGGCCAGACTGGTCTCAAACTCCTGACCTCGTCATCGCCCACCTTGGCTGGGATTACAGGCATGAGCTACCGTGAGCAGTCGGTGTTTTTACCTAATATCCTTTTTAAACAATCCTTTACAAAGGATATTAGGTAAAAACTACGGAAACCTGAATAAAGTATGGACTTCAGTTAATAATATTAACTGGATGTAAGGTATACGAGACCTCTCTGTACTAGTTCATAATTTTTCTGTGAATCTGAAACTGTTCAAAAATAAAGTTTATTTTAAAAAAATTTAATATTGAAAACCTTTGTCTTGCCCATAATGCACTCTGCCAATTTAATCTACCCAATCGGTTTACACTCTTCACAGTTTTTCCTAAATTTTATTATAACTATGAAGTTTATTATGTTCAACTGCTGATCATCAGATAGAGGAATTCTGCTGTGACAAATCCCAGAATATTATCCAATCCTATTGATGCCCTAAGCAACTGTCCAGGCTACTGGTGCTTTGCTGTTATAAACACAACAAATTCAATTGAACCCCAAATGCTATTCAAGAGAGATACATTTTAGTTCCTTTCCACCACCTCACTGTCTACCTAGCAAAGTTTTATGTGTTTTTGGTATAATAACTCGGTAGTGTACTATATTTGAATTCCTGTACTCTATAAAATTCTGTTAATGAATCCTGACACACATCTTAGAGCATATGTAAGCAATTGGGACACTTTTATCATTTTTTGAAGGGGAGAGAGAAATGAGAATAGGGTTAAAATTTCTTTACTATAGACAATTAACAAACATAAAGTCTCTCATTATGTTACAGAAACATTTTAAAATAAAGGCTCAGATGTCAGGGACCCCAATATTTGGGATACTAATTTGATCAACCTAATTTGATCAACAGGATATTTGATAATCTTCATTTATAAATAGATCATATGTCTCAAGGCAAAAGATTCTGAGGTCTGAGGGGAGCAGTTCAGTTTTGAGCTCTGAAAAAGGAGTATCAGGATCCAAATTATGAAGAAAATGAGTAAGCTTGGGCTCTACTGTGAAATACTGCATCAATTACTCAATCATAAGCTTAAATGTATGTTAATTCACCTTTACCAATCTGTCTTACAGCTACATTAGAGGCCCCTGGTAACAGACTGGCCTTTGAGATCTCCTAGTGCGTTAGCAATTATGCACATTTGGAACTTGTATACCCCAAATTAGGAAAAAGCCCTGATGGATAACAATGATAACAGTAAAAACCCACATGTCATTTTGAAAAATTTTGGATTCATGGAGAGTTTATGATCTAGATAAGACATTGCAAGTTAAAATGAGGTAAATAAAATCTAGATATTATAGACGTGTTAGAAGTGTGTGTCTAACGTTATATGGCAATGACCACGAGTACATTTTACTTGCTATTTAATCAGCTGTAAATGATTTTTGAGGTCTAACGTTTTTCTGAAGAGTAACATATAAAATTAGACAAATATTGCCACCAATCACATAAACCTTAATTTGGTTTAATAATGTGATCCTGGCCAGGCGTGGTGGCTCATGCCTGTAATCCCAGCACTTTGGGAGGCCAAGGCAGGCAGATCACTTGAGGTCAGGAGTTTGAGACCAGCCTGGCCAAAATGGCAAAACCTCCCCTCTACTAATTACAAAATTTGGTCAGGTATGGTGGCACACACCTGTAATCCCAGCTATTCAGGAGGCTGAGGCAGGAGAATCACTTGAACCCAGGAGGTGGAGGTTGCAGTGAGCCGAGATTACTCCACTGCACTCCAGCCTGGGTTGACGGAATGAAACTATGTCTCAAAAAATAAATAAATAAAATTATGTGATCCCTAGGAGAATGAGCATGCAGGTGTATAAGGCCTCAAAGAAACATCTGGAGAACAAATCTGACCCGTATTTGTCTCATCTGTAAAATACAAGGGATGAATAGGACTAGATGGTTAATGGGATCCCTTCTTGGTGCTAGAATTCTACAATTTAGTGAGAATGGACAGCCTCAGGAAATAGTAACATAAAGTATGCAAGCAGGGTTGAAAAGAAAAAGGTGTTCAATATAAAGACAATCTTTAAAAGAGAGGCTGAGTCCAAATTCAAGTGATGCAAGTCCCCTCCCCAACCCCTGACCCCAGGAGAGGAAATATGCCATGTGGAGGTAGATCTGTGGTCCAGGGCCAGGAACAGAGGATTTTATACCCCAGATCATATTATAAAACAATCTGATTGGGCAGCCAAATGAGTATATTATGCAACCTGCTGTAATAGCTAAAATAAATGGCTTAGGTTTTCATAGCAGTTGCAGAACATGAAATTGCTTTTTGTACGTCAGTTTCCATGAAAAGCATCTTATGATTCATTTGAAACAGGAATGAATGCCAATAATTCTGTGGAGTGAACAACACTCTGTTCTTCCAACCCCTCACTTCTGTATGACACGCCTCTTGTGTGTGATTTCTCATCATGCAATATACTCAATTGTTTCTTTGTGTAAATGAAAAAATAAACAGCACAGCCAGCCCCTCAAGACACCGTCTCAACAGCCTGCCATTTGAATGAGGTTTGTGATTAACAGCACTTTAGATATCCTGTCCAAATAAATGTATCCCTCTATTTGTTCTCAGGATCATCCTAGGTCTGTTTGTTCCTGTCACGGCCTAACCTACTCTCCTGGAACATTTTTTTCCTTACTGACATGTCTACATGTGCTTTGAATATCTGTCCAAATTTAACCTAACAAATAATCATTGTGCAACAAAATCTTAATCCTGAAGGAGAAAGTAAAAGAGAAGAGGAGGACGAGGAGGAGAAGGAAAAGAATTCCTCATTCCCTTGATGAACTTAAGAAGCAGAAGGACCAGCACCATCTGAAAACCAAACTTTAAGAGGAAATAGGATTAGATTTATTAAAACCTGTTGAATTTGGTATGGGACTCAGCTTATTCACTGGAAATGTGCCTCATACTCAGAAACCGAATCCCTGTAAATCTTACCACTCAACTACACTGTTATGGTCTTTCCATCTAGGAACTTAAAAAAGTCATTTAGGACACTATCAAACCACCTTTAAGTACTTATTTAAAAAACATATGGATAAGAGTTCTAGAAAACAAGAGAATAATAGGAAAGAAAAAAGCAGCGTATGTTTGTTCACAGCCTTGAATCTGATTCCTGTTTTGTTACTGTAGGAAAAACGTCCTATTTCAGAGCAGGGGGTATGGGAGGCATCCATGGGTGCCACACTGGAATTCAACCCATATGGAGGTTGACAAAAATGGGTCTGGACAATGGAGAGGTGAAGGTGGAATATGAAGAACCCCACGGGAGACCAGCTATCTTTTCCTCCAGTCTCCTCAACTTGGCTCAGTGGGTTGCTTCAACTCCATTTCAGATGCAAGCTGAAGTCAAAGAGGAAAAAAACTGTTCTGACCTCAGCACACAAACAGGAAAAATACGAGCGCAGCTTCTCTAGTGTGACTTGTGCAGCTCACATGGTGTCATGGCGACGGCGATGCAGGGACAGGTGGTCAGAACGAGAAAAGCTGCGGTTGCAGTCTGTGCACCGGAAAGGCTTGATGCCTGTGTGCTTGCGGAAATGGCGAGTGAGCTCATCGGAGCGAGCAAATTTCCAGGAGCAGCCATCCCAGGTGCACTTATAAGGCTTCTCTCCTAAAAAGCAAATGTGACAAAACAAAGAGAATCAGAGAGGGGGTGATTGGACACTAGAAAGATAATAGAATACGTAACTTGCATCAAGGCTTTAGTGAAAAGGTTAGGCAATAACCTTGAAGGCATATGCTCATTCATCTTTTAAATTAATTAATTAATCCAGAAGCACTGTATAAATGTACATGAAGTTTTGAGATGTATATACACTGTGGAATGGCTAAGTTGAGCTAATTAACATACATATTACCAATATACTTATCACTTTTTTTGTGGTGAGGACTCTTGAAATCTACTCTCTCATTGATTTTCAATAATACAATACATTGTTACTTACAGAAGTCCTAAAGAAAGGCCAAGATGTTAGAGTGGGAATCACATAGCCTCTTGTTCAAATAGGCCTTTGTGTGATCCGGGTCTACTACAAATTAGCTGTGTGATCTTAAATAATCACTTCTTCCTGGCTTGGTCTCTGTTTTCTCACCTCTAAAGGATAAAAATATATCAGAAAGTTGTTCAAAACATTTTCTTTTTTAAAGATGGCTAGCAGGCAATACACCTAGGATGTAAACTCAGGTCTTTGGCATTTTCTATTGTACCACACTAGTAATAGTCCTCTCCTCTAATGTCACCCACCAAACAGTCTAAAATAGAGCCATATATACACAGGATGAATGTGTAACTCACAGGAAAGGGCCCTCAGCTAAGGCTACAGGCCTTCTGTGTAAGGTTAGAAACTCAAGGGATTTAATGGCATGAAGTGCAGTGTCAGGCAAAACTTTTTGAAATAGCTCCATGCCCAGAATCATTGGGTTGTATTTGAATTATATATAGGATATGTATGCTCAAGATAGAAAGCTAAATGGAAAAAAAGTAGTATAAAAAAACATTAACAGAGTATGACCTCATTATGGTATATAGATCACACACTACACATTTGTATACTCACAATAAAGGCAGTATCAGTATACCTAAAAGTACATTATGAGAGAAACTGTTAACAATGAATGACTATGTGGAAAGTGAGGACCACGGATAGTGGGAAGAGAACTTTTCATTTTTACTTTATACCCTTTTGAACTGTATTAAAATGCTTTAAAATCATACTGATGTATCATCATAAAAATTTTAAAACAGGAAATAAGCTATACGAGCAACAGGAAATATTAATTGTGGATAAGTCTGGGTTGTAGGGTTACGGTAATGTTTGCTTTCTTCTTCTTTTTTTGGACATGGAGTTTCACTCTTGTTGCCCAGGCTGGAGTACAATGGCGCGATCTCGGCTCACTGCAACCTCCTCCTCCTGGGTTCAAGCGATTCTCCTGCCTCAGCCTCCCAAGTAGCTGCGATTATAGGCATGTGCCACCACGCCTGGCTAATTTGGTATTTTTAGTAGAGACGAGTTTCTACATGTTGGTCAGGCTGGTCTCCAACTGCTTGCCTCAGGTGATCTGCCTGCTTTGGCCTCCCAAAGTGCTGGGATTGCAGGCATGAGCCACTGCGCCCAGCCTGCTTTCTTCTTAATACATTTGTCTGTTTCCCATCTTCTACAATAAGCATGTATTATTTTATAATCAGAAACGAGCAATAATGCAGACACAAAAATGTATTGGTATTCTAATAGTCTCTTTCGGTCTTTTCTCCTTTTCTCCTTGTAAATTATCTAGGGCATTTAATTTTATGCTGTTCTAAATTCTGGTGGCAATCTGGCTTGCATAAACTGTTTTCCAACTTACTACACACCACCTACCAACTCTCCCAAGTGTTTGCTAATTAACTGTATAGTATTCACATAATGAGCAACAGAGTGTAATCCAGTCTGAATCACAGCTTTGGAATATACCCAGGCAAACACTATGAAGATTAAAGATGCCATTACTGATCATTTCAATATTCAGAAATTGCTGCATTAGCTGCTAAGAACAATGACATAAAGCTGGGTGTATTGAGACAAAAAGATGGCCAATGAAATATTATCAAATGAAAAAAAGATAGTGAACAATCAAACAACACACATACTCACAGAGAGTAGGATCTCATTTATGTTTTCTAAACCTTGTTTCTGTCTCTGTCTGCCTGTCTGTCTCTCTTTCTCTCTCTCCCTCTCCACAGAGGAAAGATCTGGAAGGCTATACAACAAATTGTTAACAGAGGGAAGGAGAATGGGATTTCAGGGGATGTTTACAGTGTGTAAATGAAATTTTCACTTTTTGTTCTATGTGATTTTGTATCATTTCCACACCTCCCAACAGCTGCATCGCTATCTGTGTGTTTTGTTGCGATCTCTCAAAAATGTCTTCTGAGAATTCCTATCTACATCTCACCCAAATGAGGAATATTAGACTTGTAAAGTAGTGACACCCTGTGGTGATCAGAGCTCATTTCTAGAACACACAAATTACTGTAAATGAATTCAGCAGTGAGGCCCATTTTCCTATTTCAAAAGTAGTTACCTTGTATTACCACTGAACAAGCTCCTGTTTGTTACAGTGAACATCATACAACACAACTCGTGATCTCCATCAACTTTTCATTTGAATTAAAGAACAAAGCATATATTCAGAAAAAGAATTCATAATATAAAGCACATATATTAACTATGTGGCAAAGATGGTAAGTGTGGTATGTTGGGCGTGGTGGCTCACGCCTGTAATCCCAGTACTTTGGGAAGCTGAGGCAGGCAGATCACTTGAGGTCAGGAGTTCAAGACCAGCCTGGCCAATGTGGTGAAACCCCGTCTCTACCAAAAATACACAAATCAGCCAGGTGTGGTGGTACATGCCTGTAGTCGCAGCTACTCGAGAGGCTGAGGCACGAGAATCACTTGAACCTGGGGGGCAGAGGTTGCAGTGAGCTTAGATCATGCCACTGCACTCCAGCCTGGGTAACAAAGCAAGACTCCGTCTCAAATAAATAAATAAATAAATAAATAAATAAATGTATGTGATATAAATTCCGAGGCTAGATAATAAGCTCTGGGTTACTGTGAAAGCACAGATATGAAGGCATGGGTAGGTTTTAGAAGAAGAAAGCAATCCAGTCAGCTGATGGCAAGGTCTTGGCAAGGTAACGCAGTGAATGTACATATAGGGTTAGCCATCTTGGAGCATGGAACATCCTTACAAGAATATTATGAGATGATCCTTATTATGAAAGCCACATGAAAAACTTTGGATTATTTTTAAAAAGAGAATTTGGACTTAAGCATGAAAGGCAATGATATACCCAAGGGAGTGAGGGTGAGAGCAGTCTGTCCTAGGTGTGAGCAATAATGGGGATGCTCTGACAGTAGAGAACTTTAAAACAATAATAAAGCAGACTAAAAGTCTGTTTAACTCAAGAGTGACTTGGTCAAAGTTGTGCATTAAAATTATTTAGCCATGCTGTATAAGGTGATTACAATGACTAGGAGCCTACTGGGGCAATCTGTTAGTCTGGCACATAAAGCTCAAATTAATTTTTTGCACAATTGATAAAGGAAACAATAATAAATAAAACCTAAGAAGGTGACAACAAGACTGAAATGGAAAGAAAAACATTAATAAAAGCTAGCATTTATTGAGTATTCACTATATGCTGGATACTATTTTAAGTATTTTACACTATTAATATTCCAAGTCGGGAAACAGAGGTTAAGAGGGGTGAAGCAACTCTCAGCAATGAGTAGTAGACTGCGATGTCAAATCGAGACACTGTAGTTTCACAATACATAGTTTTAGCCATTATGAATAAAAAGGCTATTGAAAATTAGAAATAATAGAACTTTAGAAACATGGGGGTTCATGTCTGTAATCCTATCACTTTGGGGAGCTGAGGCAGGAGGATCACTTGAGTCTAGAAGTTTGAGACCAACCTGGGCAACATAGTGAGACCTCGTCTTTACAAAAAATAAACAAAATTAGCCAGGTGTGGTGGCACCTGCCTGTAGTACCAGCTACTCCAGAGGTTTGAGGTGGGAGAATCGCTTGAGCCCGGGAGATCAGGGCTGCAGCAAGTCAAGACTGTGCCACTGCACTCCAGCATTGGAAACAGAGTGAGACTCTGACTTGGGGGGAAAAAAGGAGATAATGTTAAGAATCAATGATACATTTAGAGCCTGGGTAAATGGGTGATGCCATTATAAATATACTGGGACTTGATGGTATGCTTACAGTATGATTAATGAGAACATATTTCATGTATTTCCTGCTTTGTATGATTGCAAACACAGAGGAAAATGAAGTGCTCCATTGCATGCCTGGTGTTTGCAGATAAGCAAGAGTCTCATGGCTCTCTGCTGGAAGAAGATCTACCAAAAACAGAGATGGCACTCTCTAGGACCCTTAACAATGAATCACGATCTTTGGAGGGCAATGAATCAGGCATTTCTGTAGCTGCTTCTGTCCCAAGGAAGCTGTGAAGTACTAGCAATAGAGAAGTATATCTAGGTTAGATATAAAGGTTTAATCCTATGAGGCTTTACCCATTTACTACCTGTGTAACTATTCAAAATTAGAAATAATAGAACTTTAGAAACAAATAACTCAAGACAGAGAATATTCATGGTTGATGTGTGCTTCAGACAGGGAGAGTATAGCACTTGTGAGACATTGCATTAAACTCAGTGTAACTATTGGCAAATTCCCCATCTCTATAAACGGCACCTCCATTCACCCAGTCACCCAAAACAGAAACCTTAGAGTCACCAATGTCCTTTCAATCATCAGTGTGCTTCCTTCTCTCCATCTCCACTGACGACATACTAGTTGGGCTGTCATCATTTATTGCCTGGATTGCTTCATTAGCCTCTTAAATCATCTTCCCCCTTCTACGCTTGCACCTCAATGCTTTCTCCACCCACCACTGTGCTCAATATGTCCTAGCTAAGCTTAACTAGTATCAGTTATTAGAACAAGGCAAGCTTATTCCCATCTCACTACTTTTGTACTCTGCTGAGCCAATAGTCTTTTGCCAAGCTTTTTACGTAGCTTGCTCCTTCTCATATTGATTGTTATTCTCCCTACTTTAAAAACTTCCCTAGTTACACTAAAAGTCCAGACTTCATCACTATGTATCATATCCATGTAACAAAACTGCACTTGTACCCCTTAAACTTATACAATTGAAAAATAAATGGAGAAGGGGTTAGAGCAAGTGGGCCAAATAGAATGCTCCACCAGTCATGCCCTACCAAGAACACCAATTTCATGACTATCTACACAAAAACAGGACCTTCATAAGAACCAAAAATCAGGTGACCACTCACAGTACCTGGTTTTAACTTCATATCATTAAAAGAGGCACTGAAAGAGGGTAGGAACGAGTCTTGAATCGCCAACACCACCCGTCACTCATCCCTCCGCAGTGACTGCATAGTGTGGAGAGAGAATCTGTGTGCTTCAGACAGGGAGAGTATAGCACTTGTGAGACATTGTATTAAACTCACTGCTGCCTTGTCACAGCAGAAAGCAAAACTGGGCTGAACTCTGCAAACTCCCAGCTTCACTGTCGAATTCTTACAAATATTTACGGAAGAGCTCATAACAATTCTACTGAAACTATTTTGAAAAATAGAGCAGGAAGGAATACTTGCAAACTCATTCTATGAGGCCAGTATTACCCTGATACCAAAACCAGACAAAGACACATCAAAAAATGAAAACCATAGGCCAATATCACTGATGAATATTGATGTAAAAATCCTCAACAAAATACTAGCAAACCAAGTTGAACAACACATTAGAAAGATCATTCATCATGACCAAATAGGATTTATCCCACAGATGTGGGGATAGTTCAGTAAATACAAATCAATTAATGTGATGCATCGTATCAACAGAATGAAAGATAAAAAGCATATGGTCCTTTTAATAGATGCTGAAAAAGTATTTGATAAAATTCAACCTCCCTTCATAATAAAAATCCTCAGAATACTGGGTATAGGAGAAACATACTTCAACATAATAAAAGTCATTAATTACAGACCCAGAAGTATTATACTAAATTGGGAAAAACTGACTTTCCTCTAAGATTGGGAACATGACAAGAATGCCCAATTTCACCTTTGTTCAACATAGTACAGGAAGTCCTAGCTAGAGAAGTCAGATGAGAAAAGAATTAAAGGGCATCCAAATTAGAAAGGAAAAAGACAAATTATCTTTGTTTGCGGGAGACATAATCTTATATTTGGAAAAACCTAAAACCTTCACCAAAAGACTTATTAGAACTGATAAAAAAAAATGTAGTAAACTTACAGGATAAAAAATTGACATACAAAATCTAACATTTCTATATGCCAACAGATGAACAATCTGAAAAAGAAATCAAGAAATAATCTCATTTGCAATGGCTCCAAATAAAATGAAATATCTAGGAATTAACATAAACAAGAAAATAAATTATCTCTACGATGTATATTATAAAACACTGATGATAGGAACTGAAGACAGAAACAAAAGGAAGGATATTCCATGTTTATAGATTGGAAAAAAAAATGCTGTTAAAATGTTTGCACTACTGAAAGCAATCTACAATTTTAATGCAATCTCTATAAAAATATTAATGACATTTTTCTGCATAAATAGGAAAATAAAATCCTAAAATTTATATGGAACCACAAAAACCCAGAATAACCAAAGCTATCCTAAGCAAAAATAGTAAAACTGAAGGAATCATATTATGCGACTTTACATTATACAACAGAGGTATAGTAATCAAAATAGTGTGGTACTGGCATACAACAGACACACAGATCAATAGAACAGAATAGAGAAACCAAAGATAAATCTATACATTTATAGTGAACTCATTTTGGACACAGGTGCTAAGAACATACATTGGGGAATGGACTGTTTCTTCAATAAATGGTGCTGGGAAAACTGGATGTCATATGTAAAAGAATAAACTAGAGCACTATATCTCACCATATACAAACATCAAATCAAAATGGATTAAAGGCTTATGTCTAAGACCTGAAACTATTAGAAGAAAATATTGGGGAAACTCTCCAGGACATTGGATTGGGCAAAGATTTGTGGACCAAACCCCACAAGCATAGGCAACCAAAGCAAAAATGGACAAGTGGGGTCCCATAAAGTTAAAAAAATATTCTCCACAGCAGAGGAAACAATAAAAAAAGTAAAAAGATAACTCACATAATGGGAGAAAATATTTGTAAACTACTCACTTGACAAGGGATTCATAACCAGAATATACAAAGACTTCAAAACAACTCTATGAGAAAACCTAATAATTCAATTTAAAAAATGGGCAAACGAGCTGAAAAGACATTTATCAAAAGAACACAAACAAGTATATGAAAAGGTGCTCAGTATCACTGACAATCAGAGAAATGCACATCAAAACTACAATGAGACAACATCTCGAGGTTTCTCAGAAAACGAAGTAGAGCTATCACAAGATCCAGTAATCCCATTACTCGGTATATAGCCAAAAGAAAAGAAATCAGTATATCAATGAGATATCTGCACTCTCATTTTTATTGCAGCACTATTCACAATTGCCAAAATTTGGAAGCAACTTGAGTCCATCAACAGATCAATGGATAAAGAAAATGTGGTACGGGAGCTCTGGGCTGGCGTCACCCCACGAGTTGCCTGTCAAGTGCATGCGGCTAAGGGTGCACGAGGAGCTGCCCACCTGTTAGACGTTGGCTCTGGCATCAGGGTCACTGTGTCATGACAACTGCTCTGGTAGCCGTTTCTGAGGCAGCAGGTGCGGCCTCTTTAGCCCTGAGGGGGCTCCGTGGCTGCATGCGGGGCTCTGCTAGTGCCGACCCTTCTCTTCGTGGACCCCACGTCAAGCAGCGACCCTGAGCCGACAGCCAGAGCCCCGGGCAATGGCAGTCTCGATAGCCCAGCACCAGCCCATCAAGGGGATCCTGAAGAACAAGACCTCTACAACTTCCTCTATGGTGGTGTCGGCCAAACAGCCCCACGGGAGTGTCGACGAGGAACTGAGCAAAAAATCTCAGAAGTGGGATGAAATGAACATCTTGGTGACATATCATCCATCAGACAAAGACTATGGCTTAATGAAAATAGACAAACAAAGCACTCCTTATGATAGGTATTAATTACAATGTGCTTGTCATACTAGCATGATGGGTGATGAAGATCCAAGTAGTGATACAGAGACCACCTTAGCTAAGAAATTAGCTGCTGCTGAAGGTTTGGAGCTAAAGTATCGGACTCAGGAACAAGAAAGCACTGGAGAGGAGGATAGTGACCTCTCACCTGAATAACAAGAAAAAAGCAACAATTTGAAATGAAAAGGAAGCTTCACTACAGTGAAGGACTCAGTATCATACTAGCTAGACAATTAATTTCAAAAGACCTACATGATGATGATGAAGATGAAGAAATGTTAGACTGCAGATGGAGAAAGCATGAATACGGAAGAATCAAATCAAGGATCTACTTCAAGTGACCAACAGCAAAACAGATCACGAAGCTCATAGAAGAGGTTTGTTCAACACTGCAATTGTTTATTAGATATAAGCCCTGTTACTATGATACATTGTTCCTGGTTCTCTACAATTCACGACTTAAGTACCAAAATGCATACCAGTTATTATATATTGCCAAGAATTAAATGATAGTCTTAAGAGACTGATTAGACTGATACTGTCAAATTGATATATATATTCTTGTGCCTAGTACTTTACTACAAATACAGTGTAATATCATCAGTCCAAAACTGCATTACTTTTGTAAAAATGCTGGTTAATTTGTATATTATATAGCTTCTTATGCTTTAGAAGTTAAATAATATGTTTGGAGAGGAACTAATTTATCTTCATCACTCTAAATGTGGTGGTAGCTCTCATAAAGTTTGTTGATTTGTTTTTTTTAAATGAAAAGCCAATTGAACAACAGGATATATAGACTGATAAATATTCAGGCTGAATAGTATTTTAACACTGGTCTTCAACTTGATTTGCCTGTTTAATTGAAAAGGATTATAAAGAATCAGTATCGTGAAAATGGCCATACTGCCCAAAGTAATTTACAGATTCAACGCTATCCCTATCAATCTACCAATGACCTTCTTCACAGAACTCGAAAAAACCACCTTAAACTTCATATGGAACCAAAAGAGAGCCCGCATAGCCAAGTCAATTCTAAGCAAAAAGAACAAAGCAGGAGCCATCACACTACCGGACTTCAAACTATACTACAAGTCTACAGTAATCAAAACAGCATGGTAGTGGTACCAAAACAGAGATATAGACCAATGGAACAGAACAGAGGCCTCAGAGGCAACACCACACATCTACAACCATCCGATCTTTGACAAACCTGACAAAAACAAGCAATGGGGAAAGGATTCCCTGTTCAATAAGTGGTGTTGGGAAAACTGGCTAGCCATATGCAGAAAGCAGAAAATGGACCCCTTCCTGACACCTTACACTAAAATTGACTCCAGATGGATTAAAGACTTAAACATAAGACCTAACACCATAAAAACACTAGAAGGAAACCTAGGCAAAACCATTCAGGACATAGGCGTAGGCAAGGACTTCATGACCAAAACACCAAAAGCATTGGCAACAAAAGCCAAAATAGACAAATGGGACCTAATCAAACTCCACAGCTTCTGCACAGCAAAAGAAACAGTCATTAGAGTGAATCGGCAACCAACAGAATGGGAAAAAATTTTTGCAATCTACCCATCTGACAAAGGGCTGATATCCAGAATCTACAAAGAACTAAAATAGATTTACAAGAAAAAAACAAACAAGCCCATTCAAAAGTGGGCGAAGGATATGAACAGATATTTTACAAAAGAAGACATACATGAGGCTAACAAACATATGAAAAAATGCTCATCATCACTGGTCATTAGAGAAATGCAAATCAAAACTACATTGAGGTACCATCTCACACCAGTTAGAATGGCGATCATTAAAATATCTAGAGACAACAGATGCTGGAGAGGATGTGGAGAAATAGGAACACTCTTACACTGTTGGTGGGAGTGTAAATTAGTTCAACCATTGTGGAAGACAGTGTGGCGATTCCTCAAGGACCTAGAAATAGAAGTTCCATTTGACCCAGCAATCCCATTACTGGGTATATATCCAAAGAATTATAAATCGTTCTACTATAAGGATACATGCACACGAATGTTCACTGCAGCACTGTTTACAATAGCAAAGACCTGGAACCAACCCAAATGCCCATCGATGACAGATTGGACAGGGAAAACGTGGCACATATATACCATGGAATACTATGCAGTCATAAAAAACGATGAGTTCATGTCCTTTGTAGGGACATGGATGAACCTGGAAACCATCATTCTCAGCAAACTGACACGAGAACAGAAAATCAAACACAACATGTTCTCACTCATAGGTGGGTGTTGAACAGTGAGAACACATGGACACAAGGAGGGGAGCATCACACACTGGGGTCT
Organism: Aotus nancymaae; assembly: GCF_030222135.1. Lineage (NCBI taxonomy): Eukaryota > Metazoa > Chordata > Mammalia > Primates > Aotidae > Aotus > Aotus nancymaae. The sequence goes on from NW_026988472.1 coordinate 3,826,596, forward strand.
TTTTGGGGGAAATAGGGGAGGGACAGCAGGGGTGGGGAGTTGGGGAGAGATATCATGGGGACAAATTCCAGGTATAGGTGATGGGGAGGAAGGCAGCACATCACACTGCCATGTGTATACCTATTCAACAGTCTTGCATGTTCTTCACATGTACCCCAAAACTTAAAATGCAATAAAAAAAAAAGAAAAGGATTATAAGAGTTACTTTTGCATTTTCTGGCCCAGTACCTTTAAAATTCCTGTTGAGTTTCTCTGTATTTATAAGGAAAGGACTGAACTTTTTCTTACCATAAGCAGCTTTTTTCCCACAAATAAATCATCAGGTTAAACTTACACTAATATCTGCTGGTTTTTTTTTTTTTTTTATGTTTTTGGTACACTGGGCAGACTTCAGAGCAATTTTCTAAAAAATAAATATTCTAATGTAGCTATCTTGGCATTCCCTTTAAATACCTGTCTTAACCTGCTTTGATTTCCTACTCCTTTCCACACGAATTCACACACAATCCTTTACCTTTTAAAGGATCGTTAAGATTGTCACAACATTAGGAACTTTCTCTCACTCATTTGTCATTTGCTGCAATATTGAAATTCTTATTTTGACCATCAATGCCTATTAATTCTTCCAATATATGAAGAAAATAGATTGAGTAGCAGTAGTACTATAGGTGGGAAACACAGTTTAACTGCTGAATTTTTATACCTGTCTGATTTACAACTTGCTGATTAAATTGCTATTTGTTTGTTTGGCGCTTAATCAGACTTAAGAAAATAACTGAGGGTTTTGTTTCTTTTTTTTTTTTTTTGCATGAGGAGAGAATTGTATGTAACCAGTGATATGATTATTCCTGAATGTACAGACAGAAGTATTCCTAGACATTGTTTAACTTAAAAACTTTAAATAGTCCCCCTTAAAGGGAATATGATAATATATACTATGACAAACGTACTTTATTCTTCTAACATAGCAATTACTTGGAATTTTTTCCTGAAATGAAGTGCAGGAAAGCCCTGTGTCTCAGTTTAGTAATGGTTTTATTTCTAGCCATACAACTGATGGATTGTATACAATTTTTCTTAGTACCAAAATAATCTGTTATATGAACAGACTTCTAAAATAATTTCTATATATTATATGTAAAAGAAGGTTTTTATTAAATAGCTTATCTCCCACTTGCAAGTTTATGGACATACCAGTATGTCAGAATAAAAAGTGGGAGAATTCTTTGCTGTTAGAAGAAGTGCTGATTGTTTTGATTTTTTGACTGGGATATAATCGAAGACCTGCTGAACCACAGGTGCAGTATTCTACTAAACATTTAAGCTAGTAGTACCACTGATTTAGAAACAAAACTGTTTATCTCTGCTTTCTGAATTTAGAATGTTGGAATTACCTGTTTAAATCTGTTTGGGGGATGCAGAGATTAAGTCTGTACATATGTGTGTACGTATATTCACGCACCCTCTGATTTTGGTTTTCTCATTTTTGAGTTCTTAGAAAGTATCCACATATCCCTTTTTTTTGTAGAAGTAGCTGTTGTACAGTAAAGGATAAGACTTTAAACGGTTGATTCTTTTTGTGTTTTCTACAAACCACTTTTTGAAATTTACATCATAAGCAAACTCATTTTCTAGCTTTTGGAAAGTAGATGATTATTTCAGAGGAATAAGACATGTCAAACAGCATGCTCAGTAGGATTTTAGGTAGTCAAATGCAGCTAAGAAAAAGTATTTTCAAGCCATAAGTTGCTAACTGATATGGTATGAATTAGTCAAAATATGAACCATTATGATTCAAGTTAGATTCTCTTCTACAGAGATGGATCTGAATGTTTAGTTCCAGCCAAGGTAGATTTTACTTTCAACTTTTTAATCAGTATCACTTTCTGTGCTTAACTCTTTGGTGTTAGCTTGTCTGTTTTCACTTGTCTAAAATTCTGCAGGGCTGACTAAAATTTGACATAATGGTATACATGGATTGTTAAGGGTAACTTTAAGTTGGAGATTAAAGCTTAAAGCAAGATGCCATCCCCCACTGCCCCTGACACCCACCCTCTGCCAAAAAAAAAACATGTGGTACAGATACACAATGGATAATGAGATCCTATCATTTGCAACAACAATATGGATGGAACTGGAGGTCATTATGTTAATTGAAATAAGCTAAGCACAGAATGACAAACTTCACAGGTTGTCGCTTATTTGTGGTGGCTAAAAATTAAAATCATTGAACTTATGGAGATAGAGGTAAAAGGATGGTTACCAGAGGCAGGGAAGGATGGTGGGATGTCAGTGGGTTGGGGGGCAGTGGGGATGGTTAATGGGTACAAAAAATAGAGAGAATGATTAAGATCTACTATTTGATGGTACAACATCATCATTATAGTAAAAAATCATTTAATTGTACATTTTAAATAACTAAAAGAGTGTAATTAGACTGTTTGCAGCACAAAGGATGCCCAGTGCTTGAGGGGATAGATACACACCTTTACTCTGATTTGACTACTACACATTGCATTCCTATATCAAAATATCTCATACCTCATGTGACTTATAAATACATAAACCTACTACATACCTACAGAATATGAAAATAAAAATAATTGTTCATACTGATTAGGTTGTAAAGTGATAATATTTGTGATATATTGGGTTAAAATATATATTATTAAAATTTTTAAAAGAAAAAATAAAAGAGAAAGTAAAGGAAACTCTATCAAGAAATTAAGTAGCGTTTTCTTATATAGATATTTGGGAGGGGAGACTGCTTAAGGTAGGTTTAGGGAAGATTTTTTTCTGGGCAGAAGACATTCGAATTGAGATCTAAAGGATAAGAAATGTCTTTTTTTTTTTTTTGAAAGAAAGAAAGAAAAAGAATAAAGAAGAGGAGGAAAAAGGAAGAGAAAGAGAGGGAGAGAATGGGAGTATTACTTTCTTGCCCAGGCTAGAATGCAGTTTAGTAATGGGTATTGAAAACCTCTTTTATACCAATAACTGTACTTGATGTAAACAGGAAGGAATAAGGGAAGAAAATAACAAACGAGCAGCCAACCAATATTTCATTTAAACCTATGAAATGCTATGCAATTACTGAGGAGTGATTTACTTCCAATTATGTAGTCACTTACGGAATAGGTGTGAGATGGTAATGTATGTTTTATGTACTTGAAGTGGAGAGTTCTATAAATGTTTATTAAGTTTACTTGTTCCGGGTCTGAGTTCAAGTCCTGGATGTCCTTGTTAATTTTCTGTCTGGTTGACCTATAAAATCGTTAGCTCTTCTTGTTACATTGATCCTTTTACCATTATGTAATGTCCTTCTTTGCCTCTTTTGCTCTTTGTTGCTTTAAAGTCTACTTTATCAGAGGCGAGATTTGCATCTCCTGCTGTTTATTTGTTTATTTTTACTCTCTGATTGGTTGATAAATCTTCCTCCTTCTCTTTGTTTTGAGTCTTTGTGTATCGTTGCATGTGAGATGGGTCTGGATGCAGCATAGCAATGGGTTTTGGCTTTTTATCCAATTAGAATTTATATAACTTTAATACTGGCATTTGATGCTAGCTGGCTGTTTTGCCCATTAGTTAGTGTAAATTTTTCGTTGTGTTAATGTTCTTTTCTTTTTGATATATTTTTGGAAAGGCTGATTATTGGTTGTTCCTTTATATGTATAGTGCTTCTTTCAGAAGCTCTTGTAAAGCAGGCCTGGTGGTGATGAACTCTCTAAGTACTTGTTTGTTCGCAAAGGATTTAATTTTTCCTTCGATTATAAAGCTTAGTTTGGCTGGATAGGAAATTCTGGGTTGAAAGTTCTTTTCTTTAAGGATATTAAATATTGGTCCCCATTCTTTTCTGGCTTGTAGGGTTTCTGCTGAGAGATCTGCTGTAAGTCTGATAGGTTTCCCTTTATGGGTAACCTGACCTTTCTCTCTGGCTCCCCTTAGTATTTTCTCCTTCATTTCAACCCTAATAAATCTGGCAATTATGTGCCTTGGGGTTGGTCTTCTTGAAGAATATCTTTGTGGTGTTCTCTGTATTACCTGGAGTTGAATATTACCCTGCCTTGCCAGGTTGGGAAAATTTTCCTGAATGATATCCTGAAGAGTATTTTCCAACTTGGATTCATTCTCTTCGTCACATTTAGGTACACCTATCAGACGTAAATTAGGTCTTTTCACATAGTCCCATATTTCCTGGAGACTTTGCTCATTCCTTTTCATCCTTTTTTCTCCAATCTTGTCTTCTCGTTTCATTTCACTGAGCTGGTTCTCGACTTCTGATGTCCTTTCTTCTACTTGATCAATTCGACTGTTTAAACTTGTGCATGCTTCGCGAAGTTCTCGTGTTGTGTTTTTCAGCTCCATCAATTCACTTATATTCCTCTTTAAATTGTCCATTCTCGTTAACATTTTGTCAAACCTTTTTTCAAGGTTCTTAGTTTCTTTGCATTGGGTTAGAACAAGTTCTTTTAATTCACAGAAGTTTCTTATCACCCACGTTTTGAAGCCTGCTTCTGTTATTGGAACACACTCGTAATCTATTAAGCCTTGTTCCGTTACTGATGAGGAAGTGCGATCCCCTGTAGAGGGAGAGGCATTCTGATTTTGAGTATTCTCTGCCTTTTTACGCTGATTTCTTCCTTTCATTATATATTTATCCGTCTGTTGTCTTTGTAATTACTGACTTTCTAACTAGGTCTCTGAGCAGACGTCCAACTTGTTGATTCCCAGCGCCGAAATCTGAGCAGTCCACTGCGCCGGCCAAAATAGTGGTGTTAAGATTGATGGTGCTTTTCTGCCTGGGAATATCCGGACTCTGCACCAAAAACTGGCGTGCTGAGGCACCAGCAAAACCGCCACGCCGGCCACAAGAGTTGCCCTGTCGACCCGTGGGGCTCCTCTGCTGGGAATCTCCTGGTCCGTGCGCAACAAATGTTCATCTGAAAGTGTGGCGTCCTCTCGTTCTCTGCGCTTTCACTGGGAGCTAGGAGCCTGAGCTGCTAGTGATCAGCCATCTTGGATCTCTCTCCAGGATAAGAAATGTCAAGAGATAAAACTGGTAAGAGGCAAGATCCTGCAGGGCCTTTTGGGATACTCTATTCGGATTTCATTTAGAATGTGATGGGAAGTCCTAGGAATATTTTAAGTAGAAAATGTTATATAATCTTATTTATATTTAAACAAAACAAAACAAAACAAAAGCAAACAGATGAAAATCCTCTGGCTACTGTGTGGAGAATGACCTGTAGTGAGAAAAGAAAGCCTATTACAATATGGCAGGGATGGGGGTACTTACAGAATTGCCACCTTATTCCCTAGCAACTAAGCCCATTGTAAGTCAAACAGTCAGGGCAAATTAAATATTTCCGTGAAATACCTTCAAGTAACTACTCCTATGGTCACATACCCATGGCAAAGGTATGGGTCAATTTTAAAACCTGAGTAGAATAAGAGCAATTCCGAATCTAAACAAAGTGAGGCTGGGGGCAGTGACTCCCATCTGTAATCCCAACACTCTGAGAGATCAAGGCAGGCGGATGACTTGAAGCCAGGAGTTCAAGACCAGCCTGGCCAACATGGTAAAACCCCATCTCTACTAAAAATACAAAAATTAGCTAGGCAAGGTGGCACATGCCTGTAATCCCAGCTACTCGGGTGGCTGAGACGTGAGAATAGCTTGAACCCAGGAGGTGGAAGTTGCAGTGAGCCAAGATCACCCTAGGCTTAACTCCAGCCTGGGCGACAGAGCAAAACTCTGTCTGAAAAACCAAAAATAGTGATATTCAAGTAGACATCAGTTGTCTCTATTCACCAGCCATATGGCTGTCATGATCTCTTATCAGATAAGGCATTCTCCTATAACACACAAAGCTAAGAATTGTCGATATTTTAAGACCATTTTATCCCTTCATTCAGGAAGCTTATACCACTAGGGGGAAAAACAGTACTAAAATCTGAAAAGTAAATAAAAGTAAATTGTATCTGTTATCTCTCTTTTAGAGTCAAGAGGTGATACAGGAAAGACAGCCAGACTTTTAGTATTATAAAGCAATTTCCAACCTGCCTACACTTGGGACCTTCTAGAAGGTAGCCACACAGTAGGTTACGTTGAAATTCAATCCATAAGGTTCTAGATTAAAATAGTCAAGTGGGATCACCTAGTCCAAGCCCCTCACTTTACAATTAGGAAACCTAAGTTCAAAGAGGTAGGAAAGAGGTAGGAAGACACATCAGATCCCACAGCAGCTTAATTGGAGAGTGGGAATATATACATAGAGAGAGAGTCAGCATCCAGAATATATATATATATATATATATATATATATATATATATATATGGCTATATGTATATATATATATTCAGCATCCATCTCCCATGGAAGAGAAGCAAACAAATACATCAGGAAATAAGAATAGTGTCATGGGAATGTTTGAATAATGCAGCCTGGACATCACTCACCTGTTTAGAGCCTCTAGGTACAACAACTAGGGACTCTGAGTCCTTCTACACAAATTCTAACATAGCAAATGTAACACAGCAGATGTTTACAAGAAAGGAGGGCTTCCTCCTTGTCGAAGGTGCCTAAGCCCCAATTCTGAGCTTGGAGGAGTCTCCAAAGCAAAGGGCACATACTGATAAATGGCAAGCTGCATCTGGCTTCTAGGCAGGTTTCTTTGAATTCCTGGGGTTATAAAAAATTTTTGAACTAGATGCCGACATTCAAAATCAAAGATGTTTCACATAATAATCTTGATTTTTTTTTTTTTTGCTTAACAATTAAATTTACTAATACAGTTGTCCCTCAGTATCTATTGGGGATTGATTTCAGAGCCAATCACGTTCCCAGCCCCACCCATCTGGTGGTTAATGAAATCCATAGATGCATAAGTCCCTGATATAAAATGACATAGTAATTGCATATAATCTATGCCCATTCTCTCCTATATTTTAAGTCATCTCTAGATGTACTTATGTTACCTAATACCATGTAAACGCTATGTAAGTAGTTTATTTTACTATATTTTAAAATTTGTATTATTTTTTATTGGTATTGTTATTTTGTTTTTTTAAAAATATTTTTGATCTGTGGTTGGTTGAATCCATGGATGTGGAACCCAGGAACCCACATCCATGGACGTGGATTTGAGTGGCAGCTCTCCTTCTTCAGATCAGGTATGTGCTGTCCAGTTTGGCAGGATTACTACCAGGTCTGTTTTACTTATTTATGTGTATCTTTTTTCTAATGTGAACAAAGACACATTAATGGTTACTGGATGGTACTAACCTAAAGCTCCAAAAGCCTGCTTTACTTTCACTTAGTTTAAATTGTTCTTGTGCTTTTCCATGCTTAGTAAAACCTGTGAGACCCCGGTAGTAAGGAAGGGAGTAATGCCTTAATCTTTGCGTAAGTGTTGACTTCCCAATTAGAAAGACCCACAGTGGCTCATTGGAAATGATGACTATTAAGAAGACACCAGATTTAGTTTAGTGTTTTCCCAGGCCAGTTTTATAAAATTTGCCTTAGAGTAGGGACAAGAAATAGGGGTAAAAACCATGAATGGAGACTGCGCCCACGAGTATAAATGCATAAATGCATGTCTTTGTTTCAAGACTTCATTTTCTTTCTCTCTGTCTCTCTCTCTCTCTCTCTCTCTCTGTGTGTGTGTGTGTGTGTGTGTTGGGGGTGAGATGGGCAGACCTGTATGGATTCTGCGGTGAGCTTTCAGGTGAGAGCTTTTGGTGTACACTTTGCTGCATCCTGCGAAGTCACATTGGTGAATCCGTCTTTTCTTCAAGTCAAGCGACTCCTCTCCCTGCATTTGGGCCATTGCTGATGGTCTGATTGAAGAAATAGAGATAAAGCCAAAGGGTGACTTTAAAGTGAAAGCTAACTAAATGAATTTACATTCATTGGTGCCACCTCATATCCGCTTTTAATTTATACGAATTTAATGCTAGATCCCCCCAAAAAGCAATACTTGGAATAGTAAAAATAATTCTGTCAACCAAGCCATTCTGCTCAACAGGTGCAAGTCCCTCAGTAAATGCTCAGAGATAGCATGGGAGGTGATAATGTTTCCTTCAGTGGTTGTGTTCCCAAACAGTGTGAGCATTTCACTTTAATTAAGTTTCATTCTTCTACTTCAGAAAATTTGTTTTCCATACAACAGTTGTTGCTAAACACAAGCTAACTACTTCCAATTAGCTCCAATATTGAAAGACAAAGCTGTTTTAAACTTACAGAAACAGTACACAATCACACTTTATGGAAAATTTGAAGATTTTTGAAAAGAAAAATGATGATCTACAGTTAGAACATAGCTCTACCATTACATGCATGTATATACATATGTATGCACACGAACTCATATGTATATGCATATGTATGCACACTGGAAAGGCAGGCTTCCTATATTTTTTGTCCTCAAATTCTTAATCTTGTGTCTCATCATTAGTTCCACCTATACGTATGTGCAAATGTACACACACATACTCAAAGACAGACCTGAAGACAAAAAGTACTCACTCTTGCTGTAGTCCCTGCAGACTCTGTAAGGCTGAGGATCCACTCTCAATTGCACTCTCCTCACTGTCACTTGGAATCTCCAGTGGAGACATGGAAGTGGGGTCAACTTTCACTAAAAGCAAAGCAAGGGAGCAGTGTGAGCTAAAAATGTATGTGCTTCTTTAACCATTTATTTAGGATTCCCAGTTTGTCCCACCTTAAGAAGTGGCAGCAAGATAGAAAAATAAAGAAAAAACAAAGATGAAATAAGTGTATTTGCATGGAAGGAAGAAAATACCCTTTTTTTTTTTTTTTTTTGCACAGCAGGAAACAGAAATGCCTTTAAAGAAAGAGTAATATGGAGAGTTCTGGTACCACTAGAATGAGAGTGTGTCTAGAATATGGTCTGAGTACGATTTCTCTCTCTACTATCTTCAGCTCCCAGTACAGGGTCTGCTGAAAAGTTAGTTTCAACAGTGTGTGTTGAATTGAAGTTGTTGAATAGCTCCTGCTTGTCCTAAAATCAATGTCTAGGATTAGTCCAGATGTGAGAACATCCACTTTGGCCTCTGTGCTCCTAAATAGAAATGAGTCAACGAGATGAAACATATACCTACCAACTAGTAGGTGCTTGATACAAGCTTCCTTTCCACCTATGTTGGGAGAAGCTGTCAAACATTCCTTATTATCAACTACCGATATTTCTAATTCTTAACAAATCTCAATCAGGTGGTCAACAGTTTCCTAGATCCAGTGAAATCTTCAAAATTTCTATATAGAAGAATCTTAGGGGTGGTGATAAGGTGGGGAGCAAGTATTTGGTTAAAACAGTTGTCTCTGTGCTTTGCATATCATTCACTAAAAAGGTTTAAGCATGTATCTTGAGGTATGCCTGTTTGTACATGTATGTGATATACATGTACTAGTATCCTACAATTCTGTATACATTATAAGAAAACAAACTTAGAGTGGCTATTATCAAAAAGACAAAAGACAGTAAGTGCTGGTGAGTATGTGGAGAAAAGGGAACCCTTATGCACTGTTGATGGGAATGTAAATTAGTTAGTCTTTATGGAAATAGTATGGAGGTTCCTCAAAAAATTAAAATTAGAACTACCACATGATCTGGCAATCTCCCTTCTGTGTATATATCCAAAGGAAATAAAATCATGTATCCAAAAGATATCTGCATCCCTGTTTGGTACAGCATTATTCACAATAGCCAAGATGTGGAACCAACTTAGAAGTATCTATCAACAAATGAATGAATAAAGGAAATATGAGCAATGTATACACACACACACACACACACACACACACACACACACACACACACACACAATATATAATATTATTCAGCCATAAAAAAGAACAAAATTCTGCCATTTGTGACAGCACAAATGAACCTGGAGGACATTATGTTAAGTGAAATATGCCAGGCACAGAAGGACAAATAGTGCACGATCTCACTCATATGTGGAATCTAAAAAAGTTAATCTCATGCAAGTAGGGAGTAGAATGGTAGTTATCAGAGGCTGGGGTGGCTAGTGGGGAGGGGATGGAGAGATGTTGGTCAAAGGATACATAATTATAGTTAGATAAGAGGAATACATTTCAAGAGATTATTGTATAGCAAGGTGAGTATAGTTAATGATACATTTTATTTATTAAAATTGTAAAGAGAATGACTATTAAGTGCTCTCACCACAAAAACAATAATGAGGCAATACATTTGTTGTTTACATTTAACCATTCCACAGTGTATATATACTTCAAAACATCATGTTATACATGATAAAAACATAAAATATAATCTGTCAATTTTTTAAGGGTAAGAAAATATAAATTTTGATACTTTCTTCCTGTACTCCAATTGTTCTGTGTGTGCCCCCGAAGGTTTAGACAGCCCCCCATTTTGGATACTAGTGTAGTTTGGCTGTGCTCCCACCCAAATTTCAACTTGAATTGTATCTCTCAGAATTCCCATGTGTTGTGGGAGGGACCCGGGGGAGGTAATTGAATCACGGGGGCCAGTGTTTCCCCTGCTATTCTTGTGATAGTGAGTAAGTCTCATGGGATTTGATGGGTTTATCAGGGGTTTCTGCTTTTCTTTCTTCCTCATTTTTCTCTTGCCGCCACCATGTAAGAAGGGCCTTTCTCCTGCCATGATTCTGAGGTCTCCCTGGCCATGTGGAACTGTAAGTCCAATTAAACCTCTTTTTCTTCCCAGTCTCGGTATGTCTTTATCAGTAGCATGAAAACAGACTAATACAAAGCACATTTAAAACAGACTAATAAAACAGACTAATACAGTGCACAGACTAATACAGAGTACACTGAGCACATTTAAAATTTACTCTGTTTATTTAGAGTGGGTTTGATGGACTGATGATATTACAGGGAATATTCAAAGCTCCTTCAAACCATCCCTTGATGCTACCACTGCCTTTATCTCAGCAAACTCTCACATGGGGAATTTTATTTCCGTTTTTGTTTGTTCCTTTTTTTTTTGTTTGTTTGGCTCTCCTTTCCTATATGGAACGGATATCATATCTCAAAATAAGATAATGCACACTTATTATCATAATTAATCACTAGTCAATGATAATATTTGTATTCAGAAGACCGGTGCAGAGTCTCAACAACTTGATGCTTAGTAGTATGTTGTTTTTCAGCCTCCTACATTTAGTGCAGGGCATCAAATTTCAAAGGTAGAGATTCTTTTACACTGAGCTGAAATCTGCTTCTTAGTCATTCTCACCCCTTGGCCTTTATAATTATGGAAAATATTATCATCCTGCCTTAGAGGCCACATAATTTTCTCTGATCATTCCTGATTACAAACTAAAATAGATATACCTCTGGGAGGAGAACTAGCGGATGGGGGATAGTGGTGGAAGAGAAACTTAACTGATACCTTTCTGAATTCTCAACTTCCTTTAAAAATAAAATAAAATGGAAGATTATAGCATTTGAATTCTCTCTTGGACAAATTTTAAAGTTTCCTTATTCATCAAATTATTTGTTGCAAGACAACTACTAGCACTGTGTTAAGTTCTCTGGAGAGGCACACATAAAAAAATAAGAGTATTATTCTTGAGGAATTTATAATTCAGTTGTGAATAATGCCCAGACACTTGTGATACAAGCAAATAAATATGTAAAATGGAGAGTAATAGATGCCAAATGAAGAACACATATTTCAATGACTTTTTTTGTAGGGAAGAGAAAAGGGAAAGTATTGGTAGAGACAGGAGCTAATACTGGCTAAGTATGGTAGGGACACATACATTGTTCTCAACTTTTCCACCAAAGCATTCTGAATGGCGTAAAAGAATAAACAAGTTCTCCTGAAAAGTCCCAGGGCAGATGCCTTTAGTAAGCTTAAACTATTTTTGAAGTTTGTGGTTTATCTCAACAGGTTTTTCAAATTTTGCATTTTGTACTATAAAATAATCATATTTTAAATATAAAATGCTGCCGGTCGCGGTGGCTCACACCTGTAATCCCAGCGCTTTGGGAGGCCGAGGCGGGAGGATTACCTGAGGTCAGAATTTCAAGACCACCCTGGCCAACATGGTGAAACCCTGTCTCTATTAAAAATATAAAAATTGGCTGGGTGTGGTGGCTCATGCCTGTAATCCAACACTTTGGAGGCCAAGGTGGGCAGATCACCTGAGGTCGGGAGTTCAAGACCAGCCTGACCAACATGGTGAAACCCCGTCTTAAAAAATATATATATATATACATATATATATATATATATATATATATATAAAAATTAGCCGGGCCTGGTGGCGAGTGCCTGTAATCCCAACTACTTGGGAGACTGAGGTAGGAGAATTGCTTGAGCCCAAGAGGCGGGGGTTGCAGTGAGCAAAGATTGCGCCATTGCACTCCAGCCTGGGTGAAAGAGTGAGACTCTGTTTCAAAAAAAGAAACAAAAAACACATATATATGTGTATATATATATTGCTTTAAATTATTTAATATCAAATGATATGGAAGTTCCAGGAAGTTGTATGTCGCTGATAGATATGCATACGTGTTTGAGAAGCATGGTCTATTCAAGAGTCATTGCACATTCTTAAGTACTGAAAAGGCATGATAAAAACAGTACATATGAAAAATTACTCTTGAAGCAGCATGCAAGAATAATTGGAGGAGGTGAAAAGAGACAGGAGACAGGATGACCCAAAAAGGGAATAGATGCAGGAAGGCCAGGAAAGGGGCAATATTGTTACTCACCTGATCCAGCATTTTTACCATCTCCTCCAATGAGTGGGACTGTAATGGCTGCAGGGCCCCCATCTGCAGGCAAAGTAGTATACACCATGGGCAGAGACTGCACTACCACTGGGATGGTCTTCAGGCCACCCATCTTATTTGGCAGACTGACTGAGGGGATGGTGTGAATGACATGTAAGATCTGCTGACCACCAGAGCTCTGAGGGGAGGTCAGGACAGAGCCTGGGGTCAGAACAGCAGGAATGTTTGCCACAGCGCTCATGTCAGATGTTGACGTGGACACCACAAGGGTCTGGGGAGCAGAGTGTGGCTTGGGAGGACATATTGGAGCTTGTAGCATGCTAGCAGGCTGGAGAGGAGCCTTGGGCTTGTGAAAAGAGAGGTCAACTGGTTCCACTTGGGGCAGGCTGAAATCACTAGCCAAAAGTTCTTCTGGGGGCTCAATCTTGATGTCATTAAACAGTGCTTGATTATCCATCGGGTTGGCATCCAAGAGTGGTGGAGAAGTCATATTACTTCTGTCTTCTATCTCAGGGGGATCTCTGTTCCGAACAGACCCAGTGCCCTTAAAAAAATAAACAAATGAGGGATGCATAAGCCTGTGTTAGTATCCTGAAGAGACATGGAAACAATGAAAAAAAGAAATCTCTATTCATTTCTCATAGAAGGAATACATGGTGCTGAGAGAAATGAGGCAGGAGTAAACTAAAGAGAAAAAAGGAAGGGAAACTTTACTGAGTACCAGTAAGTACCAGGTATTGTATCAGGCAATTGTTTAAAATTATTTCATTTAACCTTTACAATAATCTTACAAAATTAATTAAAGACTTTCTGAGTATCCGCTATAAGCTCAGTGACAGCACACATGAATTATAGTACAGCCAATAAGTACATACTAACATACTAAATACAATGATAGAATAATGTGAATAGTTTATAAATCATACCATAATAAAGGATGTAACAGGCATGTAAGCAAGGCATTTTAGAAAAAGAAAAGAGTCATTTTCTATGACTCATTCTGTCTAGACAGGGAGGCTTCAAGAAGGAAGTGATATTTCAGATGAGTCATAGAAAATTAATAGGAATTCTCTAGGCAGATAAGAGATAAGAAAGATATTCCTGTCTATAATAGAGACATAACAACAGACAACATAATTAGAGAATAAGGATGCAATAAAGTTAGTTGTATTACATGCAAGACTGAACTGTGCAACTTTTTAATTCTGGGATTTGAAAAAAAACTAACAAATGATCACTTTATATGTAATATATGAAATAAGGCCTCAACCTAATTAAAAGCTAAGAATTCCATGAATTCAAAGGTCAAGGGTTTAATGAACTGTGTAGGCCACTGCCAAGCAATACTCTGGATCTTGAAGATGACCTTGGAGATGGTGGTACCACTTTAGCCAGTAAACATAACAAGCCTCCATTATCTATTAGCATTATATTTGAAGTATGGGGTTTTAAATTATGAAAAATGCTAAGGAATGCATCCTTTATATAAAATATAACCAGCTTTAGTTTTGTATATTTGGAAAATGAGGAAAGGTAGAGTTCAATGAAAGTGTGAGTGATAGAAGATAATTGTTTGGAGGAGAGGAGTAACAAGGACAGTTATTTCTGTGAGATTTAACTAGCTTCTCAATGAAGATTGATTGAAAGAAGAATAAGACTAGATTCAAAGAAATCCAAAAGAAAGCAAGTGGAAAAATCTCGGTGAGACATGTAAAAATATTTGAGTATTGACATTATTTAGGAATTATTGTTAATTTTAAGGTGTAATCATTATATTATGCTTATGATTTTTTAAAATTTAGGTGAGAGATAATAAGTGTCTGAATTCAGAGAGTAACGAGTGGCAGGGGAGGCAGTGTCTTCTTGCTCTGATTTTGTTTAAAAAATCCTCAGAGGGCTGCAGTGAGCTATGATCACACCATTGCACTCGAGTATGGGTGACAGAGCAAGACCCTATGTCAAAAAAACACTACAGCAACGCTCAGAGCAGCGGGGAATGAGTAAAGGCACCAAAAAACCCATCCCTGCTTTATCTCCAGAATTTAGCCAGACTGCCATCTGCTTTTCCCTTCTTTTATGCTACAACCCTCTTGGTATCTTGACTTGAAAATCCCCATTCCAACTCAGCCCTTGTTTGTGGTCCAAACATTGCTTCAATCTGCTCCTCCAGGACATGATTTCTGTGATTTGTCTAAATGTTTCACCTATTGCTAATGTAATCCATCCCTCATCGGTGGATTCAACCCATCCAGATAAGGGGGGAGAGTAGAATCCTGTTGACAGGGAGAGAAAGTTGTCAAGATTGGCTCTGCTGAACATAAAACTCCCCTGTTCTCAGAATCCCCCAAATCATCTTAAGCTCTTATTTTTCCTACATTTCCTACATGTCTCTTCACTTCAGTAGCTCCACTCCCAGATTAAAAAGATAGAACCCAAGGACAACAATGTATCTCTTTCCATAGTCTCTCTACCATTGCTGTCAACAACAGGGAAAAACAAAGTTACAACAGAAAGCATAAGAAGAGGTTCAGTGTAGGCTGGGGGCAGTGGCTCACATTTGTAATCCTAGCACTTTGGAAGGCCAAGGCATGGTAAAACCTGGCCAACGTGGTAAAACCTTGTCTCTAATAAAAAAGTAAAAATTAGCTAGGCATGTTAGCATGCACCTATGGTCCTAGTTACTCAGGAGGCTGAGGCAGAGAATTGCTTGAGCCTGGGAGGCAGAGGTTGCAGTGACCCGAGATTGTGCCACTGCACTACAGCCTGGGTAACAGAGTGAGACTCTGTCTAAAAAAAAAAAAAAAATGATGTTCAGTGTAATATCATTTTCTGTAAGAATACAGTTGTGGGTACAGGTGTATAAATAAACACAACCTGCTAATGAAATTAAGAAAGCACTTAGCTAAATTTTAGAGACTTTTTGGACTCTAAGCTTTAGGCCCATAAACCTGAAAATGAGGCTTTGAATCCTAACCATAAAATAAACAATACTTTGGCAACTTTTACTCTCTTTTGCCAAAGAAAGGCCATTTAGGTGAGCTGAGTGCTGCCTACAACAATGTTACTAGCTCAAGGCCTTGTGTTTAGCTGATACTTGATCTGCAGGTGTGCATTTTTTTGAAAAACATTATTTAGGAACATCTAAAATGGAAACTGACTGATGCAAGTCTAGAAAATTAAGAACTGATAGTCTATTCTTATTGCCTTAATGAGACACTGTGTTACAGGGTCCTGCACCAACAGGCTATCATGAGCTGTCCTTTTATAGACTAAATCTATTTTGTGGTTTGCCAATTCTTAACCAAAGTGGTTTGTCAATTCTTAATCAAACCCTGTCTGCAGCAGGACTTCAGTCATTACTTCTCTCCTGCCATCATAGGGTTTGAGAGAAATGTTGGAAGGCCGGTTGTTTCAGTTTTAGTATCTAAATAGTAACTTCCTCAAAGCATATCACCACATATTTTCTTCTGTACATATCACTTCCAAGTATGCCTCTTATGCCTAAGTGAATCCATCTTGTGGCAAGTATTTTCTAGGTGTAAATATTGTCTTCTGAATGCAAGCTTTCTCAAGAAAACAGACTGTACTCAAAAGCAGGTCCCAAGGTTGACCTTTCCGTTCCTTCCTTTGTGGCTTAAAGACAAGCATTCCACATCTACACACTATTAGGGTAAAAAAGATTTGTTTGTGTGCACTGAGGATTCTTTTTTCAACATGATCAAACTAATTTTAATAAAAATATTGCTATACAGCATTACTAACTTCTTCCATATTTTGAATATAACCCTCCCTGCAGTTAAAAAAAGACACAACACACTACTTGCTTTACCTTATCTTTCTAGATAGCATATTATGCTTGGAAATTCTGAAGAAGACCTTCAAGTCTCGACTGAGTGAGTTTTTGGTCCTAGAATTTTGGTGATTTTAAGATTTCTCACTAAGATGACTTGGGATGGCTACCTATTTCATGATTCATTGAATATGATTACTTCAGCTTTAAAAACTCATCTGAGGATTGTTCTGCCATCAAATTTTTCTTTTAAAGTCATCTTTCTTCATCTTTAGCATGGTGTGATGGCTTCAGTTTTTAAGTATTCTCTAGTCAATCATTACTGCTCTCCAAAGAAAGAGAATAGCTACTTTCCCCATTTGCTATTTTAAGACTTTAGCTTGAATTCCAGGATTTCTGAATCTATGAAGATGGTTGTGCATGAAAGAAAATAAGGAAATTTAGGAGTAGTTTGAAGACAAGCTTTAATTTCCACAGTGCTACTCCTCAAATGCCCAGAATCCATATCAGGTTTCCTTAAGCCAATCTGAATTGACAAAAAACATAAAAAGAGTTATTTATTCATGTATTACTAAAGATGAGAGGCTCTCAGTTCTTAGGAAACATGCCTCTCAATTCTAGAAATAAATTCTGAGAAAAGTTGGTCAATTTCACGAATATTTAAGCATTTGATTAAGATAGGTAGAGAAACCCTGAGAGTCAGTGGAATCAACTGTTACAAAGTTTCCACTTTTCATTTATTTAAAACAGCTCTGATGTGGAGCTTGAAAGTGGTAAGGCACGATTAGAAAGAAAATGAAAGAACAAAATACTATAGACAGCACAGTAGGTAGGAGAGAAAGGCATGTTGCTATAGTAACATGATAAAGCCTAGGCTCCTCGCAAACAGAAAGAGGAAACCCATTTTTGTAAACAGGTACCTTTCAGCTTTGCTCTGGGTTAACTCAATTATTTTCATGCCTAGATACACATACACACATACATTGTACACATTCATTGTTTAGGTCAAAATGTCTGTTTAGCCCTCTAAAACTCAAGTATTTTTCCAGTAAGAGCATTTTGTGTTTGGGTATTAGAAAAAGGAAAGGCGGATGGAGATGGGAATTATTAGAAAACAAGACTTAATCTAAACACAGAGGAATTTCAAATCTTTTATCACTACCATGTCAGTAGCATCAGAAAATGGAGAACTGTAGGACAAAATGATTCACCAATTTCTACAAACTAACAAACCCAACAATTTTAAGAGATTGGGATAGTAGCAGTCACAATCAGGCAAAATGAGATCAGAAATGTACATATGTATGTATATATGTACACATATATTCACTCATCAAGTATTTGCTTAATACCTTGCATGGCAATAAATATTAGTACCTAGCACAAAACTATAGAAAATGTGAAAAATACTAAAACAGTTTTTCTTTTCAAAGCATCTAAGATTGTTTTTGGGTGATACATGGATGAAGTTATTTTAATATTTATACTTACTTTTGTAAGGCTGGTTGCCTCACCGGGAGCTCGGAAACACACACCCCCTTCCTTGCCAGGAGCTCGGACACACCCCCTCCCTCGCAGGGAGCTCGGACACGCCCATCCTCCTCCACGCCTAGAAACTACATCACCACTCCACGCCCGGCACCAAGCTCTGCACTCAGCACCTAGCTCGCCATCAAAGAACCCCGCCAAAATTCAAAAGAAGCCCCGCCAGAACCTGCCCGATAGCATTTTGTCCCGTCCAGGTCCCACTCCCCCGGGCGGCCCGCTCACTGGAAATCCAGCCTATCTGCCAATAGCAGCTTGCCACGTCCACGTCCTGCTCTCCCACAACCAATTGAATGCCTCCACTCCCTATAAAACCCCACATCTGAGAGGAGTCTGCGCGACTTCTCCGGCCCCTCCTGTCGGACCACAGAACCTCGCCCAGGAGCCGATTAAATTTCTTCATTTCAATAACTGGCCTCTGTTGCCTCTCATTTAAACCTTACAAGTGGTGCTGAAACCCAGGAGGAGTTGTAAGACCCATCCTGGGGGAAACTGACTCCTCCACTCAAAGCCGGACCGGGGAGCCTTTCCATCACAAGGTAAGACTTCTGCTTCTGTTGCCCACCGCCCCTCCCACTGTTTGCCTCGTGGACTCCCTGCTCATAAACACTGCAGTGTCAGGGACTCCTTCTCATCTCTTGCTGTGGGTCCGGGACCCTGGCTTCCCGCTGAGGGCCCGGGGCCCCAGCCTCGTCTTGAGGACCTGAGTGTAGAGGAGATGTCCCTGCACTCTTGTCTTCTCCCTGTGAGGGGTTTCTCAGGGTCAGGATTTTGAGGGAGACATCCCCACTTTACTGAAGCCTCTCGCTTGCCGTGGGTATGGGACCCTGGCTTCGTCTCGTTTTTTGCCGTGGGTCCGGGACGCCAGCCTCATCAGGGTCAGGATTCCAAGGGAGACGTCCCCACCTTCCTGAACCCTCTCGTATTCTCTGGTGTTAGGTGGCACGGCCCAGGACGCTGAGTCGCTCTTCCGACCACCTCCGCAGCAGCGACGGAGGTGCGGGTAAGTAGAAGCCCCGTTTGTAAATCCTGGCCCTACCCCACAGCAGAACCAAACCCTGGCTTACACCACCAAAACGTTTATCTGAAACCACCCCATTGGCATAAAAGCTCCCGTTAACTAAGTAACTGTACTTTCAGTATCTCTCTTAACTCTCTCTCTCTCTCTCAAGATGGCGGCCATTTCTCTCAAGATAGCAGCCGTTTCCTGCTCTTAACTCTCTCTCTCTCTCTCTCTCAAGATGGCGGCCATTTCCCGCTTCTAACTCTCCATCTCCCTCTCTCTCTCTCTCTCTCTCTCTCTCTCTCTCTCTCTCTAAATAACAGCTGTTTCCTGCTTTATGGAGTAACTGTACCTTCAGTTTCTCTTCCTAACCCTGATGCGAGTGAGTGAGTGAGTTTATATGTAGTCCCATGACCTGACGGCTACGGGGCTTGTGTGGGCCTCAACCTGCGGTTCCACGGGGATTTCATAAGGCATAACGGTGATTCACCTCTGGACCGAAAGTTCTGAGGTGACCAGGCCCAGGGGTTATATGGGTACACCTTAGCCAAGACGCCCTGAAACATCCCTTCAGGGACGTGGCCGGACAGGCATCAGACTGGTCTCCCATCTGGGGGGCACCCATCCCTCGTCCGTCAATCCTATATGTGGTTCTGTCTTTATTGTAGATTCGCCAGTTTTGTTAAACTCCTGTTAGCCAAAACCCCACCTTTGCCCTCAGCCCTGCCCAACTCTGCACTCTCCGAAAACCCGGAAGACCTGTCCTGCCCCACCTGCTTTACCAACCCTCCTCCTTATGCGAGGCCTCAACTCCCTCTTCCCTCTTCTCCTTCTCCTCCCCAAAGCCCTAATATGACTTTCCCAGTCAGTGCTCATACCCGCTCTCACAACCCCCCACTCCTCTGCCCTTTGCATGAGGTAGCCGGGGCCAAGGGATTTGTACGAGTGCACGTTCCGTTTTCTCTCTCTGACCTATCGGCTATTGAAAAGCGCCTAGGGTCTTTCTCCACTAACCTGACTGCCTACACCAAAGAATTCCACTATCTTACCCAGGCTTATGACCTAACCTGGCATGACATGTATGTAATCCTATCCTCCACCCTCACCCCAGACAAGCGGGACCAGATCTTTTACAGCAGCCCGAGCACATGCTGATTAGGTACACCTAACTAACAACCAGATGCCGGTAGGCGCGGCAGCAGTCCCCGAGGCCAACCCTAATTGGGACTATCAGATTGATCAAGATGGCCACCGCCGCTGAGACCAAATGCTACAGTGCCTCCTAGTGGGCATGCAAAGCGCAACCCAAAAGGTAGTTAATTATGACAAGTTGAGCGAAATAACTCAGGGACCTGATGAAAACCCCACCACCTTCCTTGACCGATTAACTAATGCTATGATCCTCCATACCTGGCTGAATCCAGCCTCCTTAGCGGGGGCTACAGTCCTAGCCACCCACTTCATCTCCCAGTCGGCGGCTGATATAAGAAGGAAACTTAAAAGGCTGAGAAGGGCCCCCAAACTCCCATACGGGACCTGGTAAACATGGCATTTAAAGTTTTTAATGGCCGAGAGGAAAAGGCTGAGGCAACCCGACAGGCCCACCTACAGCAGAAGGTAGGCCTCCAAACCCAAGCTCTTGTAGCAGCCCTGAGGCCGGCAGCCCACCGAACATCTGGTGGAGGGGGTCCATCGAAACCCTTCCGAAATTCTTCAAGGGCTCCGCCCGGACCCTGTTTCAAATGTGGTCAAGAGGGACATTGGGCACGGCAGTGCTCCTGTCCTCGTTCACCTCTCGGACCCTGCCCAAGCTGGAAGGTTGACTGCCTGTCCCGGACTACAGGCTCACCCCCCACACCTCTATGTGAGGGGCAGGCCAGTCCGCAGGAAGTGCTTGAACTCCTCGGCCTTCTGGACGACTGACGCAGCCCGGACTCGAGGACCCCCATCACCCTTGCCAAGCCCAGGGTAATGCTGCAGGTAGCGGGTAAGTCCACTTCCTTCTTAGTGGATATGGGAGTTACCTATTCTGTATTGCCTTCCTACTCAGGGCCTAGCATACCTTCCCAGGTTTCAGTTACGGGAATTGATGGAAAGCCTTCCTGTCCTAATCAAACTCATCCTTTAGCCTGTGTCTTTGAAGGACACCCCTTTTCTCACTCTTTTCTAATCATACCCTCATGCCCAGTTCCCCTGTTAAGACGAGATATTCTCCAGACTGTGGGGGCCACTCTCCAACTTACTGGCCCACCATACTCAAACCCATCACCCACTCACCTCCTACTGCCCCTCCCAACTGACCCTACGCCCGGTTTCAACCCCTCGCCTCAACCCCCTATCCCTCAAGATGAAGGTGACTGTTGATAATGATGGTGGTAATGAAAGTAATTAAGATGATGAAGGTGATGAAGGTGATGATGGTGATGATGAAGGTGGTAACAAAGGTAATGAAACTGATGATGGCGAAAGTGATGGTAATGGTGATGATGGTGAGGGTGATGATGAAGTTAATAATGAAGGTTATGGTAATGGTAGTGATGGTAAAGGTAATGATGCTAAAGGTGGTGATGATAAAGGTTGTGGTGATAACAGTGATGATAATAAGGGTGATAATAAAGGTGCAACAACTCCCAACCTTTCTCTTGGTTAACGCTAGTCGAAGCCATAAACTTCACTAATTGCTTTTTATGTGCCTCCCTTAACAAACCCCCCTTAGCCGCAGTTCCCCTCCGGACTGGGTTCATTCAATCTGTCACAATCATCTATGGGGCCTGATACCACCCTAACGGGTATCCCGCTGTTCAAGGCGCACTCCCCAAGATCTCTTTCTCTGCTATGGAATGGCCAACAGCTCTAGCTGCAACACAGCTGTAAAAGTAAAATCTACCCTTTATGCACCTCCAGGAGGATACTTTTGGTGTAATGGGACCCTAACCAAAGTTATAAATGCCTCCCTCCCCTCCCACTGTCTGCCCGTTACTCTAGTCCCGCAGTTAGAGGTATACAGGCAAGCTAAGCTCCTATCTCTCCTTTCACCTCCCCCTGCTCGCCGAAACAAAGGAGTTATCTTCCTCCCAATAGTAGTTGGCCTCTCTTTAGCATCCTCTTTAGCGGCTGCTAGAAAAGGAAGCGGAGCGATAGGCTACAGTGTCACTTCAGCCGCACAATTGGAAGACAAGCTCCGTGTGGCCATTGAAGTGTCCGCCGCCTCCCTGGCCTCCCTCCAGTGACAAATCACGTCACTAGCCCAGGCAACTCTCCAAAACCGACAGGTCCTTGACCTACTAATGGCGGAAAAAGGAGGTACCTGTCTGTTTCTTCAGGAACAGTGCTGCTACTATATCAATGAATCAGGCCTGGTAGAAGAGAACATCAACACTCTCCACCACCTCCAAGAAGACCTCCGCAAAAAGCGGAATACATCGTTTTGCCTCTCAGCTGGTGGCAATCTCCCATGCTTACCTGGCTGACCCCTATCATCACTCCCATCATCATAATCTGCTTACTACTACTAATAGCCCCTTTCCTTCTCAGGTTCCTGCAAGCTCGTATGCGAGAAATTGGAAGAGTGGTTGTTAACCAAATGTTGCTTCATCCCTATGTCCGACTCCCAACTGAGGCACCAGCCAACTGACCCGTCCCCCTCACTCCGCCCCTACTCAGCAGGAAGTAGCCAGAAGGAGCGGCGTCCTGTATCATCAAAAAGGTCGGAATGTAAGGCCGGTCGCCTTGCCGGGAGCTCGGACACACACACCCCCTCCCTTGCCGGGAGCTTGGACACACCCCCCCCCCGCCAGGAGCTCGGACACACACCCCCTCTCCGGGAGCTCGGACACCCTCCCCTCGCCAGGAGCTCGGACACGCCCATCCCCCTCCACACCTAGAAACTACATCACCACTCCACGCCTGGCACCAAGCTCTGCACTCAGCACCTAGCTCACCATCAGAGAACCCTGCCAAAATTCAAAAGAAGCCCTGCCAGAACCTGCCCGATAGCATTTTGTCCCGTCCAGGTCCCACTCCCCTGGGCGGCCCGCTCACCGGAAATCCCGCCTATCTGCCAATAGCAGCTTGCCACGTCCACGTCCTGCTCTCCCACAACCAGTTGAATGCCTCCACTCCCTATAAAACCCCACGTCTGAGAGGAGTCTGCGTGACTTCTCTGGCCCCTCCTGTCAGATCTCAGAACCTCACTCAGGAGCCGATTAAATTTCTTCATTTCAATAACTGGCCTCTGTTGCCTCTCATTTAAACGTTACAACTTTATTGTATATTAGAAAAATATATATAATACATTGTAGTAGGCTGAATGGTGGCCCTCAAAAAGGCCCATCCACACTTCAATTCCTAGAATCTTTTTGGAAAAAGGATCTTTGCGGATATAATTAAGGATCTTGAAGAGATCCTGCTGGATTATCTGGGTGAGCCCTTAATTCCATGACTAGTGTCCTTATAACAGACATACAGAGAAGTAACACACAGAGACATAGAGGAGAAGGGAATGTGAAGATGCAGGCTGACAGTGGAGTGATAGGGCTACAACCCAAAACACCTGTATGTACCAGGAGCTGGAAGACACAAGGAAAAGATTATTCACTAAAGCCTTCAGAGGGAGTATGACCCTGACAGTAACTTGATTTCAGATTTCTGGTCTCCACAACTATGAGAGAACACATTTCTCTTGTTTTAAGGCACCTAGTTTGTGGTAATTTGTCTCAGCAATTCTAGGAAACTAATACCTCACATCAAACCAAGAATTCTCCAGATAGCTTAGGCCAAAACTAATATAGGTTTGTTTGTTTATTTATTCAAATAATTTTTAAAGTATGTAAATAATACTGATGGCAAGAATATGGCAAAAATCGTCAAAGTGGTAAGTAAATAACTGAAGTTTTGGAGACAAAAAATATTACTGGGGAAACAAGAGATGTTTACATAAAGTAGTTGACAATAGAGAACAGGTAATGAGTAGAGCCGCATTAGTGACTAATACAGATGACTCAGTGTTCCAGGAACATGAGTTCACTAGAGATTCGTGACAGTTGGGGTTTTCTGTGAATGTTTCATGGAAGAGATGAAACTGGAATTCGAGCCCTAAGAAAAGTGGAGCGTTTGGTGAGTTATAAAAAGCTGATTGACGCACAATCCAAGTAAAAAAAAAAAAAAAAACAGTGTGGGGCTGGGCGTGGTGGTTCACGCCTGTAATCCCAGCAGTTTGGGAGTCTGAGGCAGGTGGATCACCTGAGATCAGGAGTTCAAGATCAGCCTAACCGACATGGAGAAACCCATCTCTACTAAAAATATAAAAATTAGCCAGGAGTGGCGGCGCATGCCTGTAATCCCAGCTACCCAGGAGGCTGAGGCAGGAGAATCACTTGAACCCTGGAGGCAGAGGTTGTGGCGAGCTGAAATCATGCCATTGTATTCCGGCCTGGGCAACAAAGTGAACGTCTCTGTCTCAAAAAAATAATAGTGTGGGGGAAAAAGTGGCACAGAAATGTATAGGCCCTAAGAATGAAGCCCAGCTGTAAAAAAACAAAAGGGAAAAAAGAAATGTATGAGCCAATTAGATAGTATCATGGAAATATTGTTCATTTTCTTGGGTGTGACACTGTTGATCTAGTTATATAATACAATGTCATTATCTGTAGGTGATGCACGCAGAATAATTTAGTGGTGAAGTTCCTTGACGCAACTTACAGTAGTAATAAAATAGGGAGAGAGAGAGTATTAGTCTGTGTGAAGATATGTGCCACATATTAACAATATTAAATGAGGGTAAAGGAGAGACACATATGATAAAATTTAACCCTAACACTGCTCATACATTTTGACCAAGAAATCCCACTTCTAGGAGGTAATCAGAAACAAAAAATAAAGGGCAGGTGACAACCAAATTCTCATTCACGGTATGGTATGATGATATAGAAATTTAGAGAAGGGAGAGCAGCATGTATGCCCTGAGCTACACACCCACACACTGATCCTAACTAGTGACATAAACAAATCATATGATGATTCAAAGCAGAAGGCTTCTCCACACTAGAATGATGCCAGCATTGTGTAGTTATAGAATACAAACTCCTGGTCCTTGTCCCCTGAGTCATGGTCAGTATTCTGTGGCCATTTATCAAAAGCACTCTAGCTTTTCTAAAAACGAGACATCCTGGAAATGCCAAGAAACAAACAAACAAAGGGCTTAGATCCCTTACTATCAGGACTTTTCTACAAACTGAACCAATTTCAAAGTGTCTCCAAATTCTGGAAGTTCAGTATACCTAAAGAATTTATAGAAAAACATTCCTAGAATTATACTTAGGTACACTGAGGTTTCAAAATAAGGTAGCTATGCATGCTAAATGATATTTCAGAGTATTTTTATTACAAGTACAATAGATGTTGATCTAATACTACTTATACTCAGCTTCCTCTTGGTATTAACTATGAGTAAGCTCTAGCAATAGGCAGAAGTTTTGCAACAATTAGCAAGTTTCGATGTGCTAATAATTCCTAAATCGTAGCAACAGCTATGATTAAGGTAAATGGGACATCAAATTGGGCTTAATATCATTAAAACAGTACAAAGAATTCTCATCCATATGCACATGTAACTTAAGCAAATTCATTTATACACATGGGCCAAACAACGATTGAGAACAATTTTTAAAAATGACTCCTAGATTTCTCAAAGAACCGTAATACAGAGCTACCATTTGACCCAGCAATCCCATTACTGGGTATACATACAAAAGAAAATAAATCATTCTACCAAAAATTTACCTGCACTCATATTCATTACAGCACTATTCACAATAGCAAAGACATGAAATCAATGTAGTTGCCAATCAATGGTGGAATGGATCAAGAAACGTGGTAAAGATATACCATGAAATACTATGTAGACATAAATAAGACCAAAATCATGTCTTTTGCAGCAACATGGATACAGCTAGCAGCTATTCTCCTAAGGGAATCAATGCAGGACCAGAAAACCAAATACTGCATGTTCTTTTTATGAGAGCTAAATGTTGGGTACTCATGGACATAAACATGGTAAAATAGACACTGCGGACTAATAGAAGGAGCAGGGAAAGAGGAGAACAATGGTTGAAAAACCATTGAATACTATGCTCACTGCCTTGGTGACAGGATCATCCATATCCCAAACCTCAGCATCACACAATATACCCATGTAACAAACCTGCACATGTATTCCCTGAATCTAAAATAAAAGTTGAAGACACTCAACAAAGAAACATCAGACTTAATCTGCACTATAGACCAAATGAATCCAATATATATTTACAGAACATTTCATCCAATGGCTGAAGAATACACATTATTTTCCTCAGCACAAGGATCAGTCTCAATGACAGACCACATGTTAGGTGACAAAACATGTCTTAAGACACTCAGAAAACCTGAAATAACATCAAGCATATTCTCTGACCACAACAGAATAAAACTAGAAATTAATAACAAGAGAAATTTTGGAAACTATACAAACACCATACACCACTAGTATTATAAAATATGAAAATATTAATGGTTCATCATATCATTAAGCTTTAATTTAACTAGGGAAATTAAAAAATGTGCTCCTGAATGACCAGTGAGTCAATGAAGAAATCAAGAAGAAAACTGAAAAATTTCTTGAAACAAATGATAATGGAAAACAACATATTGAAACCTATGGGATATGGCAAAAACAGTCCTAAGAGGGAAGTTTTATAGCTATAAGTGCCTACATCAGAAGAGAGAAAAAACTTCAAATAAACAATCTAACAATGCATCTTAAAGACCTAGAAAAGCAATGTTACCTGCATATTCTTTTGAAAAAAAAAAAAAAAAAAAAACTAGAAAAGCAAGAGCAAACCAAACCTAAAATTAGTAGAAGAAATAACAGAGAGGAGAAATAAACGAATTTGAAATAAAGAAAACAATACAAAAGATCAATGAAACAAAAAGTTGCTTTTTGAGAAGTTAAACAAAATTGACAAACCTTTAGCCAGCGTAATGAGGAGAAAAAGAGAGAAGATCCAAATAAATAAAATCAGAAATGAAAAAGGAGACATTACAACTGATATTGCAGAAATTCAAACAATCATTAGTGGCCACTATGAGCAATTATGTCAATGAATTGAAAAATCTAGAAAAATGGACAAATTCCTAGACACATACAACCTACCAAGACTGAACCATGAAATCCAAAACCTGAACAGACCAATAACAAGTAATGAAATTGAAGCCATAATAAAAAGTCTCCTAGTAAAGAAAAGCCCAGGACCTGATGGCTTCACAGCTGAATTCTACCAAACATTTAAAGAAGAGCTCATGCCAATTCTCCTGAAACTATTCTGAAAAATAGAGAAGGGACTATTTCCAAACTCATTCTACAAAGCTAGTATTACCCTGATACCAAAACCAGACAAACATACATCAAAAAAATAAAATTACAGACCAATATCTCTGATGAATACTGATGCAAAAATCCTCAACAAGCTACTGGCAAACCAAATTCAACAATACATTAGAAAGATCCTTCATCCTGACCAAGTGAGATCCCTGGTATGCAAAGATAGTTCAACATACACAAATCAATCGATGTGATACATAATATCAATAGAATAAAGGATAAAATCATAATTATTTCAACTGATGCTGAGAAAGCATTTGATAAAATTCAACATCTCTTCAAAAAACTGAGGATACAAGTAGCATACCTCAGCATAATAAAAGCCATATAAAACAGACCCACAGCTAGTATCATACTGAATGGGGAAAAACTGAAAGCCTTTCCTCTAAGATCTGGCACATGTCAAGGATGCCCATTTTCTACACTGTTATTCCACATAGTATTGGAAGTCCTAGCTAGAGCAATCAGAAAAGAAAAAGATACAAAGGGCATTCAAATTGGAAAAAAATAAGCCAACCAAATTATTTTTGTTTGCAGATGATATGATCCTATATTTGGAAAAACCAAAAGACGATTGGAACTGATAAACAAATTCAGTAAAGTTGCAGTATAGAAAAATCAACCTGTACAAATCAGTGGCATCTTTATGCCAACAGTGAACAATCTGAAAAAGAAATAAAAAAGTAAACCCATTTACAATAGCCACACACAAAATTAAATACCTACAAATTAACTAAAGAAGTAGGAGATCTCTATAATGAAAACTATAACACGCTGATGAAAGAAATTGAAGAGGACATGAACAAATGGAAAAAAATTCTATGCTCATGGATTGGGTAGAATCAATATTGTTAAAATGTCCAGACTGATAGGGACAGGAGGTGGGGAAATTCTAGACAGAATTCAAGCCTAGAACCACGGCCCAAAGTGAGAACTTACATGCCTGTTTTCCTGCTTGAATGTTGCCTTTTCCAAAAGCACCCATGGCTGACCCTGCCCCCACTCCTGTGCCCATAAAAACCCACACTTAGCTGGAAGAGAAAGGAGAAGCAGCTGAACATCAGAGATTATAGTTGGATATTGGAGAGAAGTGGCTTGACTTCAGAGGGACAGCTTGACAGTATAGCTTTGGAGAGGAGTCCAGATGGGGACAGCTGGACTCCAGGGGAAGATTACCTTCCTGCTCCATCCCCTTTTCAGCTCTCCTTCCCACTGAGAGTCACTTTCATCAGCGATAAAATCCCCCAATCAATGAGGTTGATTTGTTGTATAACCTTCATTCCTTCTGGATGCCAGACAAGAGCTCAGGTGTGGGTGCAAAAGGTTGTCACACTGACCCTCCAGTGAGCTGTTAATACTTAAGCCATCTGTGAACAGCAAAGCTAAAAGGGCACTGTAACATTCCTCCTGGGGCTTCAGGGGTTACAAGCATCCCCCCAGATGCTGCTGTGGGGTGCACACAATGTTTTGCTCCTGCTGGTGCCCGAAGGTGCTCACCCCACCTCCTATATTTACTGACCTGTGCTTCCCCTTCCACAAGGGGTAGAACATAGCAAGTTCAACTGAGTGGAATTCACCCCTGCCAGTGCCAAAGTGCCAGCTAGGTCCAGCACCTGTGTACTCCAATTACCACTCACGAGGGGGTCAGGGAAATATCCTGCTTCAATACTACCCAAAACACTCTACAGATTCAATAGAATCCCTATCAAAATATCTATGACACTCTTGGCTGGGCGCAGTGGCTCATGTCTGTAATCTCAACACTTTGGGAGGCCAAGGTAGGTGAATCACTTGAGGTCAGGAGTTTGGGACCAGTCTGGCCAACATGGTGAAACTCCGTGTCTACCAAAAAAAAAAAAAAAAAATCACAAAAATTAGCTGGACATGGTGGCACACGCCCATAGTCCCAGCTACTTGGGAGGCTGAGACACAAGAATTGCTGGAACCTGCGAGGCAGAGGTTGCAGTGAGCCAAGATTGTGCCACTGCACTCCAGCCTGGGCGACAGAGTGAGACTCCATCTCAAAAAAAAAAAAAAAAAAAGATATTCTTCACAAAAATAGAAAAAAAAATCCATAAATTTATATAAAATCACAAATATCCAGAATAGACAAAGTTATCCTAAGCAAAAAGAACAAAACTGAAGGAATCACATTACTTGACTTCAAGTTATACTACAGAGCTATAGTAACGAAAATGGCATGGTATTGGCATGAAAACAAATACATAGCACAGTGGAACAGAATAGAGAACCCAGAAATAAATCCATACATCTACAAAGAATTCACTTTTGACAAAGTTGTCAAGAACATACACTGGGGAATGGACCATCTCTTCAATAAATGGTGCTGGGAAAACTGGATATCCATATCCAGAACCATGAAACCAGACCCCTATCTCTCACCATATACAAAAATTGAATGAAAATGGATTAAAGAGTTAAATCTAAGACCTCAAACTATAAAACTACTACAAAAAATATTCGGGAAAATCTCCAGGACATTGGTCTGGGCAAAAATTTCCTGAGCAATACTCCACAAACACAGGCAACCAAAGCAAATAGGGACAAGTGGGATTACATCAAGTTAAAAAGCTTCTACACAGCAAAGGATACAATCAACAAAGTGAAGATACATCCCACAGATTGGGAGAAAATATTTGCAAACTACTCATCTGGCAATGGAGTAATCACCAGAATATATAATGAGCTCAAACAACTCAATAGGAAAAAGTCTAATAATCCAATTTAAAAATATGTAAAAGATTTGAATAGATATTTCTCAAAAGAAGACTTACAAATGGCAAACAGGTATATGAAAAGGTGCTCAACATCGTTGACCATCAGAGAAATGCAAATCAGAACTACAATGAGATATCATCTCATAACATCTAAAATGGCTTTTATGTAAGAGACAGGCAATAACAGATGCTGGTGAGGATGTGGGAAAAGAAAACACTTGTGCAGTGTTCATGGGAAAATAAATTAGTACAGCTGCTATGGAGAACAGTTTGGGGGTTCCTCAAAAAAATTGAAAAATGAGCTAATTATATGATTCAGCAATCCCATTGCTGGATATATACCCAAAAGAAAGGAAATCAATATATCGAAGAGATATCTGCACTTCCACGTTTGTTGCAGCACTGTTCACAATAGGTAAGATTTGGAAGCAACCTAGGTATTCATCAACAGATGAATGAATAAAGAAAATGTGGTAAAGATACACAATGGA
The DNA here is from genome assembly GCF_030222135.1 of Aotus nancymaae. Lineage (NCBI taxonomy): Eukaryota > Metazoa > Chordata > Mammalia > Primates > Aotidae > Aotus > Aotus nancymaae. The sequence goes on from NW_026988472.1 coordinate 3,857,352, forward strand.
GTACTATTTAGCCGTAAAAAGAATGAGGCCCTGTCATTTACAGCAACATAGACGGAACTGGAGATCATTATGGTAAGTGAAATAAGCCAGGTATAGAAAGATAAATATCACATGTTCTCATTTATTTGTGGGATCTAAAAATCAAAACAACTGAACTCATGAACATAGAGCGTAGAAGGATGGTTACCAGAGGCTGGGAAGGGCAGTGGAATGATGAGGAGGAGATGGTGGTAGTCAATGTGTACAAAAAAATAGCTAGAAATTGGCTAGGTGCAGTGGCTCACTCCTGTAACCCCAGCACTTTGGGAGGCCGAGGTGGGTGGATCACCTGAGGTCAGGATTTTGAGACCAGCCTGGCCAACATGGTGAAACCCTATCTCTACTAAAAATACAAAAAATTAGCCAGGTGTGGTGGTGTGTGCCTGTAGTCCTAGCTACTCAAGAGGCTGAGGCAAGAGAATTGCTTGAATCTGGGAGGCAGGGGTTGCAGTGACCTGAGAACCCACCACTGCACTCTAGCTTGGGCAAGAGAGAAAGACTCCAACTAAAAAAAAAAAAAAAAATAGAAAAACAAAAAAAGGTAGAAATAACAAATAAGACTTACTATCTGATAGCATGATAGGGTGACTAGGACCAATAATAACTTAATCGTATACTTAAAAATACGTACAAGAGTGTAATTCTATTGTTTGTAACACAAAGGATAAATGCTGCAGGGATGGATACCTCATTCTTCATAATGTGATTATTTCACATTGCATGCCTGTATGAAAACATCTCATGTACCCCATAAATATACACAACTACTATGTACCTACAAAAATTAAAAATTAGGCCAAGCACAGTGGCTTACACCTATAATCCCAGCACTTTGGGAGCCCAAGGTGGGAGGATCACAAGGTCAGGAGTTCAAGACCAGCCTGGACAATAGGGTGAAACTCCATCTCTACTAAAAAATAAAAAAAATTAGCCAGGTGTGGTGGTGCGCACCTGTAGTCCCAGCTACTCAGGAGGCTGAGGCAGAAGAATAGCATTAACCCGGGAGGTGGAGGTTGCAGTGAGCCAAGATTACGCCACTGCACTCCAGCCTGGGTGAAAGAGCAAGACTCTGTCTCAAAATAAATAAAAAACAAATAAATAAAAAGTTTAGAATTCAAAAAATAAAAGTTGAAACTATAACAAAAACAATGGTTCCTAAATGTAACCTAGATATTTTATCTGATGAATTAGATAAAGAAACAGACAAGTACTGTATAAACAACACTGTATACTCAAGACTAATCTTGTCTTTATAGCCTTGATTCCAGAAGCTATGTTTCTCTCAGGCCCGATCTACTCCCTAGTTGAATATGAAACCAAGGCATTCATATACTTTCTGGAAATCTGTCTTCCTTCACCTCTTCTCAATACTCAAACATGTAGAAAGAAAAATGAGTTTAAATTTTAATCATTACCAGATATTCAACACTATTATGGCCCGATATTAATACCCTATTTTCCTTATAACTAACCTGCTTGAATACCTGCATTGAGCCACCTTCTGAATTAAGTTGGACCTCCAAGTTGTTTATGAGTTGATCCATATCTGGAAAAGATAAAAGGAAAAGACAACTTTTAGAATAAAATCTAACCCACTACAGACATAAGAACGCTATTCACAGTTATGTGTGTTCTATGAACTTTATCTTTTAGTACTTACTGAATACTGGTAAGTCATTGAAACACGCTGACTTATTTTACTCATCAAGATGGCCCTAACATTTCCCCAATAATACTAGCCACTCCCCTCCAAACTGCATGCAGGTAATCTGTTTCTTCTTATTTCTCCAACCTGCTCTGCCTTCATAGGAACATCAGCATAGCTACAGTTTTCAGAATCCTACCTTCCTGGTCTAGTTCTTGCTTGAAGGAGTTCCAAGCTCCTATATGTGTATTTACCCCAGTGGACTTATTTACACATCAAGGCCAAATCTCTTGAGAGAAGTATTTTATCTGTCTATCTCTCTTAAATCTACAAGTCAAGTGGGGTTAATAAAAACAGTTATTTTCTTTCCTCTTTAGTTTTTCCTCTTACGAAAAGAGGGAATTGGTAACCTCATTCAACTAAGTTAAACTATTAGTCATTCATACTAGAAGCACCTACTAGCTTTCTTCCTCAACCAGATTTTCTGCAAGTCAGATGCACAGCACTCACAACCTGTAATCTTTGGCAAGGCCTTTTTTTTTTTCTAAGCCTCAACTTGTCCATCTATGATTAAAGGATTTCAGAGTATCCTCTGCAGAGCCCTAAGGATTCCATGGAATTTGGGGGTGGGGTTTGTTACATTAAGGTTAGCTTAAACCTGCCTCCTTACATCTTTTAAGTTCAGCCTAAAGGTTTCCCTATACATAATGAACCATAACCTAATTGGATGTGTAAACGGATTGTAACCTACTCTTGCACCAATTACAGGGTTTCAGCCAATTACAGGTGGTCAACTATTCAAACTGTTCGAATAAGGCAAACACCGAGATGTAACCAGTCCAGCTGTTTCTGTACCTCACTTCTGTTCTCTGTATCTCACTTTCCTTTTTCTGCCCATAAATACTATCTGCCAAAATACAGCAGCCCAAAAGTTGCTCTGGATCTATTTTTCTTCTGGGGGCTGCCTGATTCATTAATCATTCTTTGCTCAATTCAATTCTGTTAAATGTAGTTTGTCTAAAGTTTTTCTTTTAACAGGTTAATGGAGGAACTGTAGTAAGTAATAAGAATAATAGAAGCCAGCATTCAGAAAACTGACTTCCAATAGAATCTGAGCTCCTTGCAGGCAGATACCCAAGGCCCTACAACATTGCCTGATATATGAGTGTTTAATCACATTTCTGAAGATTTTTGATGACAGTGACAGAAAAGAAGAATGAGAGAATGTGTTTTCTCAAATACAGAAATTGGAAAAGAGTAGAAAAGAATGAAAGAAAATTAGAGAATTTATGTATGAAGGATGCCTGAGGTATAATCAACTATGAAGTGATAGGTGGTAGAAAGGACAGCTGAGCTTTTTCTGGTTTCTACCATAGGGAAAGGAGGTGTTATGGTGGAAAAACAATATGAGGTCAGGTAACTCTCATACAGTCCACAGGGGGGCACCAAAATGCTAGGAGAGCTTTCTTTGTTGCCAGAAAAATCTGTAGGAGTGGAGAAGATTCGATTCTCCCTCTGCATTCACAACACCTTCAACCAGGCTTCATTATTTCTATCAAATACAACTTAAAGAGAGCCATCTTCGGGCACCAGGAACCAGGTTTATAAAGACAGCAAACGTAATGAATGTTGTGTATATTCCTAAAAAAAAAAGAGCCATCTCCAATCTGTTCTTCAATTCCTATGGATTAAGAGACAGCAGTCTTGAGGAAGCAGAGTGATTCTAACAAGCTATTTAGCTTCTATAAACTTCAGTTTCTGCACTTGCCAGAAGAGGGGAACACAGTATTGCCCTAACAGAGTTAATGTGAGCATTCCATCTTAATACAGTCATGTGCCACATGATGACGTTTCAGTCAACGATGACCCACAGATAAGATGATTCTATACGACTATAATAGAGCTAAAAACTTCCTATCACCTAGTGACATCACAGACATTGTAGTGTCACACACAGTGAAATGTATTACTCATGTATTTGTGGTGATGCTGGTGTGAACAAACCTACTGCACTGCCAGTCAATATAATTATATACGGTACATGATACTTAACAATGATAATAAATGACTATGTTACTGGTTTCTGTATTTACTACACTATACATTCTAGAGTGTACTCCTTCTGCTTATTAAAAAAAAAGTTAATTGTAAAATATCCTCAGGCAGGTCCGTCACGAGGTATCCCAGAAGGTATTATTGTCATAGGAGATGGCAGCTCCATGAAGACCTTCCAGTGGGACAAGATATAGAGGTAGAAGACAGTGATATTGATGACCGTTGTAGGCCTAGGCTAATGTGTGTCTTTGTGATTTGCTTTTTAACAAAAAGTTGTAAAAAGCAAAAAAATAAATAAATAAAATTAACAATAGAAAAAAGCTTATAAAATAAGAATACAAAGAAATAAAATATTTTTGCACAGTGGTATAGCATTTGTGTTTTAAACTAAAAAAGTTATAGTAAGCCAAGGTTAATTTACTAATAAAGAAAAAAATTGTTTATAAATTTAGTGTAGCCTAGTATACACTGTTTAAAAAGTCTACAGTAAGCTATAGTAATGTCCTAGGCTTTAATATTCACTCTCCACTCACTCAGTGACTCACCCAGAGCAACTTCTAATTCTGCAAGTTCCATTCATGTTAAGTGGTATCCAGGTATACCATTTTAAAATTATACCATATTTTTACTGTACCTTTTCTATGTTTAGATACACAAATACACACCATTATGTTACAATTGCTTACAGTATACAGTAAAGTAACATGCTGGAGAGGTTTGTAGCTTGGGAGCAATAGGCTATACCATATAGCTTAGGTTGTAGTAGATTATGCCATCTAGGTTTATGTTAGTACATTGTATGATATTCACACAATGTAAAAATTGCCTAAGGATGTATTTTGCAGAACGTATCACCGCCATTAAGTGATTAATAACATGTAAATACACTTAAATCCTGGCATGTAGAACACTCTCAACTAGCTATTATTATCATCACCACTATTATTATTGTTGATGATAAGAATCTTGAATTCTGGCCCAAAGAATCTCTCCTGTGTATCAAATAGGACTTTTATACCCCATGAGTTCACAAACCTGCTCCACCTCTTATATTTCTAATCTTAATTTCTAGCACCACCATAAACCCAGTCTATCAGTCTAAAAACTTGGGGGCCTCTCTCTCCATCTTTGACTCCTCTCTCCCCATCTTTAGCCAGTTGGTTATCAGCTGTAATAATTCTCCTGCAGTCAGGGTATAAACTTCAGTATACAGTAAGCAACAACAAAAAAAAACCAAAAAACAAAAAAAAAATAAGAAAAAAAATAATTCTCCTGCAGATATATCTCTTAAATCTAGTCCTTCATCATTTCCTATTCACTTCCTTTCCCTTCTGGTAAATACTCCACATTGCTATCAAAGTGTGGTAAAATGTGGGCTCTGAGGTGAGTGCCTAGAATCACATTCTGGTTCTGCGACTTCTATGAGGAAAGATAGAGCCATATCCAGAACTATAACTGGTCATCTTCAAAAGCTTTAATAGCAACAGTCAAGGAGCCTGAAAAATACTTCTTGCCCCTCATATATCACAAATATTTTAGTCAAATGGTATAATGGGAATAACTGACAATTAAGAATGTCTCAGTCATTTCTGGTTAGTGCCCTCACCCAGAGAACAACCAAATGGAATAGCCATTATGTAATCCTGGTCAACATTCTAAATGTTGGTAGGAATGACTATAAGGAAGGATACTGGGCATGTATATAACCTTCTCTTTTAACTTTAATTTTTAAAAATATTTACCCAGGTAAAACTCAAAACTGAAGGAAATTAAGGCCCACAAAAGGTCTTAAAGAAGGTTCTGTTTGTTTGGTTTTTAACAAAAAAAGAGGGATTTATAAGCCTCTTGCTTTTCTCTACAGTTGGAATTTCTGCTCTAAGTGTCTAAGAGAGACCAGACAGCTGCACAGAAGCTGTCAGTGAGGAAGTGGTAAGGAAATCTATAAAAGGGGGTTATAGTATGTATGGCCTGGGCCATTGAGACGTGACTCACTCAGGTAGGGTGACATTAGAAATGCAAATTACCAACTTGAGGTAATAACCATTATTCTGCTTGGATTGGCTCTTCAAGCCTTTGTGTCTACAAGCTGGAGTTTCTGGTCCTTCTCCTAAGGGGAGGGGTACTATAGAAGGAAAGAGAGGAAGAAGAAATAGTGAAGAATTGAGTCCCATTGCCAGTGGGTCAATGTCTCATATATGCAGGACATCACAAACCACATTCCAGCAACTGTGACTACAGAAGTTTGATAAAATTATGTACCTTTTGTCATGTCCCCAAGTTTATATTATACCTAAGTGGCATTTCTTATAATGATCAGCTTGTTTTACAAAAGTGAACAGTGCCTCCAAGAAACTGGAGGAGGTGGCTGGCTAAGGAGAAAATATCCCACCCTTTGTCTAACGCTGGAAGGGGAAAAATGCCCGGAGATAAAGTGAGAAGGGATACAAGAAGAGATAAAGTAAGGAGGGATGCAAAGCAGAGTCATGAGAGCCTACATCTAAAAACAAAGCAGAGCATTGGAAACCCTGACCCAGGCTTAAGAAGGGACCTTGTGCCTTAACAGGATACAGCATTTGGACAATTCAAATAATAATCTCTTATGTACACTGACATAGCTTTACAGTAAGGAAATAGACAGCTTTCATATAATTTCCATTTCACAAATAATAAATTTGGCGGCCCAAGATCACATAGTTTAGAAGTGCTAGAATCAGAACTGAAACTTTGATCCTCTGATTCAAATTTTAGGGCTCCCCAACCATTTTCTACTACCTCAAATCTGGTGAGCATTTTCTTTCTGAAAAACTGTCTGCTAAAATACGAACACATTTAAGGACAATACAACTAATCACTTAGGAAGATCTTAAGCAGATATCATTTATCTTTGGCCTCTAACCTACAAGAAATACTGGAACTATTAAAAAACAAAAATTAGGGCCGGGCACGGTGGCTCACGCCTGTAATCCCTGCACTTTGGGAGGCCGAGGCGAGTGGATCACGAGGTCAAGAGATCGAGACCATCCTGGTCAACATGGTGAAACCCCGTCTCTACTAAAAATACAAAAAATTAGCTAGGCATGGTGACGTGTGCCTGTAATCCCAGCTACTCGGGAGGCTGAGGCAGGAGAATTGCTTGAACCCAGGAGGCGGAGGTTGCGGTGAGCCGAGATCGCGCCATTGCAATCCAGCCTGGGTAACAAGAGCAAAACTCCGTCTCAAAAAAAAAAAAAAAAAAGTTAATGTTTTAGGGTTTTGAGAAAGACTAGACTACACATTCATTTTCAGATAATTTTACTCCATATCTTCCAGAGGAATAAAGGGTAGTGTTGGGATGGGCCTTTGCAAAAGCCTTCAGGATTAAGGTCACTCTAGCGTGCAGCATGACATTAATAATGGAATGGTGATGTATATCTCTATCTATCTATCTATCTATCTATCTATCTATCTATCTATCTATAGATATGCTCATTTAATCTTTATAACTCTAGTAGTCGGTACTATTATTTCCTCATTTTAAAAAGGAGGAAACTGGGCCTGGCATAGTGGCTCATGCCTGTAGTTCTAGCACTTTGGTAGGCTAAGGCAGGAGGATCACTTGAGCTCAGGAGTTTGAGACCAGCCTGGGCAACATAGTGAGACTCCATCTCTACAAACATTTTAAAAATTAGACAGGCATGGTGGTGTGTGAGGCTGAGGTAAGACAATCACATGAGCCCAGAAGGTAGAGGCTGCAGTGAGCTATGACTGTACCACTGCACTCTAGCCTGGGTGACAGAGAGATGCTGTCTCGAAAACAGAAAATAAAACTTAATTAAATTGAATGAAATTTTAAAAAGAGGAAACTGAGGCACAGAGAGATGAAGTTGCTTACCACCAAATCACCAAGTTAATAAACAGCAGAGAGAAGATTTGAACCTCAGTAGTCTGGAGATAAAATGCAGCTATAATGAAATTACCTGGATACCAGCGGGATCTCCCAACTTCTGCTTTAAGCAGATTCCATGGCAGGCAGTAAATGGTTGCTGTAAACCAATGACTTAATAAAGGGAGATTGCAAGAGCCTGCAGTTTCTCTCATTTCCCCCAAACAGGCTCACACCTATCACCATTGGAAAGCTCAACCTCAACTCCCAGTTGTAGCACCTCAGCAGGCAGCTCTGTATGATTTTCCTATTCAAGAGTTTTGGGCCAGGCGTGGTGGCTCATGCCTGTAATCCTAGCATTTGAGAGGCTGAGGCAAGTAGATTACCTAGGGTCAGGAGTTCCAGACCAGTCTGGCCAACATGGCGAAACCCCATCTCTACTAAAAATACAAAAATTAGCCGGGCGTGATGGCACATGCCTGTAATCCCAGCTACATGGGAGGTTGAGGCAGGAGAATTGCTTGAATCCAAAAGGTGGGGAGGTTGCAGTGAGCTGAGATCGCACCACTACACTCCAGCATGGGCAACAGAGTGAGACTCTGTCTCAAAAACAAAATAAAAATAAAAAATCACAAGAGTTTCAACATACACAAAAGCTTGAGGGTGACTTGAGGTACCCAATCTAAATTACAGGAACCACTACCACAGCAGGCACTCAGAAGTAGCTGTAAAAACATAACACCCCGAGATGGTGCCGAAAGTGAAGAAGGAAACTCCTGCCCCTCTTAAAGCCGAAGCCAAAGTGAAGGCTTTGAAGGCCAAGAAGGTAGTGTTGAAAGGTGTCCACGACCACAAAAAAAAAAAAAAAAAAGATCCGAACGTTACTCATTGCGACTCCGGAAGTCACCCAAATATCCTTAGAAGAGTGCCCCCAGGAGAAACGAGCCTGACCACTATGCGATCATCAAGTTTCCACTGCACTGAGTCTGCCACGAAGAAGATACAAGACAACAATACAATTGTGTTCATTGTGGATGTTAAAAAGTTCAACACCTGATTCGGCCTGATGGAGAGAAGGCATATGTTCAACTGGCTCCTGATCACGATGCTTTGGATGTTGCCAACAAAATTAGGATCATCTAAACTGAGTCCATCTGACTAATTCTAAATACATGTATATCTTTTCCATTAAAAAAAAAACAAACAGAAAACCCCTGTAGTTTGCCTTCTTAGCTTACCTGGAATGAGGTATGAGATAAAAGGAAGTGGGGGCAAACTAGGATGCTAAAAAGAACAGAATTTAAGAGCAGAAAACATATTGCCGCAAAAATAAATGAAGGCTGACAGCATATAACATGTATGAATGACAGTGGCAGAAAGACTGAAATTGAGTATTACGTAATTACTGCAACAGCCAGCTAAGCTGTAAGTAATAAACTAATGTAAGGTATTGAAAATATAAGGTGATAAGAAATACCAGAAAAGAGATGTATAACTTTGGGCAAGTTATCTGACCTTTCTATGTCTGTTTTCTCCTCTGCAAAATGGGAATACATCAGTGTAGCCCTCCCGCTCATGGTTGTTATGAAGACCAATCATGACAATTGACATGTAAAAATTTCTTATAAGATGTAAATATAAAATAGCCATATAAGTTTTAGGATTACTTGTGTCAGAAAATTTTTTAAAGTACATAAAAGTAAATACAGTCACATACTTAAGATGTAAACCATTTCCAGCAACAAACTGATGTGTGCTTTCTGATATCTTTATCTCCATTCTCCCATGAGTTCATGTTCTACAATATCACCTGCACAGCCTCCAATGCTTTCAGCCACTTGTGCTTCTCTCAGATGCTGATGTTAAGCTACATTTTCTTTTCCACAAAAAGAAAATAAATACGCATGAATGAAGAATCACCTTGGATGCTCTAGCATCTGTGTCAAACAAACAAACAAAAAAGAATCACCTTGGAATGTGCTAGAGATTAAGATTCCTCATTCTGGAAAAAGATGAAAGCTAAGAGGAATTATGATAAAAGTCTAAAACTGAAAATACAAGTGGAGTTGAAGCTCAATAAACTCCAGGCCTACATTTTAGTTCTAATTTAATTGCTACATTATTGCATGACCTTGGGCAAGTCTCGTCACTTAATATAGAAAGTGGAAATAACTCCTTCTCACTCACCTCACAAGATACTTGTAAGAATCAATTGACAAAACAGATTTAAAGGTATTATATAACATATATGTAATCTGAGGTATTACATAACCTCAGATACCTAGAACCAGTCCCCTTGCCTTGAATCTCCATTGAACAAATATGTTTATGTTTAAACAATAATCTTACATGCAATAAACTGATAAAACTCTTACTATTAAAAAAGGCCATGTGAAACAATGGGAAAATCATTTAACTAGGATCTGGGAGACTTGTATTCTAGATCAGGCTTCACCGTTAGCTAGCAGTGTCATTTTGAGTAATCTACTTAGTCCTTTTCAGATCCCTTCCAGTTTATAACATTCTATGATACATGATTTTATTACAAGGACACAGAAGGAAAATCCAAAATAATTGTCTCAAGTTTCTGCTTAACCTGTGAGATTGATATCAAGAAGGAGTAAGTTCTGTACAAATCATTAGGTAAACTTGAGTCTAATTCCAATGGCATTTAAAAAATTACTATAGATGGCCAGGCGCAGTGGCTCACGCCTGTAATCCCAGCACTTTGGGGGGCCAAGGCAGGTGGATCACCTGAGGTCAGAAGTTCAAGACCAGCCTGACCAACATGATGAAATCCCGTCTCTACTAAAAAATACAAAACTTAGCCAGGCATGGTGGCACATGCCTGTAGTCCCAGCCACTCAGTAGGGTCGCTTGAACCCAGGAGGTAGAGGTTGCAGTGAACTGAGAGCACGCCATTGCACTGTACTCTGGGCAAAAGAGCGAGGCTCCATCTCAAAAAAAAAAAAAAAAATTGGGCACAGTGGCTCACGCCTCTAATCCCAGCACTTTGGGAGGCTGAGGTGGGTGGATCACCTGAGGTCAGGAGTTTGACCAGCCTGGCCAACATGGCGAAACCCCGTCTCTACTAAAAATACAAAAAATAGCCGGCGTGGTGGTGTGTGCCTGTAATCCCATCTACCCAGGAGGCTGAGGCAGAAGAATCGCTGGAACCTAGGAGGCAGAGGCTGCAGTGAGCCAAGATCATGCCACTGCACTCCAGCCTCCTCGGCATCAGAGCAAAACTCTGTCTAAAAAAATTATTATGGATAATTTTAAGTGCATGCAAAAGTAGACAAAAACCCCATGTGCCTACTCTCAGATTTAATGATTTTCAGCTAATGGTAAATCTTCTTTCATCTGTACCTCAAACCACTCCCGCTTTCTCAATGGATATTTTTATGCAAATCCCAGATATAATATCATTTCATGGCATTTCTTTTTTAATTTTATTTTTAAGTTCTGAGGTATATGTGTAGGATGTGCAGGTTTGTTCCACAGGTAAACGTGTGCCACACTTCATGGCATTTCTAATGGGATATATTTAATTTACACTATCGCCCTGTGAGGTGGGTATTACTGTTGATCCCACTATATACATGAAGAAACAGAGTCAGTGAGGTTAAGTAATCCCAAGGTCACATAAACTGGTAAATTATTGAGCTGGGATTTGAATCCAGGTACGATGTTTGATATGAAGCTCTTTTTTTTTTTCCTTAAGGTACTTGCTACTATCCTGCACTTTGAAATAGTTTGTTGAAGTTAAAAATAATAATGATGAAGGTGTTTTTATATCTTTGTAGCATACTCTAATATTGAACATTTGCAGAGAGTATTAAAGGATTCCTACTAACTATGTTAATTATAAAACAAAGCCTCTAGAAATTACAACTCCAGCATGACACTAAGGGACAAAGAGCCACAGCAGCAAAAACTCATTGCTCTGCAACATTATGTAACATCTCAAGTGATCCTCTTCATTACTTCATACCATTATTTCATACAACAATCTCTTCCAATAAATTAAACACGGTGGTAGTGTGGCAACTACAAACAATTTGTAACAATACAATTGGTCCCCACACATGTTTTGTGCAACAGGTGCTTAAGGGAAGAGACCCTGGCTCTTGAATAGCCTTTCTACTCACTGCCTGAGCTACATGGCTCAGGAGCACCAAGACAAGGCATCCTAGAAAACTCCTGAACCATTTCAGTTTGTAGAACTCCAGAAAGTGAGATTAACGCAGTGGCCAATTCGACGCTACACATCTATTCTAGGATCTAGCTACAAAAATAAGGTATAGGTATGTATATTTATCAGAACTACCTTAACAAACGTTTAAGAAATAAATAGATTCATATCACATCCCCTCCCATTCTAACTGAAGATGACACAACTGCATCATTCTAAGTATAGGAAGAAGAAAAAGAGCTAGAATAATTAGCTCCAACGAATCAAAGTTAATTATGTGCTCAGCATCAGGTAGACCTTTCTGAAGATACTGTACTTTATTTGTGATGTACAATATTTTAAGAAAAATGATACATAGAAGAGAAATGCAGAAAAAAATGAAAGAAACTCTACAGAGAAATAAGGAAACCAATTTTTAAAAAAGAAAACAAAACGGAGCTATATCAAGAAACATAGATGGTCACATCTGGCAAAAAGGGGGACAGGGAAAACAAAAGCTGGCCTGGTAATTGTCTTCAAAGGCACATGTTAGGTATGTGGAGAAAGCAGAACTGCCACCTCATTTACAGGACATCACAGTTAACTTAAAGAGGAACTTTCTGATGGTAATCAGGTCTTTATCAAGAACCTACTAAATAGCCAACAGGGGTAGTTGATATTGTGTGGGAATGTGGGAGGAGGTAATACCAGATGGAAGAAAACAAAGTTCGTGGTCTCTGGCCTCTATCCTCAGTAAATTTGCAGTCTAGGTCAGAGAAAACTGGCAGCCCACTGCAGATGTTGGCCTGGTTCTCACAGTGATGTTAAAGATTAAAACAGAATCATCTGACAACCTTTCAAAAGCAGATTTCATATTTTTTAAAGAAAAAAACCCTATTTCTTGCTCTTCTGAAAAAGCTGAGAGATCTTATAATACAGAGTCTACATTGACACAAGGGAAAAATTAGCTGGAGGTGATCAATGGCTGCGCCCTTTAGACAGCGTATACTTTTCTCATTTTATTGGGCCCTGATGATTTGAGTTTGAGATACCAGGTCCATGTGATGAGAAACAATTATGCATAAAATAATACCAATCAAATATCACAAGATAATAGATGCTGCATTGCTGAATTATGATTTGAGGTTATGAGCGATAATTAGGAGAGGAGGAGATTATTGATAATGGAATAGTCAGAAAAAATTTCAAATAAATGCTTTTGAAGTGGGCCTTGAAGAACTAGGACAATGAAGAAACAAGACGGAAATCCAGATGAGAGGAAAAGTAAACTGCATATTCCATGAAGGCAAGGATCCCACCTAAACTGATATTTTACCTAACCTAAAGTGATAGTTTACCACTATCACCTCAGCTTCTAGCGTGAGCTTCGAACTTTGTAGACACCCAGTAAATGACTGTGGAGTGAAGGAGAGTAGAATAATTTTAAAAAGTGTTTTAAGGAATATATCCTTGCAGTGGTCCTCAGAGTAGAGACAGCAGAAAGAATCAAGGTAGAACTAGAAACTATTGGAATGTTCTATGAGTACTGGAGTAAGAGCTTACAGAGGTGCCATAATCCCAATACCTATACTAGAGGTCAGACAGGTTAAGGGCACCTAGGCCAGATGAGTAACATGGTAAACCAAAAATATAAGTCTCGTTTTAAAGGGGAGGGAGGGAGAGATTCATCAACTCTAGGCAATTATTGCCAGGGGAGAATGCTGGTTCAGTATCTTCTGATTATTCAGAAGAAACTGGAATTCTATAATTTTTTTTTTGAGACGTTGTTTCACTCATTGCCCAGGCTTGCGGCAACTTCCACCTCCTGGGTCCAAGCAATTCTCCTGCCTCAGGCTCCTAAGTAGCTAGGATTACAGGCATGCACCACCACGCCTGGCTAATTTTGTATTTTTAATAGAGATGGGGTTTCACCATGTTGGTCAGGCTGGTTTCGAACTGCTACCTCAGGTGATCCTTCCACCTTGGCCTCCCAAAGTGCTGAGATTATCGGCGTTGAGCCATAGCGGCCTGCCTAAAATTCTAGAATTTTAAGGAAAATCTGATTTTGAAATACTGGCAACCAACCAACTTTTAAAAGTGTGGGACTAGGCGACTTGACACACTTCTGTGAACTGAATTGTGCCACCCCCCAAAAAAATTCATAAGTAGAAGACCTAAACTTGTGACTATATTTGAAGATAGGGCCTTTAGGAAACAAATTAAGGTTAAATGACCTCATAAAGGTGATGTTCTGATCTGATAGGATTAGTATCTTTCTAAGACACGCCAGAGAGAATTCACTCTTTCTCCTCCCATTTGTACAAAGGTCACAGGAGTACACAGTGAAAAGGTGGCCTTCTACAGGTCATAAAGAGAGCCCTCATGAGAATCTGACCATGTTGCCACCCTGATCACGGACTTCCAGCCTCCAGAACTGTGAGAAAATAAATTTCTGTTGTTTAAGCCACTCAGTCAATGGTATTTTGTTATGGCAGCCTGAGCTCTCTAATGTACTGCTTACAAAGTTTTTATTGTCATTACAAATAACAAAGTTTGTCACTGCAAAAGTTTGGAAGTAACTTAAAGATCAATCAACAGAAAACTATTTAAAAAACTGTGGCTCACACATATAGTAAAAACCTATGCAGTACCACAAAAGAATGAGGCATTAAAAAAATGTATATACGGCCAGGTGCGGTGCTTCACGCCTGTAATCCCAGCACTTTGGGAGGCCAAGGTGGATGGATCACCTGAGGTTGGGAGTTTGCAATCACCCTGGCCAACCTGGTGAAATCCTGTCTTTACTAAAAATACAAAAATTAGGCCGGGCGCGGTGGCTCACGCCTGTAATCCCAGCACTTTGGGAGGCCGAGGCGGGTGGATCACGAGGTCGAGATTGAGACCATCCTGGTCAACATGGTGAAACCCCATCTCTACTAAAAATACAAAAAATTAGCTGGGCACGGTGGCGCATGCCTGTAATCCCAGCTACTCAGGAGGCTGAGGCAGCAGAACTGCCTGAACCCAGGAGGCGGAGGTTGCGGTGAGCCGAGATCGCGCCATTGCACTCCAGCCTGGGTAACAAGAGCGAAACTCCCTCTCAAAAAAAAAAAAAAAAAAAAAAAAAAATTAGCTTGGCATGGTGGCAGGCGCCTATAATCCCAGCTACTCGGGAGGCTGAGGCAGGAGAATCATTTGAACCCGGGAGGCAAAGGTTGCAGTGAGCCGAGATCCCGCCATTGCACTCCAGCCTGGGTGACAGAGTGAGACTCCGTCTCAAAAAAAAAGAAAAAGAAAAAAAAAGTACATACATGAAAATATTTCCAAAGTATATTTTTAAGTAGACAAGAAAGTTGTAGAGAACAATATGCAGAATGTGTTACTACCTGTGTATAAAAGGTGAAGGGGATATATACACATAGATAGATAGATAGATAGATAGATAGATAGATAGATGATAGATAGATACACACACACATATATAATAGAAACTACCTCATAAGGTTGCAGTGAAGAATAACTGTTAATTTTGTAAACACTTAAAAAAAGGAATGGGGCCGGGCGCGGTGGCTCAAGCCTGTAATCCCAGCACTTTGGGAGGCCGAGGTGGGTGGATCACGAGGTCAAGAGATGGAGACCATCCTGGTCAACATGGTGAAACCCCGTCTCTACTAAAAATACAAAAAACGAGCTGGGCATAGTGGCGCGTATCCCAGCTACTCAGGAGGCTGAGGCAGGAGAATTGCCTGAACCCAGGAGGTGGAGGTTGCGGTGAGCCGAGATCGCGCCATTCAGCCTGGGTAACAAGAGCGAAACTCCGTCTCAAAAAAAAAAAAGAAAAGAAAAGAAAAGAAAAAGGAATGAAAGTGAAGTAAGCAGTGAGAAAATATAGTTGTTGTAGTACTCATATATATATGCATATTATATGCGTATTATACCTAATAGGAGGTCATTCAACCTTAATTTCTTTCCTAAAGGATCTATCTTCAAATACAGTCACAAGGTTAGGTGTTAGATCTTCACTGTATGAATTTTGGCAGGGGAGCACAATTCAGTTCACGTCAGTATGTCAAGTTGCCTAGTCCCACACTTTTAAAAGTTGATTGATTGTCAACATTTCAAAATCAGATTTCACTTAAAATCCTAGAATTCCAGTTTCTTTTGAATAATCAGAAGATACTGAACCATATATATATATACACACACACACACACACACACACACACACACATATATATCTCCATCTATCTGTAGAAAACCAAACATGATTTCACATTATTTTTGAGTAAACAAATGAGCCCAATACTACAATGTTATTCATAAACACACACACACACACACACCTATTGCTTGATATACATTACATAGCCCTGGAAAGACTCCTAATAAATAGATAATATTAGTTGCCTCCAGCGAGTCAAAATGGGTGGCTATAGAATAGGAGGGAGACATTTTTCACTATGTGCCCTTTTGTAAATACTGAATTTTGAGCTATGTGGAATGCATTGCCAATTTAAAAAGCATGTTTTAATTGAAAGTTTTTAAATTTTAGGGAAAACAAAACACATGTGTGAGCTTGTGGTCTGTAGGTGTGAGGCACCGCACCTCGCCATAGATGTGCAGTGGTCTGTAGGCTAATTGTTTGCGCCTCTAGCCTAAATTCAATTATAGGTGGTGGCAGTTAGCATAAGAAAGAATCAGATACCTGATACAAAGGGGAAAAATAAACAGCTGTAGGCATCTAATTAAATGAGAAAATGAGGAAGGGGAAAGTTTAACGCCAGCATTTGAGCATGGGGCATGAGTACCACAACAGATACATTTTCCCACTGCTTACTTCACTTTCACGCTGCCTTCTAAGTGTTTACAAAATTAACACACTTATTCTTCACAGCAACCTTATGAGGTAGTTGCTATTATCCCCATTGCACAGATGGGAAAACTAAAGTACAGAGTTTAAGTAAGTTCACCATTACTATGGTCATAGTAAGTTGCAGGACCAAGGAAGCGAAAGGAAGAGTCTTGAATAAGGGATGAGTGAAGAGTCGAGAGGTGAAGCTCTGTATTAGGAATGGTGAGTGTGAGGTTACAACATTATTAAATTGCTAGTGATTTGAAATATCTGGATTGGGCTCTTGAGTTAGGTTATTGCTCCTTAATAATCCTAGAGCTTGGTTTGCCAACATCACATCTATTTTGTCTAAATACACAGATAACATCTTTTAGTATATTAAATGGAGCATCTAGCATCTTTCAGATATTTAAATCCAGCTTCCTGTCTGCTAATCTACATTCCTCTTCTGCAAACACACAGCAGCATTTAAATAAAACAAATTTTTAAAAATAACAAATATGATGAGACCCTCAACTTATGAAATACATATTAGATATCAGTAACAGGGTTCAATGCTTACATTATTTATAATTATGAATCACCATTTCATTTGAGAGATGAGGAAACTGAGGTTAAATGATGAAACTCAGTTGAGGAGAAACAGAACAGAAATTTAACTTCCAGGTATAAAAAAAAAAACTAAATAAAAAATATTAGTATATAAAAATCAGGAAGAGGCCGGGCAGGGCCAGTGGCTCACACCTGTAATCCCAGCACTTTGGAAGGCCTAGGCGGGTGGATCCCCTGAGGTCGGGAGTTCGAGACCAGCCTGACCAACATGGAGAAACCATATTTCTATTAAAAATACAAAATTAGGCCAGGTGTAGTGGCTCAAGCCTGTAATCCTAGCACTTTGGGAGGACAAGGCAGGTCGATCACCTGGGGTCAGGAGTTCAAGACCAGCCTGGCCAACATGGTAAAATCCCATCTTTAAAAAAAATAAAGAAAAAAAATACAAAATTAGCTGGGAGTGGTAGTGTATGCCTGGTAATCCCAGCTACTCAGGAGGCTCAGGCAGGAGAATTGCTTGAACCTGGGAGGCAGAGATTGCGGTGAGCCGAGTTCAAGCCATGGCCTGGGAGGCAGACATTGCGGTAAGCTGCAATCGCACCATTGCACTCCAGCCTGGGCAACAAGAGCGAAACTCAATCTCAAAAAAAAAAAAAAAAAGAAAGAAAAAATAAAAGTCAGGAAGAAAACCAACCATGATCTCACACTGTCTTTGAATGAACAAATGAGCCCAATATACAGTGTTATTCATTTATTCATACTCTACTTAGCGATAAAATGGCAATCATACTAGATGATCATCTAGGTCAATAATCCTCATCAAGTTTTCCTTCATTCACAAAAACATGGCATTGTCAAGCTAGATCTTAGATTGTCTACAAAATACGCGCCAAGTATTTACATGGGAAAGGTAAATGGCATCCAGTAAATGCGTAAATACTTTGGGGATACAATGATAGTGCATGTCCTCAAGCACCTCTCAGTCTGAAAAAAGGAGAAAGGCTTAGATATGTATACAAATAACCATAATGCAGGACAGAGTAATCTAGAAAATGCAGAAAATGTGATATGGAAACTCAAAGTGGTATTTCTAGATGCAAGGATCAGGAAAGGTTTCATAGAAATGGCATTTAAGTTGGGATTATGAAGAGAATCCATAAATACCGTTTTCAGGAAAAATAATGAAAACAAGTACATTATAAGGCAGTTCGTTTATGATAAATATCAACTGAGCAGACAGAGAGGGATGTAAGAAATGTATGGAATAGCTGAGAGGAAAAGAAAGACTTGCTGTGGGGGCTAGGAATTAAATTAGGACTTGATAGAAAAGTGGGGGTTGGATGAGGGGATTAAGAAGATATTTAAGATGGTAGGAATAGAAAATGAGTTAAAAAATATTCTCAGTGCCTGATATTTAGTATTTCAACACATATTTGCTAAATGAATCATATATCCAAAGACGATCTTCTCTTCATTCAGCAATTTAAGTGAGGTCATAAAGTACAAGTTACTCAAGGCAAGGGTAACATACAAATGTATTAAATAATAATAAAGTTCCGGCCAGAATGAGAAAGAGTGGTTAGGCTCCCTCCTGAAGACCCCACTGCACCAGACACAGACAATCTGGCAAGATCAAAGATGACTAGACTCTGCTTGGTACTTTGGTTATTGGAATTCACTTAACTGAGCCAATGAGAACCCCATCTCAGAAATACGTGCACTACAACAATGAGAGTGGTGATGGTAGTCTGGTTCATGGTTATTTTTTCTGAATTTCCAAAGTATCCTGAAAAGTCTAAACAGGAGGGTAGAGCCCTCTTGAAGGTACAGCCATTAACTCAGTTGGTCTTGAGAACGGACTATATAGATGCTCTTGTCATTTTTACTTTTGAGGTTATTTCTACTCTTCCTATGTTTGCTGCCGCCTGTCTGCCCCCCAGGCTTCCTGAAGACATTGTTCCCCACCCATTCTCTGTGTCCTCAGCAGTCACCAAAGGTCAACAACTCTCATAAAAGGGGTTCCCCCATAACTCTGAAGAATGGGATGAGGTCATTTATGAATCACTTGTTTCTGTTGTCCAAAGGTCCTATTGGTTATACCATTCTGGTCAAGTTGTCCAAAGAATGAGAGGAAAGGCAGGCTAATGGCCCTCTCTTTCAGAAGTGATAGTTTAGTGAAAACGATGTTAAATAAGAAGCAAATAAAACCTGTGTTCTAGCCTCAGCCTTTGGGCAAACTAATTCAGTCTTCCGGTGTTTTCCTTTACCACATCTGGAAGGTGTTTTAAGGACAGAAAAACACCAATTTTATCAGCAGTGCTTCAGAAAAAGACTTCCAAACTGAGTAGAAAAAGGAACTTAAAGTAAGATACAAGTGGCAACCTCTGCCACATATACAAGATATTTCATCCACCTGAGTATCTACTGCATTGTATGGAAGAGAAAAGCAAGACCCAGGGTGATGCACTAATAAGTGGTGATACTAGGGTTTCAAAGCAGATCTTTATTTTACCCCACACCATGGCAATCTCCATCAGTCTCAAATCCAAATTTAGAGATTATTCTTTTTGCTCAGTTATTACCACACTTAATAAATGCCTTTCTTCACGATGAAGACAATACCAAAAGAAATAAGACATCGTGTCTTTGGCCACCTGTTTGGATGTGACTTATTTTTTTCCCAAATTCTTAGGGTTAAAAAAAAAAGCCCACAAAAAGACAGCTCCTCCAAGTGACTGAACAAATGGATTCAGTTCAGCAATCACAGCAATTCAGCCCAATCAATCTTCCACCTACACAGACGAACCAACAGCCTTGGCCACGTCTTAAGGGGCCGGAGCAGAGCCTAGGCTCCGGCTTCCTTCTCCAACCAACCTCAGCCCCTCCTTAAAGAGCTGGCACGCCCAAAGCAGCTCCTCCCCCGCAGCTGCTTCCAGGCCTCACTCTGTGCCTCCCAGAGCCTAAGTTTGCACCTTAAACCCCTGTCCCCTCCTCCCTCTTTTCAGAAGCTTCTCTAGGTACCCGCCAAGGCTTCAGGGGGTTACCTGGGAGCACTGGCTTTCTGAATCCTGTTCTCTCTGGTTGTGACTTTGGCTGTGTGGGGTTAAGTCAAAGACAATCCTGTACGCTTAAGGAGTATTGGGAGTGCCGAGCCAGGGCGGACTAGACTAGACAAATCCATCTATTCTTGCCCCCTTTCACTTCTTCCACCAAGCTCTCTCCTCTCCTTAGCCCCTCTTGGCCCAGCCCTTTAGCAAAGTCATTTTCCATTGAGTTTCATCTGATTCCACATGGTGTTATTAACCTTCCGCTCCCGCCCCCATTGCTAAAACACCAAGTGGGGTGTGTGGGGGGAGCAGGGGGACTGGGAGGGGGATAGAATCTAGACGAAAGAGGTGGAGTGGGTGGGTACTAGTCCCAGAGTCACTTACCGACCATGTCACTAGCTGAGGACTCCTGAAGTGTCCAGAACTCATGCCGTCCTCCGGGAGGTTCATACTCCTGAGCTGATGGCAAGAGAGCAGTTCCCCTCACACCCGCCCCATTCTGACAACGCGCAGGGCGACGCGCTCTCGTCTGCTCGTTCTTGGCCCCCTACTCCCCTTTTTCTTCGGGCTGGAAAATGAGGAGGGGATCGAAAGGGGAGGGAGTCGATTCAGACCCAGCTGGGCCACTCTCGGAACAAGGGAAACAAAGCTCTTAAGCATCCAACCCAAAAATCAGGGGCCGGCAGAGTAGACTTCATAAAAAGAATCCTCCCCCTGCAGCTTTTCCTTGGACAAAAATAAAGTGGGTTCGCTGGGCCGAAGTGGCCAGAGCTTAAGATCCTCCGTTCCCCTTTTACCTCCACCAATTCAGTTCCGGCCAAGCCCACTCTCCACCCATCCTCTGAACTCCACACACCCTTTAAAAGGAGACGGCCGGGGGTGGGGGCTAAGAAAACCAAGCCAAACCCCAAAGCACTACTTGAATACAAAGTTGAGGCGGAGAAGAAATCCTTCAAGACAGGAACCCACGAGGATATACCACAAGAGGATCCCTTCACCGCCGCCTTTGCCGCCGCACACCCCAGCGCCTTCCTAAAAAGAAAGAAGGGAGGAGAAAAATGCCGACGATTGGTAGAATCATAGAGAAGAACACCAGCCCCAGGGCAGGGGCTTCAGCGAAAAATGGCAGCAACTCGTGCGGGTCCTCCGGGGCGGGGTTTCTTGGAGGCACCTAGCTGCCCCACTGGGGACCTCGCTCCCCCACGCGGGTCAGAACCTAAAGTGCTCTCTGGGCAACCTGAGTGGGTGGAGTGATTCCGTCTTTCTCTGGCCCTGCTAGGCCCAAAAGAGAGGTGTGACTATCGTGAGAACTCCACCTAGGGTGGAGTTCCTTAAAAAGGACAGGCGGCCGCTAGAGGAGAGAGCAAAGTGGGAGGAGGTGGAGAAGGGTGGGGCTGAGAAGGAGGAGGGAGGAAGGAGGGGGTGGGGCGGGGCCCTGGGCCGAGAGAGCTGGCCTCACCCCCGGCGGCCGACTCCCTCAGCCTCCAGCAGCGGCAGGTATAATTCGAATCAATTTCAGTTCCTTATCTGTAGCAAAATTAAGGCTTGCAAGCACACTGCTCGGTTACCTATTTACTCCGGTTATGCTAACTCTCCAGGGGAGGGTGAAACGGGTACTGGGATTGGGGCTGGGGGCTGTCTAGGAGGGAAAGGATGGGTAAAGGAGAAAACAAAAAAGCTGGCAACTGGAAGCGATATTTATCCTCCTACCTCTCCATGGTAACACCAGCAAGGACAGCGAGGTCACAGTGTCTTCTCAGGGAGGAAGCTAAAAGGAACGGAGATTGGAGCTCGGTGCATTTTCTAGCAAGAGATAAGCGAAGGAGGTGAGGGCGAAGGAGTAGGTGGGGAAGAAGGAGGAGTTGAAGATGATCTGTGAATACAGCGTGGCCCAGCAGGGAGACTTAAGAAAGGCTTTCTCAGTCTCCCAGATACCAGACCTCTAAGAATAGAGTTCTCAACCCCCTGAGACCGCCTCTCAGCCAGGCATTGGCGAAAATCCCCATAAAGCTGAATCCACAGGATTGGAGCCATGTTTCCAGGATTTCTTTACGCTTGCCTGAAAGTCTCTCTGTAGCTCATTTTAATGGGAGGCCAGGAAGTCACAGGCAACCACAGCCCATTTTCAGTGCCTCTTCCCTACCACAATTCTTTTAAAGGGGAGGCAAAAGAAGAGAGACGAGAAACAAAGCAGAGGGAGGAACAGCAAAGACACAGGAGAAATAATAGTATCTGCCATGTATTCAGCACCTAATATGGGCAAGTCCCTGGGCCAGGTGCTTTTACATTCATCATTTCCCCATTTAGTCCCAATAACAACCCTGGAAACGATATTTTTATATTCTATGTGCCCTTTATTTAAAAAAATAAGGAAGGGCCACAGCCCAGTATTTTTGAACACATAGGTCCACTTTCTTAGTTGATATTTCTGCCTGAATGTCTTCCGAGCATCTCATCTACCTTCCTTTCCCCAAAACACTGTTCTTCCTACTGTAGTTCACCAACTACCTGAATGGCACCACCACACATCCAAGGCAGCACCCTGGAACTCATCTTTTAACCTGCTGTGATCTGGCCTCTGCCTACCTCTCAAACAGCAGAGATTTTGCTGCTCTCCTGGGCTTTACCTGGATTACAAATCCCTGGGAATTCCAAGCTGTTTCCAATCTCTATGCCTTGGGTTGCTTTACTTTCTCTGACTGAAATAGACTAAGCTCTCTGCCCACCTTTTTTCTTGCATGTCCTTCCAATTAATCCGTCCATTTTCTGGAAAGGACTAACTCAAGGTCATCTCCCCTCCTTACTTAATTTCTTCAGGCAAAACTGACCATTGCTTCCTCTGTCCCCTTCTCTTCCTCAGGGCACATATTTGTTGGTATAATTGCTTCCCCCTACTAAACTGTAAAGTCCTTGAGCTGAAGCACCAGGCGATTTCATTTCTGTAACTTGGATGCCACGTTACATTATTATTAACCATAATAATAGTTAATGAGCATGAACTATGTACTAAACTCTGTTGTAAGCCTCTTATGTATATTAATTCATTGAATCCTTCTGACAATCCTACGGGTAGACATTACTGCTATCCCCATTTTACAGATGAGGAAACTTAGTGACAGAGGTTAAATAAATACATATGCATTAAGTATTTGTTTCATAAAAGAATGTCCCTGTAGTAGGGGTTTCATAAATAACTCTATCTCACTATATCTCATCACCACCACCTGCACCCCTGCCAAGCTTACAAGGTAAAATATATTGACATGGAATCATACAGAGAAGTGTATAACTCTCTATGCCTTCATTTAAAAAATTTACTTTATCCCTTGGAGCCTTTGTTTCTCAATGTATAAAATTTGGGGAGTATTATTCAACATAGGATTCTCACCACTACAGCCAAGGATATTTTGAGCAATGCTGAAAAGTTTTCTCTTAGATTCAAGTGTGTGAAAGACACTAAACAGTTTATATCAACAATAAATGCATTTTTGTGATGTGTAGATGAAAATGAGTAGATCACCGAAGTAACATTTTGAAAACAGTAGCCACTACCAGCCCTGAATACAGTGGGTATGCCTTAAGGCCATCGCATTACTTGTTTATTCTGAAAGAGCTTTTCAAGAAGATCCATTCGTACACAGATAACTGAACAGTTTATATTTTATTAAAAGTCTTTCTTGTTAACAAATTTATTTTAAGCTCTAGTTTTTTGTTTGTTTTAGAAATACTGACTCAAATTTATTTGTGGGAAAATGTAGACCTTAGATGGTAAATTCAGTTTTTGAAAAACCTGAAGCTATTGAAACTTGTAGAAACAAACCCAAGATCCTTTGCTATCTGTTCTTCCATCCGTTCAGTCAATAAAATGTACTGAACACCTGTGCTTTATCAAGAAAAATGCTAGGTGTTGGGGTGAGGGATAGAATGAGAACATCCATTCAATCCAAGAGGCTCCAGAGGAGGGGCCCTCAATTTCACTGTACACACACAGCGTATTAGTCCACATTTCCCCTTCAAGTATGGCCTCGGTCTCACTCAAATTAGGACCCAAAGGTAGTTCACAGGGAACTATGTAACCCATCACCACAGTTAATATCAAAGGCGGGAATTTGCCTTTATATTCTTTTACTCTTGACACATCAAAATAATCAGTATGTGGTTGGTATTGTCTATGTCACAGGAAAGGGTGTGAGGGAGCAGGTATGGAGAACTAGAAGTTTTGATAAATTTCTCTGTCCTTCTAGGAAGCACTACAGGCTCTCCTTTCTTTAGCTAGCTAGAATAACATGAACCAAATACCAACCTGCGGTATTTTCAACTCCTTCCATCCTACCTTATGCCTGAGGGAAACTGCTTGAAGAAGCAGCCTGTGCTTTCCTCTGTGTATCCAAGGAATCAGACAAGGAGTGTAAGACTTAAATTAAGTGGAAAAAAAAAAAAAAAAAGAAAAAAACCAAAAGGGCCGGGTGTGGTGGCTCACGCCTGTAATCCCAGCACTTTGGGAGGGCGAGGCGGGTGGATCACGAGGTCAGGAGTTCAAGACTCAGCCTGGCCAAGATGGTGAAACCCCATCTTTATAAGGAAAAAAAAAAGAATTAAATTAAGTGTGGAACCTAATGAAAAGCAGCTGAGAAAGATGCAGACACTATTCTGGGCACACATATGCTGTTCTTCCCTTCCTGTCTTTCTCCTCTTCATCATACTGCTTCTCCTCCTCCTGAAAGCCAGCTTACAAACTACCAGGGTGGAGCCCAGTCTGAAGGCTGGAGGGAGGGGAGGTGGAAAAGCCTCAGTAAGAGGACTCCACCCTCTCTGTTCCCAGTAGAACAACAACAATAAAAAAAGAAGGCTTGAGAAGCTGGGGCTGACAGGAAGGTGGGGCAGAATAGGGCAAAGTGAGGAAGGGTGGGTAGATGGGAGGGGAGTTAGGGCCTCAGCTGGGTAAAGCTGGCCTGGAGATGGGAGGGAAGTCAAGCAATATATAAACAGAAAAATTTGCATTCATTAAATCACTGTTGTTCATGGAACAACAAAAATGTAGCTAAAACCAGGGCATAGTTCAGACCTAGTGGAAACAAAACTGTCCTCCTCACCCACTTTTCTTCTTATTCCACAGTTCCCCAGAGAGCATATTTCTTCTGCGAGCTCAGCTAGAAGGAGACCTTTCGCCCCTCTGCTAATGTTGAACCAGTGTTAAGTTCCTCACATGTCCCAGAGGACAGCGCTAAGGTTACTGCCAGCAGAGGATAAAGACATTTTGGAGAAGGAAATTTAGTTAGCTGAGAGAAGAAAGCCTGGAAGGAGATTGCGGGAGTAAAACAATGATTTAGATTGCAAACTGTGCAATCCTGGGCAAATGCCTTCATATCTCTATACATCAGTTTCCTCACCTGTTTTAAAGATATCTTGTTACTTCACAGAATTGTCAAAAAGATTAAATAAGATGCAAAGGTTGCTTTACAGTAAAATTAATGAAGCTTAAGCTTTATGCCCCTTTCCAAGACTTTAGGAGGGATCAAATATTGTGTTTTTCTTAAAGAGGGTCCCCAAAGTGGCATAAGCTTCCAGCGCCACAAAACCTAGGTTGGCCCCCGATGAGATTATAGCCTACAAAGTACAGTGCCTGGCATACAAAAAAAGCTCTCAACAAAGGTTAACTAATATCCATAGCGATGGCAACTGTGAAAACTACCAGCTTTAGGTTGAATCTCTTTCTGGTCATAGATATTGAGAACATGCCCCCATGTTCTCCACAACCCTTGCCACTGTATATATAAATAAATCAGTTTATAAAGATCAGCAACTAAACTGCTTGCTTGAGACATTCAAAGGTATGATTAAATTTGGTTTAGGAATGGCCAATGGGCCAGAAACATGTGGCCAGGGTTTGAAATTCTCCTGGCACAGCACCATCCCAGACAAGCTCTAGCAGGCCTGCTGAGTCCTATAAATTTAGCTGTGCCTCAGGCTGCTATCTTTATGAGCAAGGAGCTTGACTAGGTAGGGAACTGTGTGTGTGTGTGTGTGTGTGTGTGTGTGTGTGTGTGTGTGTGTGTTGGGGCTAGGGGGTTGAGTATGCATGGGTTTTTCACTCCATTTTAGACCCTAGATACTACCACACTCATAAATTGGAGGAGGGAAGAGGGAAGAGGTTTTATAATCAACAACCAAGTCAAACCAGAAAAACTGCACCTGCAGAAAAGGGATAACATCCTTGGCCTTGTCCCCAAAATGTATATTCCTGAATCAGAGAAAGAGTCTTTTTTTTTTTTTTTTTTTTTTGAGACAGAGTCTCACTCTGTCATCCAGGCTGGAGTGCAGGGGCGCAATCTTGGCTCACTGCAACTTCTGCCTCCCAGGTTCAAGTGATTATCTTGCCTCAGCCTCCTGAGGAGCTGGGATTACAGGCAAGCACCACCACGCCGGGCTAATTTTTGTATTTTTAGTAGAGACCGGGTTTCATCATGTGGTCAGGCTGGTCGTGAACTCCTGACCTTGTGATCTGCCCACCTCGGCCTCCCAAAGTGCTAGGATTACAGGTGTGAGCCACCAAGCCCAGCCAGGAAAGAGCCTATTGTGTAAACAAGAGAATGACTTGCAGGCCAGGCTTGGTTGCTCATGCCTGTAATCCCAGCACTTTGAGAGGCCGAAGAGGGCGAAGCACGAGGTCAAGAGTTCGAGACCAGCCTGATCAACATGATGAAACCCGGTCTCTACTAAAAATACAAAAATTACCAGTGGTGGTTCACACAAGCCTATAGTCCCAGCTACTCAGGAGGCTGAGGCAGGAGAATCGCTTGAACTCAGGAGGCAAAGGTTGCAGTGAGCCGAGATCGCACCACTGCACTCCAGCCTGGGCGACACAGCGAGACTCTGTCTCAAAAAAAAAAAAAAAATACTTGCATTACTGCTTTAATATTAAACAAATAAATGTATGAGATTGTCTAAGGAAATGTATAAATAGAACAGGAACTTCTTTATCACTGAGCTAATCCAGAGAGGCGCCAGGGCCCTGAAGGCCCCCAAAGGCAAGCTCATGCTTATCGTCCTTGTGTTACTTACTACAAGCAGTTCTCACTTCCCCAACAGAGGGGTGGTATCCATCTTTCACTGTCCCCTAAACCAACAGGAGATTGGCCTTCACCCTTCTTCCCATTGCAGTCTTATCACTTCCCTCAGAAAGTAAAAGGGAGAGAAGAAAGTGGGTGGGGAGCATGTCTTTGGTGCTTTCTTAAAACCTTTCGGCCAGTACACCTATTGAAGTACTGCAGCCTTATTTTTCATTTCCTCTGTCTTTTGTTTGCCCGAATGGCCTTGCATTGTGGTAGTCCTTTTCCCTCAAGTCAATACCACAAATATAGTTTGAGCAGTTTACCCTGGAGCCACAATAACAGGATATTCGCTTCTCAAGTCAGGCCAGCAGTGAATTTAAAAGAGTAAGCCAGGCAGGTTAGCTGTAGCAATTTACTTCCTAAGGTGAGATAAATTATTTGATTCAAGATAAGAGTCTAGTTAGTATGTCATAGAGATAGAGGCAATGATACCTGTTTACATGATATAAACACATAACTAAATGACCAGGACTGTGTGAACAAGTGGGGAGAATACACAAAAATATACTGACAATAAAACAATGGACACACATAAGCTAGCAAGATTTACTCACCCAATCACAGAACATTGGTGTAAGAAGCACCCAAAGACGTTGTTTCATCCAGTGGCACTCGTACCATGTGATTCAGGTGGCACATAAATATTTTCTAATAGTATATATTTATTTGTATGGTTACCTTCTATTTATGGAGAGTAAACCTTGCTTTCCATTTATGGTAATGCTATTTGTGATGAAATTTATTTCAGTAATACATGTCAGTTGATTTAAAGAAGCATATTAAGTAAATAACGATATAGGTAGGACTCAGATATGGTCTAAATCATGAAGTTTAAACATAAGTAATTGAACTTTAGCAACCCATGATTGAATCTAATTCTATTCCCAATTCAGGAGTTCCTTTATTTAGACACCTTGGTCTAGAGGAGAGTCTAACCCAGAAATTAATAAATATGAAGCAAGCTTGCCTCCTCCTCCTGTGCCCATGGCAGAATTCTTAACAGAACATGGCATTTTTCCCCTAAGCCTAGGTGAAGGCTTCTACTCTTCTTCCTTGAATCTCCAGTTTGGGCTAACGGGTCCTCTGCTGACTGTTACAGCACTCTGACATATTTCTCACAGAGGGCTCACCGCAATATAGTATACCTCTCTTTTTATCTGGCAGTCTTACCCATCAGAGATATGTCTTTTTATGTGGCAGTCTTATCCATTAGATTGCCACATAAAAAGACATATCTCTAATGGAGATATGTCTTATCCATTAGATTGCCACATAAAAAGAGATAGTCTAATGAATAAGATTGCCACATAAAAAGAGATAAAGATGATTGAACTACTATTAGACTCCTGGCCTTAAGGAGCTGACTCAAGGACTGTCAGCTCCTTGAGGCCAGGAGTCTAATAAGTAGTTCAATCATCTTTAGGCTTTCAACTCTGAACACAGTGCCTGTCATATGACAAGTAATAAAAATCTGTAGAATGGAATAATTTAGAGCTGCAAATGCCTGAGTGTGAATATTGACTTCGCCACTTACTAACTGTATGACCTTGGACAGGTTACTTAACCTATCTGGGCCTTGGCTTCCTCCTTTGTAAAGTGAGGATAATGATATAGTACTTACCACATAGGATATTGAAAGAATTATGTAACTTAATACATGTACATATAACATGCTTGGAGGAGTACTTGCCACAGAGTAAGCACTATATATATTTTTGCTATTATTATGTTGAACTGAAACATGCCTTGTTGATATTTCCACCTATTGGTCCTGGGACTCATCCCTGGAGAACCATGTCAGATTCCTCATACGTCTTACCTTCTGTCCTCTCCCATAAACCTCTCTGATTATGTAATCTATCTCTTGCATAACATAGTTTTCATACCCCCTTACCACCTATTAGTTGGTTGATTAGAGCAAAATATTAAAGACTCCTAGGCCAGGGATGGCATCTCACAGAGACCAAGATGCTTTACCATATAGTTTGCCAGGTAAGCAAGTGCAAGGATGAGAATAAATGTCTCTATTACCAGAAAACCAGAGATGGAAACAAAGGATGGTCACCCTGGATTTAAATACAATAATGAAAAAAATTGAAAAGATCTAAATGTTTAATAATAACATATTGGGTAACTAAATTACAGTACACCATATGATTGACACACTGCTAGGATCTAAGTATATGTGTACCCTTCAAATTCATATGTTGAAATCTTAACTTCCAAGTGATGGTATTACGAGGTAGAGACTTTTGGAAGGTGATTGGTCATAGGTCTCCACCTGCAAAGATGGGAATAATGTCCTTATAAAAGGGCTTCAAGGAGCGAGTTCACCCCTTTTTACCCATCTGTCTCTTCCTACATGTGAGGAGGCAGTATTCATCCCCTCTGGAGAATGCAGCAACAAATCACCATCTTGGAAACAGAGAGCAAGCCCTCACCAGACACCAAATCTGCCGGCACATTGATTTGGGACCTTCCAACTTCCAGAACTGTGGTAAATAAATTTCTATTACTTATAAATTACCAGGTCTGGGGTATTTTTTTATAGCAGCAGGAACAGAGTAAAACATATACATTATATAGCCATTAAAATTTAAATTTTTCAGGAATTCTCAATCACTACAGAAAATATTTGTATAATAATAAGTGTAAAAACAGGACATAGAAGTATAGTTACACTACCATTTACATTTTGCTAGACATAAACACATGCCATTCATCTTTGCCACAGAAACAAACACAGTTTAGGATTAAAACAAAGGATAGCTAGTAGGATTACAAGAAAATTTTATCTTATGGCTGGGCGCAGTATCTCATGCCTGTAATCCCAGCACTTTGGGAGGCCCAGGCGGGTGGATTACCCGAGGTCAGGAGTTCAAGACCAGTCTGACCAACATGGTGAAACCCCGTTTCTATTTAAAACTAACTAAATAAATAAAAAGAAAAGAAAAAAAAAAGAAAATTTTATCTTATTTAAAGATTTTTCTATAAAGATCATGTATTGCTTCTATAATAAAAAGGATCTAGTTGGACATAGGACTATAGTTGTAGGAAGCTGAAGGATTATGGTGGTTTTAATTTCCTTTATTATGCTTCTTTGTTTTTCACATTTTCTATGACAGATTTATAGTACTTATATAATTAGATAAAACAAGATGAACTGTTTATAAAGCAACATCTTATCATAATTTTCATTTACCTGGGTCATATCAGCTTTAGGAAAGAATACTCTCGGAGCACGAGTATGTAACGCTAGTAACAAGACCCACCATAACATTTCTTACCTACACTATCAAAATGACCTCCTAATTAGGCTCCCTAACCATTTCTACCCTCAGGCACTGCAGCTAAAATGTATCATTCCAAAATCAGAAATTTCTCTTTTTCTTTTCTTTTTTATTTAGGGCTGACTACAGCAAAAAATCAGAAATTTCTCAAAGGTGTCTCATTGCCCTCAAGATAGAAACTAAGCCAGACGCCATGGCTTACTCCTGTAATCCCAGCACTTAGGGAGGCAGAGGCAGGAGGATAGCTTGAGCCCAGGAGTTGAAGACCTGCCTGGACAATATGGTGAGAATGTGTTCTCCACAAAAAGGAAAAAAAAGACAAAAACATAAACAAGTGTTAGATAAAAAGTAAAATCTCTTAATGTAATCTACAAAAAAAAAAAAAAGCCTTTGGAAATAGCTTATGCTTTTCTCCCTAGCCTCATCTCCCCAACCAGGATTTATTTGCCACTTGCTCAAGACAATGCTGTGCAAGGCAAAGTACGAAAATCCTGGCTACATCTTTCTCTCTGCTTAGAAATTTGGCTTAGTAACAATAATCACAATTTGTAATTAGGTATGTTATGTATTTGTGTGATTGTTTTTTCTATGCCTATCTCTCTCACTTGAATCTTTACTGTGAAAGAATCTAGGTCAACTTTTCTCACAAATGTGATCCATTGTTTGAAAGAGAGTAGTTGCTCAATAAAAATTGCTAAATTCGCTGTCTGGCTGACTAAGTGATATCCTCATTTGCTTTTTAATGCAGTGTTCATCTTTGACTTCTCTGATCTACAAAACTCCTGAATATGCTGGGATGGCAAGGGGCCATAGTCTTGAGGATAGGCTAGGTTGCAGTAAGTTATTTTTTCCTACTAATGATAATTGGAGTAAGAGTTTGAGGCTGAAATTAGTCTACATTTCTGTAATAATAACTAACACGAATAGTGTGCTTGCTATGTGACGGTCATTGTTCTAGGTGCTTTACATGTAGTTAGCTATTTAATTCCTACGAGTACCATTATCCCGATTTTACAGAGGAGAAAATTGCGGCAGAGAGAAGTTAAGTGAGTTTGCCAAGATCACATAACATATCACTCCTTTCAGTTGTTTTGACTGTAGCTGGATCCAAAGAACATAGACCGTAGGACATGCCATGGATCCTCAGAAATGAGCCCTAGAGGTCTGGATAAGGAACTATTATAAACCTGTACAAGTTTTGGCAAATGACGATTTTTTTTGCATGTTCGTATCTGTCCTTGGACACACTGTGTTTTAATAAGGCCAGGGGAGGCACCTCTAGTCATGACCCAAGTAGGAATAAAACAGGAGGCACTTTTCCATGGTGACCAAAAACACCATTTGCTGTATAATTATTTATTAATTTAAATTTTGCTTCAGAACTAGTTCTGACAATTTCAGTCAGTATTATTTTTCCCATTTTAGAGCTCCAGAAACGCACAAATTTGTTTTTCCGTGAAATCATCAATATGGCTTATTATGCTTATGTGCAAGTAAGTAAGTATAATTTAACTTAAATTGTTTTGCCAAGAATACAAATTAGTGTATTAAAAATGGAAACCCAAAATGTTAGATTCTTTATTCAGATAATTATGTAAACTATGACAAAGCACAGAACAAAAACATACGAGTATTGTATAATACACATTTGTCAGAGAAACATGAACACATTTGATAAAATAAAAGGCACATGTGAATAATAGCACATTTTTTTGTGTGAAGAAGAAGTGCCTCTCACCGATTTAAGATTCTATGACAGCACTTAAAACTTCAGTATCTGGGCTAGGCACAGTGGCTCATGCCTATAATCCCAGCACTTTGGGAGGCCAAGACAGGCAGATCACCTGAGATCAAGAGATCGAGACCAGCCTGGCCAACATGGTGAAACCCCAGCTCTACTAAAAATACAAAAAAAAAAAAAAAATTAGCTGGGCGTGGTGGTGTATGCCTATAGTCCCAACTACTCGGGAGGCTGAGGCAGGATAATCACTTGAACCTGGGAGGTGGAGGTTGCAGTGAGCGGAGATCAAGCCATTGCCTGGGCAACATAGTGAGATTCTGTCTCAAAAACAAAACAAAAACAAAAAGAAAAACAAAAACACGAAAAAAAAAACCTGTTATCTTATGGTTCTCACACTGTAGCATGCATCAGAATCCCTAGTTCTTGATAAAACACAGATTGCAGGGTTCTACCTCCAGAGTTTCTGATAGAGTAGGTCATGGGTGGAACCCAATAGTTTACATTTGTAGCAAATTCCCAGGTGGTGCTGATGTTGCTATTCTGGAGACTAATAATAACGATTGCTATTCTTGGAATACTAATGGCCTGGACCTCGTTCTGTAGGGAGTAAGACCATGTATCCTGTTATTCTGTTATTGCTCCACAGGTGTTGTAAACAGACAACTGAGTCATAGGAAGTACATTTTGTAGATCTTCAGAGGAAAGAATATTTTCTACCTTTAATTCTTTTTTTTTAATTTCCATTTTATGAAAGCATCTAATAATAACAGCTACCAAATTAGCACTATTTATACATTACTTCGTTTACTCCTCAGTACAACGTTGAGATTCCCATTTTACCCTGAGGAAGTAGTGAGTTATCCCTGTTTTATTGCCAAGTACACACCAGATTGTAATCTCTACTGTCCCCCAATGTTTAGAGTTGTCTCAACCTCTCAACCTCTCACCAGTGTATTTTGTATTTTGTTTGTTTGTTTGTTTGTTTTTTGTTTCTTTTTTTTTTTTTTTTTTTTTTTTTTTTTTTTTTTTGAGACAGAGTCTGGCTCTGTCTGGAGTGCAGTGCCAGGATCTCGGCTCAATGCAACCTCCACCTCCTGGGTTCAACAGATTCTCCTGTCTCAGACTTCCCAGTAGCTGCGATTACAGACACGTACCACCACGCCCGGCTAATTTTTGTATTCTTTTCACCACTTTTGAATTGAGTTAGGGGGACAAGTTGGGAAAAAGTCGGAGAAGGTGAGGACACTGGGGAGAGGTTGGAGGTCAACAGGCATCTTCAGCACTGGTCCCTATCTGAATATTTCTAGACACTAGCCTCGTGATAGCTAAGAAGCACCTTTATTTTATTTTTTCCATTTATGGAGGTTATTTTTAGTATAGGTCAAGAAGCAAGCCTGGCGCTTTAGCCGGCCCATTCCCAGTTGCTAATATTTAGGGTTCAGAACTTCTTGATTTTAATAATCTCTATGCCCGCATAGACCCCTCCTGCTAGAGATACTGTCGTAACTGGCCACTAATCATCTGTGTTTAATGACACTCCATTCCTCAGGGAGGCCTAAGAAGAGGTTTCTTTCATGGACTATCACAGATGGGTCCCGAAAATTACTTGGTCAAGTCCTCACATTCCCAAAAGATATTAAATTTAAACTTCTGCCTTTATTGCCAAATCACAACATTGAAAGAATTTTTGTTTCTTTTTTTTTGAAAGAATATTTCAACATACAAATTCAAACATGGAGCCTATGATTGGACTACACCTTCTATTGCACACTATGATATTTATATTTATATATAAGAATATTTTTATCATCTTGTAAATAGCATTCTATTATGTGTGCATCTTAAAATGTGTTGTTTTGTTTAATGTAAATATTTAAAATATGCCACAATTTTGAAGAACACTATTTTTGATATTTCTTTTTTTTTTTTTTGAGATGGTGTTTCGCTCTTGTTACCCAGGCTGGAGTGCAATGGCCCGATCTCGGCTCACTGCAACCTCCGCCTCCCGGGTTCAGGCAATTCTGCCTCAGCCTCCCGAGTAGCTGGGACTGCAGGCACGCGCCACCACGTGCAGCTAATTTTTGTATTTTTAGTAGAGACGGGGTTTCACTTTGTTGACCAGGATGGTCTCGATCTCTTGACCTCGTGATCCACCCGCCTCGGCCTCCCAAAGTGCTGGGATTACAGGCATGAGCCACCGCGCCTATAAAAATTAGCTGGGCGTGGTGGCGCGCGTTTGTAGTCCCAGCTACTCAGGAGGCTGAGGCAGGAGAATTGCTTGACCCCGGGAGGCGGAGGTTGCGGTGAGCCGAGATCGCGCCACCGCACTCCAGCCTGGCGCCTGGCGACAAAGGAAGACTCTGTCTCAAAAAAAAAAAAAAAAAAAAAAAAAAAAAAAAAAATATATATATATATATATATATATATATATATATATATATAATGAGAATCTCAAAAAAGAAGTAGCACAAATTCCTTTGACCACTGTGAGGTCTTGGCCTCATGCTGTTAACCTCTTCTCTAAACCAACTGGATTTTTTAATCTCACATCTCTGTTTTCTCAATTTGAAATCCTAACCTAATCCTCACAAACCGTTTTACAGCTCTACAAATCTGTATGAATAGTTTCTGAGAAGGAGATTTGCCCGTTTGGGACTTAGTGTAAAATTAAAAAGTTGAATTTTTAATCGGCCTTTAAACCTTCCTTCCTATTTATGACTAATTACTATAAGGCAAAATACCAATTATGTGTATCAGTAAACATGTGTTAGGTTACCTTTTATGTTCTAAGTTTGACTATATCACTAGTACATGATGAGTTCCTTTGATTGTCATAGGATATTGCTCAGATGGAATGATGATCTGCTTATTAGAAAACAGAAGAGTTATTAGTTTTAAGAGGAGACTGGTGATACGTTTATTGCCAGTTTCGTACACAGGAAATAGTCAATTTATTTAGGAGTTCCTATCACAGAACATGTTTTGAACCAGCAAAAGGACTGTTTTATCATACCCCAAAATATATCTGCTACTGAGCAGGACTCTGCTCTTCATCACTCTAACCCAGACTCTTGGCTCAGCTCCCAGAACTCCAGCCTAGGTATATTACCTCACTATCCCCCGCTTGTAGCAGGAGTGAGTTTACACACTTTATCTGATATCTCAGACATTTACAGAGTTCTAAAATAATTAATCAAAAACATCAAAGTTCTTTTATCCCTGCTCCTTGGAACAGGTTACCTTTGGATCCTCTCTACATAGATGCAGGCATTGGTACACGTTTTCCTTTCTGCTTTTGGTAGGTAAAACAAGTCAAATGATTCTGCCTCACACTAGTGCTACTGATGCGATGGCTGCTCAGTGGTCTCATCTCTGACCTGACTAGTTTCTGAGATTCTGCCAATTCCATTCCTAGTAGTGATTCCACTCTCACCTGGTCTGCAGCAAGTGACCCCAGCTATCACCAAGGGCCTAGAAGCTTGGACCTCTACCTACCACTAGTCCTTCTTCAGGGTACTAACCCCTTTCCTTTTGCTATCTATCCACATTCCCAATTCTAATTTACTTCTCTATTTCAGTGTTCTGTCTGTCAAAATATCTGCTTCTGCTCTAACTCTTGGGTTCAACCAATATCTGTAGCCTTTTAAAAGGTACAATTGAGAACGGCATGGAATAATCCTGGATTCTACAAATCCAGTTAGACAGAACCTGAAGCAATTAGCCTCTAATTTGGTTCTATCAGGAAAACACTACCAATAATGACTCCTTTTTCCATATTGCTGGTTTCTAATACATGCTACATATGAAGCATTACCAAGATGTGGTTCGCTATTCTTGAGTATGCCTCCAAGACAGGAAGGCAATGAGTACTAATTTTTGCTTAGTTATGTTGTTCTCCAAATAGACAGCACGTATTTTCACTACCACTGTAAAACAGTCATGAACACGTTCACATTCCTGGCTACCATAGGCCAGGAGAGCCAGATTCTGAGCAACATTAAGGCCTTTCCCTCTTGAAATCCAGCTATTTATTAAACAGATACCTGTTTGGCACGTACTATATGCTATGAGAGAGAGATTTGAGCTAGGAAGGAAGATCAAGGAAGGCTTACCTGAAGATGAGAAAAACTAACAGGGAGGGAACAGGAAGATGGAACCTCATAAGCAAAGTCCCTGCAGCAGGAAGGACCATACATGTTCAAAAACATGAAAGGTCAGAAAAATTGGAGGAAAGTGAGCAACAGGACACGCAGTACAAGTTGAGGCTGGAGATGAAGGGGCCACACTATGCAGGAGTTTATAGCGATCCTAAAGGGTTTTGTTTGCTTGATGTGGTGACTCATGCCTGTAATCCCAACACTTT
This sequence comes from Aotus nancymaae, assembly GCF_030222135.1. NCBI lineage: Eukaryota > Metazoa > Chordata > Mammalia > Primates > Aotidae > Aotus > Aotus nancymaae. Next base: position 3,894,084 of record NW_026988472.1, read on the forward strand.
GGGAGGTCAAGGTTGGAGGATCACTTGAAGCCAGGAGTTCAAGACCAGTCTGTGCAGCATAACAAGACCATATCTCTAAAATAAATGAATAAATAGGTAAATAAATAAATAAATCAGCCACCAGGTATGGTGGCATGCTCTACTTGCTCTACTGGAGAAGTAAAGCAGGAGGATCACTTGAGCACAGGAGTTCAAGGTTACAGTGAGATATGATCATGCTGCACTCCAAGCTGGGTGACAGAAAGAGACCCTGCCTCTAAAATAAATCAATTTGCTGGGCGCGGTGGCTCACGTCTGTAATCCCAGCACTTTGGGAGGCTGAGTCGGGTGGATCACGAGGTCAAGAGATCGAGACCATCCTGGTCAACCTGGTGAAACCCCGTCTCTACTAAAAATACAAAAATTAGCCGGGCATGGTGGCGCGTGCCTGTAGTCCCAGCTACTCGGGAGGCTGAGGCAGGAGAATCGCTTGAACCCAGGAGGCGGAGGTTGCGGTGAGCCAAGATCGCACCACTGCACTCCAGCCTGGGTAACGAGTGAAACTCCGTCTCAAAAAAAAAAAAAAAAAAAAATCAATTAATTACAACAACGAGCTTTGTTTTTATCTAAAGAGCCACTCAATATTTTAAGCAGAGAAGCCACATGATAAGATATTTGAAAACAGATCTTTGGTTGCATCATAGAGAGCTGATTGGAAGGGGATGTGGCAAATTAGGGGAGACCAATTAAGAGGCTGGTGCAGGACTTCAGCAATAAAGGATTACAGCTTATACTAGGTGGGGGAAGTGAAGATGAAGAGAAGTAGACTGAATTTAGGTGTTTGGGCGGTCCAATCCACAAAGTTAGGTAACAGATTGAATATTGAAGTTGAGGGAGAGGGAAGTGTCTAAGATGATTCTTAGAATTCTGACTCGAGCAACTGGATGAATAGTGGTGCCATTCACTGAGAAACAATAAAAAAGAAACATGTTTGGGGAGGGAATATTATGAGTTTGGTTTTGGACAACTTGAGTTTAAGGTGCCTTATAGGCAAGGCCAAGTAAACAATTGGATTTGTGGATTTCTTTCTTTCTTTTTTGTTTGAGACAGTCTCACTCTGTCTCCCAGGCTGAAGTGCAATGGTGTGATCAACTCACTGCAACCTCCACCTCCTGGGTTCAAGCAATTCTCCTACCTCATCCTCCTGAGTAGCTGGGATTAAAGGTGCTGGCCATCATGCCTGGCTAATTTTTTTTTTTTTTTTTTTTTTGGTTTTTGAGACGGAGTCTTACTCTGTTGCAAGGCTGGTGTTTAGTGGTGCAATCTCGGCTCACTGCAACCTCTGCCTCCTGGGTGCAAGCAATTCTTCTGCCTCAGCCCCCCGAGTAGCTGGGACTACAGGCGTGTGCCACCACACCCAGGTGTGTATTTTTAGTAGAGACGAGGTTTCACCATGTTGGCCAGGATGGTCTGCATCTCTTGGCCTTGTGATCTTCCCACCTCGACTTCCCAAAGTGCTGGGATTACAGATGTCAACCACCTTGCCTTGCTAATTTTTGTATTTTTAGTAGATACAGGGTTTTACCATGATGGTCAGGCTGGTTTTGAACTCCTGACCTCAAGTGATCCACCCACCTAGGACTCTCAAAGTGTTGGGATTACAGGTGTCAGCCACCATACGCGGCCAGCAATTGGATACGTGGATTTCTGAGGAGCTGTATACTCACCGTGGAGGATCTAAACCTCATAGAGCAGCAATTGCTTCTGCAGACCTCAAGGCTTGTTTTACTCTATAGAAATGCACTTTTCTGAGCTGCTACTTGGGCCTCTCTTCCAAATGTGTTTTAGAATTAAGTGAGACTTATTTAATATGGAGCCAAACATTGTTTTATCTTTTGTCCAAGCAACTCTCCTGAATCCGCCATCTAATTAATTAGCCATCTCCACAATAGTGATCACTGGCTCATTTAATATACAGATCATCAATGTAATAATGATAGTTTCAAGTTGTCACTTACATTCCTTTAATAACAACGATAAGGGCAAACAGTTATTGAGCACTTAATATGAGATGCATCTTATTTGGTAGGCTCTGGAGATTTCAAAATAAATTAAGACCTGGACACTGTTTGCAAAAGACTCATAGTTTACTGATCAACTTGCCCACTTACCTGTCTCATAGTACGTAATTTAGCAATAGTTTTCTAAATTGGAAGGATAATGACAGGTGCTGAGCATAACACCTGTTATGTGTGAAATATAAAACTGGTTATAAGGTTTGAGATGTATTTATGCAAGGAAGGCAGTATGATGCAGTGGTTAATAGTTTAGACTTTGGAGTTGGACTGCCTGGATTCCAATCCTGGCTCTGTGATGCTGAGTAAATTTTTTTTTTTTTTTGAGACGGAGTTTCACTCTTGTTACCCAGGCTGGAGTGCAATGGCACGATCTCGGCTCACCGCAACCTCCGCCTCCTGGGTTCAAGCAATTCTTCTGCCTCAGCCTCCCGAGTAGCTGGGACTACAGGCGCATGCCACCATGCCCAGCTAATTTTTTTTGTATTTTTAGTAGAGACAGGGTTTCACTGTTTTAGCCAGGATGGTCTTGATCTCTTGACCTCGTGATCCACCCGCCTTGGCCTCCCAAAGTGGCTGAGTAAATTTTTTAACCACTCTGTCTTAGTCTCTTCCCCTGTAAAATGAAACTAATTGCAGTACTTGTTTGTATTAGTTTGCTAGGGCTAACATAACAAAGTACCATAACTGATTGGCTTAAACATCAGCCATTTATTATCTCATGTTTGAAAGGTTAGAAGTCCCAAATTGGCTGGGTGCGGTGGCTCATATCTGTAATCCCAGCACTTTGGGAGGCTGAGGTGGGCAGATCACCTGAGGACAGGAGTTTAAGACCAGCCCAGCCAACATGGCAAAACCCTGTCTCTACCAAAAAATACAAAAATTAGCCGGGTGTAGTAGTGCACACCTGTAATCCCAGCTACTTGGGAGGCTGAGGCAACAGAATTGCTTGAACCCAGGAGGCGGAGTTTGCAGTGAGCCAAGATTACATCACTGCACTCCAGCCTGGGCAACAGAGTGAGACCCTGTCTCAAGAAAAAAAAAGTTCCAAATTAAGACATTGGCAGGACTGGTTCTTATTAAAGGTTTGTAAGGGATGGATCTATTCCAGTCCTTCTCCTTGGCCATCTGCAAGCCAAAGAGAAGGACTGGAATAGATCCATCCCTTCTCATATTTCTTCACATCATCTTTTTAAGCATATGTCTGTGTTCAGAGTTCCCCTTTTCATAAGGATACCAGTCATATTGAATTGACTGAGGTCATTCTCAATATTCTCACCCTCATGACCTCGTTTTAACTTAATTACATCTGTGATAGCCCTATTTTAAAATAAGGTCACATTCTGAAATACTGGGCATTAGGACTTCAACGTATGAATTTGAGGCAAGGGGGTGACACAATCCAGTTCATAACATTATGTCATAGAATTGCTGTGAAGTTTTAAAGAGATAATCCATAAAACGCTTAAAACAGTGATAGGGATGGGAGGCAGAGAAATTCTAGGCAGAAAAGGGTGGGGTTCCTGGCAAGGGCCCCACCCTAAAGCCTGGAACTTTACATCCCCGTTTTCCCACTCGAATGTTGCCTTTTCCAAAACCACAACTGGCCCCCCTCACCCCCTATCCTGTACCCATAAAAGCCCCAGGCTTCACTGGCAAAGAGCAGAGAAGGGGAGAAGTAACTGAACATCAAAGTGAAGCAGTTTGACTTCAGAGGGACAGCTTAACGGCAAGACTTTAGAGAAGAGTCCGGCTGGAGATGGCTGGACTTCAGGGGACGAATACCTTCCTGCTCCATCCCCTTTCTAGATCAGATCCCCTTCCTGCTGAGAGCCACTTCCATCAGCAATAAAATCTCCTGAATTTACTATCCTTCAATTCATTTGTGGAACCTAATTTTTCCTGAATGCCAGGCAAAAGCTTAGGATGCAGAAGCCTGTCACACTGATCCTCTGTCCTAGTGAAAAGGCAGAGGGTCCACTGATCTATTAAACACTTAAGCCATCTGCAGACAGCAAAGCTAAAAAGAGTGCTGACTGTAACACTCCTTCTGGGGCGTCATGGGTCACGGGCACCCCCCCACCAGATACTGTCTTAATGTTAACTATTAAATTGTATATTACCTCATTTAATGCTTTTATCTATGACCCATGTGAAATAGGTCATTTTAGACCAGGCACAGTGGCTCACAACTGTTAATACCAGCACTTTGAGAGGCCAAGGCAGGTGGATCACCTGAGGTCATGAGTTCAAGACCAGCCTGGCCAACATGGTGAAACCCTGTCTCTATTGAGAATACAAAAACTTAGCCAGGTGTGGTGGTGGGCACCTTTAATTCCAGCTACTCAGGAGACTGAGGCAGGAGAACTGCTTGAACCCAGGAGGCGGAGGTTACAGTGAGCCGAAATAACACCACTGCACTCCAGCCTGGGCAATAAGAGTGAAATTCCATCTTAAAAAGAAAGAAAGGAAAGGCCAGGCATAGTGGGTCACGCCTATAATCCCAGCACTTTGGGAGGCTGAGTCGGGTGGATCACCTGAGGTCGGGAGTTTGAGACCAGCCTCACCAACATGGAGAAACCCCATTTCTACTAAAAATACAAAATTAGCTGGGTGTGGTGGCGCATGCCTATAATCCCAGCTACTCAGGAGGCTGAGGCAGGAGAATCGCTTGAACCCAGGTATAGTGAGACTCCATCTCAAAAAAAACAAAAGAGCCGGGCGTGGTGGCTCATGCCTGTAATCCCAGCACTTTGGGAGGCTGAGGTGGGTGGATCACGAGGTCAGAAGATCGAGACCATCCTGGCCAACATGGTGAAACCCCATCTTTAAAAAAAAAAGAAAGAAAGAAAGAGAGAAAGAAAGAAAAGAAATAGGACATTTAAAAAGATGAGAACATGAGACTCAAGGTCACACAACTAGTAATGGTAGCGTTAGTATTCCAGTATAGCTCTGACTAATCCCAAAGCTGATGCATGTTTCACTATACCATAAGGCATCACCAGATGACTGGGTTACTGTTTATTTAAAACTGACTGCCAGAGAAATATTTTCAGATATGGTCAATTATTTCATGCATCAGTGCCAGGATATTACTGTCTTCAGGATTCTGATTAGCAAAGCAATTGGTCACATATATCCTTTTATCAATCTAATATAACACCACCTCCAGGCCACCTAGGCTAACAACAATGTCATTGAGAACAAAAGATGTACTCATGCTGAGAAGTGGAGCAAGATGGCAGAATAGAAAGATCCACTAATCATCCCTCCCCTCCCTGCAAGGACAGCAAGTTAACTATCTACACAGAAAAACACCATCATAAGGAGCAAAAATCACGTGAGCACTCATAGTACCTGGTTTTAACTTCATATCCTTGACAGAGACACTAAAGAGATAGAAAAAACAGCCCTGAGTTGCCGATGTCACACCTCCCTCAATGCCCAGAAGTGGTGGCTTAGTGCAGAGAGCTTCTCTGGGCACTGGGAGATGGGGAACACAGCAATTGTGTGGCATCAAACTTAGTGCTGTCGTTAGAGCAGAAATAAAAACCAGACCAAACTCAGCTGACACCCACACACGGAAGGAGCATTTAAGCCAGCCCCAGCCAGAGGAGAACTGCCAATTCCAGCAGTTCAAACTCGAGTTCCCACAAACCTCATCACTGAGGGCCAAAGTTCTCTAGTTTCTAAGCAAACTTGAAAGGCAATCTAGGTTATAAGGACCAGAATTACATGAATTCTAGAGTTGAACTAGAATAATTATATGAATCCTAGAGTTGAACCTAGAGACAGTAGATTGTAGGGGCACATGGCATACTGAAATACCAGCTGGGACAGCCAAAGGAATGTAAGCATCACCCTACCTGAAACCCCAGGATACACAGTTTTCAGCTCCAAAAGAAACCCTTTCCTTTCAATTGAGGAGAGGAGAGAAGAGTGGAGTGGACTTTGTCTTGCATCTAGGATACCAGCTCAGCCACAGCAAGATAGGACACTGCTTAGAGCTGTGACAACCCCATTCCAGGCCCTTGACCCCAGAGAACATTTCTAGATACACCCTGTGCCAGAAGGGAACCCATTGCCTTGAAGAAAAGGATCCAGTCCTAGCTGCATTTATCACTTGCTACATGAAGTACCCTTGGTCCCTGAATGACCAGCAGCAATACCCAGGTACTATATTGAGGGCCTTGGGTGAGCCTCTGAAATTTGCTAGATTCAAGTGAGACTCAGCACATTACCAGCTTTGGTGGCCTCAGGGCAAAACTCCTTCAGCTTGAGAAAAGCAAAGGGGACTTTGTCTTGTACTTTAGGTACCAGCATGGCCACAGGGAAACAGAGCACCAAGTGGGCAATTGGGGTCCTCGATTATAAAATGTGACTGCTGGATGACATTTCTGGACCTGCCCTGGCCAGAGTCGAGCCCACTGCCCTGAAGGATGAGTCCTACGTCAGGAAGTATTCATGAAAATCTGACTTAAGGGGCCTTGCGCCTTAAGGGAACATCAGTGTTAGTCTTGCAGTACTCCTCATGGCCTGGGGAGACAGTGGTTATGGAATGAGACTCTTTGCCTTTGGAAAGGGAAGGGAAGATTGGGAAGGACTGCGTCTTGCAGTTTGAGTGTGAGCTCAGTGAGACTAAAATAAGAACACAAGGTATAGACTTTAAAGGTTTTTTACTCTAGCCACTGACCCCTTAATGGCACTTCTGGATCAACCTGGGGCCTGGGGACCTCACTGCCCTGAAGGAAGGGACACAGGTCTGGCTTGTTTTGCAACCTACTGACTGTAGAGCCCTAGGGCCTTGAGTAAACATAGGCAGCAGCCATGGAGTAGTTACAGCAGGCCTAGGGCAAGACTCAGTGCTGTACTGGCTTCAGGTCTGACCCGGAGTATTCATAGTGGTGGTGGCCACAAAGGTTCTTGTTTCCTTACTTTCTCCCAAACATGTTTCCTTACTTTCTCCCAAAGTAATGTTTCCTTACTTTCTCCCAAACATGCAGACTCTGCATGTTTGGGAGAAAGTAAGGAAAGAGAATGAGTCTTTTCCTGGTAACCCATAGAATTCTTCTAGATCTTGTCCAAGACCATCAAGGCTGCACCTCTACAAGAGGTTCAAGTCTACAAGAACCACAGTATTACTGGGCCTGGGGTGTCCCCTAAAGCAGATAGAGCTAGATTATAACACCCAAGTCTTTTCAAATATGTGGAAAGTCTTCCCAAGAGGAACGGCTACAAATAAATGCAGACAGTGGAGACTACAATAAATACCTAACTCTTCAGTGCACAGACACCGGAGAACATCTACCAGCATCAGCACCATACAGGAAGACATAACCTCTCCAAATAAACTAAATAAGGCACTAGAGGCCAATCCTGGAGACACAGAGATATGTGACCTTTCAGACAGAAAATTCAAAATAGCTGTGTTGAGGAAACTCAAGGAAAGTTGAGATAACACAGAGAAGAATTTCATAATTCTATCAGAAAAAATTAACAAACAGATGGAAATAATTAAAAAGAATCAAGCAGAAATTCTGGAGCTGAAAAAATGCAATTGGCATGCTGAAGAATGCTTCAGTCTTTTAATTGCAGAATTCATCAAGCAGAAGAAAGAATTAGTGAGGTTGAAGACAGGCCATTTGAAAATACACAGAGCAGATAAAAGTAAAAAAAAAAAAGTTAAATGAACATGCCTACAGGATCTAAAAAATAGTATCAAAAGAGCAAATCTAAGAGTAATTGGCCTTAAAGAGTTGGTAGAGAAAGAGATAGGGGTAGAAAGTTTATTCAAAGGGATAATAACAGAGAACTTCCCAAACCTAGAGAAAGATATCAATATCCAAGTACAAATAGGTATAGAACACCAAGCAGATTTAACCCAAAGAAGACTACCTAAAGACATTTAAAAATCAAACTCCTAAAGGTTAAGGATAAAGAAAGAATCATAAAAACAGCAAGATAAGATAAACAAATGACATACAATAGAGTCTTCAATGCCTCTGGCAGAAGACTTTTCAGTAGAAACCTTAAAGGCCAGGAGAGAGTGGCATGAAATATTTAAGGTGCTAAAGAAAAAAAAAAACCCTCATTCCAGAATAGCATATCTAGTGAAAGTTTCCTTTAGACATGAAGAAAAAATAAACACTTTCCTAGAAAAAAGCTGAACAATTTCATCCCTACCAGACCTGTTCTACAAGAAATGCTAAAGAGAGCACTTCAATCAAAAGGAAAAGGACATTAATGAGCAATAATCACCTAAAGCTACAAGACTCACTGGTGATAGTAAATACACAGAAAAACATAGAGTATTATAACACTGTAAGTATGGTGTATAAACTACTTTTATCTTAAGTAGAAAGAATAAACAATGAACTAATAAAAAATAAAAACTACAACAACTTTTCAAGACATAGTCATTAAATAAGATATAAATAGAAATTATAAAAAGTTAAAAATCAGGAGGACAAACTTAAAACATACAGCTTTTGTTAGTTTTATTTTTGCTTATTTGTTTATGGAACCAGTGTTAAATTGTTATCAAGTTAAAATAATAGATTATAAGATAGTATTTGGAAGCCTCAAGGTAACCTCAAACCAAAAAATATACAATGAATTACAAAAAATAAAAAACAATAAACTAAATCATATAACTAGAGAAATTCATATTAACTAGATAAAGACAGGAAGGAAAGAAAAAATGTACATGACAATAACAACAACAAAAAACAGAAAACACATAACAAAATAGCAGAAGTAAGTCCTTATTTACTTATTTATTTTTTCTTTTTGGAGATGGAGTCTCACTCTGTCACGCAGGCTGGAGTGTAGTTGTATGATCTTGGCTCACCACAACCTCTGCCTCCTGGGTTCAAGCAATTATACCGCCTCAGCCTCCCAAGTAGCTGGGATTACAGGCACTCACCACCAGGCCCGGCTAAAGTCCTTATTTATGAATAATAACATTGAATGCAAATAGACTAAACTCTCCAATCAAAAGACATACACTGGCTGAATGAATTAAATAAACAAACAAACAAACAAACTATGATCGCTTGCCTACAAGAAACACACTTCACCTATAAAGACGCACAGAGACTGAAAATAAAAAAAAAATGCAAAAAGATATTCCATGTCAATTGAAACCAAAAAAGAACAGGAGTAACTATACTAATATCAGAAAAATAGATTTCAAGACAAAAACTACAAGAAGAGACAAAGTAACTGTGTAACGATAAAGGAGTCAATTCAGCAGGAGGATATAACAATTTTAAATACATATGCACCCAACACAACGGCAAATAGAGATACAAAGAAATATTAAAGCTAAATAGAAAGATAGACCCCAATGCTTCTGACTTATAGCTGAAGACTTCAACACTATCCTTTCAGAATTAGGCAGCTCTTCTACACAGAAAATTAACAAGGAAACCTCAGACTTAATATGCACTGTAGACCACATGGTTCTAATAGATATTTACAGAACATTTTATACAAGAGTTGCAGAATACACATTTTTGTTCTTTAGCACATGGATAATTCTCAAGGATAGACCATATGTTAGATCACAAACAAGTCTTAACTTTTTTTTAATTAAAATAATATCAAGTATTTTTTCTGAACACAATGGAATAAATGTGAAAATTATTAAAAAGGAATTTTGGAACTATGCAAATACATGGAAATTAAACAATATGCTCTTCAATGATCAGTGAATCAATGAAAAAATTAAGAAAATTGAAAATTTTCTAGGAACAAATGATAATGGAAACACAACATACCAAAACCTATGGGATACAGCAAAAGCAGTATTAATAGGGAAGTTTACAGCTATAAGTGCTCACATCAAAACACAAGAAAACCTTCAAATAAACAATCTAATAATACATGTTAAAAACCTAGAAAAACAGGAGCAAACCAAACCAGAACTTAGGAGAAGAAAAAATAAAGATTAGAGCAGAAATAAATCAAATTAAAACTGAAGTATAAAAAAGTGAAACAAAATGTTAGTTTTTTAAAAAGTTAAACAAAATTGACAAACTTTTAGCCAGACTAACAAAAAAAGAAAGAAGATCCAAATAAATAAAATCAGAAATGAAAAAGGAGCCATTAGAACTGATACTGCAGACATTCTAAGGATCATTAGTGGCTAATATGAACAAATATACCCCAATAAATTGGAAAATCTGGAAGAAATGGACAAATTCCTAGACACATAAAAACTACCAAGGTTGAACCAGAAAGAAATCTGATATGGTTTGGCTATGTCTCCACTCAAATCTCACCTTGAATTGTAATAATCCCCATGTGTCAAGGGTGGTGCTAGGTGGAGCTAATTGAACTATGGGGATGTTTTCCCATACTGTTCTTGTGATAGCAAATAAGTCTCCTATCATCTGATGGTTTTATAAATGGGAGTTCTCCTGCACAAGCTCTCTTGCCTGTCACCATGTAAGATGTGACTTTGCTCTTCATTCACCTTCTGTAATGATTGTGAGGCCTCCCCAGCCATGTGGAACTATGAGTCAATTAAATCTCTTTTCTTTATAAATTACCCAGTCTTGTTTATGTCTTTGTAAGCAGCATGAGAACAGACTAATACAGTAAATTGGTATCAGTAGAGTGGGGTGCAGCTGTAAAGATACCCAAAAATGTGGAAGCAACTTTGGAGATGAGTAAGAAGCAGAGGTTGGAACAGTTTGGAGGAATCAGAAGACAGGAAAATGTAGGAAAGTTTGAAACTTCCTGCAGACTTGTTAAATGGCTTTGACCAAAATGCTGATAGTGATATGAGCGATAAAATCCATGCCAAGTTGGTCTCAGATGGAGATGAGGAACTTGTTGAGAACTGGAGCAAAGGTGACTCTTGTTATGCTTCAGCAAAGAGACTGGTGGCATTTTGCCCCTGCCCTAGAGAACTGTGGAAATTTGGACTTGAGAAAGATGATTTAGGACATCTGGTGGAAGCAATTTCTAAGCAGCAAAGTGTTCAAGAGATGACTTGGGTGCTGTTAAAAGAATTTAGTTTTATGTATTCATAAAGATATGGTTTGGAATTGGAACTTATGTTTAAAAGGGAAGCAGAGCATAAAATTTTGAAAAATTTGGAGCTTGATGATGCAATAAAAAAGAAAACTCCATTTTCTGAGAAGTTCAAGCCAGCTGCCAAAATTTACGTAAGTAACAAGAAACCAAATATTTACCACCAAGACAATGGGGAAAATGTTTCCAAGACATGTCAGATGTCTTCACAGCAGCCCCTCCCATCACAGGCCTGGAGGTCTAAAAGGAAAAAAATAATTTCATGGGTTGAACCATGGCCTTGTTGCTTTGTGCCATCTCAGGACTTGGTTCATTGCATTCCCAGCCATGTCTAAAAGGGGCCAACATCACTGTTGAACTCTAGCTTGGGCTGTTGCCTCAGAGGGTTCAAGCCCCAACCCTTGGTGGCTTCCACATGGTTTTGGGCCTGTGGGTGCACAGAAGTCAAGAATTGACGTTTGGGAACCTCTGCCTAGATCTCAGAGGGTGTATGAAAAATGCTTGCATGCCCAGGCAAAAGTTTGCTACAGGGATAGAACCCTCATGAACCTCTGTTAGGGCAGTATGGAAGGGAAATGTGGGGTTGGAGCCGCCACACGGAGTTCCAACTGGGGCACTGCCTAGTGGAGTTGTGAGAAGAAGGCCACCATCCTCCAGACCTCAGAATGGTAGATTCACCAACAGCTTGCACCATGCACCTGGAAAAGCTGCAGACATAACACCAGTCCATGAAAGCAGCCAACAGCGAGGCTATACCCTAAAAAGTCACAAGGACAGGGATGCCCAAGGCCATGAGAGCCCACCTCTTGCATCAGTATAATCTGGATGTAAGACATGGAGTCAAGGAGATCATTTTGGAGCTTTAATATTTTACTGCCCCATTGGATTTTGGACTTTCATGGGGTCTGTAGTCCCTTTGTTTTGGCAGATTTCTCCCACTTGAAATAGATGTATTTATCCAATGCCTGTACTCCCATTGAATCCAGGAAGTAACTAATTTGCTTTTGGTTTTACAGGCTCATAGGTGGAAGGGACTTGCTTTGTCTCAGATGAGACTTTGGACGGTGGACATTATTTAAGTCTTTGGGAGACTGTTGGAAAAGCATGATTGGTTTTGAAATGTGAGGACATGAGATGTGAAAGAAACCAGGTGTGGAATGGTATGGTTTGGCTGTGTCCCCGCCCAAATCTTACCTTAAATTGTAATAATCCCCATGTGTCAAGGGCAGGGCTAGGTGGAGATAATTGAATCATAGGGGTGGTTTCCCCTATACTGTTCTCATGGTAGTAAATAAGTCTCACAAGATCTGATGGTTTTATAAGTGGGAGTTCCCTTGCACAAGCTCATTTGCCTACTATTATGTAAGATGTGGCTTTGCTCCTTATTAGCCTTCTACCACAATTGTGAGACCTCTCCAGCCATGTGGAACTGTGAGTCAATTAAACCTCGCTCCTTTATAAATTACCCAGTCTTGGGTATGTCTTTATTAGCAGCCTGAAAACAGACTGATACAAAATCCAAAACCCAAACAGATGAATAATAAGTCACGAGGTAGAAGTTGTATGAAAAAGTCTCTCAGTAAAGAAAAACTTGGGACCCAATAATTCACTGGTGAATTCCATCTAACATTTAAAGAAGATCTAATACCAAGCCTACTCAAATTATTCAGAAAAAAAGAGGAAAAGGGAATACTTTGAAATTCATTCCACAAGCCTAGCATTGCTCTGGTATCAAAAACAGACAAAGACACATAAAGAAATTGCAGGCCAATATCTCTAAAGAATATTGATGCAAAAATCCTCAGCAAACTACTAGTAAACCAAATTCAACAACACATTAGAAAGATCATTCATCATGACCCAGTGCAATCCCTGGGATGCAATGATGGCTCAATGTATGCAAATCAATCAATGTGATACATAATATCAACAGAATAAAGGATAGAAATCTATTAAAATGAGTCTTATGACAGACATTAACTCTGTTCAGACTATATTTGGCTAGTTTCTATTTAATATTTAAATCTTCCCATAATAAAATGCAGTGATTAACTGTAAAAATAAATATCCAATAAGATAAGAAAACCATTAGTAGATTCAAAGCCTTTACTGTTGCTATTATGATTAAGCCAAGAAATGGTTGCTTCCCAAGAAAAAACACATCTGTTGTTAAAATACATCCCTTGTTATACTTAGGGCAAGTTATAAACCTCATTTTTTTAACAGTAGAATTTTTCCAGTTAATCATTTATTATCAGTGAACCCCAGACATGACAAGCAGTCTAGTCTCGAAATTTTATTAGTTGGTTGTTACCATCACACTAACAATCTCCATTTTTCACAAGATGAAACTGTAATATCTTTAGGTCATTTTGCAGTTTGATTTCTCTGCCTGGCTTCTAAAGTTAGAACAAAGGTGGGGAAAGATGTGATTAACACACATTCAGTAAAGCATGTCACACATACTCTCCCTGCACCCCATCCCCAAGCAGTAGGTTACCCTTAAAATCAAATAGATCAGTGGTCTTCATTTAGCATCAAACTGTTATCTAGAGACAGTTTAGTGTCATACTATGGGGATTAAGCTTGACTTTGTATTTTGCTGGGCAACTTACTCTGGAAGTTTCAAAGGACAACAGAAGGTCTGACACAGGAACTTAGAAAAATGAAGTAGAAAAACCATATGATTATTTCAATTGATGTTGAAAAAGCATTTAATAAAATTCAACATCCTTTAATGATAAAAAAAATTCTCAAAAAACTGGGGAAACAAGTAACATATCTCAACATGACCAAAGTCATATATGACAGACCCACAATGAGGGTCTTCCTCAATGAGGAAAGAGTGAAAACCTTTTCTCTAAGATCCATAACACAACAAGGAGACCCATGTAAATGCTGTTCTTAAATCTAGTACTGGAAGTCCTAGCTAGAGCAATCAGACAAGAGCAGAATATAAAGGGCATCCAAATTGGAAAAGAAGAAATCAAATTATTCCTGTTTTGCTGAGAATACGATAATATATTTAGAAAAGTCTAAAAACTCCACAAAAAACTATTAGAACCGACAAATTCGGTAAAGTTGCAGTGTACAAAATCAACATGCAAAAATCAGTAGCATTTCTATATGTCAACAGTGAACAGTCTGAAAAATACTTAAAAGTTATCCCATTTACAATAGCCACACATAAAATTATATATCTAAGAATTAACCTAACCAAAGAAGTGGGAGATTTCTATTATGAAAACAATAAAACACTGATGAAAGAAATTGAAAACGCTAAAAATTGAAAAAATGTTCCATGTTCAGGGATGGGAAATTTTAAATTAGTTCAACCATTGTGGAAGAAAGTGTGGAAATTCCTCAAGGATTTAGAACTAGAAATACCACTTGACCCAGCAATCCCATTACTGGGTATATACCCAAAGAATTATAAATCATTCTATTATAAAAACACATACACACATATCTTTATTGCAGCACTGTTCATAATAGCAAAGACTTGGAATCAACCCAAATGCCCATCAAAGATAGACTGGATAAAGAAAATATGGCACATATGAACCATGAAATAGTATGCAGCCATAAAAAAGGATGAGTTCAAGTCCTTTGCAGGGACATGAATGAAGCTGGAAACCATTATTCTCAGCAAAGGAACACAAGAACAGAAAACCAAATACTGCATGTTCTCACTCATAAGTGGGAGTTGAACAATGAGAACACATGTACACAGGGAGGGGAACATCACACACCAGGGCCTGTCAGGGGGTAGGGAGTTAGAAGAGGGACAGCATTAGGAAAAGTACCTAATGTAGATAACAGGTAGATGGGGTGCTGCAAACCACCATCGCACGTGTATACCTATGTAACAAACCTGCACGTTCTGCACATGTACCCCAGAACTTAAAGTATAATAAAACAAATTGGAAGAATCAACAATGTTAAATTATCCACATTACCTAAAGCAATCTACAGATTCAATGCAAATCCTATTAAAATACCAAAGTCCTCGCCCACAGTACTAAAAAACTATTCTAAAATGTATACGGAACCATAAATAAAACAAAACAAAACAAAAAAATCAAAAACAGAACAGTCACAGCTATCCTAACAAAAAACAACAAAAATGAAGAAATCACATTACCTGACTTCAAATTATGCTAAATCTATAGGAACCAAAACAGCATGGTACTGGCATGAAAAGACACATAGATCAGTGGAACAGAATAGAAAACCCAGAAATAAATCCATGTATCTACAGTGAAGTCATTTTTGACAAAGGTGCCAATAATATACATTGGGGAATGGACCATCTCTTCAATAAATGGTGCTGGGAAAACTGGATATCCATATGCGAAAGAATGAAACCAGACCCCTTTCTCTCACTATATACAAGAGTGAAATCAAAATGGATTAAAGTCTTGAATTGAAATCTCAAACTATGAAACTACAGCAAGAAAACACTGGGGAAAATATCCAGGACATTGGCCTGGGCAAAAATTTCTTGAGCAATACTCCACAAGCACAGGTAACCAAAGCAAAAATGGGCAAATGAGATCACATGAAGTTAGAAAGTTTCTGCACAACAAAGGATGCAATCAACAAAGTGAAGAAATGACCCACAGAGTGGGAGAAAATTTTGCCTTTCTGACAAGGGTTTAATAACCAGAGTCTATAAAGAGCTCTAACAACTCTATAGGGAAAAATCTTACAATCCAATTAAAAAGGGAGCAACACATTTAAATAGACATTTCTCAAAAGGAGGCATACAAATGGCAAACAGGCATATGAAAATGTGCTCAACGTCACTGATCATCAGATAAATGCAAATTAAAACTACAATGAATTATCATCTCACTCTGGTTAAAACGGATTTTATCCAAAATAGGCAATAACAAACGTTAGCGAGGATACGAAGAAAAAGGAACACTTTTACATTCTGGGTGGGGGTTTAAATTTGTACAACCACTATGGAGAACAGTTTGGAGGTTCCTCCTAATCTAAAAATAGAGCTACCATATGATCCAGTAATCCCGCTGCTGCGTATGTACTTAAAAGAAAGGAAATCAGTATATCAAAGAGATATATGCTTACCTAGGTTTGTTCCAGCACTGTTTACGACAGCTAAGATTTGGAAGCAACCTAAGAGCCCATCAACAGATGAATGGATAAAGAAAATATGGTAAATATAAACAATGGAATATTATTCAGCCACAAAAAGAATGATATTCAGTCATTTCCAACAATATAGATGGAAACGGAGATCATTATAAGCCAGGCACAGAAAGAAAAACATCACATGTTCTCACTTATTTGTGGGATCTAAAAATAAAAACAATGTAACTCATAGACATAGAGAGTAGGATAGTTTTCAGAGGCTAGGGAGGGTAATGGAGTGTAGGTGGGGAAGTGGGGATGGGTAATGGATACAAAAAAATAGCTGGGTTTAAATTGTGACTCTAGCTGTGTGACCTAACAGAAGTTACCTACCCACTCTAAGGTTCATCTTGCTTATCTGTAATTACCAGGATAATTAAATTTTAAATACTTCACAGGGTTGGAAGAACTAAAAAAGACCATGAACCGTATATCACATATTGGTTAAAAGCACGAACTCTGTATTCATACTACGTAGATTTAAGCTGAGCTCTACTCTCTACTAGCTGTGTGACCTTGGAAAAGTCACTTAACCTCCCTGTCCTTCAATTTTATCCTCTGTAAAATGTAAACAATAATGGTACCTACTGTGACTGGTAGTTGTGAGTATTCAGTGATTTAAAATATATGTGAAGTATTTATAATAGTAGCTGGCACTGGCACATAATAAGAATTAGTAAATATTAACTACTATATGTGTTTTATTTAAATAAAGTCCCTTGTACCATTCCTGATACATAGTAAGTGCTCAATAAATGATTGTTAAAATGCCCAAATATAAAAAAAAAAAATGGTTGGAAAGAAGAAATAAGACCTGCTATTTGATAGCACAACAGGGTGACTATAGTTAACAATAGCTTAATTGTACACGTAGAAATAACTAAAAGAGTCTAATTGGATTGTTTGTAACTCAAAGGATAAATGCTTGAGAGGATGGATACCTCATTCTCCATGATGTGCTTCTTTCACATTGCACTCCTGTATCAAAACACCTCATATACCTCATAGATATATATACCTATTATGTACCCAAAAAAAAAAAAAAAACCAAAAAAACCCAATCAACAAACAAATCAAAAATTAGACGTGCAATGTGAAAAAAAGAATGTAGGGTCTCAAAAGTCAGTTTGTAGCTCTTCTCTCTTAAATATTCCATTTCACCTGGAGGACTCACTCTCAGGGGGTGTATATTCTTCTCTAGGAGGCTCAGATACTTGCAGGTCAAGTCTTAATGGACTTGGCAATGAGGGAGTAGTTGTTGACATACTTCCCAAATCCCAAGAAAGTCCTGAATTATTGATACTGGTAAGGCATCCACAAGTCTCAATGATCAATGTTTTCATGGCTCCATGCTGTTCCACTTGATAAATGATATAACTCATGTATTTTATTTAAGTCCAGCAAAACAAGGATTTGTTGAAAACTGACTTAGGGCCAGCCATATTTAGGCTACTGGGTTTTTGATGAGCCTCTATTAATGTAATTTTTAAAACCACATTACTGAGGTATGACTGACATGTAAAAACTGTACATATTTAATGTATACAACTAAATGAGTCTGAGGATAAGTATATTTTCATGAAACCATCACAACCATCAAGACCATAGACATATCTATCACCTCCCAAAGTTTTCTTCTGTCTTCTTCACTATAATAATTGTTTCTTGTGAGACTACCTAACATAAGAACTCCCCTCTTATCAATTTTTTTTTTTTTGAGACGGAGTTTCACTCTTGTCACCCAGGCTGGAGTGCAATGTCGCGATCTCGGCTCACCGCAACCTCCGCCTCCTGGGTTCAAGCAATTCTCCTGCCTCAGCCTCCCAAGTAGCTGGGACTACAGGCACGCGCCACCATGCCCAGCTAATTTTTTGTATTTTTAGTAGAGACGGGGTTTCACCATGTTGACCGGGATGGTCTCGATCTCTGGACCTCGTGATCCACCCGCCTCGGCCTCCCAAAGTGCTGGGATTACAGGCTTGAGCCACTGCACCCGGCCCTCAAATTTTAACTATACAACACAGTTAAGTATAAGCATTATGCTGTCTGGTAACTCTCCAGGACTTATTTACCTTGCCTAACAGAAACTTTGTATCCTTTGACCATCATCTCCACATTTTCCCCACCCTCCAACCCCTGACAACTAACATGTTTTGTATGAGTTCGCCTGTATTAGATTCTTTATATAAGCGTTATCATATAGTGTTGGTTTTTCTTTGCCTGGCTTATTTCACATAGCATCATATCCTCCAGCTCCATCCATGTCATCACAAAATGGCAGAATTTCCTTTTTTTTTTTTTGAGACGGAGTTTTGTTCTTGTTGCTCAGACGAGTGCAATGGTGCGATCTCAGCTCACCGCAACCTCTACCTCCCGGGTTCAAGTGATTCTCCTGCCTCAGCCTCCCGAGTAGCTGGGATTATAGGCATGCAACACCATGCCTGACTAATTTTGTATTTTAAGTAGAGACGGAGTTTCACCATGTTGGTCAGGCTGGTCTTGAACTCCCAGCCTCAGGTGATCTACCCGCTTCAGCCTCCCAAAGTGCTGGGATTACAGGCATGAGCCACTGCGCCCGGCAGAATTTACTTGTTTTTAAAGAATGAATAATATTTCACTGTATGTATATATCACATTTTCTTTATCCATTCATGTGCCAATGGACATTTAGGTTGTTTTCATGTCTTGGCTATTGTGAATAATGTTGCAATAAACATTGAAATACAAATATCTCTTTCAGATCCTGATTTCAATTTCTTTAGATAAATACCTAGGAGTGGGACTGCTAAACCATATGATAGTTTTATTTTTAATTTTTTGAGAAACCATCACACTGTTTTCCATAATGGCCGTAACAATTTACACTCTCATCAAAACTGTACAGTAATTCTTCCTTCTCCACATAGTAACCAACATTTGTCATCTTTTACTTTATTTTTTAAAAAATAATAACCATCCTAACAGTTGTGATGTGATATCATATTGTGATTTTGATTTGCATTTCCCTAATGATTAATAATGCTGAGCACCTTTTCACATACCTTTTGATTGTATGTTTTCTTTGGGAAAAACATGTCTATTCAGGTCCTTTACCCCTTTTTAAATTTATTTTATTTTATTTTTAATTTTAATTTTATTTTATTTTATTTATTTTTATTTATTTATTTATTTTTTTAAAGATGGGGTTTCACCATGAAGGCCAGGCTAGTCTTGAACTCCTGACCTCAGGTGATCCACCCACCTTGGCCTCCCAAAGTGCTAGGATTACAGGCGTGAGCCACCGCACCTGGCCCCCTTTATTCCTTTTTAATTTGGGTTATTATTAATCTTTTGCTATTGAGTTGTAGGCATTCCTTATATATTTGATTATTAATCCCTTTATCAGATATATGGTTTGTAAATATTTTTTCCCAATCCATAGGATGGCTTTTCATTTTTTTTATCGTGTCCTTTGCTGCTCAGTGGTTTTTTAGTTTGATGTAGTTCACTTGCTTATTTTTGCTTTTGTTGCTTAAAATCATTGCCAAGACCAATGTGAACAATATTTTCCCTGTTGTTTTCTTCTAGGATTTTTATGGATTCTGGTCTTATATTTAAGTCTGTATTCAATGCAGGTTAATTTTTGTATATCATTTAATATAAAGGGCCAATTTCACATTTTTGCACGTGAATATCCAATTTTCCCAACACAATTTAATATTATTTTTCATTTAAAAAACATTTACTTATATTTTATATGTTTTGTTTTTAAAATTTTTTGTAGATATTTTAGTCTTTATTGGTTCACCTTTTTTTAAAAATAATTTAGTTTTTGTGAGTACATACTAGGTGTATATGAGTTAGAGGAGATATTTTAACACAGGGATGCAATGCATAATAATCACATCAGAGTAAATAAGGTATCTATCATCTAAAGCATTTTCCCTCTGTGATGCAAACAACTCAGTTATACTCTTTTAGTTATTTTAAAATGTTCAATTAAACTGTTTTTATTATAGTCACTCTGTTGTGCTAGCAAACACTAGGTCTAATACATTCTTTCGATTTTTTTTTTTTTTTTTAACAATTAAGGATCCCCACTTTCCCACACCACTGAATTACCCTTCCCAACCTCTGGTAAACATCCTTCTACTCTCTATCTCCATGAGTTCAATTGTTTCCGTATTTAGCTCTCACAAATAAGCCTGAACATTTGAAGCCTGTGTTTCTGTGCTTGGCTTATGTCCCTTAGCATAATAGCCTCCAATTCCATTCATATTGCAAATGACAGAATCTCAGTATTTTTTATGGCTAAATAATACTCAGTTGTGTATACCTACCACATTTTCTTTATCCATTCATTTATTGATGAACACTTCAATTGCTTCCAAATCTCAGCTATTGTCAATAGTGCTGCAATAAATATGACAGTGCAGATATCTCTAAGATATATTGCTTTCCTTTCTTTTGGATATATACCCAGCAGTAGGATTGCTGTATCATATGGTAGCTCTATTTTTAGTTTTTTGAGGAACCTCCAAACTGTTCTCCATAGTCGTTGTACTAATTTACACCCCCACTCAACATATACAAGGGTTCCCTTTTCTCCACATCCTTAC
The DNA here is from genome assembly GCF_030222135.1 of Aotus nancymaae. Taxonomy (NCBI): domain Eukaryota; kingdom Metazoa; phylum Chordata; class Mammalia; order Primates; family Aotidae; genus Aotus; species Aotus nancymaae. Next base: position 3,914,935 of record NW_026988472.1, read on the forward strand.
CAACATTTGTTATTGCCTGTGTTTTGGGTAAAAGCCATTTTAACTGGAGTGAGGTGATATTTCATTGTAGTTTTGATTTGCATTTCTCTGATGATGTTGAGCACATTTTCATATGCCTGTTTGCCATTTGTATGCCTTCTTTAGAGAAATGTCTATTTAAATGTTTTCCTCCTTTTAAAATTGGCTAAGATTTTTCCCTATAGAGTTGTTTGAGCTGCTTATACATTCTGGTTATTAAACCCTTGTCAGAAAGGTAGTTTGAAAAATTTTTCTCCCACTCTGTGGGTCATTTCTTCACTTTGTTGATTGCATCCTTTGTTGTGCAGAAACTTTCTAACTTCATGTGATCTCATTTGCCCATTTTTGCTTTGGTTACCTGTGCTTGTGGAGTATTGCTCAAGAAATTTTTGCCCAGGCCAATGTCCTGGATATTTTCCCCAGTGTTTTCTTGCCGTAGTTTCATAGTTTGAGATTTCAATTCAAGACTTTAATCCATTTTGATTTCACTCTTGTATATAGTGAGAGAAAGGGGTCTGGTTTCATTCTTTCGCATATGGATATCCAGTTTTCCCAGCACCATTTATTGAAGAGATGGTCCATTCCCCAATGTATATTATTGGCACCTTTGTCAAAAATGACTTCACTGTAGATACATGGATTTATTTCTGGGTTTTCTATTCTGTTCCACTGATCTATGTGTCTTTTCATGCCAGTACCATGCTGTTTTGGTTCTTATAGATTTAGCATAATTTGAAGTCAGGTAATGTGATTTCTTCATTTTTGTTGTTTTTTGTGAGGATAGCTTAGGCTATTCTAGGTATTTTGTTGTTCCATATGAATTTTAGGAGTGTGTTTTCTATTTCTCTAAAGAATGCCGTTAATAATTTGGTCAGGACTGCATTGACTCTGTAGATTGCTTTTTGTAGTATAGATATTTTAACAATATTGATTCTTCCAATTCATAAGCATGGAATAGCGTTCCAGTTTATTGTTGTCTTCAATTTATTGCATCAATGTTTTATAGTTCTCATTGTCAAAATATTTTATTTATCTGGTTAAGTTAATTTGTAGGTATTTTATTTTATCTGTAGATATTGTAAATGGAATTACTTTCTTGATTCTTATTTTAGATGGTTTGCTCTTGGCATTAAGAAATGGTTCTGATTTTTGCATGTTGACTTTTTATCCTGAAACTTTACTGAATTTGTTTATCAGTTCCAATAGTTTTTGTGGAATCTTTAGAATTTTCTAAATATAAAATCATATCACCTGCAAATAAGAATAATTTGTCTTCTGCCCTTCCAATTTGTATGCATTTTGTTTCTTTCTCTTGTCTGATTGCTTTAGTTAGGACTTCCTGTACTATGCAGAATAACAGTGGTGACAATGGGCATCCTTATTGTGGTCAAGATCTTAGGCAAAGGCTTTAAATTTTTCCAATTCAGTATAATACTAGCTGTGAGTCTGTCATATATATAAAGTCTGCTTTTATTACTCTGGTATATTCCATCTATACCCAGTTTGTAAAGCACATTTAACATAAAGTTATGTTGAATTTTTATTAAATGTATTTTCAGCATCAATTGAAATGATCACAAATAATCATTTCAACTGATCATGAATGATCATTTCAATTGAATATGAAATAATCATGAATGATCATTGCTATACAAAATGAATGAATAAATTTTGCTATTCATTCTGTTGTTATGATGCTTCACATTGTTTAATTTGCATATTCTGAACCATCCTTGAATCTCTCGGATAAATCCCAGTTGGTTATGATGAAAGATGTTTTGGATGGGCATGGTGGCTCACATTTGTAATCCCAGCACTTTGGGAGTCCGAGGTGGGTGGATCACGAGGTCAGGAGTTTGAGACCAGCCTGGCCAATATGATGAAACCCTGTCTCTGCTAAAAATACAAAAATTAGCTGGGTGCGGTGGTGTGTGCCTGTAGTCCCAGCTGCTTGGGAGGCTGAGGCAGGAGAATTGCTTGAACCTGGGAGATGGAGATTGAATTGAACCAAGATGGTATCACTGCATTCCAGCCTGGGTGACAGAGCAAGACTGTCTCAAAAAAAAAAAAAAATCTTTTTAATGTACTGTTGAATTCTGCCTGCTAGTATTTTGTTGAGAATTTTTGCATTAACACTCATTAGTGATACTGGCCTGTGGTTTTCTGTTTTTGGTGTGTCTCTGTCTGCTTTTGTTAATACTGGCCTCATGGAATAAATTTGGAAGTATTCCCTCCTCTGCTAGTTTTTGGAATAGTTCGAATAGGAGTGGTATTAGTTCTTCCTTAAATGTTTCACAAAATTTAGCAGTGAATGTATCAGGTCTCAGGCCTTTCTTTGCTGGGATAATGTCAACTACGGCTTCAATCTCATTACTTGTTTTTGGTCTGTTCGGGTTTCAAATTTACTTATGGTTCATTCTTGGTAAACTGTACGTTTCTAGCAATTTATCCATTTCATTTAGATTTTCTAATTTATTGGCATATAGTTGCTCATAATAGCCACTAATGATCCTGTGAATTTCTGTGGTATCATTTATAACATCTCCTTTTTCATCTCTGATTTTATTTATTTGGATCTCTTTTTTTTTGTTTTGTTTTTCTTAGTCTGGCTAAAGGTTTGTCAGTTTTGAACTTTTCAAAAAACCAATTTTTGTTTAGTTGATCCTTTGTATTTTCTTTTTCTCAAATTCATTTATTTCTGTTGTAATCTTTAGTATCTCTTTTGTTCTACTAATTTTGGGTTCGGGTTGCTCTTGCTTTTCTAGTTAAGATGTATGATTATATTGCTTATTTAATGTTTATCTTGTTTTTTGATGTAGGCAGTTACAGCAATCAACTTCCCTCTTTATACTGGTTTTGCTGTATCCCACAGGTTTTGGCATGTTGTGTTTTCATTATCACTTGTGTCAAGAAATGTTTTAATTTCCTTCTTAATTTCATTGTTGATTCACTGGTCATTAGGGAGCATACATTTAATTTTCATGTGTTTGTATAGTTTCTAAAATTCTTATTATTCATTTCTAGTCATTGTGTTCAGAGAAGATGCTTGACATTATTTCAGTTTTTTGAATGTTTTAAGATTTGTTTTGTGACCTAAATTATGATATTTCTTTGAGAATGATATTTGTGCCAAGGAAAAAAATGTTTATTCTGCAGCCATTAAATGAAAGGTTCTGTAATTATTTATTAGGTTTATGTGGTCTATAGTGCAGAGTATGTTTGATGATTCTTTGCTGATTTTCTGTCTGGAACATCTGTCTAATACTGAAAAAGGGGTACTGAAGTCTCCAGCTATGATTGTATTGGAGTCTATCTCTCTCTTTGGCTGTAATAATATTTGCTTTATATATCTGTGTACTCCAGTGTTGCATGCATATATATTTGCAACTGTTATATCTTCTTGCTCGGTTGACTCCTTTATCATTCTATAGTGACCTTCTTCTCTAATTGTTTTGGTTTTGAAATCTGGTTTGTCTGATACAAGTATAGCTACTGATGGTCTATTTGGGTTTCCTTTGGAATGAAATATCTTTTTACATCCCTTCGTTTTTAATCTATATGTTTATTTATAGAGGAAATGTGTTTCTTGTAGGCAATAAATCATTGGGTCCTGATTTTTTATCCATTGAGCCTCCCTCTGTGTTTTGATTAGAGAGTTTAGTCCATTTATATTCAATATCATTATTGATAAGTAGTTACCCTTTCCATTTTGTCATTTGTTCTCTGTTTTGTCATCTTCTCTTCCTTCTTTCCTTTCTTCCTGTCTTCCTTATAGTGAAGGTAGTTTTCTCCAGTGCTATGATTTAATCTCTTGTTTCTTATTTTTTGTGTATTTTTTAATTTGACGTTACCATGAGGCCTGTAAATACTACCTTATAACCTATTATCTAAAGCTAATAACTACTTAACACTGCTTGCATAAACAAAAAACAATCAAAAATAAAACTAATAAAACTGATAAAAACTCTATACTTCATTCCTCTGCTTTTAAACTTTTTGTTGTTTCTATTTATATCTTTTTGTACTGTCTATGTCTTGAAAAGTTATTGTAGTTGCTTTGATGGATTATTTGTTCAGTCTTTCTACTAAAGATTTAGTGGTTTACACACCACAGTTGCAGTACTATAATATTCTGTGTTTTTCTACAGACTTACTATTGCCAGTGAGTTTTGGACCTTCAGATTATTTCTTAATGCTCATTAACATCCTTTCTTTCTGACTGAAGAAAGAACTCTCCTGTCCTTTAAGGTTTACACTAAAAAGTCTGCTGCCAGATATATTGGAGCTCCAGTGCATGTTATTTGTTTCTTTTCTCCTGCTGCTTTTAGGATGCTTTCTTCATCTCTAACCTTTGAGAATTTGGCTATTTAATGCCTTGAGATAGGATTATTTGGGTTAAATTTGCTTGGTGTTCTATAAACTACTTGTATTTTGACACTGATATCTTTTTCTTCTCTGTTGTTTTTCCTTTGAATAAACTTTCTATCCTATCTCTCTACTTCCTCTTCAAGGTCAATATTGATTTGCCCTTTTGAAGCTATTTTCTAGATCCTTCATTGTTTTTAATTCTTTCTCCTTTTGTCTTCTCTAACTACATATTTTAAAATGTCCTGTCTTTATGCTCACTAATGATTTCTTCTGCTTGACCAATTATGCTATAAAATAACTGATGAATTTCTTACTAGGCTAATTGCATTTTTTTTAGCTCCAGAATTTTTGCTTGAGTCTTTTAAATTATTTCAATCTCTTTGTTACACTTGTCTGATAGAACTCTGAATTCTTTGTGCTACCTTGAATTTCTCTGAGTTTTGTCCAAGTAACTATTTTCAATTCTCTTTCTGAAAGGTCACATTTCTATTTCTCCAGCATTGGTCCCTGGTTCTTTATTTAGTTCATTTGGTGAGGTCATGTTTTCCTGGATGGTCTTGATGCTTGTGGTTATTTGTCAGTTCTGGGCATTGAAGAGTTAGGTATTTATTGTAATCTTCATATTCTGTGCTTGTTTATGCCCATCCTCCTTGGGAAGGCTTTCCAGGTATTTGAATGAATTTAGTTGTGATCTAAGTTATGTTTGCATGAGTGGGTACCCCAAGTCCATTAATGCTGTGGTTTTTCTAGACTAATAGATGTACCATCTTGATGTTCTTGAATAAGATCGAGAAAAATTCTATTGATTACCAGGCAGAGACCCTTGTGTACTTCTTTTACTTTCTCCCAAAATCTCTCTCTTTGTTCTGATCCACCTGCAACTGAGGGTGGGGTGACACAAGCATCCCAGTGGCCATCGCCACTGAGACAGTGCTTGTCAGACCTTAAGTCAGCACAACCCTGGGTCTAAGCCAAGACCCACTTGTGCCAGTACCTAGGTACTATGTTCACACAAGGCCCTAGGGCACTACAATAAGAAGATGGCAAGGCCAGTCATGCTTGTGTCCTTCCCTTCAGGGTAGCGAGTTCCCCCGGCCCCTGGTGGGTCCAGAGATAACCCGTAGGAGCCACGGACTGCAGTCAAAAACCTTAGAAGTCCACCTCATGTTCTATTATAATGCAGATGAGCTGGCACTCATACAACAAGACACAGTCCTTTCCACTCTTCTCTTTCCTTTCCACAGCCGGAGGAGCCTCACTCCATGACCACCACCATCACAGGTCCACAGAGAGTACTGCTGGACTACTGCTTATGTTCTCTTAAGGCTCAAGGGCTCTTCAGTCAGCTTATAACTGTCCTGAGACTCACCTTTCAGGGCAGTGGGCTCCACTCTGGCTCAGGGCAGGTCCAGAAATGCCGTGCAAGAGCATTTCTGAACTTTCACTAAAATCAAGGACCCCAAGAGCAAACTTGCTGCTCTATCTCCCTGTGGCAATACTAGTACCTAGGGCGCAAAACGAAGTCCCCTTTACTTTTCCCTCCATGTTTCTCAAGCAAAAAGAGTGCCTTCCTGTAGCCACCACAGTTGGAAATTTGCCGAGTTTCATCTGAAGCCAGTAAATCTGAGTCTTACCCAAGGCCTATTGCTTACTACCTGGGTACTACCTCTGATTATTCATGGACCAAGGGCTCTTTAGTCAGCAGGAGATGGGTCCTGCCAGAGCCAGGTCATTCCCTTTAAAGCAGCAGCTTCCCTTCTGGTCTGTCTGTCTAGAAATGTCATCCAGAAGGCTAGGGCCTTGAAAGGGGGCCTCATGTCTCTGACTGGTATCAACGTCAGTTTTTATGCCAGTATCATACTATTTGGTTACTATAGCTTTGCAATATAGTTTGAAATAAGGAAATGTGTTGTCTTCAGCTTGTTCTTGCTTAAGATTGCTTTAGCTGTTGAGGGTCTTTTGTGCTACCATACTAACTTTAAGACTACTTTTTCTGTTTATCTGTAAAATGCCATAAACATTTTAACAATATTAATTTGTCTAACCTATGGACATGAGATATCTTTTCATTAATTTTTGTCATATTCAGTTTCTTTCATCAATGACTTACAGTTTTCAGTGCATAGGTATTTTATTTTGGTTAAATTTATTCCTAAGTGTTGTATTCTTTTTGATATTATTATTCATAGGATTGCTTTCATAATTTCTTTTTGGATAATTCATTGTTAGTGTATGGAAATGCAACTGATTCTTGTATGTTGACTTTGTTTACCGAATTTGTTCAGCCGTTCTAACAGTTTTTTAAGGAGACTATTTAGCAGCCTAAAATAATTTTGCCTAAAATTGTGACATAATCTAGAAAAATATGCATTTTCATGAGATTTATGACCAATTTTTCACTGTTTATTGGAAAAAATCGTGTTTTTTAAATCCATCAGGGCAGCCCTTTAAACTGATAAAAATCTCCATGGATGGAAAAATATGTGGAGATGCAGCTCCCTTTATGGATATCCTGTGGTATATGTTATGAAAATTCAGCATTAAAAATAACAATATGGGATGAAAATAATTTACCCATTCTGGTTTGCTCATTCAAAATCTGCTAGTTAATATATATTTGATTTCTCCTTAAAACTTCCACAGGTCATCAAGAGGTAGCACATTTTAGAATGCGGTTCTACAAAAAGATTGCGTAAACTAGGATATTGTCTCTCTCACTTGAAGTCTGACCTTAAGTAAGTAATTTAACCTTCTTTGCTTAGGTTATATTTTCTGTAAAATGGGAATGGTTATAGTATCTAATTCATAAAATTACTGTAAGAATTAAATTATGTAATACATAGCAAGTGTTCAGCCACAGTGCCTGTCATGGTAAGGACTCAATCATTGTCATCAACTACCGTTATTAAATAGGACTCCAACAATCATATATTTCCCCAGTAGTCCTTTAGTCAGAGTCCACAGGTTCACTATTTCAGCTTCAGGGTGTTTCCTAGGTGGCTCTCTTAAAGCCAAGCATCGTGAATAAAGCTTAACAGTGATGGGTTCTTCCAGCCAATACTGTAGAGTTAATTAATTTCCCAGGCTCTTCAATTAGAGGGCACTGGAGAAGAGCTCAAATCAGAAAGTAATGTGGGCCAGGCATGGTCGCTAGTGCCTGTAATCCCAGCACTTTGGGAGGCAGACATGAGCAGATGATTTAAGGTCAGGAGTTTGAGACAGCCTGGCCAACATGGTAAAAGCCCATCTCTACTAAAAATACAAAAAGTAGCTGGGCGTGGTGACACAGGCCTATAATCTCAGCTACTTGGGAGACGACTGAGGAAGGAGAATTGCTTGAACCCGGGAGGTGGAGGTTGCAGTGAGCCTGGATCATGCCACTGCACTTCAGCCGAGACGACAGAGCAAGCAAGACTCCAACTCCACACACACCCCCGCAAAAAAAAAAAAAAAAAAAAAAAGAAAGAAAAAAGCAATGTGTCAGGTGTGGCAACTCCATTACCTTCTGCAGCTTTATTTCTTGTCTCAGATCATGAGGGAAAGATTCACTCATTGTCCTTTTAGACTGGTACATATGGCTTTCGCACACATCATGTTCTCAAACCCATGAATCAGAACTTGTAGACAGTTGATTGCAAGCATGAAATCCTTGGATAGGCCTCTCAGGTTCTCAATTAATAGATATTGTTTCTCAAAGCCTGGCAATTGTCACATCTGGAGCATCTCTATAGTAGGCTTCAACCCAGCCTTCTAACAAATGCTTTGTCCTCAGAAAACAAATCACACTCCTAGGGAACACCTACTGCTGTTATTAGCTGGTCAGTTAACAGTAAAGCTGTACAATCTGTCTGACAGTTTCCTCCAGTGTCAATGATCAGGAAATCTTGGGACACTAAAGAGCCCTGATGAATGAAAATGAGACTTACATTTAAATTTGACATACACAAAATAACACTATATGCCACTCCACATGTAGATACCATGTGCCCATTAAAAGCAGAATTTGCAGCACAAATTCCATTCATACTTTATTGCTACATGAGTGGTTCTTAATGTATGTACAAATATCCCAGGATCCCCAAGACACTCTCAGGGGTCCATGAGATGAAAAAATGTTTTACAATAATAGGAAGACATTATTTGCCTTATTCACTGCACTGATACTTGTCCTGATGGGGCAAGAGCAATGGTGGATTAAACTGTTAGTACCTTAGCACAAATGAAGGCAGCAGCAAAGTGAACTAGTAAATCTTATGTAGAAGAATATCACACATTTTAGTTTTAAAAATGTCAGTTTCACTTAAGAATACCTTGATAAAACTATATAAATTATTACTTTGATTAAATATTAACTATTAAGTATAAGTCTTTTTAATATTCTACGTGGCCAAAAGTACTTCTTCTGTACTTTGAAGTGCAATGTTTGTCTCACAAAAGGCACTTATATGATTGTTTGAGGTATGGGTGGAACTACCTGCTATTTTTACTGAACACTGTTTTTACTTGAAGGAGCAACTGGGAGACAAATTGTGGTAATTCATATTTGGGTCTTTGATAGAAATTTTACCAAAAATAAAATTTGAGTTTTCAAGCAAAAGTTAAAATTTTAAAAGATTTGTATCTGTTTCTATGAGGTAGAAATCTTTTTTAAAAAATACTTTAAGTTCTGGGGTACATGTGCAGAATGTGCAGGTTTGTTACATAGGTACGCATGTGCCATGGTGGTTTGCTACATCCGTCACCCTGTCACCTACATTCAGTATTTTTCCTAATGCTATCCCTTCCGCTACCCCCCACTCACCGACAGGCCCCGGTGTGTGATGTTCCCGTACCTGTGTCCGTGTGTTCTCATTGTTCAACTCCCACTTATGAGTGAGAACATGTAGTGTTTGGTTTTCTGTTCTTGTGTTAGTTTGCTGAGAATGATGGTTTCCAGCTTCATCCATGTCCCTGCAAAGGACATGAACTCATCCTTTTTTTTATAGCTGCATAATATTCTATGATGTATATCTGCCACATTTTCTTTATTCAGTCTATCATTAATGGGCATTCGGGTTGGTTCCAAGTCTTTGCTATTGTTAACAGTGCTGCAATAAACATACATGTGCATGTGTCTTTGTAATAGAATGATTTATAATCCTTTGGGTATACACCCAGGAATGGGATTTCTGGGTCAAGTGGTATTTCTAGTTCTAGATCCTTGAGGAACCACCACACTGCTGTCAACAATAGTTGAACTAATTTACACTCCCATCAACAGTGTAAAAGCATTCCTATTTCTCCACATCTTTAACAGCATCTGTTGTCTCCTGACATTTTGATGACAGCCATTCTAACTGGCATGAGATGGTATCTCAGTGTGGTTTTGATTTACATTTCCCTAATGACCAGTGATGATGAGCTTTTTTTCATATGTTTGTTGGCTGCATAAATGTCTCCTTTCGAGAAACGTCTGTTCATATCCTTTGCCCACTTTGTGATGATGTTGTTTGTTTTCTTCTTGTAAATTTGTTTAAGTTCTTTGTAGATTCTGGATATTAGTCCTTTGTCGGATGGATAGATTGTAAAAATTTTCTCCCATTCTGTAGGGTGCCTGTTGACTTTGATGATAGTTTCTTTTGCTGTGAAGAAGCTCTTAATTTTAGTTAAATCCTATTTGTTTATTTTGGCTTTTGTTGCCATTTCCTTTGGTGTTTCAGTCATGAAGTCTTTGCCCATGCTTATGTCCTGAATGATATTGCCTAGGTTTTCTTCTAGGGTTTTTACGGTTTTAGGTCTTACGTTTAAGTCTTTAATTCATCTTGAATTAATTTTTGTATAAGGTGTATGGAGGGGGATCTAGTTTCAGCTTTCTGCATATGGCTAGCCAGTTTTCCCAATACGATTTATTAAATAGGGAATTCTTTTCCCATTGCTTGTTTTTGTCAGCATTGTTAAAGATCAGATAGTTGTAGATGTGTGGTGTAGCATGATGCCTCCAGCTTTTTAAAAATTTTTTGCTAAGTATTGTCTTGGTTATGTGGACTCTTTTTTGGTTCCATATTAAAGTATTTTTTTCCAATTCTGTGAAGAAAGCCAACTGTAGCTTGACGTGAATAGCACTGAATCTATAAATTACTTTGGGCAGTGTGGCCATTTTTATGATATTGATTCTTCCTAATCACAAGAATGGAAGTTTTTCCATGTTTGTGTCCTCTCTTACTAACTTGAGCAATGGTTTGTAGTTCTCCTTGAAGAGGTCCTTCACATCCCTTGTTAGTTGTATTCCTAGGTACTTAATTCTCTTCGTAGCAATTGTAAATGGGATTTCACTCATGATTTGACTCTCTGTCTGCTATTGGTGTATAGGAATGCCTATATTTTTGCACATTGATTTTATATCTGGAGACTTTGCTGAAGTTGCTTATCAGCTTAAGGAGATTTGGGGCTGAGACAATGGGGTCTTCTAAATATACAATCATGTCATCTGCAAATAAAGACAACTTGACTTCCTCTTTTCCTAATTGGATACTTTTATTTCTTTCTCTTGCCTTATTGCCCTGGACAGAGCTTCTAATACTATCTCTGTTTTGGTACTAGTACCATGCTGTTTTGATTACTGTAGCCTTGTAGTATAGTTTGATGTCTGGTAGTGTGATGCCTCTCGCTTTGTTCTTTTTGCTTAGAATTGACTTGGCTATGCGGGCTCTCTTTTGGTTCCATATGAAATTTAAGGTGGTTTTTTCCAGTTCTGTGAAGAAGGTCATTGGTAGCTTGATGGGGATAGTGTTGAATCTGTAAATTATTTTGGGCAGTATGGCCATTTTCACGATATTGATTCTTCCTAACCATGAACATGGAATGTTTCTCCATCTGTTTGTGTCCTCTCTTATTTCGTTGAGCAGTGGTTTGTAGTTCTCCTTGAAGAGGTCCTTTATGTTCCTTTTTAGTTGTATTCCTAGGTATTTTATTCTCTTTGTAGCAATTGTGAATGGCAGTTCATTCTTGATTTGGCTCTCTTTAAGTCTGTTATTGGTGTATAGGAATGCTTGTGATTTTTGCACGTTGATTTTGTATCCTGAGACTTTGCTGAAGTTGCTTATCAGTTTCAGGAGATTTTGGGCTGAGACGATGGGGTCTTCTAGATATACAATCATGTCGTCTGCAAATAGAGACAATTTGACTTCCTCCTTTCCTATGTGAATACCCTTTATTTCTTTTTCTTGCCTGATTGCTCTGGCTAGAACTTCCAGTACTATATTGAATAGGAGTGGTGAGAGAAGGCATCCTTGTCTAGTGCCAGATTTCAAAGGGAATGCTTCTAGTTTTTGCCCATTCAGTATGATATTGGCTGTTGGTTTGTCGTAAATAGCTTTTATTATTTTGAGATACGTTCCGTCGATACCTAGTTTATTGAGGGTTTTTAGCATAAAGGGCTGTTGAATTTTGTCAAAGGCCTTCTCTGCATCAATTGAGATAATCATGTGGTTTTTGTCTTTGGCTCTGTTTATGTGTTACGTTTATAGACTTGCGTATGTTGAACCAGCCTTACATCCCCGGGATGAATCCTACTTGATCATGGTGGATAAGGTTTTTGATGTGCTGTTGCAATCGGCTTGCCAGTATTTTATTGAAGATTTTTGCATCTATGTTCATCATGGATATTGGCCTGTAGTTTTCTTTTCTTGTTGAGTCTCTGCCGGGTTTTGGTATCAGGATGATGTTGGTCTCATAAAATGATTTGGGAAGGATTCTCTCTTTTTGGATTATTTGGAATAGTTTCAGAAGGAATGGTACCAGCTCCTCTTTGTATGTCTGCTGGAATTCGGCTGTGAACCCATCTGGACCTGGGCTTTTTTTGGGTGGTAGGCTCTTAATTGCTGCCTCGACTTCAGACCTTGTTATTGGTTTATTCAGGGTTTTGTCTTCTTCCTGGTTTAGGCTTGGGAGGCGGCAAGTGTCCAGGAATTTATCCATTTCTTCCACGTTTTCTAGTTTATGTGCATAGAGTTGTTTGTAATAATCTCTGATGATGGTTTGAATTTCTGTGGAATCTGTGGTGATATCCCCTCTATTGTTTTTTATTGCATCTGTTTGGTTATTCTCTCTTTTCTTTTTTATTAATCTGGCTAGTGGTCTGTCTATTTTGTTGATCTTTTCAAAAAACCAGCTCCTGGATTTGATTTTTTGAAGGGTTTTTTTGTGTCTCTATCTCCTTCAGTTCTGCTCTGATCTTAGTTATTTCTTGTCTTCTGCTAGCTTTTGAGTTTTTTTGATCTGGCTCCTCTAGCTCTTTCAATTTTGATGATAGGGTGTCGATGTTAGATCTCTCCTTGCTTCTCATGTGGGCACTTATTGCTATATATTTTCCTCTAGAGACTGCTTTAAATGTGTCCCAGAGATTCTGGTATGTGGTGTCTTCGTTCTCGTTGGTTTCGAAGAACATCTTTATTTCTGCCTTCATTTCATTGTTTATCCAGTCAACATTCAGGAGAAAGTTGTTCAGTTTCCATGAAGCTGTGCGGTTCTGGGTTGGTTTCTGAATTCTGAGTTCTAACTTGATTGCACTGTGGTCTGAGAGACTGTTTGTTATGATTTCCGTTCTTTTGCATTTGCTGAGGAGTGATTTACTTCCAATTATGTGGTCAATTTTAGAGTAGGTGTGATGTGGTGCTGAGAAGAATGTATATTCTGTGGATTTGGGTTGGAGAGTTCTGTAAATGTCTATTAGGTTTGCTTGGTCCAGGTCTGAGTTCAAGTCCTGGATATCCTTGTTAATTTTCTGTCTCGTTGATCTAATATTGACAATGGGGTGTTGAAGTCTCCCACTATTATTGTGTGGGAGTGTAGGTCTCTTTGTAAGTCATTAAGAACTTGCTTTATGTATCTGGGTGCTCCTGTATTAGGTGCATATATATTTAGGATCGTTAGCTCTTCTTGCTGCATTGATCCTTTTACCATTATGTAATGTCCTTCTTTGTCTCTTTTGATATTTGTTGCTTTAAAGTCTACTTTATCAGAGATGTGAATTGCAACTTCTGCTTTTTTTTGCTCTCCATTTACTTGGTTCCTCTGGCCTGAATATCCTTGTTAATTTTCTGTCTCATTGATCTGTATAATATTGACAGTGGAGTGTTAAAGTCTCCCACTATTATTGTGTTGGAGCCGAAGTCTCTTTGTAGGTGTCTGGGAACTTGCTTTATGAATCTGGGTGCTCCTGTATTGGCTTCATATATATTTAAGATAGTTGGCTCTTTTTGTTGCATTAATCCCTTTACCATTATGTAATGTTATTGTCTCTTTTGATCTTTGTTTTTTTTCTCTTTCAAATATTTTTTATTGAAATGACAATAAAATAAAAAAAGAACAGTGATCATTTTTAACTAAATTTTTACTTTACAAATATAAAAATATAACCAAAACTTGTTTCCTTTATACATTTTCCATAAACGTAATACCAGAAAAGTTCTCAAAGCGAAACTGTAAATGAGGCTTGTATACTATGTCAACACAATAACCAAGTTTAAATTTCCAAATACGTGACCTTTCCCTCAACAGAACAGCGTAATCAATATATCTTCCCAACTTATCTCTATTTTACGATATGATCCATCACTAAATTACAAAATACACCTAAACTGGCTTAATGTAGACTTATCTAGGTTTTAGTTTTTCCACAAAAACAACCTTAATAAATATAATAAAAACTAATATTAAAATGTATTTTATGGCTCAAGTCAAATTACAGTATTAGGTTTCTCATCACTTATTTGAACAACAAAGGCAAACTGCTTGAAATGAGTCCAGTTTACCCCAAATAATCAGTGATGTATAACAAGTGGAGTTAAGTATGGGAAAATCCAATCTTATGCTACAGAAAGCTGACTTATACTAGTCAACAACCACTAAGCCTTCTTTGGTAATGAAACATACAAAATTGCAAACTCTGAATCAGTCTTAGTGATTGGCACATACTGTTCCAAACACTATGAACTAGTAAAAACATTACTTGAGGATGGAAAAGCTACCCCAAGCATTTCATCTCAAGTGACTGAGCAAGTACTTTAAAAATAAAGTCGTTAAAAAGCCAAGAGCATCTCGCTGGAGGCTTCAGGAAAAGCCAAGAGCATAAGAATCACAACATTTAAGAAAGGGAATTTTAAGCCAATTGCTTGCTCGCCTGCTGAATTTGAAGTACATCTACCTCTCACTTCTAATTAAACATGGAAGAAAACAGACTGGCTAATTTGGTTACACTTTGTCCAAATACACTACTAACTTAATGGAACCCCTAAATATCCAAAATAATAACTGAATGCTAGTTACAACACAATAAAAAGTTTAAAAATCTTCCAAATGTGCTGTTAACAGTACAAATTCAAGTGCAGAATTATTATGCCATTTTAACTATTATCTACTTAAAAAAAAATCACAATGGTCTTCATCACATAGCGAAAAAACCAATCACTCTTCTCCAAAGGGAAAGTCCATCTTAAACGTAACCACAAACAACTGTGTAAAACTTTTTAGTTTTTTCCCCCTAATCTAGTAAAGATTTTCCAGTGTCATTTAGTAGTTTTACAAAGAATATGCACTATACTTGGATTACTCAGGGAAAATAAGATGATATATATACTGTAGTTTTACAATGCAAAAGACAGCTTTCATTTTAGACAAATGTACAACATAGGAGGTACAGAAAAATACGGGTCTATTAATCAAGAGCCCATTTTAAAATGATTCAGCATTTAGTATGTAGATCTGGAATGCAGTTTCTGAAGTGTAGACCTTACATATCAAAAGAGCTTAATGTTAAACAGTGCCCTATACCCTCTTCTCATACTCTAGACACCTACCAGATTTAATTTCCCCTAGTTCCATTATTTCCA
This sequence comes from Aotus nancymaae, assembly GCF_030222135.1. Classification (NCBI taxonomy): domain Eukaryota; kingdom Metazoa; phylum Chordata; class Mammalia; order Primates; family Aotidae; genus Aotus; species Aotus nancymaae. Next base: position 3,930,189 of record NW_026988472.1, read on the forward strand.
TCAGAAAACCAAAAACAAATTATTGGGATTCACCTCTAACTGACCAGAGCAAAATGTTTTTAATACTTCCATTTATGTTATGAATTTTACGTTCAAAATCAGATCTCTTACATTCCAAGGTTAGTAACCCAGCCATCCTGAATCAAATGTTTTTGTCAACTAGACCTTAGTGTATGGATGACTGGCTCACATATTGTATATTGGGAAGAAGTGAAGAAGTGGGAAGAAGTGAAGAATTTCTTGGTCAAAGCTTAAGTTACAAAGAACATTAGTGGCCTTGAATCAGATAACTCTTCAAATCAAACACTCCTTACTGAGAGCACTTTATAAAACACACGTCTACCTCTCTCCACCCTCCCCAAATTGCAAAAGTGAGCATCTGAAATGTGCCTGCTGTAGCTTTTCACTCAGAAGCAATTATGGAAGGTGAGCTGAATCAATCCATCTTCATCTCCACTTCCCCCAATCTAAAGGTCTTGCTCCCCAATCTAAAGGAATAGAGGAAGGATTCAGCTAATCAATGAGCTTACCAGTGAAACACATTACATGCTAATGTAGGCTAGAGGGGCAGGACTGTTAAGGGTAGGAAGGAAAAGGACAATTCACAGAACTAGTGGCTTTTTCAAAGGAAACAGGAACATTTTTGGTCATGGAGACTGGTACTCACCTACCACTAAGAACACGCGCAGTTACAGTCACTACTTAACAACCATGTGAGGGTTCGGCATGACCCCAACTCAAAAAACTAGAGTGTTTATGAATATAATTGCTCAGCTACACTTAGCCTGATTTCCTGAAGTATAATACACCTTTGACATCAAGCAATATTCAGGAAAATAGCCCTGTGATTGGTATCATAAAAATGTAAGAACTAATCAAAAGTTCATTTCTATTAAAAACCTTTTTTTTCTTAAGTAGCTGCATCTGGCAAGACTTTTTTTTATATTAAGCCTATAGTCAACAAGTCTGTAATAAAGCATACAAGCTATACTTTGATCATTAAATAATGACACAACCAGCAAACTCCTTTGCTGTAATATTTTTTATTCCCTCAAATTTGATCCAAATTTATCAGTATTTTAAGAAGGTTTTAAAATTTGGTATTTTTTCTTATGCTAACAAAATCTGTCCTCTGCCTTGCCCCCAGTTTTCGGTGGATTCACATTATTACAAAATATTTTTGAAGGCTGTCATTTGCTAACACCAAATTTTCTTCTCTATGTATATAACTTCAGGTTCATTGAATATCTGTGCAATCTCAGAGTTCAAAACCTAATACATCCACTTTTAGAAATTTCCTTCACAGATCACTATTTTTACCATGGCTTTAAGAATAAGACACATAATTTCACAACAGCTCAAATAATTAATTCCCCCATTATGTGAAGAAAATTCTGAGCTCTAAATGAGTCTCTTCTTACACCAATTCCTATGATTGCTGATTTAGCCAATTTTAATAGTTTCCTATATGTTTAAGGTCCGTTGCTTGCAAACCAAGGCCTGAATGGTTATAAAATGTACTTACTGGTCAGTGAATTTTACTGGGAGATCTCTGTAACACAGCTCATTTAGGAGTTGTACCTTGGACTCAATCAGACAAAGTTTTCAAAAGTAATGGAAGCTCTTCATCACAAAAATCTAATACAGTCTTGGACTATGTGCCCAAGAATGGTATCAAAGCAAGGGTCCAATAAACTTGACTGACCTAAACCTGTCACTGTGTTGTAACATTCACCAGCCTAAGGTGGGGGTGGTCGGGGAGTAGGTGATCCTCACCTATAAGAATTGTAGAAGTTTAATGAAAAGTTAAAATTAAAAAGGAAGTCCATTTTCTTTAATGTTGTACAAAAAAGTATGAGTAGAACCAAAAGTAAATAAACATTATCACATTTGTTTACACCACTATCTAGCTCTTCATATTAATTTTACTATTCAAACAATAGAAAGTAGGTGGCAATTCAGGGATCGCAAAAGAGATAAAACCAAAAAACTTTTCTACCACATTTATTCTACACTGTGTATAGCTGTGCTCACAGAGACAAGCAGCTCCTTTAACTTCTCCACTGCGCAGGAATTCAGTTGTATATAAAATTGAACCTGCTCAACAGCTGAGGGAGACTAGAAATGATGGGTCCATATCCTGGTGCATTGTCATACAATTCAAACAATGGTGCAGCTACCAGCTTATAATTTTTAGGGAGTGCAAACAAGGCTTTTTCTTGAAGCTGAACCAGAAACAACTTCTTATGTTCCTTAGGCTTTGTAATATGTGCAGGAATATATGGATATTGAGAAGGTTCAAAATTTGTTCTCCACCAGTTACCAATGCAGTCGTCAATGACCCAGTCTTGCAGAACTCCACCTTGACGACCCAGTATCTCTGTCATTAAGCGTTTTAGTCCTTCAACTTCATCTTCTCCTGGGTTAAGTTCACCACCAGGTAGTTTGAAGAAAGTTGTTCCCAGCTGTAGCAGTAACACATGGGGTAGCCGGTGCTCATGTACAATCAGAACCCCTTCTACAGTCCTCCTCATTCCAATTTTATCAAATTCTTCCCTCATGCGCTGAAATCTGGCTGCAACAGAGCTGTCCTTCTCATAGCGGGGCTCTTTTGTACCAAAAGTATAATTGGTAAGAGGATACAGGTTGATGGTGCGCTCCAGGGTGAGGGGCTTGGTCTGCTGGATGTACTTGTTGCTGAACTGAGTGACCCCCCGGGGTCAGCCGGTCTGCGAACGATTGGGCGGTACCACAGACATGCTGGCGAGCTCAGGTGCTGACGGCGAGCAGAAAGTGGGAGGCAGGGGAGACTTTCCCCGAGCGCAAAGCGGTTATCTCTGACCCCCTCAGAGGCCACCGCCCGACATTAACAGGAGAGCGCAATCTTTTGATCTTTGTTGGTTTAAAGTCTGTTTTATTGGAGACCAGGATTGCAACCCCGGTTTTTTTTGCTTTCCTTTTGCTTGGTAAATATTCTACCATCTTTATTTTGAGCCTATGTGTGTCTTTACACATGAGATGGGTCTCTGAATACAGCACACCAATGGGTCTTGACTCTTTATCCAATTTTCCAGTCTGTGTCTTTTAATTGGGGCATTTAGCCCATTTGCAACTAAGGCTAATATCGTTATGTGTGAATTTGATCCTGCCATTATGATGCTACCTGGCTGTTGTGCCCATTAGTTGATGCAGTTTTTTCATAACATTGATGGTCGTTACGATTTGGTGTGTTTTTGCAGTGGCTACTACCGGTTGTTCTTTTCCATGTTTAATGCTTCTTTCAGGCACTGAGGCAGGCCTGATGGTAATAAAATCTCTCAACATTTGCTTGTTTGTAAAGGAATTTATTTCTCCTTTGCTTATGAAGCTTAGTTTGGCAGGATATGAAATTCTTATGTAGCTTAGTTTGGCTGGATATGAAATTCTGGGTTGAAAATATTTTTAAGAATGTTGAATATTGGCCCCTACTCTCTTCTGGCTTGTATGGTTCCTGCTGAGAGATCCACTGTGAGTCTGAGAGAGCTTCTCTTTGTGGGTAACCCAACCTTTCTGTCTGTCTGCCCTTAACTTTTTTTCTTTCATTTCAACCTTGGTGAATCTGACGATTATGTGTCTTGGGGTTGCTCTTCTCAAGGAGTGTTTTTGTGGTGTTTGCTGTATTTCCTGAATTTGAATGTTGGCCTGCCTTGCTAGGTTAGGGAAGTACTTCTTGATAATATCCTGAAGAGTGTTTCCCAACTTGGTTTCATTCTCCCCATCACTTTCAGGTACACTGATCAAATGTAGATTTGGTCTTATTTTTGGAGGCTTTGTTCGTTTCTTTTCACTCTTTTTTTTCTGTAATCTTGCCTTTTTGCTTTATGTCATTGAGTTTACTTTCAATCTCTGATATCCCTTTCTTCTGTTTGATCAATTCGACTATTGAAACTTGTGTATGCTTCACGAAGTTCTTGTGCTGTGTTTTTCAGCTCCATCACATCTTTCATGTTCTTCTCTAAACTGGTTATTCTAGTTAGCAATTCATCCAAACTTTTCTCAAATTTCTTAGCTTCCTTGTGTTGGATTAGAACATGCTCCTTTAGCTCAGAGTAGTTTGTTATTATCCACCTTCTGAAGCCTGCTTCTGTCAATTCATCAAACTCATTCTCCATCCGGTTTTGTTCCCTTGCTGGCAAGGAGTTGTGATTCCTTGAAGGAGAAGTGGCATTCTGGTTTTTGGAATTTTCAGCCTTCTTGCACTGGTTTCTCCCCATCTTTGTCGATTTATCTACCTTTGGTCTTTGAAGTCGGTGACGTTTTTGATGGGGTCTCTGAGTGGATGTCTTTTTGTTGAGGTTGATACTATTCCTTTCTGTTTGTTAGTTTTCCTTCTAACAGTCAGGCCCCTCTGCTGCAGGTCTGCTGAAGTTTGCTGGAGGTCCAATCCAGACACTGCTTGCCTGGGAATCACCAGTGGAAGCTGCAGAATAGCAAACATTGCTGCCTGATCCTTCCTCTGGTAGCTTCATCCCTGATGGGTACCTGCCAGATGCCAGCCAGAGCTCTCCTGTATGAGATGTCTGCCCGCCCCTACTGGAAGGTGTCTCCTGGTCAGAATACATGGGGGTCAAGGAGTCACTTGAGGAGGCAGTCTGTCCCTTATCAGAGCTCAAACCCTGTGCTGGGAGTTCCACTGTTCTCTTCAGAGCTGACATCCATGGATGTTTAAGTCTGCCAAAGCTGTGTCCACAACTGCCCCTTTCCCCAGGTGCTTTGTCCCAGGAAGGTGGGGGCTTTATGTCCCTACCTGGGTCTGCTGCCTTTTTTCAGAGATGCCCTGCCCAGTGAGGACGGAATCTAGTGAGGGAGTCTGCCTGCAGTGGCCTTGCTGATCAGTGGTGTGCTCCACCAGTTCAAACTTCCTGGTCACTTTGTTTATATTATTAGTTTAAAACTGCCTATCTGAGCCTCAGCAATAGCGGATGTCCCTCCTCGCACCTAGCTTGTGCTTCCCAGTTCAGACTGTTGTGCTGGCTGCAAGAAGTTCAAGTCAGTGGATATTAGCTTCCTAGTCTCTATTGGGGTGGGACCCACTGAGCCAGACCACTTGGCTCCCTGGACTCAGCTCCCTTTCCAAGGGAGTGAGTGGTTCTGTCTTGCTAGCGTTCCAAGCACCACTGGATTATGAAAGAAAAAACTGCTGTAGCTAGCTCAGTGTCTTCCCAAGCAGCCGCCCAATTTTGTGCTGGAAACCTAGGGCCCTGGTGGTGTAGGTCCTGGAGGGAGTCTCCTGGTCCGTGGGTTGTGAAGACCATGGGAAAAGTGCAGTATCTGGGCTGGAGTGCAGGGTACAATCCCTAATGGCTTCCCTTGGCTAGGAGGGAGGGGTAGTTACCTGACCCCTTGCACTTCCTGGGTGAGTTGATGTTCCACTGTGCTTCGGCTTGCCCTCCTTGGGCTGCACCCAGTGTCCAGCAATCCCAATGAGATGAAGCAGGTACCTCAGTTGGAAATGCAGAAATCACCCGCCTTCCATGTCGATCTCACTGGGAGCTGCACACCAGAGCTCTTCCTATTCTGTCATCTTGGAAACGCCCCTGCAAAAGTCTTCTTAAAACTCAAAATGGTTTTCTGAAGAGATCGGTGGTTATATTAAAGAATGTATTTTTTTCTTTTTTTTTGAGACAGGGTCTTGCTCTCTCACACAGGCTGGAGTTCAGTGGTGCAATCATAGCAATCATAGCTCACTACAGCTTTGAACTCCTGGGGTCAAGCAATTTTTCCACGTCAGCATTCGGAGTAGCTAGAACTACCAGCATGTTGAACCATGACTGGCTAATTTATTTATTTATTTTTTTCTTGAATGAGGTCTCACTATGTTGCCCAGTGTAGTCTTGAACCCCTGCCCTCAAACAATCCTCAACTCAGCCTCCCAAAATATAAGGATTACAGGCATGAGCCACCATGCCCAGCCAGAATTTTTATTGTTGTACAATGAAACATGACAACATTTTGAAGACCTACACAACTGAGTGAACCAATATTTTTTAAGTCACTAACATGACGATATTACAAAATCATGTATAGGAAAAAGATTCATTTAAAATGCAAGATAGACCAATGGATTTTAATGTAACAGATTATGAAAAGCTCATTGATATAGTTTCACATTACACATTTCAACCAAGCTTTTAGAAATTACTACTTGTCTAGCCCTGTTTTTGCAGAGCAGCTGTGCTGTGCTGGGGGACTGCCTCCACTCAGGCTTGGAATCTGCAAAGCCTGAAGGCTGGAAAGGTAAGTCACCCAAACGGCATAGATTGCAGCCCACCCTTCCCTCTTGGAGCTCCGTCCCAGGGAGCTTTCAAATCTCTGTCAGCTGAAGAACACTGGTGTGGTCAGCTGGAGGCCCCAGTTGGGAGGTCCTGTCCAGTAATGAGAAATGGGACTAAGTACCTGCTTATAGAAGCAGTCTAAACATGTTTTTCTAGAGCAGCTGTGCTGTGCTGGGGGATCCCTTTCACCCCCAATCGGCATGGATTCTTCAAAGACCCAAGGCTGGAATGGCAAAATTGCCCAAACAGAAAAGATGGCGACCCAGCCCTCCCCATAAGAGCTCCATCTCAGGAAAGTGTAACACTGCTACCGGTAGTTGCCTGAAATTCCAAGCCAGTGGGTTTTATACTGTGAGGTGCCATGGAAGTGGGGCATGTGGACTGTTGCTGCTCAATCCCCTGGATTTAGCCTTTTTCCTAATGCATGTACAGAAGCCTAACTTCCTGCTTTGTCAGAGTTGCAGCTACTTTTGCCAGGAAGCCTGGAAACTCTGAGTATCTAAGGCTATATATATATCTCCCATGGAGTACTCGGCATTTAAAAAATTAATAGAAGTCTCTAGAGTTTATAAAAACATTAAAGAGCAAAGGTGTCTCTAAGGTATTTCTGCCTTAGAGAATCAGAAAAATGGTGTGCCTGTAACTTTAAAACGGAAAATTGGGAGGGGGACTGTTCTTAAGGGGCTAGTGAGATTTGAGCCCCAGTATTACCAGATCCTTGGATTTTTCTAGAAGAAATCAGAAATCTGGGCCTTCATGAAATATTTGACAATTTTAACATTAGCAAATAATTTTTAGGTATATCTTTGAGACATTTTGAAACTATGCTTCACCCACATTTCAACACTCTTTTTAATTTTGCTTTTTTGCATTAATTTTTTTTTGTTTTACACTTTCAACTTTTATTTTAGTTTCAGGGTGTATATGTGCAGGTTTGTTAGTCGGGTATATTGTACGAGGCTGAGGTTTGGGGTACAACTGATCCTATCAGGCAGGCAGTGAGTATAGTGCCCAATAGTTAGCTTTTCAGACCTTGTCCCACTCCCCCCTCCCCTTTTTAGTAGTCCTCAGTGTCTCTTGTTCTCATTTTTATGTCCATATGTACCCAATGCTTAGCTCCCACTTATATGTGAGAATATGTCAACTCTCTGCTTTATACACTCTCTCTTTGAATCTCATGCAACAATATTTAGATGAAACCCAAATCTAAATTTCTATCCCTGACCTCTCTTCTATGTTTCAGACTTTTATGTCTAAATATCCAACATAGGTATAGACATCAGGTATCACTGTTCAGATATTATAGATATAAAAATGCCTCATTATCTTAATTTATTCCATTACCACTCTAGTTCCAGAATCCAATATCTGTTGTTGGATCTAATGTAACCACTCCTTCCCTGGTCTTCCTGCTTCTATTCTTGCTCCCAACAATTCACTTTTCATTTACCTAAAGTGTTCCATTATATTTTGAACAAACAAAAAAGTTTTACATGGGTGATGAAGTCCTCCATGGGTCTGGGCTTATGGATGCTGCCTTTGATAAATGAATCAATATTTACATTTCACAAGCCTTCCATCTTGATATAGTTTGGCTGTGTCCCTACCCAAATCTCACCTCGAATTGTAATAATCTCCAAGTGTCAAGGGCAGGACCTGATTGAGATAATTGAATCATGGGGCCGTTTCCCCCATACTGTTCTCCTGGTAGTGAATAAGTCTCATGAGATCTGTTGGTTTTATAAAGGAGAGTTCCCTTCCTTGCACATGCCCTCTTGCCTGCCACCACGTAAGATATCCCTTTGCTTTCCCTTCATCTTCTGCCATGATTGTGAGGCCTCCCGAGCCATGTGGAACTATGAGTCTATTAAACCGCTTTCCTTTATAAATTATCCAGTCTTAAGTATGTCTTTATTAGCAGCATGAGAACAGACTAATACACATTTCTTACAAAGCCCACAGAACCATTATTATGTTTTCCACTTTGCTACTTCTACTTCATAGGGAGCATACAGTATAGTTATGGTGTATTTCTCTAGTTAAAAAAAAAAAAAGCTTGTAGATGATTCTTTGTTTTAAAGTTTGAATGTTTTTTTGTTCTTAAAACATGGTATAAAAACTCACCAACAACAGAGATGTAGAGTTGGTTAATGATTTCTGTAATTTTTATGAGTAGGAGAAGAACACAACAGTAAAGGAAGAATATTTGGAAGAATTAGGGCCTAATTTTAAGTTATTCATATTTTGTTTTATTGTGTGGGATTTAAAATTATCTTTTCATTCTTTGAATTCTGTCTCAAGGAACAATTAATACCAAAAGTGCATTAATAATTTCTGAGGGTTTGCATATGTACGTGTGAGGTGTGCACAGTATATAGCATATGCACAAACATTTTTATTGAAGTAAAATTCACATAACATAAAAATAACTACTTAAAAGTATATAGAGTGACATTTAGCACATTCAAAACGTTGTGCAACCATTGCTTCTATCTAGTTTTGTTTTGTTTTGAGATAGAATCTCGCTCTGTCACCCAGGATGGCGTGCAGTGGCATGAGGTCGGCTCACTGTAACCTCTGCCTCCCAGGCTCAAGGGATTCTTGTGACTCAGCCTCCCGAGTAGCTAGGATTACAGATATGCACCACCATGCTGGCCAATTTTTGTATTTTTAGGAGATGAAGTTTCACTATGTTGGTCAGGCTGGTCTCAAACTCCTGACCTCACGTGATCCACCCACCTTGGCCTCCCAAATTGCTGGGATTATAGGAGTGAACCACCATGCTTGGCATTCTATCTAGTTTCAAAAAGTTTTCAACACACCAAAAATAAACCTTATACCATTTAATTAGTCACTGCTTACCCTTCTCTAACCCCATCCACTGGCAACTCTTACTTTCTGTCCTACCTATATAGATTTTCCTGTTTTTGATATTTCAAATAAATAAAATCATGAAATATGTGACCTTTTGTCACTGGTTTCTTTCATTAGCACAATGTTTTTAAGGTTTGTTCATGTTGTAGTATGTATCAGTATGTCATTCCTCTGTATAACTAAGTAATATTCCATTGTTTGGATACATCACGTTCTGTTGATGGATATTTGTGTTGGTTCTACCTTTTGGCTGTTGTGAATGGTGCTGCTATGTATATTTGTGTACAAGAATTTATTTGAATATCTGTTTTCGATTCTTTTGGGTATATACCTGGGAGTCAAATAGCTGGACTATATGGTAACTGTAGCTTTTTGAGAAGCTTCCAAACTATTTTCTACAGTAGATGTATCATTTTACCTTCCCAACATCAATGGATGAGGGTTCCAATTTCTCCATATTCTCATCAACACTTGTTATTTTCCAATCTAGTTGGTGTGAAGTAGTATCATACTATGACTTTGATTTGCATTTCCTTAATGCCTAGTGATGTTGAGCATCTCTTCATTTGCTTCTTGGCCATTTGTATATCTTTGGAAAAATGTCTATTCAAATCCTTTGCCCATTTTCTAAGTGGCTTGTCTTTCTTTTCTTGGGTTTTTAAGAGTTCTTTATGTGCTCTGGCTGGGCACTGTGGCTCATGCCTGAAATCCCAGCACTTTGGGAGGCCAAGGTGGGTGGACCACTTGAGGTCAGGAGTTCGAGACCAGCCTGGCCAACATGGTGAAACCTTGTCTCTACTAAAAATACAAAAATTGGCCGAGTGTGGTGTTGTGTGCCTGTAATCCCAGCTACTTGAGAGGCTGAGGCAGGAAAATCGCTTGAACCTGGGAGGCACAGGTTGCCGTGAACTGAGATTGTGCCACTGCACTCCAGCCTGGGCAACAGAGCGAGACTCTATCTCAAAAATGAAAGAAAGCAAGAAAGAAAGAGAAAGAAGAAAGAAAGCAAGAAAGAAAGAGAAAGAAGAAAGAAAGAAAGAAAGAAAGAAAGAAAGAAAGAAAGGAGAAAGAAAAGAATTGTGATATTAGACCCTTATCAGATATATGATTTGCAAATATTTTCTTTCATTCTTGCCTTTTCACTTTCTTGATAGTGTTCATTGATGCACAAAAAAAATTTTTAATTTTGTCGATGTTCAATTTATCTATGTTTTCTTTTATCGTTTGTGGTTTTGCTGTTATCTGTAAAAATCCAATTCCAAATGGAAGTCATGAAAATATCTCCTATATTTTCTCCTATGAGTTACTGTTTTAATTATTACATTTTAGTCTTTGTTTTGAGTTAACATTTGCATATAGTAAGAAGTAAGGTACACTACATTCTTTTGTATGTGGATATCCAGTTACCCCAGCAATATTTGATGAAGAAACTGTTCACAACTGATTGAGTAACCTTGGCAGTCACGTCATCAATGTTGGGTCATATTGAATTAGTGATTAAGTGAAATCCCCTTCTGTTCTTGTTTTTTGTGAATTCTGGGTTTCCCAAAGTTTGTAATACCATAGTTGACTCAATGATTCCATGAATAGAACTTGATACTTTTCTTGGATAAATTTGACCCTGTGGGTTTTATTCAATTATTCATTCAATAAACATTTATTGAAGCTCTACCACATATCAGGCACTGAGCTTATCAAAGCAGTTCAAGATAGACAAGATTGCTTAAACGGTTGCAACAAAGTATAAAATTTTTATTTCTTCCAGTTTTATTTTCAAGTGACATATATAACACACATTCATGACTCTTATTCCATCACTGAGATTTATCTCATAGGATCAGAAATGGGAAGAAGTAAAGAATGGTAAGGGTTGGGGCGAAACATGGTAATGGAATTAAGTTCAGGGATGTAAAAGGGAAAGTGGGATGAAATAAGTGTGTTCATTACATAAGTCACTCATTCATTTGTTCATCTATCATATCTTCATTAAATGCCTACTATGTCTGAGGCACTTCTAAACACTGGGGGACATATCAGTGAAAAAGAAAAATAAATCCCTGTTCTTCTGTTACTTTCATTCAAGTTGGAGAGACAGATATAAACACATAAACAGATATCTAAGGTCAGACAGTGTTAAATAAAAGCAAGGTAAAAGACAGTGAGTGATTAGGGGCTGCAATTTTAATGCTGGAAGTCTTTTTTAGGAAAGGAACATTTGAGCAGAGACATAAAGATTATAATAGAGAAATACATAGGACAATCTAGAAGAAATGTTTTAAGCAGAGGGAATAACTAATGAAAGTTGCCTGCGATGAAAACATGTCTGGTACATTCCAGGAATAGTGAGGGGACCACTTTGGCAAAAGCACAGACAGAAAAGGGAAGAGTGGCAAGAGATGAGGTCAGAGATATAGCAGAAGCCCAGAGTGCAAAAGGCCTTGGATGTCATGGTCAGGTTTTGACTTTTATTGTGCACGAGACAGAAAACAATTGGAAAGGTTCAAGAAGAGGAGTGACAACGTCTGATCCATGTTTTAAAAGTATCACTTTAGACCAGGGGCAAGCAAAAAGACTGCTAAGTCAGCCATTGCATTAATCCAGATGAGAGATTATGATAGTTTGTATCACAGTAGTAATGGTAGAAGTGTTGAGACCATGTTCCAAAGGCAGAATTTCCTTAGTCTGCTGTTGGATAGGATGTAGAGTGTTACAGAGACTTCCAAGAGATTACCTCAAGGTTTTGGACCTTAGCAAATGAAATGATGGAATTTTCATTACCTGAAATGGAGAAGACTGAATTAAGTAGGTTTGGAGATAAAGGGTGGGGAAGAGGACTTAAGTTTGGGACGTGTTAAGTTTGAGATGCCCAACAAACATCCAAGTAAAGATATCAAGTAGATGGTTAGATATATGTTATATTTTCAGGGGCATGCTGTTAGCTGGGTATATACAATTTAAGAATCGTTGACATTCAGATGGCATGTGAAGTCATAGGACTGAATGATAGTACCTAAAAAGTGAGTGTATGTAGAAACGAACTCTGAAAATTGATCCTTCTATCACTCCAAAGTTTAGAGGTGGGTGAGATATGGAAGATTCAGTAAAGAAGCCAGAGAGGTAGGAGAAAAACCAAGAGAGCATAGGAACCTAGAAGTAACATAAGGAAACTGTTTCCAAGAAAATCAACGACTAAAACTGTCTTTTGCCACATATAATTTTAAGTAAGATGAGGACTAAAATTTTACTACTGGATTTAATAACTTGGAAGTTATTGGTGCACTACAAGCCCACTTCATTGAAATGGTAGGCATAAAATCCTAGAGTTAAAAATAACAAGCAAAAACATGGTTTAATGGTTTAATTCATAGGTTCCACAAAATTATAATTGCCTATTAGAGAAATCATAACAGAGAAGGGACAGAATTAAGTGAGTTTTGACAGATAAAGAGGTTTGCAGGGAAAAGAAAAGAAGGGATACTCTAGGAAAAGGAAACAGCATAAGCAAAAGGCACAGAAGCCTTGATTTCCACAAGAGTGTGTTCAAGCCTGACAATGAACAATTTGTCTTCACTGAAAACAAAGCATTCATGAGAGGTGAAGTCTTGGTAATAGTTGAATTATTGTTCATATAAATTTTGGCTACATTTCCAGCATGAGGGCAGGATTTCAGGTGAGACTTTTGGTCATTTGTACCGTCACCAGGTGATAGCGAAGGCATCACCACATATTATTTATTAAGGATACACTTGTGCTGGATACTGTCCTCAAACTATATAAGTAAGCATTTATACCATGTCAGTTTTCCTCCAGTTAAGCCATAACTGTAATTCCAACAAAAATATGAACAATTTAACTCTTCCAAACATAAAAAAGATACCATAAATTCACATATACAAAAAAGTGTGTTAATGAAATATGATTAGACAAACAGATTAAAGAAAATAAGAGATTTGAAAAATAGACACATATATGAGGATCTGTATTTGATAAGTGTGGTGGCATATAATATTAATTAGAAAAAATAGATTACTTAATAAATTAAATAATCTTTAATTTATAAATAAATTAGATAGCATTTGGCCAACTGGCTATTTATTTGTGAATAACAAAGTTAAATTTGTACCTAATACGATATAATGCACTCTCTACCCACGCAAAACAAAATGAGCAAAGGATAGAAATAGGAAATTCATAAGAAAATATAAATGGCCTGAGTCTTAACTTCAATTAACAAATGCTGGCTGGGTATGGTGGTTCACACCTGCGACCCTAGCACATTGGGAGGCTGAGGAAAGTGGATCATTTGAGCTCAGGAGTTCAAGACAAACTTGAGCAATATGTTCATGCTGTCTCTATCAAAAATTTAAAAATTTACTCAGGTGTGATGGCACGCAACTGCGGTCCCAGCTACTCAGGAGGCTGAGGCATGAAAACTGCCTGAGCCCAGGAGGCAGAGATTGTGACACTGCACTCCAGCCTGTGAGACAGTGAGACTCCATCTCAAACACACACACACACACACACACACACACACACACACACACACTCTTAACAAATGCAGAGTAAACAATTATGAGATTTTTTTAGCCCCTTAGATTGCTACCTTGTGTTGGCAAGAGTATGAAGAAAGTTTTATGCACATGCACAGTTGGTGGGTGTGGAAATTGGTATAGCATTTCTTTCTTTCCTTCTTTTTTTTCACTAGAGGGGCAACATTTTCATTTTTGTTTTTTTTTGCATTTTAGGTTTTGGGGTACATATGAAGAACATGCAAGACTGTTGCATAGGTGCACACATGGCAGTGTGATTTGCTGCCTTCCTCCCCTTCACCTATATGTGGCATTTCTCCCCATGCTATCCCTCCCCAACCTCCCAACTCCCTGCTGTCCCTCCCCTATTTACCCCCAACAGACCCCAGCATGTAGTGCTCCCTTCCCTGTGTTCATGTGTTCCCATTGTTCAACACCCGCCTATGAGTGAGAACATGCGGTGTTTGATTTTGTGTTCCTGTGTCAGTTTGCTGAGAATGATGGCTTCCAGGTTCATCCATGTCCCTACAAAGGACGCGAACTCATCGTTTTTGATGGCTGCATAATATTCCATGGTGTATATGTGCCACATTTTCCCTGTCCAGTCTATCATCGATGGGCATTTGGGTTGGTTCCAGGTCTTTGCTATTGTAAACAGTGCTGCAATGAACATTCGTGTGCGTGTGTCCTTATAGTAGAACGATTTATAATCCTTTGGATATATACCCAGTAATGGGATTGCTGGGTCAAATGGAATTTCTATTTCTAGGTCCTTGAGGAATCGCCACACTGTCTTCCACAATGGTTGAACTAATTTACACTCCCACCAACAGTGTAAAAGTGTTCCTATTTCTCCACATCCTCTCCAGCATCTGTTGTCTCCAGATTTTTAATGATCGCCATTCTAACTGGCGTGAGATGGTATCTCAATGCAGTTTTGATTTGCATTTCTCTAATGACCAGTGATGATGAGCATTTTTTCATATGTTTGTTGGCCTCGTGTATGTCTTCTTTTGTAAAGTGTCTGTTCATATCCTTCGCCCACTTGTGAATGGGCTTGTTTGCTTTTTTCTTGTAAATCTGTTTTAGTTCTTTGTAAATTCTGGATATCAGCCCTTTGTCAGATGGGTAAGCTGCAAAAATTTTTTCCCATTCTGTTGGTTGCCGATTCACTCTAATGACTGTTTCTTTTGCCGTGCAGAGCTGTGGAGTTTGATTAGGTCCCATTTGTCTATTTTGGCTTTTGTTGCCAATGCTTTTGGTGTTTTGGTCATGAAGTCCTTGCCTACGCCTATGTCCTGAATGGTTTTGCCTAGGTTTTCTTCTAGGGTTTTTATGTTGTTAGCTCTTATGTTTAAGTCTTTAATCCATCTGGAGTTAATTTTAGTGTAAGGTGTCAGGAAGGGGTCCAGTTTCTGCTTTCTGCATATAGCTAGCCAGTTTTCCCAACACCATTTATGAAACAGGGAATCATTTCCCCATTGCTTGTTTTTGTCAGGTTTGTCAAAGATCGGATGGTTGTAGATATGTTGTGTTGCCTCCGAGGCCTCTGTTCTGTTCCATTGGTCTATATCTCTGTTTTGGTACTAGTACCATGCTGTTTTGATTACTGTAGCCTTGTAGTATAGTTTGAAGTCCGGTAGTGTGATGCCTCCCGCTTTGTTCTTTTTGTTTAGAATTGACTTGGCTATGCGGGCTCTCTTTTGGTTCCATATGAAGTTTAAGGTGGTTTTTTCCAGTTCTGTGAAGAAGGTCATTGGTAGCTTGATGGGGATAGTGTTGAATCTGTAAATTATTTTGGGCAGTATGGCCATTTTGACGACCTTGATTCTTCCTAACCATGAACATGGAATGTTTCTCCATCTGTTTGTGTCCTCTCTTATTTCATTGAGCAGTGGTTTGTAGTTCTCCTTGAAGAGGTCCTTGACGTTCCTTTTTAGTTGTATTCCTAGGTATTTTATTCTCTTTGTAGCAATTGTGAATGGCAGTTCGTTCTTGATTTGGCTCTCTTTAAGTCTGTTATTGGTGTATAGGAATGCTTATGATTTTTGCAAGTTGATTTTGTATCCTGAGACTTTGCTGAAGTTGCTTATGAGTTTCAGGAGATTTTGGGCTGAGACAATGGGGTCTTCTAGATATACAATCATGTCGTCTGCAAATAGAGACAATTTGACTTCCTCCTTTCCTATGTGAATACCCTTTATTTCTTTTTCTTGCCTAATTGCTCTGGCTAGAACTTCCAGTACTATATTGAATAGGAGAGGTGAGAGAAGGCATCCTTGTCTAGTGCCAGATTTCAAAGGGAATGCTTCTAGTTTTTGCCCATTCAGTATGATATTGGCTGTTGGTTTGTCGTAAATAGCTTTTATTATTTTGAGATACGTTCCGTCGATACCTAGTTTATTGAGGGTTTTTAGCATAAAGGGCTGTTGAATTTTGTCAAAGGCCTTCTCTGCATCAATTGAGATAATCATGTGGTTTTTGTCTTTGGCTCTGTTTATGTGTTACGTTTATAGACTTGCGTATGTTGAACCAGCCTTACATCCCCGGGATGAATCCTACTTGATCATGGTGGATAAGGTTTTTGATGTGCTGTTGCAATCGGCTTGCCAGTATTTTATTGAAGATTTTTGCATCTATGTTCATCATGGATATTGGCCTGTAGTTTTCTTTTCTTGTTGAGTCTCTGCCAGGTTTTGGTATCAGGATGATGTTGGTCTCATAAAATGATCTGGGAAGGATTCTCTCTTTTTGGATTATTTGGAATAGTTTCAGAAGGAATGGTACCAGCTCCTCTTTGTATGTCTGCTGGAATTCGGCTGTGAACCCATCTGGACCTGGGCTTTTTTTGGGTGGTAGGCTCTTAATTGCTGCCTCGACTTCAGACCTTGTTATTGGTCTATTCAGGGTTTCGACTTCTTCCTGGTTTAGGCTTGGGAGGCGGCAAGTGACCAGGAATTTATCCATTTCTTCCAGGTTTTCTAGTTTATGTGCATAGAGTTGTTTGTAATAATCTCTGATGGTGGTTTGAATTTCTGTGGAATCTGTGGTGATATCGCCTTTCTTGTTTTTTATTGCATCTGTTTGGTTATTCTCTCTTTTCTTTTGTATTAATCTGTCTAGTGGTCTATTTTGTTGATCTTTTCAAAAAACCAGCTCCTGGATTTATTGATTTTTTGAAGGGTTTTTTTGTGTGTCTATCTCCTTCAGTTCTGTTCTGATCTTAGTTATTTCTTGTCTTCTGCTAGGTTTTGAGTATTTTTGATCTTGCTTCTCTAGCTCTTTCAATTTTGACGTAGGGTGTCAATTTTAGATCTCTCCTTGCTTCTCGTGTGGGCACTTATTGCCATATATTTTCCTCTAGAGACTGCTTTAAATGTGTCCCAGAGATTCTGGTATGTGGTGTCTTCGTTCTCGTTGGTTAAATGTTATTTCCCTTCTGGATCTAGCCACTCAGCAGGGCTACCAGGCTCCAGGCTGGTACTGGGGCTGTCTGCACAGAGTCCTTTGTTGTGAACCATCTTCAGGTCTCTCAATCTCCAGTGAAGGTGTCAGAAGTGTGAAACAGACTGTGTGAGGTTCCTAAGTTGTAGTTGTTTAATGCACAAGCTTTGTGCTGGTTGGCCTTCTGCCAGGAAGTGGGGCTTTCAAGAGAGCATCAGCTGTGGTAGTATAGAGGAGAATCAGGTGGTGAGCGGGTCCTTAGAACTTCCAAGAATATATGACCTTTGTCTTCAGCTACTGGGGTGGGAAGGAAAGAGCCATCAGATGGGGGCAGGGTTAGGCATGTCTGAGCTCAGACTCTCCTTGGGCATGGTTTGCTGTGGCTGCTGTGGGGTTCGGAGGCTGGGGGTGTGGTGCTCAGATCAATGAAGTAATTTTCCCAGGAGAGTTATGGCTGCCTCTGCTATGTCATGCAGATTGTCAGGGAAGTAGGGGAAAGCTGGCAGTTACAGGCCTCATCTAGCTCCCATTCAACCCAAAAGGCTGGTCTCACTCCCACTGTGCCCCACCCTGACAGCATCAAGTTTGTTTTCAGGCAGTGTGCAAGCAGGGCTGAGAACATTCCCCAGGCTACCAACTCCAACTTCACAGCTGAGAAAGAAGGCATGGCTTTTGTATCTTTTTGCCTGTCGATTCTGTACACTGGATTCATGCCTTCCTCTGAGTTTTGGCCAGAAGACTTCACGTTTGGTTCAAATTGTTACAAAGTTTAGCAGGAAGCTTCATTTTCCCTGTGGTCTACCCCCAGTTCTTCCGACAGCCCTCCAAAAGGACCCCTGTGAGATAAGTCAGAAATGGCTTCCCTGGGGACCCAGATAGGTCACAGATCTTTTCATGCTGTTTCCTCTACCCCTGTATTTTGCTCAGCTCTCTAAATTGTCTCAGATCCAGGTAAGGTCATATCCTTCTCCTGTGATCTGCTTCAGGTTCCCAAGTGAGCATGTGTGTTTGGGGGCAGACAATCCCCCTTTCCCATTTTCACAGTTTAGGCACTCACAGTATTTGGACTGTCTCCCAGGTCCTGCAGAGCATTCCTCTTCCTTCAAAGGATCTGTAGATTCTCTGAGCTTTCCTGGTCTATTCCTGCAGTAGTTTTTTGAATGAAGGTTCATGATGCTACTCTCCACACCCTGCTCTGTCTGTCTGAATGGGAAGTGCAATTTAGCCCTGCCACCTATCTGACATTTTCTTTTTCAGATATAACAGAGATTTAAAGACATTTTGATTTTGCAACTGATTAGAACTAGGAGCCACAGGAAAGTGAATTATCTTGACTGCCCAACTTTACCAGTGGCACCCATTTATCCCACCCTAAAGTGTAACCTTGCATAAGATTTTCAAAATACATGACTAGTAATTTATCTTTCTCTCTCCCTGATTACACTTTCTTGCACATTGCAGACACTCAATTTTCATGTGTTCACAGAAATGGTGTTTTGAGATGTTCATAACACCTCACAATGTGACACTCAATCTAAATCTCATCAGCTATATTTGCACACCAGCTACACTGTGGGTTTTTTGTTTGTTTTCCTTTGTTTTTCTGATCTAATTTGCCAATTTAATAAACTCTTTCTAATCTAGAGTGAATGCAGTATTAGAAAGCTGACTCAAGTTTGATCCCATTTGGAGCATTACAAGAGAGTATCTGACTTATATATGGGTGCAAAACCTTTAAAAGCAGCTCTGAAGTAAACAGTTGAACAGATAAATGCTAAGCCATTTATTTGAAAAGAAACCTCCTATATTATGTCAAATATAAATATACTTCTTTATTTTCTTCTTTTTCTCTATTCAGTTTGGGGGTTAGGGCATTAAATGATCTCTTGTTGACAAGCAAAGTTACTCTAAAGTAATTAATAGATTTTTCTGCCAAAGCTCTGGTGAAAGGATATATTCACAATTTTACCCAAGCTGGTGAGTTGAACTAAGGATTGATACTAAAGTATGTTTGGTGTTGTTCTGTTTCTTACCTAAATTAGAAGATAAACTGACCCCAGGAACATAATCCAGACCTGGAGGATATAATTTAAATAACTTTCAAAAGCATCATGAGTTCCTTCAGCCTATGAGAGCTTCTCTCCAGTGAATGGAATTTTGCACATTTCACATCCTCTTCCCACTCACTTTATCCTTTTATTAATAATTGGCTGAAGAAAGGCAAACCCCTTGAGAAAAATGAATTAAAATCTCCCTCCATGTGTACCTAATACACTAGTCCCAAAAGTTTCTCTCAATCTGTTGCTATATTCTGTTACATCTCCATGTTATTTTACTTGCTCTTCTCTTCATCTGGAATGCTTTCTCAATGAACCACTCTTACCACCACCCTTCACCCCTCAGTTGCTTACTGAATGTTCATCCTTCAAAATTCTGCTCAAAATTCTAGCTCAAGCATTACTCTCCTGATGACCTTGTCATCCTTCATGCCATCAAGCTCCCTATTCTAACCTATCAGTACCTGGCAAAGACCTTTGTTATAGCATTGAGTATTATAATGGGAATTGTATATTATTTCTTTGTGGGCCTTCATCTTCTTTTTTTCTTTCCGGAGGGCCAACATAGACATTTTGTAGATACTCAATTTATTGTTTACTTTAGCAAGATTCCATGAAATAATTATTTTCCATTTCTCCATCTTTACTGATATAAATTGACAAATAAAAATTGTACATTTTAAGGTGTATAACATGGTATTTTGATATATGCACACATTATGAAATGATTAATAACAAGTCTTTATCTCAACTTATTTTTGTTTTTGTTTTGAGACAGGGCCCTTGCTCTGTCACCCAGGCTAGAAGGTAAGGGCCTGATCACAGCTCACTGCAGCCTCGACCTCTTGAGCTCGTGATCCTCCAGCCTCAGCCTCACAAGTAGCTCGGGCTACAGGCTGGGGCCACCATGCCTGGATATTTATTTTTATTTTTTCATTTTCTTCATAAAAATATTTTATATATTTTTTATTTTTTTATTTTTCTCACAATGTTGCCTAGTCTGGTCTCAAACTCCTGGGCTCAAGGAATCCTCTCACTTCAGCCTCCAAAAGTGCTGGGATTATAGGCATAAGCCATGCTGCTTGGCCTATGTTTTAGCACTGGAGCTCATGCTTTATCTGTAGCAGAGGCTGGAGCTCATGTTTTATCTGTAGTACTACAGTGTTTATAACATAAGAGATAGCACAGTTAAATTTTTGTTCATTTGTTCATTACTAGGGATACACTGATAAACAAAACAATATACATTAGAGAGCTAAATTTTAGTCAGGGAAAATGGACAATAAACAATATGTCAGAGAAACTAAGAACAAGTAAAAGGGATGGAGAGTGCTGGGAAGTGTGTTGCTGTTTTACACAGGTCTCTCTGGGAGGCACTATTTGAATGGAGGCCTGAAAAATTAAGAAAGTGAGCCATGTAAATATTGGAGGGAAGAGAATTCCATGTAGAAAAAATGAGAAGTGCAAAGTTGCTCTGGATTGAATAAAGTGAGTGAATAGAAACAAGGGGTAGGAGATGGGGTCAGAAAGGGAGTAGGGACCAAATCATGCAGATTCTTGTATGTCAGGGTAAGTACTTTGGCTTTCAGTTTGAATAACATGGGAAACCACTGGAGGGATTTGAGTGGAGGAGTGATCTGATCTAAGTTAAGTTAAGGTACAAAATCACTCTAGCTGATGTGTTAGAATAAATCATTAGGGACAAGGATAAATGAGGGGTGATTAGTTAAGAGGCTATTATAATATTCCAAAAGAGAGATGGTGGTAGCTTGAACCAGGAATGGCAGACTGGAGGTGGAGAGAAGTGATTAGATTTAGGATATTCTATTTTTTAAGGTTAGAGCCAATAACATTTGCTGACTTTGTTATTATACATGGACACAATGAGGACTGTAATGTTTGTGGCCTTATCAACTGAAAGGAAAAGTTGCAATTTACTGAAATGGGGAAGTCTCGGTGGAACAGGTTGATGATAGCCACTGGAACGCTGTGTTGTGCTTTGGCTAGATTAAGATTGGGACAAGTTAATATGAATGGATGGAGATAAACAGTTCCCATGTCTTTTTTTACAAGCAGAGTAAGTCTACATGATTTTAGTTTTTTCCGAGTTACCGTTAATCACAAAACCATAAAAACAAAATCAATGACTATTATAAAAATCACTATGATTTTTCATAAATAATAAGCATCAGGTACTGTGGGTGCTTTATAAGCATATTCTCATCATTCCCCAATACCTAGGAAGTACAAATTATTTTTCAGTTGTCACATGATATAGCTGAGGTTCAGAGAAGTTAAGCATCCTATGCAAGTAATAAAACTGTACTAAGTGCCAGACAGTATATCACACCCTAAGACCATTATGTATTTCTAGTCTACATTCTTCCCCATAAACTAGATTTGAGCTATCCCTGGTATAGTATGTTTTCTCCAGATTTACAATTGGAGTAATGAACATTCTAGAAGGAGAAAAGGTACTTACTTAAGGCCTAACTACTGGCAGTGATGCAGACAGAAAGATACTATAGTCCAGGAAAATATCTTCTCATTAGAAACAATAGCTGACCACTAGAAAAGATGCCAGGCAATGGTAGAGAATGCAAATGTGACTTGAAGGCCTCATAACCTGTTAGACCCATGCTCTGTTACATATAGATTGCAACACATGAAATCCTCTTGTCTAGTTGCCATTCTTTAAATAAAGTCAAGATATCAATTCCATCTTTAATACAAGGCAGGCACATTACACTCTCCAGGATGCTGGACATTTTCACGTGAATAGCTGTTTCTATCTTCCTCTGTGATGCACCCCTTAGTCTAAGAAAGATACCAACACAATGATAGACTGGATAAAGAAAATGTGGCACATATACACCATGAAATACTATGCGGCCATAAAAAAGGATGAATTCATGTCCTTTTGCAGGGACATGGATGAAGCTGGAAACCATCATTCTCAGCAAACTGATACGAAAACAAAAAACCAAACACCGCATGTTCTCACTCGTAAGTAAGTGTTGAACAATGAGAACACATGGACACAGGGAGTGGAACATCACACACTGGGGCCTGTTGGGGGGTGGGGGGCTAGGAGAGGGATAGCAGGGAGTTGGGGGGCTAGAGGAGGGATAGCATTAGGAGAAATACCTAACATAGATGATGGGGTGATGGATGCAGCAAACCAACATGGCATGTGTATACCTATGTAACAAACCTGCACATTCTGCACATGTACCCCAGAACTTAACATATAACAAAATAAATAAAGATCAAACATCTGGAAAAAAAGAGAAAGATACTGAGAAGTTCTTTTCAGAGGTTAGGCAAATGAGAAAGGGTTGCATCTGATGTCTCTAGGCTATGAGGATGGAGGAGTAAAAGAACAAGAGTTCTGCTACCTCTGTTCTTCTAATTTAAAAGTGCCACCACTCATCTTTTCACTTCTTAAAAGTACAGGTGGAAAAAGCATTGTTGATCATATCCTAATCCATACTAATGTAATGAAGGCATAAACTGGAAAACTGGTACAGATGCTGAAGTGACTCACACACCAGGGTTCTTTAAGCTGTCATCTGAATCAATCCTGCCCACTTGACTGTAAGCCTAAAATCAACACAGTGTAGAAAGAGGCTTCTGAAGAGATTTTGTGGTGCATTTTCATTTCTGAATGAAATCTACAGTTGAGCTTCCTCTGATTTATGATCTTCATTAAGAGAGTTCTTCTTGTGACTCAGGAAATGGGAATGAGAATGTGAAAGGAATGAACACCAAAAGGTGGCAGCTACATAAAAATAAAATTATTTTCTCTGGGTATAGCCATAGCCAAGACTTAAAAGAAAATATACAAGTTTTCATGACATCACCTTTCTTTACCCAGAATGAACATAGTATATATAAGCTGTGCTAAACTGAGCCCACAGAGACTTGATACAGACTGGGAATTCTCCAAGACAAATCCCTTGGCAATGATGCAGAAGAATCCACTGACCTCTCTCTAGGCCACAATTGCCTGTGGTTCATGAAGGCAATCATGAATGAAAATCATCATGTTTTATATGGCATCAGAAATTGATAATTCATGTATTTCAGGTAGTGAGATAGTATAGCCTAGCAGTTAAGAGAATGGGCACTGAAGCCGGTTTACTTTCATGCAAATCTAGACTCTGTTATTCACAAGTTGTTTGACCTTGGGCAATTTATTTATTCAACAAAAAACTGAGGTTCTAATATATGCGAAGCTTTGTTTTAGGCACTTTGGATACCTTGATGAACAAAACAGGTATAGATCCCTGCCTTCATTAAGCCTGCATTCTAGTGGGGAAATATAGGCAATAAACAATAAATGTAATTTTATAGCCTGGTTGAGTGTTAGGGAGAAACAAAAATGTAAAGCAAAGCAAGTAGACCTTACTGAGCTAGCAGGAAGGGAGTTACATAAATTTTGTGGCCTCAGTTTCCTCACTTGTAAAATGTATATAATAATTATTTAAAATGTGAAGTACTGGAATAGTGCCTGTCACATAGAACATGCTTCATTAAATTTAAGTATTATTATTACTGTCCCACGATATCATTTGACCAAAGACTGTTTTCTAACAAAATGTCATTAGTACCCTGGAAAAATTATTCTTTAGTTCAGCATCTATTTGAGGAAATAGTCATAGCATCCCATCTCAGAGTTGGGTAGGTTTCAGAAATATCTGAGAAGAGGTCAGCTAAACTGGGTGCCATTTTTGTAAAATATTATATAGAGAATAAATATAGAAACAAGGCTTTATACTTACTTATAAAATTACCTTATTTATAAAATATGTTTCCTTCCTTAATGAGTGAAACCTCATCACTCTTCTTAGAAATAATCCCTTTTATCAATCCCTTCCTTTAACCAAACTTTCTCTTATAATTCTACTAGTTCCCTCTGCCCAATGTCTAAATAAATTACATCCTTAAAGAGTTTAGAAGTTATTTCAGGTTGGGCGCGGTGGCTCAAGCCTGTAATCCCAGCACTTTGGGAGGCTGAGGTGGGTGGATCACGAGATCAAGAGATCGAGACCATCCTGGCCAACATGGTGAAACCCTGTCTCTCCTAAAAAATACAATAATTAGCTGGGCATGGTGGCGTGCGCCTGCAGTCCCAGCTACTCAGGAGGCTGAGGCAGGAGAATTGCCTGAACCCGGGAGGCAGAGGTTGCAGTGAGCCGAGATTGTGCCACTGCACTCCAGCCTGGCACCTAGCGACAGAGCGAGACTCTGTCTCAAAAAAAAAAAAGAAGTTATTTCAGGCTTGTGCCCAGAGATAACCTTTAGCTTTTCTGGCTACCAAGATAGGTAACTTTTTTCGTAAAAAGTAAAGAGAATGCACTGGCTCTCTGTCAAACACATTTGGGGTGGGTGAAAGCTTAAGAAACACAGAGAAAAGGTCGGGTGTGGCAGCTCATGCCTGTAATCCCAGCCCTTTGGAAGGCCGAGGCGGGAGGATCACAAGGTGAGGAGATCGAGACCATCCTGGCTAACACAGTGAAACCTGATCTCTACTAAAAATCCAAAATTAGCCGGGTGTGGTGGCATGCGCCTACTCAGGAGGCTGAGGTAGGAGAATCGCTTGAACCTGGGAGGCGGAAGTTGCAGTGAGCCGAGATCGCGCCATTGCACTCTAGCCTGAGTGACAGAGTGAGACTCTGTCTCAAGACACACACAGAGAGAGAGAGAGAGAGAGAGAGAGAGAGAGGAAAAGAAAGAGAAAAAATGTTGAAAGGAAGTATAATGAGGAGCCCTCATTCTAGAAGCCTTGTTCTCCAAGACATTGGAGATGTCATAAAAGCAGGAATGCTTACATCCAACTCCTTTGACTTCTTATACTTCACTCACTTATTGTATGTGTATGCCTTTCAGAGTTGGCAGGGAGTGCAAAAGGGGGAGAAGTGGGAGAACAGAGTATGAGAGTCACCAAAGGAAAGAAAACAAGAAGAGGTAAGTGAGGCAAGACAAATCAGAGGTCTTAAAATCAAGTTCAGGCTGGGCATGGTGGCTCACAGCTGTAGTCCCAGCAATTTGGGAGACCTAGGCAGGAGGATCGTTTGAGCCCAGGAGTTCAACGTCAGCCTAGGCAACATAGTGAGACCCCATTTCTACTAAAAATGAAATATACATATATAACGCAAGTTCAACTCCAGGGAGTAGTGTTACAAGAAAAAGTATAGGTACACAGAAATTTATCATGTCAATAGGGGTTAAAGTAGGAAGCTCAAATGAAAAATTTCAATAATAAAGTTCAATTTCTTTTTTCTCCCTTATTTAAAAGTACTTAATATTTTAATTAAAAAAAAAACATGTGGAGTCATTGAAGTCATTAGAAATGTTCCACTATCACAGAGGAGAAAAAGCTTCTTCACTTCTCCTTAAAGTAGGTTTGTACAAAAGGATTATAACAGTATTATTAATACTATCATCAGTATAATTGAATGTATACCAGCTGTCAGCTATTTTATACATTTTATGTCATTTATTTCCCATTTTTATGTTAGCATCATTTTGACAGAGGAATAAACAGATGCTCAAAAAGGTTAAATCACGCGTCCAATGATACTCAGCTGATACGTAGCGGGGCCAGGATTGGAATCCAAATTTGGCAGATTCTCAAATTTTTTCACTTTGGCATGTTGACTTCCAAGTATAACTTGTTCAAAATTTTTACTCTTTCATATATGTCAGCCTTATCTCCTCAAATAGACCATGAACTGTCATTGAGTATTCTTTCTCATCTTTCCCACAGACCATAGCACAAGGCAGGGCGCACAACAAATTTTATTAATGTCCTAGTGAGTGGTCCATAAACCTTTATGGCTTTTAAAATATATTTCAGTTAATAAGGAGAAGAAAACAATCAAGCAATGACAACCTTAATAGTAATAAAAATTATCAAATTTTACTCAAAACATGTTCAGAGAATAAGCTATCACCCAGTTTTTGCAGATGTAGACACTGATTTCATAAATGTTTATAGAGCATCTGCTAAGTGCAACGGTTTGCACAATAAAGACACACACATTTGGAAGTGATTTTTTCCTGGGATTAAGTAAGAGTGTTTCCCTCAAATGAGGACCTTTCTATTTATGACCATACTCACTAAGCACTATCAACTACTTTCTGAAATATACGATGAAACACATCAAACTTATGTAAGTACTGTGGTAATAATAAAAGCCATCAGGCTCTGGTTGTGGCAAGTAGTCATTATTTGAATCTAAAGTTCCACCAACATGGGACACGTCGGCTTTTCTCCAATAATAATTTTACTGGGGTGCCTTTGAAAAAGCTAAATAAGGCAGAAACATGACAAGATAAATCACAATTCTTCTTCTCTGTCTTTGGGAAAAGAGTTTCCATGTCAGAAGAACTGAACTTTCAGGGCAGGCTGATAAAATTATAGCCACATAAAAACTAAAGGAGTCAGGATACAAGTCCAAAATCAATAAATAATGTCAATAGATAAGTCAGTCCTGCCCACTCAGAAACATTCTCTTTCCATTCCCCTTTCTCCACTTTTCTCCCTTGTCTCTAACTTCAGGTTATTCTTTCTCCAACCTCTTCCTTTCCAGCCCTTCTCTCCATCCTTTCCCTTTCTTTTGTCCTTTATCCTTTCCTTTGTTGAGTATCTTTCGCAGTCCTGGGCAGGAAGCCTTACGTGTGTGGTGCCTGAATTTAGTGTTTTCTTTAGGTTCAGGGCATGCTACAGTCACCCTGCTCAGAAGCCAGCAGGATTCCTTGAGCAATGATAGAAAAGGTCAAACTCTCACCCTCACTTAGAAACATGCCCTCTAAAACCCAGAATTTATGCTTCCCTGAGCTTGCTCAAAGGGGAGGAGGTGAGACATATTCTTTTTTTCTCTCACCTTCATACAAAAGAAGAGGGAAAGGCCCTAGGTTGTGGGTGAGTGAATGGCAGCAGGAAGGGAAGACCAAAAGCATGTTTCTGGAGCTAGCAATAACACTCATCCCAAGGCCTAAGAGACTGAGGGAATTTCTGGAGAGCTGGTATAAATGGAGGAAATGAAGTAAAGCCATTCAGGCTGGGGACATTTTTCTCTTTCATCTTTCTTTTGAGCCCTTCATGCAGGTACCAAGAGCACAGAAAAATAGTTGGACACCTGGCCAGCTGCCTGGAATGGGCTCTTCCTTAAGGGAGAGCTCAGCCACTGCACAAGGTCAGCTGAATACTGGGAAATAGTGTTTGTTTAAAAGCAGAAAAAACTCCAGGAAAACTTTATACTACCAAAGCTGGAAAATAAGGTTCTGAGCCTTCAAGAGGGCTGTAGCTTGAAGTCCTTGGCCATTCTACCTAAAGCTGGGTACTGTTAGCATTAGGGTTGGGATTGGGTGGCACAAGAAAAAGGAGACAAGGCAGTGGTGGCATCCAGAATTCTCACATCAGAAGAGCTTAGGGGCAGTAAGTTGAGTTGGAAAAAAAGTAGGAGACTAAAAGACTAGTTTTGGAGCTATATTTGCATTGCAAGCATACTGTGGGACTTACATTGTAGATTCCAGATTAGTTAAAAGTAAAGTTTCCAAAGATGCTTTTATTTACACTTGACATAAGATTGAGAGAATATTAATTAACAATTTAAAATAATTTTATTAATATTACATTTATTTTGAGTGATGAGGGACACTAATGAAAACTGTGGAGAAACTAAATTCCACTACCTAAGCTACCCATTGGCATGGGCATAAAATTGGGGTGAGATGCTGAATGGGGAAGCTAGGGCCTCCAATGTAGACAAACAATCATAGGAAAAAGGATGGGTATAGGAATGGCCAGAATGCAGATAAAAACAGTAGGGAAAGGCCCCGCAAGAACAGAGGATGGTGATATAAAGACACATAATTTTGAACCAATAAGAACACACAAACACACACACACGATATATATATATATATATATATATATATATATATCCTTTCTATATATCCTTTATAAACAGCCTCCACTAGTGTAAAAAGGCCCAAATGGAGTAACCATCAACTAGGTGGACTTCCAAGTTTTCTATTTTTTTTTTTTTGAGACGGAGTCGCTCTGTTGCCCAGGCTGGAGTACAGTGGTGTGATCTTGGCTCACTTCAACCTCCGACTCCCAGGTTCAGGTGATTCTACTGCCTCAGCCTCACGAGTAGCTGGGACTACAGACATGCATCACCAAGCCCAGCTAACTTTTGTATTTTTTAGTAGAGACGGGGTTTCACCAGGTTGGCCAGGAAGGTCTCGATCTTTCCACCTTGTGATCCACCCACCTCGGCCTCCCAAAGTGCTGGGATTACAGGTGTGAGCCACCATGCCCAGCTGACTTCCAAGTTTTCTAGTACCCAAAGAAGACTTGGGTACTACCTTATGGCTCCTGTGTTATGCAGATCCAGACCTGAACTTCCACAACCCATACTTCTGCTTGCAGGCACACTGGAGAATACAGCCCCTTTGGTAACCGAGAAACTAGTCAGGACACAGAAAAACTAGACTACATTAAAACTACAATAAAACAATCCCCAAACCTAAAGGCTTTTTTTGAAATCACTAAAAATAAGTGGAATCTGTTGTGATGATTGCTCTGTCACAGCCAGCTTGCTTCAGCGGGCCTCCCCCAGGATGCCTCCTCAGCTCTCCCATTAGGCTCTTGGGGATCAGACAGCTAAGACAGAGGCAACTTTTTCACTCTCCCACCATGACCCTCCTCCTCCTCACACTTTAGCAAAGGAAATAAAAGCTCTCTTCTGTCAAAGGGAACCCCAGAAGGAGGAAAGAAGGCTCTGTGGGTAGATCAGTCTCTAACTTCTCTTCCCTCTGTCTTTCACACACAGGCCTCCTCTCTTCAAATTATGACAAAAACTTTTGATTCCAGGGCTCAGATAAGAGAGCGTGGTGGCGCACGCATGTAGTCCCAGCTACCTGGGAGGCTGAGGCAGGGAATCGCTGGAATCCGGGAGGCAGAGGTTGCAGTAAGGTGAGACCGTGCTACTGCACTCCAGCCTGGGCAACAGAGCAAGACCCCGTCTCAAAAAAAAAAAAAAAAAAAAAAAGAGATAAACCCTCACAGATTTAAGAAAAGCTATCCTGGGTCCTGCAAAACAGAGTTACACACAACCTGCTCTATATCTATACCTTCTCCAGGAATTTCCTCCCATTTGAGAATTCCTACATTGTCCCCTTCCTCCTCCCAACTATGAGCCTATGTGAAATATATAAAGCTTGTGACTGAAATATACATATGCACAGCAAATGAATATAAACACACAATCAAAAACAATCTAAATTAGAAACTTCAGACCAGCACAGCTGTATACTGCTTCAGAAAAAGCTTACATTATGTAGCCAGAAGGAACATTACTATTGGCAAAATTTCACCACCCGGAAGTATTTCCATTATAGTTTATTGATGATAAAATGACAATAACATTTGCACTAAAAACTAAGAGATAATAGGTTGTTGTGTAGTCGAAGGATCTGAAATTAAGAGTTAGGAGACTTAGACTTTCAAGTGTGACCCTGAACAAATCATCTAATCTCTAGAGGCCTCAGTTAACTCAGGTCAAAATCTTTACTCTACCTATCTCACACAAATATTATACTAAATAAGGGAAAATAATACTGTGAGGGCCTTAGAAATTGATACTTAAAATGTATTTAAGAATAATACAAATAGTAACGATAAGTATTTGTAACTTCAATTTCAGACTATTTAAGGTTTATCTGACTTTCCAAGTTGTTTAATGGCCTAATGGAATTCACCACCTCCCTTCTCATAGCGCATATTAACAGTGATAGCTGACTTATACTGAACACTAGGTGCCATATATTGTATTAAGTGCTCTCTCTCTCCATATATTTAGATGTATATACATTAGTGCCTTTGCAACTCACAACAGCCCTGCCCTGTGGGGTAGGTAAACTGAGTATGAGAAAGATAAGTAAGTTGTCTAAGGTCATACAGTTAGGAATTGCTATAGTCTGCTTTTTGTCCCCCTTCCCTGCCTGCATTCATATATTGAAATACTAAGTCCCAAGCTAATGGTAATAGGAGGTAGAACATTTGGGAGGTGACTATGTCATGAGGTCTCTTCCCTCATGGAATGGAACTAGCACCCTCATAAAAGAGGCCCTAGAGAGGTCTCTTGCCCCTTCTGCCATGCCAGGACCAGGAAGTGGGTCCTCACCAGAAACCCAATATGCTGGCACCCTGATTTCAGACTTCCCAGCCTCCCTAACCATGAGAAAAAAATTTCTGTTGTTTATAAGCCACCCAATCTATGGTACTTTGTCATAGCAGCCCAATGGACTGAAACAGAAGTGCATAGGTTAGCATTTAAATTTGGGCAGTCTGACTTCAGTACTACCCCACACTGTCAATGGATTAGATTAAACAGTTAAAGATAAATGAATTTGAAGAAACACTAGAAGACAGCTAATCTCTGTTAATCAAAAACATGATCCAATGTGTTGGTCCTGCAGTCGTCTTGCTTCAAAACAATTTAACTGTTTACATGTGACTATCTGAAAGTGACATATTTAACAAGAATGCAAAATGAATTGTTTCACTGTTCCTAATTACCAATTCTGATTGAGGAATAAGCTGAAATTAATGGCAAGGTGAGATGAGATGTATTTTAATCATGCAAGTTCTTTCTTTTATTTTTTTGTCCCAGAGACAATAGAGCAGCCCGGGTAGATGATATATTCTGTAAGAGGACAGGATCATGTTTTTGTCATAGAATGGAAAAACTCAGTAAATACAAAACCTCAGTTTTGTCTAAGGCACTTGTACCTCCTGCTTAGCACTCAGCACAGGACTTGCAATAGAGTAAATGCTCAGGGAATGTTTGTTGAATAGATTTG
The DNA here is from genome assembly GCF_030222135.1 of Aotus nancymaae. Lineage (NCBI taxonomy): Eukaryota > Metazoa > Chordata > Mammalia > Primates > Aotidae > Aotus > Aotus nancymaae. Next base: position 3,961,287 of record NW_026988472.1, read on the forward strand.
AATTCAAAAAGGAGCATACTAATGTTCATGAGAGGGTTCAAATGTGTATAAGGGGGGAGATGAAATGGGAAGATAGTTACTTGTACTGGAATAAGTTAGGACTGTTATATCAGAGTCTCTGTTTCTTACAAGGTGTTTCAGGGCTTGGAGCATTCTCCTTTTTTCTTTCTTTTAAAAAAATTAATAGAGGTAGGGGTCTTGCTGTGTTGGCCAGACTGGTCTCAAACTTCTGGCCTCAAGCAATCCTCCCACCTTAGTCTCCCAAAGAACTGGGATTACAGGCATGAACCATTACGCCTGGTCAAGAGTTCTAACTTATTAGAAAGGTCACTCAAGAACCCATAATAGGAATTTATTAAAGCATGATATTGTACCGAAGAAAGTATAGGTAAGAGTTCTAACAAGTTACAATGTTTATGAACTGTTAAGATATTTTAAAGGCAGAACATTTCAAATACTTACACACTCTTTCAAAAGCCAGATAGCCAGCCTAAATTTGGTTCTTAATAGTTCTAGTGAGCCAATGTACAGCATGCTGACTATAGTTAGTAACACTGCACTGTATACATGAAATTTGCTAAGCAAGTAGATCTTAAATGTTCTCATTACACACACACACACACACACACACATACACACACACAAACATGGTAACCGTAAGGTGATAGACATGTTACTCATTGTGGTAATCATTTTACAGTTATACATATATCAGAACATCATGCTGTACACCATGAATATAAGCAATACTGATTTCTGGCAGAAAAGGCCACCAGGGTGAAAAGAAGACTTCAGAATTAGCTCTCAACTGAGTGGAGGTGAGGGTTATTTTTCACCAGCTCTTTCATCAGTTCTTCTCATTGGATCCCATCAGTCCACCTTCTCTCTCATAAATACTATATTGCAACAGAGCCAGCCTTTCTCTCAGAATCGTGGGCTGGATCCTCCTTACCACACCTATTCATGCCAGGTCCAGCTCTGTATGAGCACTCAGACTTGCAGCCAGGATCTCTTTGGCCAGATGGCGGACATCAGACTGCCAAAGCAGTTTCATGCCACAGCAGTACCAGCTTTAATTTTACAGCAGAAGCAGTCTGGGCCCCAAGGCAAAGAACTAAGAAAGCACAGAATAAAGAGTCAAATCAGGGATTGCTGGCAAGATGGCTGAATAGGAACAGCTCCAGTGCACAGTTCCCAGCGAGAGCAACACAGAAGGTGGGTGATCTCTGCATTTCCAACTGAGGTACCTGGTTCATCTCATTGGGACTGGTTGGACAGTGGGTGCAGTGAAGCAGGGTGGGGCATCGCCTCACCTGGGAAACACGAGGGGCTGGAGAACTCCCTCTCCTAGCCAAGGAAAGCCATTAGGGACTGTTCCTGGCACTCTGGCCCAGATACTGTGCTTTTCCCGCAGTCTTCACAACCCACAGACCAGGAGATTCACTCAGATGCCTACAACACCAGGGCCCCAGGTTTCCAGCACAAAACAGGGTAGGCATTTGGGAAGACACTGAGCTAGCTGCAGCAGTTTTTTTTTTTCTCCATGCCCCAGTGGCACCTGGAATGCCAGCAAAACAGAACTGTTCATTCCCCTGAAAAAGGGGGCTGAAGCCAAGGAGTCAAGTGATCTGCCTCAGCTGGTCCCACCCCCATGGAGACCAGCAAGCTACGATCCACTGGCTTGAAATACTCACAGCCAGCATAGATGTCTAAGCTTGACCTGGGACATTCGAGCTTGGTGGGAGAAGAGGCATCTGTCATTGCTGAGGCTTGAATAGGCAGTTTTAAACTCATCTGTGTAAACAAACTCGCCAGGAAGTCTGGACAGTGTGGAGCCCACAGCCGCTCAGCAAGGCCTCTGCAGGCAGACTGTATCACTAGACTCCCTCCTTGCTGAGCAGGGCATCTCTGAAAAAAGGCAGCAGCCCATCAGGGACTTATAAATAAAGACCCCACTTTCCTGGGACAGAGAACCTAAGAAAAGGGGCGGTTGTGGGTACAACTTCAGCAGACTTAAACGTCCCTACCTGACAGCTCTGAAGAGAGCAGCATATTTCCCAGCACAGTGTTTGAGCTCTGATGAGGGACAGACTGCCTCCTCAAGTGGCTCCCTGATCTCCATGTATCCTGACTGGGAGACACCTCTAAGCAGGGGCTGACAGACACCTCATACAGGAAAGTTCTGGCTGGCATCTGGTGAGTACTCTTCTGGGACAAAGCTACCAGAGGAAGGAATAGGCAGCAATCTTTGCTGTTCTGCAGTCCCTGCTGGTGATTCCCAGGCAAGCAGGGTCTGGAGTGGACCTCCAGCAAACTCCAGCAGACCTGCAGCAGAGGGTTCTGACTGTCAGAAGGAAAACTAACAAACAGAAAGAAACAGTTTCAACATCAACAGAAAGGATGTCCACTCAGAGGCCCCATTCAAAGTTCACCAACTTCAAAGACCAAAGGTAGATAAATCCATAAAGATGGGAAGAAACTAGTGGAAAAAGGCTGAAAATTGTAACAACCAGAACGTCTCTTATCCTTCAAGGGATCACAAATCCTTACCAGCAAGGAAACAAAACTAGAAACAGAATGAGTTTGACGAATTGACAGAAGCAGGCTTTAGACGGTGGGTAATAACAAACACCTCTGAGCTAAAGGAGCATGTTCTAAGCCAATGCAAGGAAGCTAAGAACCTTGAAAAAAGGTTAGACTAAATGTGAACTAGACTATCCAGTGAAGAGAAGAATATAAATGACCTGATGGAGCTGAAAAACACAGGACGAGAACTTCGTGAAGCATACACAAGTTTCAATAGCTGAATCAATCAAGTGGAAGAAAGGATATCAGAGATTGAAGACCAACTCAATGAAATAAAGTGAGAAGACAAGATAGGAGAAAAAAGAATAAAAAGAAATGAACAAAGCCTCCAAGAAATATGGGATTATGTGAAAAGAAAAAAATCTATGTTTGATTGGTGTACCTGAAACTGATGGGGAGAATGAAACCCAGTTGGAAAACACTCTTCAGGACATTATCCAGGAGAACTTCCCCAACCTAGCAAGGCAGGCCAACATTCAAATTCAAGAACTACAGAGAACACCACAAAGATACCTCTTGAGAAGAGCAACCCCAAGACACATAATTGTCAGATTCACTAAGGTTAAAATGAAGGAAAAGGCTAAGGGCAGCCAGAGAGAAAAGTCAAGTAATCCACAAAGGGAAGCCCATCAGACTCACAGCAGATCTCTCAGCAGGAACCCTGCAAGCCAGAAGAGAGTGGGGGCCAATATTTGACATCCTTGAAGAAAATAATTTTCAACCCAGAATTTCATATCCAGCCAAACTAAGCTTCATAAGTGAAATCCTTTACAGATCAGAAAGTGCTGAGAGATTTTGTCACCACCAAGACTGCCTTACAAGAGATCCTGAAGGAAGCACTAAATATAGAAAGGAACAACAAGGACCAGTCACTGCAAAAACATACCAAATTGTAAAGACTATCAGCGCTATGAAGAAACTGCATCAACTTATGGGCAAAACAGTCAGCTAGCATCATAATGGCAGGATCAAATTCACGTGTTAACAATTTTAACCTTAAATGTAAATGGGCTAAATGCCCCAATTAAAAGACACAGACTGGCATATTGTATAAAGGGTCAAGACCCATTGGTGTGCTGTATTCAGGAGACTCATCTCATGTACAAGAACACACATAGGCTCAAAAAAAAAAAAAAAAAAAAAAAAGATTGAGGAAGGTTTACCAAGCAAATGGAAAGCAAAAAAAATCAGGAGTTGCAATCCTAGTCTCTGATAAAACAGACTTTAAACCAACAAAGATCAAAAGAGACAAAGAAGGGCATTACATAATGGTAAAGGGATCAATGCAACAAGAAGAGTTAACTATCCTAAATATATATGCACCCAATACAGGAGTACCCAGATACAAAAAACAAGTTCTTAAAGACATACAAAGAGACTTAGACTCTCACACAATAACAGTGGGAGACTTTAACACACCACTGTCAATATTAGACAGATCTATGAGACAGAAAATTAACAAGGATATCCAAAACTTGTACTCAGATCTGGACCAAGCAAACCTAATAGACATCTATAGAACTCTCCACCCCAAATCCACAGAATATACATTCTTCTCAGCACCACATCACACTTATTCTAAAGTTGACCACGTAATTGGAAGTAAAACATTCCTCAGAAATGGCAAAAGAATGGAAATCATAACAAACAGTATCTCACACCACAGTGCAATCAAATTAGAACTCAGGATTAAGAAACTCACTCAAAACTGCATAACCACGTGGAACTGAACAACCTGCTCCTGAATGACTACTAGATAAATAATGAAATGAAGGCAGAAATAAAGATGTTCATTCAAACCAGTGAGTATGAAGACATAACATACCAGAATCTCTGGGACACATTTAAAGCAGAGGGAACTTTATAACACTAAATGCCCAAAAGAGAAAGCAGGAAACATCTAAAATTGACACCCTAACGTGATGATTAAAAGAACTAGAGGAGCAAGAAAAAAACAAATTCAAAAGCTAGCAGAAGACAAAAAATAACAAAGCTAAGTGCAGAACTAAAGGAGATAGACACACGAAAAATTCTTCAAAAAATCAATAAATCCAGGAGCTGGTTTTTTGAAAAGATCAACAAAAAAGACAGACCACTAGCCAGAATAATTAAAAAAAGAGAGAAATATCAAATAGATGCAATAAAAAATGACAAAGGAGATATCACTCCAGTTAGAATGGCGATCATTAAAAAATCAGGAGACAACAGATGCTGGAGGGGATGTGGAGAAAACAGGAACACTTTTACACTGTTGGTGGGAGTGTAAATTAGTTAAACCATTGTTGAAGACAGTGGGACAAATACCATTTGACCTAGCAATCCCACTACTGGGTATATACCCAAAGGATTATAAGTCATTTTATTATAAAGACACATGAACACAGATGTTTATTGCAGCACTGTTCACAATAGCAAAGAGTAGGAACCAACCCAAATGCCCATCAGTGATAGAGTGGATAAAGAAAATGTGGCACATATACACCGTGGAATACTATGCAGCCATAAAAAAGGATGAGTTTATGTCCTTTACAGGGACATGGATGAAGCTGGAGACCATCATTCTCAGCAAACTGAGACAAAAACAGAAAATGAAACATTGCATGTTCTTACTCATAAATGGGTGTTGAACAATGAGAACACATGGACATAGGGAGGGGAACACCATGCAATGGGATCTGTCTGTGGTGGGGGGCTAGGGGAGAAGTAGCAGTGGGGTGGGGGGTTATGGGAGGGACAGCATTAGGAGAAATACCTAATGTAGATGACGGGGTGACAGATGCAGCAAACCACTATGGCATGTGGATACGTATGTAACAAACCTGCACATTCTGCACATGTACCCCAGAACTTAAAGTATAATAATAAAACATAAAAAATAAATTTAAAAAGAGTCAAATTGGGGAAGAAATGGTGTTCTATACAAAAGCTGACCACCAGTTATATAAGTTCATATTTAATAATGTATACCTGGTAACTTTAGTGGGGGAATTCAGTAATAGAATAGCTCTCACATAAGAGACGAAAGATAGATGCTTAAAGCCTAAACTTTCTCCTTATTAGCTCTGTGATCTTAGGTACGGTACTTACTTGCTCTGTTTCCTAGGTTTCTCATCTGAAAAAAGTGATAGTAACAGTATTTACTTCATAGATTTGCCATTAATATTCAATGAGATATTCCACATAAAGTTCTTACAAACTTGCTTGACACAAGGTAAGTATTTTGTAAATGATATCATTATTATGGGAATGTCAGCTTCAACCCTGCTTAGCCGGGTACAACATCAGTTTAATAAAGGTATATCTGGTCTACTGAAAGATATTTTCCTAAATAATGCCTGCCCTCATGGCCTGAGGGCACTCCCAGCTTGATTGTTCAATACCTAGGAATGGTAAGGTCCACTTCTATCACTAATTAATTGGGAACGACATCATTCCAAAATGCATAGGGAATAAAGATTCCTTTGATTATGCTTTCCAGTATGTTAAAGAAACTTTAGCTGTCAACTGCCAAACCTAGACTCAATAACAAAAATTCTCAGCAGATGCTCCTTTTCAGATGTGTCTGCTTCCATTTTGAGTATGAGATAAATCAGGACTTGAGTCTCAGAAAAAGAATTCAGAGACTATCTAACTTTCCCCTCATGACTTTGACTATTTTTTACTTAATATATTTTTTAAATGGACTTACCTAAAAAATGAAAATTGTTTTTTGTGATGGAGTTTTTACTATGTTGCCCAGACTGGTTTCAAACTCTGGAGCTCAAACAATCCTCTTGCCTCAGCCTCTAGATTAGCTAGGATTACAAGCACATGCCACTGTGCACGGCAAAAAAAAAAAGAAATAATTTTAAGAGAAAAATATAACCTTACCACAAATAAAAAATTCCTCCCATACATAGTATACATTCAAGGAAATCCATAACTATTCAAAAATTTCTTCATTTTATAGATGAGACAAACTGAAGTGTGGCAAAAAGATCACATACAATATAAGTCAGTGTAGTGAGTAACAAATAAAACTAAAAGCCAACGCTTCTGATGCCAATTTAAGTACTCTTTATATTATGCTACCTTTGGTCTGTATAAAATTGCAATGCTTCTTCCTACCACTCCAAATATTCCTCACTTTTGTGTCACACAACTTGGGGAAATATGTGATTTCTAAAACAACTGACTAAAATTTTTCTTAGTCCTTGATTCTGCTCACATATCAGATATGCAAACTAAAGTACAAGGAAGTTATTTCATTAAGCCCAGGTATTCAATATAAAAAATTATGTCTATGTCCACATGCAATATGAGGACAGCCATTTCACTTTTCACACCTCTTGGCACAGGTAGTCACACCCAATGTTTACTATTTTGCCTGCTGGATAATAGAATTCCACACATCAAAGTTGGAAGAGGTAATAGAATTGCAAACCCTCTTTTCCTGACAAATAAGGTCACTGAAGTTTAGAAAAAAAACAATCACTTGTGCAAGATCTTCCAGTAAGTTCACAGCAGAGCATTATCTAAAAATTAGAGGAGGCCCTCGGGTCCCAAGCACAGAATTGTGTAGACTATTGGCAGCCGCTCACATTGTGGCCAGGGGCGGCAAGCTGGAGATGACCTAAAATGACCGACAGGGGAAGGGGCGGCTGCCATCACTGGGGCTCCAGTAGCCGTCATCCCCTGTGGGTGCCGGGAAGACTGGGCAGTTTGGATCAGGAGGAACTCCCCACAGTGCAGCACAGCATCTGTGGCTGATCCTGGTCAAACTGCTTCTACAGGTGGGACCCGGATCCATCCCTCCTCACGGGGTGGGGCCTTCTTGTGGGTATTTTAGCAACTCCAGCCAGGGATTTACAGACAGATCTCTGACCTCCCTGGGACAGAGCCCCTCGGGGGAGGGCCAGCTGCAGTCTCCGGTTCAGAGGACTTAGTCAATCCCCCTGCTGGCTTTCAGGAATCCAGACAATCCAGAAGAGTAGGATTCCCCCCAGAGCAGCACACCTGCTTAGCCATGGGGCAGCCAGACTGTTTTCTTAAATAAGCCTTTGATCTTGTGCATCCTGGCTGGGTGAGATCTCCCAAGAGGGGTCACTAGACACCGCATACAGTTTTGGATCAAGGGGACCTGATAGATATTTACAGAAAACTCCACCCACTCCACCCAAAAACAACAGAATATACATTCATATTAGCAATGAAGGAGTTCTCAAATTCAAAACCGATCTGTAAAGACTTGATGAAGGGTGTGTGTGTGTGTGTGTGTGTGTGTGTGTGTGTGTTTCTTTTCATTTCTTTTTTCTTTTTTGTCCTTTTAAATTTTTTTGTCTAGACATTTTTTAAAAATCCCTGTCAGGTCACTGTCTGATCACTGAGATAATAAAATGAAGACTTTAGTAACCACGTAAAATGATAAATACAGTTTTTGCAAAATTAGTTCAGAAAAGTAACCATACAAATTAAAGTCCACAGCCCATAACAAACACCAAGAGCAAACCTAGTGAGGGGAGAAAACTTATTTTCAGAGTTACCACATAACATTTGAAATGTCCAGTTTTCAACAAAAACAAAGTATACAAAAAACATGAAAGTATGACTGTTTACAGGGAAAAAATAAATTAAGAAAAATTATCCACAAAGAAGTCTAAACATTGAACTTCCTAGGAAAAGACTGTGTTTTTCTTTTCTTTTTTTTTTTTTTTTTGAGACGGAGTGCAGTGGCATGATCCCTGCTCACTGCAACCTCCGCCTCCCAGGCTTAAGCCATCCTCCTGCCTCAGCCTCCCAAGTAACTGGGACTACAGGCATGCACAACCATGCCTGGCTAATTTTTGTATTTTTAGTAAAGATGAGGCTTCATCATGTCGGCCAGGATGGCCTTGAATTCCTGACCTCAAGTGATCCACTCTCCTTGACCACTGAAAGTGCTGGGATTACAGGCATGAGCCACCATGCCCAGCCACATCAACTGTCTTAAACATGCTCAGAGAGGTTAAAAAAAAACTTAAAAAAATTAAAGATACAGAAAACCAGGAGAAGGATTTCTGCACACAATACCAATTAAAAGACATTATAAAAAGAACTAAAGTAAACATTTTGACACTGAAAAGTACAATAGCTGAATGAAAATTTCACTAGAGGGGATACAGAGCAGATTTGAAATGGCAGGAGAAAGAACTAGGGAACTTGAATATAGGACAATATAAATTACCAAATCTGAGGAGCAGATAGAAAATAAGAATGACAAAAAATAAACAGACCTTAAGGGTTGTGTGGGACACCTTCGAGCCTACCAATGTATGCATTATGGAGGTCCAAAAAGGAAAAAAGTGAGAACGAAGCAGAAAGAATATCTGAAGAAATAACAACCAAAAAACATCAAATTTGATAGACAATTGAATCTACACATCCAAAAGGCCAATGAACTCCAAGTAGAATAAACTCAAAGAGCTCCACAACTGGATATTTTATAATCAAACTGCTGAAAGCCAAGAGAAAGAGAATCCTGAGAGGATCAAGAAAGAAGTGATCTACAATAATGCATCACACAGAAAAGTGATCTTCAGTAATTTAAAGATATGATTTATCATCAGAAACCATACGAGTTAGAAGGCAGTAGACTGACACATTCAAAATGCTGAAAGAAAAAGCTGTCAAACAAAAATTCTTTGTCTGTAAAACTATCCTTCAAGAACAAGCAGAGATTCTGACATTCCCAGATCAAGAAAAGCTGAGAAAATTCATTACCAGTAGATAGACCCTACAAAAAATGCTAGAGAGAGTCCCTTGGGTTGAGATAAAAGGGCATTAGACAGTAACTTGAAGTTGCATGAAGAAATAAAAAAACTTCAAAAAAGGTAACTATATAAATATAAAAGCAAGTATTATTATCATTAGGTTAGTAATTCCTTTTTGTTTTCAATCGGATTTAAAAGACAAATAAAACAAAAATTATCAATACATGTTAATGAACACACAATATGTAAAGATATAATTTGTGACCAAAACAACATAAAAAACAAGCTATACAGGAACAGGGATTTGGGACAGAAATGAAGCTACATTGGTATAAATTAGAAACAGGTTGATATAATTTTAGGATGCTTATTGTAATGATCATCATAAAGATTATAAAAACAACTAAAATATATACTGGAAAGAAAATTAGAAGGGAATCAAAATAATACACTAAAAAAAATCAAACACAAAAGAAGTCATTATTAGAGGAATTGAGAAACAAATGAAAAACAAATGACATACAGGAAACAAATATAGTATAGCAGAAGTCCTTCCAATTAGTAGTCACATTATATGTAAATGATGTAATCATCAGTTCAAAAACAGAGTCTGGCAAAATGCATAAAATGCTTGACCCAACTATATGATGTTTGCAGTAGACTTAGGTTAAAGTCAAAAGACTTGGATAATTTGGAAGTAAATTAATGAGAAAAGCTATTCCATGCAAATAGTAACCAAAAGTAAGAAGAAATAACTATATTAACATTACAAAAAATAAACTTTAAGTTAAAAGAAGTGGCACTATTCACAAAAGCAAAGACATGGAATCAACCAATATGCCCATCAATGATAGACCGGATAAAGATAATGTGGTACATACACACCATGGAATACTATGCAGCCATAAAAAGGAATGAGATCATGTCCTTTGCAGGGGCATAGATGGAGCTGGAAGCCATTATCCTCAGCAAACTCATGTAGAAACAGAAAATCAAACACCACATATTCTCACTCATAGTGGGAGCTGAACAATGAGGACACATGGACACAGGGAGGGAAACAACACACACTGGGGCCTGTTGGGAGGGAGGAGGAAGGAGAACATCAGGAAAAATAGCTAATGCATGCTGGGCTTAATACTTAGGTGATAGGTTGATAGGTGCAGCAAACCAGCATGGCATGTTTACCTATGTAACAAACCTGCACATCCTGCACATGTACCCTAGAACTTAAAATAAAATAAAAATAAAATAGAAAAGAAAGGGAATAAATAAGTTATGAGAGACAAAAAAGTTCATTTTATATTGATAAAAGATCAATCTATCAAGAATGTATAATAATTATAAACATACATGCACCAAGTAACAGAGTCAAAATTATATGCAAACACTGATAGGATTAAAGGGAGAAATAGACAGTTTACAATAATATTAAATTCTTTAATATTCTACTTTCAATAATAGATCAAACATTTTGAAAGAAGATCAATAAGGGAATAGAGGATATGAAAAACAGTATAAACTAAACCTAGTTAACAAATATAGAACACTCCACCTAACAACATCGGTATACACATTTTTCTCAGGTGAGCATGGAACAGTCTCCAGAACAGAACCTATCTTTTTTTTTTTTTTGAGACAGAGTTTTGCTTTGTTGCCTAGACTAGAGTGCAGTGGCATGATCACAGCTCACTGCAGCTTCAATCTCCCTAGCTCAAATCATTCTATCACCTAAGTCTCCTGAGTAGCTGGAACTACAGATGCATGCCACTATGCCTGGCTAATTTTTTGATCTCTTTGTAGAAACAAGATCTCCCTATGTTGCTCAGGAAGGTCTCAAATTCCTAAGCTCATGATCTTCCCACTTTGACCTCTCAAAGTCCTGGGATTACAAGTGTGAGCCATTATGATCAGACTAGAACATATTTTAAGGCACAAAACAAGGATCAATAAATGTAAAGAGATAAAAACCATACAAAGGTTCATCTCTGGCCACAATGAAATGAACTGGAAATCAATATCAGAAGGAAAACTGGGGAATTTACAACTATGTAGAAATTAAAGAAAACACTCTTAAACAGCCAATGGTTTAAGAAGAAAAGACAAGGTAAATTAGATAATATCCCAAAGAAAATGAAAATCAAAACACAACATATGAAAACTTATAAAATATGGTGAAAAAACGCTTAGTGGGAATTTTACAGCAGCAAATGCATAAATTTGGAAATAAAACTTCTCAAATCAGGAACATAACTTTTCACTCTCAGGAACTACAAAAGAGCAAACTAAACACAAAGCTGGCAGAAGAACATAAAAATGAAGATCAGAATAGAGGTAAACAAAATAGGGAATAGAAAAAAATAGAAAAAAATTTTAAAGACCAAAATATAATTCATATAAAAAATTAACATTATTAAACCTTAAGCAATAAATAATAGAAAAATGGTGAAGATGCAAATAACTAACAGAAATAAAAATGGAGACATTACTATTGAATTTATAGTAACCAATCAATACAATACACCACATATATACACACATACATATGAAAAAGGATAACATAATCTCAGTTGATACAGAAATAGCATTTGACAAAATCCAATAAACTTTCATAATAGAAGCACCCATAAAGCTAGAACTAGAAAAATATAATTCCTCAGAATGATAAAGGGCATTTATGAAAAGTCTACAGCTAAATTACACTTAATAGTAATAGAAAAAATCCTTTCCTTTTATGATCAGAAATAAGAAAAGGATGTCTGTTTTCAACACTGCTATTCCACATTGCACTGGAAGTAATAGCCAGTAAAATTAGGCAAGTAAAAAAAAATACATTGTCATTAGAAAGAAAGAAGTAAAAATATTTATATCTGCAAATGATATAACCCTCTATATAGAAAATTGTCAAAAATTTTAAAAAGCCTGCTGGAGCTAACAAAAAAAAACTCAGCAAATTTTCATGATACATGCCAAGAAACAAAAATCAGTTGTGTTTCTATGCACAAGCAATGAATAAAATAATAAGATTTTTTAAAATTCCATTTACAATAACATTCAAAAGAATAAAAATAAAAATTGGGAATATATTTTACCAAGGAGGTCAAAGATTTGTCCACTAAAAACACTAAAATGTGGCTAAAAGAAATTAAAGAGGACCTAAATAAATGGAAATATAGCCTTTGTTTATGGATTAAAAGATTTAATGTTGTTAAAATAACACTATGAAAAACGATTTACAGATTCAATGCAATCATTGTCAACATCCTAATAATCTTTTTTTGAAGAAATTTAAAAGTCAATTCTCAAATTCATACAGAATTATAAGATCCCCAAATATTGAAAAGAATCTTGGAAAAAAAGCAAAGTTGAAGGACTTACACTTCCCAATTTCAAAACTTACTAAAAAGCTACAGAAGTGAAAACAGTGTGGTACTGACCTAAGGATATGCATATGGATCTAAGAAATACCCATATAGCCATTTGATGTTCAATAAATGTACCAAGACCATTTAATAAGGGAAGCATATTTGCCTCAAATAATGGTGCTGGTATAACTGATTATCCACATGCAAAATGATGAAGTTGGATTACACTACCTCACAGCAGTCACAAAACTAACTCAAAATGGACCACCACTCTAAATATAAGGTCTTAAACCACAAAACTCTCCAAAGAAAACAATGGCAAATCTTCATGTTTTTGAATCTGGCAAGAAAATTCTTAGTACATTTCCTAGACATTAAAAGTACAAGCAACAACAACAAAAACTGATAAAAGTTCAGCAAAATTAAACAACTTATGCATCAAGTATGTTATCAAGAAAGTGAAAAGAGTTTGGATAACAGTATGAAGGTGGAACAGGAAGTTCAAACATTTATGCACTTACAGAAACACAATTTTGGCAACTACCCAGAGATGACAATATCCTTGTGAAAGCCCTGGAGTTTAGATAAGAGGATCCGGCACCATGAAGGAACAACAAATATGAAAGTAAATGCATTGAAGAGGGTAAAAATAGTAGTTTCTCTATACTTGTGTCACCACTTCCCTAAGACAGCACAGCTCTGTGCTGAAAGAGGCCCTCTTGGCCCATGATTTCTCCCATGTGGGAAAGTAAATGCAAAGTGAGCACCTGGCTCCCAGAGTTTTGTGGAATGCTGCCCAGGAGACACAAGTTGGTATTACCTCATCCAGAAAACTGTGGGGATCTACACAGCTGAATATTCTAAATGTAGCTCTGAGCAAAAAGAAGGGGAGGAAGCACACAGCAATTGGTACACAGTTCTTAACAGTTGGCCATAAATATTGCTAACTGTCTCAGACGTTATCAACAGGCATATCCACAAACCTTATAGGATAACCCCTGTGGACACACACAACCAGCTGCCACATCCCCCCAGCACCCTGTGCATCCCTCTGTGGGAAGTGCCCCAGGTGTCCCAACGCCCAGTGTCCCACATACCCCAGCAGATGCAGCAAAAATCTCAACAGCAGGTATATATCTTAGCAGAAGGCTTAACTCTACTGGTTTGGGAAAAGGTGTACAACCTTAAACACTTCAAGACTCTACCGTACAAAAAATAATTGAGAGAGCTTCTCAGTTATTGAGTGTAGCACAAGGCCTGGCTTTGTAGAATAAATACAAAGCATGCAATTCTATGAATTCCATTCAAAGAATGAACAAGACAAGCGGAATAGATGCAGCCACAGAAAATGTCTGAGAGACTCCCATAATCTCTAGCCCGGCTCACTGGCATAGTTATTCCAGCCAGTGAAGTCAAAAGGAGATGAAAGCATCTAGAAATGTGAAGACAGCAATACAAGTGTTAAAGAAACATGAAAAACTGGGGAATAAAAAAAGGTTTAAGTGGCTGATCCCAAGTAAATAAAGATTTGTGAATTGCATGACAAAAAATTCAAAATAATCTAACTGAAGCTCTATGAGCTCTGCAAATACATAAATGTACAACTGAACAAACTCAGAAAAGCAATACATGGAAAAAATGAAAAGCTTAACAAATAAATAGAAACCATAAGAAAAACCCCAACAGAAATTCTAAAGTTGAAGGGTACAATGTCTGAACTAAAATTTCAGTGGGAATCTTCAAAAGCCTGCTTGATCAAGAAGAAAAAAATCAGCATGCTCAAAGATAAATCACATAAAATTATCCAGAGGAAAAGAAGGAAAAAGAGAAGAAGAATGAAGAAAGTCTACAGGGCTTATGGGACACCATTAAGTGAACAAATTTATATAAGCATAAGAAGGAGCAGAAAAAGCAAAAGGAGAGAAAATACATTTTAAAAAATGATTACAGAAAATGTCTCAAATCTAGGGAGAGAAATAAACATCCAGATTCATAAAGCCCAGAAAATTCCAAATAGATTGAGCTTATGAAAACACATTATAATCAAGTTGTCAAAAGTCAAAAACAGAGAATTTTGAAAGCACCAAGAAAAAAAGTGACTGATCATATAGAAAGAATCTCCCATAAAAACTATCAGGGGAATTCTCAGCAGAAATCTTGTGCCAGGAAAGAATGAGATAATATAATCAAAGTACTGAAAGAAAAAAAAACTGCCAACCATGAATACTGTCTTCATACTGTCTTCAGCACCTGGCACAGCAGACCTTCAGAAATAAAAAAGTGAAAAAGACTTTCCTAGACAAACAAAAGCTAGAGGAGTCCATCACCACTAGAACTACCTTACAAAAAATGCTAAAGACAGTTGAAATAAAAGGATCCTAATAAGTAACATTAAAATATATGAAGGTATAAAACCCATGAGTAAAGTAAGTATACAGTTAAATTCATAATATTCTAATACTGTGATGGTGATGTGTAAATCCCTTTTAAGTATAAAAGTTAAAAAACAAAAGTATTAAAAATAACTATAGTTATATTAGACAATTGTTACAATTAGACAACTATAGTTAAGAGTTAGACAATATAAAAAGATGTAAATTGTGATACCAATAACATAAAAGGTGTGTGAGGAAATAAAAAGTAGATGTTTTATATGTAGTTGGAGAAGTGACCTGCTTAAAATAGTGTGTTATGAATACATGATATTTTGTATAAGCTTTATGATAATCACAGAAAAACCTTCAGTGGGTACACAAAGATAAAAAGAAAGCAATCAAAGCATAACACTACAAAAAATAACCAAATAACAAAAGAAGACAGTAAGAGGAGAAGAATAGAATAAACTACAATACAATTGGAGAACAATTAATGAAATGACAATAGTATGTCCTTAGTATAATTACTTTGTATGTAAATAAATTAAATTATGTAATCAAAAGATTAAGTGGATAAATGAGATTTTTTAAAGAAAACATTCAACTATATTTTGTCAACAGGAGACACACTTTAGATTCAAAAACACACAGAGACTGAAAGAAAAAGGGTGGACAAGGATAATCTATGCAAATGGTAACCAAAAGAGAGCTGGGGTGATTATGTTTATATAAAACACAATAGACTTTAACTAAAACCTGTCACAACAGAAAATGAAGGTGATTATATAATGATAAAGGGATCAATGCAACAAGAGGATATAAGAATTTTATTATATATCCCCCCAAAGTTGGAGCACAGAACATACACAGCAAATATTAGCAGAGCTAAAGAGAGGAATAGACGGCAATGCAATAAGTGTAAAGAACTTCAATACCCCAGTTTTAACAATACATGGATCAGAATTCACATTAATAAGAAAACGACACACTTGGACAACACTATAGACAAAATAGACCTAGCAGACTTACACACCACATTCCATCCAACAGCAGCTGAATACACATTCTTTTAAGGAACACATGGGACATTCTCCAGGATAGATCATATGTTGGACCACAAAACAAGTCTTAACAAATATGAAAATATTGAAATCATATCAAGTATCCTTTATGACTACAATGGTATGAAGCTAGATATTAAAACAGGAGAAAAAATTTTTAAAATCACAAATTGTAAAAGTTAAGACACAAATTCCCAAACAATGAATGAATAAAAAATAATCAAATGGGAAATTTAAACATTCTTGAGACAAAGAAAAACGGAAGCACTACACTCAAAATCATATGGGATGCATAAAAGCAGGTTTTTTTTGTATTCAAATGTCTGCTGCAGTTTTATTTACAAAATAAAAGCAAGAGGCAACTCAAATATCCATAAACAGATGAATATAAAATGACATTTCATAGCAGAGTATACTTCTCAGCAACATAAAAAGAATGAATTACTCATGTGTCTATACTGATAATATCAAAATAAACATGAGGATCACAGATGCAGTCATGTTTTCTGAGTTCTTGTCTCTCTGCAAGCACCACCCAGATGGTCTCCCAAAAACTGCAACCCAGCTGCTGCCAGTGTCACTGCCTGCTGCCCATAAAGGAACTGAGCCCAGCAGGGGTGCTGCCCAGGAACCTGTGGGCAAAAGTCTATAGCAGGAGCTGATGACCCTCATAATATCTGGTAACAAAAAAATTTCTGCCTTCCCTGAAAGCTTTATCAAATGGGTAAAGACCATCCATGGAGCAGCTGGCACAGTATATGAAGACCTGAAGTATATGCTCTTTAAAAGCAGTTTTATGAGGGAAGTTTATAGCAATAAATGCCAAATTTTAAAAAAAATAATGATCTCAAATAAACAAACTGACTTTATACTCTAAGGAACTGCAGAAAAGAAAAAAAAATAAGGTCAAAGTTAGTAAAATAAGGAAAAACAGGAACCAGAGAAGAAATAGAGACTAGAAAAATAATAGGAAAATCAATGAAAATTAATGAAGATAAATGAATTAATAAAGAACAATGAAGTCTTTTCGAAATATGAACAAAACCAATAAACCTTTGCCTAGACAAAGTAAAAAAAAAACTAAATAAATAAAATTGTAAATAAAAGACGAGGCATCACGACTGATACCACCAAATTTCAAAGGATCTTAAGAGACTACTATGAACAATCATACAGCAACACATTAGATAGCTTAGAAATAAAGTAAGTAAATCCTAGAGTCGTATACTTGTAGAGTCATACAAGACTGAATCATAAAGAAGAATAAAATCTGAATACATCAGTAAGTAAGGAGACTGAATTAGTAATAATAATTTAAAAACCTACAGACAAAAAAAAAGCCCATGACCAGATGGCTTCACAGCTGAATTCTACCAACCATTTCATGAAGGTATACATGCTGATCTTTCTCAAACTCTTCTAAAAAATTGAAGAAGAGTAACAAACCTGCTTGATTGATATACACATGTACTCCAGAACTTAAAGTGTAATAAATTTAAAAAAGAAAAAATATAGTAAAGGAAAAAACAAAACTATTACATGCAGGTTAGGGAACCATTTCCAATAAAAATCAAAGGAATCCACACAAAAATAATTACAATAGCAAGTTTAAAAGAAAAAAAATAAGAAGAAGAGGGAATACATCCTAAAGTCATTCTACCAGGCCATCTTACCCAGATACCAAAGCCAAACAAGGACAATGAAAGCAAAAAAAATACAAGTCAACATCCCTGATGAGCATCAATATGAATATCCTCAACAAAATAGTACCAAAGTGAATTCAACAGCAGACTAAAATAATTATACAGCATTAATGAAGTGGGATTTATGCTTAGCATGCAAAACTGGTTAAGATATGCAAATCAATGTGACATACCACATTAACTGAATGAATGATAAAATAATATAATCATTTCAATTGATGTAGAAAAAGCATTTTTTACAATGTTGTTACATAATAAAAACTCTTAACAAATTTGGTATAGAAGAAATATATCACAATATTATATATATATCTTTGGAGACAGAGTCTTGTTCTGTCATCCAGGCTAGAAGGAGTGCAATGGTGCCAACTCAGCTCACTGCAACCTCTGACTCCTGAGTTCAAGGATTTTCCTGCCTCAGCCTCCCAGGTAGCTGGGATTACAGGTGCCTGCCACCACACCTGGCTAATTTTTGTATATTTAGTAGAGACAGGGTTTTACCATGTTGGCTAGGCCAGTCTTGAACTCCTGACCTCAGGTGATCTGCCCACCTCAACCTCCCAAAGTGCTGAGATTACAGGCATGAGCCACTGCACTCAGCCAAAAAGATAATTTTTGACAAAGCAGCAGTTAACATCATACTCAATGGTAAAAATTTACAACATAGGAAACACAAATAAATACAATGGAATATTTTTAAGCTGAAAGATTTCCCCTTAAAATCAGGAACAAGACAAAAATGGCAATTCTCACTACTTCTAGACAACATAGTACTGGAAATTTTAGCCTGAGCGACACACACACACACACACACACACACACTCTCTCTCTCTCTCTCTCTCTCTCTCTCTGAAAGAAACAAAAATGCATCCATATTAGAAAAAAAATTCCTATATATATCATTGATCACTGTATACTGCTCGAGTGATGGGTGCACCAAAATCTCACAAATTACCACTATAGAACTTACTAATGTAACCAAATACCACCTGTTTCCCCAAAAACCTCTGGGAAAAAAATTAAAAAATAAAACATTAAATTATCTCTGTTTGCAGGTGATATGCAATTATGCATAAAAATACTTAAAGAAAGTTGGCTGGGCATGGTGGCTCATGCCTGTAATCTCAGCATTGTGGGAGGCTGAGGTGGGCAAATCACCTGAGGTCAGGAGTTTGAGACATGGTGACCTCAAACTCAGCCAACATTGCGAAACCCTATCTCTACTAAAAAATACAAAAATTAGCTGGGCATGGTGGCATGCACCTGTAATCTCACCTACTCAGGATGCTAAGGCAGGAGAATCACTTGAACTCAAGAGGCAGACGTTGCAGTGAGCTGAGATTGTACCACTGCCCTCCAGCCTGGGCTACAAAGTGAGACTCTGTCTCAAAACAAAACAAAGAATCTAAAGATGTCACAAAAAACTGTTAGAATAAATAAATTCATTAAAGTTGCAGTATACAAAATCAAAATACAAAAATCAGTTGTGTTTCCCTAACAATGAACCATCCAGAAAAGCAATTAAGAAAATAATCCATTTATATTAGCATTAAAATAATATAATACATATTTATGAATACAACAAAGAAGGTGAAATAGTTGTACACTGAAACTATATAGCATTAATATGGAAAATTAAGGTAGGCATAAATAAATTGAAAGGTATCTTGTGTTCATGGACAGAAAAAAATAATATTGTTAAAATGTCTGTACTATCCAGAGTGATTTAAAATTCTGTGGGATATCTATCAAAATTCCAGTGATATTTTTCATGGAAATACATAAAGCAATCAAAAAATTATTATGAGCCCACAAATTTGAATAACCAAAACAATCTTGAGCAAGAAAAAAACGTTGGAGCCATCACATTTTATGATTTCAAATTATGTTGCAAAGCTATACTAAGCCAAACAGTATGGCACTGGCACTAAAACAGACAAAAAACCAATTGGCCTAAATAAAAGGTTCAGAAATAAGTCCACACTTATAAGGTCAACTAATATTCAACTAAGTGCCACAAATACACATGAAGAATTAATCGTCTCTTCAATAAATATTGTTAGAAAAATTGAATTATCTGTAAGCAAAAGAATGAAATTGGCTTTTATCTTACACCATACACAAAAAATCAACTGAAAGTGGATTAAAAACTTAAACATAAGTCATGAGTCCATAAAAGTTCTAGAAGAAAACCTAGGAGAGAATCTCCTTGATATTGGTGTTGGTAATGATATTTTGACACAACACAAATGAAACACAAGCAACAAAACCAAAAATAAGCAGAACTACATTACACTAGACAGTTTAATAATAACAGCCATCTGTCACAAACCCACAGCCAACATCATACTGAATGGGCAAAAGTAAGATAGGTTTCTCTTGAGAAATAGAACAAGATAAGAATGCCCACTCATATCATTCCTATTCAACTTAGTACTGGAAGCCCTAGCCAGAGCAATCTGGCAAGAGAAAAAAGTAAAACGTATCCAAATAGAAAGATAAAAAAGAGAGAAATCAAACTATCTCTCTTCACTGATCATATGATTCTCTACCTAGAAAATCCTAACGACTCTACCAAAGGGCTACTAGGACTGAGACATGATTTTAGTATGGTTTTAGGATACAGAATCAATGTCCAAATTTCAGTAGCATTTCTATGCACCAATAACATCCAGGCAGAGTCATATCAAAAACACAATCCCACTCACAATAGCAACAAAGAAAATGAAATACCTAGGAATTCAGCCAATCAAGAGATCTCTAAAGGAGAACTACTAAATACTGCTGAAAGAAATTAGAGATGACACAAAGAAATAGAAAAACATTCCATGCTTACACATTGGAAGAATCAATATTGTTAAAATGACCACATTGCCAAAGGCAATTTACAGATTCAAATTTAGACTATCAAATTTACGTAATTTGATAGTGCTATTCCTATTAAACTACCAAGGTCATGCTTCACAGAATTAGGAAAAAATTATTCTAAAATTTATATGGAACCAAAAAGCAGTCCAAATAGCTAAAGTAATCCTAAGCAAGCAGAAGAAAACCAGAGGCACCATACTAACTCACATCAAACTATACTATAAAGCTACAATAATTAAAATAGTATGACACTGATATAAAAGCAGACACATAGACCAATTGAACAGAATAGAAAACTTGGAAATAAAGCCACAAAAAAACAATCTTGACAAGGCCAAGAAAACCAAGCAATGATGAAAAAGGAATCTTTATTCAATAAATTAAGCTGAAATAACTAGACAGCCTTATGCAGAAGAACGAAACTAGAATGTTACCTTTCACCATAAAAAAGGGCAACTCAAGATGGATTAAAATTTTAAATATAAAACTTAAAACTATAAAAATCTTATAAGGAAAACTAAAAAATACCCTTTTCAGCATTGGCCTTGCCAAATAATTTTTGGCTAAGTACCCAAAAGCAATCACAACAAAAACAAAAATTGACAAGTGGGACTTTATTAAACTTAACAGCTTCTGCACAGCAAAAAAGACTATCAATAGGCTAAACAGACAACCTAAGGAATAAGAGAAAATATTTGCAAACTATGAATTGGACAAAGGTCTCATATCCAGAATCTATAATGAACTCAAAAAAAAGACTCCATTAAAAATGGGTAAATGACATGAACAGATACTTCTTGAAAGAAGACATAAATTGGCAGACAAATACATGAAAAAAGGCACAACATCACTAATCATCAGAAAAATGCAAATCAAAACCACAACGGAACACTATCTCTCACAGAATGGCTATTATTAAAAAGTAAAAAAGCAACAGATGCTGGTGAGGCTGAAGAGAAAAATAAATGCTTATACACTTTTGGTGAGAATGTAAATTAGTTCAGCCACTGTAGAAAGCAGTTTGGCAACTTTTCAAGGAACTTAAAACATAGCTACTGTTTCACTCAGCAATCTCATTACTGAGTATATACCCAAAGAAAAATATACCATAATATCGAAAAGACGCATGCACTTGTATGTTCGTCACTACACTACTTACATTAGCAAAGACATGGAATCAACTTAGATGCCCACCAATGGTGGATTTGATCAAGAGAATGTGATATGTATACACTACGGAATATTATGTAGCTATAAAAAATGAAACAATATCCTTTATAGAAACATAAATGTATCTGGATACTATAATCCTAAGTGAATTAATGCAGGAACAGAAAACCAAATACCACATGTTGTCATAAGTGGGAATGAAAGACTGAGCACACATGGACATAAAGATAGAAACAGACACTGTGGACTGCTAAAGAGGGTAGGATGAAAGGGGGGTATGGGTCAAAAATCTACCTATTGGGTAGTATGCTCACTACCTGGATGCAATATACCATGGTACAAACCTGCATGTGTACCCCCTGTATCTAAAATAGAAGTTAAAGAAAAAAAACCAAAACTACAAACATTCTGCATAGTAAAAGAAATAATAAACGTGATCAGAAGGCAGACTATAGAATTCAAGAAAATATTTTCATTCCATATATACAATAAGTGGTTAACATCCAAAATATACAAGGAATTCTTAGAACTCAATAGCATAAAATAAAGAATAAACCATAAAAACGTGCAAAAAACCTCAATTGATACTTTTCCAAAGAAGTTACATATTAAATTAAATTGAGGTGATAAACTAAGATATAAATGCAATGCTAAACAGTAATCAGAAGAAAGCAAGACTAACTACACTAATTTGAGACAGAGGAGACTTCAAGAATGAAAAATTATCAAAAATAAAGAAAGGCATCACATAATAATAAGAGTCAATTGTCCAATAGGACATAACAATTCTTAATGTGTATGTAGCAAGAAAGAGTCAAAATATGAGAAAAAACTGACAGAACTGCAAGGAAATATAGATAAATTAAGATATAGATAAATTAACTATTATGGTTAGAGATTTCAACACCCCTGTATCATAAATGGTCAGAGCCTGCAGGACAAAAATCAGTAAGGATAGAGTTGATCTGAACAACACTATCAATCAACTGTAAATAATTAAAATCCATGCAATAACAGCAGAAGACACATTCTTCTCAAGCTCACATATAACATTCACCAAAACAGATCATCATCTAGAACATAAATCACATCTTAACACATTTAAAAGAATTAAAATATTACAATGCATACTCTTAGACTACAAAAAGGCATAATTCATAAGAGAATAATTGATAACATTAAGGTCATTAAAATTAAAAACATCGGCCGGGTGCGGTGGCTCACGCCTGTAATCACAGCACTTTGGGAGGCCAAGGCGGGTGGATCACGAGGTCAAGAGATCGAGACCATCCTGGTCAACATGGTGAAACTCCATCTCTACTAAAAATACAAAAAATTAGCTGGGCACGGTGGCACGTGCCTGTAATCCCAGCTACTCAGGAGGCTGAGGTAGGAGAATTGCCTGAACCCAGGAGGCGGAGGTTGTGGTGAGCCGAGATCACGCCATTGCACTCCAGCCTGGATAACAAGAGCGAAACTCCGTCTCAAAAAAAAAAAAAAAAAATTAAAAACATCTGGTCTGTGAAAAACTGTTAGAAGAATGAAAATAAAAGCCACAAACTGAAACAAAATACTTGCAAATGGCATACCTCATAAAAAACTGTTTACCATAATATACAAAAAACTCTATAAACTCAACAGAAAGGAAAACCCTAATTTAAAAATGGGCAAAACAGCCAAACAAACACCTCAACAAAGATGTATACAAATGTCAAGTAAGCATATGAAAAGATATTTACCATAATAAATCATCAGGTAAATTAAAATTGGAAATTAACAAATCTAGGAGAATGTTAAAAATCCAAAGCAATGATGACACCAAATGCTGAGGAGAATATAAAGAAACAGGAACTCTCATTCATTTTTGGTCGGAAGGCAAAATGATACAGTCACTTTGAAAGACATTTAGGTAGTTTGTTTAAAAGTTAGACACAATTATACTGTTTCAGCAATTGTGTTTCTTGGTATTTACTCATATGAGTTAAAAATTTATGTCTACACAAAATGCTACACACAAATGTGTATAGTAGCTTTATTCATAATTCTCGATCTTGAAAGAAACCAAGGTATCTTTCAACAGGTAAACTGATAAACAAATCTGGCAAATGCATACAATAGAATATTATTCAATGATATTAAAAAATGCAAGGGAAGGTAGAGGATGATGGCCGAATAGAAGTGTCCAGCAATCATCCCCTGCCCTCATAAGAACACAAAATTGAGCAACAATTCACACAAAAAAGAACCTTTATAAGAACCAAAAAATTAGGTGAGTAATCATACTACTGGATTTAACATCACATTAAGGAAAGAGGCACTGAAGAGGGTAGAAAAGACAGTCTTGAATTGCTTATGCCACCCCTTCCCCATCCCCTGGCATCGGCCACTTAACAATGAGAGATGATATGTGCATTTCGAAAAGGGAAGGTGTAGTGACTATGGGACTCAATGTTGCCCTGTCACAGTGGAAAGCAACATGGGGCAGAACTCAGCTAGCACCCACAGAGAGAGCATTTAGAGAAGCCCTAGACAGAGGCAAATGGTACACCCCAGTGGTCCAAACTTGACTTAAGGCAAGGCTTGCCACTGTTGGTTAAAATACTCTGGGGTTCTAAACAAACTTGAAAAGCAGTCTAGGCAATAAGGACTACAATTCCTGGGCAAGTCCTAATCCTGTGCTGAACTCAGATCCAGCAGACTTGGGGTGCATATGACTGGAATGGCCAAGAGAATGCTCGTGTCACCACTCCCTGATCCCCGGGAAGTTCAACTTGCATATCCTGGAAATACTCCTTCCTTCTGCTTTAAGAGAAAATTGAGGACAGTAAACAGGATGTTGTCTTACAACTTGGATACTAGCTGAACTACAGTCAAATAGGGCACTGGGCAGAGTCCTGAGGACCCAATTCCTGGCCCTAGCTCCTAGATGACATTTCTAAACACACCCTGCGCCAGAGGGGAACCTGCTTCCTAAAAGGGAAAAACCTCATCTTGGCAGAATGCACTACTTCTGATAAGGGGTGCTTTAACACTAAAAAATTAGTAGTGCTGGCCAAGCAGTACTTGGCATGGGCTTTGGGTGAGACTCAGAGCCATGCTAGCTGCAGGTGTGATTCAGCACATTCCCACCTGTGGTCACTACCATGAGAGACTCCTTCTGCTTCAAAATAAAAGAGGAAAGAGGAAAGAAAACTTTGTCTTCCATCTTGGGTACTAGCTTGGCCACAGTGCAGTAGTGCACCAAGCAGTCTCCTGGGATCTCTTATTCCAGGCCTTGGCCCCTGAATAAACTTTATGGATCTTCCCAGGACCAGAGGGGGGCCCACTGCCCTGAACAGAGAGACTCAGAACTGGCAGTATTAACCACAAGCTAACTGAAGAGCCTTTGGGCCATCAGTGAATATAAGCAGTAGCCATATAGTATTTGCAATAAACCTGAGATGGTGGAAGCCACAAAGAGACTCCTCTGCTTGAGAAAAAGGGAGAAAAGAGTGATATAAATTTTGTTTTGCAGCTTGGGTGTCAGCACAGTAACAGTAGAATAAAGCACTAAGTAGATTCCTAAGCTTTCCAAATACAGGCTGGGGCTGCGGTATGGCATATCTAGATCTGCCCAGGGAAAAAGGGAAGTCACCACCCTGAAGAAAAGAATACAAACCTGACTTGATTTGTCACCTGCTGATGGTAGAGCCCTAGGGCCTTGAGTGAAAACAGGCAGCAGCCAGGAAGTGTTTACCACAGGCCTTGAACAAGACCCAGTGCTGTGCTGATTTTGGGTCTGACTGAGCATAGTCCCACTGGTGGTAACTAAAGAGGTACTTGTGTTGCCCATCCTCCAGCTCCAGGCAGCTCAGCACAGAGAGAGAGAGACACCACTTCTTTGTGGAAAGTAAGGGAAAAGAACAAGAGTCTCTGCCTGGTAATCCAAAAAAATTCTTTTAAATCTTACCAAATACCACCAAGACAGTGCTTCAATGAGTCTGCAAGAACCATAGCATCACTGGTTTGAGATGCTCCCTACAGCAAACACAGCTGTAGTGACTGAAAATTAAGATCACAATGTCCAGGTCCCTTTGAATACCTGGAAAGCCTTCCCCAAAAGAATCGGTACAACCAGGCCCAGACTGTAAAGAGTACAATAAATACCTAATTCTTTAATGCACAAAAACTGACAAACATCCACATGCATCAGCACTATCCAAAAACAAATGACATCACCAAATTACTTAATAAGGCACCAGGGACCAGCCTCAGAGAGACAGAAATATGTAACCTTTCAGACAGAGAATTTCTAATAGCTCTTTTGAGAAAGCTCAATGAAATCCAAGAGAACACAAAGAAGGAATTCAGAATACTATCAGATTAATTTAATGAAGAGATTGAAATAATTAATAATAATGGAGCAGAAATTCTGGAGTTGAAACATGCAATTGACACATTAAGAATGTATCAGAGTATCTTAACAGAATTGATCAAGCAGAAGAAAGTATTAGTGAGCTTGAAGATAATGTACAGTCAGAGGAGATAAAGGAAAAAAGAATGAGAAACAATGAAGCATGCCAATATGGTTGGGCTGTGTCCGCACCCAAATCCCAACTCGAATTGTATCTCCCAGGGACCCAGAGGGAGGTAACAAAAACATGGGGGCTGGTCTTTCTTGAGCTATTCTCATGATAGTGAATAAATCTCATGAGATGTGATGGGTTTATTAGGGGTTTCCAATTTTGTTTCTCTCATTTTTCTCTTGCCACTACCATGTAAGAAGTACCTTTTGCCTCCCACCATGATTCTAAGGCCTCCCTAGCCATGTGCAACTATAAGTCCAATTAAACGTCTTTTTCTTCCCAGTCTTGGGTATGTCTTTATCAGCAGCATGAAAACGGGCTAATACACATAACTGCGAGATCTACAAAATAGACTTTGTAGGGCAAAGCTAAGAGTTATTGGCCTTAAAGAGGAAGTAGAGAGAAAGAGGTAAGAAGAGAAATCTTATTTCAAGGGATAATCACAGGGATCTTCAAAACCTAGAGAAAGATGTCAATATTTAACTAGAAGAAGGTTACAGAACACCAAGCTAATTTAAACCATAGAAAACTATTTTAAGGCATTAATAATCAAAATCCCAAAGGTGAAGAATAAAGAAAAAATCCGAAAAGCAGCAAGAAACAGCAACAACAACAGGATTCAAAGGAGGTCCAATATGTTTAACAGGAGACTTTTTAGTGGAAATCTTACATGCCAAAAGAGAGTGGCATGATGTATTTAAAGTGATGAATAAAAAATAAAAACTTTTACCTTAGAACAGTATATCATTGAAAATATACTTCAAAGATAAGGAAGAAATAAAGATTTTCGCAAACAAAGGCAGAGGGATTTCATCAACACTAGACTTATCCCACAAGAAATGCTAAAGAGAGTTGTTCAATCTAAAATAAAAAAAATTAATGAATGATACAAAACCACCCAAAAATCAAAAAATCACTGGTAGTACCAAGTACACCATTGAACAGAAAATATTATAACACTGTAATTGTGGTTTCATATTTTGAGAAGAAACACTAAAAAAGATGAACCTATTAAAAGTAATAACTACAACAACTTTAAAAGACATAGAAAATATAATAAGATATAAATAAAACAAAAGCTTAAAAGCTGACTGGGGATGAAGTTAAAGTACAGAATTTTTATTAGATTTCTATTTGCTTGTTTGTATTGGCAATAAGTATTATTATCAGTTCAAAATAATAAATTATAAAGTGTTATTTGCAAGCCTCATGAGAACCTCAGGTCAAAAAATTGACAACAGATACATAAAAAAGAAAGAAATTAAAATATGTCACTAGAAAAAAATCACCTTCACAAAACAGAAAAGAGAAACAACAAAAAAAGACCACAAATCAAGAAATGGCAGAAATAAGTTCTTCCTTATCAAGAATAACATTTAATGTAAATGAACTAAACTCTCCAATCAGAAGACATAGAGTAGCTGAATGGATTAAAAAAAAATCCAAGACCCAGTAATTTGTTACATATAAGAACCTGGCCAGGTGACTGGCAAGATAGCCAAATAAGAACAGCTCCAGTCTGCAGCTCCTAGCAAGATCAATGCAGAAGATGGGTCATTTCTGCATTTCCAACTGAGGTACCCAGCTCATCTTATTGGGACTGGTTAGACATTAGGTGTAGCCCACAAAGAGCAAACTGAAGCAGGGTGGGGCATCACCTCACTTGCGAAGTGCAAGGGGTCAGAGAACTCCCTCCTCTAGCCAAGGGAGGCAGTGAGAGACTGTGCCATCAGGAACAATGCATTCTGGCCAAGATACTACATTTTCCCCAAGATCTTCACAACCCACAGACCAGGCAATTCCCTGGAGTCCCTATACCACCAGGGCCTTGGGTTTCAAGCACAAAACTGGGCGGGCATTTTGGCAGATACTCAGCTAGCTGCAGGAGTTTTTTTTTCATACCCCAGTGGTGCCTGGAACACCAGTGAGACAGAACCATTCACCCCACTAGAAAGAGGGCTGAAGCCAGAGAGCAAAGTGGTCTAGCTCAGAGGATCCAACCCCCACAGAGCCCAGCAAGCTAAGATCCATTGACTTGAAATTCTCACAGCACAGTAGTCTGAAGTTGACCTGGGATGCTTAAGCTTGGTGGGGAAAGATGTGCCCACCATTACTGAGGCTTGAGAAGGTGATTTTTCCCTCACAGTGTAAACAAAACGACCTGGAAGTTTAAACTAAGCAAAGCCCACCACAGCTCTGCAAAACCACTGGAGCAAGACTGCCTCTCTAGATTCCTCCTCTCTGGGCAGGGCATCTCTGAAAGAAAGGCAGCAGCCCCAGTCAGGGGCTTACAGATAAAACTTCCATCTGAACAGAGCACCTGGGGCAATAGGTAGTTGTGGGTGCAGCTTCAGCAGATGTAAATGTTCCTGCCTGCTGCCTCTGAAGAGACCAGCGGAACTCCCAGCACAGCACTAGAGCTCTGGTAAGGGAAAGACTGCCTCCCCAAGTGGGTCCCTGACTTCCATAGCTCCTGACTCTGAGAAACCTCCCAGGAGGGATCAACAGACACCTCATACAGGAGAGCTACAGCTGGCATCTGGTGGGTGCTCCTCTGGGATGAAGCCTCTAGAGGAAGGAGCAGATGGCACTTTGCTGTTCAGCAGTGTCTGCTAGTGATACCCAGGCAAACAAGGTCTGGAATGGACATCCAGCAAACTTCAGCAGACTTGCAGCAGAGGGGACCGACTGTTAGAAAGAAAACTAACAAACAGAAAAGAAAGACATCAATATCAACAACAAAAAGTCCACTCAAAAACCCCATCCAAAGGTCACCAACAGCAAAGACCAAAGGTAAATAAATCCACGAAGACGAGGAAAAACCAGCATAAAAAGGCTGAAAATTTCAAAAACTAGAAGACATCTTCTCCAAAAAATAAAAATAAAAAATTAAAAAAATCACAACTTCTCACCAGAAAGGGAACAAAACTGGACAGAGAATGAGTTTGATGAATTGACAGAAGTGGGCTTCAGAAGGTGGGTAATAACAAACTACTCCGAGTTAAAGGAGCATGTTCTAACCCAGTGTAAGGAAGTTAAGAATCTTGAAAAAAGGTTTAAGAAATTGCTAACTAGAAAAAAACAGTTTAAAAAACAACATAGATGAGCTAATGGAGCTGAAAAACACAGCATGAGAACTGTGTGAAGCATACATAATTATCAATAGCCAAATCTATCAAGCAGAAGAAAAGATATCAATGACTGAAGATCAACTTAGTGAAATAAAGCATGAAGACAAGATTAGAGAAAAAAGAATGAAAAAGATCAAACAAAGCCTCCAAAAAATATGGGACTATGTGAAGAGAACAAACCTAGGTTTAATTGATGTACATGAAAGTGATGAGGAGAATGGAACCAGGTTGGAAAACACACTTCAAGATATTATGCAGGAGAACTTCCCCAACCTAGCAAGATTGGCCAACATTAAAATTCAGGAAATACTGAGAACACCACAGAGATACTCCTCGAGAAGAGCAACCCGAAGACACATAATTGTCAAATTCATTAAGGTTAAAATAAAGGAAAAATGTTAAGGGCAGCCAGAGAGAAAGGTCAGGTCATCAACAAAGGGAGGCCCATCAGACTAACAATGGGTCTGTGGAGAAACCCTAAAAGCTAGACGAGAGTGGAGGCCAATATTCAACATTCTTTGAAAAAAATAATTTCGTATTCGGTCAAACTAAGCTTCATAAGGGAAAAAGAAATAAAATCCTTTACAGACAAGAAAATGCTGAGATTTTGTCACCATCAGGTCTGCCTTACAAGAGCTCCTGAAGAAAGCACTAAATATGGAAAGAAAAAACCAGTACCAGCCACTGCAAAAACATACCAAATTGTAAAGACCATCCACACTATAAAGAAATTGCAACAACTAACAAGCAAAATAACCAGCTTGCATCATAATGACAGGATCAAATTCACACATAGCAATATTAACCTTAAATATATATGAGCTAAATGCCCCAATTACAAGACACAGACTGGTAAAAAAGAGTCAAGACCCACTGATTTGCTGTATTCAGGAGACCCATCTCACATGCAAAGACACACATAGGCTCAAAATAAAAGGATGGAGGAATATTTACCAAGCAAATAAAAAGAAAAAAAAAAAAGCAGGGATTGAAATCCTAGTCTTTGATAAAACAAACTTTAAACCAACAAATATAAAAAAAGACAAAGAAGAGCACTACATAATAGTAAAGGGATCAATGCAACAAGAAGAGCTAACTATCCTAAATATATATGCAACAAATATAGGAGCACCCAGATTTGCATAGCAAGCTCTTAGAAACCTACAAAAAGACTTAGACTCCCACACAATAATACTGCGTGACTTTAACACCACACTGTCAATATTAGACATATCAATGATACAGAAAATTAACAAGGATATGCAGGACTTGAACTCAGCTCTGGACCAAGCAGACATAATACACATCTGCAGAACTCTCCACCCCGTATCAACAGAATATACCTTCTTCTCAGCACCACATCATACTTATTCTAAAATTGATCACATAATTAAAAGTAAAACACTCCTCAGCAAATGGAAAAGAACAGAAATCATAACAAACAGTCTCTCAGACCACAGTACAATCAAATTAGAACTGAAGATTTAAAAACTCACTCAAGGCTGGGCGCAGTGGCTCACACCTGTAATCCCCACACTTCGGGTGGGAGGCCAAGATGGGAAGATCATGAGGCCAGGAGTTTGAGACAAGCCTGGCCGATATGGTGAAAATCCATCTCTAATAAAAAAACAAAAGTTAGCTGGGTGTGGTGGCATGCACCTGTAATCCCAGCTACTCAGGAGGCTGAGGCAGAAGAATTGCTTGAATCCAGACGGCAAAGGTTGCAGTGAGCCAAGACAGCACCACAACATGCCAGTCTGGGCAACAGAGCAAGATTCCATCTCAAAAAAAAAAAAAAAAGAGAGAGAGAGAGAAACTCACTCAAAGCCATACAACTACATGGAAACTGAACAACCTGCTCCTGAATGATTACCAGGTAAATAATGAAATTAAGGAAGAAATAGATCAGTTTTTGAAACCAGTAAGAACAAAGACACAATGTACCAGAATCTCTTGGACACAGCTAAAGCAGTGTTTAGAGGAAAATTCATAAAACTAGATGCCCACAGGAGAAAGCAGGAAAGAGCTGAAATTTACACCCTAACATCACAATTAAAAGAACTAGAGAAGTAAGAGCAAACAAATTCAAAAGCTAGCAAAAGACAAGAAATAAGATCAAAGCAGAACTGAAGGAGATAGAGAAATGAAAAACCCATCAAGAAAAATCAATGAATCCAGGAGCTAGTTTTTTGAAAAGATTGACAAAATAGAGAGACTGCTAGCCAGACTAATAAAAAGAATAGAGAGAAGAATCAAATAGACATATTAAAAATATTGATCCCACAGAAATACAAACTACCAACAGAGAATACTATAAACATCTTTATGAAATAAACTAGGAAATCTAGAAGAAACGGTTAAACCCTACCAAGACTAAACCAGGAAGAAGTCGAATTCCTGAATAGACCAATAACAAGTTCTGAAATTGAGGCAGTAATTAATAGCCTACCAACCAAAATAAGTCCAAGACCAGATAGAATTACACCCGAATTCTACCAGAGGTACAAAGAGGAGCTGGTATCATTCCTTCTGAAACGATTTTAAACAATAAAAAAAGATGGACTCCTCCCTAACTCATTTTATGAGGCCAACATCATCCTGATACCAAAACCTGGCAGAAACACAACAACAACAACAAAAATTTCAGGCCCATATCTCTGGTAAACATTGAAACGAAAATCCTCAATAAACTACTGGCAAAGCGAATTCAGCAGCACATCAAAAAGCTTATCCAATACGATCAAGTTGGCTTCATCCTTGTGATGCAAGGCTTGTTCAATAAACACGAATTAACAAACATAATTCATAACATAAACAGAACCAATGGAAGAAAACATGATCATCTCTAAAGTTAATAAAAGGCCTTTGATAAAATTCAACACACCTTCATGCTAAAAACTCTCAATAAACTAGGTAATGATGGAACTTATCTCAAAATAATAAGAGCTACTTATGACTAACCCACATCCAATATCATATCGAATAGACAAAAGCTGGAAGCATTTCCTTTGAAAACTGGAACAAGACAAGGATGGCTTCTCTGACCACTCCTACTGAATATATTATTGGAATTCCTGATGTGGGTAATCAGGCAAGAGAAAGAAATAAAGGATATTCAAATAGAAAGAGAGGAAGTCAAATTGTCTCTGTTTGCAGATGATATGATTGTATATTTAGAAAACCCCATTCCGTAAGCCCCAAATCTCCTTAAGTTGATAAGCAACTTCCACAAAGTCTCAGGATACAAAATTAATGTGCAAAAATCGCAAGCAATCCTGTATACCAATAAAAGGCAGAGAGCCAAATCATGGGTGAACTTCCATTCACAATTGCTACAAAGAGACTAAAATACCTAGGAATACAACTAACAAGAGATGTGAAGGACCTCTTCAAGGAGAACTACAAACTACTGCTCAAGAAAATAAGAGAGGACACAGACAAATGGAAAAACATTCCATACTAATGGATAGGAAGAATCAATGTCATGAAAATGTCCATACTGCCCAAAGTAATTTATAGATTCAATGCTATCCTTATCAAGCTACCATTGACTTTCTTCACAGAAGTAGAAAACACTACTTCAAATTTCATATGAAACCAAAAAGAACCCATATAGTCAAGACAATTCTAAGCAAAAAGAATAAAGCTGGAAG
The DNA here is from genome assembly GCF_030222135.1 of Aotus nancymaae. NCBI lineage: Eukaryota > Metazoa > Chordata > Mammalia > Primates > Aotidae > Aotus > Aotus nancymaae. The sequence goes on from NW_026988472.1 coordinate 3,994,492, forward strand.
CATCATGCTACCTAACTTCAAACTATACTACAAGGCTACAGTAACCAAAGCAGCATGGCAATGGTATGAAAACAGATATACAGACCAATGGAACAGAACAGAGGCCTCAGATATAATACCACACATCTACAACCATCTGATCTTTGAGAAACCTGGCAAAAACAAGCAATAAAAAATGTATTCCCTATTCAATAAATGATGTTAGGAAAACTGGCTAGCCATATGCAGAAAACTGCAACTGGATCCCTTCCTTACACCTTATAAATAAGACTTTTAAAAATATTATAACTACTAATTTAACTAATGATAAATAATATAATAAATTAAAAGGAATATATTAATAAATGAAAAAATATATGGCTGTTACAAACAATAATTTTTTGATTAACTTGATCTTTTAAAATGCTATCATTTCCCTATACCCCCAACCCCTGCTATCCTTCTTTTAGTCTCCCACTCCCTGACAGTCCCTAGTGTGTGATGTTCCTCACCTTGTGTCCATGCATTCTCATTGTTCAAAACCCACTTATGAGTGAGAACATGTACTGTTTGCTTTTCTGTTCTTGTGTCAGTTTGCTGAGAATGATGGTGTCTAGCTTTATCCATGTCCTTGCAAAGGACATGAACTCATCCTCTTTTATGGCTGCATAATATTCCATGGTGTATATTTGCCACATTTTCTTTATCCAGTCTATCATTGATAGGCATTTGAGTTAGTTCCAAGTCTTTGCTACTGTGAACATTTCCACAATAAACATACATGTGCATGTGTCTTTATAATAGAATGATTTATAACCCTTTGGGTATATACCCAGTAATGGGATTTCTGGGTCAAACAGTATTTCTATTTCTATATCCTTGGTTTTCCTTGACTTGTAGATGCATTACTCCAATCTCAGCCTCCATCTTCATATCACCTTTCCCTCCTTGTTTATTATTATTATTATTATACTTTAAGTTCTGGGATACACGTGCAGAATGTGCCAGTTTATTACATAGGTATACGCGTGCCATGGTGGTTTGCTGCACCCATCAACCAATCATCAACATTAGATATTTCTCCTAATGCTATCCCTCCCCTAGTCCCTTAACCTCTGACAAGCCCCAGTGTGTGATACTCCCCTCCCTGTGTCTATGTTTTCTTGTTGTTCAACTCCAACTCATGAGTGAAAATATTTGGAATTTGGTTTTCTGTTCCCGTGTTAGATAGCTGAGAATGATGATTTCCAGCTTCATTCATGTCTCTGCAAAGGACATGAATTTATCCCTTTTTTATGGCTGTATAGTATTCCATGGTTTATATGTGCCACATTTTCATTATCCAGTCTATCTTTGATGGGCATTTGGGTTGGTTCCAAGTCTTTGCTATTATAAACCATGCTGAAATAAACATACGTGTGCATTCATATTAGAATGATTTATAATTCAGCAAAACCAGTTATGGGATTGCTGGTTCAAATGGTATTTCTGGTTCTAGATCCTTGAGGAATCACCACACAGTCTTCCACAATGGTTGAACTAACTTACACTCCCAACAACAGTAGAAAAGCATTTCTATTTCTTTTTTTCCCCCTATGATCAGTTGACAACATTCCTATTTCTTTACATCTTCTCCAGCATCTGTTGATTCCTGAATTTTTAGTGATCGGCATTCTAACTGGCGTGAGATGGTATCTCATTGTGGTTTTGATTTGCATTTCTCTAATGACCAGTGATGATGAGCTTATTTCTTGTTTGTTACTTGCATAAATGTCTTCTTTTGAAAAGTGTCTGTTCATATCCTTTGCCTACTTTTTGATGGGTTCTTTTCTCTTTGTAAATTTGTTGTTCTTTGTTGATTCTGGATGTTAGCTCTTTGACAGATGGATAGATTGAAAAAAATATTCTCCCATTTTGTAGTTTAACTTCTCACTATGATGATGGTTTCTTTTGCTGTTCAGAAGCTTTTTAGTTTAATTAGATCCCATTTGTTAGTCAATTGGGTTTTAGTTTAGATTGTGAGGTCTGGCTTCAGCCAACAAAGATCAGACACAGCAGTAAGGACAACCCCAAATATGTAAGGAATAAATTTGTCTGTTTTCCTTTATTCATTGTATTCTCAGGGCAAGATGGCTAGTGGGAGTACCCTTCTGCAGTCCAGGAAGTAAAAATTACATTACTGAAAGATCCTTTGTCTTAGTGCAAATTTTCTTTGTGGCACCAAGCACCTATTTCCAACACTAAGTAAGAAAAAATAGAGATCAAAATTAATAAAATCAGAGATGAAAACAGAGAAATTTCAACTGATACTGAAGAAATTTAAAGGATCATTGGAGGTTCTTATGGGCAGCTATACACCAAGAAATTGGAAAACCCAGAAAAAAATGGAGAAATTCCTAGACATATATAACTTAAAAAGATGGAAACATTATGAAATCCAAAACTTAACAAATCAATAACAAATAATGAGATCAAAGTAAAAATACAAAGTCTTTCAAAAAAGGAAAACCCAGGACCTGACAACTACTCTGTTGAATTTTACTGAATATTTTAAAAAGAACGAATACAAATCCTAGTGAAACTATTCTGAAAAATACAGAAGGAAATACTTACAAAGTCATCCTATGAGGCCCAAACCAAGCAAGGCCATGCTGTCATACCAAAGCCAGACAAAGACACATCAAGAAAACTACAAGGCAATATCTCTGATGATTAATAATGCAAATATCATTAACAAAATACAATAAACTGGAATTCAAATATCATGATCAAGTGGAATTTATCCCAGGGATGCAAAGACAGTTCAACTTAGAAAGTTCATTCAATGTTATATATCATACCAACAGAATAAAGGGCAAAAAGAATACTGTCATTCTAATTGATGCTGAATAAGCATTTGAAAAATTCAACTCTCCCTCATGATGAAAACACTGAAATAACTGAAGATAGAAGAAACATACTTCAACATAGGAAAAGCCATATTTGACAGACAAATAGCTAGTATCATACTTAATGGGGAAAAACTAAAAGCCTTTTCTCTAAGATCTGATACAAGACAATGATGCCCACTTTTACCTCAGTTGTTCAACGCAGTACTGGAAGTCTTTGCTAAAGCAATCATACAAGAGAAAGAAATAAAAGGCATCTAAATTGGAAAGAAAGAGGTCAAATTATACTTGTTTGTTGAAAATATAATCTTATCTAAAGACTCCATCAAAAAACTATGGAACCAATAAAAAGATTTAGTAAAATTGCAGAATATAAAATCAGCATACAAATGTCAGTAGAATTTCTAAATGACAGCAGCAAACAATGTGAAAAAGATATGAAGAATATAATCCCATTTACAATAGCCATAATTAAAGTTAAATACTTAGGAATTAGCTTTACCAAAGAAGTGAAAGCTCTCTATAATAAAACTTATAAAACACTGATTAAAGAAATTGAAGACAACACCAGAAAATAGAAAAATATCCCATGTTTATAGATTGGAAAAATCAATATTGTCTGAACCATCCAAAGTAATCCACAGATTCAACACAATCTCTATCAAAATATCAATTACATTCTTTTAAAAATAGAAAAGAAAACTATTTTAAAATTTACAGGGAATCACAAAAACCCCAGAATAGCCAAAGCTCTCCTAAGCAAGAAGAACACATTACCGGAAACTAAGTTGTACTACAGAGTTACATAAACAAAACAGTATGATACTGACATAAAAACAGACACATAGACCAATGAAACAGAATAGAGGATTTATAAATAAATCCATACATCTACAGTGTACACATTTTTGACAAAGGTGTCAAGAATGTACATTGGAGAAAGGACAATCTTTTCAGCAAATTGTTCTGGAAAAACTGGGTACCCATATAGAATAATGAAACTGGTACCCTATCTCTTGTCATATACAAAATTGAATTCAAATGCATTAATGCCTATGACTTCAAACTATAAAGCCACTAAAATAAATAATAGAGAAATCCCAGAATATTGTACTGGGAAAAGATTTCTGGAGTAATAGCCTACCAGTAGAGATAACCAAATGAAATATGAACAAATAGGATCACAACAAGTTAAAAAGCTTCTGCATAGCAAAGGTAACAATCAACAAAGTTAAGAGACAATCGATACAATGGGAAAAAACATATGAAAATTAAACAATTTACTCCTGAATAACTCATGGCTGAACAATGTAATTAAGGCAGAAATTAAAAATTAGGAAGGGATCCAAGATGGCCAAATAGGAACATCTCTGGAGTGCAGTTCCCATTGAGAATGCAGAGAGTGAGTGATCACCGCATTTCCAAATGAGTTTTTACTGCCCAGAGACCAGGAGATACCTAGGCAGAAAAGTGTCACAAGTCTCCAGCACAGCTGTTTGAGCCGGTGCAGTGGGTCTCCGAACAAAAACTCACACAAATCTGGGTGGCAGTTTCAACTGGTGTCTGGAATTCCTGGGAGACAGAGCTGCCCATTTAACTGAAAAAAAGGGGGCTGAAACAGGGAGCCAGGTGATCTGGCTCAGCAGGTTCCACCTCCACAAAGACCAGCAATCCGAAATGCTCTGGATTGAGAGTTTCACAGATAGTACAGCTGGACCCGAGAAGATCCAGTTCTGTAGGGAAAAGAGCGTCCACTATTACTGAGGCATTCCACCACGATGGAGGCAGTCCATCATTACTGAGGCAGTCTGCCATTACCAAGGCAGACCGCCATTACTGAGGGAGACTGCCATTACTGAGGAAGATCTAACTATACCTCTATAAACAAAACCGCAAAGAAGTTCACACAGCAGCTGGGCAAAGACCACGGCAGCTCAGCAATACCTCTGCTGGCAGACTTTGACTAGGCTACCTCCTTGATGGGTAGGGCATCTCTGAGAAAAGGCAGCAGCACATCAAGAACTTATAAATAAAGCCCCACCATCCCAGGACAGAGCACCTAAGAAAAAAAGGTGGTTATGAGTTCCACTGCAGCAGACTTAAACGTACCTACCTAGCAGCTCTGAACGGAACAAGGGAGGTCACAGTTCAGCACTTGAGCTCCTATAAGGGACAGACTGTATCCTCAAGCAGCTCCTCGACCCCTGTATATCTAAAGAGACACATAAAGGGGAGCTCAGGCTGATATCTGGCAGATATCTGTCTGGGACAAAGATAACAGAAGAAGAAATTGGCAGCAACCCTTACTGTTCTGCAGCTGCTGCAGGTGATCCCCAGGCAAGCAGGATCTGGAGTGGACCTCCAGCAGTCCTACAGCAGAGGGCCCTGATTGTTAGAAGGAAAACTAAAAAACAGAAATAACTTCATCATCAACAAAAAGGATGTCCACTCAGAGACCACATCTGAAAGTCACCAACTACAAAGACCACAGGTAGATAAATGCAAAAAGATGGAAAGAAACCAGCACAAAAAGGATGAAAACACCAAAAAGCAGAATGCCTCTCCTTGTCCAAGGGATCACAGCTCCTCACCAGCAAGGGAACAAGGCTGGACGGAAAATGAGCCTGATGAATTGACAGAAACAGGCTTGAGAAAATGGTTAATAACAAACTTCTCTGAGCTAAAAGAACATGTTCTAACCCAATGCAAAGAAACTAAGAACGTTGAAAAAAGGTTAGACAAAATGCTAAGGAGAATAAACAGCTTAGAGAAGAATATAAATGACTTGATGGAGCTGTAAAACACAACACGAGAACTTCGCGAAGCATACACAAAGTTCAATAGCTGAATTAACCAAGCAGAAGAAAGGATATCAGAGATTTAAGATAAACTCAATGAAATAAAACGAGAAGGCAAGATTAGATAAAAAAGAGTAAAAAGAAATGAACAAAGCCTACAAGAAATATGGCATTATGTGAAAAGACCTAATCTACATTTCATAGGTGTACCTGAATGCGACAGAGAGAATGAATCCAAGCTGGAAAATGTTTTTCAGGATATTACCGAGGAGAACTTCCCCAACCTAGCAAGTCAGGCCAATATTCAAGTCCAGGAAATACAGAGAACACCACAAAGATATTCCTCTAGAAGAGCAACCCCAAGGCACATAATCATCAGATTCACCAGGGTTGAAATGAAGGAAAAAACGCTAAGGGCAACCAGAGAGAAACGTCAGGTTACCCACAAAGGGAAGACCATCAGACTTACAGCAGATGTCTCAGTAGAAACCCAACAAGCCAGAAGAGAGAGGGGGCCAATATTCAACATCCTTAAAGAGAAGAACTTTCAACCTAGAATTTAATATGCAACCAAACTCAGCTTCAAAAGCAAAGGAGAAATAAAATACTTTATGAAGAAGCAATTGCTCAGAGATTTCATCACCACCAGGCCTGCTTACAAGAGCTTCTGAAAGAAGCACTAAACATAGAAAGGAATAACCAGTACCAGCCACTCCAAAAATTTACTAAATGGTAAAGAGCATTGACACAATGAAGAAACTGCATTAACTAAAGGGCAAAACAGCGAGCTAGCATCAAAATGGCAGGATCAAATTCACACATAACAATATTTAATCTTAAATGTAAATGGGCTAAATGCCCCAATCAAAAGATACAGACTAGTAAATTGGATAAAAAATCAAAGCTATCATTGTGCTGTATCCAGGAAACCTATCCTATGTGCAAGGATACACATAGGCTCAAAATAAAGGGATGGAGGAAGATTTACCAAGCAAATGGAGAGCGAAAAAAGGCAGGAGTTGCAATCCTAGTCTCTGATAAAATACACTTTAACAAAGATCAAAAGAGACAATGAAGGACATTATATAATATTAAAAGAACAATGCAACAAGAAGAGCTAACAATCCTAAATAAAAATGCACCCATTACAGAAGCACCCAGATACATAAAGCAAGTTCTTAACAACGTAAAAAAGAGACTTAGACTCCCACACAATAATAGTGGGAGACTTTAACACTACACTGTCAATATTAGACACATCAACAAGAGAGAAAATTAACAAGGATATCCAGGACTTGAATTCAGATTTTGACCAAGCAAACCTAATAGACATTTAAAGAACTCTCCATGCTAAATCCACAGAATATACATTCTTCAGAGTGCCACATCACAGCTACTCTAAAATTGACCACATAAATGGAAGTAAATCACTACTCAGCAAATGCAAAAGAACAGAAATCATTACAAACAGTCTCTCAGACCACAGTGCAATCAAATTAGAACCCAGGATTAAGAAACTAACTCAGAACTGCACAACTTTATGGAAACTGAACAACTGGCTCTTAAATGTTGATTGGATAAACAATGAAATGAAGGCAGAAATAAAGATGTTCTTCAAAACTAACGAGATTGAAGACACAACATACCAGAATGTCTGGGACACATTTAAAGCGGTGTCTAGAGGAAAATTTTTAACAGTAAATTCCCACATGAGAAGGAAGGAAGATTGACACCCTATTATCAAAATTGAAGGACCTGGAGGAGAAAGATTAAAAAAAACTCAAAAGCTAGCAGAAGACAAGAAATACCAAAGATAAAAGTAGAGCTGAAGGAGACAGAAACACAAAGACATCCTTCAAAAAAATCAACAAATCCAGGAGCTGGTTGTTTGAAAAGATGAACAAAATAGACAGACCACTAGCCAGATTAATTAAAAAATAAATGAGAGAAGAATTAAATACATGTAATAAAAAAAGATAAAAGGGGATATCACCACAGATTCCACAGAAATAAAAAGTTCAATCAGAGATTACTACAAACAACTCTATGCACATAAACCAGTAAACCTGAAAGAAATGGATAAATTCCTGAACACTGGCACCCTCCCAAGCCTAAACCAGGAAGAGTCAAAACCCTGAACAGACCAAAAACAAGGGCTGAAGTTGAGGCAGCAATTAATATTCTACCATCCAAAGAAAGCCCAGGTCCAGATGGGTTCACAGCCAAATTCTACCAGATATACAAAGTGGAGATGGTACCACTCCTTCTGAAATTATTCCAAACAATCCAAAAGGAGGGAATCCTTCCCAAATCATTTTATTAGACCAATATCACCCTGATACCAAAACCCGGCAGAGACTCAACAAGAAAAGAAAACTTCAGGCCAATATCCACGATGAACACATATGCAAAAATCTTCAATAAAATACTGGCAAACCAATTGCAATAGCACATCAAAAAGCTTATCGAACACGATCAAGTAGGCTTCATACTGGGGATGCAAGGCTGGTTCAACATATACAAGTCTATAAACATAATTCACCACATAAACAGAACCAAAGACAAAAACCACATGATTATCTCAATAGATACAGAGAAGGCCTTTGACAAAATTCAACAGCCCTTTACACTAAAAACCGTCAGTAAACTAGGTATCAAAGAAAGGTATCTCAAAATAATAAAAGCTATTTACGACAAACCAACAGCCAATATCATACCGAATGGGCAAACACTGGAAGCATTCCCTTTGAAATCTGGCACTAGACAAGGATGCCCTCTCTTACCACTCCTATTCAATATACTATTGGAAGTTCTAGCCAGAGCAGTCAGGAAAGAAAAAGAAATAAATGGTATTCAAATAGGAAAGGAGGAAGTCAAATTGTCTCTAATTGCAGACAACATGATTGTATATTTAGAAGACCCCATCGTCTCTGCCCAAAATCTCCTGAAACTGACAAGCAACTTCAGCAACGTCTCAGGATACAAAATCAATGTGCAAAAGTCACAAGCATTCCTATACACCAATAACAGACTTAAAGAGAGCCAAATCAAGAACGAACTGCCATTCACAATTGCTATGAAGAGAATAAAATACCTAGGAATACAACTAACAAGGAATGTTAAGGACCTCTTCAAGGAGAACTACAAACCACTGCTCAACAAAATAAGAGAGGACACAAACAGATGGAGAAACATTCCATGTTCATGGTTAGGAAGAATCAATGTCGTCAAAATGGCCATACTGCCCAAAGTAATTTACAGATTCAATGCTATCCCCATCAAGCTACCAATGACCTTCTTCACAGAACTGGAAAAAACCACCTTAAACTTCATATGGAACCAAAAGAGAGCCCGCATAGCCAAGTCAATTCTAAGCAAAAAGAACAAAGCAGGAGCCATCACACTACTGGACTTCAAACTCTACTACAAGGCTACAGTAATCAAAACAACATGGTACTGGTACCAAAACAGAGATATAGACCAATGGAACAGAACAGAGGCCTCGGAGACAGCACAACACATCTACAACCATCCGATCTTTGACAAACCTGACAAAAACAAGCAATGCGAAAGGATTCCCCATTTAATAAATGGTGTTGGGAAAACTCGCTAGCCATGTACAGAAAGCAGAAACTGGACCCCTTCTTGACAACTTACACTAAAATTAACTCCAGATGGATTAAAGACTTAAACATAAGAGCTAACACCATAAAAACCCTAGAAGAAAATCTAGGCAAAACCATTCAGGACATAGGCGTAGGCAAGTACTTCATGACCAAAACACCGAAAGCATTAGTAACAAAAGCCAAAATAGACAAATGGGACCTAATCAAACTCCACAGCTTTTGCACGGCAAAAGAAACAGTCAATAGAGTGAATAGGCAACCAACAGAATGGGAAAAAATTTTTGCAGTCTACCCATCTGACAAAGGGCTGATATCCAGAATCTACAAAGAACTAAAACAGATTTACAAGAAAAAAACAAGCCCATGCAAAAGTGGGTGAAGGATATGAACAGACACTTTACAAAAGAAGACATATATGAGGCCAACAAACATATGAAAAAAAGCTCATCATCACTGGTCATTAGAGAAATGCAAATCAAAACTACATTGAGATACCATCCATCTCATGCCAGTTAGAATGGCGATCATTAAAAAATCTGGAGAAAACAGATGCTGGAGAGGATGTGGAGAAATAGGAACACTTTTACACTGTTGGTGGGAGTGTCAATTAGTTCAACCATTGTGGAAGACAGTGTAGCGATTCCTCAAGGACCTAGAAATAGAAATTCCATTTGACCCAGCAATCCCATTACTGTGTATATATCCAAAGAATTATAAATTGTTCTACTATAAGGACACATGCACATGAATGTTCATTGAAGCACTGTTCACAGTAGCAAAGACCTGGAACCAACCCAAATGCCCATCGATGATAGACTGGACAGGGAAAATGTGGCACATATACACTCTGGAATATTATGCAGCCATCAAAAACGATGAGTTTGTGTCCTTTGTTGGGACTTGGATGAACCTGGAAACCATCATTCTCAGCAAACTGACACAAGAACAGAAAATCAAACACCACATGTTCTCACTCATAGGCGGGTGTTGAACAACGAGAACACATGGACATAGGGAGGGGAGCATCACACACTCGGGTCTGTCGGGGGGAAATAGGGGAGGGACAGCAGGGGGTGCGGAGTTGGAGAGAGATAGCAGAGGGAGAAATGCCAGATAAAGGTGAAGAGGAGGATGACATTAAATCACACTGCCATGTGTGTACCTATGCAACAATGTTGCATGTTCTTCACATGTACCCCAAAACCTAAAATGCAATAAAAAAAAAATTAAAAAAATTAAAAAAAAAAATAAAGGCATATGAACACGCATGTTCTCTGTGGCACTGTTTACAATAGCAAAGACCTGGAAGCAACCCAAATGCCTATCAGTTATAGACTGGACAAGGAAAATGTGGCACATATTCACCGTGGAAAACTATGAAGTCATAAGAAATGATCAGTTCGTGTCCTTTGTAGGGATAGCGATGAGTCTGGAAACCATCATTCTCAGCAAACTGACACAAGAACAGAAAATCAAACACCACATGTTCTCTCTCACTCATAGGCGGATGTTGGACAATGAGAACACATGAACATAGGAAGGGCAGCATCACACACTACTAGGGTCTGTTGGTGGTGACTAGGGTAGGGACAGCTGGGGGTAGGGAGTTGGGGAAGGATAATATGGGAAGAAATGCCAGATATAGGTAACGGGGATGGAGGCAGCAAGCCACATTGCCATGTATGTACGTATGCAACAATCCTGCATGTTCTGCACATGTACCCCAAAACCTAAAGTGCAATAAAATAAAGTAAAATAAAAAAGAAATTAAAAATCATTGAAATTAATTAAAGTAGAGACACATCTTATCAAAATCTTTGAGATGCAGCTAAAACAGTGTTAAGAGAAAAGTTAATAGTGCTAAACACCTTCATGAAGAAGTTAGAAAGATCTCTAACAATCTAATATTGCACCTAAAGGAAATAAAAAAAATTTTTAAATAACCCCAAAGCTAGCAAAAGACAAGAAAAAAACTAAAATTAGAGAAGAATGAATAAAATTTGAGATGCTAAAATCCATAGAAAAAATCAATATAATTAAGAGTTGGTTATTCAAAAGAATAAACATAATCGATAGACCACTAGCTAGATTAACAAAGTAATAAAAGGGAAGACTCAAAGGAGTACATTCAGAAATGACAAAGATAACATTACAACCAATTCCATAGAAATAAAAAAGATTATCAGAGACTATTTTAAACAACATCTATACACACAAATTAAAAAGCTAAAGAAAATGAATAGATTCCAGAAAACACACAACCTCTCAAGATTGAATAAGGAAGAAGGTGAAACCATGAACAGACAAATAAAAACTTTTGAAATCAAATCAGTAATAGAAAATCTACAAACCAGAATAAACCCTGTACAAACTGGTTCACAGCCAAATTCTATTAGATGTATAAAAAAGAACTGGTGCCAATCATTCTGAATCTGTTCCAAGAAGTTGAGAAAGAGGGGCTCCTCCCTAACTTATTCTATAAAGTCAACATCAGTATGACAACAAAATCTGGCAGGGACACAACGAAAAAGAAAACTTGAGGCCAATATCTCTGATAAATATGTACACAAACCTGCTGAGCAAAACACTAGCAAATGAAATTCAGCAGCATATCAAAAATTTAATACACCGCAATGAAGTAGGCCTTATTCCTGGGATACAAGGCTAGTTCAGCATGCAGAAATCAATAAGTATGATTCACTAATTACATAAACAGAATTAAAGGCAAAAGCCATTTGATCACATCAATAGACACAGAAAAATATTTTTTAAAATTCAACATCCTTTTATGATAAAAAATCTTTAAAAGGCTAGGCATCAAAGGAGCATACCTCGAAATAATAACAGCCATATATGACAAACCCAAAGCCAACATCTTAACGAGCCAAAGCTGGAACCATTTTCCTTAAGAACTAGAAAAAAAACAACAATGACCACTCTTACCACTCCTATTCAACAAAATACTGAAGATCCTAGCCAGAGCAATCAGGCGAAAGAAAGAAAAGGTACCTAAACAGAAAAAGAAGTCACTACTTCTCTTCACTGACAATATGATTATATACCTAGAAAACTATAAAGAATCTGCTAATAGGCTCAGAGAATTGGTAAGTGATTTCAGTACAATTTTAGGACACAAAATCAGTGTACAAAAATCAGTAGCATTTCTATACACCAATACTGCTCTAATCAGGAATAAAATCCCATTTACAATAGCCAAAATAAATGAAATATCAAGAAATACAGGTAACCAAGGAGGTGAAACATTTCTACAAGGAGAATTTTTAAACCCTGCTGAATGAAATCAGAGATGACACAAATAAATAGAAAAACATCACATGCTCATGGAATGGAAGAACCAATATTTTTAAATGACCATACTACCCAAAGAAATTTAAGAATTCAAACCTATTCCTATCAAACTAACAACATCATTTTTTTCACAGAATTAGGGGAAAAAAAGCTATTCTAAAACTCATGTGGAACCAAAATAGAGCCTGAATAGCCAAAGAAATCCTAAGGAAAAAACAAAAACTAAAACTGAAGGTATCACACTGCCTGACTTTAATCTATACTACTAGGCTAGAGTAACCAAAACAGCATGCATGATACTGCTACAAAAACAGACACATAAACCAATGGAACAAAATACAGATCCTACAGAAATAAAGTCAAACACCTACAACCATCTAATCTTCAATAAAGCCAACAACAAAAAAGCAATAACTAAAGGACTCCTTATTAAATAAATGGTGACGGGATAACTGGCCAGTCATATGCAGAAGATAAAAATGGACCCATACCTTTCACCATAAACAAAAATGAACTCAAGATGGATTAAAGATTTAAATATAAGGCCTTAAACTATAAAAATCCTAGAGGAAAACCTAGGAAATAACCTTCTTAACACCAGTCTCAGGAAACAATTTTTGGCTAAGTTCTGAAAAACAATCACAACAAAAACAAAAATTGAGAAGTGGGTGCTAACTAAAGAGCTTCTGCACAACAAGAGAAACTCTCAATAGAATAGACAGACAACCTAGAGAATGGCAGAAGAGATCTGCAAACCATGCATCTGACAAAGGCCTAATATCCAGAATGCATAAGGAACGTAAAGAAATCAAGAAGCAATTATCAAATGACGTTATTGAAAAATGGGCAAAGAACATGAACAGGCGCATCTCAAAAGAAGACATACAATCAGCCAACAAACATAAGAAAAAATGCTTTACATCACTAATCATCAGAGAAATGCAAATCAAAACAACAAGATACCAGAGTGGCTGTTATTTAAATATCAAAAATAAACAGATGCTGGTGAAGTTGCAGAGAAAATGAATGCTTATACCCTGTTTATGGGAATGTTAATTAGTTTAGCCACTGTTGAAAGTAGTTTGGAGACTTCTTAGTGAACTTAAAACAGAGCTACCATTTGACTAAGCAATCCTTTTACTAGTTGTATACCCAAAGGAAAATATCTCTGTCAAAAGGTTACATGCACTACTATGTTCTTCACAGTGCTATTCACAAATACATAGAAATGGAATAAATCTAGATGTCTGTCAGTGGCATATTGGATCAAGAAAACATGGTACATATACACCATGTAATAATATGCAGCCATAAAAAAGAATAAAATCATGTCCTTTGCAGCAACTGGATGCAGCTGAAAGCTATTATCCTAGGTAATTTAACACAAGAATATAAAGCCAAATACCACATTCTCATTTATAAGTGGAATCTAAACTTTGAGTACACATGGACATAAAGATGGGAACAACAGATACTGGAGACTACTAGAGGAAAAAGTATGGGAAGGGAGCATTAGCTGAAACACTTCTATTGGTTTCATGGATGATAGGATCATCCATACCCCAAACTTCAGCATCATGCAATATACCCATGTAGCAAACCTGCACATGTATCCCTTGAATCTAAAATAAAACTTGAAAAAAATGTGCTAAAAGCAGATCATAATGATAGCCACAAAACTCTGTGAATATACTAAAAATAATTGCACTGAACACTTAAAATGTATGATGTTTATGATATGCAACTCATACCTAAAGATACTTAAAAAATGAAAGTACTTTATTTGCTCATACATAACAAACAACTCCTCATCCTTTCGTTTTATCGCAAGATTGCAGCAATTCAGTCAGGCTTGACTTCTAGTTCTCTTGTGATTTCTACCACATCTTGCAGGTGTTTCTTTGGCTGAATTCTTGAATCTCTCAAAGTCATCCATGAGGGTTGGAATCAACTTCTTCCAAACTCCTGTTAATATTGATATTTTGTCCTTCTCACATAAATCACAAATATTCTTAGTAAAACCTAGAATGACAAATCCTTCAAATCCTTTCCAGAAAGTTTTCCATTTACTTTACTAAGATCCATCAGAGAAATTAGTATCTATGGCAGCTAATGTCTTACATAGTGTATTTCTTAAATATTAATGTTTGAAAGTCAAAATTACTTTTTGATCCACGGGCTACAGAATGGTTGTTGTCTTAGCCATAAAAACATCAATCTCCTGTACATTTTCATCAGAGCTTGGGTGACCAGGTGCACAGTCAATAATCAGCACTATTTTGAAAAGAAGCTTTTTTATTCTAAGCATTGTCTCAATTATGGGCTTAAAATATTCAGTAAACTATGCTGTAAACAGATATGTTGTCACCCAGGGCTTGTTGTTTCTTTTATAGGGCACAGGCACAGCAGATTTAGCACAATTCTTAGGAGCCCTTGAGTTCTCAGAATGGTGAATGAGCACTGACTTCAGCTTAAAGTCTCCAGCTGGAGTAGCCACTAAGAAGGCATTCAGCCTGTCTTTCGAAGCTTTGAAGACAGGCATTGACTTCTCTTCTCTCGGTATGAAAGTCCCAGATGGCATCTTACTCCAATATAAGGCTCCTTTTGTCTACATTGACAATCTGCTGTTTAATGTAGCCACTCTTATTAATTATCTTAGCCAGATGGTTGTTTCTACATCAGCACTTCCTGCTTCACCTTGCACTTTTATGTTATGGAGATGGCTTTTCTTAAACCTCATGAACCATCATTCTGGTTTCCAACTTTTCTTCTGCAGCTTCTTCACCACTTGCAGCCTTCATGAAATTTAATAGTTAAAGACTTTCTCTGGATGAGACCTTGGCTTAAAAAGATGTTGTGGCTGATTTGATCTTCTCTGCAGACAATAAAACTCCTTATCATCAACATGGCTGTCCTGCTTTCTTGTTGGTGTGTTTACCAGAGTATTCCTTTTAATTTGTCTCAAGTGCCTTTCATTTCCATTCATAACTTGGCCAATTGTTGACTGCAAGAGACATAGCTTTCAATCTGTCTTGGCTTTTGACAAGCCTTCCTCACCAAGTTAATTATTTCTAGCTACTAATTTTCAGTGAGAGATATTTGACTCTTCCTTTCACTTGAACACTTAGAGGGCATTGCAGCGTTACCAGTTGACCTAATTTAATATTGTTGTGTCATAGGGAATAGAGAGGTCTGAAGAGAGAAACAGAAGTGAAGAAATGGCTAGTCAGAAAACATAACATTTCTCAATTAAGTTTACCATCCTATATAGGAGCAGTTCTTGGTGACCAAAACAAATTAAAATAGTAAAATCAAAGATTACCAATCAGAGATTACCATAACAGATATAATAATAATTTTAAAATTAAAATCTTGTAAAAGTAAGCAAAATGTGAGACAAAGACAAAAAGCGAGCACATGATGTTAGAAAAATTGCACTAATAAACTTGCTCAACACAGGATTGATACCTGTGTAGCATGGGGTGTTTCTGTGAAAACACATTTGCAAAGTGCAATAAAGAGTGAAGCACAATAAAGTGACATATGCCTGTTACTCAGAAATAAGACTGCTGGATCATATGGTAACTTTAAATGGGATTGTATTATTAATTTCCTTTTTAGATAGTTCATTGTTTTTATATAGAAGTGCAACTGAATTTTGTATGTTGATTTTGTATCCTGCAAAATTACTTAATTTGTTTAACAACTTTAAGAGTTTTTTGGTGGAGTCTTGGTAATTTTAAATATAAAATCATGTCATCTGCAACAGAGACAATTTTAATCCTTCTCTTCTAATTTAGGTGTCTTTTATTTCTTTCTCTTGCCTGATTCCTCTGGCGACATCTTCTAATGCTATGTTGATTCAGGTGGTGAGAGTGGATATTCTTGTGTTGTTTCTTACCTTAGATGAAAAGCTTTCAGTTTTTCACCAATGAGTATGATGTTATCTGGAGGCTTTTCATATATAGCCTTTATTGTGTTGAGGTACCTTTATTCTATTCCTGGTTGAGAGTCATTTTTTTTAAGCATAAAAGGTATTTATAGGGTTTTTTTTTTTTAAGATCTTCTTTATCCAGTTGAGAAAATTCTCCTCTATTTCTAGTTTGCTGACAGTTCTTATTAAGAACGATTGTTGAAAATTAGCTGGATGTGGTGGCACACACATGTAATCCCAGCTACCTGAGACACTAAGGTGGGTGGATTGCTTGAGCCCCAAAAGTAAAAGCTGCAGTGAGCTGTAATCATGCCACTGAACTTCAGTCTGTACCCAGCCTCAAAAAAAAAAAGGATGTTGAAATTTTACCACATACTTCTGGGATCAAGTGATCCTCCAGCCTCAATCATCCAAAAAGCTGCGACTTTTCCACACCCAGCTTTATCAAATACTTTTTCAGCATCTGTTGATATGATCGTATAATTTTTCTTCTTTAGCTTGCTGATGTGGTAAGTTACACTTATTGATTTTTGAATACTAAACCAGCATTAGACATCTAAAGTTAATTCCACTTGTTTGTGGAGCATAATTACTTTTGTATGTAGCTAGACCTGATTTGCTAATATTTTGGGAAAATTTTTGCATCTATGTTCACAAAAGATACTTATTTGTATCTTTTTCTTTGTGCTTTGACAGATTGTGTCTTTCATAGTTGGTTATTTTTATCTAGTTTACAGAATTTATAGGCATAGAGTTATTCATAATATTCTTTTAGTATCATTTTAATGCCCTTGAATTCAGTAAATTATAAATTTAAAAATAAAATTACTAAAATTATCTTATTTCTGATATTAGTAATTTACATAATCACTATTTTTCAATTAGCCTCTCTAGAGTTTATCCATTTGGTTGATGTTTTAAAATAATCAGCTTTTGATTTTGTTAATATTCCCTATTGTTTTCCTGTTTTCAATTGCATTAATTTTTGCTCTAACATTTGTTCTTCTGCTTCTTTGAATGTAATTTGTTCTACTTTTTCCAGTTTCCTCAGATAAAAGCTTAGATTATTGATTTTTGGATCTTTCTTCATTTTAATATATACATTCATATTATATCTTTCTCACTAATCCCTGCTTTTGTTGCAAACCACTAATTTTGATAATTTGTATTTTTATTTTCATTTCATTTGAAACACATAAAAATTTCTCTTGAGATACATTTTTAAATTTTTCATAGATTTAGGGTGTACAAGTGCAGATTTCTTACATGCATATAATGCATAGTGGTGAAGTCTGGACTTTTAGTGTGCCCGTCACCCACAGAGTGAACACTGTATCCAACAGGCAATTTTTCAACCCTCATGCCTCCTATCCTCGCATCTTTTGTAGTTTCCAATGTCTATTATCCCAGTTTTTTTTTTTTTTTTTGAGATGGAGTCTCACTTTGTCACTCAGGCTGGAGCGCAGTGACACGATCTCAGCTCACTGCAACCTCTGCCTCCTGGGTTCAATCAATTCTCTGCGTCAGCCTCTCGAGTAGATGGGATTACAGGCACGCACCACCACACCTGGATAATTTTGTATTTTTAGTAGAGATGGGGTTTCATCATCTTGGCCAGGCTGGTCTTGAACTCTTGACCTTGGGATCCATCTGCCTCAGCCTCCCAAAGTGCTGGGATTACAGGCGTGAGCCACCGAGCCCAGCTTATTCCATTCTTTATGCTATATGCACCCATTCTTTAGCTCCCACTTGTAAGTGAGAATATGTAGTATTTGGCTTTTGTTTCTGAGTAATTTCATCTAGGATAATGTCCTCCAGTTCCATCCGTATTGCTGCAAACGATATGATTTCTATTTTACATCTGTGTAGTATTCCATAGTATATATACATCCTATTTTTTTATTCAATCATCCATCAATGAACACTTATGTTGATTCCATAAGTTTGCTATTATAAATAGTGCTATGATAAATACACGAGAGCAGGTATATTTTTGATATTATGATTTCCTTTGGATATTCAGTAGTGTGACTGCTGAATAGAATAATAGTTCTATTTTTAGTTATTTGAGAAGTCTCCATAGTGTTTTCCATAAAGGTTGTACTAATTTACATTCCCACCAACAGAGTATAAGTATTCCTTTTTCTGGGCATCCCTACCATTTGCTGAGTTTTTACTTTTTAATGATGGCCATACTGATTGGTTTGAGATGGTATCTAATTGTGGTTTTAACTTTCATTTCTTTAATGATTAGTGATATTGAGCATTTTCCACATTTATTAGTCATTCCTATGTCTTTTTTTTTTACGAATGCTTGTTCATGTCCTTTCCCATTTTTTAAAATAATATTATTTATTTTTTTCCTGTTGCCTCATTTGAATTCCTTGTAGATTCTGCACATTAGCCCTTTGCTGAATGCATAGCTTGCAAATATATTTTCCATTCTGCACATTGTCTGTTTAGTGATTGTTTCTTTTGCTGTGCAGAAGCTCTTTAATTTAAGTCCCATTTGTCTACTTTTCTCTTGCATTTGCTTTTGAGGACTTGGTCATAAATTCTTGGTATAGGTCAAAGTCCAAAAGAGAGTTCCCTGAGTTTTCTTCTAGTATTTTTACAGTTTTGGGTCTTACATTTAAGTCTTAAACAATCTTGAGTTAATTTTTTTATATGGTGAGAAGTAGGGTTCCAGTTTCATTCTTCTGCATGTAACCATCTAATTTTCCTAGTACCAGTTATTGAATAGGATGTACTTTCCCCAGTGTATATTTTTGTTGACTTTGTGAAAGATCAGCTAGTTGTAGGTATCTGGCATTATTTCTGGGTTCTGCATTCTATTCTATTGATCTATATGTCTATTTTTATACCAATGCCCTGCTGTTTTGGTTACTACATGCTTATACTAGAATTTAAAGTCAGGCAATGTGATACCTCCAGCTTTGTCCATTTTTTTCTCAATATCGCTTTGACTATTCAGGCTCTTTTTTGGTTCCATTTGAACTTTTGGATTGTTTGTCCTAATTTTGTGAAGAACACCGATTGTTTCATGGAGATTGTGTTAAATCTGTAGATTTCTTTGGGAAGCATGATCATTTTGGTGATATTGGTTCATCCAATGAATGAGCATGATATGTTTTTTCCTACCAATTTTGACCTATGTGTTACTTAGAAGAGTGGGTTTTACTTCTAAATGTTTTGGGTTTTCTAACTATCATTCTGTTATTGATTTCCAGTTTAATTCCAATGCAATCTGGTAGCACATTTTGTATGATTTTATTGTTTTAAATTTGTTAAATTGTACTTTATGGCCCAGATTGTGGTCTATCTTGGCATGTGAATTTTAGCAGAATATGTGGTGCTCTGGTCTTGAAAAAGTATTTTATATGTATGAATTAGATACATTTTTTTAATGGTGTCTTTTAGTTCAACAATATCCTGCTTGATTTTCTACCTGCTTGATGTGATAATTACTGAGAGGGGGTATTACAATCTTTAATTATAATGGTTACTTTATTTTTCTTGCAGTTTTGCCAGCTTTGGCCTCCTATATTTTGACACTGTTTTTTTTTTTTTTAAGTACATACACATTTAATATATTTATATTTTCTTGAAAAATTTGCACTTAATCATTATATAATGCACGTCTTGATAAGTGGCAATTTTTCTTGCTCTAATATTTGCTTTGGCTAAAATTAATATTGTTACCAAAACTTTCTTTGGTTGGAGTTAATGTCAAACATCTTTTGCTACCCCTTTACTTATAATCTACCCTATGTCTTTATATTTAAAGTCTTTTTTTTTTTTTGGTAAATAACATAGTTAGATCTTATTTTTTACAATTACCATGAGAATCCATGTCCTTTAATTGGTATATTTGGACTACTGATGTATACAATGATGATTAATGTAGTTGAACCAATATTTACCATATTTGGTCCTCTTTTCTACTCATTGATCTTGTTCTTCCTGGCTATGTTGTCTATCACTCATTTTTTGCCTTTTTGTTTTAATTAAACACTTCATATAATTCCACTTATCTCCTCTTTTAGCATTAAGTTCTCTCTCTTTCATATACATATATGAAGAGTGGGTTTTATCTATAGGTGTTTTGGGATATATACATATATATATATATATATATATATATATATATATATAGTTGTCATTTATAATTAATCCATGTCCTTTTTCAAATATATTTGAAATTATAACACTGCACAGTAGTGCAAGCAACTTATAAAAAAATATTCCCATCCTGGTCAACATGGTGAAACCCCGTCCCTACTAAAAATACAAAAAATTAGCTGGGCATGGTGGCGCGTGCCTGTAGTCCCAGCTACTCAGGAGGCTGAGGCAGGAGAATTGCCTGAAACCAGGAGGCGGAGGTTGTGGTGAGCCGAGATCGCGCCATTGCACTCCAGCCTGGGTAACAAGAGCGAAACTCCGTCTCAAAAAAAAAAAAAAAGTATTCCCAACTTCTCCCTCTCATTGTTTATAACATTATTGTACTTCATTGACTTACACAAAAAGTGTAATTATTAAATATGTTGTGACTGTTATTTTGAGCAAACTATTATTATTTTGAGCAAGCTGTTATGTTACATAAACTAAGAAAAAAAGTCAAAAATGTAAAAGTATTTCATTTATTTTTCCTCTAATACTACCTTTTTAAGTTTGGTCCAAGCTTCTGACCTATATTATTTTCCTTTCTTATGAAGAATTTATTTTTACATTTGTTGCCAGGCAGGTCTACTGGCATCAAATTTCCTCAGTTTTTGCTTGTGAATGCCTTTGTTACGCCTTCATTTTGAAAGCCAAATTTGTTACATACATAATTTTAGGTAATTTTCTTTTCCTTCAACACTGTATAAATGCCTCACTCCACTCTCTTCTTGTTTGCATGATTTATGAAGAGAAATCTGATACAATTCATATTTTTGCTTCTCTATAGGTCAAGTGTTTATCTTCATTGGTGTCTTTCAAATTTTTCTGTTTCTGCAATTTGAATACAATATGCCTAGGTATAGATTTTTTTGATATTTATACTTCTGGGTGTTCTAAGAGCTATCTGGATTTCTGGTTTATTGTTTATTATTACTTTTGGAAAATTTTTCAGGTATATTGTTTTCAAACATTTCTTCTGTTTCTTCTCTTTTCTGCTTCGGTTATTTTTATTACATGCATGTCCCAATTTTTGTAGTTATGTCACCCTTTTTGTACACAGTTCTTGGATACTCTGCTCTTTTTTTTCATTCATTTTTTACTTTGCATTTAAGTTTTGGTAATTTCTTTTGACATTTATTTAAGCTCACTGATTTTTTTTTTCTCAGCTGTTTCCAGTCCATTGATGAACTCACCTAAGGCATATTTCATTTCTGCTAGAGAGGTTTTAATTTATAGCATTTCCTTTTGATTCTGTGATAGAGTTTTAATCTCTCTGCTTATCTTACTCAGACAGTCTTGCAAGTTTTCTTCTTTTTCCATTAGAGCCCTTTGAATATTAATTATGGCTATCTTAAATCAAAACAATTCTGAGAAAAAAGAACAAAGCTGGAGGCATCACATTACCTGACTTCAAAATACATTTCCAGGCTACATTATTCAAAACAGAAGGGTATTAGTATGAAACAGACACACAAACCAATGGAACAGAATAGAGAACAAAAAAATAAAGCTAAAGTGATCTTCAACAAGGATAATACGAATTTACACCGCGGAAAGAACACCCTCTTAAATAAGTGGTGCCGGAAAAGTTGGACAGTCACATGCAGAACAATGAAACTGGTCTAATCTGTAACCATACACAAAAATCAACCCAAAGTAAATTAAGAACCAAATGTTAGACCTAAAACTATAAAAATATTAGGAGAAAACGTTAAAAAAAACTATCCTGGATGTTGGTCTGCACAAAACACATGACTAAGACCTCAAAAGCAATGACCAAAAAAAATTGGACTTAATTAAATTAAAAAGTTTCTGACAGGAAAAGAAATAATCAGCAGAGTGAACACAAAATCTACAGAATGGAAGAAAGTATTTGCAAACTATCTAATAGAGGACTAATATCTAGAATCTACAAGAAACTCAAAAATTCAACAGAAATGACACAAATAATCTCATTTAAAAACGAGCAAAGGACAAGACATTTTTCAAGAGAGGACATACAAGCAACCAAGAAACATAAAAAAACTCAACATCAGTAATCATCAGAGAAATACAAGTTAAAACCATGCAATGAGATACCATCTTACACCACTCAAATATCTATTATTAAAAAGTCAAAAAACAACAGATGTTGGTGAAAATGTGGAGAAAAGAGAATACTCATACGCTGTTGGTGGGAGTGTAAATTAGTAAAACCTCTATGGTAAATACCATGGAGATTTCTGAAGAAACTGAAAATGGAACTAGCATTCAATCTATCAGTTGTACTACTGGACATTTACCCCAAGAGAAATAAATTGTTATATCAGCTAGGCATGGTGGCTCATGCCTGTAGTTCCAGAACTTTGGTTGGCCAAAATTGGTGGATAACCTGAGGTCAGGAGTTCACGACTAGCCTGGCCAACATGATGAAACCCTGTCTCTGCTAAAAATACAAAAATTAGCCAGAAAATTGTAAGCAACCATACAAAAATGGTGGTGTACCTGTAATCTCAGCAACTTGGGAGCCTGAGGCAGAAGAATTGCTTGAACCTGAGAGGTGGAGGTTGCAGTAAGCCAAGATCACACCACTGCACTCCAGCCTGGGTGATAGAGTGAGACTCTGTCTCAATAAATAAATAAATAAATAAATAAATAAATAAATAATTCATTATGTCAAAATGATACCTACACTTTTATGTTTATCACATGTATTAATCAGTTCTCACTCTGCTATAAAGACATACCCGAGACTGGATAATTTACAAAATAAAGAGTTTTAATCACCTCAAAGTTCTGCATGGCTGGGGAGGCCTCAGGAAACTTACAATCAATGTGGAAGGTGAGAGAGAAGCAAAGGCATGTCTTACGTGGTGGCAGGCGAGAGAGAGAGAAAATGAGTGAAGGGGGAAAAGCCCCTTATAAAACCAACAGATCACATGAGAACTCACTCAGTATCATAAGAATAGCATAGTGGAAATTGTCCCTATGATCCAATCACCTCTCACCAGGTCCCACCCTTGACACATGGGGTTTATGGGGATTACAATTGGAGATGAGATTTGGGTGGAGACACAGAGCCAAATCATATCACTACATCACTATTCACAATAGCAAAGTCATAGAATCAATATAGGTATCCATCAATGGAGGAATGGGTAAAGAAAACGTGGTATATGTCAAGCATAGAATACTACAGAGCCATAAAAATAAAATTATGTTTTCTGCAGCACCATGTACATAGCTAGAAGCCACTATCATGAGTGAAATAACTCAGAAACAAATAATTAAATACCATATATTCTCATTTATAAGCGGAAGCTAGTGAATTGGCACACATGGACAGAGGGGAATAATAGACACCGAGGACTCAAAAAGGTGGGACTCTGGGAGATGCATGGGTGTTGAAAAATAATCTATTGCATACAATGTTCACTGTTTAGGATATGGGTATACTAGAAGCTCAGACTTTACTACTATATAATATTTCCATGTAATAAACCTGAATGGGTACCCCCTGAATTTATAAAATTATTTTTTTAAGTAAGCCAAAAACATGAATAGACATTTTTCAAAAGAAGACTGACTGCTCAATAGGTATATACAAAAATATCAAAATCACTGATCATCACAGTAATGCAAATCAAAACCAAAATGAGATATTATTTTATCCCCACTAAGAATGGATATATTACCTAGCTATTAAAATTCCCAGTTGCATAATTCCAACACATTTGCCATACATAACTATGGGTCTAATGTTTACTTTGTCTCTTCACATTGCATGTTTTGTCTTTTACCTAGGCTTGTAATTTTTGTTTTGCTGAAAACCAGACATTATTCACTAGGTAAAAGGAACAGAGGTAAACAGGATTTTAATATGAGGTTTTATGGGTTTCTGTCTAGGAGTTAGGTTGGATTTACAGTTTGCTGTAGCTCTGTTTGTCAGATACTAAAATTTCTTCTTGTGTCCTTGATTTTGTCTCCCATGTTGTTGAGAAGACTTATTGATGTGGTGGTAGCATATAAGGCTGAGAAAGCATTCTATAGTTCTATGGTTAGCTGTTAATCTTTTGATGAGTCTGTGCTTCTGGGCTGTGGCCTTCACAGATGGTTCTGTTTTTCCCCATTAGGTGAGAAATGAAGGTTAGAGGGAGCAGGAGTTGGGTATTTCCCTTCCCCCAACTTTGTTAAGCTCTGGTAAAACTCTAGTACGTTAGCTTCTGGCAAAATAGCTTCTGTTGACAGCAGGCTTTGTTAAGAAGAAAAGAAGGCTCTGGGCATTTTTCAGCATGCTTATTTTTCTCTTCCACCTGCCAGAATACGAAGAAATTTTTCGGAATTTTATTATGAGAACCTTGTTGTGCTCCCGGAAGTAAAACTGAGAAATGTGTAGGGTTCACGTAAGACTGGTGATTTATTACAATTCTCAAAGCTTGTCTACACTGAGCCTCCAGCAATTTTTGAATTGCAGTTTAAGTTTACCCATCCTAGTAGTGAAAGTTTCTATTCTTAGGCATCCACTCTAGTAAGCTGTGGTTCTCTGTATTCACCTGTTTGTGTCTCAAACTTTGAAGGCAGTAGTTTGCCCTGGGGCCTCAGTTCTCTTCTGAGTCTAAGAGGAGTTGCTGATTTTCACTTTGTTCTGCTTTTTTTTCTTTTAGACAGATGTGATAATTTCTGTACAAACCAGCTAGGAAACTGAAAGTCCTCTAGATACTGATTTTGATTAATAAAAACAAGTATCATATATAAGGTATAGGGGTGCAGATAATTGATTTTTTTATATTTCAGACACAAATGTTATTTGTTTTCTATTATAAACTGCCATTTACCACTGCTCTTGTTAGGCACAGCTTCTTTGCTCACTTTTACCCTGCTTGGGAAATCAGTGAAAAGTAGTCATTTACTACTTGGTATAAATTATTTTAATTACTTTGCCTTTCTTTCCCATAAATTCTGGATGAGATCTTGGCACTGAGAGAGCAAGAGTTTCTAATAAAATTAAGGTTGAAGAATTGAGAGGTAAGAGTAAAGTGTTACTATTAGAGGAAATGTTAACTTCAGTGGTGGATGGACTTGAGTGGAATACTGCAGTGGGGATGACTCTAGAAAACTAGTGAGCAATACATTATTAGAGGATAGGAAAAAATAGTTGTCAAGAATTAGAAAAAGACGATGCTGAGAAATAGGCAAGAGTCTTGAAAAGAAAGACAGTTTTTTCTTTGATTGTTTTCATATTTCAGGCACAAATGTTATTTTATTTTATAGACTGCCATGTCCAACCCTTCTTATAGCCAAAGGTTCTCTGCTTACTTTCTCCTTGCTTGGGAAATCAGAGTGAGGCTGTTCTTTGTGCAAGAATGACCATCAATTAAACTAGGTTTCCTGACCCAAATGTAGCATGTATTGACTTGTGTGGACCCATAATACGGCCCAGTGAAAAAGACTCTGAACAATAAAGAAAATAATAATGAGCCAAATCCGTTAGAATGGCTCCCTCTGGAATTTGACATGGAAATCAACAGTGATTAAAGGATAATAAAACAGAATTATAAAAGTGAGAAAATTAGAGCAGTTGGTCCTCAGAGCCACTTTGGGAAAATATCAGATAATAAGAAGAAAAGTATATCCTGAAATATAATACCACTTGAAAGATATACTGCCTATGAGCTCAGTTCAGATTATTTTAATAAGGTGGTGCATACATATCCTTCCTATTTTTAATTCTCTTTGTTTGTTGATTAGTTTGAGTAATTCATCATAGAGAAGTAGAAACAGAAAACAATTAATATCCCATAAACAAAAACACTTACATCATTTAGTTATTTTCACACCTCCTTTATAATAATTATACTCATCACTCTAACAGAAAAAAAGAAAACTCCAGTTCTCATTCCATGTACAATGGAAAGTTCAGTTCCCTCCTTATACCGTGTGGGATTCAAGGTGAGTTTTTATTTTTTTTAGGTATATGTTACCCTGAGTATTGCTTCTGGTAAATTATTCTTACTTGCATCCTAATATTGGTTTCTTCTATTCAGTCTATAATTTTCCCGAAAAAGACCATATTTCCTTTTATGAAGATTTTTCCAAATCATCACTTACACAAGGCAATTGTATGTGGATTAGAGTCTTCAGGGAATAAACGTTACCTAAAAACACAGCATGTTCATACAGCTATATGTTTATAACTAAATGCAATTTAATTTCTGCTCCATCCAACCTCTGATGAAAGCAATGGAAAAAAACAGACTCAAAACAATGAACCAATTAACCAATAACTATTTATTGAGCAATAACAGTGTACAGATTATAGAAAAGAAAAACAAATAAACGAATTGATTCACAGAGTAAATAATCAGCCTCTCAGAATTAAATAAATAATGCTGTTTTTCATCTTTTTTTTTTTTACTTCAATATGTGTATTCCAGTATTTTTTTTTTTTTAAAGAGAAAGAGAGAGAGAGAATAGCAAGGAGGAAAAAGGAAGAGAAAGAGAGAGAGAGAGAGAATGGGGAGGAGGGAGAAGGAAAAGAAAGAGGGAGAGAGAATGGGAGTATTGCTTTCTTGCCCAGGCTAGAATGCAATTTAGTAATGGGTATTGAAAACCTCTTTTATACTGATAATTATACTTAATGATATAGTCAGGAAGGAATAAGGGAAGAAGATAACAAACAAACAGCCAACCAATATTTAATTTAAACCTATGAAATGCTATGCGATTACTGAGGAGTGATTTACTTCCAATTATATAGTCACCTTTGGAATAGGTGTGAGGTGGTAATGTATGTTTTGTGTATTTGAAGTGGAGAGTTCTATAAATGTTTATTAAGTTTACTTGTTCCGGGTCTGAGTTCAAGTCCTGGATGTCCTTGTTAAGTTTCTATCTCGTTGATCTATAGAATCGTTAGCTCTTCTTGTTGCATTGATCCTTTTGCCATTATGTAATGTCATTCCTCGCCTCTTTTGATCTTTGTTGCTTTAAAGTCTACTTTATCAGAGGCGAGAATTGCATCTCCTGCTTTTTGTTTATTAGTTTATTTTTACTCTCTGTTTGATTGGTAAATCTTCCTCCTTCTCTCTGAGTCTTTGTGTATTGTTGCATGTAAGATGGGCCCGGATGCAGCATACCGATGGGTTTTGGCTTTTTATCCAATTAAAATATATATAAGTTTAATACCGGCGTTTGATGCTAGCTGGCTGTTTTGCCCATTAGTTGATGTAAATTTTTTATTGTGTTAAAGTTCTTTGCTTTTTGATATATTTTTGGAAAGGCTGATATTGGTTGTTCCTTTATATGTATAGTGCTTCTTTCAGAAGCTCTTGTAAAGCAGGCCTGGTGGTGGTGAACTCTCTAAGTACTTGTTTGTTCGCAAAAGATTTAATTTTTCCTTCGCTCATAAAGCTTAGTTTGGCTGGATAGGAAATTCTAGGTTGAAAGTTCTTTTCTTTAAGGATGTTAAATATTGGTCCCCACTCTTTTCTGGCTTGTAGGGTTTCTGCTGAGAGATCTGCTGTAAGTCTGATAGATTTCCCTTTATGGGTAACCTGACCTTTCTCTCTGGCTGCCCTTAGTATTTTCTCCTTCATTTCAACCTTAATAAATCTGGCGATTATGTGCCTTGGGGTTGGTCTTCTTGAAGAATATCTTTGTGGTGTTCTCTGTATTACCTGGAGTTGAATATTACCCTGCCTTGCCAGGTTGGGAAAGTTTTCCTGAATGATATCCTGAAGAGTATTTTCCAACTTGGATTCATTCTCTTCGTCACATTCAGGTACACCTATCAAACGTAAATTAGGTCTTTTCACATAGTCCCATATTTCCTGGAGACTTTGCTCATTCCTTTTCATCCTTTTTTCTGCATTCTTGTCTTCTCGTTTCATTTCACTGAGCTGGTCCTCGACTTCTGATAGCCTTCCTTCTGCTTGATCAATTCGACTGTTTAAACTTGTGCATGCTTCGCGAAGTTCTCGTGTTGTGTTTTTCAGCTCCATCAATTCACTTATATTCTTCTCTAAATTGTCCATTCTCATTAACATTTCGTCAAACCTTTTTTCAAGGTTCTTAGTTTCTTTGCATTGGGTTAGAACAAGTTCTTTTAATTCACAGAAGTTTCTTATCACCCACGTTTTGAAACCTGCTTCTGTTATTGGAACACACGTGTAATCTATTAAGCCTTGTTCCGTTACTGATGAGGAATTGCAATCCCCTGTAGAGGGAGAGGCATTCTGATTTTGCGTATTCTCTACCTTTTTACGCTGGTTTCTTCCCTTCATTATATATTTGTCCATCTGTCATCTTTATAATTACTGACTTTCTAACTGGGTCTCTGACGTCCAACTTGTTGATTCCCAGCGCCGAAATCTGAGCAATCCACTGAGCCGGCCAAAACAGCGGTGTTAAGATTGATGGTGCTTTTCTGCCCGGGAATCTCCGGACTCTGCACCAAGAACTGGCGTGCTAAGGCACCAGCAAAACCGCCACGCCGGCCACAAGAGTCGCCCTGGCGACCCGTGGAGCTCCTCCACTGGGAATCTCCTGGTCCGTGAGCAACTAATATTCGTCTGAAAGTGTGGCGTCCTCTCGTTCTTTGCGCTTTCACTGGGAGGTACGTGCCCGAGCTGCTAATCATCAGCCATCTTGGATCTCCGCTGTTTTTCATCTTAAAGAAGTCTAATGAAAAACAAGTGTTCACAGAAAATGCCTTAAAGAACAGAGCTCCATTATCTCCAAATAAATTGGGCACCTGTGCTTGGAATACTGCATTGTAGTAGTCTGTTCTCTCGTTGCTATAAAAAATAGCTGAAACTGGATAAGTTTTAAAGAAAAGAAGTTTATTTGGCTCACACTTCCACAACCAGAACAGGAAGTATGAGGCTGGCATATGCTTGAAATCTGGGGAAGCCTCGGAAAACTTACAATCATTGTGAAAGGCAAAATGGGAGCAGGCCTGTCACATGGCAGGAGTAGGAACAAGAGACAGAAAGGGGAAGTGCTACACACTTTTAAATGACCATATACCACAAGAACTCACTCATTATGAGAAAAACACCAAAGAGATGGGGCTAAAAAAAGCCTGAGAAATCTACCCCATGATCCAATCAGTTTCCATGAGGCTCCACCTCCAACACTGGGGATTACAATTCAACAAAAAATTTGGTGGAGATACAGATCCAAACCATACCAGGCATAGTACATATTTGGCATGCAG
The DNA here is from genome assembly GCF_030222135.1 of Aotus nancymaae. Lineage (NCBI taxonomy): Eukaryota > Metazoa > Chordata > Mammalia > Primates > Aotidae > Aotus > Aotus nancymaae. The sequence continues at coordinate 4,024,380 of NW_026988472.1, forward strand.
TAAACATCTGATGAATGAATGACTGAATGAATTCATCAAAGAATATAGCCAAACTTCCCTAATGTTGGCAACATGTGTTTTGTTTGGCTAATATAAATACTCCTCTCTAGCCCTAATAGAGGCCTCTACTTAATTCTTACCTCTGAATTCAGCTTCCAGATAAGCATCAACAATTTATTCCTTCTAGTTCTAATCTGACCTTAATGACTTCATCTCCCAGTGACTGGTTTTGTGCTCTTGAGTCTAGTCTCCCAGTGGCTGGATTCCTTCTCCACATATCACTGTCTTTTGGTGCTTAGTGTATAACACTCAATTCCAGAATTCTCAGTTCTCTAGGTTTGAGTTTTGGGAATCTACTGGTCCATCTAAGTGTGGATTGTCTGAACACTAAACCACTGCTAGTTATTAACTACATTTTGGATTTCCATCAGTATTTGCAAGAAGGGGTGTCTTTAAGAAGCCTTTAGCCTGTCCAGGCGTGGTGGCTCACATCTGTAATCTTAGCACGTTGGGAGGCCGAGGAGGGTGGATTACGAGGTCAGGAGTTTGAGACCAGCCTGGCCAACATGGTGAAACCCTGTCTCTACTGAAAATACAAAAATTAGATGGGAATGGTAATGGGCACCCATGATCCCAGCTACTCAAGAGGCTGAGGCAGGAGAATCGCTTGAACCCAGAAGGCAGAGGTTGCAGTGGCAACCCAGAGGCAAGATCGTGTCACTGCACTCCAGCCTGGGTGACAAGAGGGAAACTCCATCTCAAAAAAAAAAAAGAAGGCTTTAGCCTGACTCATCATCTCCTTAACTACTTCTACTAACCATAATAATTATCATTATCACAACAAGCCAAGCCTATGTATTTATTTTACAAACTATAAGGAGAATATGAATAAACCTATTTTTAGAAAAATTTTCTGTTATTGTTTTAGACTACAGACTAACATAAAAGCTTTAATACAAGCTTACTAGATCTTATTTCCACATCTTTGTCATCTCTAAGCTCCTCATATTTAGAAATGCTCACGGAACTACTTAGTATTGTTTTCAAACTCAGGAGTGACTGCTCTCAGCCACATATTTTACAGAACCTTGTCTTTTCATCCACTGTTCATGTCCCTCTCATGGGATGGAGCTCACAGGGTCAAGGAAATTCCATGTAAGAAAATCAATTGCTGGGAAATGGAGTCACTAAGACCAGATTGGAACTAGCAGCAAGAAATGAGGTTAAACTGGAAGCTAAACTCTGAGGTATGAATTAAGTAGAGAAATAAGATTTACTAAGATAACCAATTATAAAATTATTTCTGCTTCCTGACAATTTCCAATCCACAGAAAGCCTTGTTTCCTTGCACCCTTCCCCAAATCACCCAATCTTCTAACACTGTCTTCTTGAGATGCCCTTGGTTTTCTGTAATGTGTGTTCTCTTTTGCTGCAATGAGTAATAAATCCAATTTCTTCAACTATAGTTGTAGTCTTAGTTGTCTTTGTATAGAAGTACCATTAAAAATGGAAAACCCACTGAGGTTCAGTAAGCCCTCACTGACTTGGACCAGAAGTCATGACGCAGTGATAGTGTGCATATCTGAGACTCTCCATGTTTCTACATATTCAAGCTGCCATCTTGCCATGGCTGGGAGGTAAGTTTATACTGAACCGAGCTCAGATATTTCTTGAAGTCCTTCAGCACTCAGTTTATTTTATTTTCCAAGTAATAAAGTCCCTAGAAATATATTTAGTTAACTAATCTGATAAATATTGCATTTGTGTTTTTCTTATGGTTCATCTACTTTTCTAGTGTGATAGTTACTTTAATGTGTAAAGTTGATTAAATCATGGGATGCCCAGTTTTCTACTTAAACATTATTTCTGGATATGTCCATAAGTATGTTTCTAGAAGAGATTAGCATATGAAATGGTAGGCTAAATAAAGCAGGCTATTCTGTCCACCTAATATAGGTGGTTGTCATTCAAAACATAGAGAGCCTGAATAGAATAAAAAGGTGGATGAAGGAAAGATTTGCTTTCTCTAAGACATATGAACATTCTGTCTTCAGCGCTACTCGTTCTCAGGCCTACACACACACACTGGAATCTATCTCTGGCTCTCAGACCTTTGAACTACACTGCTGGATTTTCTGAGTCACCAGCTTGCAGATGGCAGATTGTGAAACTTCTCAACCTCCATAACCACACAAACCAATAGCCTATAATGTGTGTGTGTGTGTGCACGCGCGTGCACATGTGTGTGCATGTCCCCTCTTGGTTTTATTTCTCTGGAGAACCTTAATTAACATATGTAGTGATTAGTGCTATTTGTCTATAGGAGAAAAAGTCTATATATAGCAGCAGGACATAGGCCAGATAAGTTCATTTTCAAGCTGTTCCCTGAAGCTAATTAGCTCAGAAAATCTTCTCCAATCAGCATTCTATGGACAAAATTTGTCTAAAATCATCATTTCAAAACCTTATAAAGACTCCTCTTAAGTATTTTTTTTTTGTACCCCTGAGAACTCCTTTGCTTACTTCCAGCTGTCTAGAATCAGGAGATTTTGTCCAGTCCTTGATTGGTAATGATTGGCCATTGGCCAAGCATATGAGATAGAAAGGTACACACGCAGCATCCTTAAATACTTAAAATTGTCAAGGGGCCTTCTCAATCTAAAGCTGTGCCTTTTCTATGTTAAACACTTGTTTCCTTCATGTGTTCTTAGTATAATGCTCATTTAAACTGGCACAATATTTCACTAGAGATAATTTGAAATTCCAATGGTTACTTTAAAGAGCTTTTAAAACAAGCAAAATTTTTAATTTTAGAGGTTAACCAAAAGCAAAGAAACCTTCATGAGGAGATGGTTTGTCTAAAACAAAGATCATTTTGTTTAGTTGAGATGACCTCCCTTCTTTTTATTCCATACTTTGAAGCTTAATGAGCACTGTCTCTTTATAAAAGTGCTGAGCTTTACGCATTAAGAAATTAGAAAAAAAGACTAAATCCAAATCTAGTAGAAGCAAAGAAATAATAAAGATTAGAGAAGAGACAAATAAAACATAGAAAGAGACAAATAAAATAAGGAAAAGAAAAATGATGATGAAAGTAAACAAAACCAATACTTGATTCTTCGAAAATATCAACAAAATTGACAAACCTTTAGTGAGACTGACTAAAAAGAGAGAAGACACAAGTAAATGACATCACAAATGAATGATGAGATATAATTAGCAATTTTACAGAATCAAAAAGGGTTATTTATAAGCAGATAATACAAACAACTGTACAGAAATGAAGTGGTTAAGGTAAATAAAACTTTTAAATTCCTAGAAATGCACAACCTACCAAGACTACATAATGAAGAAACGGGAAAATCTGCATACATCCATAACCAGCAAGGACCTTGAATTAGTAATTCGAAACTTCTAAACAGAGAAAGATCTAGGACCAAATGGTTTTACAACTGAATTCTAATAAACATCTAAAGAGAATCAACACTAATCCTTATTAAACTCTTTGAAAACACTGAAGAGAAGGGAAAAAAATCCTAATTCATTCTATGAGACCAGTCTTAACCTCAAATCAAAATAAGATTAAGATATCACAGAAAAACTACTGATAAATATACATTATAAATGTTAATGCAAAATTTCTCAGTATCATACTAGTAAATTGAATTGAACAGCATATTAGAAGAATTATACAACACAAAAAAAGTGAAATTTATCTGAGGAGCATAAGGGTGTTTCCACATAGGAATTTCAATCAATGTAATACATCACATTAATAGAATTAGAAAAAAAAACCCACATAATCATAAAAATTAGAGCAGTGAAAACATCTGACAAAATCTAACATCCTTTCATAATAAAAACTACCCGGAAACCTGGAATAGAACAGAACTGTCTCCACATAATAGAGGACATTTGTAAAAAATTCATAGCTAACATCATACACAACATAAAAAGACAAAATTTTTTCCCTAAAACCAGTAATAAAATACGGTTGCCCACTTTCACCACTGCTATTGAAAAGAGTACTGAAATTTCTACCTGGAGCAATTGGGCAAAATTAAGAAATAAAAGGCATGACATTTAGAAATGAAGCATGAAAACTACTTCACAGAATAAATGATCCTTTATATAAAAATCCCAAAGGATCCACAAAAAGCTACTAATTCATCATATAAATAAATCAAAAAGAAAATGGAGTATGACTTAAATCTGAGACGTCAAACTGTGAAATTACTGCAAGAAAACACTGAGAAAAAACTACAAGACATTGGTCTGGGCAAAAAGTACAGGTAACCAAAGCAAAAATGGACAAGTGGGATCATATGAAGTTAAAAATCTTCTGACCAGGTGCAGGGGCTTACACCTGTAATCCAAGCACTTTGGAGGACTGAGGCAGGCAGATCAGGAGTTGAAGAAATTCAGACGATCTTCGCCAACATGGTGAAACCCTGTATCTACTAAAAATATAAAAATTAGCTGGGCATGCTGGCACATGCCTGTAGTCCCAGCTACTCAGGAGGCTGACGCAGGAGAATCTCTAGAACTCAGGAGGTGTAGGTTGCAGTGAGCCAAGATCATGCCACTGCAGTCCAGTGTGGCAAAAGAGTGAGACTTCATCTCAAAAAAAAAAAGTCATCTGGACAGCACAGGAAGCAACCAACAAAGTAAAGAGATAATCCACAGAATGGAAGAAAATATTTGCAGACTACCCATCTGACAAGGAATGGATAACCAGAAAATATAATCAGCTCAAACAACTCTGAAGAAAAAAATTTAATAATCCAATCAAAAATGGGCAAAAGAGAGTAGGGGAAGATGGACAAATAGGAACAGCTCTGGATTATGATTCCCAGCAAAAACACAGAAGGTGAGTGATCACCACATTTCCAAATGAATTTTTACTGCCCACAGACCAGGAGATTCCTGGGCAAAAAAGCACCACAAGTCTCCAGGGCAGCTGTTTCAGCCAGAGCAGTGGGTCTCCACACAAAAACTCACACAAAGCCAGGTGCTGTTTCAACTGGCGACTGGAATGCCTAGGAAACAGAGTCGCCTGTTCAACTGAAAAATAAAGGGGCTGAAACAGGGAGCCAAGTGATCTGGCTTGGCCGGTCCCACCCCCACAAAGACCAGCAATCTGAAACGCTCTGGATTGAGAGTTTCACAGCAAGCACAGCTGGACCCGGGACAGTCCAGCTCTGTTGGGGGAAGGGCGTCCGCCATTACTGAGGCAGTCCAATACTACTGAGGCAGTCCGCCATTACCGAGGCAGTCCACTATTACCAAGGCAGTCAGCCATTACTGAGGCAGTCCATCATTACCAAGGCAATCCGCCATTACCGAGGCAGTCAACCATTACCGAGGCAATCCGCCATTACTGAGGCAGTCCGCCATTAAAGAGACAATTTGCCTTTACTGAGACAGACTGCCATTACCCAGGCAGTTCTAACTATACCCCTGTAAACAAAAGTGCAAGGAAGTTAACACAGCAGCTGGGCAGAGTCCACATCAGCTCAGCATCTCTGCTGGCAGACTGTGACTAGGCTACCTTCTCAATGGGCAGGGCATCTCTGAAAAAATGCAGAAGCATGATAGGAACTTATCAATGAAACCCCACATTCCTAGGACAGAGCACCTGGGAAAAAAAGGTGGTTATGAGTTCTGCTACAGCAGACTTAAATGTACCTTCCCAGCAGCTCTGAAAGGAAAATTAGAGCTCATAGCTCAGCACTTGTACTCCTATAAGGGACAGACTGTCTCCTCAAGCAGCTGCCCAACCCCTGTATATCCAGAGACACCTCATAAAGGAGAGCTCAGACTGACATCTGGCAGGTATCATTCTGAGACAAAAATAACAAAAGAAGAAACTGGCAGCAACCCTTACTGTTCTGCAGATGCAGCAGGTGATCGCCAGGCAAGCAGGGTCTGCAGTGGACTTCCAGCAGTCCAACAGCAGAGGGGCCTGACTGTTAGAAGGAAAACTAAGAAACAGAAATAAATAACTTCATCATCAACAAAAAGGACATCCAGATGCCCCATCTGAAAGCCAACAACTAAGAACACAGGTGGATAAATCCACAAAAATGGGAAGAAACCAGTGCAAAAAGGATGAAAACACCCAAAAGCAGAACGACTCTCCTCCTCCAAGGGATCACAACTCCTCACCAGCAAGGGAACAAGGCTGGAGGGAGAATGAGTCTGATGAATTGACAGAAACAGGCTTCAGAAGGTGGGTAATAAAAAACTTCTCTAAGCTAAAAGAACAAGTTCTAACCCAATGAAAAGACAGTAAGAACCTTGAAAAAAAGTTTGAAGAAATGCTAACAAGAATAAACAGCTTAGAGAGGAAAATAAATGAATTGATAGAGCTGAAAAACACAACACGAGAACTTCACGAAGCATACACAAGTTTCAATAGCCAAATCGACCAAGCAGAAGAAAGGATACCAGAGATGAAGATCAATTCAATGAAATAAAATGAGAAGGCACGATTAGGGAAGAAAGAGTAAAAAGAAATGAACAAAGCCTCCAAGAAATATGGGATTATGTGAAAAGACCTAATCTAAGTTTCATAGATGTACCTGAATGTGATGGAGAGAATGAATCCAAGCTGGAAGACACTCTTCAGGATATTATCCATGAGAACTTCCCCACTGAGCAAAGCAAGCCAATATTCAAGTCCAGAAAATACAGAGAACACCACAAAGATATGCCTCAAGAAGAGGAACCCCAAGGTACATAATTGTCAGATTCACCAGGGATGAAATGAAGGCAAAAATGCTAAGGGCAACCAGAGAGAAAGGTTGGGTTACCCACAAAGGGAAGCCCATCAGACTCACAGCGGATCTCTCAGCAGAAACCCTACAAGCCAGAAGAGAGTGGGGGCCAATATTCAACATCCTTAAAGAAAAGAACTGACAACCTGGAATTTCATATCCAGCCAAACTAAGCATCATAAGTGAAGGAGAAATAAAATCCTTTACGAACAAGCAATTGCTCAGAGATTTCATCACCACCAGGCCTGCCTTACAAGAGCTCCTGAAAGAAGCACTAAACATAGAAAGGAACAACCAGTACCAGCCACTCCAAAAATGTACCAAATGGTAAAGAGCACCAACACAATGAAGAAACTGCATCAAGTAATGGGCAAACAACGAACTAGCATTAAAATGGCAGGATCAAATTCACACATAACAATATTAACCTAAAAGGTAAATGTGCTAAATGCACAATCAAAAGGCGCCAACTGGCAAATTGGATAAAAAGTCAAAACCCATCGTTGTGCTGTATTCAGGAAACCCATCTCACATGCAAGGATACACATAGGCTCAAAATAAAGGGATGGAGGAAGATTTACCAAGCAAATGGGGAGCAAAAAAAAAGCAAGACTTGCAATCCTAGTCTCTGACAAAATACACTTTAAACCAACAAAGATCAAAAGAGACAAAGAAGGGTATTACATAATGGCAAAAGGATCAATGCAATGAGAAGAATTAACAATCCTAAATATAAAAGTACCCATTACAGGAGCACCCAGAAACATAAAGCAAGTTCTTAATGACCTACAAAAAGACTTAGCTCCCACACAATAATAGTGGGAGACTTTAACACTCCACTGTCAATATTAGACAGATCAACTAGACAGAAAATTAACAAGGATATCTAGGACTTGAACTCAGACCTGGACCAAGCAAACCTAATAGACATTTACAGAACTCTCGACCCCAAATCCACAGAACATACATTCTTCTCAACACCACATCACACCTACTCTAAGACTGACCATATAATTGGAAGTAAAGCACTCCTCAGCAAATGGAAAAAAATGGAAATCATAACAAACAGTCTCTCAGACCACAGTGCAATCAAATTAGCACTCAGAATTCAGAAATTAACTCAAAACCACACAACTTCATGGAAACTGAAAACTGGCTCTTGAATGTTGACTGGATAAACAATGAAGTGAAGGCAGAAATAAAGATGTTCTTCAAAAGCAATGAGAACGAAGACACAATGTAGCAGAATCTCTGGGACACATTTAAAGCAGTGTCTAGAAGAAACTTTATAGCAATAAATGCCCACATGAGAAGCAAGGAGAGATCTAAAATTGACACCTTATCTTCATAATTGAAAGAGCTAGAGAAGCAAGATCAAAAAAACTCAAAAGTTAGCAGAAGACAAGAAATAACTAAGATCAGAGCAGAACTAAAGGAGACAGAGACACAAAAAACCCTTCAAAAAATCAATAAATCCAGGAGCTGGTGTTTTGAAAAGATCAACAAAATAAACAGACCACTAACCAGATTAATAAAAAAGGAAAGAGAGAATAATCAAATAGATGCCAAAAAATACAATAAAAGGGATATCACGTCAGATTACACAGAAATACAAATCACAATCAGAGATTACTACAAACAATTCTATGCACATAAACCCGTAAGCCTAGATGGAGTGGATGAATTCCTGGACATTTGCACCCTTCCAAGCCTAAACCAGGAAGAAGTCCAAACCCTGAATAGGCCAATAACAAGGGCTGAAGTTGAGGCAGCAATTAATAGCCTACCACCCAAAAAAAGCCCTGGTACAGATGGGTTCACAGCCAAATTCTACCAGACATACAAAGAGGAGCTGGCACCATTCCTTCTGAAACTATTCCAAACAATCCAAAAAGAGGAAATGCTTCCCAAATCATTTTATAAGACCAACATGATCCTGATACCAAAACCCAGCAGAGACTCAACGAAAAAAGAAAACTTCAGGTCAATATCCATGATGAACATAGACGCAAAAATCTTCAATAAAATACTGGCAAGCCGATTGCAACAGCACATCCAAAAGCTTATCCACCATGATCAAGTAGGCTTCACCTGGGGGATGCAAGGCTGGTTCAACATATGGAAGTCTATAAACGTAATTCACCACATAAACAGAACCAAATACAAAACTCATATGATTATCTCAATAGATGCAGAGAAGGCCTTCAACAAAATTCAACAGCCCTTTATGCTAAAAACTCTCAATAAACTAGGTATCATTGGAATATATAATAGCTATTTATGACAAACCCATAGCCAATATCATACTAAATGGGCAAAAACTGGAAGCATTTCCTTTGAAATATGGCACTAGATAAGGATGCCCTCTCTCACTATTCCTATTGAATATAGTATTTGAAGTTCTAGCCAGAGCAATCAGGCAAGAAAAAGAAATAAAGGGTATTCACTTAGGAAAGGAGGAAGTCAAATTGGCTCTATTTGCAGATGACATGATTGTATATTTAGAAGACCCCATTGTCTCAGCCTCTTGAAACTGATAAACAACTTCAGCAGAGCCTCAGGATACAAAATCAATGTGCAAAAATCACAAGCATTCCTATACACCAATAACAGAATAAAACAGAGCCAAATCAAGAACAAACGGCCATTCACAACTGCTACAAACTGAATAAAATACCTGGGAATACAACTAACAAAGGATGTAAAGGATCTCTTCAAAGAGAACTACAAACCACTGCTCAAGGAAATAAGAGAGGACACAAACAGTTGGAGAAACATTCCATGCTCATGGTAAGGAAGAATCAATATCATGAAAATGGCCACACTACCCAAAATTATTTATGGATTCAATGCTCTACCCATCAAGCTACCAATGACCTTTGTCACAGAACTGGAAAAAATCACCTTAAACTTTATACGGAACCAAAAGAGAGCCCGCGTAGCCATGTCAATTCTAAGGCGTAGCCATGTCAATTCTAAGCAAAAAGAACAAAGCTGGAGGCATCACGCTACCTGACTTCAAACTATACTACAAGGCTACAGTAATCAAAACAACATGGTACTGATACCAAAACAGAGATATAAACCAATGGAACAGAACAGGGGCCTCAGAGGCAACAGCAGACATCTACCACCATCTGATCTTTGACAAACCTGACAAAAACAAGCAATGGGGAATGGATTCCCTGTTTAATAAATGGTGTTGGGGAAACTGGCTAGCCATGTGCAGAAAGCAGAAACTGGACCCTTTCCTGACATCTTACACTAAAATTAACTTCAGATGGATTAAAGACTTAAACAAAAGACCTAATACCATAAAAACCCTTGAAGAAAACCTAGGCAAAACCATGCAGGACATAGGCATAGGCAAGGCCTTCATGACTAAAACACCAAAAGCATTGGCAACGGAAGCCAAAATAGACAAATGGGATCTAATTAAACTCCAGAGCTTCTGTACAGCAAAACAAACAATCATTAGAGTGAACTGGCAACCAACAGAATGGTAAAAAAAATTTACAATCTACCCATCTGAAAATGAGTTATATCCAGAGTCTACAATGGAGTAAAACAGATTTACAAGAAAAAACCAAACAAACCAACCCTTTCAAAAGTGGGCAAAGGATAGAAACAGACACTTTTCAAAATAAGACATATATGAGGCCAACAAACATCAAAACTACACTGAGATACCATCTCATGCCAGTTACAATGGCGATCATCAAAAAATCTGGAGACAACAGATGGTGGAGAGGATGTGGAGAAAAAGGAACACTTTTACACTGTTGGTGGGAGTGTAAATTAGTTCAACCATTGTGGAAGACAGTGTGGTGATTCCTCAAGGACCTAGAAATAGAAATTCCATTTGACCCAGCAATCCCATTACTGGGTATATATCCAAAGGATTATAAATCATTCTACTATAAGGACACATGCACACGAATGTTCATAGCAGCACAGTTTACAATAGCAAAGACCTCGAACCAACCCAAATGCCCATCGATGATAGACTGGACAGGGAAATTGTGGCACATATGCACACCATGGAATACTATGCAGCCATAAAAAATGATGAGTTCATGTCCTTTGTAGGGACATGGATGAATCTGGAAACAATCATTCTCAGCAAACTGACACAAGAACAGGAAATCAAACACCTCATGTTCTCACTAATGGGTAGGTGTTGAACAATTAATACACATGGACACAGGGAGGGGAGCATCACACACTGAGGTCCGTGGTGGGGGGACTAGGGGAGGGACAGCATGGGGTAGGGAGTTGGGGATGAATAACATGGGGATTAATGCCAGATATAGGTGAAGGGGATGGAGGCAGCAAACCACATGGCCATGTATGTACCTATGCAACAATCCTGCATGTTTTTCATATGTATCCCAGAACCTAAAGTGCAATAATACATATATATACATATATATGTATGTATATATAGGCAAAAGATTTGGACAGACATTTACCAAAAGAAGACATACAAATGGCAAACAGGTACATGAAAATGTGTTCAACATCAATGATCATCAGAGAAATGCAAATTAAGACTACATGAAATATCATCGCATCTCAGTTAAAATGGCTTTTTTTTTTTTTTAAAGACAGTCAATAACAAATGCTGGCAAGGATATGGAGAAAAGAACCCACTCTTGGTGGGAATGTAAATTAGTATATCCACTGTGAAGAACAGTTCTGAGAATCCTCGAAAAACAAAAAATAGAGCTGCCATATGATCCAGCAACACCTTTGCTGAGTATATTCCCAAAATAAAGGAAATCAGCATATCAAAGAGATAGCTACACTCTCATGTTTGTGGCAGCACTGTTTACAATAGCCAAAGTTTGGAAACAATGCAAGAGTCCATCAACAGATGAATGGAGTTTAAGAAATGTGGCATACATACACAATGGAGTACTATTGAGCCATAAAAATAATAAAACACTGTCATTTGTAACAACTGGATGGAACTGGAGATCATTATGTTAAGCAAATAAGCAAGACACAGAAAAACAAAGATTACATGTTCTCACTTATTTGTGAGTTCTAAAAATTTAACACAATTGAACTCATGGAGTTAGAGAGTATAAGGACAGTTACTAGAGGCTGGGAAGGGTAGGAGTGATTATTGGAAGGAGGTGGTGATGGTTAATGGGTATCCAAAACTAGTAAGAAAGAATGAATAAGACTTACTATTTGATAGCACAACAGGGTGGCTATAGTCAATACTTTAATTGTATATTTTAAAATAACTAAAAGAGTATAATTGGATTGTTTATAACACAAAGAATAAATTCTTGAGTGGATTACAATGTCATGTTCCATGAATGTGATTATTACACATTACATGCCTGTTTCAAAACATCTCATGTGCCATATAAATATATACACTTACTATGTACTCAGAAAAATTAAAAAACATTTAAAAAGTTAGTTGATCTAATAAATGAGTTCAGAAAAGTTACAAAGTACAAGTTTGACATGCAAAATAGGTTGTGTCCCTATACATTAGCAATGAACAATTTGTAAAGCTAAGATTATATAAGAAAATTATTAAAATTAATAAGAAAATTATTCCTTTTACAATAGCATAAAAAATAAAATATATAGTAATACATTTTTAAAAAGAAGTGAAAGACTTCTTTTTAATTAGAAATTGAAAATTAGAAAGAGAAAACAAAACTGATGGAAAGAGTTAAAGAACACCTAAATATAAATGCTTGCGGAGATGGATACTCTATTTCCCATGATGTTATTCTTATGCATTGCATGCCTCTATCAAAACACCTCATGTACTCCATAAACATATACACCTACTATGTACCCATAAAAATTAAAAATTATAAAAAAATGAATACCTAAAATATAGACATACTTCTTGCATTCATGGACTGGAAGATGTAAAGTCATTAAAATGTCAATGCTACCTAAAGTAATCTACAGATTCAATATGATGTTTATTAAAATTCCAACTATTTTGCAGAAATGGATAAGCTAACCCTCAAATTCATATGGAATTCAAAGGGGCCCCAAATAGCCTAAAAAACCATGAGAAAGAACAAAATTGGAAGATTTATATTTCCTAATTTCAAAACATACTAAAAAGGTGCAATTATCTTAACAGTGTGGTACTGGTATAGAAATAAATATATAGACCACTGAAATAGAATTTCTATTTCAGATATAAACCATTACCACATATGGGTAATTTTGACAAGGGTTCCAAGGCTATTCAATAGGGAAAAGATAGTCTTTTCAATAAATGGTACTAAGAAAACTGGATTTCCACATACAAAAAAGATGATGTCGGATCGCCACCTGAAAACATATACAAAAATTAATTCAAAATAAATCAATCACCTAAATATATAATTTAAAGCAAAAAACACTTAGAAGATAACATAGAGGTAAAATTTCATGACCTTGGATTTGGCAATGGATTTTTCTTTTTTTGAGATGAAATCTTGCTCTGTCATCTAGGTTGGAGTGCAGTGGCGTGATCTCAGCTAACTGCAACCTCCGCCTCCCTCGTTCAAGTGATTCTCCTGCCTCAGCCTCCCAAGTTGCTGGAACTACAGGCGCGTGCCACCACACCTGGCTAATTTTTTGAATTTTTAGTAGAGTTGGCATTTCACCATGTTAGAGAAGATGGTCTCAATCTCCTGACCTCATGATACGCCCACCTAGACCTCTCAAAGTGCTGGGGTTATAGGTGTGAGCCACCACACCCAGCCTGTAATGGATTTTCAGATATGACACCAAAAGGTGACAAAAGGCGAAAAAAGAAAAAAATTTAAAAGTGAGACTTCATGAAAATTAGAAGTTTCTGTGCATCAAAGTACATTATCAAAAAAAAAGAGAAGACAATCTACAAAAAAGAGAGTAATTATTTTCAAATCACATATTTCGTAAGGATGTAATATCCAGAATACATAAATAATACCTATAATTCAATAACAAAAGACAAACGGACCAGTAATGGGCCAAAATCTTGAACAGATTTTCTAAAGAAGAAATAAAAATGGCCAAAAAGTTGAAGAACAAATGTTAAGCATCATTAGTCATCAGAGAAATGCAAATCAAAATCACAATGAGATACTACTTCACACTCCACCAAGTTAGGTTTAATAAAAAACCATGGAAAATAAGTGTTGATAAGAATGCAGATAAACTGGAGCCCTGGTCTATTGCCAGTGGTAATATAAAATGGTGCAGCCATTGAGGAAAATAATATGGTGGTACCTCAAAAAGGTATACATAAAATTACCATGTGACTCAGCAATTGCACTCCAGGAGTACCCCCACAAGAATTGCATACTTGGACTCATACTCATACACCAATGTTCACTGCAGCATTATTCACTATGAGCAATAGGAGGAAATAACTCAGGTCTGTCAGCAGACAAATTGATAAATAAAATGTGTTATATACATAAAATGGAATATTATTCAGCCATAAAATATGAATTTATGATACATACTACAATGTGGATGAAACTTGAAAACATAATGCTAAGTGAAATAAGCCAGATGCAAAAGTAAAAATATTGTATGATTCCCCTTATATAAAATATCTAGAATTGGCAAATTCATTAGAATCAGAAAGTAAGTTAGAGTTTACCAGAAACTGCAGGAAGGGAGAGTTAAAGTTATTGCCTAAGAGAGACAGATTTTGCTTGGGATGATTAAAAGCATTGGGAAATAGATAGTGGCGATGATTGTACAACATTATAAATGTAATCAATGTCACTGAACTGTGCACTTAACGTGGCTAAAATGCCAAATTTTATGTTATACATATTTCACCAGAATAAATTTTTTACAAAAAAAAAAGGTTTACAAAAATTAAGCATCTAGTAGTAATTAAGTCAATTTAGAAGTCTGCGTTAGTTGCTCTCACATGGATTTATCAGCTGACAAAAGATAAAAGAGTAAATATTTCACCCATGATAGTAGAGATATAATGGCCACAATATTAAACTAATATTGGTGGATTTTAAGAGATATTGCCAAGGATTATTCGAATCTACCTGGCAATAACACAATACTAGTAAGATTGCAAATACAGGCTGTTAACTGTAACAGATCCTCAGGTACAGTTTGAATAGTTCTGAATGGAAAATAAGTATATTATAGCTATTGTTATTTATTCTTCAAGTCAGTTGAGGCTATTCCTTGCTGCTAGCAAAAAATGTAATGATTTTTAAAAGTTCTTCATTGTTTTTTTTTAAAAATTGGAAAATTCATACTTGTCCCTACAGAAACAAGGACATACATTTCTGTGGTACTGTTATTTAATATAAAAGAGCTCTTTACAGCTTATATTTAACTAAAAATCACAACTGTCCTTATCACCCAGAAACTTCAGGAAGAATAAATAGAATGAGTGAAATTGTAATACTGTAATTGTCTGAAAATGTAGTAACCCTCAAACTTTTAAGGCACAAAAAGTCATTGTTATCTGATAAAAGTAACTTTAGGATTTCTGGCAAGATTGCCGAATAGAAACAGCTCTGGTCTGCAGCTCCCAGTGAGATCGATACAGAAGGTGGGTGATCTCTGCAATTCCAACTGAGGTACCCGGTTCATCTCATTGGGACTGGTTGTTAAGTGGGTGTGGCCCATGGTGGATGAGCTGAAGCAGGGTGGGGTGTTGACTCACCTGGGAAGCACAAGGGGTTGGGGAACTCCCTCTCTCAACCAAAGGAAGCCACTAGAAACTGTGCTGAGCACTTCTTTCCAGATACTGTGCTTTTCCCATGGTCTTTGAAACCCACAGACCAGGAGACTCCCTCTGGTGCCTACACAACCAGGACCCTCGGTTTCAAGCACAAAACAAAGTGGCCATTTGGGCAGACACAGAGCTATAGGCAGGAGTTTTTGTTGTTGTTGTTGTTTTTTTCCATACCCCAGTGGAACCTGGAACATCAGTGAGACAGAACCCCTCACTCCCCTGGAAGGGGGGCTGAAGCCAGGAAGCCAAGTTGTCTGGCTTGTCAGGTCCCAAGCCCACTAAGCACAGTAAGCTGAGATCCACTGGCTTGAAATTCTTGCTACCAGCACAGAAGTCTGAGGTCAAACTGGGACACTCCAGCTTGGTGAGGGGAGGGATGTCTGCCATTGATGAGGCTTGAGTATGTGGTTTTCCCATAACAGTGTAAACAAAGCCCCCAGGAAATTTGAACCAGGTGGAGCCCATCACTGCTCAGCAAGTCCTCTGTGGCCTGACTGCCTCTCCTCTCTGGGTAGGACATCTGATAAAAAGGCAGCAGTCCCAGTCAAGGACTTATAGATAAAACCCTCATCTCCCTGGCACAGAGCACCTGGGGGAAGAAGCAGTTGTGGGCACAGCTTTAGCAGACTTAAACATCCCTGCCTTACAGCTATGAAGAGAGCAGCAGACCTCCCAGCACAGCATTCGAGCTCTGATAAGGGGCAGACTGCCTCCACAAGTGGGATGGTGACCCCCGTGTATCCTGACTAAGAGACACCTCCCAGTGGAGGACGACAGACACCTCATACAGGAGAGCTCTGACTGAAATCTGGCAGGTATCCCTCAGGGACAAAGCTTCCAGAAGAAGGAACAGGCAGCAGTCCTTGCTGTTCTGCAGCCTCTGCTGGTGATACACAGGCAAATAAGGTCTTGAGTGCACCTCCAGCAAACCCCATCAGACCTGCAACAGAGGGACCTGACTGTTAGAAGGAAAACCAACAAACAGAAAGAAATAGTATTAACATCAACCAAAAAACCATCCACTCAGAGATCCCATCTGAAGGTCACCAACTTCAAAGACCAAAGACAGATAAATCCAGGAAACTGGGAAGAAACCAGCACAAAAAGGCTAAAAATTCCAAAAACCAGAATGCCTCTTCTCCTCCAAAGGAAGATAACTCCTCGTCAGCAAGGGAACAAAATGAGATGGAGAATGAGTTTGATGAACTGACAGAAGTAGGCTTCAGAAGGTAGGTAATAACAAACTCCTCTGAGCTAAAGGAGCATGTTCTAACCCAATGTAAGGAAGCAAACATCCTTGAGAAAAGGTCAGATGAATTGCTAACTAGAATAACCAGTTTAGAGAAGAACATCAATGAACTAATGGAGCTGAAAAACACAACATGAGAACTTCGTTAAGCATATACAAGTATCAACAGCCAAATCGATCAAGCAGAAAAAGAATATCAGAGATTCAAGATCAACTCAGTGAAATAAAGCATGAAGACAAGATTAACAACAACAACAAAAAAAAAAATGAAAAGAAATGAACAAAGCCTTCAAGAAATATGGGACTATGTGAAAAGACCAAATCTATGTTTGATTGGTGTACCAGAAAGTGATGGAAATAATAGAACCAAGTTGAAAAACACTCTTAAGGATAATATCCAGGCAGGGCATGGTGGCTCACGCCTGTAATCACAGCACTTTGGGAGGCTGAGGTGGGTGGATCACGAGGTCAAGAGATCGAGACCATCCTGGTCAACATGGTGAAACCCCATCTCTACTAAAAATACAAAAAATTAGCTGGGCATGGTAGCGCGTGCCTGTAATCCCAGCTACTCAGGAGGCTGAGGCAGGAGAATTGCCTGAATCCAGGAGGCGGAGATTGCACTGACCCGAGATCACGCCATTGCACTCCAGCCTGGGTAACAAGAGCGAAACTCCATCTCAAAAAAAAAAAAAAAGAAAAGAAAAGAAAAAGAAAAAAAAAAAAGGATAATATCCAGGAGAACTTCCCCAAACTAGCAAGGCAGGTCAACATTCAAATTCAGGAAATAAAGAGAACCCCACAAAGATACTCCATGAGAAGAGCAACCCCAAGACACATAATGGTTATATTCACCAAGGTTTAAATGAAAGAAAATACATTAAGGGCAGCCAGAGAGAAAGGTCAGGTTATCCACAAAGGGAAGCCCATCACATTAACAGTGGATCTCTCAGCAGAAACCCTACAGTCAGAAGAGAGTGGAAGCCAATATTCAACATTCTCAAAGAAAAGAATTTTCAACCCAGAATTTCATATACAGCAAAATTAAGCTTTATAAGCAAAGGAGAAATAAAATCCTTTACAGACAAGCAAATGATGAGAGATTTTGTCACCACAAGGCCTGCCTTACAAGAGCTCCTGAAGGAAACACTAAAGATGGAAAGGAACAACTTTTACCAGTCACTGCCAAAACATATCAAATTGTAAAGATCATTGAAGATATGAATAAACTGCATCAACAGGCAAAATAACCAGCTAGCATCATAATGACAGAATCAAATTCATACATAACAATATTTACCTTAAGTGTAAATGTGCTAAATGTCCCAATTAAAAGACACAGACTGGCAAATTGAAAAAAGACCCATTGTTGTGCTGTATTCAAGAGACCCATCTCACATGCAAAGACACACATAGGCTCAAAATTTTAAAAATGGGGGAATATTTACCAAGCAAATGAAAAGCAAAAAAAAAAAAAAAAAAAAAAAAAAAGAGCAGGGTTGCAATCCTAGTCTGACAAAAACACACTTTATACCAACAAAGATCAAAAGAGACAAAGAAGGGCATTATATAATGGGAAAGTGATCAATGCAACGAGAAAAGCTAACTGTCCTAAATATATATGCACCCAATGCAGGAGCACCCAGATTCATAAAGCAAGTTCTTAGAGACCTACAAAGAGACTTAGACTCCCACACAATATTAGTGGGAGACTCTAACACCCCACAGCCAATATTAGACAGATCAATGAGACAGAATGTTAACAAGAATATTCAGGACTTGAACTCAGCTCTGGACCAAGCAGACTTAATAGACATCTAAAGAACACTCCACCACAAATCAACAGAATATACATTTTTCTCAGCACCACATTGCAATTATTCTAAAATTGACCACACAAGTGGAAGTAAAACATTCCTATGCAAATGCAAAAATATGGAAATCATAACAGTCTCTCAGAGACCAGAGTGCAATCAAATTGGAACTCAGCATTAAGAAACTCAAACTGCACAACTACATGGAAACTGAACAACCTGCTCCTGAATGACTACTAGGTAAATAACAAACTTAAGGCAGGAATAAACATGTTCCTTGAAACCAATGAGAACAAAGACACAACATAGCAGAATATCTGGGACACACTGAAAGCAGTGTGTAGAGAGAAATTTATAGCACCAAATCCTTACAAGAGAAAGCAGGAAAGATCTAAAATTGACACCCTAAAATCACAATTAAAAGAACTAGAGAAGCAAGAGCAAGCAAATTCAAAACCTTGCATTGCATAAGACAAGAAATAACTAAGATCAGAGAAGAACTAAAGGAGATAGAGACATGGAAAACCCTTCAAAAAAGGAATGAACCCAGGAGCTGATTTTTTTTAAAGGATCAACTAAATAGATCGATCACTAGCCAGACTAATAAAGAAGAAAAGAGAGAAGAATCAAATAGACACAATAAAAAATGATAAAAAAAATCACCATTGATCCCACAGAAATACAAACTACCATCAGAGAATACTATAAACACCTCTATGCAAATAAAGGAGAAAGTCTAGAAAAAAATGAATAAATTTCTAGACACATACACCCTCCCAAGACTAAACCAGGAAAAAGTCGAATCCCTGAACAGAGCAATAACACATTCTGAAATTGAGGCAGTAATTAATAGACTACCAACCAAAAAACGTCCAAGACCAGACGGATTCACAGCCAAATTCTACCAGAAATACAAAGAGGAGCTCGTACCACTCCTTCTGAAACTACTGCAAACAACAGACGAAGAGGGAATCCTCCCTAAGTTTATGAGGCCAGCATCATCCTAATACCAAAACCTGGTAGAGACACAACAAAAAAAGAAAATTTCAGGCCAATATCCTGATTAACATTGATGCAAAAGTCCTCAACAAAATATTGGCAAACAGATTCTGGCAGTACATCAAATAGCTTATCCACCACAATCAAAGTTGGTTTCATCCCTGGGATTCAGGGCTGGTTCAACACATGCAAATCAATAAACACAATCCATCACATAAACAGAATCAATGACAAAAACCACATGATTATATCGACAGATGCACAAAAGGTTTTTGATAAAGTTCAACAGCCCTTCATGCTAAAAACTTTCAATAAATGAGGTATTGATGGAACATATCTCAAAAAAAGCACATATAAGGAAACCTTCATGAGACTAACAGCAAATTTCTCAGCAAACCTTACATCCCAGGAGAGAATCGACTGAAAAATTCCCAGGCCTAGCAAAAGATTTAGATGTTTCACACATAATGAGAAAAATTGATAATAAAAAAGAGAGAAAGAATGTGGTACATATACACCATGGAATACCATGCAGCCATCAAAAGAAATGAGATCATGTTCTTTGCAGAGACGTGGATGAAGCTGGAAGCTATCCTCCTCAGCAAACTAACATAGGAACAGAAACCCAAATACCACGTTCTCACTCATAGGTGAGAGTTGAAGAATGAGAACACATGGGCCAAGGAGTGGGACAACACACACCAGGGACTGTTGAGTTGGGGTGAGGGGAGGGAACTTTGAGGATGGGCCAATAGTTTTAGTAAACCACCATGGCTCACGTATACCTACGTAAGAAACCAGCACGTTCTGTACATGTATCTTGGAACTATAAGTAAAATACTAAAAAAAAATGCGGCACTTCTTAAAATATCTGAAAGTATCTAACTCAGTACACAGGCTAAGTCAATATATGATAATGAGATGTAAGCCTGATGCTCACATAAGAAACAGTATCCCATTATGGCACAGACTGTATTGGGAATTTAAGCATCATTTACTCTAATAAGAGGCAGATAATTTTATATTCCTCTAGTATACAAACATCTTGAAAAGAGTTAAATAGTTTTTCAAAGTAGGCTAAAGTGCTACTGAAGAGAACAAAACTGACTATAATAAATAACCTAGATATTAGTGCATTTCATATTGGCCATAGGATTGGACAATAGCTCACAGAATTGTAATAACCTCAGCAGAAACATTGTGGTGTCATGAAATCAAAGTCTAATTTTTCAAGACTGAATTTGAGATATGAATGAATCTTAATTAGCAGAAGGTAATTAAAGGTAATGTACCGTTTGAAGTATTAATGAAAAAAAAAGCTATTAAATTTTTGTCAGCATAATGAGGTAGAAGATCCAGCAATCAGCTAAGTTCAGTATTCCATGGTCATCCCAGCTATGGAGTGGGAAAAATGTATAGGAGAGCTCTTTTATTGTCCTTAAGTGACATAAGAAGATCACAGGGTGTCAGAATAATAGAAGGAATACAAAATATATTAGTGTTCCAGAAGGTATCAAAATGTAATTATAGACAAGACTATCAGTAGAGCAAAGAAACAAAAAAGGATGTTGAAGAAGAAGAAAATTAATTTTGTTCATTATCTTTGATGGAGGCTTTTCACTTCTGAATTCAGCAGCTTGTGCAGGACTGTTAATATCCTCAATTTAAATTATTTTAGTGGAATGTAAAGTCTAGTAGTCATTTAAATGAAGAAACATGAATCCAAGGATCAACACTAGAGTTTTACTGATATGTAAATGAATAAAACAGTATCTAATTTGGTCACTTCAACTGAAGCCCAATAATGGCTTTTCTTTGATGCCTTTTTCAGAAGACCAAATCTACAGGATTATGAATCAATCAAAAAATGTTTAGGTAAGAGTTTTGAAAATTTTCTTTGTGTTTGTTGTAAATAAAGCTGGAGATATTTGAGTATTATGTATTATTCTGTCATTAGCCTGCAGCAGACTAGAAGATAGGATTGTAAGTGAAATTTCTCATGACACTGCTACCTCTCAAGGATCCACAAGTTATCTCCTTATGAGATATTGTGGTGTTCATTTTTTATTTTATTTTTTCAGATGTTCATCCATTCTCAAACATATATGACCCAAACATCTTCTTGATGATGAGCCTCAGACCCCTCAAATCTTATTTTTTTAATTATACTTTAAGTTCTGGAGTACATGTGCAAAACGTGTAGGTTTGTTACATAGGTATACATGTGTCATGGTGGTTTCCTGCCTGTCAACCCGTGAACCCGTTATCTACATTAGGTATTTCTCCTAAGGCTATCCCTCCCCTAGCCCCACACACCTTGACAGGCCCCAGCGTGTGATATTTCCCTCCCTGTGTCCATGTGCTCTCATTGTTCGACACCCACTTATGAGTGAGAACATGTGCTGTTTGGTTTTCTGTTCTTGTGTTTGCTGAGAATGATGGTTTCCAACTTGATCCATGTCCCTGTAAAGGACATGAACTCATACTTTTTTACAGCTGCACAGTATTTCATGGTGTATACGTCCCTTTTCTTTATCCAGTCTGTCATTGATCGGCATTTGGGTTGGTTCCAAGTCTTTGCTATTGTGAACGGTGCCGCAATAAACATATGTGTGCATGTGTCTTTATAGCAGAATGATTTATAATCCTTTGGGTATATACCCAGTAATGAGATTGCTGGATCAAATGGTATTTCTGGTTCTGTATCCTTGAGGAATCACCACACTGCCTTCCACAGTGGTTGAACTAATTTATCTTCCCACCAACAGTGTAAAAATGTTCCTATTGCTCCACATACACTCCAGCATCTGTTCTTTCCTGACTTTTTAATGACCACCATTCTAACTGGCATTAAATGATAGCTCACTGTGGTCTGATCTGCATTGCTTTAATGACCAGTGATGATGAGCTTTTTTTCATGTTTGCTGGCTGCATAAATGTCTTCTTTTGAGAAGTGTCTGTTCATACACTTCACTCACTTTTTGATGGTTTTTTTGTTTTGTTTTGTTTTGTGTGTTTTGTGGGTTTTTTTTTTTTGTAAATTTGTTTAAGTTTTTTGTAGATTCTGGATATTATTAGCTGTTTGTCAGATGGATAGATTGCAAAAAATTTTTTCCCGTTCTGTAGGTTTCCTGTTCACGCTGATGATAATTTCTTTTCCTGGTAGAAGCTCTTTAGTTTAATTAGATCCCATTTGTCATTTTGGCTTTTGCTGCCATTGCTTTTGGTGTTTTAGTCATGAAGTGTTTGCCCATGCCTATGTCCTGAATGGCATTGCCTTGGTTTTCATCTATGGTTTTTACGGTTTTAGGTGTTACATTTAAGTCTTTAATCCATCTTGAGTTAATTTTTGTATAAGGTGTAAGGAAGGGATCCAGTTTCAGTTTTCTGCTTATGGCTAGCCAGTTTTCCCAACACATCTATTAAATAGGAAATTTTTTCTTTATTGCTTGTTTTTGTCAGGTTTGTCAAAGATTAGATGGTTGTAGATGTGTGATGTTGTTTCTGAGTCCTCTGTTCTGTTTCAATGGTCCATAGATCTGTTTTGGTACCAGTACCATGCTGTTTTTGTTACTGTAACCTTGTAGTATAGTTTGTAGTCAGGTGACTTCAAACTATAGTACAAGGTAGCATCATGCCTCCAGCTTTGTCCTTTTTGCTTAGAATTTTCTTGGTTATGTGGGCTCTTTGGTTCCATATGAAATTTAAAGGATATTTTTTCCAATTTTCTGAAGAAAGTCAATGGTAGCTTGATGGAGATAGCATTGAATCCATAAAGTACTTTGGACATTATGGTCATTTTCATGATACTGATTATTCCTATCCATGAGCATGGAATGTTTTTCTATTTTTGTGTCCTCTCTTATTTTCTTGAGCAGTGGTTTGTAGTTTTCCTTGAAGAGGTCCTTCACATCCCTTGTAAGTTGTATTCCTAGGTATTTTATTCTCTTTGTAGCAATTACAAATAGGAGTTCACTCATGCTTTGGTTCTCTGTTTGTCTGTTATTGGTGTATAGGATTGCTTGTGATTTTTGCACATTGATTTTGTATCCTGAGATTTTGCTGATGGGTCCTGACCTGCTTCTCAGATGATCAACCTGCAGGGTAAGTGTTCACTAGCTCTTTTGTTTCCTTTCTCTGGGAACAGCAGTCATAACCTGCTTCTAGTCTACCATCTTGGCACTGCCTCTCATGCATCTAAAAATTACCCAATACTCAGATTAAAAGCTTCCAAAAGTATTCTGAGTTTCTAAGCACTATTCAAATAAACAAAAACCTGATACATAAAAAAGAAGGCCTGACCTATTGGCTACAAGAGTTACAAGAGGATTTCAAAATTTTTGTGGAAAGATTTAAGATGGCTGACTAGAGGCATCTGGTACTATTCCACAAAGAAGAGTGAAAGACATGAGTACTAGATGCCTCTAGTCAGCCATCTTAAAGCTTCTTCCCACAAAACCAAAGTAGTGAGTACATAATCCAATCTTGAATAGATACCTGAGAGAATGCTGAAATTCAACAGAAAAATGACAGAAGACAGTTAAGGCAAGAAAGGAGAGAGAAGCAAGGTAGCCTACTTGGTCAGAATTGGCTTGGAGCCTGAGGAGTATCCTCAGTTCATGGAAAGTTAGAGGCTGCCAGCACTCCACATTCCCAGCATGATCTTCTGCAATCCTAGCCATTATAAAGTCCCTTGGCCCTTGTAGGCCCAGAGATTAAGGCAGAAAGTGGCCCGGAGAGTACACTGTGACATTGCTCCACAGAGGAAGCTCACACTGTGTCTCAAACATCTCCTGAGTCCTAGGCAGCTACAAGGTAACATTTTGAAGGCCTAGACATGACCAGACTACATCCTGCCTTAGACCTCAACAGCTTCTGTATATTCACATCACTGGAGTCCAATTGATGTCCTCCACCCACATCCAGGTGCCACAGCTAGCTAGTGCCAACAAGATTAAAGCAGGAACCATTAACAGTGAGCCTACCACCCCCAGTAGCAGGACCACCACACATGTACAAGTGCAATGAGGACAAGCTACCCTGCTTGCAAAAACCAGCTGGTGCTGAAATACATGCTCCCCACCCTCCTGAGCACCAAGGAAGCAACAAAACTACTGCTGCAGCAACCTGCACATATCCTGGACCCTGTCTACCACAGTCAGTGCTCATATAAACCACTGAGGGGTCTGAGGACAGGCCCATCTGGCCCAACTCTGCCTCTTCAGTGCCTGAAACCAACATCTGGGGGCCTGGCAATCACCCTGCCCCACCCATCACCTATGGCATCTGAGCATCCCTTCTAGGAGACTGAAGAAAGATCCACCCAACCTGCCACGACTGCAGCTGGCACCCACCCACATGCACAACTGCAGGCTTGAGTTCCTTTGAACACAGCACATCACAGAAACCACAAACACTAGTGGAAACCACTTGGGAGTCAGTACCCTTGGTACTGACATCACTCATGCTACACCCATTACCCAAGGCCCCAAAGACTCACCCGTCCACTTGGGCAAATGGTGAAACTGCCTGTAACTGAGTAAGCTGTTTGGAGTCCAACAAATCAGCCTAGACCTGCTGTTGTTGGTGTCATTGTATGCCACCCTGGGGGCCAAAACTAGGCACACTCAACCCACTGCTACCACACTGGAAGCCTGAAGACAGGCCTACTTGGCATCCACACCACACACAAACATCACCACAGCCTCTACTAGCAACTGCATCATAAACCACTGAATAAATCATAGCAATAACTGCTGTTTACAGTCAAATAACTCGTAAAAAAAAACTACACTACTACAAACATCCAGAATCAAACCAAAAGTTCCCATGCAACCAACAATGTAAATGCATCTTTAGAAAAATCCTTCTTTGTGAAAATAAATTCAAAAAATTGAAATAACCTACTTTTACATTAGATGAACAAATATCAACATAAAGACACAAGAAATATAACAAAGTAAGAAAAGACAACATCTCCAAAGGAATGCAACAACTTTCCAGCAACAGATCTATTGAAAAAAATTTATCAAATCTTAAAAAAGAATTGAAAATGATATTAAAAATCTCAATAAGATACAATAAAATGCAGATAAATTATTTTCTTAAATATAAATTTAGGATATTAAAGAGAAATTTACCAATAAAATATGTATCATAAAAGAAATCTGGAACAAAATAATTCATGGAATGAAATAAAAATACAGTTGTAAGTTTCAAAAATAGACTAAATCAATAAGAATTTCAGACATGAAGACAGATCTTTTCAAATAACCCACTCATAAAAAAAGAGAAAAAAAAAGAATAAAGAAAGTAAACAGGACATATAGGACACCATAATGTGAATAAATATTCAAAATTTTGATGTCCCAGAAGGTGAAGGAAAACAAAAGAAATAGAACAGCTATTTAACAATATAATGGCTGAAAAATTCCCAGACCTAGCAAAAGATTTAGATGTCTCATACATAATGAACAGAAATTCCAAAATATATACAACTAAAATTTCTTTCCCAAGTCACAATATAGTCAAACTGTAAAAAGTCAAAGAGATAATCATAAAAACAAAACAAAAAATGCACATAAAAGCACATATAAAGAAACCTTCATGAGACTAACAGCAAATTTTAAAGCAAACCTTACATCCCCAGAGAGAATTAGATAATATATTCCAAACGGTGAAAGAAAAAGAAATGCTAGCCAACAACACTATTCCCAGTAAAGGTATTTTTAGTAAATGAATGAGAAATAGTACTTTCCAGAGAAGCAAAAGCTGAGAGAGTTTATCACCATTAGACAGGCCCTAGCGGAAATGCTTAAGAAGGTCATACATCTGGAAGTAAAACAACAATATCCACCATTATCAAAACACATAAACATATAAAACTCACTGCTAGAGGAAACACAAAAAAAATGAAAAGAAAGCACTGAAATGGTATCACTACAGAAAATCACCAAACTACAGTGATAAATAATGAGAGAAAAATAAAGAAACAATATATAAAACAACCCGGAATCAATTAATAAAATGACACAAGTAAGTTCTGACATATCAATAATAACCTGGAACGTAAGCAAGTTAAATTAGCCACTTAAAAGATATTGACTAGCTGAACGAATTTTTAAAATGAACCAATAATATGCTGCTCACAAGAAACTCACTTCACATGTAAATGTATAGCTACAAAAGTAACAGAATGAAATAAAATGTTCTACGGAAGTCAAAACCGAAAGCAAGCAGGAGTAGCTCTATTTAAATAACAGACTTTAAAGAAAAAAATACGGCAGAAAAAAAAGAGTCTTAAATAATAATAAAAGAATAAATTCAACAAGAGAATATAATACCTTCTGAGCCCTAGGCAGCTACAAGGTACCATTTTGAGAGTCTAGTCCCACACCAGACTGCATCCTGCAAATATACACACATAGACACATATATTCACATATATATGTATTATATATACATGAACATTCTATATATGTGTGTGTGTGTATTAAGTTGATCTTCAATCTCTGATATTCTTTATTTCACTTGATTGATTCAGCTGTGTATCAATTCATACTTGTGTATGCTTCACGAAGTTCTTGTGCTTTGTTTTTCAGCTCCATCAGGTCATTTATGTTCTTCTTAAACTGGTTTTTCTAGTTAGCAATCTCTCTAACCATTTTTCATATATATATATATATACACACACACACACACACACACACACACACACACACACAAAGACAAAGTCATACACCTGGAAGTGAAAGGACAATATCCACCATTATTAAAACACATAGGGAGCCCACTGAAGCTTGGCAAAGCTGCTGTAGCCAGATTGCCACTATAGGTTCTTCCTCTCTGATCAGGGCATCTTTGAAAAAAAAAAGGCAGCAGCCTAAGTCAGAGGCTTATAGATAAAACTTGCATCTCCCTGGGACAGAGCACGTAAGAGAAGGGGTGACTGTGGATGCAGCTTCAGCAGACATAAACATTCCTATTTGCAGGCTCTGAAGAGAGCAGCAGATCTCCAAGCACAGCATTCAAGCACTTTTAAGGGACAGACTGCCTCCTCAAGTGGGTCCCCAACCCCTGCCTCCTCACTGGAAGACACCTCCCAGCAAGTGTCGGCAGACCCTTCATGTGGGAGAGCTCTGGCTGGCATCTGGCAAGTGACCCTCTGGGATGAAGCTTCCAGAGAAAGAAAGGCAGCAATCTTTGCTGTTCTGTGTCTCTGCTGGTGAATACCCAAGCAACCAGGGTCTGGAATAGACCTCCAGCAAACTCCAGCAGACCTGCAGCAGAGGGGCCTGAATGTTAGAGGAAAAACTAACAGGCAGAAAAGAATAGCAACAATAGAAACAAAAAGGATGTCCACACAAAAACCCATCCTAAGGTCACCAACTTCAAAGACCAAAGGTAGATAAATCCATGAAGATGAGAAAGAAACAGTGCAAAAAGGTTTAAAATTGCAAAATCCAGAACGTGTCTCCTTCCCCCAAGGAACACAACTCCTTGCCAGCAAGGAAACAAACCTGGACAGAGAATGAGTTTAACAAACTGACAGAAGTAGGCTTCAGAAGGTGAATAATAACAAACTCCTCTCAGCTAATCCCTTTAACCCACTGCAGTAAAGCTAAGAACCTTGAAAAAAGATTAGAGAGATTGCTACTAGAAAAACCGGTTTAAAGAAGAACATAAATGACCTCATGGAGCTGAAAAACAAAGCACAAGAACTTCATAAAGCATACACAAGTACAAATTGATACATAGCTGAATTGATCAAGCAAAATAAATAATATCAGAGATTCAAGATCAACTTAATAAAATACAGCATGAAGACACGATTAAAGAAAAAAGAATGACAAGGAATGAACAAAGCCTCCAAGAAATATAGGACTATGTGAAAAGACCAAACCTACATTTGACTGGTGCACTTGAAAATGACAGGGAGAATGGGACCAAGTTGGAAAATGCACTTCAGTATATAATCCAGGAGAACTTTCCCAGTGTAGCAAGACAGGCCAACATTCAAATTCAGGATATACCGATTACACCATAAAGATACTCATCAAGAAGAGCAAACTCAAGATACATAAGCGTCAGATTCACCAATGTTAAAATGCAGGAAAAAAGGTTAAGATAGCAAAAGAGAAAGATTGGGTTACCCACAAAGTGAAGCCCAAAAGACTAACAGCAGATCTCTCTGCAGAAACTCTAAAAGCCAGCAGAGAGTGGGAGCCAATACACAACATTCTTAAAGAAAACAATTTTCACCCCAGAATTTTATGTCCAGCCAAACTAAGCTTTATAAAAGAACAAAATAAAATAAAATAAAATCATTTATAGACAAGCAGATACTGAGAGATTCTGTCATCAAAAGGCCTGCCTTACAAGAGCTCCTGAAGGAAGCACTAAACATGGAGAAAAAAACAAACCAACCAACCAGTACCAGCCAATGCAAAAACATACCAAATTGTAAAGACCATCAACACTATGAAGAAACTGCATCAACTAACTGGCAAAATAACCAGCTAGCATCATAATGACAGGAACAAATTTGCACATAACAATATTAACCTTACATGTAAATGGGCTAAATGTCCTAATTAGAAGACACAGACTGAGAGGAGCCGCTGGCAAGATGGCCTAATAGGAACAGCTCCAGTCTGCAGCTCCCAGTGAGATTGACACAGAAGGCAGGTGATTTCTGCATTTCCAACTGAGGTACATGATTCATCTAATTGGGACTGGGTGGACAGTGGGTGCAGCCCACAGAGGGTGAGCTGAAGCCGAGTGGAACATTGCCTCACCTGGGAAGCACAAAGGGTCAGGGAATTTCTCGCTCCTAGCCAAGGAAAGCCATGAGACAACAGTGCATTCTGGCCCAGATACTGCGTTTTTCCCACAGTCCTTAGAACCAGCAGACCAGGAGATTCCCTCCGGTGCCCACATGACCAGGCCTTAAGTTTTAAGTGCAAAACAAAGCAGCCATTTGGGCAGACACAGAGCTAGTGGCAGGAGTTTTTTTCTTTTTTCTTTTTTCATACCCCAGTGGCACCTGAAACACCAGCAAGACAGAACCCTTCACTCCGCTGGAAGGGAGGGCTGAGATTAACAGATTACCAACCAAAAAAAGTCCAAAACCAGATGAATTCACAGCTGAATTCTACCAAAGGTACAAAGAGAAGCTGGTACCATTCCTTCTGAAACTATTCCAAACAATAGAAAAAAAGGTACTCCTCCCTAACTCATTTTATGAAGCCAGCATCATCTTGATACCAAAACCTGGCAGAAACACAACAAAAAAAGAAAATTTCAGACCGATATCCCTGATGAACATCAGTGCAAAAATCCTCAATAAAATACTGGCAAAGTGAATTCAGCAGCACACCAAAAAGCTTATCCATCACGATCAAGTTGGCTTCATCCCTGCAAGGCAAGGCTGGTTCAATAAAAACAAATTAACAAACATAATTCATAATATAAACAGAACCAATGGAAAAAAAACATGATTATCTCAAAAGTTAAAAAAAGGCCTTCGATAAAATTCAACACACTTTAATGCTAAAAACTTTCAATAAACGAGGTATTGATGGAACATATCTTAAAATAATAAGAGCTATTTATGACAAAGCAATAGCCAATATCATACTGAATGGGCAAGAGGTGGAAGCATTCCCTTTGAAAACTGGCACAAGACAAGGATACCCTCTCTCACCACTCCTATTCAACATAGTATTGGAAGTTCTGGCCAGGGCAATCAGGCAAGAGAAAGAAATAAAGTGTATTCAAATAGGAAGAGAGGAAGTCAAATTGTCTCTGTTTGCAGATGACATGGTTGTCTATTTAGAAAACTGCATCGCCTAAGCTCCAAATCTCCTTCAGCTGATAAGCAACTTCATCAAAGTCTCAGGATACAAAATCAATGTGCAAAAATCACAAGCATTTGTTTTTTTTCATTTATAAATGTACATAGATTTTATATATTTATATGAGCTTTTTTGCATAAAACTAATGCCAAGTAGTAAAACATATACAACTTTACACTTTTATAAATAATAAAAGTCACAATTAGAAAAATTTAAACAAATTTTATTATTTAAAATCTCGTATTTTTTTTTCTTTTTTTAAATTATAGTTTAAGTTCTAGGGTACATGTGCAGATTGTGCACATTTGTTGCATAGGTATACATGTGCCATGGTGGTTTGCTGCATCCATCCCCCCGTCATCTACATTAGGTATATCTCCTAATGCTACCCCTCCCCAATTCCCCCACCCCCTGCTATCCTCTCTGTAGCCACCCAACTCCAAACAGGCCTCAGTGAGTGATGTTCCCCTTCACGTGTCCATGTGTTCTCATTGTTCAACACCCACTTATGAGAACATGTGGTGTTTAGTTTTCTGTTCTTGTGTCAGTTTGCTGAGAATGATGGTTTCCAGCTTCATCAATGTCCCTGTAAAGTACATGAACTCAACCATTTTTATGGCTGCATAGTATTCCATAGTGTATATGTGCCACATTTTCTTTATCTAGTCTATCATTGATGGGCATTTGGGTTGGTTCCAAGTCTTTGCTACTGTAAACAGTGCCACAATAAACATACATGTGTGTGTCTTTATAACTGAATATTTTATAATCTTTTGGGTATATACCCCATAACAGGATTGCTAGGTCAAATGGTATTTCTAGATCCTTGAGGAATCTCCACACTGTCTTCCACAATGGGTGAACTAATTTACACTTCCACCAACAATGTAAGAGCATTCCTATTTCTCCACATCCTCTCCAGCATCTGTTGGCTCTTGATTTTTTAATGATCACCATTCTAACTGACATGATATGGTATCCCAATGTGGTTTTGATTTGCATTTCTCTAATGACCAGTGATGATGAGCTTTTTGTCATATGTTTGTTGGCTGCATAAATGTCTTCTTTTCAGAAGTGCCTGTTCATATCCTTTACCCACTTTATGTTGGGGTTGTTTGCTTTTCTTGTAGATACTGGTTATTAGCCCTTTATCAGATGGGTAGATTGCGAAAATTTTTTCCCATTCTGTTTGTTGCTGGTTCACTCTAATGATAGTTTCTTCTGCTGTGCACAGGCTCTTTAGTTCAATTAGATCCCATTTGTCTATTTTGGCTTTTGTTGCCATTGCTTTTGGTGTTTTAGTCATGAAGTCCTTGCCTATGCCTATGTCCTGAATGGTATTGTCTAGGTTTTCTTCCAGTGTTTTTACTGATGTTAGGTTTTATGTTTAAATCTTGAATCTATCTGAAGTTAATTTTTGTCTAAGGTGTAAGGAAGAAATCCAGTTTCTGTTTTCTGCATATGGCTAGCCAGTTTCCCCAACACCATTTATTAAATAGGAAATCCTTTGCCCATTGCTTGTTTTTGTAAGGTTTCTCAAAGATCACATGGCTGTGGATGTGTGGTGTTACTTCTGAGGCCTCTGCTCTGTTCCATTGGTCTATATCTCTGTTCTGATATCAGTACCATGCTGTTTTGATTACTGTAGCTTTGTGATATAGTTTGAAGTCAGGTACTGTGATGCCTCCAGCTTTTTTTTTTTTTTTTTTTTTTGCTTAGAATTATCTTGGCTATGCAGGCTCTCTTTTGGTTCCATATGAAGTTTAAGGTGGTTTTTTAAAATTCTGTGAAGAAAGTCAATGGTAGCTTCATGGGGATGGCATTGAATCTATAAATTACTTTTGGCACTATGGCCATTTTCACAATATTGATTCTTCCTATCCATGATCATAGAATGTTTTTCCATCTGTTTGTGTCCTCTCTCATTTCCTTGAGCAGTGGTTTGTAGTTCTCCTTGAAGAGGTCCTTCACATCCCTCATTAGTTCTATTCCTAGGTATTTTATTCTCTTTGTAGCAATTGTGAATGGGAGTTCACTCATGATTTGGCTAACTGTCTATTATTGGTGTATAAAAATGCTTGTGATTTTCACACATTAATTTTGTATCCTGAGACTTTGCTGAAGTTGCTTAGCAGCTTAAGGAGATTTGGGCTGAGACGATGGAGTCTTCTAAATATACAATCATGTCATTTGCAAATAGAGACAGTTAGACTTTCTGTTTTGTAAACTGAATATCCTTCATTTCCTTTTCTTGCCTGATTACACTCCCCAGAACTTCCAGTATTACGCTCAATAGGAGTGGTAAGAGAGGGCATCTTTGTCTTGTGCCAGTTTTCAAAGGGAATGCTTCCAGTTTTTGCCTATTCAGCATGATATTGGCTGTGGGTTTGTCGTAAATAGCTTTTATTATTTTGAGGTATGTTCCATCAATACCTGGTTTATTGAGAGTTTTTAGCATAAAGGGCTGTTCAATTTTGTTGAAGGCATTCTCTGCATCTATGGAGATAATCATGTGATTTTTGTTTTTGGTTCTATTTATGTGATGGATTTTGTTTAAAGATTTGTGTATGTTGAACCAGCCTTGCCTCCCTAGGATGAAGCCGACTTGATCATGATGGATAAGCTTTTTGATGTGCTGTTGGATTCGGTTTCCATTATTTTATTGAAGATTTTTGCATCAATGTTAATCATGGATATTAACCTGAAATTTTCTTTTTTTGTTGTGTCTTTGCCAGGTTTTGGTATCAGGACGATGTTGGTCTCATAAAATGAGTTGGGGAGGATTCCCTCGTTTTCTATTATTTGGAATAGTTTCAGAAGGAACGGTACCAGCTCCTCTTTGTACCTCTGGTAGAATTCAGCTGTGAACTCGTCTGGCCCTGGACTGTTTTTGGTTGGTAGGCTATTAACTGCTCCCTCAACTTGAGACCTTGTTACTGGTCTATTCAGGGATTCAACTTCTTCCTTGTTTAATCTTGGGGGTTTGTAAGTGTCCAGGAATTTATTCATTTCTTCTTGATTTAGTAGTTTATGTGCATAGAGCTGTTTGTAGTAATCTCTGATGGTAGTTTCTATTTCTGTGGAATTGGTGGTGATATCCACTTTATCATTTTTTATTGCATCTATTCAATTCTTCTCTCTCTTCTTTATTATTAGTCAGGCTAGCAGTCTATCTGTTTTGTTGATCTTTTCAAAAAAACAAATCCTGGAGTTTTTGATTTTTTGAAATGTTTTTTGTGTCTCTGTATCCTTCAGGTCTGCTCTGATATTAGTTATTTCTTGTCTCATGCTAGCTTTTGAGTTTGTTTTATCTTGCTCCTCTAGTTCTTTTAATCATGATGTTAGGGTGTTGATTTTAGATCTTTTCTCACTTCTCATTTGGGCATTTAGTGCTATAAATTTCCCTTTACACACTGCTTTAAATGTGTACCAGAGATTTTGGTATGTTGTGTCTTTGTTCTCATTGGTTTTGAAGAACATCTTTATTTCTGCTCTCATTTCATTATTTATCCAGCAGTCATTCAGGAGCAGGTTGTTCAGTTTCCATGTAGTTTTGTGGTTTTGAGTGAGTTTCTTAATCCTGAGTTCTAATTTGATTGCACTGTGGTCAGAGAGACTGTTTGTTATGATTTCCATTCTTTTGCATTTGCTGAGGAATGATTTATTTCCAATTATGTGGTCAATTTTAGAGTAAGTGTGATGTGGTGCTGAGAAGAATGTATATTCTGTTGATTTGGGATGGAGAGTTCTGTAGATGTCTATTAGGTCCAGTTGGTCCAGATCTGAGTTCAAGTCCTGGATTTCCTTAATAATTTTGTGTCTCATGGATCTGTCTAATATTGACAGTAGGGTGTCAAAGTCTCCCACTATTATTGTTTGGGAGTCTGAGTTTTTTTGTAGGTCATTAAGAACTTGCTTTATGTATCTGGGTGCTCCTATATTAGGTGCATATATATTTAGGATAGTTCGCTCTTCTTGTTGCATTGATCCCTTTAGCATTATGCAATAATGCCCTTCTTTGTCTCTTTTGGTCTTTGTTGGTTTAACGTCTGTTTTATCAGAGACTAGGATTGCAAACCTTGCTTTTTTTTTGGTCTCCATTTGCACAAGCATTCTTATACACCAATAATAGACAAACAGAGGGCCAAATCATGAGTTAACTCCTATTCACAATTGCTATAATGGAATAAAATACCAAGGAATACAATTTTCCAGGGATATGAAGGACCTCTCAAGGAGAACTACAACCCACTGCTCAAGGAAATAAAAAAGGACACAAATAAGTGGAAAAACATTCCAGGCCTATGGATAGAAAGAATCAATATCGTGAAAATGGCCATACTGTCCAAATTAGTTTACAGATTCAATGCTATCCCCATCAAGCTACCATTGAGTTTCTTCACAAATCTAGAAAAAACTACATTAAATTTCATATGGAACCAAAAAAGTGCCTGCATAGCCAAGACAATCCTAAGCAAATACAGCAAAAGTGGGGGCATCATGCTACCTGACTTCCAACCATACTACAAAGCTATGGTAACTAAAACAGCACTGTACTCATACCAAAACAGATATATAGACCAATGGAACAGAATAGAGGCCTCAGAAGTAATGCCACATATCTACAACCATCTGAGCTTTCATAAACCTGAGAAAAGAAAGCAATAAAGAAAAGAATTCCCCATTTAATAGATGGTGTTGGGAAAACTGGCTAGGCAGAAAACTAAAACCCAACCTTTTCCTTACACCTCACACACAAATTCATTACTAAAACACCAAAAGCAATGGCAACAAAAGCCAAAATAGACAAGTGGAATCTAATTAAACAAAAGAGCTTCTGCACAGCAAAATAAACCATCATCAGAGTGAGTAAACAACCTACAGAGTGGGAGAAAATGTTTGCAATCTATCCATCTGACAAAGGACTAATATTCAGAATCTACAAGGAACTTAAACAAATTTAAAAGAGAAAAACAAACAGCCTCATTAAAATGTGGGCAAAGGAGAGGAACAGACACTTCTCAAAAGAAGAGATTTATGTGGCCAACAAACATATGAAAACAAGCTCATCATCACTGGTCATTAGAGAAATGAAAATCAAACCACAAGGAGATACCATCTCCTGCCAGTTAGAATGGCAGTCATTAAAAAGTCAGGAAACCACAGATGCTGGAAAGGACGTTGAGAAATAGGAATGCTTTTACACTGTTGGTGGGAGTGTAAATTAGTTCAATGATTGTGGAAGACAGTGTGGCGATTCCTCAAGGATCTAGAACCAGAAATAACATTGGGCCCAGCAATTCCATTACTTGGTATATAACCAATGTATTATAAAGCATTCTACTATAAAGACACATATGTTTATTTCAGCACTGTTCACAATAGCAAAGACTTAGAACCAACCCAGATGCCCATCAGTGATACACTGGATAAAGAAAACATGGCACATATACACCATGGAATACCAAGCAGCCATTAAAAAGATGAATTCGTGTCCTTTACAGGGACATGGATGAAGCTGTAAACCATCATTCTTACCAAACTAGCACAGGAACAGAAAACCAAACACCACATGTTCTCACTCATAAGTGGGAGGTGAAAAATGAGAACACGTGGACACAGGGATGGGGACATCACACATCAGGGTCTGTCAGGGCTGGGGGGCTATGGTAGGTATAGCATTAGGAGAAATACCTAACGTAGATGATGGGTTGATGGGTGCAGCAAACCACCATGGTACGCGTATACCTATGTAACATACCAGCACGTTCTGCACATGTATCCCAGCATTTGAAGTATATAAAGAAAATAAAAAATAAAACACATAAACATACAAAACTCACTGATCAAGTGAATTTTATATGTTTATGTGTTTAAACAATATATATGTGTGTGTGTGTGTATATATGTATATATATACACACACACACATATATATACATACATACATATATATATATATACACACATACATACATATATACACACACACACACACACACACACAAACCCAACACTCAAGCAGCCAGTTGCCACTGAGGGACTAAGATGATTGGCACACTCTTAATATATCACCAGAGGGAAGGCATTGAGAGTGGACAGAAGAAAGAAACAGAAGCTGGGCAAAAGAGGGAGGAAGCTGAGAATCCTCCATGGAGCTAGTGCACACTGCGGCTTTTTCCTAGCCGCCAGTAACTCCAGAAGAATGTGAGTTTAACTGGTAAAAAAGCAACCTGTTCTCTGCATAGGCTTCTGAATGCCAGCAGAAAGAGACCCCCTCAACCACCACGGACACTCCAGCTGGCAGGGAGAGCTGCTTAAAGAAGTGGTAAGGGTAGCAATCCAGCTGAGGTGAATCCCAGAGAGGTTGGTGTAGCAGCATCTGCAGTGGCGCACAGGCAGAGACAGCCATTCTCCCAGGCTTGACTACCAAATGGGGCTGGTCTGACATGAGAACCACTTAATTTGCTGGCCTTTCCAGTTGGCCCCAGCCTAGATACACTTGTGCAAAGCAGCCTTGGGTGCCCTAGGGACCCGCATCATAGTTGCTGTGCTAGTGAAATGTTCTGGAATAATGGAGAACTCCAACAGTGCTGCCCCCATGGCCACATAAGAAACTGCCTGCTACCTGCCCACACTGCAGCTTCCAGTGGGCCTACAGCAACACCCCATATCACTTTGATAGCAAGTGTGTACATGGATGGGCAGGTTTGCTTTCCTTGACCTGTCAGTGTACCTCTTTGCATACATCCTGCCTTTCCACTGCTACAGCAAAAGTACAGACCACCACCCTCTCCTCACAAACAGCCATTGTTGCAGTCAGAGCCTTAGCAAGGATAGAATCAGCAAGCCCCACCCTTCCACCAATACTGTTACAGGCGAAAGACCAGGCATAAAGAACAAGGAATCCTTCTTCACCCTGATCAACCACCCATACCTGTGGCACCAAAAGAATACACACAGACCTACATCCCCCAGAGCTCCACCCCCATGCTAACACTACCACCATCATGACCCTTGAAAGCAAGGGCTGCTCACCCCAAGCTGAATTGCCTTCACCACTGTGATGAACACCCACATACAGGCAGTTCCCCAAGCACCTGTTAGTATTCTGACACAGCTGACAAGTGTGCACCCTGCCAGACTACTACTCTTGCTGGCACATGTAAAAATAAACAGATTCTGCAGTAGCCACATTACAAAACGCTTTGGCTGACACTACCCATCAGAGTCTAGGGATCAGAA
Organism: Aotus nancymaae; assembly: GCF_030222135.1. Classification (NCBI taxonomy): domain Eukaryota; kingdom Metazoa; phylum Chordata; class Mammalia; order Primates; family Aotidae; genus Aotus; species Aotus nancymaae. Next base: position 4,062,059 of record NW_026988472.1, read on the forward strand.
GTTGGAGAGCACTTCAACCACTCAGTGCAGTGAATTTCAAACATCAGAAAGCCAGAGAACATCATTGGGGCCTGATACAAGGCCCCAAAGTGGGAGCAAACAGTACAAGAATTCAACGTAGAGTGTTGGTCCCCTAAAATCTTCCAGAAATGAAGCCAGTTGGCTTAACCCGCTTCTGCCACAATCATACCATAAAGGGCATAAATAAAATACAAGAAAAAACATCCAAGGGCAGCAACTTTGGCCATAAATTTAAAAAAAATTTTAAAAAGACTGTAAGCCCATTAAGGTGAGAAAACCAGCACAAGAACCGTGACAACTCAAAAAGCCAGAGTACCTTGGTCCTCCAAATAACTGCACCACCTCTCCAGCAAAGGTTCTGAATAGGGCTGATGACTGAAATGACAGTAATAAAATTCACAATATGAATAAAAAGAAACACCATTGAGATGCTGGAACACATCAAAATCCAATCCATATAAGCTAAGTACCAAAATAAAATAATACAACAGTTGAAAGACAAAATAGCCAGTATAGAAAGAAATATAACTAAACTAATAGAGCTGAAAAGCACACTACAAAAATGTTACAATGCAATCACAAGTATTAATAGGAGAATAGGCCAAGTGGAGGAAAGAATCTCAGAGCTTGAAGACAGGCTTTCTGAAATACGATAGCTAGACAAGAAGAGAGAGAAAAAAATTTTAAAAAATGAACAAAACCTGTGACAAATACAGGATTATATAAATAAACCAAATCTTTGACTCACTCGTGTCCCTGAAAAAGATGGAGCGAGTAAAACAACTTGGAAAACATATTTCAGGTTATCATCCATTAGAACTACTTCAACCTAGCTAGAGAGGCCAAAGTGCAAATTCAAAAAATTCAGAGAATCCAAGTAAAATACTTCACAAGAAGATCATCCTCAAGCAACATGATCAACAGATTTTCCAAACACAAAATAAAAGTAAAAATGTTAAAGGCAGCTAGAAAACAAGGTCAGGACACCTACAAAGAGAAGCCAATAAGACTAATAGTGAACTTCTCAGCAGAAACCCTATTGGAAAGCCAATATTCAACATTCTTAAAGAAAAGAAACTCCAACACAGAATTTCATATATGGCCAAACTAAGCTTCATAAGCAAAAAGAAAATAAGCTAATTTTCAGACAAGCAAATGCTAAGAAAATTTGTAACCATCAAACCTATCTTGCAAGAGCTCCTGTAAAAAGCACTAAATATGGAAAAGAAAGCCCAATAACAGCCACTACAAAAACATATTGAAATATAGAGACCAAAAACAATATAAAGCAACCACGTTTTATAAAATGAGTGTAATAATATCTCCACCTGTGATTTGGGGTGGGACTCTCATTTTGCGTAGCCATTTATTGAATTCAACTTTTTGCCAAGAAAGTTTGTCTCAAAGGGAAAGCAATTTTCTATGGGACTTATTAAAGAAATGTTAGATTACAGTCTCTTCAAAGGTAAGTATAGAAGCTGCATGTGTAAAGGTGACTTAAATCATATGTCACATTGTCTAGACTATTGAAACACTTGGAGAATATTTCCTTGAATTAAAAAGGATGATTAAGAAAGAAGGATGCTCCTACTACAACTGTACTCTGACAGTTAAGTCACAGTTTAGTCTGTACATACAAGCTGTTTACAGTGGTGACTATATATAATGGAGGAGAAGGAGGGAAGAGAGCAGTACCTTAAGCCTGCTGCTAAGAAATTTAATAAAGGCCCTGAAATTTGTAAATTAGTTATAAATTCAATACAGTTCTGTTGATTAAATAGCCAATAGCATTGTGGCTCACCTCTTGCCTCTGAAAATGCAATGAAAATACAGAGAAAAAGTTTTTCCTTCAAGGCCTTTTGCCTTGTGCCACTGTTGCTCCTTAGTTTCCCTTACATCATTGATGAGCCCAGATAGTCAGTAATGTTCACAAATTAATTAACTTTGAGTGATAGTTAAAAGATTATGAGGTAGCCCGTGTGCAAATTTCCTATGGGAAAAGCATCCTTTAGTTTATCCTAAGAAAGTGCTTTATCAGCTAAACCCAGTATTGACAACTGCAGTAATTTTTTAAAAAGTTATATTTATATTAGTAAATTGTTTTAAAATGTTAATTTAGAAAACAGTGAAACTGAAAATGTAGGACTAAATGACATTGAGGTTTACTGAAATAGCCAATTTGACTAGTGCTTAGACTATTGTGCAGTAAGCCTAAATGCTAGTGGAGAATCGCTTCCTGCTAGCAGAAAGCCTTCATCTTCTTGAGTACCTAAACCAGGTTGCAGGTGTCCTTTGAGGATAGCCAGGTTTGAAATTTTCAGTTTCTCAGGAAGAGCCCTTCTGTGTGGCAGGGCCTCATAGAGCAAAATAAAATGACAATTCTTCACTGCTACAGAATATCCACTATCAGTTATTAAATGAGTGTTATGGTATAATACTGGCCCTCCCTTCACACAACAGGACACCACCTCAGGTTTGTTGTTTTCTGGATTTCCTCCCCCTTCATAGGCAGGCATGAGACACCATTGATAGAAAAAAAGAGGAGAGAGATCCAAGATGGTTGATCACTAGCAGCTCGGGCACCTAGCTCCCAGTGAAAGCGCAGAGAACGAGAGGACGCCACACTTTCAGACGAATATTTGTTGTTCACGGACCAGGAGATTCCCAGTGGAGGAGCCCCACGGGTCGCCAGAGCGACTCTTGTAGCTGGCGCAGCGGTTTTGCTGGCGCCTTAGCGCAGCAGTTCTTGGTGCAGCGTCCAGAGATTCCTGGGCAGAAAAGCACCATCAATCTTAACACCGCTGTTTTGGCCGGCGCAGTGGATTGCTCAGATTTCGGCGCTGGGAATCAAAAGTTGGACGTCCGCTCAGAGACCTAGTTAGAAAGTCGGTAATTACAAAAACGACAGAGGGATAAATATATAATGAAGAGAAGAAACCAGACTAAAAGGCAGAGAATACTCAAAATCAGAATGCCTCTCCCTCTACAGGGGATTGCAATTCCTCATCAGTAACGGAACAAGGCTTAATGGAGAATGAGTGTGTTCCAATAACAGAAGCAGGCTTCAAAATGTGGGTGATAAGAAACTTCTGTGAATTAAAAGAACTTGTTCTAACCCAATGCAAAGAAACTAAGAACCTTGAAAAAAGGTTTGACGAAATGCTAATGAGAATGGACAATTTAGAGAGGAATATAAGTGAATTGATGGAGCTGAAAAACACAACACGAGAACTTCGCGAAGCATGCACAAGTTTAAACAGTCGAATTGATCAAGCAGAAGAAAGGATATCAGAAGTCGAGGACCAGCTCAGTGAAATGAAACGAGAAGACAAGATTGGAGAAAAAAGGATAAAAAGGAATGAGCAAAGTCTCCAGGAAATATGGGACTATGTGAAAAGACCTAATTTACATTTGATAGGTGTACCTGAATGTGACGAAGAGAATGAATCCAAGTTGGAAAATACTCTTCAGGATATCATTCAGGAAAACTTTCCCAACCTGGCATGGCAGGGTAATATTCAACTCCAGGTAATACAGAGAACACCACAAAGATATTCTTCAAGAAGACCAACCCCAAGGCACATAATTGCCAGATTTATTAGGGTTGAAATGAAGGAGAAAATACTAAGGGCAGCCAGAGAGAAAGGTCAGGTTACCCATAAAGGGAAACCTATCAGACTTACAGCAGATCTCTCAGCAGAAACCCTGCAAGCCAGAAAAGAGTGGGGACCAATATTTAACATCCTTAAAGAAAAGAACTTTCAACCCAGAATTTCCTATCCAGCCAAATTAAGCTTTATGAGCGAAGGAAAAAGTAAATCTTTTGCGAACAAACAAGTACTTAGAGACTTCATCACCACCAGACCTGCTTTACAAGAGCTTCTGAAAGAAGCACTATACATATAAAGGAACAACCAATATCAGCCTTTCCAAAAATATATCAAAAAGCAAAGAGCATTAACACAATAAAAGATGTACACCAACTAATGGGCAAAACAGCCAGCTAGCATCAAATGGCAGTATTAAACTTTTGGATAAAAAGTTGGATAAAAAGCCAAAACCAATTGGTATGCTGCATCCAGACCCATCTCACATGCAACAATACACAAAGACTCAAAACAAAGAGAAGGAGGAAGATTTACCATCCAAACAGAGAGTAAAAATAAACAAATAAACAAAAAGCAGGAGATGCAATTCTCGCCTCTGATAAAGTAGACTTTAAAGCAACAAAGAGCAAAAGAGGCAAAGAAGGACATTACATAATGGCAAAAGGATCAATGTAACAAGAAGAGCTAACGATTCTATAGATCAACGAGACAGAAAATTAACAAGGACATCCAGGACTTGAACTCAGACCCGGGACAAGTAAACTTAATAAACATATATAGAACTCTCTACTTCAAATACACAAAACATACATTACCACCTCACACCTATTCCAAAAGTGACTACATAATTGGAAGTAAATCACTTCTCAGTAATCGCATAGCATTTCATAGGTTTAAATTAAATATTGGTTAGCTGCTTGATTGTTATTTTCTTCCCTTATTCCTTCCTGTCTACATCATTAAGTATAATTATTGGTATAAAAGTGGTTTTCAATACCCATTACTAAATTGCATTCTAGCCTGGGCAAGAAAGCAATACTCCCATTCTCTCTCTCTCTTTCTCTTCCTTTTTCTTCCTCTTCTTCATTCTTTTTTTTCTTTCTTTCTTAAAAAAAAAAAAGAAAAAAGATGGTTTATGACACATAAAGGTAAATTTTTAGAAACCAACTTCCAGGCATTTTTGAGACCCTTACTGAAATGTCTCCCCTTGTTATAGATGGCATAGAAGTCACAAGTCTATTAATTGGACTGTTGCTTCTTTTGCCTCTTCCTGCTTTCTCTTTCTGTCTAGATAGTCAGGAAAAGATTTAATGTTTAATATTTAAGCAAAATATTTGATGTCTATACAGTAAAATTATTCAAACTTCAAATCACTAATGAAAGCAGTTGGAAACCAGTTAATAGTTTCTTAATCTTAGATTTAGAGACAAACGTAAACTGTATTCTTTTGAAATGTGTGTTTGATTCACGCCATTTGAGAAACTCATGTCTTGTAGTCATTGTTTAATGAGACCAACTTATAACGTTTGTAGTCTTAAATAAATCTCCATGCTAAAAAATGTGTTCTAGTGTAACCCAAAAACATGAAGTGACTACACAGAGGTGGAGTTAGCATTAAGATGGAAAGGGAGATGACAGGTTTTCCAAGAAGGACCCAAAATACACCAAGATTGTCTTATACAGCAATTGTTTGGCAAGCCTCTGACTAAAGGTCTTATGATGAACAGGACTCAAAGAGCCCTCAAAACAAAGCTTTGATAGTACTGGTGAATATAAGAGAATTAAGACTCTGTTAATTAAAATACAAACAGAGCTTATTTGAGGAGTCAAGTTACTGGACACGATAATTATTTCTGTAGGATAATTCAAGTTTTATGTTCTTTTTTGTGTATATAAAAATTGTTTTCTTCATCCTTGTTGTGCTTATTCATCGGAGAAGGCTCCATAGTTCCAATGCCTCTGCTTTTTGTTTTACTTTTGTAGCATAAGGTTTTTGCTTTTGCTTTTTGCCTTAAGATTTCCCTAGGGAGTTACCAGGCTATTCATTTTGTATAGCTTTTGCAGCATGGATCAAACATTGGCTTACTGTGCTAATGTGTGAAGAGAAAAAATTATCTAAAGCAAGTGAACTTTAATGAACAAATGTATATTTTATCTGAGTTTGAGTAGGGTGCATGTGGTTTTTGTTATTTTGGTGTTTTTGTGTAATTAATATGAAGAAAGTCCAGTTCTCATAAATATTAGTCACTTAAAAAACTGCTACTCATTCTTGAAAAGTTACAAATAAAACATTTAGAAAAATAACTAAGGTAGGGGCTTGAACCATAAAAAGAATGTTTACCAGCAGATTCATTTATTATTTTAGATTTGAAACTTGGTTGTATCTTTCAGTAAGAGCAGGAATGGCTCAGTTCTAGGAGTGTTCTGGAAGATACTGTTAATTTTACTTTAAAATGAGACTCTTGTGTTTTTGTATTTTATCGTTTTCAGTAAAACTTCTTAAGTGTTTTGGGAAAAAACGAGGTAAGACTAGCTTGCAGCTCATGCTCAGACAAACAGAGCAGCATCTGAACACTCAAATTGTGAACTTTTGCTCCAAGAACTACCACAGGAACATACCAGGAAAACTGAGAGAATCCACAGACCCTTTGAAGGAGCTGGATCACTGCAGCAGGCTCCTGGAGATGCCAAAAAACTGTTAGTCTGCTTGCTTTCACAATGGGGAAGTTCGTAGTCTGAGGCAAGTTCTCAGCCCTGGTCACTGGCTGCGTGGGCCTGTGACTGCAAACTTTCCCCAACTTCCCTGGCAATGTATGACTCAGCAGAGACAGCCATAATCCCCCTGAGAATATAACTCCATTGGACTGAGAACCACACTCTCACCCCCCACAGCAGCCACAGCAAGCCTCACCCAAGGAGAGGCTGAGCTCAGACATATCTATCCCTGTCCCTTACTGGTGGATCTTCTCTACCCACCCTGCTAGCTGAAGACAAATGTCAAATCTCTTGGGGCCTTTATGGCCCTGCCCACCAACTGAGAAACCTGAATACTTAAGCAGGTTTCCCTATGGTAAATTTGCATCCTCCAAATAGGACCGTGGATGGTGAGCTCTTAAAAGTGCCAACTCCTGGCTGGAGGCCAACCAACACAAAATCAGCCCACTAGACAAAAACCACAACCAAAGAACCTCACAGAGTCTGCTTCACTCCCCTGCTACCTCCACTAGAGCAGGTGCTGATATCCATAACTGCAAGACCTGATGACAAATCACATCACAAGACTCTTTGCAGACACTCCCCAGTACCAGCCTGAAGCCTGGTAACTACACTAGGTGACAAGACCCAGAAGAGCAAAAACAATCACTACAGTTCGGCTCTCAGGAAGCTCCATTCCTAGGGAAAGGGGGAGAACACCTCATCAAGGAAGGACAACGTGGGACAAAAGAATCTGATCAGCAGCCCTTGAATCCCAGATCTTCCCTCTGACGTAGTCTACCCACATGACAAGAAACCAGAAAAACAATTCTGGTAAGATGACAAAACAAGGTCCTTTAGCAGCCCCAAAAGATCATACCAACTCACCAGCAATGGATCCAAACCATGACAAAATCTCTAAATCGCCAGAAAAATAATTCTAAAGGTCAATTTTTAAGCTAATCAAGGGATCACCAGAGAAAAATGAAGGCCAACTTAAATACATCAAAAACATGATACAGGATGAGAAAGGAAAATTATTTGGTGAAATACATAGCACAAATTTTTAAAAATCACAACTTCTGGAAATCAAGGATACAGTCAGAGAAATGCAAAATGTACTGGAAAGTCTCAGCAATAGAATCAAACAAGCAGGAGAAGGAAATTCAGAGCTCAAAGACAAGGCTTTCAAATTAATCCAAATCATCAAAGACGAAGAAAAAATAACTTAAAAAATGAACAAAGACTGCAAGAAGTTTGGGACTAAGTTAAATGTCCAAACCTAAGAATGACTGGTGTTCCTGAGAGAGAAGAGAAATCTAAAAGTTTGGAAAACATATTTGAGGGAATAATCGAGGTAAACTCCCTGGCCTTGCTAGAGATCTAGACATCCAAATAAAAGAAACTCAAAGAACACCTGGAAAATTTATCAAAAAGATCATCACCTAGGCACATAGTCATCAGATTATCTAAAGTCAAAACAGAGGAAAAAAAATCTTAAGAGCTGTTAGGTAAAAGTATCAGGTAATCTATAAAAAAATATATCAGATTAACAGCCAATTTCTCAGCAGAGACTGTATAAGATAGAAGGGATTGGGGTCCTATCTTTAGCTCCCTTAAACAAAAAAATTATCAGGAAAGAATTTCATATCTAGTGAAACAAACCTTCATAAATGAAAGAAAGATACAGGGGTTTTCTTCCCAGAAAAACAAATGCTGAGAGAATGACACTATAAATTCAACACTAAAAGAACTTCTAAAAGTACCCCCAAATAGAACTTCCTTAAAACATAAATCTCACAGGACCTATACAACAAAAACACAATGAAAAACACACAGAGTATTCAGACAAATAGCACAATGAATAGAATAGTACCTCACATCTCAATAGTAACACTGAATGTAAATGGTCCAAATGTTCCAAAGTGCTACTACCAGAGTAGGTAGTATCACCCTAATCCTAGTACCAAAACCAGGGAAGGACATAAAAAAAGGAAACTGCAGGCCAATATGCTTGACGATCATAGATGCCAAAATCCTCAACAAAATACTAGCAAACAAAATCGAACAAAATATCAACAGTATAACCCACCATAATCAAGTGGGTTTTATACCTGGGATGCAGGGATTTTTTAACATACGTAAGTCAATAAATGTGATACAACACATAAACAGAATTCAAAACGAAAATCACACAATCATCTCAAAAGATGCAGAAAAAGCATGTGACAATATCCAGCTTGACTTTATGATGAAAGCTGTCAGCAAAATCAGCATAGAAGGGACATAACTTAAAGTAATAAAAGCAATTTTTGACAAACCCACAGCCAAATATATACTGAACAAGCAAAAGATGAAAGCATTCTCCCTGAGAACTAGAAAGAAACAAGGGTGCCCACTTTCACCGCTTCTATTTAACACAGTACTGGATGTCCTAGCTAGAGCAATCAGAGAAGAAAAAGAAAGGGCATTCAAATGAATAAGAAGGAAGTCAAACTGTCACTGTTTGCTGATGATCTAATCATGTACCTAGAAAACCCTAAAGATTCATCGAAAAAGGTCAAAGACCTGATAAATGAATTCAGCAAAGATTCAGGACACAAACTTAATGTACATAAATCAGTACCTCTGCTATACACCAAGGGCGACCTAGCAGAGAATCAAATCAAGAACTCAACCTCTTTTACAATAGCTGCAAAAAAAGTAAAATACATAGTAACATACCTAACCAAGGACATTAAAGACATCTATAAAAAAAAAAACAAACAAAAAACACTGCTGAAAGAAATCATAGATAACACAAACAAATGAAAACAAATCTTATTTTCATGGATAGGTAGAATCAATATTGTGAATATGACCATACCGCTAAAAGCAATCTACAAATTTAATGCAATTCCCATAAAAATACCACCATCGTTCTTTACAGAACTAGAAAAAACAATCCCATAATTTATATGAAACCAAAAAAAAAAAAAGTTCACATAGGCAAAGCAAGATAAAGCAAAAGGAACAAATCTGGAGGCATCACATTACCCAACTTCAAATATTATACTATAAGGCCCTAGTCAGAAAAACAGCATGGTACTAGTAAAAAATATAGGCACATAAACCAATGGAACAGAATAAAGAAAGCAGAAATAAAGCAAATACTTAGAGCCAACTGATCTTTGACAAAACTAACAAACACATAAAGTGGAGAAAGGATACCCTATTCAACATATGGTGCTGGGATAATTAGCAAGCCATATGTAGACAAATGAAACTGAATCCTCATCTCTCGCCTTATACAAAAAGCAACTCATGTGCCAAAGACTTAAATCTAAGACCTGAAACAATAAAAATTCTATAAGATAATGTTGGAAAAACTCTTCTAGACATTGGCATAGGCAAAGACATCATGACCAAGAATCCAAAAGCAATGCAACAAAAACAAAAATAGATGGGACTTAAACTAAAAAGCAGCAAAGCAGGATATCTGTCCATACATAACTTGAGGAATGGGGCTGAATCCTGGAAGCCAGGCAGCATCATTCTGCAGGCTCCACTTCCACAGCACCTCACAAATTAAGACCCACTGGCTTGGAATCCCATCCAGGCAATGACAACGGGTTGGAGTCTACCTGAGATGGGTCTGAGTTACCAGGGTGAGAAGTGGCCACAACCCCTGTGGTTCTGTTGACTAAGCTATTGTAACCTGCCAGCTGTGGATAATTAAGACGGTATAGCAAGGAAGGGTCCCCTACGATGCCGCACAGCTGCCTTGCCAGATTGTGGCCAGACCGTTTCTTTAAGTGAGAGCACAATCAATTTTTCCTCACTGGGTGGGACATCCCTGCAGTGGCTTCAGCCAATCCAGCCAGGTATCTATGGGCAAAGTTTTAACCTCTCCATAGGATGAAGCTCCCAGCGAGATAAGAAGCTGCCATCTCTGTGGTTCAGTTGACTCAGTCACTCTAGCCTGCTGGATTTGAAGAATACAGGCAGTGTGGACAAAAAAGAAACCCCACGACACAATACACTTTCTCTCCCAAAAAGCAGCCAGGCTTCTTCTTTGGATGGGTGCCTGAACCCATTCCTCCTTACTGCATCAGAGGTCCTCATGAGGGTCTCCAGCCATCATATACAGTGTATGCAGGCCAGGAACAGGTAAGTACCCCCCTGAGATGAAGCTTCCAAAAGAAGGAGCTGGCTGCCATCTTTGTTGTTTCACAGTCTTCACTGATGATACCTCCAGGCACACAAGAAAGTGAGGCAACTGGGGTCTAGAGCAGACTCAATGAAAACTGCAGCAGCCCTATGGTAGAGTGGCCTGCCTGATCAAAAAAAAAAAAAAGTACAAATATACAGAAAACAACAACAACATCAACAAATAAGAGCCCCACAAAAGCCTCACTTAAATGTCAGCAACCTCAAAGATAGAAGGCAGATAAAGCCACAAAGATGAGCAAAAATCAACAGAAAAATGCTGAACACTCAAGTGCCTCTTCTCCTCCAAATAAATTCAACACCTCTTGGGCAAGGGCACAAAACTGGGCTGAGACTGAGATGGCTAAATTGACAGAAGTAGGCTGCAGAATGTGGGTAATAACGAACTTCACTGAGCTAAAGGAGCATGGTGTAACCCAATGCAAAGAAGTTGAGAATCATGATAAAACAATGTGACAGCTGACAGAATAGCCAGTTTCAAGAGAAACATAATGGGACTGATGGAGATGAAAAACACAACATAAAAACTTTACAATGCAATCATAAGTATCAGTCAAAGACTAGAAAAAGCAGAGAAAAGAAACACAGAGATTCAAGACTATCTTTCTAAAATAGGACAGGCAGACAAAAACAGAGAACAAAAAACCAAAAAGGAATAAAGAAAACCTTTGAGAAATATGGGTTCATATAAAGACACTGAAATAATCACTGATTGGGATGCCGAAAACAGACAAGGTGAAAGGAAACAAGTTGGAAAACATACTTCAGGATATCATCCAGAAGAGCTTTCCCAACCAAACAAGACAGGCAAACATTCACATCCAAGAAATGCAAAGAACCCCAGTAAAATACTCCATGAGACGATCATGCACAAGACACATAATCATCAGACTCTCCAAGGTTGTAGTGAAAAAAATATGTTAAGGGCAGTCAGAAAGGCCAGATCACCTACAAAGGGAAGCCTATCACATTAACAGCAAACCTCCCAGTGGAAACCATACAAGCTGGAAAAGATTGGGGGTGAATATTCAACATTCTTAAAAAAAAAAAAAAGAATTTCCAAAACAGAATTTAATGTTTGGCCAAACTAAATTTCATAAGCAAAGAAGAAATAAGACACATTTCACACAAGCAAATGCTGAGGAAATTCATTAACACCAGGCCTGTCTTGCAAGATGTCCTCAAGGAAGCACTAAATATGGGGAGAAAAGGCCATTACCAGACACTACAAAAAGACACTGAAGTACACAGTTCAGGAATACTATGAGGCAATCACATAAGCAAGTCTGCAAAATAACCAGCTAGCATCTTGATGACAGAATCAAATTTACACAGGACAATACTAACCTTAAATGTAAACAAGCTAAAAGACACAGAATGGCAAGACCCATCTAATTGCTGTCTTCAAGAGACCCATATCAGGCAAAAACACACATAGGCTCAAAATAAAGAACTAGAAGACATTTTTCCACACAAATGGAAAACAGAAAACAACAGGGGTTGCAATTCTAGTTTGTGACAAAACAAACTTTAAACCAACAAAGATTTAAAAAGAGAAAAAAGGGCATTACATAATGGTAAAGCATTCAATTCAACATGATGAGCTAATTATCCTAAATATATATACACCCATTCCAGGAGCATCCAGATTCATAAAGCAACTTATTAGAGACCTACCAAGAGTCATAGATACCCGCACAAAAATAGTGCGAGTACTTTAACACCCCACTGACAGAAAATTAGCAGATATTCAGGACCTGAACTCAGCTCTAAATCAAATGGACCTGATATCTACAGAACTCTCCACCCCAAATCAACAGACTATACATTCTTCTCATTGCTACATGGCACTTACATAAAAATTCATCATAAAATCAGAAAGAAAACATTCCTCAGCAAATGTAAAAGAACTGAAATCATAACAAACAGACTCTCATACCATAACACAAATGAAACCTCAATGTAAAAAAATTCACATAAAACCATACAACTCCATGGAAATTGAACAACCTGCTCCTGAATGACTCCTGGGCAAATAAGGAAATTAAGGCAAAAATCAAAAAGTTCTTTGAAATGAATGAGAACAAAGGGACAAAAAAACAGAATTTCTGGGACGCAGCTGAAGAAGTGTTAAGAGACATGGACACAGGGAGGGGAACATCACACACTGGGGTCTGTTTGGGGGTGGGGGACTAGGGGATGGATAGGAAGGGGTGGGGAGATTGGGGAGGGATAACATTAGGAGAATTACCTAATGTAGGTGATGGAGCAATGGAGGCAACCACCATGGCATGTGTATACCTATGTAACAATTCTGCAAGATCTGCACATGTATCCCAGAACTTAAAGTAAAAAAAAAAGAAAAAAGAGAAGTGTTAAGAGAGAAATTTATAGCACTAAACGCCCACATCAAAGCTAGAAAGATCTCAACTTATCAACCTAACATCCCAACTAAAAGAACTAGAAAACAAAGAACAAACAAATCCCAAAGCTAACAGAAGACAAGAAATAACCAAAGAGCTGAACTTAAGGAGCTAGAGACATGAAAAACCATTCAAAAAGTCAATGAATCCAGGTGTGGTTTTTTTGAAAAAAAAAAAAAAAAAAAAAAAGACTGCTAGCTAGATTAATAAAGAAGGGAGAATAAGCAAATAGACACAATAAAAAATAATAAAAGGGGCTGGGCACAGTGGCTCATGCCTGTAATCACAGCACTTTGGGTGGGTGGATCACTTGAGGTCAGGAGTTTGAGACTAGGCTGGCCAACACTGTGAAATCTTGTTTCTACTAATAATACAAAAATTAGCTGGGCGTGTTGGTGCATGCCTGTAATCTCAGCTACCTGGGAGGCTGAGACAGGAAAATCACTTGAACCCAGGAGGTGGAGGTTGCAGTGAGCCAAGATTGTGCCATTGCACTCCAGCCTGGGCGACAAGAGTGAAACTCTGTCTCCAAAAAAGAAAAGAAAAAAAAAAGCTAAAGGGGATATCATCACAAAATACAAACAACCATCAGAGAATACTACAAACACTTCTATGCACATAAACTAGAAAATCTAGAAGAAATGGATAAATTCCTGGACACACACACACCCCTCTCAAGACTGAACCAGGAAGAAGTTGAATTCCTGAGTATACCGATAGACAGATTTACAGCTGAGTTCTAACAAAGGTATATAACAAAGCTGGTATCAGTTCTACTGAAACTATACCAAAAAATTGAAAAGGTGGAACTCCTCCCTAACTAATTCTATGAGGCCAGCATCATCTGGATACCAAAATCTGGCAGAGATATAACAATGGAAGAAAACTTCAGGTCAATATTCTCGATGAACATTGATGCAAATATTCTCAACAAAATAACCAAATCCAGCAGCACATAAAAAAGCTTATCCATCACAATCAAGTAGGCTTCATGCTCAAGATGCAAGGTTGGTTAAACATATATAAATCAATAAATGTGATTCATCACATAAACGGAACTAAATATGAAAACCACGTGATTACATAAATAGATGCAGAAAAGGCTGTCGATAAGATTCAACATCCCTTCATGTTAAAAAATAAACCTCTAAATAAGCTAGGTATCGAAGGAACATAAGTCAAAGTAATAAGAATCATCTATGACAAACTCACAGCCAATATCATACTGAATGGGCAAAATCTGGAAGCATTGCCCTTGAAAACTGGCATGAGAAAAGGATGCCCTCTCTGACCATTCCTTTCAACATAGTATTACAAGTACTGGCCAGGGCAATCAGGCAACAGAAAGAAATAAAGGGTATACAAATTGGAAGAGAGGAATTGAATTATCTTTGCTTGCAGATGACATAATCCTGTATCTTCAAAACCCCATTGTTTCAGGCCCAAAGCTTCTTAAGCTGATAAGAAGCTTCAGTAATGTCTCAGGCTACAAAAGCAATGTGCAAAAATCGCTAGCATTCCTGTACACCAACAACAGGCAAGCAGAGAGCCAGATCATGAAAGAACTCTCATTCTCGTTTGCTATAAAAATAATATAATACCTAGGAATACAGCTAACAAGAAAAGTGAAGGACCTCTCCAAGGAGAACTAAAAACCACTGCTCAAAGAAATCAGAGAAGACACAAATAAAGAAATATGCCATGCTCATGGATAGAGAAAATCAATATAATGAAAATGGCCATATTACCCAAAGTAATTCATAGATTCAATGTTATTCCCATTAAACTACCATTGACATTCTCCACAGAATTAGAAAGAAATATTCTGAAATTTACATGAAACCAAAAAAAGAGCCCAAATAGACAAGACAATCCTCAGCAAAAACAACAAAACTAAAGGCATCATGCTACCTGACTTCAAACTATACTACCAGGATATAGTAATCAGAACAGCATGGTACTTGTAAAAGAACAGACACATAGAACAATGGAATAGAATAGATAACTCAGAAATAAGATGACACACCTACACCCATCTGACAAAAACAAGCAATGGGAAAAGTATTCCCTATTTAATAATTGGTGCTGCAAGTACTGGCTACCTGTAGGCAGAAAATTAAAACTGCACCTCTTCCTTACACCATATACAAAAATGAATTCAAGAGGGATTAAAGACTTAAATTTAAAACCCAAAACCATAAAAACTCTAGAAAAAAGTCTAGGCAGTACGATTCAGAACATAGGCATGGGCAAAGCTTTCATGACAACACCAGAGCAATTGCAACAAAAGCAAAAAATGACAAATGGTATCTAACTAAACTAAAGAGCTTCTACACAGCAAAAGTAACTATCATCAGAGTGAACAGAGAACCTATAGAATGGTAGAAACTTTTTGCAATCTATCTCTCTGACAAAGTTCTAAACCCAGAGTCTATAAGGAAATTAAACAAATTTACAAGAAAAGCAAAACAACCCCATTAAAAAGTGGGCAAAAAACCTGAACAGACACTTCTCAAAAGAAGACATACATGGGGCCATCAAACATAGGGGAAAAAAAAAGCTCAGTATCACTGATCATTAGAGAAATGCAAATCAAAACCACAATGAGATACCATCTCATGATAGTCTGAATGTCTAAATAAACTAAATAAGTCCGAGAACAACATATTCTACTAAGGTTGTGGAGAAAAAGAAACACTTTTTCACTGTTGGTGGAAACGTAAACCAGTTCAATCACTGTGGAAGACAGTGTGGCAGTTCCTTAAAGACCTAGAGGCAGAAATACAATTTCTCCCAGCAATCCCATTACTGGGTATATATGCAAAGGAATACAAATCATTCTATTATAGATACATGAATGCATATGTTCATTACAACACTATTAATAATATCAAAGACAAGATCAACCCAAATGCCCATCAATGATAAATGGTATAAAGAAAATATGTTATGTATACACTGTGGAATACTATGCAGCCATAAAAGGCAATGAGATAATGACTTTTGCAGGGACATGTATGGAGTTGGAAGCCATTATCCTCAGCAAACTAAGTCAGGAACAGAAAACCAAACACTGCATGTTGTCACTAATAAATGTGGTCTGAATGATGAGAACACACAGACACACAAACTGGGGCTATCAGAGGGTGGCATGGGGGGTGTGAGAGCATCAAGAATAGCTAATGAATGCTGGGCTTAATATCTAGGTGATGGGATAATCTGCGTAGCAAACCACAATGGGCACATGTTTACTTATGTAACAGACCTGAACATCCTGCACACATACTCATGAACTTAAAATAAAATTTTAAAAAAGAAACATTGGTACATAGACACAATGGAGTACTATTCAGTCATAAAAAGAATAATATCCAGTCATCTGCAAGCACATGGTTAGAACTGAAAATTATTATGTTAAGCGAGATAGGCTAGGCAGAGAAAGACAAACATCACATATTCTCACTTATTTGTAATATCTAAAAATCAAAACATTTGAGCTTATGGACATAGAGAGTAGAAGGATGGTTACCAGAGGCTGGGTTGTATACTGAGGTGCTTGAAGTGGTGGGGAAGTAGGATGGTTAATGCATACAAAAAATAATTATAAGAAACAAATAAGACCTACTATTTGATAGCAAAACAGGGTGACTACAGTGAATAATAATTGTACATTTTTTAACAACTGTGCCCAATACTGTTATTAATTTTTTTGTATTGCAACGGATAAATGCTTGAGGGGATGGATGCTCCATTCTCCTTGATGTGTTTATTTCACATTGCATGCCTATGTCAAAATATCTCATGTACCCCATAAATACATACATCTACTATGTAAACACAAAAATTAAAGAAAAAAAGTTAAAGAAATAATAAATAGGATTGAACCAAGGAAAAAAAGAGAAAACCTAAACAGTCCAAATAGCAAGTAATTAGATTGAATCAGTAATAAAAAGGATCCCAACAAAGAAAAGTCCAGAACTAGCTGGCTTCACTGCTAAATTCTACTAAACTTCAATTTCTAAAAAATTGAAGCAGAGAGAATTCTTCCTAACTTAGTCTATGAGGCCAGCATAACGCTGATAATCAAAACTAAACAAAGACACAACAATATTAAAAATACAGGTCAATCTTTCTGATGAACATAGATGTGAATTCCTCAACAAAATATTAGTAAATGGAATACACCAACAAATGAAAAAGATAATACATCCTGATCAAGTGTGATTTGTCCCAGGAATGCAAGGATTGTTCAACATATGCAAATCAAGGATGCCCATTCTCACCACTCTTATTTAACATAATACTGGAAGTCCTAGGCAAAGTAACTAGGTAAGAGAAAGAAATAAAGGATCTATATTGGAAAGGAGAGTGTCAAATTGTACATGTTTGCAAATGGCATGATCTTATATATAGAAGAAAACTAAAGATTTGACTGAAAATCATTTGAACTGATAAATTCAGTAAAATTCAAAATTAAAAAAATTAAAATGCAAAAATCAGTAGTGTTGCTATAAAGGAACAACAAACTAGCTGAAAAAAATCAAGAAGACAATCACATTTACAACTGCTTAAAAAATAGGAATAAACTTAATGAAGGTGGTAACAGATTTCTACAAGAAAAATTATGAAACACTGATAAAAAAAGTGAAGAAGGCACAAAATATGGAAAGACATCTCATGCTTATGAATCAGAAGATATATTATTGTTAAAAGACAGTACTACCCAAAGGAATCTACAGATTAAATGCAACTCCTATCTTGATAGCAATAACATTCTTCAAAGAAACAATTTTAAAAATTCTAAAATATGTATGGAACTACAAAAGACTCTAAATACCTAAAGCAATCTTGAGCAAAAATAAAAAGGCTGCAGGAAGCACACTGCTGAACTTCAAAATATACTACAAAGTTGTGGTAATCAAAATATTATGGCACTGGCATAAAAACAGAAACATAGAGCAATGTAATAGAATACAGAACACAGATATTATTCACATATCTACAGCCAACTGATCTTTGACAAAGATGCCAAGAACATTCACTGTGGAAAGGACAGTCTTTTCAATAAATGGTGCTGGGAAAATTGGATATCCCTATATGGAAGAACAAAACTAGACCACTGCCTCTCCCCGTATACAAAAGTCTGCCGAAAATGGATCAGAGACCTCAATGTAAGAAACAAAACTATAAAACTACTAGTAGAAAATACAGGGAAAATGCTTGAGGAACTTGTTCTGAGAAAATAATTTCTAAATAAAACCTCAAAAGCACAGATGTGATAATAAATATGCTAGTTATCCTGATGTAATCACTATACATCATGTGTGTCAAAATATTACTACGTACCCCACAAATATATATAATTATTTGTGTCAATTAAAAAATAAAATAAACATGAAGTATAAGATTTTAAAAGTCCGTATAGTCAAGGCAAACCAGTAAAAACAAAGCTGGAGGCATCACACTATCTGACAAAAGCAAAAATAAAAAAATAGTATTATATCAAACTAATAAAATTTTGCACAGCAAATGAAACAATCAACAAAGTAGAAATACAACCCACATTTCAGGAAAAATATTATCTGACAGGGATTAATATCAGAACATATAAGAAACTCAAACATCTCAACAGCAAAAAAGCTAAACAATCCAATTAAAAAGGGGTGAATGGGTGAATGATCTGAACAGACGTTTTTCCAAAGAAGACATATAAATGGGCAACAGATATGTGGAAAAAGTGTTCAACATCACTAATCATCAAGGAAATGTAAAACAAAACCCAACAAGATATCATTTCACCCCAATTAAGGAGGCTTTATTAAAAACAAAAAAAAAACATACGTTGGCAACGATGAAGAGAAAAGAACCTCTTATACACTCTTGGTGGGAATAAGAGTGTTTAAGATCAGGCTGGCCAACATGGCAAAACCTTGTCTCCACTAAAAATACAAACATCGGCCCACTGTTGTGGCACAAGTCTGTAATTCCAGCTACTTGGAGAGCTGAGGCAAGCAAATACCTTGAACTCGGGAGGCAGAGGTTGCAGTGAGCCAAGATCGCTCTACTGCACTCCACCCTGGGCAACACAGAGAGACACTATCTCAAAAAGTAACTGAATAAATAAAAATAAAAAGACATTTTGTTTGCCATCAGATTAAGATTAAAAATATTGACAGTATAGTGCTGTTAAAATATGTAACATAAATTTTTAAAAAAATTAAATGTGTGGAAACATTCAATCTCATAAATTGGTAAGCATGTCATTATTACAGCTTCTTTAAAGAAAACTAATATATATCTATCAAATATTAAAATGTATATATCCTCTGATCTAAATAATCCCACTGTTCAAATTATTGTATATTCTCATGCAGTTGTATAAAATTATATGTAGAAAAATATTGCTGGAGTTCTGTTTGTGCTAGCAAACTACTAGAAAAAACCTAAATAAATGTCCATCAGTATATGACTGAATAAATGCATCAGAGTATGTTGATAGAATTACATTTTTTTCTCTCTCTTTTATTTATTTATTTATTTTAATATATATTATATTGCACTTTAGGTTCTGGAGTACATGTGAAGAACATGCAGGATTGTTGCATAGGTACATACCTGGCAATGTAGTTTGCTGCCTCCATCCCCCTCACCTATATCTGGCATTTCTCCTGATGTTATCCCTCCCCAACTCCCTACGTCCCACTGTCCCTCCCCTAGTCCCCCCCAACAGACCTGAGTATATGATGCTCCCCTCCCTGTGTCCATGTGTTCTCATTGTTCAACACCCGCCTATGAGTGAGAACATGGTGTTTGATTTTCTGTTCTTGTGTCAGTTTGCTGAGAATGATGGTTTCCGGGTTCATACATCTCCCTATAAAGGACACAAATTCATCATTTTTTATGGCTGCATAGTATTCCATGGTGTATATGTGCCACATTTTCCCTGTCCAGTCTATTATCGATGGTCATTTGGGTTGGTTCCAAGCCTTTGCTGTTGTAAACAGTGCTGCAATGAACATACGTGTGCATGTGTCTTTATAAGAGAATGATTTATAAACCTTTAGATATATACCCAGTAATGGGATTGCTGGGTCAAATGGAATTTCTATTTCTAGGTCCTTGAGGAATCGCCACACTGTCTTCCACAATGGTTGAACTAATTTACACTCCCACCAACGGTGTAAAAGTGTTCCTATTTCTCCACATCCTCTCCAGCATCTGTTGTCTCCAGATTTTTTAATGATTGCCATTCTAACGGGCGTGAGGTGGTATCTCAATGTAGTTTTGATTTGTATTTCTCTAATGACCAGTGATGATGAGCATTTTTTCATATGTTTGTTGGCCTCATATATGTCTTATTTTGAAAAGTGTCTGTTCATATCCTTTGCCGACTTTTGAATGGGTTTGTTTGTTTTTTGTTTTTTTTTTTTGTAAATTTGTTTTAGTTATTTGTAAATTCTGGATATAAGTCCTTTGTCAGATGAGTAGATTGCAAAAATGTTTTCCCATTCTGTTGGTTGCCAGATCACGCTAATGATTGTTTCTTTTGCTGTGCAGAAATTCTGGAATTTAATTAGATCCCATTTGTCTATTTTGGCTTTTGTTGCCAATGCTTTTGGTGTTTTACTCATGAAGTCCTTGCCTATGCCTATATGTCCTGAATGGTTTTGCCTAGGTTTTCTTCTAGGGTTTCTATGGTGTTGGGTCTTATGTTTAAGTCTTTAATCCATCTGGAGTTAATTTTAGTGTAAAGTGTCAGGAAGGGGTCCAGTTTCTGCTTTCTGCACATGGCTAGCCAGTTTTCCCAATACCATTTATTAAACAGGGAATCCTTTCCCTATTGCTTGTTTTTGTCAGTTTTGTCAAAGAACAGAGGCCTGAGGCCTCTGTTCTGTTCCATTGGCCTGAATCTCTGTTTTGGTACCAGTACCATGCTGCTTTGATTACTGTAGCCTTGTAGTATACTTTGAAGTCAGGTAGCGTGATGCCTCCAGCCTTGTTCATTTTGCTTAGAATTGACTTGGCTATGTGGGCTCTCTTTTGGTTCCATATGAAGTTTAAGGTGGTTTTTTCCAGTTCTGTGAAGAGGGTCATAGGTAGCTTGATGGGGGTAGCATTGAATCTATAAATTACTTTGGGAAGTATGGCCATTTTCACAATATTGATTCTTCCTACATTCTTTATATCCACTGAAAAGTATGCTAAAAGTTGAGATTTTTGAAAAGAGGAAGACCTCCAAAAATGTTTTCTTCCATAAAAGCAGTAAGAATGCTGGTAATAATGATCAAAATCTACCTTTTTACAACTCTGAAAATTAATCAAAGTCTTGCAACAATCCAAGGAGTGTTTGTGTTAAAAAATGAGTATCAGTGTATATAACAAGCTTTGTATTTTGGGGTTAAGTTTAGGTCAATGTATATTTATCATTATTATATCATCTTGACTCATTGACCCATTTATCAATATAAAATGCCCTTATTTATATCTAGTAACAATTTTGTCCTAAATTCTGTTTTGTCTAATGTTAGTATGTACACTTTGGTCATAATATGCAAAACATAGCTTCTTCATCCTATTTGTGTCTTTGTGCGGCACATAGAAAGTATATGGTTGGACCACGGTTTTTAAAAATCTATTCCGTTAATCTCTACCTTTTGGTTAGAGTAGCTAATCAATTTAAACTGAGTATAATTACTGATAAAATAGGATTCACATCTATCATTGTGCTATTTGTTTTCTATATGTTTTGTCTTTTTTGTCTTTCCACTGCTGTCTTCTTTCTCATAAATATTTTGCTACATATCATCTTATTTCCCTTGTTTGTATTGCTATATTTTACAATTTAAATAATATACAAAAAATTTGCCCCATAAATCTCAATTCCCTCCCCATGTTTGTGTTGTATTTGTCCTATAAATTACATATTTAAATATTGCATGCCCATTAACACACTTATGGACATCTTATTCCCCATATTTTCTTTGTAAGCTTTTTGGTTACCCTAATATTTGCCCCAATACTTATCTACCACCTCAGGTGCTGTGATGTAATATAAAATTATTGGTGGTAGATTTTATATATAATTTTCTCTGAATATTTCTGACAAATGACTCCATGGAATGGTCCACCCTAGGGGAGCTCTTAGGTCTATTAAAGGTAGCCTTGCACATGAGGTCTCCCTGAGAGCTGTCATACAGGTTGAATAATGACAGTTTTCTGGTAATGGGACTTTGAAGAAGTACCAACCTCATTTTACCCTCTTCAGTGATTATCACATTGCTGCTTTTCACTGTGACTGCATGCTGTTGATTTTCAAGGCTGCTGTGGAACTGGGGAAATGGTATGGGAACAGGACAAATAAAAATAATAAAAAGTTTATGTTTCTACTGAGCTTCAGATAGTTTTCTTAAATAAAGGCTCCATGGATTTCTGCAAGTCTTTGGTTAGTTTCTAGAGTTCTGAAAACATTGATTCTCACTTTTTTTTTTTTTTTTGCCAGTGTTCTCATTGCTTTTTATGAATAAGGGGTATTCTGCAGATCCTCACTCCACCATTTTCACTGATGACATACCAGACTGTATTCTTAAATTCAGATATTTTATGTGAGGTTTTTTGTTTGTTCATTTCATTTTATTTTGGTTTAAATTGTAGTGAATATGGTGGACACTTGCTTTTAATTTTTTCCAGGATGCATTTTTATTTTTGCTCTGTGCTCCTCTGCACACATTTCTGGGGCATCAATTACCCAATTTTCATGTTCTGCGTGACGCTATGAAGTGTTTGAGAAATATCTTGGACATACGCAAGGCATGCTATTCCCTCGGCAAAGCACAGTGCCAAGGTGGAGTAATCATATGTTCAGATACATATCAAGCTTTGGATTCCAGACTTTCACTAGAAGCTACCAATCTTACATACCATTTATGAGCAGTACTTACTAGTAGTGCTTATATTCTACTCACAGAAATTATATTTCTGTACTTTGCATTTCCTGATGAGCATAATTCTGACATCTCTATTATTGAACTGCAAAAAACTTCAATGAGAAAAACAATATTTTTGGAGTTGGTAAAAAATAAGAGTGGGTCAGTACAACCACTTTGGAAATCTGTTTGGCAGTACTTACTAAAATTAATCATACGTATAACCTTTGTTACAGCAATTCCACACTTTTATATATAATCAACAGAAATGAGTGTGCATATGTGTAGCAAAAATATTTACTTAAAAACTCATATAGCTTTTATTATTTTAGTAGTATAATTATTATTAATAACCAAAAACTGAATATGACCCAAATGTCTATCAATCTTAGAAAGGGTAAATAAATTATAGTATAGTCATACAATGAAATACTACTGAGAAATGAAAAAAGAACAAACCACTGCTGCATACAACAGCATCAATAAATCTCAAAATCGTTAAGTTGCACGAAATAACAGCTACAAATGAATAGATAACATATGGTTTCGTTCATATAAATTTCAAAAACAGATGGTAATAATCTATAATACTAAAAGATGGGTGAGAAATAATATTCTGTTTCATATTTCTAGTGCCAGTTACACAGGTATGTTCAATTTATGAAACTTTGCTGAGCTGTGCATGTATAATGTCTGTACTCTTTTGTATGTATGCTATATTACAATAAAATATCAGCAAATCAGAATGTAAACGTACATATTCTGACTGAAGAGAGAGAGAAAGTATTTGAAGCAAAGGAAACAACACGTACAAAGGTACTGTGATGTGAAGAACATGCTGTGTGCTGTGTTATTGGAATGATGATTAGTTCAGTAGGGCAGGAGCACAGCTATGCTTATAGGTAAAAGAGGAGAGGTACAGCAAGCCGTTTATTTCTGGAATACAGTGAGAGGGTTTAAAAATGTGTTTTGACTTGTTTATTCCCAAAATTAAGTAAAAGAGTAGAGGTAGGGCAAGCCTTTTGTTTCTGGAATAAAGGGCTGATATCCAGAATTTACAAAGAACTAAAAAAGATTTACAAGAAAAAAACAAACAAGCCCATTCAAAAGTGGGCAAAGGATATGAACAGATACTTTACAAAAGAAGACATACATGAGGCCAACAAACATATGAAAAAATGCTCATCATCACTGGTCATTAGAGAAATGCAAATCAAAACTACATTGAGATACCATCTCACGCCAGTTAGAATGGCAATCATTAAAAAATCTGGAGACAACAGATGCTGGAGAGGATGTGGAGAAATAGGAACACTTTTACACTGTTGGTGGGAGTGTAAATTAGTTCAACCATTGTGGAAGACAGTGTGGCGATTCCTCAAGGACCTAGAAATAGAAATTCCATTTGACCCAGCAATCCCATTACTGGGTATATATCCAAAGGATTATAAATTGTTCTACTATAAAGGCACATGCACACGAATGTTCATTGCAGCACAGTTTACAATAGCAAAGACCTGGAACCAACCCAAATGCCCATTGATGATAGACTGGACAGGGAAAATGTGGCACATATACACCATGGAATATTATGCAGCCATCAAAAACGATGAGTTCGCGTCCTTTGTAGGGACATAGGTGAACCTGGAAACCATCATTCTCAGCAAACTGACACAAGAACACAAAATCAAACACCGCATGTTCTCACTCATATGAGGGTGTTGAACAATGAGAACACATGGACACAGGGAGGGGAGCACTACTCACTGGGGTCTGTTGGGGGGAAATAGGGGAGGGACAGTCGGGGGTGGGGAGTTGGGGAGAGAGAGCATGGGGAGAAATGCCACATATAGGTGAAGGAGAGGAAGGCAGCAAATCACACTGCCACGTATACACCTATGCAACAATCTTGCATGTTCTTCAAATGTACCCCAAAACCTAAAGTACAATTTAAAAAAGAGTGTTTAAAAATGTGTTTTGACTTCTTTATTCCCCAAATTAAGTCCACTCTCACCATATGTATTGCATATATATATTTACAATAGGCCATCTGTCTAAATGTTCCAGAAACACCTCAACGTAGACACTCTGGAACAAAATATCTTCAGTCTGATAATGCATACATAGACTAAAACTTGTTCTTCCTTTGGTGCCTTGGCACCATTCTTTACTTCATTGCCCAAATCAGAAGCCTGGGAGTCACCTTTACTTCCTCTTCTCCCACAACCAATCAATAACCAAATATTAGTGATAACATATCATTTATATCTTCAGAATAGACCTACTTTTCTATGGTCCAGTGGCTACTACCTTAATTTAAGGCTCACTGTTTCACATGGACTATCACAAAAGCCTCTAGACAGTATTCCTGTTGCTACTTTATCCTCTTTTCTAAGCATGCGCCACACCACTGTAGCATGAAGTTTCTAAACATCAAATTTTTAGCTTGCCTTATACTGCCCTTCACTATCTTTTTTTTTTTTTTAACCCCAGAGCCCTTATCTTCTCTAAATAAAATTGCTGTCCTAAATAGCACCCCAGCTGAATACACGCCAATTTCCATTATGTTAAAAATGCTGCTTTAGAATTCCTTTAAATCTGGCTGGGTGCGGTGACTCACGCCTGTAATCCTAGCACTTTGGGAGGCAAAGGTGGGTGGATCATGAGGTCAGGAGTTCAAGACCAGCCTGGCCAAGATGGTCAAACCCCATCTCTACTAAAAATACATAAATTAGCCAGGCACAGTGGTAAGCGCCTGTAATCCCAGCTACTTGGGAGGCTGAGGAAGGACAACCACTTGAATGGGGTGGGGGGGGCGCAGAGGTTGCAATGAGCCAAGATCGCGCCACTGTACTCCAGCCTGGGTGACAGAATGAGACTCTGTCTCAAAAAAAAAAAAAAATTCCTTTCTTATTTGTTGTATGTAGAATTCTAGAATAAGGGATATAATAACTAAAAACTTTGTTGTGCCTCTCACCCACCTTTTATCTGACTTGTCAGATGCCATGACACATCAATACATGATTGTGGTTAATTCCCTATTTTCTTTTTATTAATCAAGCTTATCATTGTAGTCTTCTGTCACATTGCAGTCAGCTGTCAAACAAGACTCTAAGATTAAGGTTTGAGTTTAGGTAGAGGAAAATGGTCTCACAGGCCTCCAAACTTAATTATAAGTTCTAGCTTTACCTAACACAGTTCTCTGTATAGAGTTCTGGGAAACAAGTGTGTCTAACTATGTGTTATGTTCCTTCTCCTTACCATTCTTTCTTGTGTTCCTCAGGGACTTTGTGGAGAGAACCAAGATAGGTCTAAGATAACTATTCTTGGTTTTCTGAGCCAAACACCATTAAAGTCTACTATTACTTCTAAAGGCGTATATGTATAGAAGAAAATCAGCCTCAGAACTTTATGTTACCACATACGACTAATCACTAACTTTATGTACCCAACTCTGCTTTTGACTCTTTTATTCCAAAAATTAAGTCCACTCTCAGTAATCTGTCACAGAGACATTAAAGTATTTGTGAATATCCAAAACATAGGTCTTTGCAGAGTTTGCTGCATAGACCAAGTGTTCAACAGATCAGCTGAATGTTAATGAAGATAATCCAATAACCTCTAAAACACACAGTAAATGAGCAATTTTCTGGGAAAGAAGTGCATTTTATTCCAAGGTATTCTCAGCACTCTCTGGAAAAAAAAGATTCTGATACAGCAGCCATAGTTAAATAAAGATTCATTCTCCAAGAGAAGGCTAAAGAGTAGCTTAATAACACACAACAATCTCCAGGGGACTGGTTTTTATATCAAATGACTATCTGAGAAGGTTTGGTCATATTTATGTAATCCAATACTAATTTTTCCTTTATAGTCATGAGATTAACTGGCATATACAATTGGCTGTTACTATTTTTTTATGATGCTGATGAGTTGTTTCCTTTTTCATTCTATACAGAATTTAAAGTGGATTGAATAGACTTAAACAGCAATATGAGGATTCCACCCAAACACATGACCAAAACATCTGGAGAGTAAAGTCTATCAGAGCCTAAAACCACTGAGATTGATCAAAGATCTCTACTAAAGAACGCAGAAGTTCATTCCTTAAAAATATGTTGAAAAGAGAGCCCTAGCCACTTTTCTGAGATCCTTTCTAAATATATATAGATTCCTATGGCTTGAGAGTTTTGTCATGACATATACACACACCAAACACACACATCCCTCTCCCTCTTCCTGTTAATCTCTTACTCTCTAATTTGTTTTAAACCACACACACACACACAGATACACACAAACACAAACACACAAATGCCCAGTGTAACCATATAGGCTTGCTAATATTTAACAATTTTTACCTACAAAAGTAGTAATTTCTTATGCTAATATTTAACAATTTTTACCTACAAAAGTAGTAATTTCTTATGGGTTAACTAGTTTAACTGAATATATATATATATCTCCATACAGTATAGTAAATTAACATATATTATATAATAATATGTATATGTGTGTAAATTACCATGTATTATATAATAAAACATATTGATGTGTGTGTGTGTGTGTGTGTGTGTGTGTGTGTGTGTGTATTTTTCGTATTTTTGCCTCCTCAGAGAGTTAGGCCATACTAGTTTCTATGAAAACCAAATCACCAAACTTTGCCCAAAAGGCATAATTCAGCTGCTATGACTAGTTTCATTTTTCTTTCCACCCAACACACACTCATACACATAAACAGAGGAAACTCAAAAGACTTTACTATCACTTTCATTCAGAACTATGTCAAAGATAGGTTTCTTTTTTCTTCTGAGTAGTATATTTTTATTTGTAGTTAATAATGTGGAAACTAAAGTTAATAGAAATCAGGAGAAAATTACGTTAAGTGAAATAAGTAAGGCACAGAAATACAAATGCATGTTCTCATTTATATGTGGAAACTACACAATTGATCTCGTGGAGGTAGAGAGTGTAATAGTGACTGCCAGAGGCTGAGAAGGGGGATGATAGGGGGATGAAGAGGGTTGGTTAACAGGTATGAAGATACAGTTAGATAAAAGAAATAAGTCCCAGTGTTTGATAGCACAATAGGGCTACTATAGGTAACGATTATTTATTGTACATTTCAAAACAGCCAGAAGAGATGATCTGGAATGCCCCCAACACAAAGACATGATAAGTGCTTGAGATGATGGATATCCCAATTACTCATATTTGAACATGACACAATGTATGTTTTTATTACATGTACCCCATAGATATACACAAGTACTATGTATCCATAAAAATTTAAGAATTTAAAATTAATAAAAATCAATAAAACACTTCAAAAGCTATTGGGAGTACAGTCAGATATATTGGGAGAAGAGGTAAAACAGTCTATGACCTAAAACGAATGCAATTTTTCTTCATTTGGCTTTATGTCTATCATTTTTTTTTAATTCTTTTACCTTTAACGAAAAAGAGAATTAAATAAAATGTTATTATATACAACTAAAGGGAAATATCCATTCTATTCAAGATTATGACACAATCAGTACTACCCCTCAAAAAATCAACCCCCCACTAGCAAACATACACTACCATTATCACTATATCCAGTGCACTGGGGGACTACTTGCTCACTTTTCATGGCAGAGAAATCTTGTCTATATCCCACAGTGAACATTAGTGTCAGTCTCAGACCAACTGCATCTTCCTCCACTGCCCTTTCCCATTCTTCTCTTTTCTCTCCTACAAACTGCCTCTTGTTTTGTTTGAAAGAGTAAGTGTGCCCTTTGTCTCCTCCAGGGCAGAAAAATGCTTTCTGCATTGATCAGGAGGCTCTGACCAGGAAAGCAAGGAGGCCCTGTTCTGGGTTTGCTGCCATTGGGCTTGGAAGCCTACCTTACTTCTTTTAGGCCACCCTCTCAGCATACATACCAACTGCTACAGCAATGGTATGCCTACAAGTTTGTCAGGTCCCTAATACTAGCTCTTCAGTCAGCTTCTGTGTTACGGGGAAAAATTAATATCAAATAAAAATGCATAGGTCTAGTGGCCGGGCGCGGTGGCCCACGCCTGTAATCCCAGCACTTTGGGAGGCTGAGGCGGGCGGATCACGAGGGCAAGAGATCGAGATCATCCTGGCCAACATGGTGAAACCCCGTTTCTACTAAAAAAATACAAAAATTAGCTGTGCATGGTGGCGCGCGCCTATAGTCCCAGCTACTCGGGAGGCTGAGGCGGGAGAATTGCTTGAACCTGGGAGGCGGAGGTTGCAGTGAGCCGAGATTGCACCACTACACTCCAGCCTGGCGACAGAGCGAGACTCTGTCTCAAAAAAAAAAAGAAAAGGCATAGGTCCTTCTACTATTCCCTTCAGGCTAGACTTTGACTAAGGTTGGGGGCAGGAAACAGATTTCTAGACCAGCACCTGTAGTATTTTCTATAATAGAAACAACCTCTCTTATTTTAAAATTAAATGTTAAAGATAGATGTATAGCACCTCCCTCAATCCACCACTAACCTCTCCAGTGAACTACTGGACTTTTAAAAATGTTGTTTTATTATAAAAAGTTTCATTTTATAACATATCCACAATAAACTTATAAGGTAAAGGCAGTGACATAGTAAAATAGATTTGACAATCCAGATGTCTCTATGTGCAAGAGAAGTAATAGAAAAATCTAATTTGAATCCTAGTCTAATACTAACATATTGTGTGATACTAGGCAGGTCACTCCTCCTCTCTGACTACAGGAGTTAAAATGTAGAGTCAGGAACCACAGTAGTTGTTTGATCTTGGATAAGTTAATTAATTACTTTATGATTTAGTTTCCCATGTATAAGATGGGGATGATAATAGTTCCTATTTCATAATGTTATAGTGAAGATTCATGGCTTACTTAATGTAAAGTACTTCTAAGAGAGCATGAATATATTGTCTAATAAATGTGAGTTGTTATTGTTTCCAGTAAGTTTTCATTTGGCATAGGAAATGAATGGCAGATTCTTATCAGTCTTACAGTCTAGTTAACTAATAATTACTATGTATATCACCAGGAGTTATTACATTTAAAATTACAATTAAAATGGAAGGAAAACATAAATTAATACAAACTACTATGACAGCTTCTAGGGCTTTAGCATTGGGAATCTCAATTTTGATTGATCTACTCAATAAATATGCTGAATACTCACTCTGCGCCAGGCAATATATTATATACTTCACATACATTACCTTACATTTACCTCACAATACTTCTGTGTAGAAGCTAGTATTGTGCCAGTATTATATTGAGGCTATTAAATAATTTGTTCAAGGTCACACAGTTGTAACTGCTTAAGCAGAGATTTGAACCCAAGTTCCAAAACCCAGGTTCAACAGCATGCAAAAACTCGGCTGAATCTCTAGAATCTTTAGAAGCAAATGCTCCAAAAATATATTAATAATTAGAGCTTATTGTTTGTTAGTAACTTTGTACACACAAACACACACATGCACATGGTCTGGGAAAGAAAATGCTATTTACGAGTTTACTCGTTTAAAACAAGTAGAGGCTGAGAAGACAAAACTGTCCTCTGTTCCCAAAATATTTCTCTGGCTTCCATTTTGGCTACTAATTTTCTCCCTTTTCCTCAAACAAAATCCTGTGGGGTCTCTTATATTAGTTTTCTTCTCTACACCACCACTGATGCTACCCTTTTACACACTAGTCAACTATTAAAACAACTTCTTAACTCTTTTCTCTGTTACTATTCTCCCCTTCCTCCACTGCAGTCTGTATGGCTTTTACCTTGCTTGAACCCACCCACCTAGACTTTTAGCAAAATGCTAGAACCAAGTCAGAAAGTGCTAGAGCTACAAGACACCTATGTATTGAGCAAGGCAGAGATTATGTCATTTTCCTATTAAAAAACCGTCAATGACATAATAGAAAATGTACAAAGGCAGTTCACAGAATCAGAAAGCCAAAATTGCCAACAAACAAATGAAAAGATATTCAGTCTCATTAGTTACCAAGGAAATTCACATTATAACAAAAATATGATGTTATTTTAAACTGTCAAATTGGAAAACAGTATAAATGGTTGGTGAGTGTGCGAGATAATACAAATTTTCCAATACTGCTATGGGAATGAAAACTAGTACAGCAACCTTAGAGAGTGATTCAGGCTAAAGATGTATCTATTTGTGACACGTCAAATCTGACGTACTATAGATACAACTTCTTCATCAAAGGTCTAGAGAACTTCAGGAAGTCCATGATGTTGAATGGGGAAAAATTAGATTTTAATTTTACTTGGTTTTATTTTAAGTTCAGGGGTACATGTGCAGAGTATGCAGGTTTGTTACATAAGTAAACATGTGCTATGGTGGTTTCCTGCACAGATCATCCCATCACCAAAGTATTAAGCCCAGCACCCATTAGCGACTTTCCTGATGTTTTCCCTCCATCCATACTCCCCAACAGACCCCACTGTGTGGTGTCCTCCTCCAACCCTATCCAAGTGTTCTCATCATTCAGCTCCGACTTATAAGTGAGAACTTGCACTATTTGGTTTTCTGTCCCTGCATTAGTTTGCTGAGGATAACAGCTTCCAGCTCCATCCATGTCTCTGAAAAAAACATGATCTTATTCCTTTTTTTTTTTTTTTTTTGCATTTTAGCTTTTGGGGTACATGTGAAAAACATGCAAGGTTATTGCATAGGTGCATACGTGGCAGTATGATTTGCTGCCTCCCTCCCCTTCACCTATATCTGGCATTTCTCCCCATGCTATCCCTCCCCAACTCCCCACCCCCCGGCTGTCCCCCTCTCCTCCCCAACAGACCCCCGTGTATAGTGCTTCCCTCCCTGTGTCCATGTGTTCTCCTTGTTCAACACCCACCTATGAGTGAGAACATGTGGTGTTTGATTTTGTGTTCTTGTGTCAGTTTGCTGAGAATGATGTTTTCCAGGTTCATCCACGTCCCTACGAAGGATGTGAACTCCTCATTTTTAATGGCTGCATAATATTCCATGGTGTATATGTGCCACATTTTTCCTGTCCAGTCTATCATCGATGGGCATTTGGGCTGGTTCCAGGTCTTTGCTATTGTAAACTGTGCTGCAATGAACATTCGTGTGCATGTGTCCTTATAGTAGAACGATTTATAATCCTTTGGATATATGCCCAGTAATGGGATTGCTGGGTCAAATGGAATTTCTATTTCTAGGTCCTTGAGGAATCGCCACACTGTTTTCCACAGTGGTTGAACTAATTTACACTCCCACCAACAGTGTAAAAGTGTTCCTATTTCTCCACATCCTCTCCAGCATCTGTTTTCTCCAGATTTTTTAATGATTGCCATTCTAACTGGCGTGAGATGGTATCTCAATGTAGTTTTGATTTGCATTTCTCTAATGACCAGTGATGATGAGCATTTTTTCATATGTTTGTTGGCCTCATGTATGTCTTCTTTTGTAAAGTACCTGTTCATATCCTTCGCCCATTTTTGAATGGGCTTGTTTGTTTTTTTCTTGTAAATCTTTTTTAGCTCATTGTAAATTCTGGATATCAGCCCTTTGTCAGACGGGTAGGCTGCAAAAATATTTTCCCATTCTGTTGGTTGCCTATTCACTCTATTGACTGTTTCTTTTGCCGTGCAGAAGCTGTGGAGTTTGATTAGGTCCCATTTGTCTATTTTGGCTTTTGTTGCCAATGCTTTTGGTGTTTTGGTCATAAAGTCCTTGCCTACGCCTATGTCCTGAATGCTTTTGCCAAGGTTTCCTTCTAGTGTTTTTACGGTGTTACATCTTATGTTTAAGTCTTTAATTCATCTGGAGTCAATTTTAGTGTAAGGTGTCAGGAAGGAGTCGAGTTTCTGCTTTCTGCATGTGGCTAGTCAGTTTTCCCAACACCACTTATTGAACAGGGAATCCTTTCCCCATTGCTTGTTTTTTTCAGGTTTGTCAAAGATCAGGTGGTTGTAGATATGTTGTGTCGCCTCCGACGCCTCTGTTCTGTTCCATTGGTCTATATCTCTGTTTTGGTACCAGTACCATGCTGTTTTCATTACTGTAGCCTTGTAGTAGAGTTTGATGTCCAGTAGTGTGATGCCTCCGGCTTTGTTCTTTTTGCTTAGAATTGACTTGGCTATGCGGGCTCTCTTTTGGTTCCATATGAAGTTTAAGGTAGTTTTTTCCAGTTCTGTGAGGAAGGTCATTGGTAGCTTGATGGGGATAGCGTTGAATCTGTAAATTACTTTGGGCAGTATGGCCATTTTCACGATATTAATTCTTCCTAACCATGAACATGGAATGTTTCTCCAACTGTTTGTGTCCTCTCTTATTTCGTTGAGCAGTGATTTGTAGTTCTCCTTGAAGAGGTCCTTTACGTTCCTTGTTAGTTGTATTCCTAGGTATTTTATTCTCTTCATAGCAATTGTGAATGGCAGTTTGTTCTTGATTTGGCTCTCTTTAAGTCTGTTATTGGTGTATAGGAATGCTTGTGATTTTTGCACGTTGATTTTGTATCCTGAGACTTTGCTGAAGTTGCTTATCAGTTTCAGGAGATTTTGGGCTGAGGTGATAGGGTCTTCTAGATATACAATCATGTCGTCTGCAAATAGAGACAATTTGACTTCCTCCTTTCCTATGTGAATACCTTTTATTTCTTTTTCTTGCCTGATTGCTCTGGCTAGAACTTCCAGTACTATATTGAATAGGAGAGGTGAGAGGGGGCATCCTTGTCTAGTGCCAGATTTCAAAGGGAATGCTTCCAGTTTTTGCCCATTCTCTATAATTATTGGCTGTCGGTTTGTCATAAATAGCTTTTATTATTTTCAGATACGTTCCGTCGATACCTAGTTTATTGAGAGTTTTTAGCATAAAGGGCTGTTGAATTTTGTCGAAGGCCTTCTCTGCATCAATTGAGATAATCATGTGGTTTTTGTCTTTGGTTCTGTTTATGTGGTGAATTACATTTATAGACTTGCGTATGTTGAACCAGCCTTGCATCCCCGGGATGAATCCTACTTGATCATGGTGGATAAGGTTTTTGATGTGCTGTTGCAATCGGCTTGCCAGTATTTTATTGAAGATTTTTGCATCTATGTTCATCATGGATATTGGCCTGTAGTTTTCTTTTCTTGTTGAGTCTCTGCCGGGTTTTGGTATCAGGATGATGTTGGTCTCATAAAATGATTTGGGAAGGATTCTCTCTTTTTGGATTATTTGGAATAGTTTCAGTAGGAATGGTACCAGTTCCTCTTTGTATGTCTGGTAGAATTCGGCTGTGAAACCATCTGGGCCTGGGCTTTTTTTGGGTGGTAGGCTCTTAATTGCTGCCTCGACTTCAGACCTTGTTATTGGTCTATTCAGGGTTTCGACTTCTTCCTGGTTTAGGCATGGGAGGAGGCTACTGTCCAGGAATTTATCCATTTCTTCCCAGTTTCCTAGTTTATGTGCATAGAGTTGTTTGTAATAATCTCTGATGATGGTTTGAATTTCTGTGGCATCAGTGGTGATATTCCCTTTATCATTTTTTATTGCATCTATTTGGTTATTCTCTCTTTTCTTTTTTATTAGTCTGGCTAGTGGTCTATTTTGTTGATCTTTTCAAAAAACCAGCTCCTGGATTTATTTATTTTTTGTAGGGTTTTTCGTGTCTCTATCTCCTTCAATTCTGCTTTGATCTTAGTTATTTCTTGTCTTCTGCTAGGTTTTGAGTTTTTTTGACCTTGCTCCTCTAGCTCTTTCAATTTTGATGATAGGGTGTCAATTTTAGTTCTCTCCTTTCTTCTCATGTGGGCACTTATTGCTATATATTTTCCTCTAGAGACTGCTTTAAATGTGTCCCAGAGATTCTGGTATGTGGTGTCTTCGTTCTCGTTGGTTTCGAAGAACATCTTTATTTCTGCCTTCATTTCAGTGTTTATCCAGTCAACATTCAGGAGAAAGTTGTTCAATTTCCATGAGGATGTGCAGTTCTGGGTTGGCTTCTGAATTCTGAGTTCTAACTTGATTGCACTGTGGTCTGAGAGACTGTTTGTTATGGTTTCCGTTCTTTTGCATTTGCTGAGGAGTGATTTACTTCCAATTATGTGGTCAATTTTAGAGTAGGTGTGATGTGGTGCTGAGAAGAATGTATATTCTGTGGATTTGGGCTGGAGAGTTCTGTAAATGTCTATTAGGTTTGCTTGTTCCAGGTCTAAGTTCAAGTCCTGGATATCCTTGTTAATTTTCTGTCTCGTTGATCTGTCTAATATTGACAATGGTGTGTTGAAGTCTCCCACTGTTAATGTGTGGGAGTCTAAGTCTCTTTGCAAGTCTTTAAGAACTTGCCTTATGTATCTGGGTGCTCCTGTATTAGGTGCATATATATTTAGGATCGTTAGCTCTTCTTGTTGCATTGATCCTTTTACCATTATGTAGTGTCCTTCTTTGTCTCTTTTGATCTTTGTTGCTTTAAAGTCTATTTTATCAGAGATGAGAATTGCCACTCCTGCTTTTTTTTGCTCTCCATTTGCTTGGTAAATCTTCCTCCATCCCTTTATTTTGAGCCTTTGTGTATCCTTGCATGTGAGGTGGGTTTCCTGGATACAGCACACTGATGGGTTTTGGCTTGTTATCCAATTTGCCAGTCTGTGTCTTTTGATTGGGGCATTTAGTCCATTTACATTTAGGGTTAATATTGTTATGTGTGAGTTTGGTCCTGTCATTTTGATGCTAGCTGGCTGTTTTGCCCATTGGTTGATGCAGATTCTTCATTGTGTTGCTGCTCTTTACCATTTCGTGCATTTTTGGAGTGGCTGGTGCTGGTTGTTTTTTTCTATGTGTAGTGTCTCCTTCAGGAGCTCTTGTAAAGCTGGTCTGGTGGTGATGAAATCTGTGAGTACTTGCTTGTTCACAAAGGATTTTATTTTTCCTTCACTTATGAAGCTTAGTTTGGCTGGATATGAAATTCTGGGTTGAAAGTTCCTTTCTTTAAGGATGTTGAATATCGGCCCCCACTCTCTTCTGGCCTGTAGGGTTTCTGCTGAGAGATCTGCTGTGAGTCTGATGGGCTTCCCTTTGTGGGTAACTCGACCTTTATCTCTGGCTGCCCTTAGTATTTTCTCCTTCATTTCAACCCTGGTGAATCTGATGATTATGTGCCTCAGGGTTGCTCTTCTAGAGGAATATCTTTGTGGTGTTCTCTGTATTTCCTGGACTTGAATCTTGGCCTGCCTTGCTAGGTTGGGGAAGTTTTCCTGGATAATATCCTGAAGAGTATTTTCCAGCTTGGATGCATTCTCTTCGTCACATTCAGGTACACCTATCAAACGTAGATTAGGTCTTTTCACGTAGTCCCATATTTCTTGTTGACTCTGTTCATTCCTTTTTACCTTGTTTTCTCTAATCTTCCCTTCTCATTTTATTTCATTGAGTTGATCTTCAACTTCTGATATCCTTTCTTCTGCTTGGTCAATTCTGCTGTTGAAACTTGTGCATGCTTCGCGAAGTTCTCGTGTTGTGTTTTTCAGCTCCATCAATTCACTCATATTCCTCTCTAAGTTGTCCATTCTCGTTAGCATTTCATCAAGTCTTTTTTCAAGGTTCTTAGTTTCTTTGCATTGGGTTAGAACATGTTCTTTTAGCTCACAGAAGTTTCTTATTATCCATTTTCTGAAAGCTGATTCTGTCATTTCATCACACTTATTCTCCATCCAGTCTTGTTCCTGTGCTGGTGAGGAGTTATGCTGCCTTGTAGGAGGAGAGGTGTTCTGGTTTTGGGTGTTTTCATCGTTTTTGCATTGGTTTCTTCCCATCTTTGTGGATTTAACCGCCTATTGACTTTGTAGTTGCTGTCTTTCTGATTTTGGTAATTTTAAGTCTGCAACAGCTGAACTCATAAACCCCCTTTTCTTTCCCCCAGGTGTTCTGGCCCAGGGGATTAGGTCTTTATGCTTTTCAGCTGTGTTGCTACCGTTTTCCCTGCCCACAAGGTGGCAGTCTAGTCACACTCAGTCTGCAGAGGCTTCGCTGAGCTGCTGTGGGCTCCGCCCAGCTTCCGTGTGAGCTTCCCTGCAGTCCTGTTTATATGGGTGTAGTTAGAACTGCTTCCGCTATGCTGGCCCGTCCCTGTAGTGACAGAGTCTCTGTAGTGGCTGGTTGTCTTGTTTACAGCAAATTGCCCCGGGAACTGCAGGGTGTTTCCCGATGGAGGACGCCCCTCCCCCACAGAGCTGGACCGTCCCGGGTTCAGCCGTGTTTCCAGTGGGGCCCTCTTTGCCCGGGAATCTCTTGGCTTGCCTCCTTGCCTCAGCTCCCCTTGCTGGCCCAGAGGGGACACAGTCTCGTTCACTTTGCTCAAGGAGCCGCTGCTCCCTGCCCCCGGTGCAGGCCGAGCGGCTGCTCTAGTCCAACCAGCGGCGCTGGGAACCCGGGGAGCTTCTCCGCCTGTGAATCTCCTGGTCTGTGGGCAGTTAAAATCCACTGCCCTGTGTGCCGCTGCGTCAGCCGAAGCAGCGGCTCTGAGATTCGTGGCACGTCCTTGCCCGGGGGTCTCCTGGCTTGACTCCCTGCTTCAGCTCCCCTTGCTGGCTCAGAGGGAACTCTGTCTCTCTCGCTCTGCATAAGAAGCCACTGCCCCCCGCCCCAGGGCGTAGGCTGAGCGGCCACGCCGCTCAAACCAGCGGCGCTGGCGACCCGTGGGGCTTCTCCTCCTGTGAATCTCCTGGTCTGTGGGCAGTAAAAATCCATCTGGAAATGTGGCGTCCACTCACCCTCTGTGCCTTCTCTCGGAGCTGCAATCCCGACTTCCTCCTAAGTGGCCATCTTCATGAGGTGCATTTTTAATGAATCCAACAAATACTAGGGATAGGGATAAAATGTAAATAAATTAAGTTAACTTTAAATGTTTCATCTCTTGCACCAAGCCTTCCATACAATTTCAGGCCAGAGTGACTTTACCATCCTCTGAAATCAGAGCTACTTTGATTATACAACTCACTCAGCCATCTCTAGGTTTTTTTCGATCTTATTCTTTTTTATGGCTACATAGTATTCCATGATGTACATATACCACATTTTCTTTAACCAGTCTATCACTGATGAGCATTTGTGTTGATTCCATGTCGTTAATATTGTGAATAGTGCTGCAGTGCACATATGCGTGCATCCATCTTTATAATAGAACAATTTACATTCCTATAGGTATATACCCAGTAATGGGATTGCTGGGTCAAATGATATTTCTGGTTCTAGGTCTTTGAGGAATAGCCACACTGTCTTCCACAAAAGTTGAAATAATTTATATTCCCACCAACAGTGTAAAAACATTCCTTTTTCTCTGCAGCCTTCTCATCATCTGTTGTTAACTGACTTTTAATAACTGCCATTCTGACTGATGTGAGTTGGTATCTCATTGTGGTTTTGATTTGCATTTCTCTAATAATCAGTGATGTTAAGCTTGTTTCCATATGTTTGTTGGCTGCATGTACATGTTCTTTTGAGAAGTGTCTGTTCATGTTCTTTGCCCACTTTTTAATGGGGTTGTTTTCTTATAAATTTGTTTAGGTTCCTTGTAGATTGTGGATAATAGACTTTTGTCAGGTGGATAGGTGGCAAAAAGTTTCTCCCATTCTGTAGACTGTCAGTTTACTCTGATGATAGTTTCTTTTGCTTTGCAGGAGCTCTTTAGTTTAACTGAATCCCATTTGTCAATTTTTGCTTTTCTTTTGCAATTGCTTTTTATATTTTTGTCATAAAATCTTTGCCCATGCCTATGCCCTGAATGGTATTGCCTAGATTTTCTTCTAGGGTTTTTATAGTTTTGGGTTTTACATTTAAGTGTTTAATCCATCTTGAGTGAGTTATTAGATAAGGTGTAAGAAAGGGGTCCAGTTTCAGTTTTCTGCATATGGCTAGCCAGTTCTTCCAGCACCAATTATTAAACAGGGAATAGTATGAGTACGTTCTCATTCTACTAATAAAGGCATACCCAAGACTGAGTAATTTGTAAGAGAAAAAAGTTAAACTGACTCAGTTCAGCATAGCTAAGGAGGCCTCAGGAAACTTACAATAATGACAGAAGGAGAAGCAAACATGTCATTTTTCACATGACAGCAGCAAAAGAATGAGTGCCCAGGAAAGGAGGAAGCCCCTTATAAAACCATCAGATCTCATGAGAACTAACTCACTATCATGAGAAAAAAAAAAGAAGGAAACCATACCCATAATTCACTTATCTCTACCTGGTCCCTCCCAAGATGCATGGGGATTATGGAAACTACAACACAGTGAGATGAGATTTGGGTAGGGACAAAGCCAAACCATATCATTCCACCCGTGGCCCCTCCCAAATCTCATGTCTTCATATTTCAAAACACAACCATGCCTTTCCAATAGTACCCCAAGGTCTTAGCTTATTCCAGCATTAACCCAAGATTCCAAGTCCAAAGTCTCATCTGAGACAAGGCAAGTCCCTTCCACC
Source organism: Aotus nancymaae (assembly GCF_030222135.1). Taxonomy (NCBI): domain Eukaryota; kingdom Metazoa; phylum Chordata; class Mammalia; order Primates; family Aotidae; genus Aotus; species Aotus nancymaae. Next base: position 4,101,379 of record NW_026988472.1, read on the forward strand.
TATGAGCCTGTAAAACTGAAAGCAAGTTAGTTACTTCCTAGATACAACTGGGGTACAGGCAGTGGGTAAATACACCCATTGCAAGTGGAAGAAATTGGCCAAAACAAAGGGACTGCAGGCCCCAAGCAAGTCTGAAATCCAATAGGGCAATCATTAAACCTTAAAGTTCTAAAATGATCTCCTTTGACTCCATGTCTCACATCCAGGTCTTACTGATGCAAGAGGTGGGCTCTCTTGGCCTTGGGCAGGAATCCTTTCCCCATTGCTTGTTTTTGTCAGGTTTGTTGTAGATCAAATGGTTGTAGATGGGTGGTTTTATTTCTGAGTTCTCTATTCAGTTCCATTGGACCATGTGTCTGTTTTTGTACCAGTACCATGCTGTTTTGGTTAGTGCTGCCTTTTAGTATAGTTTGAAGTCATGTAGCATGATGCCTGCAGCTTTGTTCTTTTTGCTTAGGATTGTCTTGGCTATTTGGGCTCTTTTTTGATTCCATAAATTTCATAAATTTTAGAATAGTTTTTTCTAATTCTGTGAAGCATGTCAATAATAGTTTAGTGGGAAGAGCAGTGATTCCATAAATTACTTTGGGCAGTATGGCCATTTTCATGATATTGATTCTTCAATATCATGAAAGAATCCATACTCTGTTGTTTTTGGGTGGAGAGTTCTGTAGATATCTATCAGGTCCACTTGATCCAGAGCTGAGTTCAACTCCTGAATATCATTGTTAATTTTCTGTCTCAATGATCTCTCTAATATTGTCAATGGCATATAAAAGACTCCAAGTATTATTGTGTGGGAGTCTAAGTCTCTTTATAGGTCTCTAAGAATTTCTTTCATGAATCTTTGTGCTCCTGTGTTGGATATAGATATAGATATAGATACAGATATTTAGGATAATTAGCTGTTCTTGTTGAATTGATCCCTTTAACATTATGCTATGCCCTTCTTTGTCTTTCTTTTCTTTTTTTTTTTTTTTGGTTTAAAGTCTGTTTGGTCAGAAACTAAGATTGCAATAGATTGCATCTATCTGCTTTCCATTTGCTTGGTAAATTTTCCTCCATTCCTTTATTTTGAGCCTATGTGTGTCTTTGCATGTGAGATGGGTCTCTTGAATACAGCACACCATGGGTCTTGACTCTTTATCCACCTTCCCATTCTGTGTATTTTACTTGAGGGATAGCCCATTTCCATTAAAGGTTAATATTGTTATGTGTGAATTTGATCTGGTCATCATAATGCTAGTTATTTTGCTGACTTGCTGATGTAGTTGCTTCACAGAGTCACTGGTCATTATACTTCATTGTGTTTTTGTAGTGGCTGGTAAAGGTTTTTCCTTTCCATACGTAGTGCTTCCTTCAAGAGCTATTACAAGGCAGGCTTGGTGCTGACAAATTCCCTCAGCATTTGCTTGACTGAAAAGGATTTTAATTCTCCTTTGTTTATGAAGCTGTTTGACCAAATATGAAACTTTGGTCCTAAAGAAAATTCTTTTCTTTAAAATTGTTGAATATTGGCCCCCAATCTCTTCTGGCTTGTAGGGTTTCTGAGGTTCTGTGTATTTCCTGAATTTGAATGTTGGCATGTCTTGCTAGGTTGGGGAAGTTCTCCTGGATGATATTCTAAAGTATGTTTTCCAATTTGGTTCCATTCTTTCCATCTCTTTCAGGTGCCCCAATCAGTTGTAGGTTTGGTCTTTTTACATATTCCAATAGTTCTTGTAAGTTTTGTTCATTGCTTTTCATTATTTTTTCTCCAATCTTGTCTGCCTGTCTTACTTCAGCAAGATAGCGTTCAAAATCTGAAATTCTTTCCTCTGATTGGTCTAGTTGGTTATTGATATTTGTGATAGCATTGTGAAGTTCTTGTGTTGTGCTTTTCAGCTCCATTAGGTCACTTATGTTCCTCTCCAAACTGGTTATTCTGGTTAACAGCTCCTGCAATGTTTTTCATGGTTCTTTGATTCTTTGCATTGGGTTAAAACATGCTGTTTTAGTTCAGCAAAGTTCATTATCACTCACTTTCTGAAGCCTACTTCTGTCAGTTCATCCATTTCAGCCTCTACCCAGTACTGTGCCCATGCTGGAGAGGTGTTGTGATCATTTGGAGGAGAAAAATCACTCTGGCTTTTTTTAATTTTCAGTGTTTTTTCATTGATTCTTTCTCATCTTCATGAGTTTATCTAGCTTTGATCTTTGAGGCTGTTGACCTTTGGATGGGGTTTTTGTGGGGACTTTTTTTTGTGGATGCTGTTGTTGTTGCTTTCTGTTTGTTTTTCTTTTAACAATCAGATCCCTCTTCCATAGGCTGGCTGCAGTTTGCTGGGGGTCCACTCCAGAACTTATTCACATGGGTTCCTCCTGCACCTGGAGGTGTCACCAGTGAGGGCTGCAGAATAGAAAAGATGGCTGCCTGCTCCTTCCTCCGGGAGCTCTGTCTCAGACTGGCACTGACATGGTATCAGCAGAAGCACTCCTGTATAAGGTGCCTAGAGACCCCTGTTGGGGGAGTCTTGCCCAGTCAGGAGGCATGGGATCAGGGACCACCTTAAAGAAGCCCTCTGGTTAAAGAAGCCCCTTGGTGCTGGGTGTAATCCCACTCCCCGGTACTGCCTAGATTCTTCAGACTCAGCAGGGGGAAAGACTCAGTTCATTAATCTGTGACAACTGTGACTGCCACTCCTTCTAGGAACCCTGTCCCAGGGAGATCAGACTTCTGTCTGCAAAACCCTGGCTGGAGTTGCTGAAGTTTCTGCAGGTAAGCCAAGCCAAGTGAGTTGGGATGGATCAGAGTCTGGCCTAAAGAGGCAGTCTGGCCACGATCTGCCACAGCCACTGTGCTGTGGTGTGGGGAATTCCTCTTGGTTCCAAACCACCCAGTCTCCCTGTGCCAGCAGGAAAAAATGGCAGACTGGAGCTTCAGTGATGGTGCTGCCCTTCCCCTCAGGAGCTCAGTCATTTCAGGCAGCTGGTAACTGCAGTGATGGCAGTCATCCCTCCCCCAGGAACTCAGTAGTCTTAGGCAGTCTCCAGCCAAGTGACCACCGACAATCTGTAGGGCTCTGTGCTTGGGATCCAAGGTGCTGGTGGCATGGGCTCACGAGGATATCTCCTGATCTGTGGGTTGCACAGATCTGTGGAAAAAGTGTGGTTTCCCTTATAGGGTTGCTCACTGCCTCCCTTGGCTGGGGGTGAGAGCTCCCCTTGCCTCATGTGGCTCCTATGTGGGCCATCAGTACACTCTGCTTTTCCTTACTCTCCATGGGTCATGCCAAGTGCCTACTCAGTCCCAACAAGAGAACCTGAATACTTCAGTTGCTGGTGCAGAATTCACTGACTGTTTTCATTCTTCTCAGGGGGAGCCTCCAACCATAGCTGTTTCTAGTGGGCCATCTTGGCCAACTCCCCCGATATTTATTTTCACTAATTGAAATTTAGCATCTCTTTTCATTATGCATGTAGGCAAAATACTACAATTGTATTAGTATATATATATCTGTGTGTGTGTGTGTATATATATATGTGTGTGTGTATATATATATATAACTTTGCACTAATAAAAATTCCAGTTATTTGTATAGCATATTAGTTATTAGAGCAATCTCAAAATAGTGCATATGTTCATTAGTAATTTTAGATTATAGTAACTACTAGACTCACTGAAATATCTTGTTATTGAATGAACTTAATTTAAAAAATCACGTTTTTTTCCTCCAACTTTTATTTTAAGTTCAGCATTACATGTGCAGGTTTGTTACACAGGTAAACATTTGCCATGATGGTTTGCTGCACAGATCATCCCATCACCTAGATATTAAGCTCAGCATCCATTAGCTAAGAATCACAATATTCTATCACAAACTTTAAAATGATTTGGTAAATACATTTCCAAAAAATTGGTTCCTTTTTTAGTCTAATGCATTGTACTTTATGTATTAAAAAACATTTTTTTTCAAAGATGGTTTACTAGAGACACCCCGCACCTAACTCATCCACAGAGAAGCACAAAAACAGCAAGTAGATAATCACATGTCAAATGGAGTTTAAGAGAGTATCCTGGAATTTATCAGAGCAGTGACAGGAAACCTCTAAGGCATGGAAGGAGAGGGAAGCAAAGTAGTGCAGAGCAAAAAAGAACTCTCCAACGTGGAAGAAAAGCAAGAGATCCCCAGTGGTTCAGGTTCCCACCACAGACCCCTGTAATTGTAGCCACAGAGAGGGCCTCAGCCCTTACAGGCCCTGAGACTTAGTATAGGGAGTTACCTAAAGTCCACACCTTGGCATTACTCCAGAGGAATGGGTGCTGGGTCCCACATAAAATCTGGGACTCAAGTAGTTGCTTCACAGCACCATTTTGAGAGCACAACTCCCACCAGACTACACCCTGCTCTGGGGCCCACCCTGCTCTGACCCTGCAGACATCCCCTCATGTCCACTCAGAGGGCTGCAACATTATGACACTGGCTGGACCCAGAAATGCAGCCAGATACTCAGAATTCTAGTAGTGTACTGGGGAGGCTGCCTCTGGAACATAGAAAGCTAAAGTATGCATTACCCAGATCCTAAAAGCCACCTGCCTAGGGCTGCTACCACTGATGGCAACCCCATTGACCACTAGCAGCAAGAAAGCCCTTTGTCTACATGTACATTCAGGAATTCTGGGACCAGCTTGCCTGGGCACAGTCCAGGGGGCTGAGAATAGGCCCACCCTGCCCACTGACACCGACACCCAAGCACACTATCTGCTATCTGAGGGCCTGGGAACCAACCAGTTTGCCTGTTGCCACTGGTACACATGTGCACAGTAAGAAAGCCTAACAACAGGCCTAGCCTACATGCCACAATCAACAGACTGAAGAGACAACCTGTAGAATGGAAGAAAATATTTGTAAACTATGAATCCAACAAGTGACTAACATCTGGAATATACAAAGATACCAAAAAACCTCAATGCAAAAATATAAATAATCTGATTAAAAAATGGGCAAATAAATATTCTGAATAAACGTTCAAAAGAAGACTCACAAATGTCAACATATAAAAAATTATTGACACCAATAATCATTACAGAAATGTAAATCAAAACCACAATAAGATTCTGGATTCAAGACAGGAGGCTAGATGCAGCCAGGAAGTACATCTGCCATTGAGAAACAGACATCAGAAAGACTGGTACACTCTGAGCAGATCTTCAGAGCTAAGGCCTTGAGAATGGATGTAGCAAGGACAAAGATGCTGGGCTGAAGGAGAAAGAAGCTGGAAACCATGTACGGAGCTGCCATGCACTGGGACTTGTTCCTGGACCGCAGCAACTCCTGAGGAAGGAGTGAGTTGAACAGGTGAGGAGCAGCGTATTTTCACCATGGAACTCTGGAATCCTGGCAGCAGGCAACCTCACAACCCCCATGGACACTTCAGCTGGCAGGGAGAGCAATTTAGACAGATGGTAGGAGCAGGACTCCAGGCTTTGGAGAGTCCAGAGGGCCTGGTTTGGAAACACCTGCAGTGGAGCATGGCCAAGGATGGATAAGTCCCAAAGGTCGCTATATTTCTCTAGGAGACTTTCACCTTAAGGGGACTGTCGAAGCTGGAAAGAGCAGGAGAGTCTTGTATGTAAGATGGGGCCAGTGTAACCTGAGTACCCGTCTATTGTCCTCCCCCAGGGTCTAAGCTTGGCCATGCCTGCCTGTAGTGCAGCCTCAGATGCCCAATCAGGGTGCTTCCAAAAGGCCTTAATTATAGCTCCTTAACTGGCAGACCATAACTGACCATGGCAGAGCTCCACCAGAGTGTCCTCCACCACCACACACCAGCCTACCTGCATCCTCTCCACCACTGCAGCTTCACCTGCACTACGCTTCCAGCACACTATCATCCACAGCCACCCACCAACTGCTTTGCCAGTGCATGTGCATGCAAATAAACCTCACCTCCTCTCCTCTGCATGCGCACACCCCACCATGCCTATCCTGCAGTTTTGAGCACACTCTGTGAACCGAGTTGTGCTGCCATTGCTGGTGCAAACATGCACACAAACGTTGGCAACCAAGCCTCAGCCATGCAGCCACCAATGCCAATGTGAACATATGCATGAAGGCTGAAAACCACACCCCCTGTGCTGCCAATATTCCTGCTCCAAACATGCACATGGAGATCAGCAACCCCACACCCACCAGTGTCATGCCTTCACCAACACCACTGCTGGCTACGGCATGCACTTAAATGCAGCAGCCTTGCTCTTGCTGGTATGCCTCCCCAGCCAATGCATGTGTACCCTACTGCACAGCCACTGCTCCTGGCACATACAAATGAGCATAAATCCCACTGCCACCATCCCAACAAAGAACTGTAACCAATGATTCAGGAACACCTTGGAACCTACAGTGAAGAAGGTTCCTAACCTTGAACGGCTAGAGAACAAAGCTGGGGGGCTGACAACAGCCCCCAGAGTTAAAGCATGAAGCTCAGGAGTGCGGAGCTTGCCAAGGCCTTCTAAAATCTTCCAGAAATGGAGCCAATTGACTGAACCCACCTTATACCACAATCAAACACCCAAGAACATCAAAAAAGATAAAAGCAAAAACAAACAAAAAACCTCAACCAAAGTACAGCAACTAAAGATTTAAGGAATATCAGCTCACACAAATAAAAAATAACCAGCACATGAACTATAGCAACTCAAAGAACCAGAGTATCTTCTTACCTCTAAATGACCTCAGTAGTTCCCCAACAATGGTTGTTATCCAGGCTGAAATGGCTGAAATGAAAGAAATATAATTTGGAATAGCGGTAAGAATGAAGATCATTGAGACTTAGCAGAAAGTCAAAACCCAATCCAAGAATTCTAGGAAATACAATAAAACAATAGAGGAAATAAAAGATGATATAGCCATTTAAAAAAATAACTAAGTTTACCTGATATAGCCACCACAAAATCACACAAAATTACATAGACCATTGACAGTATAAAGCCAATGCACAAACAAGTGTGCATAATAACCAGCTAACAACAGGATAACAGGATCTAATCTACACATAGCAATAATAACTTTGAATGTAAATGGGCTAAATGCCCCAATTAAAAGGCACAGACAACCCAATGGTCTTGGTTTGTTAACAAACTCATCTCACATGCAATGACACTTATATGTTCAAAGTAAAAAGACAGAAAAATCTAACAAGAAAATGGAAAATGAAAAAAAAAAAAACAGGAGTTCCTATTCTAATTTCAGACAAAACAGACTTTGAACCAACAGATTTAAAAAAAAGATAAAGGAGAGCATGACATAATGGTAAAGGGTTAAATTCAATAAGAAGACTTAACTATCCTAAATATAGATGCATCCAACACAGGATCACCCAGATTAACAAAGTAAGTTCTTAGAGACCTACAAAGAAACATAAATAACCACACAATAATAGTGTAAGAGTTCAACACCCCATGAACAGTATTAGACAGATCATTGATGCAGACAACTAACAAAGATATTCAAGAAGTGAATATAAACTTGACCAAATAGACCTAATAGACAAATATACAACACTTCACTAAAAAAAATAAAAAACTAGAATATACTTTCTTCTCATCTACACATGGCACATACTCAAAAACTGACCACACAATCAGCCATGAAATCCTCAGCAAATTAAAAAAAAAAAAAAAAAAAAAACTGACAAAAAAAGCTTATCATACCAACCACACTCCTGGACCACAATGCACTAAAAATAGAAATCAACACTAAAATTTCATTTAAAATCGCAGGGAAAATAAATAGTCTATTTCTGATGATTTTTGGGTAAGCAATGAAATCAAGGCAGAAATCAAGAAATTCTTTCAAACTAATGAAAAAAAAAAAAAACCACAACATACCAGAATCTTTAAGACACAGCTAAAGCAGTGTTAAAATGGCAGTTTATAGAGCTAAATACTCACATCACAAAGTAAGAAAAATCTCAGATTTAACAAGCTACATCCCACCTAGAGGAACTAGAGAAACAAAATATACTATAAAGTATCCAGACATGGAGGCTGATAGCACTTTGGAAGGACAGTAGGAGGATTCCTTGTGGCTGAAAATTGAAGGCCCCTGCCTGGGCAACACAGCCCATGAAAGCAGCCAGGAGGGGGTTTCCTAAAAAGCTACAAGTGCAGAGCTGCCCAAGGCCATAGGAACCCATCTCTTGCAACAGCATGACCTGAATGTGAGACATGGAATCAAAAAAGATCATTATGGAGCTTTAAGATCTGACTGCCCCACTGGATTCTGGACTTGCATGGGGCCTGTAGCCACTTTGTTTTGGCAAATTTCTCCCATTTGGAATGGTTGTATTTACCAATTGCCTGTGCCACCATTGTATTTAGGAAGTAACTAATTTTCTTTTTTTTAATTTTACAGGCTCATAGGTGGAAAAGACTTGCCTTGTCTTTGATGAGACTTTGGAATGTAGACTTTTGAGTTAATGTTAAAATGAGATAAGGCTTTGGGGGACTGTTGAGAAGTCACGATTATGTTCTGAAATTTGAGGACATGAGATTTGGGAGGGGCCAGGGCAGAATGATATGGTTAGGCTTTGTGTCCTCACCGAAATCTCATCTTGAATTATAATCCCCATAATACCCATGTGTCAAGGGAGAGACAAGGTGGAGGTAATTCGATCATGGGAGGGGTTTGTTCTCATGATAGTGAGGTCTCACAAGCTCTGATGGTTTTAGAAATGTCTGGTAGTTCCGCCTGTGTTCATTCTCCTTCCTGTCACCTTGCGAAGAAGGTGCCTTGCTTCCCCTTTGCCTTCCACCATGATTGTAACTTTCCTGAGGCCTCCCCAGCCATGCTGGCCTGTGAGTCAATTAAACTTCTTTCCTTTATAAATTTCCCAGTCTCAGGCAGTTCTTTATAGCAGTGTGAAAATGGACTAATACAGGACATGCCTTTTTACCTCATTCTATAAGGCCAGCATCATTGTGATATCAAAACCTCACACAGACATAACAAAATAAGAAAACTTCTGGCCAATACCCTTGATGAACGTAGACACAAAAACCCTCAGCAAAATGCTAGCAAACAGAATCCAGCAACACATTAAAAAGCTAATCCACCACAATCAAGTAGGCTTTCCTTATGAGATGCAAGGTTAGTTCAACATACACAAATCAACAAATGTGACTCATCACATAAATAAAAACCAAAACCACATGATCATCTCAATAGAACAAAAAGGCTTTTGATAAAATTCAACATCCCTTCATATTAAAAACCCTCAACAAACTAGGCATTGAGGGAACATACTTCAAAATAATAAGAGTCATCTATGAAAAACCTACAGTCAACATCATACTGAATGGGCCAAAGCTGGAAGAATTTCTTTACAAATCTGGAAAAAGACAATGATGTCCTCTCTCACCACTCCCATTCAATATAGTACTGGAAGTCCTAGCTAGACAATTGGGCAAAACAACAACAACAAAAAAGGTATCTAAATAGGAAGATGAGAAGTCAAAAAATCTCTATTTGCAAACAATATGACTCTATGCCTAGACAATCCCAGGGTCTCTGCCCATAAGTTCCTTGATCTGATAAATAACTTCAGGAAAGTTTCAGGATACAAAATTAATGTACATCATCTAAGCTGAGAGCCAAACGAAGAACACAATCCTATACACAATAGCCACAAAAGGAATAAAATACCTAGGACTACAGCTAACCAGAAAGGTGAAAGGTTTCTACAATGAGAATTACAAAATACTACCCAAAGAAATCAGGAGATGATACCAAAAAATGAAAACAACATTCCATGATCATAGATAGAATAAATATTGTTAACATGGCTATACTGTCCAAAGCAATTTACATTCAATGCTATTCCTGTCAAACTACCAATGACATTCTTCAAAGAATTTTTTAAAAACTATTTTAAGGGCCGGGTGCGGTGGCTCATGCCTGTAATCCCAGCACTTTGGGAGGCTGAGGCAGGCGGGTCAACTGAGGTCAAGAGTTTGAGACCAACCTGACCAATGTGGAGAAACCCCGTCTCTACCAAAAATACAAAAATTGACCAGGCGTGGTGGCACATGCCTGTAATCCCAGCTACTCAGGGGGCTGAGGCAGGAGAATCGCTTGAACCCAGGAGGCGGAGGTTGTGGTGAGCTGAGATCGTGCCACTGCACTCCAGCCTAGGCAACAAGAGTGAGACTCCATGTCAAAAAAAAAACTATTTTAAAATTAATATGGAACGAAAAAAGAGCCCGAGTAGAAGCAAGGCAATCCTAAGCAAAAAGCACAAACCTGGAAGCACAACATTACCTGATTTCAAACTACACTACAGAGCTACAGTAACCAAAACATCATGGTACTGGTACAAAAACAGACACACAGGCCAATGGAACAGAATAGATAACTAAGAAATAAGATCAGCCATCTACAACCATCTGATCTTCAGCAAACCTGACAAAAGCAAGCAATGGGGAAAGGATCACCTATTCAATAAATGGTGCTGAGATAACTAGCCATATGCAGCAGACTGAAACTGGGCCCCTTCCTACACCATATACAAAGGTCAACTCAAGATAAATTAAAGACTTAAATGTAAAACCTAAAACTATAAAAACCACGGAAGATAATCTAGGAAATACATTTCTGGACACAGGGCCTGGCAAACATTTCATGAAGAAAATGCCAAAAGCAATGGCAACAAAACCAAAAATTGATAAGTGGGATCTAATTAAATTAAAGAGGTTTTGCATAGCAAAAAAACAAACAAACAAACGAAAAACCTTTCAACATAGTAAACAGACAACCTACAGAATAGAATATATTTACAAACTATGCATGTGACAAAATCTAATATCCAGAATCTATAAGGAACTTAAACAAATCAACAAGCAAAAGAAAAACAAGTGCATTAAAAATAGGCAAAGGATATGAACAGACACTTCTCAAAAGAAGATATACACATGGCCAACAAGTATATGAGAAAATACTCAACATCACTAATCTTTAGAGAGATGCAAATTAAATACACAAAGAAATGCCATCTCACACCAGTCAGAATGGCTATTACTAAAAAGTAAAAAGAAAAAAACAATTCTGGCAATATTGAAAAGAAAAGGAAACACTTATACTCTGCTGGTGGGAATGTAAATTAGCTCAGCCATTGTGGAAAGAAATTGAGTTCTCAAAGAAGTCTAAACAGAATTACCATGCTACCCAGCAATCTCATTATTGGGTATATCCTCAAAGGAATATAAATCATCCTACCATAAAGCCTCATGCATACGGATGTTCATCACAGTACCCTTAACAATAGCAAAGATATAAAATCAACCTTAATGCCCATCAATGACAGACTGCATGGAATACTACATAGCCATAAAAAGAACAAGATCATGTCCTTTGCAGCAACATGGATGGAGAGGGAGGCCATTGTCCTTTGTGAACTAATACAGGAACAGAAAACCAAATACCACATGTTCTCACTTCTAAGTGGGAGCTAAACATTGAGTAAACATGGACACAAAGAAGGGAATAACAGACACTGGGCCTAATTGACGGTGAGGGTTTTAGAAAGGTAAGGATCAAAAACTACCTAGCGGGTACTATGTTTATTACTTTGGTGACAAAACAATCTGTACAGCAAATTCCCATGACATGCAATTTACATATATAACAAACTTGCACAGATAGCATTAAACCCAAGATACAAGTTTTAAAAAACACAACGAAATATCATATACCTCTAATTACAAGGGATATTATAAAAAAGACAAAAAAATCAGAAATCCTGGCAAGGACATAGAGAAAATTGAACTCTTACAGTGCTGGTCAGAATGTAAACTATTACAACCATTATGAAAAACAGTTTGGAGGGTTCTACAACTCTAAAGATAGAACTACCATAAAACTACAGCAATCCAACTACTCAGTATTTACCTGAAAAATAGCCAATCAGTATATCAAAAGGATACCTACATCTGCATAGTTATTGCAGCACTGTTCACAACAGTCAAGATATGGAATCAACCTAAGTGTACATCAATTGATGAATTGAAAAAGAAAATACAGAATATAAGGCTGGGTGCGGTGGCTCACATCTGTAATCCCAGCACTTTGGGAAGCTGAGGTGGGTGGATCACTTGAGGTTAGGAGATTGAGACCAGCCTGGCCAACATGGCAAAACACCATCTCTACTAAAAATACAAAAATTAGCTGGGTGTGGTGGCGTATGTCTGTAATCCCAGCTACTGAAGAGGTTCAAGCAGGAGAATCACTTGAACCTGAGAGGGGGAGCTTGCAGCAAGCCAAGATTGTACCACTGCACTCCAGCCTGAGCGACAGAGCAAGACTCTGTCTCAAAAAAAAAAAAAAAGAAAGAAAAGAAAAATAAAATATGAAATATATATACACAATGGAATACTCTTCAGCCATAAAAAGGATAAAATCCTGTCATCTGCAATAACATGGGTGGAACTGCAGGTCATTATTTTACATAAAATATGCCAGACACAGAAAGACAAATATTGTATGCTGTCACTCATATGTTGGGGCTGAAAACTAAAAGTTGATTTCATGAAGGTAGAGAGTAGAATGATAGTTTCCAGAAGCTGCAAAGGCTGTTGGAGTGAGTGATAAAGAGAGGTTGTTTAATGGGTACAAACATTCATAGATGGAATAAGTTCTAGTGTATAGCAGCACAATAGGGTGACTATAGTTAACAGCAATACACTGTATATTCCAAAATATCTAGGAGATTTAAAATGTTACCAACACAATAAGGAAATGATAAATGTCTGAAGTAATAGATGTGCTAAATTTAATAATTTAATCATTAAATATTGTATGCATGTGTCAAATGTCACATATACCCAATATATATGCATAACATTATGCACAAATAAAAAAAGAAAAAATAATCTTTCTGAGAAGGGTCCTATAAACCACCAGACTCTCAAAATAATATACAGCACAAAAAGGTTAAGAATATGTTATAAAGACATTCTTGCACATATTTATCTGGAGAAATGTACATTTAATAATACGTTTATTTATTTGACAAAAATTGTAGGTTGGGTGCGGTGGCTCATGCCTGTAATCCCAACATTTTGGGAGGCTGAGGCGGGAGGATCACTTGAGCCCAAGGGTTTGAGACCAGCCTGGACAACATGGTGAAACCCAGTCTCTACAAAAAACAGAAATTAGCCAGGCATGGTGGTGTGCACATGTAGTCCCAGCTACTCAGGGGGCTGAAGCAGGAGGATTGCTTGAGCCTGGGAGTTCAAGGCTACAGTGAGCCAATTTCATGCCACTGCATTCCAGCCTAAGTGACAGAGTGAGACCCTGTCTCAAAAAAAAAAAAAGAAAAAAATTATATGTATTTATCATATACAACATAACTTTTTGAAATATGTAAACACTGTGGAATGGCTAAAAAGAGCTGATTAACATAAACATTGCCTCATACTCCTATCATTTTTTTATGGTAAGATCATAAAATCTTCTCTCTTAGTGATTTCCAAAAATATAATACATTGCTATTTTCTATAGTCACCATATTGTACAATAGATATATTAAACAGTATTCTTCCTACCTAAATGAAATTTTGTATCCTTTTAGTAACTTCTCCTCAATCCTCTTGTCTGACTCTAGCTCCTGGTAACCACCATTCTACACTATACTTCAGTGAGTTCAACTTCTTTAGATTCCATGTATAAGTGAGATCATGTTCACTTAACATAATGTCCTCCAGTTTCATCCATACTATCACAAATGACAGAATTTTATTCTTTTTTAAGGCTGAATAATATTCCATTGTGTATATACACCACATTTTCTTTAACCATTCATCTACTAATGGATACTTAGATTAATTGCATATCTTGGCTATTGTAGCTAATGCTGCAATAAACATGGGAGTGCAGATGTTTTTTCAGCATAAATTTCCTTTTCTTGCATACATATAAGTACATATCTCCAAAAAATGAAATTGGAGATTTATGTAAAAATATATATATCAAAAAATAAAATTGGAAATAAATAAATATATATAAATATATAAATAAATAAATATATAAATATATATACATAAATATATATATTTATTTTTTCCAATTTTACTACAAATTATATACAAATATATATATATTTATTTCCAATTTTACTACAAATGTGTGTAGTAACATGCTGGATCATAAACAATTCTATTTTAATTTTTTGAGAAATCTCCATACTGTTTTTCTTAATACCTGTACTAATTTACATTCCCACCAACAGGGAACAAGGGTTCCCTTTTCTCTACATCCTCATTAATACTTGCTGTCTTTTGTCTTTTTGATAAAAGCCATTCTAATAGGTATGTGTTAATAGCTCATTGTGGTTTTAATTTGCATTTCTCTGATAAGTAGTGCTAGTGCACATTTTTTAACAATAGCATTATACGGAATAGTAAAGATTTGGAAACAATCTAATATCCATCAACAGGAAAATAAATTTTTAAAATGTCACATAATTGTATACCAGAGGAATTAATTAGATTTAAATATATTAAGATTGTTCAATTTCAAAAAAAAAAATCTGAATGAAAAAAGATGCAGGACAATATGTACAATATATTTATGCAGCTTAAGAATATGCACATGGAGCTATATTATTTCTTGTGCATCTGTATCTAGGTATGTAAAATAATGAAAAAATTGACTAAGTAAAAAATTTATTCCAATCTACAGCAATGACTTGCACTTGGGTGCTGGGGGTGCTAAAGTGGGGAATAATATATTACTGGATAATTAGTTATTTCCTAAATAATCTCACATTTTCTAACATCTATTCCTTTGTCTTTCTCGTTTCTTTCCCCTGGAATATTTTATGATTCCCCTTGTCAAATGCCTATATCTGTTCCTCAAAGTCTAGCTCAAATGTCATTTTCCTCATAAGACCTTCCCTGATTTTTAAGAAATCAGAGTTCTCTGAACTCTCCCACCACAATTTGCATCTTAATGGTATATACTCTTACTGCTCCTAGGTGACAGAGCAGTGAGGTAGCAGGAGAGGCAGTGGTGGGGAAAGGAAGGTGTAAGTTTAAGCACAGTTTAAGCAATTGTCAACCTTGAAATTTTTGTTTTTTAATACCAGCTGGAGAAACAACCTCCGTTTCTCCTTTCTACTTCCTTTATCCTTCATCACTCATTTCTTAAACACCAGCAATATATCTTCTCCCTTACAAAGGCACAAAGGCTTTCAAGAGACATCTGAGGGGCTGTGACTGAAGAAGGTCCAAAGAAAGATAATAATGAAAGGTATAGGCCAGGTGCGGTGGCTTATGCCTGTAACTGAGCACTTTGGGAGGCCGAAGCAGGCGGATCACTTGAGGTCAGGAGTTCAAGACCAGCCTGGCCAACATGGTGAAACCCTGTCTCTACTAAAAATACAAAATTTAGCTGGGTGTGGTGGTGTGCACCTGTAATCCTAGCTACTCAGGAGGCTGAGGCAGGAGAATTGCTTGAACCTGGGAGGCAGAAGTTGCAGTGAGCCAAGACCATGCCACTGCATTCCAGCCTGGATGACAGAGCAAAACTCAGTCTCTAATAGTAATAATAATAATAATAATAGAGATAAAGGTATAGGGAAGCTCCCATTAAGGCATCATTCTGGGCTGGCAGTCATTAATTTAACCCTGGAGCAAAGTGGGTGACTTTTATTTGTGGACTAGCATACAAATATTCCCATGGAAATCTCCGGGTATGCTGACAAGTTGTCAGTCATACCATAAATGCTTTGCAACTTTTCTTCAATACCTAACCTCATGATTATGCTATTATCTTCTATTTTGTCCTCCAGATTCACTCCTCAACCTTCTCCACTCTACTTTGTGTCCCTGAAGGCTAGTTTTTATGTATTCCATTAATGGGCTCCCCTCTTCTCTGGCTTTTGTTTGGGGTTTGGGCAACAAGAAGTGCCCGCAAGACTTTGAAATGAGAGAAGACAGCATGATTTAATTACTTCTCTCTCCAAGCTTCCACCCTACAGTAACTGTGGGCTGGCTGTTTCCTTCAACCACAGATCATAGCTTCTGTCAAGTGGCTCTCTCTAATAGCTATAGATACTCATATAAAGTTCCAGAAATTATTTCCTACTTGCACCTCTTCAGTCTAGGGGTACTAAAAGCACCTGTCATTACCATACCTAGAGTAGTACACTATTTTTGTGGTTTTCCTATTCTTTGCTCACAACTTTGTAGGTAGTTCCAGTATTAAACTTGCCCCCAGTTACTCAATGGTATCTGTTTGCTTCTGGAACCCTGACTGATAAAACCGTTACCATCATTACAATTCAAATAATAACGACCAACATCTGTTGAGCAGGTACTGCGCGTGAGGCTTAATTACAAACACTTGACATGTATTGACTCATTTAACCGTCACAAAACCTCTATGTGGTAAATACCTTTCTTTTCTACAAATCACTTCACTCTTTCTTTCTTCGTTTCTGTTCCAGATATTTTCCTCTCCCTTTAGCTGTCAAAAGAAACTGGAGCTTCATTTCCTGCTGTAGTTTAAAGGGGAAGTAAGGAATAAGCCCCAAATTTCATCATGGCTTGCAAAAATAATAATAAGGGTAACAGAAAGGACATGATTTGGTTTATACATTCAGAGCAAGATAATCAAAGAATGGATAGAAAAACTATGCAAGGTAATTGTATAAAGTTGATGAATAACATAAGATACACTGTTCCTCACTTTCTGTCACAGGGAATGATTTTCAGGCTACAAAGAATAAAGAGGAAAAAGAGGTAAAACACATTTTAAGATGATGGAAAAGCCCATGAGGAGCAAACCAATAGTAAGAAATCACACAGATCTGTTTTAAACAGTTGTTAAAATCAGCCATCAGGAATAAGGGTAAAAAGAAGAGGACAAGAAAATAGGCCATAGATGCAAATCAGTAATATCTAATTTCAAATGAGGCATTTTATCACCTTGTCCAGTAATTTTTCAATGACACCACATGGCCATGCAATAGTTTTGTTTATCATATATAGTGCTAAATTTTTCTTTAGTTGTTTCATGTGTGTTTTTGTTCTCTCACTAAACGGAAGAGGTCCATTCTCTTTTTTTTCAATCCCACTGGTCTAAGCACTCTTGATCAAAATCCTTCAAAAGCTTCTCAATGATTTTTAAATAAAAGTTCAGACTTTTTTTTTTTTTTTTTTTGACAGAGTCTTGCTCTGTTGCCCAAGCTGGGGTCCAGTGACGGGATCTTGGCTCACTGCAACCTCTGCCTCCCGGGTTCAAGCAATTCTGTCTTAGCCTCCCAAGTAGCTGGGACTATGGGCACACGTCATGATGCGTGGCTAATTTTTTTGTATTTTTAGTAGAGATGGGGTTTCACCATATTGGTCAGGCTGGTCTCGAGCTCTTGACCTCAGATCATCCGCCCACCTGGGCCCCCACAAAGTGCGGGGATTACAGGTGTAAGCCACTGCCTCCGGCCAAAGTTCAGACGTTTTACAAAAGACTTTCATAGTCAGGGACAGAGAGGAAGGAAGAATGAAATGATTTTAGTGAAAGCTAAAAGTGAATAATGTTTTTTCTTTCAGTTATTCCTACTTTTTCAACTTTTTGTATCACTATCTCCTTCACTCATTTTATTCCAGCTACATTGTTCCTTTTGTAGTGTTGGATATTTTGCATTCCTTTAAACATTAAGTACTTTGTACTTGTTAATCTCTTTGGTATGCTCAGCAAAAAAGACAGTTAGATACCTGAAAATAAAGCTTTGCTTAATTAGACTGATAGCCATATGGAGTCTTCAAAGCTATGGGAGTGAAAACAATTGAGGCTGTTTACTGGGCTAAAATGCAGTTTATATGACTAGCATAGCAACTTACAGCATTACATATATAGCATTTACCTATATATTCACTCATCTAATCATTCAGCAATTCTTTATCGAGTGACTATTCTTTAACAGAACCCATAGATGCTTAAGGATACCTATTCATTGATTCAACTACTTCTTTCTGAGTGTCAATCATGGGCTAGAAACAATGCTGGATACTTTGATGAATGAAAGAAAAAAAAATGGTCCCTGCTGTAATGAAATTCACAGTCTACTGGGGGAAGGTAGACACTTAAAAATAAAACACCATAAATTGATTAATTACAATTTTCTGTGTAGAAGTACAAAGTGTGATGAGTGTGAATGAGGGGTTTAAAAATGTTTCACTAAGGAAATATCTACTGAGTAAAAAACAGAACAGTGTGTAGAAATTGAAAAAAGAAGGGAGGTTCAGGGGTTGGTAAAGAGAATAACAGGCAAAGAGAATGATAAGTGCAAAGGCCTTGATATGTAAAGAAATGTAAAATGTCCAGCTACTTTGAGGATCACTGTGACTGAAATAAAGCAAGTAGAAGACAGAGTGATAGAAGACGAACTTGGAGGGTAGGAATAATTGAAAGAAAAAACATTCTTCAGTTTTAGCTTTCTCAAATCACTTCATCTCTCTTTCCTTCCACTTTGTCCCTGATCATACAGATTATTTAGACGAGGGCCTTCATAAAAAGTCTGGACTTCATTCTAAAAACATTGGGAAGTTTTAAAAGGATTCTGTTTAAGGGGTGAGATGATCTGATACCTAATTTGAAAAGATCACACTGGCTACTACATGAAAATGGGTTGCAGGAGTGCATTTCAGGAGGTTAGTAAAGAAACCACTAGTGTTTCCATAAGAAAAGAGTGATGAATCTCATCAGATTCCAGGTAGAGAATAAGTACTGACATGTGAGCATTGCGTGATAAGGAAGCTCCTGATGACTTTTGTAAGGGACGTCTTTGTGGAGTTGTGAAGAGCTGAAGCATGACTATAAGGATGAAGAGTGAGTGGAAACTGAGGCAATGTACCCAGTCAATGCATATAACTCTTTTGAGAAATCTGGTTAAGGAAAATATATTTACTTGTTTGCCCATGGGAAAGAAGACTGATTTTATGTTTAAGATGGAAGCAAGTACAGCATGTTTGCTGATAGAAAAGCTTACATAGAGATAGAGAAGTTGAAGATGCAAAAGGGAGAAATAATAACATTTCTAGGAAGGAACCAGTGAGTAGGGTCTAAGGCATAGACCAAGGATTGGCCACAGAAAGAAAGAGGGCCTTCTCCTCCATCATAACAAGATGGAAAAAGGAAAGAATGTGTGCAGATGCAGATACTCCTTTTCCCCACCATTAGGCTGCAAAGGCATGATGAATACATGATTTTAACTAAGCTCATCACATGATTGTGATGCTTTGGACATTTGATTCTGGAGGAAAGTATGCAAAGAAGCAAGAAGAAAAAAGTACACATTGTTTAGGTGTCAGAATCAACAACATCTGATTTCTAAGCACAGCAGTTTTGATGATCCCAATAGCAGTGGTCATTTCCAGAGAAGGTATCAGTGTCCATTGCAGCATTCTAGTATCAGTGGTAGCAAAAACAAGGTCCATATGTCAGATGGCTCCTCTATTGTAAATATGGCTGTGGTGCTTGGTTCTTGCCTATTTATTCCGTCTGTTTCACTAAACTTCCAAGCAATTCTAGCAATTACTCACTGCCCTTTTCACAAATTCCTCATCTGCTAAAGTGAGACAGAACTGGTTTCAGTGGCTTGAAACCAAAGAAACTGACTGATACATACATGAGAAAGAAACAATGTCTTTTTTTTAAAGTAAGGTGTCAATTGAGATAGAAATAATACAAAAAAAACCAATAAAATGGAAAGTTGCTCCTTTGAAAAAATAAATAAAATTGATATGTAACTAGCTAGATTAACAAAAAAGAGAATATTCAAATAATTATAATCAGAATAAAAATAAAGACATTATAACTAATATTGGGGAAATACGACAGATCATCTGAGACTACTATGAACATATCTGTGAATACAAACTAGAAAATCTAGAGAAAATGGATAAATTACTGGAAACGTACAAACTCCCAAGCTTGAATCAGGGAGAAACATAAATCCTGCATAGACCAATAATGAGTAGTTAGATTGAATCAGTAACTAAAAAAAAATCCCCCTCCCCCCCAAAAAAAGCACAGGACCAGATGTACTCACAGCTGAATTCTACAAGATATTTGAAGAACTGGTACCAATTCTACTGAAACAATTCCAAACGGTCAAGGAGAGAATCCTCTCTGACTAATATTATGAAGCAAGTATCACCCTAATACCAAGGCAGGATAGGACACACACACACACACAAAAGAACTACAGACCAGGCTGGTCTGAGTGCAGTGGTGTTTACAACTAATTGATCACAACCAGTTACAGATCTCTTTGTTCCTTCTCCACTCCCACCGCTTCACTTGACTAGTGAAGACTACTTTTAAAAGTAAAATAAATAAATAAACTACAGACCAATATGCCTGATGAACGTAAATGAAAAAATCCTCAACAGAATGCTAGCAAACCAAATCCAACAGCACATCAAAAAAATAATTCACCATGATCAAGTGGATTTCATCCTATAGATACAGGGATGTTTCAACACATTCAAGTCAATAAATATGATTAACCACAAAAAAGAGGATTAAAAACAAAAAGCCTATGATCATCCTGGTAGATGCAGAAAAAGCAACTGACAAAATCCAGCATCGCTTCATGACTTAGATCCTCAACAAACTAGATATAGCAGGAATGTACCTCAAAATCATAAAGGCCATGTATAACAAACCCACAGCCGACATTATACTGAATATGGAAAAGTTGAAAGTATTCCCCTCCAGAACTGAGACAAGACAAGAAAGTCCACTTTCACCATTTCTGTTCAACATAGTACTGAAGATTCTAGCCAGAGCAATCAGGCAAAAGAATAAAAGGCATCCAAATAGAAAATGAAGAAGTGGAACTATTTTTGTTTGCCAATGATACGATCTTATACCTGGAGAGCAACAAAGATTATCACAATTCAAGAGAAAGTTAAAATTGAATCCAAAAGACTCTTAAAGATCCAGTAAAACAATACAAGAGCTGAAAAATGGAATAGCTATTTTCAGAACCAAATTGATCTGATAGACCTGAAAAACTCACTACAAGAATTCGTAATACAATCAGAAGTAATAACAGCAGAATAGACCAAGCCCAGAAAAGAAACCCAGACTTCGAAGACAGGCTCTTCAAATCAACTCAAGCAGACAAAAATAAAGAAAAAATAATTTTAAAAAACACGAACAAAATCAAAAGAGACCAAATTATAACTCATTGGTATCCCTGAAAGAGAGGAAGAGCAATCAACTTACAAAAAAAATTTGAGAATATTGTCCGTGAAAGTTTCTGGAACTTACTAGAGAGAGCAGCATTCAAATTCAGAAAATTCAGAAAAACCCTCCAAGATACTATGCAGGATCATTAAGACTCAGTTATGATTCTCCAAGGTCAACATGAAAGAAAAAAATATTAAAGGCAGCTAGAGAGAAGTCACCTTCACAGGGAATCTTTTACAATAACAGTGGAAGTTTCAGCAGAAATCCTACAAGCCAGAAAACATTGGGGTCTATATTAGGCATTCTTAATGAAAGGAAATACAAATTAAGAATTGCATATCCTGCCAAACTAAGCTTCATAAATGAGGGGAAATAAAATTTTATTCAGACAAGCGAATAATAAGGAAATTTGTTACTACTAGACATAGTTTACAAGAGGTCCATGAGGAAGTGCTAACCACAGAAACAATAAACAATTACTGGCCACCACAAAAACACATGTAAGTACATAGACCAATAACACTATAAAGCATCTATACAATCAAGTCTACATGAGAACCAACTAACATGAAGACAGGATCAAATTTGCACATTTCAACACTAGCTTTGAATATCAATAGGTTAAATGTTCCAACTCAAAGGCAGGGAGTACCATCTTGGATAAAGCAAGCAAGACGTAAGTGCATGCTATAATCACAGAACTCGTCTAACACACAATGACGCACATAGACTCAAAGTAAAGAGAAAGTTGAAGATCTATCAAGAAGAAAAAAGCAGAAGTTGCTATTCTTATTTCAAATAAAACAGGCCTTAAAGCAAGAAGGATTTTTTAAAAAGACAAAAAAAGGGCATTACATAACGGTAAAGGGTTCCATTCAATAAGACTTAACTATCCTAAATATATATGCACCCAACACTGGAGCACTCAGATGCACAAAACAAGTTATTGGAGACCTATGAAGAGTCATATGTAAACACATTAATAGTGGGAGACTCCTTTAACAGTATTAGATCATTGAGGTAGAAAGCTAACAAAGATATTCAGGAAATAAATTCAACATCTGTCCAAATGAACCTGACAGACTTTAATAGAACACTGGACTAACAGCAGAATATACATTATTTTCATCTAGACATGGTACATAGTCTAAAATTAACCACACAATGAGCCATAAAGCAATTCTTAACACATTCAAAAACCCAAAATCATACCAACTACACTCTCAGACCACAGCATATTAAACATAGAAATCGATACCAAGATCTCTCAAAACCATACGATTACAGTGAAATTAAACAACATGCGCCTGGATAATGTTTGGGTAAACATGAAATTAAGGCAGAAATCAAAGCATCCTTTGAAACTAATAAAACCAAAGAGAAAACATATGAGAATCTCTGGGACGCAGAGCAGTGTTGAGAGGAAAATTTACAGCTCAAAACATCCCCATCCAAAAGTTAGAAAAATCTGAACAAACTAACATCACAAATAGAGGAACTAGGAAAATAAGACCAAACCAATCCCTAAGCCAGCAGAAGAAAAAAATAACAAAAATCACAGCTAACCTGAACAAAATTTATATGTTAAAGCCATACACACAATCAACAAAATGAAAAGTTATTTTTTGAAATAATGAGTGAGATTGATAGACCACTAGTTAGACTGATAAAGAAAAAAGAAGATCCAAATAAATATGATCAGAAATGACAAAGGAGACATTATCACCAATGCTACAGATATATTAAAAAAAAAACCCTCAAGTCTGTTAAGAACATCTCTATAAACACAAATTAGAAAACCTAGATGAAATGGATAAATTTCTGGGAATATACAACCTCCCAAGATTGAACCAGGAAGAATTTGAAACAGAGAACAGACCAGGAATGAGTTCTGAAATTGAATGAGTGATTTAAGAAACAAACAAAAAACCTACCAACCAGAAAAAGCCCTGAACCATAAAGATTTACAGCCAAATTTTACATATAAATGTTTACATATAAACAAAAGTTGATCCCAGTCTTTCAGAAACTATCCCAAAAATTTGAGGAGGAAAGACTCCTCTCTACTACATTCTATAAGGCCAGCATCATTGGGATACCAGAACCTCGCGTTGACACAATGAGGTAAGAAAATTTCAGGCCAATATCCCTGGTAAACATACATGCAAAAATCTTCAACAAAATACTAGCAATCCACATCCAACAACAAAACAAAAAGTTAATCCACCACGATCAAGTGGATCCTTTTTATTCCCAGAATGCAAGTTTGGCTCAACATATGCCAATCAATAAATGTTATTCATATATGTAAAAAAAATTAAAAACTATATGATCATCTCAATAGACATAAAAAATGCTTTCAAAAAAATTCAACATCCATTTATGTTAGAAACCCTCAACAAACTAAGCACTGAAGGAACATATTTCAAAATAATAACACCAATCAATGACAAACTCACAGCCAACATCATACTGAATGGGTCAAAGCTTAAAGCATTCCTCTAAAAAACCAGAACAAGACAAGGATGCCAACTCTCATGACTCTTATTCAACATAGTACTGAAAGTGCTAGTCAGAGCAGTTAGTCAAGAGAAAGAAACAAAAGGCAGCCAAATGAGAAGAGAGGAAGTCAAACTATCTCTCTTCTCAGATAATATGATTCTATACCTATAACATACCATAATCTCTGCCCAAAGGCTTACAGATCTTATAAACAACTTCAGCAAAGTTTCAAGATACAAAATGAATGTACAAAAGTCAGTAGCATTTCTATACACCAATAATGTCCATGCTGAAACCAAATCAAGAACCCAAGCCTATTCACAATAGCCACAAAAACAATAAAATAGCTAGGAATACAGCTAAACAGAAAGATGAACGATCTCTACAAAGAGAACTACAGAACACTGCTCAAAGGAATCAGCGATGAAACAAACAATCGGAAAAACATTCCATTATCATAGATAGAAAGAATCAATATTATTAAAATGGTCATATTTCACAAAGCAATTTACAATTTCAATGTTATTTCTATCAAACTACCAATGACATTCTTCACAGAATTAGAAAAAATCTATTCTATAATTCATATGGGAAAAAAAGTATCCCAAATAGTCAAACCAACCCTGTGCATACAGAACAAAACCAGAGGCATCACACTACCTGACTTTAGTGGTACTACAAGGCTACAGTAACCAAAACAGCATGGTACTGATATATAAGAAGGTTCATAGATCAATGGAACAGGTTAGAGATCCCAGAAATAAAGCCACATTCTTACAGTCATCTGCCCTTGGCAAAGTCAACAGTAAGAAGCAATGGAAAAGTGACTGCCTATTCTATAAATGGTAATGAGATAACTGGCTAGACATATGCAAAATATTTAAGTGAACTCTATCTCTTCCCCATATACAAAAATAAAGCTGATGTGGATTGAAGACTTAAATGTAAAACATAAAATTATAAAAACTCTAGGAAAAACCCTAGGAAATATAATTCTGAACATAGGCCATGATAAATATTTCATGACGAAGACTCCAAAATCAATAGCAACAAAAACAGAAATGGACAAATTGGACCTAATTAAATTAAAGAGTTTCTGCAAAGAACAATAAATTATCAAGAGAGTAAACAGAGAAACTACACAATAGAAGAAAATATTTGCAGACTACAGATCCAAAAAAGGTCTAACATCCAGAATCTATAAGGAACTTAAACAAATTAACAAGCAAAAACAAAACAACCACATTAACAAATGAGCAGAAAACATGAACAGACACTTCTCATAAGAAGACATACACGTGGCCAAAAAGCATATGAAAAAATACTCAGCATCACTAATCATTAGAGGAATGCAAATCAAAACTACAATAAGATAACACCTCACACAAGTCAAAATGACAATTATTATAAAGTCAAAAAATAACATATGCTTGTGAGGTTGTAGAGGAAAGGAAACAAATATCCTGCTGGTATTAATATAAATAAGTTTAGCCACCATGGAAAGCAGTGTGGAGAATTCTCAAAAAACTTAAAACGGAACTACCATTTGACCCAGCAGCCTCATTACTAGGTATATACCCAAAGGAATGGAAATCATTCTACCATAAAAATACATACATACACATGCTCATAATAGCAAATACATAGAATCAAGCTGGATGTTCATCAATGGTGGACTAAGTAAAGAAAATGTGGTAAATATATAATATGGAATACTATGCAGGCATTAAAAAAGAACAAACTCATGCCCCTTCTAGCAACTTGGATGGAATTGGAGGACAACATCATAAGCAAATTAAGACAAAACAGAAAACCAGATACTACATGTTATTTCTTATAAGTGGAAGCTATACATTGACTACACACAGATATGATGAAATGAAAAATAGACACCAGGGTTTACTTGAGAGTGAAGGGTGAAAGAAGGTGAAGATCTAAAAACTATGTATCCAGTGCTGTACTCATTACCTGAGTGACAAAATCATGTATACTCAAAACTCCCATGACATCCAATTTACCCATGTATCAATGCTGTACATTAACTCTCTGAACCTAAAATAAAAATTGAAAAAAATCAAATGATCTCATTAAAGTGGGCAAATAACATGAAAAAAACCTTTCTTAAAAGATCTATGAGGCCAAGATGGCCAATTTGAAGCAGCTGCAATCTGCAGCACTCACGGGGAAGAATGAAGCCAAGTGAATTAAACATCTTCAGCTGAAATATCCAGGTTCTCACACTGGGCCTGACTAGGCACAACCTTGTCCATCATGATCAATTAGGCTTCATCCTTGGGATGCAAGGTTGGTTCAACATACACAAATAAAATAAATAAATGTGATTCCTCACATAAACAGAACTAAATAGAAAAACGATATGATTATGATGCAGAATAAACCTTTGATAAAATTCAGCATTCATTCATGTTAAAAACTCAATAAACTAGGTTTTGAAGGAACATATCTAATTAATAAGAGCTATTTATGATGAATCCACAGACAATATCATGCTGAATGGGCAAAAGCTGGAAGCATTCACCTTGAAACTGGCATAAGACAAGAATGCCCTCTCTCACCACTCCTATTCAATATAGTTTTAGCCAAGGCAATCAGGAAGAGAAAGAAACAAAGGGTATTCAAATACAAACAGAGGAAGTCAAATTGTCTGTTTGCAGATGAAGTGATCCTATATCTAAAATAACCCCATTATCTCAGCCCAAAAGCTTCTTAAACTTATAAACAACATCAGCAAGATGTCAGGATACAAAAGCAATATGCAAAAATCACTACCATTCCTATGTTCCGTTTCTGCACCTGGTTCCTCTTTTTCTTAGAAGATAGAATCAGTAATAGTAACATAAATCTTAACGTCTTTGTTCTTTCTTGACAAGTATGAGAAAAGTGCTGACGCATTAGGTCTTCTCCTCACCTCAGCTACTTGAAAGACCTGGGCCCCTATCTCCAAGACACATGATTAAAGTGACCCTATCACTGACCACCATTACCTCACCCTACCTACCCTGCCCCCTGTTTGTACTCAATAAAAGTCAGAGTGTCCAGGCACTCAGGGCCACTGCCAGACTCTGCACTTGGGTTGGCAGTGGACCCCTGGGCCCAAACTATTTTTCTGTTGATCTGTGTCTTGTGTCTTGATTTCCACAGTTTCTCATTTCCACACCAGTAGAGAGGGGCTCACAGGACCCTGTAGGGCTGGACCCTACAGCATAAATGTCTTGTTTTGAGAAGTGTCTGTTCATATCCTTTGCCCACTTTTTGATGAGGTTGTTTTTTTCTTATAACTTTGTTCAAGGTCTTTGTAGATTCTGAATATTAGCCCTTTGTCAGATGGGTAGATTGCAAAAATTTTTCCCATTCTGTTGGTTGCTGGTTTACTCTAATGATAGTTTCTTTTGCTGTGCAGAAGCTCTTTAGTTTAATTAGATCCCATTTGCCTATTTTGGCTTTTGTTGCCATTGCTTTTTGTGTTTTCATCATGAAGTCCTTGTCCATGCCTATGTTCTGAATGGTATTGCTTAGGTTTTCTTCTAGGGTTTTTACGGTGTTAAGTCTTACATTTAAATCTTTAATCCACCTTGAGTTAATTTTTGTATATGGTATAAGAAACGGATCCAGTTTCAGCTTTCTGCATATAGCTAGCCAGTTTTCCCAACACCATTTATTAAATAGAGAATCCTTTCCCCATTACTTGTTTTTGTCAGGTTTGTCAAAAATAAGGTGGTTGTACATGTGTGGCATTATTTCTGAAACCTCTGTTCTGTTCCATTGGTCTATATATCTATTTTGGTACCAGTACCATGCTGTTTTCATTACTGTAGCCTTGTAGTATAGTTTGAAGTAAGGTAATGTGATGCCTCCAGCTTTGTTTTTTGTTTTGTTTTGTTTTGTTTTTTGCTTAGCATTGTCTTGGCTATGAGGGCCCTTTTTTGGTTCCATATGAAATTTAAGGTGTTTTTTTTCTAATTCTGTGAAGAAAGTTAATGGTAGCTTGATGGGGATAGCATTGAATCTATAAATTACTTTGGACAGTATGGCCATTTTCACAATATGGATTCTTCCTAACCACGAGCATGGAATGTTTTTGCATCTGTTCGTGTCCTCTCTTATTTCCTTGAACAGTGGTTTGTAGTTCTCCTTGAAGAGGTCCTTCGTAGATTTCTAAATGTTTTATTCTCTGTAGCAACTGTGAATGGGATTTCCCTCATTATTTGGCTCTTTGTCTGTTATTGGTGTATAGGAATGCTTGTGATTTTTTGTACATTGATTTTATGTTTAAAAAAAAAAACTTTTTGTTTCATTGATCTTTTGTGTTGTTTTCTTCATTTCATTTTCATGCATTTCTGCTCTTTGTTATTTCTATGCTTCTGCTAATTTTCGGTTTGGTTTGCTCCTGCCCTCCTAGTTCTTCAAAATGCATCATTAAATTGTTTATTGAAGTATTTCTTTTTTTTATGTGGTGGCTTATAAACTTCCCTGTTAGGACTGCTCTCACTGCATCCCATTAGTTTAGATATGTCACGATCCATTTTTACTTGTTTCAAAAATATTTTCCATTTCCTTCTTAATTTCTTCTTTGATCTGCTGGTCATTCAGGAGCATAATGTTTAATACCCATGTGTTTGTATAGTTTTCAAAATTGTTCTTTTGATTTCTGCTTTTATTCCATTGTGGTCACAGAAGATTCTTGATATTATTTCAATTTTTTGAATGTTTTAAGACACATTTTGTAGCCTAACATATGCCTTATCCTTGAGAATGAACCAAATGCTAAGGATAAGAATGTTGTTTTGTGGTCTTCAATTTCTTTTTTCTTTCCTTCACGTCTTCCTTTTAGTAAAAGCGATTTTTTTCTTGTAAATATCTGTTAGATACATTTGATCCATAGTGCAGATAAAGTCCAACGTTTCATTGTTGATTTTACGTCTGGAAGGTCTGTTTTAATTTCTTGCTTTTCACTTTTTGTGTATCTACTGTATGTTTTTTGATTTGAGATTACCATAAGGCTTGAAAATACTATCTTAAAACCCATTATTTTAAACTGGTAACAACTTAACACTGATTGCATGAACAAAAAAGCAATAGGAAAACTAATGAAAACTCTACACTGTAACTTCATGTCTCTGCTTCTAAAATTTGTTTTTTTTCCATTTATATCTTACTATACTATGTCTTGAAAAGTTGGCATACGTCATAGTTATTATTTTTGATCATTTCATATTTTTGTCTATTTGAGGTAAGAGTAGTTTATACACTACAATTATAGTGTTATAATATTTTGCATTTTTCTATATACTTATTATTACCAGGAAGTTTTGTACCTTCAGATTATTTCTTAATGCTCACGAATGTCCTTTCCTTTCTGATTGCAATATTCTATCATTTCCTGTAGGATGGTCTGGTTGGTGAAATCCCGCAGCTTTTGTTGGTCTTGGAAAATCTTTATATCTCCTTCATGTATGAAATACATTTTCACTGGCTACAGTATTCTAAGGTAAATTTTTTTCCTGCAGCACTTTAAATACATCATGCCACTCTTTCCTGTCCTGTAAGGATTTTCACTGAAAAGTCTGCTGCCAGAGGTATTGGAGCTCTATTGTATGTTATTTGTTTCTTTTCTCTTCGTGCTTTTAAAACCCTTTCTTTATTCTTGACCTTTGAGAGTTTGATATTAAATGCCTTGAGATAATGTTTGGGCTCAATCTGCTTTGTGATCTACAACCTTCTTGTACTTGGATATTAATATCTTTCCTTAGGTTTGGGAATTTCTTTATTATTATCGCTTTGAATAAACTTTTTATCCACATCTTCTTTATACAGTCTATCATTAATGGGCATTTGGGTTGGTTCTAAGTCTTTGTGACTGTGAACAGTACTGTAATAAACACACATGTGCATGTGTCTTTATAACAGACTGATTTATAATCCTTTGGGTATATATCCAATAATGGGATTGCTGGGTCAAATGATATTTCTAGTTCTAGATCCTTGAGGAATCATCGCACTGTCTTCCACAATGGTTGAACTAATTTACACTCCCACCAACAGTGTAAAAGTGTTTCCTACTTTTCCACATCCTCTCCTGACAAGCAAAAGCTAAGAGATTTTGTCACCACCAGGCTTGCCTTACAAAAGCTCCTAAAGGAAGCAGTAAATATGGAAAGGAAAAACTGGTACCAACCACTGCAAAAACATACTAAATTGTGAAGACTACTGACACTATGAAGAAACTGTATCAACTAACGAGCAAAATAACCAGCTAGCATCATAATGAAAGGATCAAATTCACACATAACAATATTAACCTTAAATGTAAATGGGCTAAATGCCTCAATTAAAAGAAACAGACTGGCAAATTGGATAAAGAGTCAAGATCTAAAATGAACACCCTAATATCACAATTAAAAGAACTAGAGAAGCAAGAGCAAACAAATTCAAAAGCTAGCAGAAGAAAATAAATAACAAAGATCAGGACAGAACTGAAGGAGATAAAGACACAAAAAACTTTTTAAAAAAATCAGTGAATCCAGGAGCTGGTTGTTTGAACACATTAACAAAATAGATAGACCATTGGTCAGACTTACAAAGAAGAAAGAAGAATCA
This sequence comes from Aotus nancymaae, assembly GCF_030222135.1. Lineage (NCBI taxonomy): Eukaryota > Metazoa > Chordata > Mammalia > Primates > Aotidae > Aotus > Aotus nancymaae. Next base: position 4,131,735 of record NW_026988472.1, read on the forward strand.
AATAGACACAATACAAAAGATAAAGGGGCTATCACCACTGATCCCACAGAAATACGAACTACCATCAGAGAACATTATAAACACCACTACTCAAATAAATTAGAAAATCCAGTAGAAATGAATAAATTCCTGGACATAGACACTCTCCCAAGACTAAACCAGGAATTAGTCAAATCTCTGAATAGGCCAATAACAAGTTCTGAAATTGAGGCAGTAATTAACAGCCTACCAATCAAAAAAAAGCCCAGAACCAAATGGATTCACAGTCGAATTCTAGCAGAGGTACAAAGAGGAGCTGGTATCATTCCTTCCGAAACTATTCCAAACAATACAAAAAAGGACCTCCTCCCTAACTCATTTTATGAGGCCAGCATCATCCTGATACAAAAACCTGGCAGAGACACAACAAAACAAGATAATTTCAGGACAATATCCCTGATGAACATTGATGCAAAAATCCTCAATAAAATACTGGCAAACCGAATTCAGCAGCACGTCAAAAAGTTTATCCACCATGATCAAGTCGGCTTCTTCCCTGTGATGCAAGGCTGGTTCAACATATGTAAATCAATAAATGTAATCCATCATATAAACAGAACCAATGACAAAAACCACATGATTATCTCAATAGATGCAGAAAGGACCTTCAACAAAATTCAATACCCCTTCATGCTAAAAACTCTCAATAAACTAGGTATCAGTGAAATGTATTTATGACAAGCCCACAGCCAGTATCATACCACATGTGCAAAGGCTGGAAGCATTTCCTTTGAAAACTGGCACAAGATAAGGATGCCCTCTCTCACCACTCCTATTCAACATAGTATTGGATGTTCTCGCCAGGTCAATCAGGCAAGATAAAGAAATAAAAGGTATTCAAACAGGAAGAGAGGAAGGCCAATTGTCTCTTTTTGTAGATGACATGATTGTCTATTTACAAAACCCCATCGTCTCAGCCCAAAATTTCCTTAACTGATAAGGAACTTCGGCAAAGTCTCAGGATAAAAAAAATCAATGTGCAAAACTCACAAGCATTCCTATATTCCAATAACAGACAGAGAGCCAAATCATGAGTGAACTCATATTCACAATTGCTACAAAGAGAATAAAATGTCTAGGAACAAAACTTAGAAGGTATTTTAAGGACCTCTTCAAGGAGAACTACAAACCACTGCTCAAGGAAATAAGAGAGGACACAAATAGATGGAAAAACATTCCATGTTCATGGATAGGGAGAATCAATATCGTGAAAACAGCTGTACTGTCCCAAGTAATGTATAGATTCAATGCTATCCCCATCAAGCTACCATTGACTTTCTTCACAGAAGTACAAAAAACTACTTTAAATTTTATATGGAACCAAAAAAGAGCTCATATAGCCAAGACAGTCCTAAGCAAAAAAAAGCAAAGCTGGAGGCATCTGCTACCTGACTTTATATTACAAAGTTACAGTAACCAAAACAGTATGGTGCTGGTACCAAAAAAGATATATAGACCAATGGAACAGAACAGAAGCCTCAGAAATAATGCCACATATCTACAATCATCTGATCTTTGACAAACCTGACAAAAACAAGCAATGGGAAAAGAATTCTCTATTTAATAAATGGTGTTGAGAAAACTAGCTAGCCATATGCAAAAAAACCTGAAACTGGATCCCTTCCTTATACCTTATACTCAAGATGAATTAAAGACTTAAAAGTAAGACCTAAAACCATAAAAACCCTAGAAGAAAACCTAAGCAATACCATTCAGGATGTAGGTATGGTCAAAGACTTCATGACTAAACACCAGGAGCAATGACAACAAAAGCCACAATTTATAAATGGGATCTAACTCAACTAAAGAACTTCTGCAAGCAAAAGAAACTATCATCAGATTGAACAGGTAACATACAGAATGGGAGAAAAATTTCTGAAATCTATCCATCTGACAAAGGGCTAATATCAAGAATCTACAAAGAACTTAAACAAATTTATAAGAAAAAAACATCAAAAAGTGGGTGAAGGATATGAACAGACACTTCTCAAAAGAAGACATTTATGCAGCCAACAAACATATGAAAAAAGCTTATCATCACTGGTCATTAGAGAAATGCAAATCAAAACCACATTGAGATACCATATTATGCCAGGTAGAATGGCGATCATTAAAAAGTCAGGAAACAGATGCTGGAAAGGATGCGGAGAAATCGGAATGCTTTTAAACTTGGTGGGAGTGTAAATTAGTTCAACCATTGTGGAAGACAGTGAGGCGATTCCTCAAGGATCTAGAACTAGAATTATCATTTGACCCAGCAATCCCATTATTGGGTATATACCCAAAGGATTATAAATCATTTTACTATAAAGAAACATGCACACGTATGTTTATTACAGCACTGTTTTACATTAGCAAAACTTGCAACCAACCCAAATGCCCATCAATTGACAGACTGGATAAAGAAAATGTAGCACATATACACAATAGAATACAATGCAACCACAAAAAAGTTGATGAAGTCATGTCTTTTGCAGGGACATGGATGAAGCTGGAAACCATCATTCTCAGCAATCTAACACAGGAACAGAGAGCCAAACACTGCATGTTCTCACTCATAAGTGGGAGTTGAACAATGAGAACACATGGACACAGGGAGGGGAACATCACACACCAGGGCCTGCAAGGGTTGGGAGGCTAGGGGATGGGTGGCATTAGGAGAAATACCTAATGTAGATGACAGGTTGATGAATGCAGCAAACCACCATGGCACGTGTATACCTACGTAATAATCCTGCACATTCTTCACATGTATCTCAGAACTTAAATTATAATGAAAAAAAAAAGAAAAGGGAAAGTGGAGAACTCAGCAGAAAATCTAGACAATCTTAACCAAATAGTCAAGTTTAACATCTCCAGTAATAAGTCATATAAATATCATGTACCTCCTAGTATGACGTGATGAGGATACCTCATCATGTGGTATTCTCCCCCAAAATCCATAACTTCAGTCTAATTATAAGAAAACATCAGACAATCTTAAATTGAGTTACATTCTACAAAACAACAGAGCACCAACATTCAAAAAATGTCAAGGTCATAAAAGATGGCAAAACTGTCACAGAACAGAGGGAACTAAGGAGACACGAAGACTAAATACACTGTATTCCATATTGGATTCCAAAAGAGTAAAAGAAGCATTAATGAAAAAACTGAGAAAACTCAAATAAAATATGTAGTTTAGTTAGTTGTATTATATCATATCAATGTTCAAAGTTTTGACAAATGTATCATAGTTAGGAAAGCTGGGTGAAGGATATATACATAGAAACTTTCTGTACTATCCTTTGCAACTTTTCTTAATAAAGACAATCCACAGGCTGGGAAAAATATTTACAACACACATAATCAATAAATAGCATATAAAATATATTAAAAATTCCAAATCAATAACAGAAAAAACAAAAATAACTATAAAAAGGCAAATGAATGAAAAGAGCTTTCAAAGAAAACAAAATGTGAATGACCAATCAACCTTTGAAACAATCCATAATCTTTTAGAAAGGAAATACAAATTAAAGCTATTTATTACCATTTGATACCGCTTAGACTTGAAAATTACTAAGTCTGAAGTCTGATAATTCCAAATAACAGTAGATATAGGGAAACAGAAACTACATTCCTGATGGCTGAGGTGAGGAATGAGGGGGTTGAACTCCAAATTGTAACATCTACACTAGAGAGCCAACCCTGGTAAAGTTGAAAATGTGTATACACTATGACCCAATTCTGCTTCTATATTTCTGCCCTAGAAAAACTCTCACATATGTGTGTAAGGAGAAAGAAACACATACAAGACACTCATTGCAGCACTATTCATGAAAAAGAGAAAGAAAGAAGGACAGAGAGATTTGGATTTTTCATTGTCACAACTGAGGACTTGTTAACTGGCATATAGTGGGTAGAGGCCAGGGATACTGCTAAACATCTTACAATGGACAAGATAGCCCTCCAGAGGAAAACATTATCTGGCTCAATATATCAATAATGCCAAAATTAAGAAATCTTCTATTATCACAAGAGTATTTGTATAATTGTTTTCTAACAAGAGAAAATATTTCCACTGTATTCTAAAACCTCTTTCTGATACTTTTATATTCAAGAAGTGTTGGTTAGACACCATAATTTGTACTTTCATCCTATTTGTCCTACTGTCTGCTTTTGTACTTCAATTTATTCACAATTTTGCACTGGTACTTCTATGGACCTCCTTTCTCTCTAGGAAATTTCATTCCACTTCCTACAACTCACATTTTTCTTAGGTTTGTCTATCTGTATGTCTGAGCATGTGATCTGGCTTTGGAAGCTTTAAGTGAACTATAATTCAAATTTGATTAATTTAATATCTAGTCTCTGTGGCCCTTGAGTTACAAAAAAAAAATGGGCTGCTTAATTATAAAGTACACTCCATGTTCCTAAAATTGAAAAATGCTGTATTTATTCAGAGTCAATTTTTGACAGACTTACTGACTATACTAATAGTAGGCTAAGGATTTGTGTGTGTGTGTACATTCAGAATTTTTATTTTAAAACAAAGAATCAGAGTAACATTAACAATAGAAAATCCATATGGAAATATTCACAATCTGCTCAGTGAGAAATGGGAAAACAACTTCCCTGCCTTACTGCCAGCCTACTGTTTGAGGAGCCAGAAGTTAACGTGCAATTGGAAGTGCACCTTTTCCAGCTAAACCCCACTCCATAGCTATGTACGTTTTTATTCAAAGGCTCCACGACCAGAGGGAACAGTGAGAACTGAGAATCAAAATGCTGTTATTGGCAAGGGTTTGACCAAAGGGTCTGAGATGTATAAGCACCAAGAAGGGAAAGGGAGATCGAGCAACATATGAAAAAGGGGCTGTAGGAATAAACACAGAGAAAATAAGTCAAATAACAAAACACAGAGAAAATAGTACAAAATAACCTACTTCCACCCAGAGCAAAGTGACAGTGCACATACATTCATCCTCTCAAGTGTGGTCTACACTGCACAGTGACTCATACTATCTCAAACGTGGTCTACTGGAAAGATTCAAGTCCACTAAGGGCACTCAGCATAGGACCACAGTGACATGGTAACAGACATACACAAGCATGCTGTGACCTAAAAGCAACAACACACTTTAGATAATAATAGTTCAAAAAAAAAGGCCCCTCCCAGAACTGAGGTTACAAATTCCAAGTTAGCTAGAAACATTATTTGGGGTATTCCTTTAAAGATATGAGTTAAAATAAAACAAAAATCAATACCTAAAATATCCTAAAGAACGAAGTGGAGAAATAAGGAATCTCTACGAAGAACTAATTTTTTTTTTTTTTTTGAGATGAAATTTCACTCTTGTTGCCCAGGTTGGAGTGCAATGGTGCGACCTCAGCTCACCACAACCTCTTCCTCCCAGGTTCAAGTGATTCTCCTGCCTCAGCCTCCTGTGTAGCTGGGATTACAGGCATGCACCATCATGCCTGGCTAATTTTGTATCTTTAGTAGAAACGAGGTTTCTCCATGTTGGTCAGGCTGGTGTCGAACTCTCGACCTCAGGTGATCCACCTGCCTCAGCCTCCCAAAGTGCTGGGATTATAGGCATGAGCCACTGTGCCTGGCCAAGAACCAATTATTTTAGGTTTCTCATTTGGATGGCTCTCCCACCAGATAGGTGGTGGGATTACTTCAAACGTAATGAGTCCACTACAAGTAAGAGTTGTTTGGTCCAGTAAGGGGGAACACGCTTTCTAGAAATAACTTTCCTTTCCCTGGACACCATTCAAAATTAGAACCCATCAACTGCCATTAACTACAATGCCCATATTAGTTAATAATCCTAGATTTCAAGTACTACTACATGTAAACTATTATCTTAAAGATAAAAGTTCCAAAGGAAATCAGTAGCTTTATTACATAGGCATAAGATTTTTATGAGAAATTCAACTTAAGAGTGTCCATCTGAAAGACAGAAATTGTTAAGAAGTAACGTGCAGACCTCAGGTACCACATCATTTACCCTCTAATAATGAACTGCATTTCTCCCTAACTTCTTATTGCACCTTAATCTCTCCAGCATCAAATCTTCTACTCTATAATCTTGTTAAACACCTCTCTCTAACCACAATTTCCTTCTGTTTTTATTATTTGGCAGAATTACACTTAAAGAAATATTTCCACCATAGCACATGAATGCCTATGTAACAAACCTGCACATTCTGCACATGTATCCCAAAACTCAAAGTAAAAAAAAAATTATGTAATTAAACCAGAGGATAAAATAAATAAAACTCAACTTAATTTGTCGTGTAGAGCTGTATAAAAGTGAGGAAGGTGCCCTTACATAAACCCCCTTGGCCTTCCGCACTCATATGTGTAGCTGCTTGGCTAAGGATATTTTTAAAAGGTAACATAGAGTATATTTTAGTTGTAAGCCCTAGATTCTGATCCCAACTGTTAGCCCCATATGCAAAATAAATTATCATATTCTCAACAAATGTGAATGTAAATATATAAGAGAGTGAATGGCAAGTGGGAAAATGAGTGTGTGAGTAAATACACAGACTAGTGTAGTCAGGAAGTCTACTAAAAATTGACTCTGAATAAATATATTTTTGCAATTTTAGAAACATGGAGAGTACTTTATAATTAAGCGGCCCAATTCCTATCTGCAAATACACAGATAGGAAGCCTGGAAAGACAGGGAGATGTTACAGATTTACAAAGACAATCTTGGCTCAGCTCCCTAGTGCCTAGTGCTTTCCTCTAAAGTTTCCTCAGGCTCATAGGATTTGGATAGGAGGCATCCTGAAGGGCATCAGTGTCACAGGTATGCAACATCCTTTATACAATCTATTCTTATCTCTAACTACTCATGCAGTACAATCTGTGCTTCATCCAAACTTGTCTACTCAAGAGGTTACACATTATGACTACTAATAATAGCAAATCTCTACTAAGCATCAGGCCATGTACTAGGCACCAAGAATATGGTGCTAAAATAACTATAAGAGTATAACTGGATTGTCTGTAACACAAAGGATGATGCTTGAGAGAATGAATACCCAATTTTCCATGACATTATTATTACTTATTGCATGTCTGTACCAAAATATCTCATGTACTCCATAAATATATACACCTACTATGTACCCACAATAATTTAAAAAATGTTTTTAAAAGGCAGACATATTTCCTGTCTTCATGAAACTTATAGTCTAGCAGGCTGACTTTGGACCATCCTTGTCCCCACAGAAATTGCCTCTCTCCTTTCTGCCCTTGATAAAATCTCATCTTCAAAATGTAGCTCAAGCATTTCCATCTCCTTGATGTCTTTTCCAACCATTGTGGAAGACAGTGTGGTGATTCCTCAAGGACCTAGAAATTGAAATTCCATTTGACCCAGCAATCCCATTACTGGGTATATATCCAAAGGATTATAAATCGTTCTACTATAAGGACACAAGCACACAAATGTTCATTGCAGCACAGTTTACAATAGCAAAGACCTGGTACCAACCCAAATGCCCATTGATGATAGACTGGACAGGAAAAATATGGCACATATACACCATGGAGTATTATGCAGCCATCAAAAAAGATGAGTTCGCATCCTTTGTAGGGACATGGACGAACCTGGAAACCATCATTCTCAGCAAACTGACACAAGAACACAAAATCAAACACCACATGTTCTCACTCATAGGCGGGTGTTGAACAATGAGAACACATGGACACAGGGAGGGGAGCACTATACACTGGGGTCTGTTGGGGGGGAGTAGGGGGGACAGCGGGGGGGTGGGGAGTTGGGGAAGGATAGCATGGGGATAAATGCCAGATATAGGTGAAGGGGAGGAAGGCAGCAAATCACACTGCCACGTATGCACCTATGCAACAACCTTGCATGTTTTTCACATGTACCCCAAAACCTAAAATGCAATAAAAAAAAAAGAATTGGGCAAAGGAGACAGAGGATCCAAAGTAAGAAACTCATATTTACTTTACTGCAACTTGAACTGACTTTATCAATGAGGAAAGAGAAAGAAAACAATTGCTCCAAGTGAAATTGCTCCAAATGCTCCAGGTGAAATTACTCTTCCTAGGAAGTTGCTTGATTTTGGCTCTGGTTTCTTCCCACTTCACTTTGAAAAAAGTAGGCTCTCACTCTGGAAATAAGCGACTCTTAACTTGAGGAAGTCAGGATAATTCTATTCTATTTATAAAAAGCAAAGCAAATTCCAGAGGAGGCAGCAAGACTTGAGCAGGGAGACTGGATTCCTTTGGAAGAAATCTATCCCAGGAATATTGAAAGTGGATAGTTTCAGCCAGATCAGCTTACTTTGGTATTTTGGAGGGTAGAAGAAGCTTCCCTCTCAACATTGTCTAAGGTTAGCAATCTGTGCATCCCAACCTCTGACAATAGCTCTAAGAAAACCTGGCTGTGAGCAAAACTTCAAATATCAATTGCTACTTCAGTAAGGAGTGTCAGGAAGGGCTCTTTAGAGTCACTGAAAAAAAGTCATTGATAAAAGAAGTGTCCAAATCCTCGGTAGGGAAGCATAAACCTTGGAAAGCTCCTGGGAGTAAGAGGACCCACAAAGGGGAAACACAGTTAATCACTGTCACTATGTCTAGTTCTAAAGCCCAGGCATTAACATTTATAAATGCAACTCTTGCTAATTCTCTAGGCCTGGGCACATTGGTATCAACTGCCCTCCCCATGACTTCCCTCTTTTTCATCCAGGGCTGTTACCCTTTAAGAAGGCACTCACCAGGCCCCACTCACTGGCCTTTAGATCATTATGATGATTAATAAGATAATTTTAAGCGACTGAAGGAAGCCCTGTGGGCTTCAAAGTGCAAAGAGAAAATTGGAGCGGGGTGTTATGGCAATTTTGGCCTCAAATTGCTTTATACCATAATAGAAATAGATTCACCATAGGAAAGGACTAGGCCATTGGGAGCGCAGTGAACCCCATATGTTCCCAAAATAGCAGCAAAACATACCTGGCAAGCATATCAAGAAGACCAGGCCTACAGTGGGCTGAGAAACTTCCAAGAGAACACAAGAAGTTACTACAAAGTGGGTAGGGCCAAAATAATGTTTGGTACAGGGGACACATTTGGAAGTGTCTGTTCTGTACACAGTGACCCCCTTATAACTCCACTTTGATTAGCAAAGGTGTACCAATAGTTTATATTACATGACCCTAGCCTCCTGACCAGATCTGGTTTATCTAGGTATAAGTAGCTGGCTCCAGTCAGATCTATTGGTGTGATATGGGAACTGGAACAAACAAAGCCAGTACCTTTTCATGTGACTGAACTGTAACTTATAAACTCAAGAGATGAGGGAGCTATCTCTTGCTCACTATGTAATATAATTTGCTAAGAGAGAAGGAATAAGGAGATATGCTAAGGGAAGCACGTATAAGACATAGAAAGAAAATCACCTTAGGTTGCTGACAACTTCCCATTTCCAAAACCCAGTCCATTCCTAAATTCCAGTCACATTGCTCTTGTGTTTAAGCTAGCTTCAGCTGGTTTTCACCCTTTGCAACCAAAGGATATTAATGAATAAATAACATGTATAAAGGGGAAGCTGCTGCATCAGCTTGTGGTGTCACCATGAGGCAGTATAGACCCAGTGATGACACATATTTCAAGTTTTTCAAGAAAACTGCAAACATATTTTATGTGAAACCATCTACCTTTTATACACTGGCAATAAATTCAAATTTTGAAAAGAACATGGCTCAAGACAAGTACATCTATGGCCTGAATGTGGCTTGTGAACCCTTGAGTCGTGACCTCGGTGAGCAAAATCTGTCTTACATGTTGCTTCCTTCCTTCTTAGATCTTTCATCTATTTTTATCTTTTTCCTATGTGCCCATTTGTACATTGCATTATACTGCTTAGCAGGACCCACAGTTACTGACTCACTTTGATTCTATTTCCTTTTTTGGTCTTGCTGACTAGTTAGTTTAACATTTCATAATGATTAAAAATGTAGATTGTGCAGCCAAACTATTTACATTCAAATTCAAATTCTAAAAATTATTAGCAGAGTGTTCCCAGTTTCTTTACAGATACTGTCAGAGGTTTGGGGTACTGGAGTTTCCCCATTTATCAAATGGATATAGTAAATTCAATGCTTAGAGTAGTACTTGGTGTATTTATTATTGCATTATTAAAATTATTATTATTGCTTTTACTACTCTGACTAGTCATCATTTCTACCAGTCCAAACTCCCACAAAGTACCAGTCTCATCCATTCTCCCTGATCAGCAATGACTTTTGAATCCTAAGGTTTCTGTCCACCTTCTGGTACCAGTAATTTTTCTGGTCTTTGTTGACTGACCCCCAGTGAAAAAAATCCCTCTAATTTCTCTGTATAGCACTGAAAGCAGCTGTTTATGCAATCTCTAATGTTTTGAATAGTAAAGAATAGCTTTTGGGTACAGTGTTCCTTATATTGTGCCTATAAAAAACAAGAGACTCGGCCAGGTGTGGTGGCTCATGCCTGTAATCCCAGCACTTTTGGAGGCTGAGGCGGGGGGACCACGAGATCAGGAGATCAAGACCATCCTGGCCAACATGATGAAACTCCGTCTCTACTAAAAATACAAAAAAATTAGCCAGGTGTGGGTGGCACGTGCCTGTACTCCCAGCTACTCGGGAGGCTGAGGCAGGAGAATTGCTTAAATCCAGGAGGCAGAGGCTGCAGTGAGCAGAGATCGTGCCATTGCACTCCAGCCTGGGTGACAGAGCAAGGCTCCATCTCAAAAAAAAAAAAAAAAAGACTCTTATTTATGGTTGATTCCTAGGTTCTGCCTAGTGTTCCAGTCTTTTTCCTGCCACCAACTTATGTATTATCAGCCATAATGAAACACTATTTCCTGAACACAGCATATCTCTGGTGTCTGCATTCATTTACATATGATGTTCCTTCCATCTGCAATGCTTTCTTTCTGTATATGCTGACAACTCCAACTTATCCTTCAAGAGTCAAATGTCATCTCCTCTAGCAACTCTTCTCTGACACTCTAACCCCCCAAATCACCCATATATTACTTCCATAGTAATGACTTTCTCACTTGGCAAGTTTGCCAAAACTCCCCTCCTTAAGTTGACTCAAGTTTCCTCTAACCCTCAGTGTCCTTATCTAAAAACTGAGCAAAGTATTGTGAATTATCTTAGTATGGTCCATGGCATATGGTATGTAATCAAGAAATGCTAAATGTTAGCTAGAGTTTTGTCTGTCTCCCAGCTGAGCTGCAGGGCAAGACTGAGGTCTCAGATTTTTGTATTCCCAGGCTGTGTAGCACAAAGCTAACTACATAGAGAGCTCACATGGCATATATATTGAACAAAAAAATGAGATGAATAACTGAATGCTGCTTCCCCATTTCAAAACCATCTGCCTTACATAAGTGGAAATGGTTAATATATATGACCAGGTTTAATTAAACCAAAGCTGCAGATCACATTCAAATTATTATTCTTGTAAAAAAAAAAGTACTCTGAACACCTTTCCATGTTCTCTGTTCATTACATATATATCATGCCATCATTGACCAGCAAAATGTTCCCAGCTCAGGGAGCTATTCCTAAGTCTAGCTTTCTAAGGAACAAAATATAGGCCATCTTAGCATCAGGAGGCATTAGCTAGATAATATTCTTTAAAACTTAGCTATTTCCCTAAGACATTAGGAGAAAGAATTTTAAGCTTGTTGTTTATCCAACAGCTGCTTTTGCTCAGTAAAAAGTTCTCTAAACTCACCCTTTCTCTAACCCTACCCAGTCCTCCAACCCACATTATGTGAATGCTCACTAACATAATGGGTACTGAGGTTCTTCCTGCCTGGAATACCCTTTCCCTTCCACTCTGCATTAATTCCTACGTCTGCTATGACAAAGTGTTGCTTAAACAATGGAAATTTATTGACCCATAGTTCTGGAGGCTGGAAGCATGAAATCAAGGTGTCAGCAGCGCTGGTTCCTTCTGAGGGCTATGCAGGAAGAATCCCTTCTAGGCCTCTCCTTGGGCTGCAGATGGTTGTATTCTCCATGCCTCTTCACATCATATTCCCACTGTGCGACCTCATTTTAACTTTATTACCTCTATAAAGACCCTGTCTCCAAATAGCCACATTCTAAAAAACTAGTAATTAGGACCCCAACATATATTGGAGAACACAATTCAACCCACAGCAAAGGACATACAGATTGGAGGCAGAGAGAACAATAAAGGAGCTATAATAATAAGCTTGGTCACATATAATGAAAAAATAAGCAAAGACAATACAAGTAGGGATAGAGAGGATACAAAGGTTCAAGAAGAAAAATCTAGAAGGTAAATAAAAACGAAGAGTCATAAACGACTGTAGGCTTTAGAGCTTGGTTGACTAGGTCCCTGTCAATCACAAGATCAAAATGGGAGTGAAGGGTTTAATGACATATGAAGGGTTTTAGAAATACTAAGTGTACGGTACTGAGATATCCAGTTAATGAATGAATAATCTAGGGTCAGGAGAAACATTCACTCTGGAGATGCAGACTGTCATGCAGGCAGTCATCAGCATATAAATGGCAGTTAAAACTCAAGTGGACAAGATAACCCAAATAGGATTATAGAGTGGCAAGAGAAGAGAATGAACAAATGGTCAGAGGCAGGTGGAAATTTAAGAAAGAGTATTGTCGTGGAAGACAAGGCAGAGGTTAAATAAGAAAAAAGTGGCTAACAGCCTTAAATGTAGTAGAGTCAAGTAGGCTGAAGATCTAAAGAAAGGGCACTGAATATGACAGATCTTTAACTTTGGCAAGAGCAGTTTCAATGATGCTTTAAATGGAAACTGCACAAAAAAAGAGAGTGGTAATTTAAATGAGTTCTGTCAAAGAAATATTTAGACAAGGGAAAAAATGTGCTTGCAAGCTTTAGATTAGGCAGTATGGCATAATAGGCATAGACTTCGTAGACTTGGGTTCAAATCTCAGCTCTGCCACTTACTAGCTGTCAGCTTGGCCAAGTTGCATGATTTTGCTGTGCCCCAAGTTCCTTAACTGAACAATGAGGAAAATAATAGTATCTACTTAATAGGACTGTTGTGAACATTATATACATTGATACCTATAAAGTGCTCAATAGACCTGGTACAAAGTAGGTCTTCAATATACGTCAGCAATATTAGGTGGATAGGGTTGGCTGAGTGGGAAAATCAAAGAAGAAGAAATTTAAGAAAATCAGAGAGAAGGAAGCCAATTGATGAAACAACTTAGAAAGTACAAGATAGGAAGGATCTCTTACACTTACTAGCTGTATGACCATGGGTAAAGTACTTTCCTGTGCCTCAGTTTTCTCATCTACAAAATAGCAATAATAATAGTGTCTACCTCACAAGATTATTGTGAGGATAAAGTGAAATGATGCATGAAACATACACAGTACTGAAATTAAAGAAAATAATGCATAAAATTTAAAAAGTCATATACTCTAAAACAGTGGTTGTATATTCTGCAGTAGGGAATAGGAATGGGGATTCTGATATGGGATGGGAACAGGCATATTCTTTTTCCACCTTTCACAAATAGGGCATAGTAAGCCTCTGTTACTAACAGAGTGTATTATATTCCTTAGGTGTATTGGGAATGAAAAATTAAATGAGAACATCTAACTTCTAAGGCAGTAGTTCTAAAACTTCAGTGTGCATCCAAGTCACCTGGATGGCTTGTGAACAAAAGATACTGATTGTTTTATCACAATCAGTATGAGTTTCTGAATCAATGCATCTGGGGTGGGGCCTGAAAATTTGCATTTCTAAGAGGTTCCCAGGTGATGCTGATGCTGTTGGTCCACGCACCATACTATGAGAACCTCACTCTAAGCTAGCGGTTCTCAACCTTTACTGCACATCAGAATTGCCTAGGGAGCTCTTTAAAAATCCGTCTTCCAAGCTGTGCCCCAACCAATTACATCAGTATCTCAGAGAAGGGACAAAGTTATCAGTATTTTTTAAATATCCCCAACTGATTCCAGTGTGTGGCCAAGGTTGAGAATTGTTTTAGGGGAAGCTCACCCTAAACCACAAGTTTCCCTTTACATGCACATCTAACATGCACACCTACCTTATCCCTAAAAGGGAGCTGCAAAAATAAGTGGAAATTTCAAGGCCAGAAATGAGTGGAACTTTCAATGTATGGAACAGAGGAGCTAAAATTTTGTATTTGTGTGACTTGTTCTTGTTCTTACTGCATTGTCTTCTTTGGAATTCTTTGGCATTTTTCTTCTTTCTCTCAATTCCCTTCCTCTCACTCTTCTCTCCTTCTGAGTTCCCTGAGACTTATGAGGTGTTTTAAACTTACAGCTCCCACTGGGAAGGACTTGGGGGAAATGCAGTGCATAACTTAAAAGGAATCATGTGTGCCAGCAGGACTGAAAGTTTAAAAAGAGGTTTCCAAGCAAATAATTTTCACAATTTCAAGACAAAGAGCACTACAAAATCTTGTGATATTTTCTTAAAGCAGATGAGACTTTTTCTAGCGCTAATAAATTTATTGTAATATATTTTGTTAGAGTACATTGAAGAGACTTTCCGTGTTTAAGTATAGTTGACCCTTGAAAAACACAGGTTTGAACTGCATGGGTCCACTTATACATAGATTTTCTTCCACCTCTCCCACCCCTGAAAGAGCAAGACCACATCCTTCTCTTTTTCCTTCTCCTCAACCTACTCAACATGAAGATGGCAAGAATGAAGACCTTTATGATGATCCACTTCCACTTAAGGAACAGTAAATATATTTTCGCTTGTTTATGATTTTCTTAACGTTTTCTTTTTTCTAGCTTACTTTATTATAATAACACAACATATAATATGTATAACATACAAAATATATATTAATTAACTGTTTATATTATCAGTAAGGCTTCTGATCAACTGTAGGCTACTAGTAGATAAGTTTTGGGGAATCAAAAGTTATACATGTATTTTCAGCTGTGTGGGGTCAGCACCTCTAACCCCTGTGTTGTACAATGCTCAATGGTAGTTTCAAATGCATTTGAAACCTTCTTCAGATAATTGTTATAAAACAATGGTTAGTATGAAATTAAATTGTATTAATTGACATGAACAAGTTAGCAATAAGTTTACTAAGCTTTTCTTAAAGGAACATTAGATCCCAAATATAAAAACATAATCCATCTTGATTGTATAAGATAAATAATTCAAGATTTATTCTCTTTAATACAATAGAATTTCAAATAGAATGATAGTTGATTATTTCTTTTTTTACAAATGACTTCCTGTCTCATTCAGAATAAAAGCCAAAATCTTCACAAGTTCCTATATGATCTAGCCCCCTCTATTTCACTGACCTTATATCCCACTACTCTTCCTCCTCTCCACTCCAGTGAAACTCATAAGGCCGGTCGCCTTGCCGGGAGCTCGGAAGTGCTCACCTCCTTCCGCGCCTAGAAACTACATCACCATTCCACGCCCAGCACCAAGCTCTGCACTCAGCACCTAGCTCGCCGTTAAAGAACCCCGCCAAAATTTAAAAGAAGCCCTGCCAGAACCTGCCAATAGCATTTTGTCCTGTCCAGGCCCACTCCCCCTGGGCGGCCCGCTCACCGGAAACCCCGCCTACCTGCCAATGGCAGCTTGCCCCCGTCCATGTCCTGCTTCCCTACAACCAAACTCTTCCACTCCCTATAAAGCCCCACGTCTAGGAGGCTGAGGCAGGAGAATTGCCTGAACCCGGGAGGCGGAGGTTGCGGTGAGCCGAGATCGCGCCATTACACTCCAGCCTGGGTAACAAGAGCGAAACTCCGTCTCAAAAAAAAAAAAAAACCAACGTCTGAGAGGAGTCGAGCACGACTTCTCCGCCCCTCCTGTCGGACCGCAGAACCTCGCCCAGGAGCCAGATTAAATTTCCTTATTTCAATAACTGGCCTCCATGGCCTCTCATTTAAACCTTACAATACTGACCTTCTTAGTTTTCTTTGAACACACCACGCCTCTGCACTTGCTAGTTCCTCTGTCTAGAACACCCTTCCCTCAGGTATTCTCATGGCTGGCTCCCTCACTTCATTCAGATATAGTCTTTAATATCACCCCAATTCAACATGCCCTGTAGCCTTTCTCCTGTCTTATCCCCACTCAGCATATATGTTTATTGTTTGTTGTTTGTCCCTTCCACCAAAACCTCCTCATTAGAATATAATCCCTAAGAGGGCATATTTTCCCCATAGTCTTGTGTGGTGATGATACAGAGTAGATTCTCAGTATGTAATTGTCAAATGAATGAATGAATGAATGAATGAATATAATAACACAATGTAATTTTGTGCCGATACTTTTCTCTGTCACAGCTCCCTACCCTGGACCGCTGAGTAAGAACTAGGAAGGGACTCAAAACAAAGGAAATTGCAGAGCACTGGGAACTGTGGCATTCAATTGACCAAACAAAAACTTACAGAGCGAAATATTAGCCCTAAAACCTCAAACAACGCGTTTTCATCTCTTTGACCTGTGGGATATCATCAGGCTCTATCCACAGTCCTGCCACCCTCCCTGTGCAGAAACATGAGAGAGACAAATATGTAAGAGATGTCACTGGTCCATAAGAGACCCTTTCTATCAAGTTTCTGCCACACTAGCTCTTCTTTAACAGTAGAAGGAAAGATAGTGAAGCCCTCCTTCTCATAACAATCTCCCTTACTGGGCATGGATAAAGCCAAAGTGGCATTAGCTTTTCTATCGAAGTTTCCTGCTCTTTCCTCTTCGTATGCCATTTTGACTTGAGTTCTTGTTTCTTCTAGCTGGAATTCCCAGTCACTTGGCTTTGAGCATATGGACATCTGGTACTGAATGGAAGTCAATAAAAGTGAACCATTGAGCCATTCATGTGAAAAATGTTTGGTAAATGTTGGAATCAAATTCAACATTTATCTCTATATCCTTGGAAGGCTACTAATCAGTTAAAAAGGGAGTCATTGACAACACTCAGCATGGCCTTGACATTTATACACATCTCCCAGCAACATGATCAGCTACAAGCAATGCACCTAGCATTCAATAAATATTTGTAGAATGAATGAATTTATTCAAGTTACCTGCACTGCCATGGCTCCTCTCAGGAAATGGAAATTTTCTTTTTGAGCTAAAACTGCAGTCAACTGACTGCAGTTAACTAATGTGTAACTTGGCAACATTGCCCGGGGTACACCTCCTAAAAATCAAATGGATATTAGAACCGAGTTTGGAAGCTGGTCTGAGTAAGAAAAAGCTGTCCTTGCCGCACAAATTCCTTCCAACGTACATGTAGTTTTATAGTAAGGTGAGGCACTGCCACCCTTCTCATAATGGAATTTCCAGTCAAATTGAATTTCCAGTTAAATAGTGCACTGTCCCTTTAAAAAGCCAGGCAAGATGGAGCTCTCCCAGCTCACAATTAGAGGCTTCAGACAACCTTATAGGGTTGCTGCAGGGTGAAAAAAAGAAAGAATGCCAGGAGGGAGGAAGTCGAGGCTCTAATACCTGGAAGAGAAATCAAGGATCCAACCACACAGCCATCGAACTGAGCGCGCCTCTCCCGCCTTTGGCAGCTCCCCTAGGCTCTAAAGCACCACCTCCCCTCCCCTCCCCTTCTTACCCAACCCCACTCAGCTCCACCCTCCAGGTCTTCCTTGAAAGAGGCTATTTCGCCGCTCAGAGGGGATGATAAAAGGAAGGTGGAGTGGGAGGTGGCAGTTGGTAAAGCAAAATGAAAGGAACTTACTTTCGGATTCAGCGCCTCCGAAGGCATCCTCTCCTCCCAGCCCTGGGGCAAGGGCCGACGGGGCGGGGCCGGGGTTAAGCTGGTGGACCCGGGGTCCTCACTCCCTCGGACTACAAACGTAGTTGAATGAAGAGTTAGGGGGAATGGGCGCCGACTAGGGCCGGAGAACAGTCTATTTTAATTATCTCAAGGGAAGACAGAAGAGTGTGAAGAGTGTTAGCCAGAGGAAGGAGTGGAGGTGAGCTCTAAAGCCTTCCTTTTCCCTCCTTTCTGATTAGCTTCCCTCTCCCGGCATTAGCGATATCAAGGGCAATGATTTTCCTTTTTCCTCCTTTTT
The DNA here is from genome assembly GCF_030222135.1 of Aotus nancymaae. Classification (NCBI taxonomy): domain Eukaryota; kingdom Metazoa; phylum Chordata; class Mammalia; order Primates; family Aotidae; genus Aotus; species Aotus nancymaae. The sequence goes on from NW_026988472.1 coordinate 4,149,871, forward strand.
GGTCTCTCTCAGCTGCCAGTCCCGACCCCACCCAGCAGCTCCACCCCATCCACTGCTACACATTCTGTCAATCATCAGCCCCTTTAAAGCTGCATCGCACAACTTGGTTATTCGTCCCACTTAGGCGGGCGGACAGAATCATGGTCCTTCTGACCTTTCCAAAAATACCCCAGACTTTTCCAACAACACCCCGGACCTTTCTGCTGGGTTTAGGAAGTGAGGTTGTTTGCTAGTGGCGGCCTCTCCTCCCGCTTTGTCCTGGAGCTTGAATACTGGGCTCCACCCAAACTTCTTCCGGCAGGGGCAGGCCCCACCACACCCCACCCCATCTCTTTACATTACTTTGTTTCCGGTAAAAGTGGTTACCTAGGCTGCCAGATCCCCAAGAAAGTTTCTGTGCGCCCTCTTTGGCGCCGCCCACTCCCATGCAGTCTTTGGATTGAAGTAGCCACAACAGCTCTCTGGTCTCTGGGGCTTCTTCGTTCTGCCTGGCCTGGGATGCTCAGTCTTCCCGGTCTCGTCTCTTATCTGTGTGAGTCTCCATGTTTCTGACTAGAATGGGGAAGAGGAAGGAGGAAAGAGTGGGGATTTCTAATTCACCCCAAACAGCAGTTTCTTACTGCTGCCCCACCTCGTAACTAGGCAGCTCAAAGTCAGAGAAGGACCCTGAGATTCCATCCCACAGGTATAACTGGAACTCCAGAATGACCCATGAGAAATCATGCTTAATTTCATTCCCCCTTTCAGTTAATGACAATACCTGGTTGCTTAGGTCAGAAATCTTGGAGCCATCCCTGACAGTTCTCTCACAAGTCTCATTCAATTCTTGAGGGAATCCCCTTGGCTCTATCCTAAAAATGTGTTCAGCATCCGACCATTTCTAACCATTTCCACTACTACTACCCTGACCCTGGCCATCACCATCTCCCAAATGGATGGCTAGTTAGAGTGTCCGCACTGGTCTCCCTTCTTCCATATCTGCCCAACTAAAATCTGTTCAACAACTGGCAAACAGTCTTTCTTTTTTCTTTTATTCTTATTTATTTATTTATTTATTTTGCGTTTTAGTTTGGGAATGAATAGTCTTTCTAAAAGGCAAATCTGACCAGGTCTCACCTCTGTTTAAAACCTTTCAGTCAAGCCAGGCGTGGTGGCTCACGCCTATAATCCCAGAACTTTGGGAGGCCAAGGCGGGTGGATCACGAGGTCAAGAGTTTAAGCCTAGCCTGGTCAGGATGGTGAAACCCCGTCTCTACTAAAAATCCAAAAAATTAGGCGGGCATGGTGGTGGGCGCCTGTAATCCCAGCTACTCCGGAGGCTGAGGCAGAGAATTGCTTGAACCCGGGTGGCGGAGGTTGCAGTGAGCCGAAACTGCACCACTGCACTCCAGCCTGGGCGACAGAGTGAGACTCCGTCTCAAAACAAAACAAAACAAAACACCTTTCAGTCATTTCCCAGTGCAGTTAGCATCCAGATTATCTTCTATTATCTACAAGGCCCTCAAGATCCACCTGTCCCCTGCCTATCTCTTTGACTTGATTTGTAAACACCTTGTTCACACTGCTGTAGCTATGCCGACCTCCTTTTCATTCCAATGTATTAAGATCTCTCTCACCTTAAGGCCTTTATACTTCCTTTTCCTTCTGTCTGATTATACCCACAATGGGCTCCAATATCCTACATATCTCAGAAAAGCTTTCCCTTATCGTGCATATTAAGGTAACTCCCACAGTCCGGGAACTCTCTATGACCTCATTTCATTTTATTTTTATCACAGCACAGATCACAGTTTAATATGTGTGTTTGTTTCCGTGACGATGTAAGTCTCCCACTAGAGTATAAGCTCAGTAAGAGCAGGGGCATCATCTGTTTTACTCACTGCTCTATCCACAGCATACTGAACAGTGGCTGTCATATAGTAGGGACTCAATAAAAATTTAAAAGAACAATTAAAGGCAATATCATCAGGGATTTATCTGGGTGATAACTTTTTAAACAATAAACCAAAAAAGAAGACAAGAAAGAAATACACACCTGATATGAACCAGTTTCCCTATTTATTCTTCCTTAGAACATCTGCTTGAATATCTTGCCTCTGGGCTGAGTTGGCAACATGATTGAAACAGTCACATAGTAGAAGTGTGCTTTCAGGTTGGTTTTTAGGGTTGGCAGTTGATAGCTGATGGTTGACTTGTGTTCTTGATTTAAAGATGAAGGGAAGAATAAAATTAGGGACATTGGTTACATAAAGCAAGAAGGGTCATTTAAGCAATTCTGTAAACTATGACCTTGATACAGGGTCGTAAGAGGCAGCCATTTTCCTTCACCAGTAGAAGAATATAGGGCTATTTAGTCTTAACAAGAGAAAACTTAGGCCGGGCACAGTGGCTCATGCCTGTAATCTCGGCACTCTGGGAGGCCAAGGTGGGCAGATCACGAGGTCAGGAGTTTGAGACCCGCCTGACCAACATGGTGAAACTGCGTCTCTACTAAAAATACAAAAATTAGCCTGGCGTAGTAGCACCTGTAATCCCAGCTACTCAAGAGGCAGAGGCAGGAGAATCACTTGAACCCGGGAGGTGGAGGTTGCAGTGAGCCAAGATCGCGCCATTGGACTCCAACCTGGGCAACAGAGTGAGACTCCATCTCAAAAAAAAAAGAGAAAATTTAGGAGGACAACAATCTTTTCTTTCAGGGTTGTCTTAAGCTGTCATTAACATGTCATTGATTATTTATACCTCCTATGTCCTAACCTCAACTATCTGCCTGTTCATAGACGTTACTCAGCCCAAATCTCTGGACCTCTAGCCATGAATGCCAGGCAGCTCTTACTAGGTTGCTACTTATACCTGAGCATAATATTATAGGGAGGTTTGATGGATACCATAGTTATGTTCTTAGCACAATACTGAGCACCGTGGACCATAGGCAAACAAAGGAGTCTTTCAATAAATTTCCCCTTTCTCTAACTTTTTTTTAACTTTTATTATTTATGCTAGCAAATGTCTACTTCTCGTTTATTGCCATATATTTTTCTGTGTCTAACAAAAAGTTGGTGCTCAATAAATACTTGAGCACCAACTTAATGAAGAATGAATGAATGAAAAAATGAACAAAGCATGATTGGCCTAGACCTAACCCAACTCCTGATTTTTCTGTGTTTCCATTATTTCCATGTTGTTTAAAAATATAGTTAGTTGTAGGCCAGGCATGGTGGCTCATGCCTGTAATCCCAGCAGTTTGGGAGGCTGAGGCGGGTGTATCACCTTAGATCAGGAGTTCGAGATCAGCCTGGCCAACATGGTAAAACCCCGTCTCTTCTAAAAATACAAAAAAAGTTAGCCGAGCATGATGGCAATCTCCTGTAATCCCAGCTACTCGGGAGGCTGAGGCAAGAGAATCGCTCGAACCCGCGGTTGGAGGTTGCAGTGAGCTGAGATTGCGCCATTGCACTCCAGCCTGGGCGCAGAGCAGGACTCTATCTCAAAAACAAACAAACAACAGTTAGTTGTTTCTGTGCTATCTTTCCAAATTGTATAAGCTCCTTGGGAGTATGATCTGTGTCTTGTTTATCTTTACGTATTTTGCAGTGACTCCCACATAGCTTTGTACATAACAGATACTCCAGGCATGTTGACTTGAATTCAACTCTGCACTACACATGGGACCTCAGTCAGCCATGTAGCAAAGTAACAAGACCCCCAGATGTGAAAGGCAATTGAAGTATAGTAGAAAGAGGACTGGATTTGGAATGAGAAGAACTCCAGTTCCAGATTTCTCTGCTGAGCTGTGTGACTTGAGGCAAGTTACATAACCTCTCTGAGTTTCAGCTTCTTCACACAGAAACATGAGGGACAATATACTGCTCTCAAGCTCCTCTGTGCATATATGAAGATGGCTAAGAAAGTAGAGATTCTGACCAATAAAGTACTTTGGGCTAGAAAACAGTTCTTATGGGAATTATAGGAGGCTTTGATGGTTTTGACATCAGAGAACATTTACACTATTTCTGAGAATCAAGGCAGAGTTATTTGTAAGGATGATGCAGAGGGTATTAGCATCTGACATCAGGCAAGCTAAGACTGGGTTGAAATTGAGACCTCCCTGAAAACTGTGGAAATTTCTATAGAACACAGGTTACAGACCAATAGTCCATAAGTTAAATTTTACCAGCAGATATATTTTGTTTAGTCTGCAATGTATATATACATGTGTATGTGCATGTGTGCCTGTGCAGGTGTTGACTAAACAAATTATCAACATTGAAAAATTTAGGGATATATGAAAATCTGTATTTTGATCCTTAAGCCTGTTTTCCAGAGTGCTGTCAATCTGTTGGAAATCAGCAGTGCCTAGCCCCTCTAGATGTGCCATGATCTCATCAGCTTATTACAGCCCTCACCTGAACATTTCACTTATTTTTGTTACCAGTTTGGCCTGTGTATGCATTTTAGTTTCTAACCCTTGCTAAAGAAGAAATGACTAAGAGTTCACTGCACGAATACATAGTTAAATATCGTATATATCCTCTGGTTAAGGCAACACTTGAAAGCTCTTGATTATCCCTAAATGTCCAAGAGTGGTTTTCCAAGTATCTTACAAAATTGTTTTGGCTTCAGGATTATGCACCCATTTTGAGGCCATATTTAATATGTAGTCCGGATTGCATTTACAGAAAACTCCTCATACACTCATGCTATATTTTTTTGTTACCTCCCCAACTAGAATGTAATTCCCTGAGGATGGGGACAGAAGCCACATCTAATTCAGTTAAGTTCAAGAAATAAATTACTGCACATTCATCACGTAGAAAAAACTGTGCTAGATTCTAAGCACATGAAGTTAGATGGCTCATTTCTTTTCTTTAAGGAGCTTCCAGTGGACAAAAACCACATCTAATTTGATTAACTTCAAGAAATAAATTATTGCACATTCATAATGTAGAAAAAATTGTGCTAGGTTCCAAGCACATGAAGTTAGATGGCCCTTTAAGGACCTTCCAGTCTGAAATTTTCCCGTGGTTTCCATCTCCTGGAGTGACTTTGGACTCCCCAGGAATACCCATTTACTCTTAAACACATTCCAACCTGCCTTCCTTCTTCATGACTTCATGAATGAAATGGCTCTTCTGAAGGTCTCCAGTTACCTCCATGTTGCTAAATCAAATAGTTACATTTCAGTCCTTAACTCACTGTACCTTTCAGCAACTTTTGGAATAGTTGATCACCGCTGCTGTCTTGAAGCAGGCTTTTTCTCTTAACTTCTATATGAAAAACCCATGAATTTACTCTTATTCTACCGGCTGCTCCTTTTCCGTCTTCTTTTCTCCTCCTCTACCAAAGTCTAAATATTAGAGTACTTCAGGGCTTCTCCTTAAACTTCTTTTCTATCTATATTCTCTCTCTAGGTGATCTCATACAGTCCTATGACTCTAAATATAAGCTGGTGAATTCCTAAATTTACATCCCAAAACCAAACCCTTCTAAACTCTAGATCTATATGTGATATCACAGTTAAAAAAGCAAGTTCTAAAGTCATACCACCTTTGTGTACATTATGGTTCTGTCATGAAGTAGCTGTGTAATACCAGGGAAGTTAATTAATCTCTCTGAGCCTTAGTTTTCACATCTGTCAAATGGGACAATAATTGCAACACCTCAGGATCGAGTTTTTGTCACCTGTCTCAATCAACTCTTTATAAGTATCCAGATTAATCTTTAGTAATTGCATACCATATCATGTCATTACCCTGCATAATGACTTCCAATGCACTTGTGATAAAAATCTACATCCTTACCATGGCCTACACGGCCTTGTACGATCTGTCCATTGGCTACTTCTCCTAACTTATCTTCTGTCACTCTTCCTCCGGGCCTCAGTACACCAAAGTCACTGACCTTCTTTTCTATAATTCCTAAAATTTGGTATGCTTTTTCTCATCCCAGGGCCATCACACATGATATTCTTTCATTCAAATACTGTTATACTCACAGTTCATCTGGCTTGTTTCTATTAATTATTCAAGTAAAAATTAACTACAGTTTAATACAACACAATGGACAGATCTTAATACCAAAATATTGAGTGAACAGAGCAAGTCTTAGCAGACAGTATATGGTTTAATATCAATTTATAAAGTCCAAAAACAAGCGGAAATAAACAATATATTGTCTGTTCATACATACATATAAGATAAAACTTTTTTTAAGGCAAGGGAAGTAATAATATAATCTCACGTTACTTCTGGTAGGGAGGTAGGAGAATGGGATAGAAAAGATACGCGTAGGTAGATATGAGTTATTGGTAATGTACTAGGTTTTGGGTTGGGTGGTGGGTTCACATGTATTTGTTATATTATTAAAAAAGGAAATGATGTAAATGGACCAATAATAATAGTGTGTCAAGAACCAAAGATTATCATTAATCCATTTTTTTATATCTGAAGTCCATTAATAATATTTTTAAAAAACTGAAGGATCAGAGAAGAACATATTTTTTAAATATTGGAATGTGAAAACTATTTTAAAACATTTTCCCAGTAGCAAAAACCACAAAGTGGCAGATTTGTTTATGGACAAAATTTAAATATTCTACTGCATACTGATATTGTTTGGCTGTGTCCCCACCCAAATCTCATCTTGAATTCTAACTTGCACAATTCCCACATGTCATGGGAGGAACCTGGTGGGAGGTGATTAAATTATGATGGCAGGTCTTTCCTGCACTATTCTCATGATAGTGAATGAGTCTCACCAGATCTGATGTTTTTAAAAATGGGAGTTTCCCTGCACAAGTTCTTTTTGACTGCTGCCACCCATGTAAGATGTGCCTTGATCCTCCTTGCCTTCCATCATGATTGTGAGGCTTCCACAGCCACAGGGAACTGTAAGTCCATTAAACCTCTTTCTTTTGTAAATTTCCCAGTCTCAGGTATGTCTTTATCAGCAGCATGAGAACAGACTAATACATACTATAAGTAAAAATAAAAGGCAAATTGGGTGAAAATTTTGCAGCAATGCAACAAAAGGTTAATGTCCTTAATATATAGTGTTCTTACAAATTTTAAGAAAAATAGCCATCAACATGGAGAAAGTAAAAGTATCAACTTAAAGTGAATTTTATAAGTCAATAATTTGGAAAGAACTGCCTTTTTAACAAACGGTGCTGGGAAAACTGGATAACAGCATGCAAAAAAATGAAATTGGGCTTTTACCTTACACTATATGCAAAAATCAACACAAAATGGATCAAAGTCCTAAGCATAAGAACTAAAACAATAAAATTTTTAGAAAAAAACATGAGAACAAAAGTTTCATGTTATTGGACTTTTCAATGCCTTCTTGGATATGACATCAAAGGAAAAAATTGATAAATTGGACTTCATCAAAATTAAAAACTTCTATGCAGCAAAGAAAGTGCAAAGATGACCTCTAGAATAAGAGAAATATCTGCAAATCATAAATCTTAAAAGGAATTAATATTTAGAATCTGTAAAGAACCTCTAAAACACCACCAGCAACAAAAGCAACTCAATATAAAAATGGACAAAGAACTTGAATTGACATTTCTCCAAAGAAGATACAGGCACGGCCAATAAGCATATAAAAAAATGCTTATAACATCATTATTCATTAAGGGAAGTACAAATCTATCTATCTATCTATCTATCTATCTATCTATCTATCTATCTATCTATCTATCTATGGTTCAGTACTGTCCACAGTTGCAGGCATCTGCTGGGGGTCTTGGGACACATCTCATGAATAAGGGGGGACTTCTGTATATACTCAAAATAATTGAAAGCAGGGATTTAGATACTTGAATACTAATGTTCATAGCAGCATAATTCACAATAGTGAAAAGGTGAAAAATGTGGTAGCTCTATTTTTTTCTATTTTGAGGAACTTCCACACAGTTTTCCATAATGGCTGTACTAATATACATTCCCACCAGCAGTGTACAGGGCTATTTTTTTTTCATATGCTTGCCAACACTTATCTTTTGTCTTTAATCATAGCCACCCTAACGAGTGTGAGGTGGTGTCTTATTGTGATTTCGATTTGCATTTATCTGATGATCAGTGATGTTGAGCACCTTTTCATATACTTGTTGGCCATTTTTGTGTCTTCTTTGGAGAAATGTTTATTCAGGTCTTTTGATTTTTTTTTCTTTTTTTATCTTTCCCACAGAACATTGATGTACTTTTGATAATTTTTCAAGTGAGCTATTCATTTTTCTTAATTATTTATTTATTTTGCTATTGGATTTGTCTGTTTTTTATACATTTTGGATATTCTTTATTAGATAGATGGTTTTCCAATATCTTCTCCGAATCTGTAGACTGTTGATTAAGTTTGAATATTTGTCCCACCCAAATCTTATGTTGAAATGTAACCTCCCAGTGTTGGAGGTGGGGCTGGTGGAAGTTGATTGGATCATGGGAGTAGATATCTGGTTTAGCACCATCCCCTTGATGCTGTCCTCACAATAGTAAGTGAATTCTCATGAGATTTGGTTGTTTAAAAGTCTGTGACACCTTCTCTCTTTCTCTCTTTCTTGCACGCTTCTGCTTTTGCCATGTGATGTGCTGTCTCCCCTTTCACCTTCTGCTGTGATTATAAGCTTCCTGAGGCCTCCCTAGAAGCTGAACAGATGCTTGCAAAGTATATTATATGCTTCCTGTAGAACCTGCAGAACCAAGAGGCAATTAAACCACTTTTCTTTATTAATTACCCAGTCTCAGGTATTTCTTTATAGCAATGAAAGAACAGCCTTAATACAGCTGCCTTTTCATTTTGTTGAGTTTTCTTTGCTGTGCAGAAGCTTTTTAGTTTGATGTAGTCCTGCTTATTTATTTTTGCTTTTGTTGTTTGTACTTTTGGTGTCATTTCTAGGAAATCATTGCCAAGACCAATTTCAAGGAGGTTTTAACCTTTTTTTTTCTAGGACTTTTACAGTTTTAGGTCTTACATTTAAGTCTTTAATCCATGTTGAGATGTGTATGTATGTTTATGGTATAAGATAAGGGTCTATTTTATTCTTTGGCATGTGAATGTTCAGTTATCCAAACAATACTGAGAAGACTATACTCTCTCCACTGTGTCTTTTTGGTGCCCTTTTTAAAAATTAGTTGACCTTATAAGCTTGGGTTTATTTCTGGGCTCTCTATACCTTCTGTTGGCCTATGTGTCAATTTTTTTGCCAGTACCATACAATTTAGATTACAGTTCACTTTGTAATATAATTTGAAATCAGTTAGCGTGATGTCTCCAGCTTTATTTTTTTATTTTTTGCTCAAGATTGTGTTGCTATTAGGGGTCTTTTGTGGTTCTGTAGAAATTACAGAATTTTTTATTTTGTGAGAAAAATGCCATTGGAATTTTGGTAAAGATCACATTGAATCTGTACAATGCTTTAGACAGCATGGGCTTTTAAAAATATTAATTATTTGAATACATAGAACTACCATATGACCCATCAATAATCCCTCTTCTTCTGTATATACCCAAACAAAATGAACATTGCACTCCCAATGTTCATTACAGAATTATTCACAATAGCCAAATTATCAAATCAACCTAAGTGTCTAATGATAGATGAATAAAATAATTATGGCATGTATATACACATACATATGTAATGAAATATTATTCAACCTTTAAAAATGAGATTTTTTATTTGCAATAATGTGGATGAACCTGGAAAACATTATGTTATGTGAAATAAGACAAACACAGAAAAAAGAATATTGCATGATCTGTCTTACATGTGGCATCTAGAAAAAGATCAAGTATAATATATAGAAACACACAGTAAAACGGTGGTTACCAGAAGCAGCAGGGGAAGGGAGGAGAAGGGATGAGGAGATGTAGGTCAAAGGGTATGAAGTTGCAGTTTTGTAGGATGAATAAGTCTAAAGATGTAATGTAAAGCATGAAGGCTATAGTTAATAATATAATATACTGGAAATTTTTTAAGACAGTACATTTTAGGTACTCATACAACACAAAAAAAGAAAGGCAAGTATGTGAGATGATGGATATGCTAATTGGCTTAACTGTAGTAATTACATATTTAATTATGTGTGTGTATATATATATGCATATATATATATATATATATATGCATCATGTTGTACACCTCAAATAGATACAGTAGAAATAAAATTTTTAACAGTGAAATAACCCAAATATCCATTGATGGATGGCCAAAGGTAATATGTATACACATACAAAGGAATAGTATTTTGCCTTAGAAAGGAATGAAATTCCATTACATAATACAACATGGATGAACCTTTAATAAACACAAAAGAACAAATACTGTATGACTCCACTTATATGAGGAGCATAGAATAGGCAAACTTATAGAAACAGAAACAGAAAATAGAATATGCGTTATCAGGGACTCAGGAAAAGGAAGAATGGGAAGTTATTTTTTAACGGTTAGAAAGTTTCTCTTTGGGATTATGAAAAAGCTCTAAAAATGGGTGGTGTTGGCACAACATTGTAAATGTACTTAATTGTAGTCTTGAAGATGGTTACCACAATTTTTTTAATGGGCTATAAAATATCACTTGTACATGGATTGACATCACCATTTGGCAGTACCTCTCTGTGTGAAAAATAATGAAAATTTTCAAATATAAAGTCTTATTACAAATCAGCATTGATAAACATTTTCAATTAATTTTGATGATAGAGAACACTAACTTTGAACTCAAATTAAGTGACGTATTATCTTTAAAAAATTTGATTCTGCTCAATAGTAAACCTGTATTACAAAAATATATTCAACTAAATTAATTAATAAAATAAACATATCAAATTATAATTCGAATTTCATCAATAAAACATTTATGGAAAAATTCAATAAATGTCCCCTTTCTCTCTCCTTCATCTTGAGAATCAGTGAGCCCACAGGTTGTATGGTAACTCTTCTGCCATTTGGTTAAAAGAAGGCCCATGTGTATGGGACAGAACAGTTTTTCCAGTCCTCTATACTGCCAAGTAGCCACCAATACATGGAACTCTCTCCATTAGAAATCCAACCGTTCATTCTAAAGCTTGAAGTCTCCAAGTATGTCCTGCTAAAAATTAAGTACCTGGAGAACTTTCAGTCAGGACAAGATGGCACAGACCCATTTCTCCCTGCTCCAGCCCACTAAGTGGGAACTATAAACCCATGAAATAATGCACAAGACATCCAAATGAGAACTATGTGGTAAGAAGTTTGTAGGAAAAACATAAACTGATTTGTGATCTCAGGAATGAAGAAACAACATATCACTTGGGCATCTTATACCCCCTACCCACAACTGAAAGAGGTGACCCAGACCCGGCATTTCCTGACCTCCTTACCTAGAAACAAAAGGCAGCCCAAGTGGGATCATTCATTATATGGATCCAAAGGTAATCTCTCTCCCATCACCAGCAAGGTGGAGGGTACACTGGGAGTCCTATGAAATATAAGAGATCAGGGGAAGTGTTCTCCTTCCCTGAAGATCTTGAGACTGCTGATAGATATCTACATGGGCAGGCCTAACTCACAAGAGAGACCCAGTCACAAAAGCAGCCCAGCCTTGGAGGCCTATTTTTACTCTTGTGTACTGAGATTCTCTTCACACTGAGAGTGTTGGACAAGGCAATTAGATTCTTCTTGAATCCTGCAGGCCTAACACTCCCGTCACATGTCCAAAGACCCTACAGCATTGTCATTGTAACCTCATCCAATAGGATATAATAAAAATCACTTGTAATATCAAAAGCCAAGAAAATTACAACTTGAATTAACAAAGACAATCAAGAGATGACAATACTGAGATGTTGGCTTAGATTTATCTAATAAAGAGACACAAGTAGAGGAATTTCACCGTAAGTATCTGGCTGAGGAAATGCTCTCCATTACCCGCACTGGTGGTGGTGGTTGTGGTGGTGGTGGTGAGGGCACAGGCAGATTTTGCTACAGCTATCTGCCAAGGAAGCATCTTTGACCATGCAATATGAGACCCCTTTTCCGCCAGATTTCCAGAAACCTAGAGATACTTGGGGACCTGGCATGGGGAAACCACTCTACCATCTCAAGTAGCAGCAGCTGAAACCAATGGAAGCCCAGACAGCAACAAATCAATCAAAATACTACCAGAAAGGCTCTGCACTTAAATTGTCATTGTAACCTCAGCCAACAAAAGTAAGCCAGGACCTACATGTTAAACCTAAACAGGGCAATTGCCTTCTAAAATAAAAGATTTAAATGAGACCCAGAGTCTACTTATGTAATACATGAAAGTTTAGGATGTAATCAGACATCACTTGTAGTATCAAAAGCCAAGAAAATCAACTTGAATGAGTAAAGACAATATAGAGATACCAACACTGAGATTTTGACTTAGATTTATCTAACAAAGATTTTTAAGCATTAGAAAAATGCTTCAGGTCAGGCACAGTGGCTCATGCCTGTAATCCCAGCACTTTGGGAGGCTGAGGCAGGCAGATCACTTGAGGCCAGGAGTTCAAGACCAGCCTGACGAACATGGTGAAACCCTGTCTTTACTAAAAATACAAAAGAATTAGCCAGGCATGGTGGCAAGTGCCTGTAATCTCAGCTACTCAGGAGGCTGAGGCAGGAGAATTGCTTGAAACTGGGAGGCGGAGGTTCCAGTGAGCTGAGATCAGGCCATTGCACTCCAGTCTGGGCAACAAGAGTGAGACTCCATCTCAAAAAAAAATCCTTCAATAATTAATTATAAATTATCTTGAGACATGAAAAAAATAGAAAATTATAGCAAAGAACTAGAAGTTATTAAAATGGAAATTATAGAACTGAAAATATAACAGAATTAAAAAAAAACATAGTGAGTTGAATGGGCTCAGTGGTAAAAAGGATATGGCAAAAGATAGAGTCAGTGAACATGGGGGCAGAAAAATAGACCTTACCCGATCTGAAAAACAAAGAGAAAACAGACAAAAACACACAAGCACATGAATAGAACCTCAGGAATCTATACAATACCAAAATTTCAATATTTGTATCATGAGCATTCCATAAAGAGTGGAAAAGTGGCCGGGTGTGGTGGCTCATGCCTGTAATCCCAGCACTTTGGGAGGCTGAGGCAGGCAGATCATGAAGCCAAGAGATAGAGACCATCCTGGCCAACATGGTGAAACCCCGTCTCTACTAAAAAATATAAAAATTTTATTGAAGATTTTTGCATCTATGTTCATCATGGATATTGGCCTATAGTTTTCTTTTCTTGTTGAGTCTCTGCCGGGTTGGGGGGAAATAGGGGAGGGATAGCAGGGGGTGGGGAGGTGGGGAGAGATAGCATGGGGAGAAATGCTGGATGTGGGTGAGGGGGAGGAAGGCAACAAATCACACTGCCACGTATGCACCTATGCAACAATTTTGCATGTTCTCCACATGTACCCCAAAACCTAAAATACAAGTAAAAAAAATACAAAAATTAGCTGGGCATGGTGGTGTGCACCTGTAGTCCCAGCTACTCGGGAAGCTGAGGCAGGAGAATTGCTTGAACCTGAGAGGTGTAGACTGCAGTGAGCCCAGATTGCACCAGTGCACTCCAGCCTGGTGCCTGGCAACAAAGCAAGACTCTGTCTCAAAAAAAAAAAAAAAAAAAAAAAACAGTGGAAAAGCAAGTGTAGCTGAAAGAGTATTTGAAGAAATAATGGCCAAACACTTCCCATATTTGGCAAAAGATACAAACCTACAGATTTAAAAAGTAAATGAAACCCAAAGATGAAAAGCCCAAAGAATTACATACCAAGACAACATTTTGATTGAATTTCTGTAAGACAAAGAAAGAACCTTGATAGAAGCCAGAGAGAAAGAACATATTGCCTATAGAGGAACACCAATTCATATGACAGTGAACTTCACATCCAAAACCATGGAGACTACAAAGAAGCAATGCTTCAGTGTCTTTAACGTGCTAAAAGAAAAGAATTGCTAACCACATCATATGGTTTGGCTCAGCATCCCCACCCAAATCTCATGTCAAATTGTAATCCCCACTGTTGGAGAAGGGGCTTACTGGGATCATTGGATCATGCAGGGGGCCTTTTTTCTTACTGTTCTTGTGATAGTGAGTCCTCATGAGATCTGGTTGTTTAAAAGTGTGTAGCACCTTCTCCTTCTTTCCCTTTCTCTTGCTCCCACTATGTAAAACATGCCTGCTTTCTCTTCATCTCCCACCATGATTGTAAGTTTTCTGAGGCCTACCCAGACATGCTTCCTGTACAGCCTACAGAACTGTGAATCAGTTAAACCTCATTTCTTTACAAATTACCAGTCTTAGGTAGTTCTTTATCGCAATGCAATAATGTACTAATACAGCATGATTTCTATATCTGGCAAACTATTCTTTAGTAATCAAGAGAAAACAAAGACATTCTCAAAGGAAAACTAAAATAATTTGTTCCTAGCAGATGTACCCTTAAAGATGGTGAAAGAAAATACTTCAAACCAAAAGGAAATAATAAAAGGAAGAATCTTGGAGCATCAGAAGGGAAGAAGGAATAAAAAAATGAGCAGAAATATGAATACATACACAGAGTATTCTTTTCCCTTTGAGTTTTAGAATTCATACTTGATGATGAGATAAAATTCATGATACCATCTGATAAGGTAATGATATTTAGAAGTGGGGATTACTCAAAGTGGTAATATATTGATGTCAGTAGACTATGATAGGTCACATATGTATATTTTAATGCCCTAAACCACCATTATGAAAGCTATACAAATAGATTCACTCAAAAACATTATAAATCAATCAACATGGACTCCTTTAAAAAAGTTTAGCCCACAGGAAGGCCAGAAAAATGAGACTTAGATGAAGTGAAATGAAAACAAGTAATGAAATGGCAGACTTAAGTGTTAACATATCAATAATTATCTTTAAAGTAAATTGCCTAAATGCACTAATCAAAACATAGAGATAGGCAGAGGAGATTGAAAAACAAAAAATGTATACCCAACTGTATGCTGTTTATAAGAAACTCACTTCAAATTCAACTGCATATGTAGGTTAAAAGTAAAAGGATGGTGATATGGGTTGAATTGCGTCTCCCAATAAGATACATTGAAGTTCTAAACTTCAGAACCTGAATCTGTGCATGTAGCCTTATTTGGAAATAGTGTCTTTTCACATGTAATCAAGTCAAGGGGAAGTCATACTTGATTAGGGTGAACCTTAATCCAATGACTGGTGTTCTCACAAGTAGAAGGAAGTTTAGACACAGGCACATGGGGAGGAGGCCATGTGAGGTGAAAGCAGAGACTGGAGTGATGTATCTACAATCCAGGGAACACCAAGGATTGCCAGCAACCACCAGAATCTAAAAGAGGCAAGTAAGAACTCTTCCCTAGAACTTTCAAAAAGAGCACAGCCCTGCTAACACCTTGATTTTAGACTTCTAGAGTCTGTCTATATCTATGAGACTGTAAGTTTTCTTTTTTAAGTCACTCAATCTGTGGTATTTAGTTATGGCAGCTCTAGGAAACTAACACAGATGAAAAAAGACATATAATGCAAAAATTAATCAAAAAAAGGCAGAAGCAGCTATACTAATATCTGACAAAGTAGACTTCAGAATAAATAAAATTACTAGAGACAAAAAGGGTATTGCATAATAGTAAAATAATCTGTCTGCCACAAAGACATAATGATCCTACATGTTTATGTATCAAACAAGAGCTGCAAAATGTAAGAAACAAAACTAACAGAACTAAAAGAAGAAATAGAAAAATCCACAATTATACTGGGAAACTTCAGTACCTTCTCTCAGAAACTGATATAATTACTAAGCAGAAAATCAGCAAGGATATGGAAGTACCAAACATGATCAACCAACAGTACTTAATTGACATATATAGAATGTTCCATACAACAGCAAAATACCTTATTTTCAAGTGTCTGTGGAAAATTCGCCAAGATAGACCATACTCTGGGTCACAAAATGAATCTCAACAAACTTAAAATAACTGAAATTATAAAGAATGGAATAGAATCAAAAACATTGATAATGGAAAGACAACAGAAATGTCTTTAGATGCATAGGAATCAAACAACACAATCCTATAATCAATGATTAAAGAGGAGGCTTTAAAGCAAAACATACACAGAACATGAAATGAAATGAAAATACAGGATGTTGAAATACGTCAAAATTTAAATAAAAATTTATAGCACTTAATGATTACATTAGAAATGAAGTTTTCAAATAAAAAAATCAAAATTTCTGCCTCAAAAGTCAAGTGAAAGAACAAAAATATTCAAAGCAAGCAAGAAAAAGAAAGAATGTAAATCAGAATAGCAATCAATAAAACTGTGATAAGAAAATAGACAAAATTAATGAAACCAAAAGTTGACTCATCAAACAAAATAAGACTGACA
The DNA here is from genome assembly GCF_030222135.1 of Aotus nancymaae. Classification (NCBI taxonomy): domain Eukaryota; kingdom Metazoa; phylum Chordata; class Mammalia; order Primates; family Aotidae; genus Aotus; species Aotus nancymaae. The sequence continues at coordinate 4,166,286 of NW_026988472.1, forward strand.
AGCCTCTAGAAAGATTGATAAAAGTTAAAAGGGAGAAGACACAAATTGGCAGTATGAAGAATACAACGAGAAATTACAGATCCTATGGCCATTAAAAGGGTGTCAAAGAAATACTATGAATAATTTCATAGTTAAATATTTGATAATTGTTCCATTGAAATAAAAAGAACAATTCTAAAACCACAAACTGTGAAAACAACCAAGAAAGAGTAGAAAATAAATAGTCTCATAAATATTAAATTTAATATATCATGAAGATTCTACAAAAAATCTCCAGACCCATATGATGTCTCTGGAGAATTTTACTAATCACTTAAAGAATAAACAAGAATTTTACACAATCTCTTCCAGATAATAGGAAAAAAAAAAGAAAATCCCCAGACCCATGTGGTGTCACTGGAGAATTTTACTAATCACTTAAAGAATAAACAACAATTTTACACAATCTCTTCCAGATAATAGGAAAAAAAAAACATTTCCCCCCAAAAAAACCAGCTCCTGGATTCACTGATTTGTTTGAAGGGTTTTTCATGTCTGTATCTCCAGTTCTGCTCTGATCTTTATTTGTCTTCTGCTAGCTTTTGAATTTGTTTGCTCTTGCTTCTCTAGTTTTTTTAATTGTGATGTTAGGGTGTTGATTTTAGATCTTTCCTGCTTTCTCCTGTGAGCATTTAGTGCTATAAATTTGTCTAACCACTGCTTTAGCTGTGTCCCAGTGATTCTGGTATATTGTGTCTTTGTTCTTATTGGTTTCAAAGAACTTATTTATTTCTGCCTTAATTTCCTTATTTACCCAGTAGTCATTCAGAAGCACATTGTTCAGTTTCCATGTTGTTGTGTGGTTTTGAGTGAGTTTCTTAATCCTGAGTTCTAATTTGACTGCACTGTGGTCTGAGAGACTTCTTATGATTTCCATTCTTTTGCATTTGCTGAGGAGTGTTTTACTTCCAGTTATGTGATCAATTTTAGAATAAGTGTGATGTGGTGCTGAGAAGAATGTATATTCTGTTGATTTGGGGTGGAGATTTCTGTAGATGTCTATTAGGTCTGCTTGGTCCAGAGCTGAGTTCAAGTCCTGAATATCCTCATTAATTTTCTGTCTTGTTGATCTGTCTAATACTGACAGTGGGGCGTTAAAGTCTCTCACTGTTATTGTGTAGAAGTCTAAGTCCGTTGTTAGGTCTCTAAGAATTTGCTTTATGAATCTGAGTGCTCCTGTATTGGGTGCATATACATTTTGGATAGTTACCTCTTCTTGTTGCATTGATCCCTTTACCATTATGTAATGCCCTTCTTTGTCTTTTTTGCTCTTTGTTGGTTTAAAGTCTGTTTCATCAGAGACTAGGAATCATGTCGTTTTTGTCTTTAGTTCTGTTTATGTGATGATTCACATTTGTTGATTTGCCTGTGTTGAACCAACCTATCATCCTGGGTATGAAGCCAACTTGATTGTGGTGAATAATCTTTTTGATGTGCTGCTGGATTTGGTTTGCCACTATCTTATTGAGGATTTTTACATTGATGTTCATTAAGGATATTGGCCTTCAATTTTTTTTTTTTTTTTGGTATCTCTATGAGATTTTGGTATCAGGATGATGCTGGTCTTATAGAATAAGTTAGGGAAGAGTTCATTCTTTTCATGTTTTTGGAATCGTTTCAGTAGAAATGATCCCAGCTCTTCTTTGTACCTTTGGTAGATTTCAGCTGTGAATTCATCTGGTCCTGGGCTTTTATTGGTTGGTAGGCTATTTATTACTGCTTCAATTTCAGAACTTGTTATTGGCCTATTCAGGGACCTAATTTTTTTCTGATTCAGTCTTGGGAGGGTGTATGTATCACAAGAATTTATTCATTTTTTCAAGATTTTCTAGTTTATGTGCATTGAGGTGTTTACAGTAGTCTCTGAAGGTCGTTTGTAATTCTGTGGGTTTAGTGGTGATATCCCCCTTATTATTTTTTATTGTGTTTATTTGATTCTTCTCTCTTTTCTTCCGTATTAGTCTAGTTAGCAGTATATCTCTTTTATTAATTTTTTTAAAGAACCAAGTCCTGGATTCATTGATTTTTTTTTTTTTTGTAGAGTTTTTGTATCTCTGTATCCTTCAGTTCAGTTCTAATTTTGGCTGTTTCATGATTCTGCTAGCTTCGGGGTTTGTTTTCTCTTGGTTCTCTAGTTCTTTAGTTGAGATATTAGGTTGTTACGTTGAGCTCTTTCTAGCTTTTTGATGTGGGCATTTACTGCTGCAAATTTCCCTCTTAACATTGCTTTAGCTGCATCCCAGAGATTCTGGTACATTGCATCTTTGTTCTTATAAGTTTCAAAGAAGTTCTTAATTTCTGACTTAATTGTATTATTTACCCAGTACTCACTCAGGAGCAAGTTGTTCAATTTCCATGTAGTTGTATGGTTTTGGGTGAATTTCTTAATCTTGAGTTCTAATTTGATTGTGCTGTGGTCTGAGAGACTGTTTATTATTTCAATTCTTTTGCATTTGCTGAGGAGTGTTTTACTTCTGATTATTTGATTGACTTTAGAGTATGTGCCATGTGGCAATGAGAAGAATGTATATTCTACTGTTTCAGGGTGAAGAGTTCTGTAAATATATATCATGTCCACTTGATCCAGAGCTGAGTTCAGGTCCTGAATATCTTTGTTAATTTCCTGTCTTGATGATCTAATATTATCAATGGGATGTAAGGCAGCATACAAATGGGTCTTGGCTTTTTATACAACTTGCCATTCTGTGTGTTTAAATTGGGGCACTTAGCCCATTTACATTTAAGGTTAGTATTGTTATATGTAACTATGATCATGTTATCATGATAGTAGTTGGTTATTTTGCAGATTTGTTTATTTGGTTTCTTCATAGTGTCACTGGTTTTTGGACAACGCGTTTTTGTAGTGGCTGGTAAAGGGTTGTGTTTTTTCCCCTGTATTTAGTGCTTCTTTCAGTAGCTCTTGCAAGTCAGGCCTGGTGGTAATGAATTCCTTAAGCATTTGCTTGTCTGAAAATGTTATTTCTCTCTTGATTATGAAGCTTTCTCTGGCTGAATATGAAATTCTGGTTTGGAAATTCTTTTATTTATGCATGTTGAATATTGGCCCTTAATATCTTCTGGCCTGCAGGGTTTCTGCTGAGAGGTCCACTGTTACTGAGAGCTTTTACTTTGTAGGTGACCTGGCCTTTCTCTTTGGGTTACCTTTAACATTTTTTGTTTCATTTCAAACTCAGAGAAGCTGATGATTATGTGGCTTGAGTTTAATTTTCTCATGGAGTATCTTACTGAGCTTCTCTGCATTTCTTGAATTTGAATGTTGGTTTGTCTTGCTAGGTTGGGGAAGTTCTCCTGGATGATATCCTGAAGTATGTTTTCCAATTTGGTTCCATTCTCCTCATCTCTTTGAGTTACCCTAACGAGTCATAGGTTTGGTGTCTTTACATAATCCCATATTATCTCAGAGGTTTCGTTCATTCATTTTTATTCTTTTTTTTCTTTATTTTTGTCTGCCTATGTTATTTCAGAAAGACAAGCTCTCAGATTGTTTTTCTTTTGCTTGGCCTATTCTGCTCTCAATACTTGCGATTGCATTGTGAAGTTCTTGTGTTGTGTTTTTCAGCTCTATCAGGTTGGTTATGTTCCTCTCTAAACTGGCTATTTGGGCTATTAGCTCCTATACTGTTTTATCACGATTCTTGGCTTCTTTGCATTGGGTTACACCATGCCCCTTTAGTTCCCCAAACTTCATTATTACCCACCTTCTGAAACCTACTTCTGTCAATTCATCCATCTCAGCCTCAGCCTAGTTCTATGCCCGTGCTGGAGAAGTGTTGCAGTCATTTGTAGGAGAAGAGGCAGTCTGGCTTTTTGAGTTCTCAGCATTTTTGCATTGATTATTTTTCATCTTTGTGAGTTTATCTATCTTTGATTTTTGAAGTTGCTCACCTTTGGGGTTTTTAGGGATCTTTTTTTGTTGATGTTGTTGTTTTTTGTTTTTCTTTTAACAGTCAGGTCACTTTACCATAGGGCTGCCACATATTGCTGGGGGTCTGCTCCAGACTCTTGTTTTTCTTTTAACAGTCAGGTCACTCTACTCTAGGGCTGCCACATATTGCTGAGGGTCAGACCCTAGTTGCCTTGGTTTGTCCCATACCTGGAGGTATCACTAGTGAAGTCTGCAAAACAGCAAAGATGACAGCCAGCTCCTTTCTCTGGAAGCTCTGTTCCACAGTGCTACTGACCTATTGCCAGCCCACATGTACCTGTAGTAGGTGGCTGAAACTCCTGTTGGGAGGTCTCACCATTCAGGAGGAACAGGATTAGAGACTTGCTTAAATAAGCAGTCTCACTACTTTTAGGTAGAGCATGTGTGCTGCACTGGGGGGACCCATCCTTGTCTGCACCATTTGTATTCTCTAAAGCCAGCAGATTAGAACCACTGAGTTAACTGAGATGCAGAGATGGCAGCCACACCTCTCCCCAAAAACTCCATCCCAGGGAGTGAAAAGAGCTCTATCCATAGAACCCTGGATGGAGTGGCTGAAGCCCCCACACCAGGGAGCTTCCTTCCAGTGAGGAGGAATGGATTGGAATCCTGCTTAAAGAAGCAGTCTGGCCACAATTTGGCAAGGCAGCTATGCCATATTGTGGGATACACTTCCTTGCCTGGACCATTTGTATTATCCAAAGCCAGCAGGCTGGAACAGCTGAGTCTACCAAACTGTAGAGATGGCAGCTGCCCCTTCCCTCCGGGGCTTCATAGCAGACAGACATCAGAGCTCTATCTGTAGAACTTTTGCTGGAGTGGCTGAAACCCCCGTAACAGAATGTTTTGTGTCTTGAATGTGGTGGTGAATACAGAAACTTACACATGTGACAAAGTTGTGTAGCACTAAATACACACAAAGTGTGATCCAAGGGTCAGAAAAAGATGGCAGAGTTAGACTTTTCAGCAATTGTCCCTCTACAGAAACATAAATTTGCACAATTATTTATGCATGAAAGTTCCTTTTCCAGAGCTCAGGAAACTTGTTGAGCAGTTACAATTCCTGGATATAGCACAATAATAGGAAAAGATGCATTGAAGAGGGTAGGCAGGACAGTTTAACATCATCCATGTCACCCCATTCTCAACCCCAGGCATCACAGCACAGAGAGAAATATAGTCTAATTGGGGAAAAGAGAAGGAAGTGGAAGTAAGCACAAGACTTTGCACTGGACTCTACACTGGGCATGCTATAGTAAAACCCAGCACTGGACAACCCCCTACAGCCCCAAACTCGAGGATGGTACCAAACATGAAGCTTTCAGACCTGTCCTGATGCCTGACAGGACCCTGCATCTACAAGCATCAAGTTTGCATGTTGGAATTGATCTCTAGCTTAACCCAACTCTATAAAAATTTCAACACCCCTAGCCTTAGGCATGTCCCAGCACCAAGACAGCTATAGTGTCTCTGGGTACTTGGCTTGTACCAGCATTGTGCCACCTTCAGTTATATCCCAGTGTTGTGCAAGCCACAGCAAACCCCAGGCTTCTGGTGCCTCAGTGCCATGCCAGCCACAGCAGCATGGGCTTTAGGTCTTCCTTAGTGTCATCCAGCTGCAATGGGTTTGGCCTTCAAGCTCATCCCAATGCCATGTCATTCTAGGAGCCCTGGGTTTGGAGACCATACCAGACAGCCTGCCCAGAACCTCAAGAAGACCTGACAATTGAAGGGCTCTCTCAGACAAATCCAGCCTGTGAAGACGAGAGTGTGCATCATACTTATTCTATGTGCAAATAGTGATGCATGACCACACAAGTGAAGAACAATCAGGGAAACTTGACATCACCAAAGGGACAAAATAAAATGTCAGTGACAGACACAAAAAAATGGAGATGTCAGTCAGATGTGGTGGCAGGTGCCTGTAATCTCAGCTACTCGGGAGGCTGAGGCAGAAGAATAGCTTGAACCCAGGAGGCGGATATAGTGGTGAGTGGAGATTGCACCACTGCACTCCAGCCTGGGTGACAGAGCGAGACTCCCTCTCAAAGCAAACAAACAAAACAAAACAAAACAGAAAAACACTAAACTTTTTCATTACATAAAATTTAAAAGAAAATTTATACGTGATGAATGATATCACAAAGTAAAGAAACATTAGGGGAAAATATGTGCAATGTATTACTTATAAAGGGTTAATAACCTAAATATTAAAACAGCACCAAAAAATTAGTACAAAATATAAAATATCCACTTGAAAAATAAATGTGGGATGTGGTGCAGTTGGAACAATACATAAATGAATTATGGATAGTTTAAAAAATTTGGATAATTAAGTAGTCTATTGCAATTTCATAGTTCTCTTTGCTAGGCTCCAAACACCACAAATCTAATTTTATGGCTACCATAATGAGCTCCCATGGGAACCAGAAGGAAAAGGACAAATAGAGCCATCAGCAAAATCACTGGCACAAAGATGCCTGAAAAGTGACCTGCAAGTTCATTTGGATGATTCAGGTCCATAGAAGAGCCAGGTGCAGAGCCAATGCTGTGGGACTCAGTATCTTCCAGATCTTTGAGAGGATGAAGTATATTTTCCATCTGTTTGTGGCTTGGCAGGACTCCATAGCCAAGAAAAAAGAGTAATATTGTCCTGGTGATGCTTTGAAAAGCATCTTGGAAATGCTGAACCCTTTCTCGGAGAAACAAGTCAACAGCATAAGTTTGGGGTAGGTCAGGGTGAGTGAGTTGGCCTCAAAAACGTAGAGAGAATCTGGAGAAATTTGTCACAGTGAGAGAGTCAAGAAACACGCCTGAAGTTGAGGCAGCAATTAATAACCTACCAACCAAAAAAAAAGTCCAGGACGAGATGGGTTCACAGCCAAATTCTACCAGAGGTACAAAAAGGAGCTGGTACCATTCCTTCTGAAACTATTCCAAACAATACAAAAAGAGAGAATCCTCCCTAACTCATTTTATGAGACCAAAAGCATCCTGATACCAAAACCTGGCAGAGATGCAACTAAAAAATAAAATTTCAGGCCAATATCCATGATGAATATTGACACAAATATCTTCAATAAAATACTGGCAAACCAATTGCAACAGCACATCAAAAAGCTTATCCATCATGATCAAGTCGGCTTCATCCCAGGGATGCAAGGCTGGTTCAACATCTACAAATCTATAAACGTAATCCATCACATAAACAGAACCAAAGACAAAAACCACATGATTATCTCAATAGATGCAGAGAAAGCCCTTGACAAAATTCAACAGACCTTTATACTAAAAACTCTCAATAAGCTAAGCATTGATGGATCATATCTCAAAATAAAAAGAGCTATTTATGACAAACCCACAGCCAATATAATACTGAATGGGCAAAAACTGGAAGTATTCCGTTTGAAAACTGGCAAAAGAATGCCCTCTCTCACCACTCCTATTCAACATAGTACTGGAAGTTCTGGCTAGGGTCGTCAGGCAAGAGAAAGAAATAAAAGGTATTCAAATAAAAAGAGAGGATGTCAAATTGTCCCTGTTTGCAGATTACATGATTGTATATTTAGAAAACCCCATTGCCTCAGCCCAAAATCTCCTTAAACTGATAAGCAACTTCAGGAAACTCTCAGGATACAAAATCAATGTGCAAAAATCACAAGCATTCCTATACACCAATAATAGACAAACAGAGAGCCAAATCATAAGTGAACTTCCATTCACAATTGCTACAAAGAGAATAAAATACCTAGGAATACAACTAACAAGTGATGTGAAGGACTTCTTCAAGGAGAACTACAAACCACTGCTAAAGGAAATAAGAGAGGACACAAACAGATGGAAAAACATCCCATGCTCATGGTTAGGAAGAATCAATATTATGAAAACAGCCATACTGCCCAAAGTAATTTGTAGATTCAATGCTATCCCCATCAAGCTATCAATGACTTTCTTCACAGAATTGGAAAAAACCACCTTAAACTTCATATGGAACCAAAAAAAGAGCCCACATAGCCAAGACAATCCTAAGCAAATGAAACCAAGCTGGAGGCATCATGCTACCTGACTTCAAACTATACTACAAGGCTAATGCAATCAAAACAGCATGGTACTGGTACCAAAACAGATATATAGGCCAATGGAACAGAACAGAGGCCTAAAAAAGAACACCACACAACTACAACCATCTGATCTTTGACAAACCTGACAAAAACAAGCAATGGGGAAAGGATTCCCTATTTAATAAACGATGTTGGGAAAACTGGCTAGCCATATGCAGAAAACTGAAACTGGATCCCTTCTTTACACCTTATACAAAAATTAACTCTAGATGGACTAAAGATTTAAACATGAGGCCTAACACCCTAAAAACTCTAGAAGAAAACCTAGGCAATACCATTCAGGACATAAGCATGGGCAAGGACTTCATGACTAAAACACCAAAAGCAATGGCAACAAAAGCCAAAATAGGCAAATGGGATCTAATTAAACTAAAGAGCTTATGCACAGCAAAAGAAACTATCAATAGAGTGAACCAGCAACCAACAAAATGGGAAAAAAGATTTGCAATTTATCCATCTGACAAAGGGCTTCTATCCAGAATCTACAAAGAACTTAAACAAATTTACAAGAAAAAAAAAACCATCACAAAGTGGGAAAAGGATATGAACAGACACTTTTCAAAAGAAGTCATTCACGCAGCCAACAAACATATGAAAAAAAGCTAATCATCACTCGTCATTAGAGAAATGCAAATCAAAACCACATTGAGATACGCTTCACACCAGTTAGAATGGCGATCGTTAAAAAATCAGGAACCAACAGATGCTGGAGGGGATGTGGAGATATAGGAAAGCTTTTACACTGTTGGTGGGAGTGAAATTAATTCAACCATTGTGGAAGACAGTGTGGTGATTCCTCAAGGATCTACAAATAGAGATACCATTTGACCTAGCAATCCCATTACTGGTTATATACTCAAGGGATTATAAATCATTCTATCATAAAGACCCATACACACATATGTTTATTGTGGCACTGTTCACAATAGCAAAGACTTGGAACCAACCCAAATGCCCATCAATGATAGACTGCATAAAGAAAATGTGGCACATATACACCATGGAATACTATGCAACCATAAAAAGGATGAGTTCATGTCCTTTGCAAGGACATGGATGAAACTGGAAATCCTCATTCTCAGCAAACTGACACAAGAACAGAACACCAAACACTGCATGTTCTCACTCATAGATGGGTGTTCAACAATGAGAACACACAGATACAAGGAGGGGAACATCACACACTGGGGCCTGGGCAGTGGGGGCCTAGGGGAGGAATAGCAGGGTGTGGGGGAATTGGGAAGGGATAGCATTAGGAGAAATACCTAATGTAGACGACAGGGCAATGGATGCAGCAAACCACCACTGTAGCACATGTATACCTATGTAAACAAACCTGCATGATCTGCACATGTACCCCAGCACTTAAAGTATAATTTAAAAAAAAAGAAAAAGACCAGCACCTGCAGCAAAACCTAGAACACGTTACTGAGATCTCTGCCATTGTAGGATCCTCTCCAGGATGTCAGTCAACTGGTCCAAGACAGCTCCATTATCTGCAGGACCCAGTGTAAAATGTGAACATCAGGCCCCTTGTTCAAAAAGCACCAAAAAAGTTCCATTGGGCATACTAAACTATCAAGCTGTTACCTTTCTCCCACAGTCTCCACGTTGTTTTGTCATGTCTCTTTTATTTGCTATTTAATGTCGTTCTAAGTAAGGAAACAAATTTGATCATTATATATATATAAAAAAAAGAAATGGAGATTTGTGAATCGCCTGACAAGAGGATCCTGAAAGCATCAAAAGAAGCAAATGACACATGACGGACTGGGCAAAGTGTTTCATGCCTGTGATTCTAGCACTTTGGGAGGCTGAGGTGAGAAGATTTCTTGAAGCCAGGAGTTTAAGACCAGCCTTGGCAACATAGCAAGTCCCCATCTGTACAATAATTCAAAAATTAGCTGGTCGTGGTGACATGTGCCTGTAGTCCCGGCTACCTTATAGACTGAGGCAGGAGGATTAATTGAGCCAGGAGTTGGAGGTTCAGTGAGCTGTGATCATCACTGCACTTTAGCCTGAGTGACAGAGCAAGACCCTGTCTCTCTCTCATATATATATATATGTATTTATGAAGATCCAATGCAGCTATAAAGGCTTCTCAGCAGAAATCTTAGAGGCAATGAGTGAGAGGGATTATATATTCAAAGTAGAAAAGGAAAAATTAAAAAAGCAACTTATCAACTGAGAATACTGTACCTAGCAAAGCTCCCTTTTAGAAATAAGAGAGAGAGAAGGATTTTCTGAGACAAAGTAAAGCTGGAGGGTTCATCATCACCAGAACTGTCTTACAAGAAGTGCTAAAGTAAGTTACTGAAGATTAAAGAAAAAGATGCTAATGAGTAACATGGAAACATCTGATAATAAAAAACTCACTAGTAAAATTTACTACACACAAAAATTCTTAAGACTTTGTTATTGTAATGGCCATATGTAAATCACTTATATCTTTAGTATGAAGACTAAAAGACAAGCATATTTTGAAAATAATAATAGATGCAATAATTTGTTAAGGGATATGTGGTGAAAAACATACACATTGTGACATCAAAAATTCAAAATGTTGGGGGGGCGTGGAGTAAAAGTGTAGATATTCTTGCAATCAAAGTTAAGTTTTTATTACCTTAAAATCATCTATTATGACTGGAAGAGGTTTGTTGTAAGCCTTATCATAACCACAAAGCAAGAAACTATGTAAATACACCAAAAACAAAAAGCAAGGGATCAAAACATACTACTAGAGAAGACTACTTAACCATAAAGAAAGCAAGAGAGGAAGAAAGGAACAAGAAACCAAGGAAACAACTAGAAAACATTTAACAAAATAGCAGTAGTGAGTCCTTACCTAGTAATTATTACCTTAAATGTAAATTGATTAAATTCTCCAACCAAAAGATATAGAGTGGTTAAATGGGTAAAAATCAAGGCCCAACTCTGTACTGCCTACAAGAGCCTCACATTGCTTATAAAGATACTGTATTAGTCCATTCTCACGCTGCTATAAAGAAGTACCTGATAGTGGGTATTTTATAAAGAAAATAGATTTAATTTGGCTACAGTTCCACAGGCTCTACAGGAAGCACAGGTGGGGAGGCCTCAGAAAACTTACAATCATGACAGGACATAAAGGGGCAGCAGGCATGTCAACTTACATAGCCAAAGTAGGAAGAATAGAACCTAGCTAGAGGTGCTGCACACCTTTAAACAACCAACTCTCCTGAGAATTTACTCATTATCATGAGAATAGCAAGGGGGAAATCTGCACCATGACTTAATCACATCCCACCAGGACCCTACTCCAACATTGGGGATTACAATTTGACATGAGATTTGGGTGGGGACACAGACTGAAAGTGAAAAAAGGAAAAAGATATTTCATATAAATGGAAACCAAAAGAGAGCAGAAGTAGCTGCATAGTTGGCCCTTGAACAACACAGATTTGAACTGCATGGGTCCACTTATAAGTGGATTTAAAAAAAAATAAATATATTGGAAACTTTTTGGAGATTTGTGACAATTTGAAAAAGTTTTGCAAATGAACTGCATAGCCTAGAAATATTTTTAAAAATTAAGAAAAAGTTAGGTATGCCATAAATCCATAAAATATATGTTGATGCTAGTGTATTTTATCATTTTCTACCATATACACAAATCTATTATTAAAAAGTTAAGATTTAACAAAACATATGCACATAAACATCTATACATCATACATAATGCCATTTGCAGTTCAGAGAATTGTAAACCAAGATACAGTATCAAATCATAACTGCATAAAATTAACTGCAGTACATACTGTACTGCTGTAATCATTTTGTAGCCACTTCCTTTTGCTATTGTGGTAGGCTTAAGTGTTGCAAGTATCCACTTAAAGTGCCATGTGAACTAATCACCCTCACATGACAAGTTTGTCTGTTTACTAAATTGTGTATCACAGTAAAAACTGATCTATTGCAATTCTCATGTATTTTTTGTTGTGTTTAGTGCAATACTACCTACCTTAAATAACACTATGAGACCCATATGAAGTGCCCCTAGTGATACTGGAAGTGTTCTCAAGAAGCAGAGAAAAGTCATTACATTACGAGAAAAAAGTTGAATTGCTTTATATATGCCATAGATTGAGGTCTACTGCTGTGGTTTCCCATCATTTCAGGATAAGTGAATTCAGTGTAAGGATCTTTGTAAAAAAAAGGAAAGGAAATTAGTAAAGCCATTGCTGCAGCTATGTGAGCAGGTGGAAAAGCTCTGCACTTCGTGTGAGATACTTTTTGTTGTTGTTGTCGAAAATGCAATTTTCATGTGTGTGCAGGATTGCTATAATCCATACCTATAGACTTCAATATGATTCTATAAACAGTGAAGTCATTATATGACAATTTAATGAAAAAGGAAAGTGAAAGTTCTAAAGGTGGTTAATTTAATCTTAGCAGAAGATATTAGATAATTTTAGAAAAAAACTTGCCTTGAAAAATTTCAAGATAACAAGAAAAGCAACTTCTGCTGAACGAAATGTAGCAAACTAGTTCCCAGATGATGTTAAGGAAAACATTGAGAAAAAAGATTATCTGTCTGAATGTGTTTTTAATGCAAATCAAAGTCCCCAATTCTGGAAAAAAAATGCCGCTAATGACACTTAGTAGTAAGAAAGAGAAGTAAAGGATTTAAGGCAAGAAGAGATAGGCTAACTTTACTGTTATGTACAAATGCAATCAGGCTTATTATCAGGATTGCCTTTATCTATAAAGTAGCTAACCCCAGCTTTGAAGAAAAGAGATAAACAGCAACTGCCAATCTTTTGTTGTACAATAAGAAAGCGTGAAAAATAACCCTTTTGCTGGATTGGGTCCATTAATGCTTTGTCTCTAAAGTCAGAAAGTACCCTGCCAATAAGGGGCTGCTTTTTAAAGTTCTTTTGATATCATGGAAAAGATTGTCACTGTTGTGAGAGAACCTCAATACAGAGAACATCACAAAATTTGGAAGGATTACACTATTGAAGATGTAAACATTGTTATTTAAAAAAAGCTGTGACAACTATCAAGACTGAAACAATAAATTCTTGCTGTTAAAAAAACTGTGGTAAGATGTTGTTGTATATGACCTCACAGAATTTACAACAGAGCCAATCAAGAAAATTATAAAAGAGATTGTGAATATGGCAAAAAAAAAAAAAAACAAAGATGGGGAGTGAAAGTTTCAAAATTTGGATCTTGGAGAAATTCAGGAGGGAATACATACCACACCAGAAGAATTAACAGGAGACAACTTGATAGAGCTGAGTGCATCTGAAGCAATAAGCAGATGATGAGGAAGAAGATGTAGAAGAGGCAGTGCCAGAAAACAAAACTTCATTAGACATGCTGGTATGAAGGTTCTGATTATTCAATATAGCTTTTGACTTCATTTACAACATGGAAACTTCTATGATATGGGCACTGAAATTAAAACAAATTTTGGGAAAATGTTGATAGTGTATAGAAACATTTTTAGAGAAATGAAAAAGCAAAAATGTCAGGCAGGAATTGCAATATATTTTCATGAAGTTACACTGATTGTGCATTCCTCTCCTGTCTTGTCTTTTACCTTTTCCATCTCTTTCATTTCTGCCATACTGAGACAGAAAGACCAACTCCTCCTTTTGTTTCTCCTCAGCCTACTCATTATGAAGATGATGAGAATGAAGACCTTTATGATGATCCATTTCCACTTAATGAATAGTAAATATATATTCTCTTGCTTATGATTTTCTTAATATTATTTTCCTCTGGCTTATTCTAATGTAATAATACAGTATCTGATACATATGCAAAATATGTGTTTTTTGAATGTTTATGTTATTGATTTAGATAACTTTTGTTTCTTTTTTTATCTAATTACTCTGGTCGGACTTCCCAACTTGTACTATGCTGATATGTAATGATATGTTGAATAGAACTGGCAAGTGCCTTCAACCAGATCTTAGAGAGAAAGCTTTCAGTTTTTCCTCATTGATTAAGATGCTGTTTTTTTTTTTTTTAATAAATATTCTTTATTATGTTCCGGTAAATTTTTTATATACCTACTTTGTTAATAGTTTTTATTTTAAATGGAAGTTGAACCCAGTGGAATGCTTTTTCTGTGTCTGTTGAAATGATTACATTGTTTTTGGTTTTTATTATGTTACAGTACATTGATTGATTTGCATATAGTGAACTCGCTTCTCTAGGAAAACTTTACTTATTTATATTGTATAATCTTTTTCATGTACTTTTGAATTAGGTTAGCTAGTCTTTTATTGAGAATTGTTCTGTCTATATTCATCACAGATACTGGCTTCTAGATTTGTTTTCTGTGGTGTCTTTGTCTGGCTTTTGTATGAAAGTGATGCTAGCCTTATAAAATGAGTTTTGAAGTGTTTCCTCTTCTTTTTTTTTTCTAAGGTTTTAAGTAGCTAGGGTATTAATTATTTTTTGAATATTTGGTAGAATTTACTCATAAAACCATCTCGTCCTGTGCTTTTTTTTTTTTTTGTTAGGATTTTATTACTAATTCAATATCTTTACTTGTTATTTGTCTGCTTAGGCTTTATATCTATTCATTGTTTCAGTCTTGGTGGGTTTCCTGTTTCTAGGAATGTATCCACTTATTTTGTAATGTCAAATTTATTGACATATAATTGTACATTATACCTTCTTATGATCCCTGTTATTTCTAAGGCCTCTGTTGTAATGCCTTCTCTTTGCCATCTGATTTTATTTATTTGGGTCTTCTCTTTTTTCTTAAAGTAGCTGAGGGTTTGTAGATTTCGTTATCTTTTCAAAAAATTAGATCTTGGCTGGGCATGGTGGCTCAGGCCTGTAATCCCAGCACTTTAGAAAGCAGAGGCAGGCAGATCATGAGGTCAGGAGTTCGAGACCAGCCTGGCCAACATAGTGAAACCCTGTCACTACTAAAAATACAAAAATTAGCCAGGCAAGGTGGCGGGTGCCTGTAATCCCAGCTACTGAGGAGGCTGAGGCAAGAGAATTGGTTGAACCCAGGAGACGAAGGTTGCAGTGAGCTAAGATTGTGCTGCACTCCAGCCTGGGTGACAGAGCAGGACTCTGTCTTGCGGGGATTGTGGGGGAATGACAAAAACTAGATTTTGGTTTTGCTGATTTTTTTTCTATTTGTTTTATTTTTGCTTTGATCTTTATTATTCATTTTCTTTCTGATAAGTTTTAGACTTAGTTTTCACATCTTTTTCTAGTTTCTTCACGTGTAACATTGGATTATTTGAGATCTCTCTTCCCTTTTAATGTAGACATTTATTTTTACAAATTTTCCCCTTAATACTGCTTTTGCTACATTCCATACAGTTTTGGTATGTAGTAATTTTGTTTTCATTAGTCTTGAGACATTGTTTTAACTCCCTTTTGATTTTCTCTCTAACGGAATGGTTTTTCAAAATCTCGTTAATTTTTATATTTTTATGAATTTTCCCATTTTCTTACTGTTCCTGATTTTGAATTTGATTCCACTGTGGTAAGAAAAGAAACTTGGTATAATTTCAGTCTTCTCAATTTGTTAAGACTTGTTTTGTTGCCCAATGTGTTATCTATCCTGAAGAATGTTTTATGTGTACTGAGAACACACATAAAATGACAACAATGTATATTCTTCTGCGTTGGGAAGAGAGTTTTGTATATGTCTGTTAGGTCCATTTGGTCTGTAGTGTTGTTCAACACTGAACAACATTTAATTGATTTTCTGTTTAGATGCTTTATCCATTATTGAAAAGGGAGTGTTGAAGTTTTCTACTATTATATTGCAGTCAGTTTCTTCTTTCATATCTGTCAAAATTTGCTTCATATATTTAATTGCTTTAATGGTGGGTGCATATATATTTAGAATTATTATGTCTTCTTATTGAATTGACTCTTTCATCATTATATAATTACTGTCTTTGTCTCTATAAAGTTTTTAAAGTCTATTTTGTTTGATATATATATAGCCATTCCTGCTTTCCTTTACATAGAGTATCTTTTTCCAACTCTACTTTTAATTCATTCAGCCATTCCGTATCTTTTGATTGGAGAGTTTAATCCATTTACATTTACATTGATTAGAAAAGACTTACTATTGCTGTTTGTTCATTGTTTTCTGTTTGTCTTATAGTTCATGTGTCCCCTTTCTTCTCTTTTGCTCTTTATTATTATATTTTGTCAGTAGATTTTATTTCTTATTTTTGCGTGTGTAACTTCTTTAAATATTTTCGTTATGATCAACACGGAGCTTACATAAAGTATCCTGTAGTTTCACAATGGTCTGTTCACTGATAACAACTTAGCTTCACTTGTGTAGAGGAACTCTACATTTTTATTTCTCTTTACCCCACATTATAGGTCAAGAATGTCACAATTTAGATTCATTTATATTGTGTAACTATTAACATAATCTACTTATAACTATTTTAATAGTTTTGCATTTTAATTTTTATAATTGAATTAAGTACGATTTACCCACTACTTTTTTTTTGTTTGTTTTTTGAGACGGAGTTTCGCTCTTGTTACCCAGGCTGGAGTGCAATGGCGCGATCTCGGCTCACCGCAACCTCCGCCTCCTGGGTTCAGGCAATTCTCCTGCCTCAGCCTCCTGAGTAGCTGGGATTACAGGCACGCACCACCATGCCCAGCTAATTTTTTGTATTTTTAGTAGAGACGGGGTTTCACCATGTTGACCAGGATGGTCTCGATCTCTTGACCTCGTGATACCCACTACTTTTATAGTAATACAGTATTACCTCTATTTGTCTATGTATTTACCTTTACCAGCAAGTTTTATACTTTCTTATGTTCTCACATTTCTGCTTAGTATATTTTTGTTTTAACTTGAAGAATTCGAGTTAGCATTTCTTGCAAGGCAGTTCTAGTGGTAGTAAACTCCTCCAACTTTTGTTTGAGAAAGTCTTTGTCTCCTTGTGAAAGACATATTTGTCAATTGTAGTATTATTGCCTGGCAGTTTTTTTTTTTTTCCTTTCAGCACTTTGAATCTATCAACCCACTCTCTCTGGCCTGCAATGTTCTACTGATAAAAACACTAATTGTTTCATGAGGGTTATCTTGCAGGTAACAAGTTACTTTTCTCTTGTTGCTTTCAGAATTCTCTTTAAGTTTTAAGAATTTGATTTTAATGTTTCTCTCTGTGGATCTCTTTGCATTCCTCTAGTTTGGTGTCCTTTGGGCTTTTTGGATCTGGATGGTTTTTTTCTTTCCCAGGTTTGGGAATTTTTCAGCCATTATTTATTTCAATAAGTATCTGTCGTTTATTCTTTTTCTTCTTCTACTAAGACTTCCATATGTCCTATAAGTCCCTTAAGCTATCTTCACTCTTTTTCATTCTTTTTTTCTTCTTGCTCCTCTGACTGGATGATTTCCAATGAACTCCTTTCGAGTTCACTGACCCTTTCTTCTGCTTGATCTAGTCTACAGTTGAAACCTTGTATTAAACTTTACATGCCAGTTATTGTATTATTTAGTTCTGTGATTTCTTCTTGGTATTTAAAAAAATATTTTCTTTTTGTTGAAATTCTTATTGTTCATATGATTCTTTTCCAACTAGGTGAGCTTCTTCATGACCATTATTTTGAATATTTGTTGAGTAAAGCACATATCTCCGTCTCACTATGATCAGTTTCTTTAGATTTATCTCCTTTCTTTTTTTTTTTTTTGAGACGGAGTTTCGCTCTTGTTACCCAGGCTGGAGTGCAATGGCGCGATCTCGGCTCACCGCAACCTCCGCCTCCTGGGTTCAGGCAATTCTCCTGCCTCAGCCTCCTGAGTAGCTGGGATTACAGGCACGCGCCACCATGCCCAGCTAATTTTTTGTATTTTTTTTTTAGTAGAGACGGGGTTTCACCATGTTGACCAGGATGGTCTCGATCTCTTGACCTTGTGATCCACCCGCCTCGGCCTGCCAAAGTGCTGGGATTACAGGCGTGAGCCACCGCGCCCGGCCAGATTTATCTCCTTTCTTTATTTGGAGAATATTTTCCTATTTGTTTTTCTTGACTCTCTGTTCATTTCTGTGCATTAGATGAAATAGACACCTCTTTTAGTCTTCACAGGCTGGGCTTGTATAGGAAATAAACCTCACCAATTACTGTGGCCAGCTATTCTTGGTACCTCTTAGACCTTTGTGTTCATTTCTTGGTGGCACCCAGGAGACTAGATTATATCCCACATTCCATATGTGCCATGATGCAGGTGAGTTAAAAGCCAGACCCTCAGGCTGCAGCCAGAAAAGTTGAGATGTTAGATGTGCACTCTAATCTCTTCAAAAGAGAAATCCTTATTATCTGTTTACTCAGTGCTGAATTGGGAGAAGAGGTGCAGGAAGTGATAACATGCCTATTTCAAACTGTCTCTTTGTTATGTGTCCTGGGCGTTTCCAAATGCCAGAGGGCCCCATCTTGATCACAAGGTCCTATTTCATTGAAATCTCTTTGTCACCACTAATATTACCCTTATTCTTGGTACATTATATACTAGAACAGCTGACAGTAGCCAAGGTCACTAGTTTCAGCTTTGTTTTTAATTTTCCTTTAATATTCACAGCAGCGTTTGTGAAGCCACTGGGAAAATGCATAACTAAATTCTGGAATTTGCCCACAATTAAGCAGCTAAGAGCCAGGAAACATAAATTCGCACCCAAATCTCTTCGAAGACTTTTTACTCTTTACTGTGTGAAAGAAAATAAATCTTGGGACCCCAAAACCACTAAGCTGTAAGGAAGTCAAGCTGGTGACTGCTTAGGGAAAACCTACCTCCCGTTCTATCAAAGTCAATCCTCTTAGGCTCACCTGAGACAAATGTACATCTGATTGTTTCTTCTCCCCCATTGTTTATGTAAAAAATACAGATTCACTAAGCCAGATTAAATTGTGTATTCAGTGGAAGGCTGATCTAGGACAACGAGTGCAGCCTTTTGTCTCTTATCTACTTCTAACCTGGAAGACCCCACTTCCAGTTGTCCTGCCTTACTGGACTGAACCAGTGTATATCTTACACATACTGATTGATGTCTCATGTCTCCCTAAAATATATAAAAACAAACTGTACCTCCGACCACCTTGGGCACATGTCTCAGTACTTCCTGAAGCTGTGTCACAGGTGAATCCTTAACTTTAGCATAATAAACTTTCTAAATTGACTGAGATCTGTCTCAGATATCTGGGGTTTACAACTGTATATTAAACTGCCTGTCTCTAGTAATAGCCCACCATAAGACACCCACAAGATTAGTAATAAAGGGAAATAATTAGAAAGAAAATTGGAAGGCCTGGATCATTTTGCTGTTTCTGTATATTTATAGTCTCATCCAGTGCCCCTTTTTCTTAGGAGTATTTATGATGTGAGGGGTTGGGTTAGAGTATGTCATAATGAAACTGGCCTGGAGAAAAATTATACCCAGGTCTGAACTATATGGAATTTAGACAACTGTAGCAAGTAGAATATATTTTAAGGACACCTAAACAATGTTGGTCTAAGTCAATGGTTCTCAAACTTGAGCATGCATCAGAGTGATCAGGAAAGTTTATTAAAACCCAAGTTTTTGGATATCATTTCCAGAGTTTCTGATTAAGTACATATGAAGTGGGGCTTAAGAATTTGCATTTCTGAGAAGTTCCCACATGATGCTGAGGATGATGGTCTGAAGACTTCACTTTGAGGATCACTTTCCTAGGTTAATTATTTAGGTTTCTGCCTGCTTCATTCTTAGAAAACAGATAGTACTGTGGTTTGGCTCACAGCCAATGTACTGAGTATTCTTATTTTTCAATAGCATCAGTGTCATGTCATTTCCCAGTTTACCTCCTGGTATCCACTAGCCAGGGGTAGTGCTTAAAAATTTGCCTAATCATAATGGTAGGGGAGAGATCATATAACTTAGTTCCATGATTAAAGAGTGTAAACCAAAAATAAAATTCTAAGCTCCCCCACCACTAACCATCTTAATGGACTTCCTCCCCAGGCAGTGCTCTTTTACAATTTAATCTGAAAGACCAGTTCAGGCCATGAGGGAAAGCGAGGGATCAAACATGCCTCATTATACCTCTCTGTCATTAACAGCAACACAAACCTTAAGTCCCATAAGAAACATTTACAACCTATTCTTTCTGAAGGCTTCTCCCACAAATAAAAACTTTGATTTTCGTAACCTCTTATCTTAATCCAGACATTCCTTTCTATTGATCTCAGGTCTTTAGATAAACTCAACCAATTGTCAGCCAGAAAATTTTTCAATCCACCTATAAGCTAGAAGCCCCCACTTCAAGTTGTCCCACCTTTATGGATCAAACCAATGTATTTCTTAAATGTATTTGATTAAAGTCTCATATGTCCCTAAAATGTATAAAACCAAGCTGCACCCCGACCACCGTGGGCACATGTTCTCAGGACTTCCTGAGGGCTGTGTCAGGGGCCATGGTCACTCATATTTGGCTTAGAACATATCTCTTCAAATATTTTGCAGAATTTGACTCTTTTCATCAATAAGACATACTATTTCATGTTACTTTATCTTTCCTCCTCTATATTTATCTTTTACAACTTTTATTTTAAATTCAGGAGTACATGTGCAGGTTTGTTATATAAGTAAACTTGTGTCATGGGGGTTTGTTGTACAGATTATTTCATCACCCAGGTATTAAGCCTAGTACCCATTAGTCATTTTTCCTGATTCTCTCCTTTCTCCCACCCTCTACCCTTTGATAGATCCTAGTGTGTGTTGTTCTTCTCTGTGTCCATGTATTCTCATCTTTTAGTTCCCGTTTATAAGTGAGTACATGTGGTATTTGGTTTTCTGCTTATGCGTTAGTTTGCTAAAGATAATAGCCTCCAGCTCCATACATGTTCCTACAAAGAACATAATACTATTCTTTTTTATGGCTACATAGTATTCCATGGTGTATATGCACCACATTTTTAAAAAATACAGTCTGCCATTGATGGACATTTAGTTTGATTCCATGTCTTTGCTATTGTGAATAGTGCGGTATTGAACATGCACGTGTGTGTGTTGTTACAGTAGAATGACTTATATTTCTTTGAGTATATACCCAGTAATAGGATTGCTGGGTCAAATAGGATTTCTGTTTTTAGGTCTTTGAGGAATCACCACACTGTCTTTTACAGTGATTCAAGTAATTTACCTGCACACCAACAATGTATAAGTGTTTATTTTTCTCCACAACTTCACCAGCATTTGTTACTTTTTGACTCTTTAATAATAGCCATTTTGATTGGCGTGAGATGATATCTCATTGTGGTTTTAATTTGAATTTCTATAATGTTCAGTGATGGTAATCTTTTTCTCATATGCTTGTTGGCCACATGTAAGTCTTTTTTTGAAAACTATTTATGCTTTTGCCCACTTTTTAATGGGGTTCTGTGTTTTTTTCTTGTAAATTTGTTTTCTTGTAAATTTCTTTCTCTTATCTAAGTGCTCTGGCTGGACTTCCTATACTATGTTAAACGAAAGTGATGGAAGTGGGCATCCTTGAAATTTTGAAAGGCTTTCAATTTTTCCCTGTTCAGTATGATATTAGTTGTGGGTTTGTCATTTATTACCTTTATCATTTTGAAGTATGTTTCTTCTATATCTGATTTGTTCAGAGTTTTCATTCAGCAAAATTGTTGAATTTTGCTTAATGTTTTTTTCTGCATTTTTAAAATGATCATATGTTTTTTGTCCTTGAGTCTGTTAATGTGATGTATCACGTTTATTGATTTTCAAACTTGAACCATCTTTGCATTACTGGGTTGATTCCCACTTGATTATGGTGAATGTTCTTTCTAATGTGTTCTTGAATTCTATTTGCTAGTATTTTCTTGAAGGTTTTAGGTACTGTCTTGCAGTTTTCTTTTGTAGTTGTTGTATCCTTGTCTAGTTTTGGTATCAAAAGAATGCTGCCTCATAGAATGAGTTTGGACATATTCCATCCTCTTAAATTTTTGAAATCATTTGAGTGGTATTGTTATTAGTTCTTTAAATGTTTGGTAGAAATCCTCAGTGAAGCCATGATGTTCTGGGCTTCTTTTTAATTGGAGATGTTTTATTACTTCTTTTATCTTGTTACTTATTATTTATCTGTTCAGGTTTTCTATTTCTCTACGGTTTAATCTTGGTAGGTTTTATGTCCAGAAATCCATTTTCAAATTTATTGCCATATAATTGTTCATAATTATTTCAAATGATTCTTTGTATTTGCCTTTTTATTTGTTTGTTTGTTTTTTTAGAGACTGTCTCATCTGTCACCCAGTCTGGAGTGCAGTGGAATGATCATAGCTCACCACAGCCTCAAACACTTGGGCTCAAGAGATCCTCTCAACTCAACATTCCAAGAATCTGTGACTATAGTTGTGTGCCACCATGCCTGGCAAATTTATTTTTATTTTTTATAGAGATGGGGTCTCTATGTTGTCCAGGCTGGTCTTAGACTCTCGGCTTCAAGCAATTATCCCACCTCCATCTTCTACTGCACTAGGATTATAGATGAGAGCTACCATATTTAGACAGTTGTAATTTTTAAATCTTTTATTTTATTTGAGTTTGCTCTCTTTGTGTTAGTTGTCTTGCTAAAGCTTTGTCAATTTTGTTTATCTTTTTAAGAAACCAAGCTTTTGTTTTGTTGATCTTTTATATTTTTAGTCTCAGATTTATTTAGTTTTACTCTAATGTTTATTGTTTATTACCCTACTAATTTTGAATTTGTTTCCTTCTTGCTTGTCTAGTTCCTTGAGGTGCACCATTAGATTATTTATTTGAAGTATTTTTATTTTTTGATATGTTGATTGCTATAAATCTCCCTCTTAGGATTGCTTTTTCTATATCCATAGGTTCTTGGTTATGTTGTGTTTTCTTTCACTTGTTTCAAGAAAACTTTAAATTTTCTTCTTAATTTCTTCATTGACCCATTGGCCATTTAGAAGTATGTTGTTTAATTTCCATGTAGTCCAATGTTTGCAAAATCCCTCTTGTTATTGATTTCTAGTTTTATTCTGTTATGGTTAAAAAAAAGATACTAAATGTGATGTTGGCTTTTTGAATTTGCTGAGAGTTTCTTTGTGGCCTAACACATGGTCTATCTTAGACAATATTCTATGTGCTGATGAAAGAAATGTTTATTCTGCAGCAGTTTAATGAAATGTTCTGTAAATGTCTGTTAGGCCCCTTTAATCCAGAGTGTAGTTTAACTCTATGTTTCTTTGTTGGTGTTTTGTCTGGGTGATCTGTTCAATGCTGAAAGTGGGGTAACAATACCCCAATGAAGTCTATCTCTTTCCTTATATCTATTAATACTTAATCTCTGTATTTGGGTGCTCTGGTGTTGGGTGCATATATATTATTATATCTTCTTGCTAAATTGGCCCCTTTTGAGGATATAGAATGATCAATGTATTCTTGGTCATGTGGATATCCAATTGTTTCAACAACATTTACTGAAGTGACTATTCTTTCTCCATTGTGTATTCTTGGCACCTCTTTTGAAAATTAATTGACCATAAATGTGTGACTTTATTTCTTGGCTCTCTGTCCCATTCCATTGGTTGATGTGTCTATTTTATGCCAGTAACATACTGTTTTATTTACTATAACTCTGTAATAGATTTTGAAGCCAGGTAGTGTGATGTCTCCATCTTGGTTCTTTTTGCATAGGCTCTTCTCTTAACCGTTATGGCTTGTGATTTGCCAACTTCATGCTCACATTCACTCATCTCAACAGCCAGGTTGAGTTGAGATGAGTGAATATGAGGTACCTACTTCATACCCTAAATATTTAGTTGTAGTAGCTTCTAACAATTCTGGCCTGCTTTCTCCAACCTGATAAGAAGAGGCCATACACAATTTTTCTGTCTGTTGGGTTTTATCCTGGTAGTTGTACTTGGCCTTTAGGTCAATAAGAAAGCCAGGGTAAAATTAGGCAAATGTTTAAGTGAAGACCATGCTGGATATCTTCTATTTGTCTCTCCATATTAACTCTTAACCGTTTTCCACTCTGATCTGTGCCTTTACAAGCACACTTATAGAGATCCTCCTGTCTTCTGGATTCTTTTTGGATCAACTAATGGAAACCACTGACTAGAAATCAAAGGGACAGAAAAAAGTAAAGTTGCAATATTTATTAACCTGACTCTGTCCCTGAGAGCCAAATCTTGATGGATGCTCTTATCAACCAAAATACACAGCTATGTTATCCAACCCTTTCTATACAGCTTTTCTGAATTAACATTTCAGTAACTGCTCCTTCCTTTACCCATTCAAACCTATGAATGGCAATGACAACTTTTATGCTACTAGCCTGAAGTACTCTACTATGCATTGTGGTTTCTCTACACTGTGCTCACACCTATGTTTAAGTATTAAACTCTCCTAAATCTGAGTGTATCATCTATTTCCTGCCAAGAACCTGACTGTTACACTATCCTTAGGTCTTCCCCACCACTCTAACTCTCACATCCTGGTAAGCACTTTTGTATTAGCATTGCAAATTCTAAGCTTCTCTTCAGTTCTCAACAATATGGAATCATACCTCAGTGTTCCATCAAAATTGAGCTGGTTAGATGATTAAATTTAACTGGATAAAGTATGCAATGGCATTGTAATCATCAAACTTAATAAATATTTTCTAGTCTTCATCTTATTAACCATTTTGCATATTTGTATCTGCTGAACATTCCTGTTGTAATCACCTTCACCTTTGGGTTTTATAACACACCACTGTTTAGGTTCTCACCAAGTCTTGGTAACCCTTCTCTGTTTTCTGTCTTCATGGGTTCTTATTTTTCCACATTACCATTAAATCTGGTGTTTCAACAACGCTATCCTCAAGCCACTACTCTTTTCCTTGTATACACTATCTTTGGGTGATCACATTTACTTTCACAGTTTCAACTCCCATTTCTCTCATGAATCTCAAGTTTATATCCTTGGCCTGTCCTTTCCTCAAACTTCCTGGTATATTCATCTTCACTTTTATATTCCTAACTTAAATAACCAGTACTATATTGTTCTTACTTGGCCCCTCTGTTTATTTCATACCACCGATTGCTTTCTTTTTCTATTTCTTCCTTCTATGGAAACAAACTTTTTGTGGCAATCCTTCTATCTCTTTGACCATTACTTCCTGTTGTCCTCTGAACGTATCCCATCTTCCTAATTCTTAAGGATAGTTCTTCTCAGCTTTAGGTCGTTGGTCCAATACTCTTTGCTTGATATCCTATTTTGAAGAGATTTTAATGATTCCATGGTTAAAAATATTACCTATGATATTACTCATATGTTTACACTTACTTGGAATGCCTACACCTGGATACCTTATAGATAACTCCAGGATATCTCATGGATATCTCACATTATCTATACAATTAAGCAGAAATTATCATCATAAGCCTTTTGGTTTATACATCTCCACTCAGATTCCATATTTTGGTTGGTGGCATCAGCATTCATTCAACTGAGCCAGAAATCAGACACCATTAAAATTATTCTTTTCATCTCAATAGCTATAGGGATACAAGTGGATGTTAGTTACATGGATGAATTGTGCAGTGGTCAAATCCAGGATTAAACTAAACAGAGGACATTGCACCCAACAGGTAGATTTTCATCACTCATCACCCCACTCTCCCTCCTTATGAGTCTCCAATGTCCATAATACCACTCTTTGCATACGCATGGCTTCAAGAAGATGCAATATTTGCTTTTCTGTTACTAACTTTCTGCACTTCAGATAATAGACTCCAGTATCATACAAGTTGCTGTAAGAGACATTATTTTCTTCTTTTTTATGGCTGAGTAGTATTCCATGGTAGGTATATACCACATTTTTGTACCTATTCATTCATTGGGGAGAACTTAGGTGAGTTCCATATCTTTGCAATTGTACTGCAATAAACATATGTGTGCAGGTGTCTTTTTTATAGAGACTTCTTCCCTTTGGGTAGATACCCAGTAGTGAAATTGCTAGATTGAATGGTAGATCTAATTTTCATTGAGAAGTTGCCATACTGTTTTCCACAGATATTATACTAATTTACATGCCCAGCAGCAGTGTATAAGCATTCCTTTTTCGTCTGTGGTGGTGAGGTTTTTTTTGTTTGCTTGTTGTTTGTTTGTTTGTTTGTTTTTTGTACTTTAGGTTCTGGGGTACATGTGCAGATCATTGTTGCATAGGTACATACATGGCAGTGTGATTTGCTGCCTTCCTCCCCTTCACCTATATTTGGCATTTCTCCCCATGCTATCTCTCCCCAACTCCCCACCCCCCGCTATCCCTCCCCTATTTCCCCCCGACAGATCCCAGTGTGTGATGGTCCTCTCCCTGTGTCCATGTGTTCTCATTGTTCACCACTCGCCTATGAGTGAGAACATGCGGTGTTTGATTTTCTGTTCTTGTGTCAGTTTGCTGAGAATGATGGTTTCGAGATTGATCCATGTCCCTACAAAGGACACAAACTCATCACTTTTTATGGCTGCATAGTATTCTATGGTGTATATGTGCCACATTTTCCTTGTCCAGTCTCTCATCGATGGGGATTTGGGTTGGTTCCAGGTCTTTGCTATTATAAACAGTGCCACTATGAACATACGTGTGCATGTGTCTTTATAACAGAACGATTTATAATCCTTTGGGTATATACCCAGTAATGGGATTGCTGGGTCAAATGGAATGTCTATTTCTAGATCCTTGAGGAATCACCACACTGTCTCCCACAATGGTTGAACTTATTTACACTCCAACCAACAGTGTAAAAGCGTTCCTATTTCTCCACATCCTCTCCAGCATCTGTTGTCTCCTGACTTTTTAATGATCACCATTCTAACTGGCGTGAGATGGTATCTCAATGTGGTTTTGATTTGCATTTCTCTAATGACCAGTGATGAGCATTTTTTCACATTTGTTGGTCTCATATATCTTCTTTTGAAAAGTGTCTGTTCATATCCTTTGCCCACTTTTGAATGGTTTCTTTTTTTCTTGTTTTAGTTCTTCGTAGATTGTGGATATTAGCCCTATGTCAGATGGGTAGATTGCAAAAATGTTTTCCCATTCTGTTGGTTGCCGTTTCACTCTAATGATGGTTTCTTTTGCTGTACAGAAGCTCTGAAGTTTAATTAGATCCTATTTGTCTATTTTGACTTTTGTTGTCAATGCTTTTGGTGTTTTAGTCATGAAGTCCTTGTCTATGGCTATGTCCTGAATGGTTCTGCCTAGGTTTTCTTCTAGGGTTTTTATGGTGTTAGGTCTTATATTTAAGTCTTTAATCTATCTGGAGTTAATTTTAGTGTAAGGTGTCAGGAAGGGGTCCAGTTTCTGCTTTCTGCACATTGCTAGCCAGTTTTCCCAACACCATTTATTAAACAGAGTATCTGTTCCCCATTGCTTGTTTTTGTCAGGTTTGTCAAATATCAGATACTTGTAGAGGTTTGGCGTTGCCTCCGTGGCCTCTGGTCTGTTCCACTGGTCTATATCTCTCTGTTTTGGTACCAGTACCATGCTGTTTTGATTACTGTAGCCTTGTAGTATAGTTTAAAGTCAGGTAGCATGATGCCTACGGCTTTGTTCTGTTTGCTTAGGATTGTCTTGGCTATGCTGGCTCTCTTTTGGTTCCATATAAAGTTTAAGGTGGTTTTTTCCAGTTCAGTGAAGGTCAGTGGTAGATTGATGGGGATAGCACTGAATCTATAAATTACCTTTGGCAGTATGGCCATTTTCACAATATTGATTCTTCCTAATCATGAGCATGGAATGTTTTTCCATCTGTTTGTTTCCTCTTTTATTTCCTTCAGCAGTGGTTTGTAGTTCTTCTTGAAGAGGTCCTTTACATTCTTTGTTAGTTGTATTCCTAGGTATTTTATTCTCTTTGTAGCAATTTTGAATGGGAGTTTGCTCTTGATTGGGCTCTCTGTTAGTCTGTTATTGGTGTATAGGAATGCTTGTGAAATTTGCACATTGATTTTGTATCCTGAGACTTTGCTGAAGTTGCTTATCAGTTTAAGGAGATTTTGGGCTGAGACGACAGGGGTCTTCTAAATATACAATCATGTCATCTACAAATAGACACAATTTGACTTCCTCCTTTCCTAACTGAATACCCTTTATTTCTTTTTCTTGCCTGATTACCCTGACTAGAACTTCCAATACTATATTGAATAGAAATGGTGAGAGAGGGCATCCTTGTCTAGTGCCAGATTTCAAAGGAAATGCTTCCAGTTTTTGCCCATGCAGGATGATATTGGTTGTGGGTTTGTCGTAAATAGCTTTTATTATTTTGAGATACATTCTGTCGATACCTAGTTTATTGAGAGTTTTTAGCATAAAGGGCTACTGAATTTTGTCTAAGGCCTTCTCTTCATCTATTTAGATAATCCTGTGGTTTTGGATAGCAAAGGACTTCATGACTAAAGCACCAAAAGCAATGGCAACAAAAGCCAAAATAGACAAATGGTATCTAATTAAACCTAAGAGGTTCTGCACAGCAAAAGAAACAATCATTAGAATGAACCAACAACCAACAGGATGGGAAAAAAAAATTTGCAAAGGGTTAATATCCAGAATCTACAAAGAACTTAAACAAATTTACAAGAAAAAAACAACCCCATCAAAAAGTGGATGAAAGATATGAACAGACACTTTTCAAAAGAAGCCATATTTGCGGCCAAGAAACATGAAAAAATGCTCACCAACACTGGTCAACAGAGAAATGCAAATCAAAACCACATTTAGATACCATTTCACGCTAGTTAGAATGGCAATCATTAAAAAATCTGGAGACAACAGATGCTGAAGAGGATATGGAGAAATAGGAATGCTTTTACACTCTTGGTGGGAGTGTAAATTAGTTCAAACAATATGGAAGACAGTGTGGCGATTCCTCAAGGATCTAGAACTGCAAATACCATTTGACCCAGCAATCCCATTATTGGGTATATACACAAAGGATTATAAATTATTTTATTATAAAGCCCATGCACATGTATGTTCATTGTGGCACTGTTTACAATAGCAAAGACATGGAACCAACCCAAATGCCCATCGATGATAGACTGGATAAAGAAAATAAGGGGCATATACACCACAGAATACTATGCAGCCATAAAAAATGATGAAATCACTTTGTTTGTAGGGACATGGATGAATCTGGAAACCATCATTATCAGCAAATTGACACAAGAACAGAAAACCAAACACTGCATGTTCTCACTCATAGTTGGGTGTTGAACAATGAGAACACATGGACAGAGGGAGGGGAACATCACACGCTGGGGTCTGTTGGGGGGTGAGGGGCTAGTGGAGGGATAGTGGGGAGTGGGGAAATTGGGGAGGGATAACATTGGGAGAAGTATCTAAAGTAGGTGACGGGGGGATGGAGGCAGCAAACCACCATGGCATGTGTATACCTATGTAACAATCCTGCAAGATCTCCACCTGTACCCCAGAACTTAAAGTATAATTTAAAATAATAAATAAAATAAACAAAACAAGGCTATTACATAAACCACTGTGGTATAACATTTTGACATTTGGGACAGCTATTTTTTTTTCCAGACCCTGACATTGGTGTATGAGCTAACCAGGAAAGACAGTATAGCTGTGGGTAAATGCACAGGCTTGGGCCAAACTGGAAACTGGTTTCAGTTTCCAGTCATACTAGCCATACTCTTGCTCAAGTCACAATGAGCGTCTATTTCATCATCTGCATAATGCTGGGGGAGGGGGTGAGAGGATAGATAATACCTACTTACTAGGGTGATGGTGAGGAATAAAAGATATATATATAGTGTCTGGCACACATTAGACACTCGATAAATGTTAACTGTTAATAAAAATATTCATGACGCAATTAATACAAATTATTTTAGAGAAACTAGAACATCAGTATATGTAAATGTTAAAGGAAGCAACGTTCATAATCCCACAGCCTTTAAATATTTATTGTATATCCATCTACACTATTTTTATGTATATATGTATAAACATAAATAGGTGTGAATGTACAATACAGACACTTATGTAATCTGGCTTTTTTCTTTAATAAGTTACATACTGAACACTATTTCATATTAAGAAATGTGTGTACATTACTGTTTCTGTAAATGTGAAAAATAATAAATTCTACAGTTAAACTTCTATACTGTTTCCAACATACCATCATAATCAGCACCAGAAATAAACTTACATATACACATTTTAATTAATATTTTATTATCAATAAAATATATTCTTTACAATGAGAAAGACTAAGGAATTTCCAGTTATTTGCTCATTCTAGGTAAATTTTGCAGGCCTTTAATTCCAGTCTAGTTTTACATATCCATTAAAAATAATCTGCTATCTCATTGTCTTATTTTATGCCTCCCTGCTACATAGGCTCCCAGAAAAGCTTATTCCTCCCCTATTCCCAATCTATTCCTTTTTCAGTCTATTGCTTACGTCTTACTCTTTGTTACCCTTGCTTGGCCAGTTTCTGGATATTGCATTTATCAGAGGCCCCCTTGAGGAAGTGAAAAAGGTGGTTAAATCAGACCTCAAAGGCAAATTCTTACTAAATATTTCCATCTGGGGAAAAGTTGTTCTACATAAGACCTAAGATTAACACAATAAACACTTCTTTATGCCATAGATGATGAGCATGAGAATGATAATAAAAGAAGGAAGCATTTTTTGCACATTTGCTATGTGCCAAATGGTGGTGTGAAACACTTTTATATGCCTCATCCTGTTTAATCCATACAACAACCCTGTGAGGTAGATACTAATTCAGCAGATTAGAAAACTGAGGTGTCTAGAGGGTTAAGGAACTTGCCTAAATTCAATTACGGCAGAGCCAGGATTAGAAAATAAATATTTATTTGATGCAAAGGCTATTATCTTAACCATTACTTGAGACAGTCTTCCTAGATTTGTCCACAAATCGTGGTGAACAGCTTTTCAGGAAATTTGTCTTTAGAGAAGAAGCTTTAGTGCAGTGGTTTTCTAATTATTTTTCCCCCTTCTTGTCATCAGAACTATTTTTATTTAATGAAAATCTTATCTTTTTTAAAAAATTATACTTTAAAGTTTGGGGATACATGTGCAGAACATGCAGGTTTGTTACATAGGCATACGTGTGCCATGGTGGTTTGCTGCACTCATCAACCCATCGTCAACATTAAGTATTTCTCCTAATGCTATCCCTCCCCTAGTCCCCGACCCCCTGACAGGCCAGTGTGTGATGTTCCCCTCCCTGTGTCCATGTGTTCTCATTGTTCACCTCCCAATTATGAGTGATAACATAGGATGGTTTGTTTCCTGTTCCTGTGTTAGTTTGCTGAGAATGATGGTTTGCAGCTTCATCCACGTCCCTGCAAAGGACATGAACTCATCCATTTTTGTGACTGCATTGTATTCCATGGTATATATGTACCACATTTTCTTTATCAAGTCTATCATTGATGGGCATTTGGGTTGGTCCCAAGCCTTTGCTATGGTGAACAGTGCTATGATAAACATACATGTGCATGTGACTTTATAGTAGAATGCTCTATAATCCTTTGGATATATACCCAGTAATGGGATTTCTGGGTCAAATAGTATTTCTCGTTCAAGTTCCTTGAGGAATTGTGGCAGTGTTTTCCATAATGGTTGAATTTACACTCTCACCAACAGTGTAAAAGCATTCCTGTTCATCCACATCTTCTCCAGCATCTGTTGTTTCCTGACTTTTTAATGATTGCCATTCTAATTGGTGTAAGACTTCTCTAATGACCAGTGATGATGAGCTTTCTTTTCATATGTTTCTTGGCCACATAAATGTCTTCGTTTTAGAAGTGACTGTTCATAACCTTCACCCACTTTTTGATGTTTTTTTCTTGTAAATTTGTTTAAGTTCTTTGTAGATTCTGGATATTACTACTTTGTCAGGTGGATAGATTGCAGAAATTTTCTCCCATTCTGTAGGTTACCTGTTCATTCTGAGGATAGTTTCTTTTGCTGTGCAGAAGTCCTTTAGTTGAATTAGATGCCGTGTGCCAATTTTGGCTTTTG
This sequence comes from Aotus nancymaae, assembly GCF_030222135.1. Lineage (NCBI taxonomy): Eukaryota > Metazoa > Chordata > Mammalia > Primates > Aotidae > Aotus > Aotus nancymaae. Next base: position 4,198,443 of record NW_026988472.1, read on the forward strand.
TTGCCATTGCTTTTGGTGATTTAGTCATGAAGTCTTTGCCCAAGCCTATATCCTGAATGGTATTGCCTAGGTTTTCTTCTAGGGTTTTTACGGTTTTAGGTCTTATGTTTAAGTCTTTAATCCATCTTGAGTTAACTTTTGTATAAGGTGTAAGGAAGGAGTCCAGTTTCAGTTTTCTGCATACAGCAAGCCAGTTTTCTCAACATCATTCATTGAATAGGTAATCCTTTATTGCTTGTTTTTGTCAAGTCAAAGATCAGATGGTTGTAGATGTGTGGCGTTATGGCTGAGATCTCTGTTCTGTTCCATTGGTCTATATATCCATTTTGGTACCAGTACCCTGCTGTTTTGGTTACCGGAGCCTTGTATTATAGTTTGAAGTCAGGTAGCAGGATGCCTCCAGCTTTGTTCTGTTTGCCTAGGATTTTCTTGGCAAAGAAAATGCCAAGAAAATGGCATTATATGGTCTCCTTTTTGGTTCCATATGAAATTTAAAGTAGTTTTTTTCTTTATCTGTGAAGCAAGTCAAAGGTAGCTTGATGGGAATAGCATTGAATCTATAAATTACTTTGGGCAGTATGGCCGTTTTCATGATATTGATTCTTCCTATCCATGAGCATGGAATGTTTTTCCATTTGTTTGTGTCCTCTCTTATTTCCTTGAGCAGTGATTTGTAGTTCTCCTTGAAAAGGTCCTTCACATCCCTTGTAAGTTACATTCTTAAGTATTTTATTCTCTTTGTAGCAATTGTGAATGCTAGTTCACCCATGATTTGGCTCTTATGGGAATTCCTTTCATTTTTGCACATTGATTTTGTATCCTGAGATGTTGCTGAAGTTTATCAGCTTAAGGAGATTTTGGGCTGAGACGATGGGGTGTCCTAAATATACAGTCGTGTCATTTGCAAACATAGACAATTTGACTTTCTCTCTTCCTATTTGAATACCCTTTGTTTCTTTCTCTTGCCTGATTTCCTTGGCCAGAACTTCCAATACTATGTTGAATAGGAGTAGTGAGAGAGGGCATCCCTGTCTTGTGCCGGTTTTCAAAGGGAATGCTTCCAGCTTTTGTCCATTCAGTATGATATGGGCTGTGGGTTTGTCATAAATAGCTCTTATTGTTTTGAGATACGTTCCATCAATACCTAGTTTATTGAGAGTTTCTAGCATGAAGCGTTGTTGGATTTTATTGAAAGCCTTTTCTGCTTCTATTGAGATAATCATGTCTATCGTTGGTTCTGTTTATGTGATGGATTATGTTTATTGATTTGCATATGTTGAACCAGCCTTGAATCCCAGGGATGAAGCTGACTTGATTGTCGTGGATAAGCTTTTGGATATGCTGCTGGATTCAGTTTGTTAGTATTTTATTGAGGATTTTTGCATCAATGTTCATCAGGGATATTGTACTGAAATTTTCCTTTTTTGTTCTGTCTCTGCCAGGTTTTGGTATCAGGATGATGCTGGCCTCATAAAATGAGTTAGGGAGGAGTGCCTCTTTTTCTGTTGTTTGCAATAGTTTCAGAAGGAATGGTACCAGCTCCTCTTTGTATCTCTGGTAGAATTTGACTGTGAATCCGTCTGGTCCTGGGCTATTAATTACTGCCTCAATTTCAGAACTTGCTATTGGTCTATTCAGGGATTTGACTTCTTCCTGGTTTAGTCTTGGGAGGGTGTATGTGTCCAGGAATTTATCCATTTCTTCTAAATTTTCTAGTTTATTTCCATAGAGGTGTTTATAGTATTCTTTGATGGTAGTTGTCTTTCTGTGGGATCATTTTTTATTATGTCTATTTGATTCTTCTCTCTTTTCTTCTTTATTATTCTGGCTAATGGTCTATTTTGTTAATCTTTTCAAAAAACCACCTGCTGGATTCATTGATTTTTTGAAGGGTTTTTTGTGTCTCTATCTCCTTCAGTTCTGCTCTGATCTTTGTTATTTCTTGTCTTCTGCTAGCTTTTGAATTTGTTTGCTCTTGCTTCTCTAGTTCTTTTAATTGTGATGTTAGCGTGTTGATTTTAGATCTTTCCTGCTTTCTCCTGTGGGCATTCAGTGCTGCAAATTTCCCTCTAAACTCTGCTTTAGCTGTGTCTTAGAGATTCTGGTACCTTGTGTCTTTGTTCTCATTGGTTTCAAAGAACTTATTTATTTCTACCTGGATTTTGTTATTTACCCAGTAGTCATTCAGGAGCAGGTTGTTCAGTTTCCATGTTGTGCGGTTTTGAGTGAGTTTCTTAATACTGAGTTCTAATTTGATTGCACTGTGGTCTAAGAGACTGTTTGTTATGATTTCTGTTCTTTTTCATTTGCTGAGGAGTGTTTTACTTCCAGTTATGCAGTCAATTTTAGAGTAAGTGTGATGTGGTGCTGAGAAGAATGTATATTCTGTTGATTTGGGGTGGAGATTTCTGTAGATGTCTATTAAGTCTGCTTGGTCCAGACTTGAGTTCAAGTCCTGAATATCCTTGTTAATTTTCTGTCTCATTGACCTAATATTGACAGTGGGGTGTTAAAGTCTCCCACTATTTTTGTGTGGGAGTCTAAGTCTGTAGGTCTCTAATAAGTTGCTTTATGAATGTGGGTGGTCCTCTATGGGGTGCATGTATATTTAGGATAGTTAGCTTTTCTTGTTGCATTGATACCTTTACCATTATATAGTGCCCTTGTCTTTTCTTTTTTATCTTTGTTAGTTTAAACCCTGTTTTATCAGAGACTAGGAATGGGGTTGGGATGAGAAGTGACAAAAAAGCATTCATGTAAAACATGGTCTTAACAAATTTTTGCTCACATAACTACCCTAAAACCAGAGCTTTTTACTTTGGCTGATATTAGATTTACCTGGGGAGCAAGACTTCTGGTGCTGAGGCTGTGCCACATACCAATTATCAGAAACTCTGGAAGTGGGACCCAGTCATTCATAGGTTTTGAAGCCCCCCAGGAAACTCCAATGGGAAGGCAAGGTTAAGAAACATTACAAAAAAAGTTTGCAAACTATATAGGCCTACATATATTTTTAGGTTGACATCTAAAAATGTTTAAGATAATTTTAAATTCTTGCAAAAGATATAATTTTGGGTGTGTTATAAATGTTGGCATTTTAAAATAAAATTGTTACTTCACACTTTTGACTTTCACTATGGGACCTAAATACCAGAGAATACTTTTTTTCCATAAGTTATTGGGGTACAGGTGGTATTTGGTTACATGATTAACTTCTTTAGTTGTGATTTGTGAGATTTTGGTGCATCCATCACCCCAGCAGTATACACTGCACCATATTTGTAGTCTTTTGTCCCTGGCCCCCACATTGTTCTTCCCCCGCAAGTCCTCAATGTCCACTGGATCATTCTTATGCCTTTGTGTCCTCATAGCTTAGCTCCCACATTTCAATGAGAACATGTGATGTTTGGCTTTCTATTCCTGAGTTACTTCACTTAGAGTAATAGTCTCCAGTCTCATCCAGGTCACTGCAAATGCTGTTAATTCATTCCTTTTTATGGCTGAGTAGTATTCCATCATACATATATATATATATACACATATACATATATATATATATCACAATTTCTTTATCCATTCATTGATTGATGGGCATTTGGGTTGGTTCCATGATCTTGCAACTGTGAATTGTGCTGCTATAAACATTTGTGTGCAAGTATCTTTTTCAAATAATGACTTCTTTTTCTCAGGGTAGATATCCAGAAGTGGGATTGCTGGATCAAATGGTAGTTCTACTTTTAGTTATTTAAGGAATCTCCACACTGTTTTCCATAGTGGTTGTACTAGTTTACACTCCCACCAGCAGTGTAGACGTGTTCCCTGATCACTGCATCCACACCAACATCTAGTGTTTTTTTGATTTTTTTTATTATGGTCATTCTTGCAGGAGTAAGGTGGTATCGCATTGTGGTTTTGATTTGCATTTCCCTGATCATTTGTCATGTTGAGCATTTATTCATATGTTCGTTGGTCATTTGTATATCTTCTTTTGAGAATTGTCTATTCATATCCTTAGCCCACTTTTTGATGCAATTGTTTTTTTCTTACTGATTTGAGTTCACTGTAGATGCTGGATATTAGTCCTTTGTCAGATGTATATATTGTGAAGATTTTTTCCCACTCTGTGAGTTGTCTGTTTACTCTGCTGACTGTTCCTTTTGCCATGCAAAATTTCTTTAGTTTAATTAGATCCCAGCTATTTATCTTTGTTTTTATTGCATTTGCTTTTGGGTTGTTGGTCATTAAATCCTTGCCTAGGCCAATGTCTAGTAGGGTTTTTCAAATGTTATCTTCTAGGATTTTTATAGTTTCAAGTCTTAGGTTTAAGTACTTAATCCATCTTGAGTTGATTTTTGTATAAGGTGAGAGTTGAGAATCCAGTTTCATTCTCTTACATGTGGCTAGCCAATTATCTCATCACCATTTGTTGAAAAGGGTGTCCTTTCCCCACTTTATGATTTTGTTTGCTTTGTGAAGATCAGTTGGCTTTAAGTATTTGGGTTTATTTCTGTGTTCTCTATTCTGTTCCATTGGTCTATGTGCCTATTTTTATACCAGTAGCATTCTGTTTTGGTGACTATGGCCTTATAGTATAGTTTGAAATCAGGTAGTGTGATACCTCCAGATTTGTTCTTTTTGCTTCGTCTTGCTTTGGCTATGTGGGCTCTTTTTTGGTTCCATATGAATTTTAGAATTGTTTTTTTCTAATTCTGTGAAGAATGGTGGTGGTATTTTGATGGCGATTGCATTGAATTTGTAGATTGCTTTTGGCAGTATGGTCATTTTCTCAATATTGATTCTACCCATCCATGGACATGGGATGTGTTGCCATTTGTTTGTGTTGTCTATGATTTCTTTCAGAAGAAACATTTTAAATAATTTTACGGCTTATGGAGGTATTATTGAATAGGCAGGTCCACGATCTTATGTGTTGGTGGGGATATTATTTGCCTGAAAAGCAATTTAATTCTAAATTTAAAGAGCTTTAAAAATGTTTATATCTTTTGATCCAGCCATTTCACTTCAAGAAATCTGTACTAAGAAGTTATAGTTACAGAGACAAAGATTTTTGTTCAAGGAATGTTCATTTCTGTGTATTAAATTTGTGTGTTGGAACTGGAGGCCATCACCCTTAGCAAACTAACGCAAGAACAGAAAACCAAATACCACATATTCTCACTCATAAGTGGGACCTAAATGATGAGAACACGTGGACACAAAGAGGGGAACAACAGACATTGGGGCCTACTTGAGGGTGGAGGGTTAGGGGAGGGAGAGGATCAGAAAATGTAACTGTTGAGTACTAGGCTTAGTACATGGGTGAGGAAATAATCTGTACACCAAACCCTTGTGACACAAGTGTAACTATATAACAAACCCACATATGTACCCCTGTACCTAAAATAAAAGTTCAAAAAAAATCAAGCTGCTTTTATGTCCAAATTGCCCATTTATCATGACCCTCCTTAAGTGGGAGTGACCCCCACAGCACTAAAAACTCCTTCTCTTGAGAAGCTGAACTGAGTAATACTAAAAGCCAATTAGATAAGCTGATCCCTTAAATAAAAGTTTCCCTGCAGGGTACCAGGAAAATGCCTTATTTCTTTTAGCAGTAGATAATCCCTGCTAAAGAGGCCCCAGGCTATAGATGTGAGGATGAGAGCCGGGAATGTGAGAGCCCTGTGCTACCAGTATACTCTGATGGCTGGAGCTCCAAAGCACTGTGGGATGATAATGAATAGCTTGCAGATTTTACTCTAGGCACTGGAGGCACTTTTCTTGTGTTAACTCTTTAAATCCTCAAATTATCCTAGGAAGAAGGTACTGTTATTGTCCCCACTTTAAGATAATGAGGCTAAAACCAAGAGATGTGAAGTGACTCACCAACATCACCCATCTATTCGGCCTTAGGCAATCCATCCCCAGAGTCCTTATTCTTAACCATTTTCCCGTATGCATTTTTATGTCAAATAGCTTAAGAGAAATAACACGTTTTGGATTTAGAAGGATATGGTTTGGAATTTCACTTTGTGGCTCTGTAACTTGGGGCAAGTTACTTTGCCTCTCTGAACTTCTATTTTCTCATCTTTAAAATGGGAGATATTTAAAACCCCTATATCATAGGATTGTTGTGAAGATAAAATGAAATCACATAATATTTGCTTATGAAATAAATATTAGTTCTCCTTCCTATCATATCACTGCTCCTACTTAAAATACCCAGCACAGCCCCACTGAAACAACCTAGCAAGGTTTCCAGACAGGAGTCTTGTGTTGTTTGCCTAGGGAAGTGAGGTTAAGGCCAGATCACCATTCTCCACACATAAGGCGTAATCCATAGAATTTGTGTCTGGAATGAGAAGTGTTATGTGGCAATCACACTGACTCTTGACTGATCACCACCCTCTCAGCCCAGCTGCTTTTCTAGATCTTCTTGTTTGGCAGTGAGAAGCTGGTCCCTGGTTCCAAGACAGTGGGAATGGAATAGAGGAAATCACTTCCTTGGTCAATCAGATGACAGCCTTCTAAAACACTTTGCCTCAGAATATTACTAAACATACTATAGTAATTCTGTAATTACTATGCAATTATTATAAAAGTGTGTATGTGTGTGCTTGGGTGCATTTGCTAAAGGGATTATAGGCATCGCTTACATGCAGATACACACATACACATCAAATATTGATCCCTACATACCTTCCCAGACACACTGAAAAGTATCTAAAATATAGTGGAAAATGGTCATTAGGGTTCAGAAAAAAATATTCACATATTATAGAAAAATGTTTTAGTGAACTGCAGAGAGATCTAAAGATTTAGGCAGAATCCCATAGCATGTAAGTAACAGTGTTGGAATTTGAAACCACGATGCCTTGAACTTCCCTGCGGCACACTGGGCTTGGGAACTGACACAGAAATGCCTCATTTTCGTAGGATTTCAGGTGATATTCACCTGTCCCTTGGGTGGCTGCAACGTTTCTCCATTCTTGCTGAAAGGACTTAAAGGACAATCCTCAGGGGAAGCTGTGAAAGGATAATATCTTGCATCCCCCAAAACACTGAGGAAAACTCAAGTTGGAAACTGCTTAGGGCAAACCTGCCTCCCATTCTCTCCAAAGTCACTCTTCTGCTCACTGAGATAGATGCATATCTTATTGCCTGCTTTGGAAAGGCTAATCAGAAACAAAAGAATGCAACCAGTTGTGTCTCACCTACGATCTGGAAGCTCCCTCCCAGCTTCCAGTCTTTCTACTGTTCGTTCCTTCAAGATGTCCTGCCTTTCCAGACCGAACCAATGTACTTCTTACATATATTGATTGATGTCTCAAGTCTCTCTAAATTGTAGAAAACCAAGTTGTGTCCTGACCATCTTGGGCACATGTTGTCAGGACTCCCTGAGGCTGTGTCACAGAGCATTCACAACTTTGGCAAAATAAACTTTCTAAATTAACTGAGACCTGTCTCAGATTTTCTGGGTTCACAAAGCACAAAGCACTTGGTCAGAATGTCCAAGACTGTACAACCACGGAGAGATGGGACCATAAGCACTTCCCTCTGAGCAAGCCTAAAGGGATAGCACAGAACCAAAAGAAGGCCCAGATCAGAACAACAGGTGACTTATCTGTAAGATCAGTTGGAAGCCTTGAAATGCTAAGTAATGTTAACACAGAGAGATCCTGGTGTTTTTTTTTTTTTTTTTTATAAAAAGTAAGCCATGGCCTACTCCAAAAGACATAAAAAGTCAGTCTATCACAATGTATTTCCTGGCCCCAGCCCTCTCCTGACTGCTGCCCATTAGGACAGCTGTTTCTAACAGGTTCTCTGCCTTCCTCCTGTACTTCATAAGTGCCTCCATTTTTTCTAGCCATTTAGCTGAGGTTACCCATGAGTAAACCATATAATCCTTGCTTTTAGTAACCCTCCAATCCTCACATAGTCAAATATTTATGCATTCCTAGAGCCCTGTCTTGACAACTTCTAGGTGTCATGCTTTTTGTTCTGATTTTGTACATAATTTTTTGAAGCTGATTATCTGATAGAGCACAAAAACCACGACAGAACCAAAACTGAGAATGACAAACTGCATAAGAACAAGATGAGGCCACACATGGCTCTTCTAAATGAGTAGGTTCAGTTTCTACCTACAGGTTCAGCGTCTCCCATGCTTCTCAAAGTAGTCTGAGAATATGTCCGGTATTACTTATTCTCTGGCCGGGTTTGCCTAATTCCACTTTTTAAAGTTATGGAGGCATATGTTTGAATAAAGAATAAGGGTAAATCAGACTACACTTCAGTGCATACAAGCATACATAGCAGAAGATACAGACCACTAATTGTGCACTGAACATTTACTGAAAGTCTACTACTTGCTAGGCACTATGTTAGTACTAAAGATACAACAGTAAGCAAAACAGGCATAATTCCTGTACTTATCAAGCATACAGACAAATGTAGGAGATAGATGTTAATCAAATAATCATACTAATGAATGTATACTTATGTCACAGGTATGAATCTTATTCCACAAAGTTACACATGGAAGAAATGTTATATATCTTCATTTTCTTTACATCAAAAGAAATATGACTTTGAGCACCCCATCCTTTCCCCATCCTGTCAGGTAGAATACCAACACAAATCATTAGTAATGCACCTCATCCATATTCCATCCTCTCCTCACTTCTTCAGCATTGCATGAAGGTATAATATACCTTTAATTAATTAATTCGGCCTCCAAATGCACATTAACAAAGCCCCTGCTAGACTCTGTTCCATAATGGTAAACCTGTACGATCATTTGATATTAACATTTTAGGGAATGGTTATGGGTTTGATTTTCGACTTGGTAAATTTGAGATGCCCTAAGATAATCCTAGTGGTGATACCATGTAAGCATTTGCACATTATTACATAGGCAGTTGTAGAGATCATGTAGGCATGTGGAAGGCTTAGCATGTAATGGAATTTGAAGCATATAAACTTGTCTAGGTAAATAGTATAGAATGAGAGAGGCCTTTTATTTTTTGCAAAGTATACTGACAAGAGCAGTCAAAGAGGTGAGAACAACTATGCTATCAAGAAAAAGAAGGGAACAGAGTGTTCCGAAAAGAAGTGAGTGCTCACCAGTGCCAGATATTGCTTTAATAGTCAAGTAAGATGAATACTAAAACATGTCCATTGAATTTCATGGCCTGGATGGAACTGGTGATCTTAACAAGGGCTATTTTGCTGTATTGATAAGGACAGAAGCCAGAATGGAGTAGGTAGAGGAATGAATGAGAGTTGAGGAAACAGAATAATAAAATCTGGCTGTGAGGAGAAAGAGAGGATACTTGAGGAAGTACATGTAATCTAAAGAGGGGTTTTCCCCCAAAGATGGGAAAGATTTAGACAATTGCTAGAGGAAAAAGCTGAAAGCTTGTTTTGAACTGAAGACTATGCAGAGGTAGGTCTCTCTCTGTCTAGGCCCACAATGTAAAAGCTTTATTCTACTATATGAGTCCAACTATATGACATTCTGCAAAAGGCAAAACTATGGAAAAAGTAAATAGAACTGTAGGGAACTGTAAGCAGAACAGGGAACTGGATTGGAAGGAGGGAAGGAGGGATGAATAGACAGAACATGGGAGATTTTTAGAGCAGTGAAACTATTCTATATGACACTGTCATGATGTGGATACATGTCATTGTATATTTGTCAAAGCTCATAGAATGTATAAAACAAAGAGTGAACTCCGATGTAAACTATGGACTTTAGTTAATCATAATGTATCATTTTGGCTCATCAATTATAACAAATGCACCACAGCTAATGCAAGATGTTAATAACTGAGGAAACTTGGGGAGGTGCAGGAATATATGGGAACTCTGTACTTTATGTTCATTTTTCTGTAAACCTAAAACTTCTGTAATCACAGTCTATTAATGTTTTAAAAATACACCTTATCAAAGGCCTCATGGCAGATATGGTTATGGGTAGTCTTTCTGTGATGTCTCTTTTTTTTAATCTACTCTGTCCCTTCTGCAGCTCAAAATTTTTGAAGATGACTTTCAGAGAGTTGCATACAAGCAGATACATCAACACCTCCTGAAAAGTAAGGCATATGGCATTGACCCAATTCTGGTACATCACTGCAATAGCAATGAGAAGTCACTGGCTTCTTTCTCTTACATCTCCCCAACCATCTTCTCTAGGTCATGATCAGACAGCTGCAGTAAGCACTGTGACCAGCATGGCCACAAGCAGAAGGAGCATAGGGGATATTATCCAAAGCAAGAAACAGAGGTCCAGGTCCCTTCATGTGAGACCAGTGTGGCCCGTCAACCACATAGCCTCTCTTTCTTATTCCCTACAAAATGGTGCTTTGCTGGAGATGGTTTGCCTAATTTTGGAGTACTGCCAACTCTAACCTAGCCTGGATCATGTACAAATCCAAATACCTTAGAATGACACATGTGGCCCTTTTGAGTAGGCCTTTTATGTTTAGCCACATGGTGCTATGTGATAGTGAAGGGAGGGCCACTATGCCTGTTCACAAGCCCTACCTCATTTCTCTATATTGCAGCCTTACATATAGACAGGCGAGAGTAGTAGTAATGTTATCTATGTCCCACACTCTCCTCCCCTGATTCAAAGCCAAATCTATTCAATTGCAATACAGATGGTGAAGAAACTTTTACTAAAATATCTGGTCCTTTATGCACCAAAACATACCTTTGCTTTTTAATAAAACTATGAATAATTTTATGGAAAATAAGCAACTTAATGATGGCTTCTAAAAATAATTCTTCAAGTTATCCTTTGATCTTTTTCAATGTATTCATGTAGGTGTAATTAGTATTTTCAACTCCCTGAAAATCTAAGACTTAGTAATTCGTTATTTTCCTGTGGTACAAATTTGAATTATACAAAAGCAAGTCACCCTCCCCACTTAAAAATAACCAGCATCCCTGATTTTTCTTTTTCTCTGTATTTGTTGTTATATAGGCAGCACTTTTTTTTTTTTAAATGGAGTCATGCTCTCTTGCCCAGGCTAGAGTGGAGTGGCACGATCTTGGCTCACTGCAACCTCCACCTTCCAGATTCAAGCAATTCTCCTGTCTCAGCCTCCTGAGTAGCTGGGATTACAGGTGTGCACCACCACACCTGGCTAATTTTTGTATTTTTAGTAGAGATGGGGTTTCGCCATCTTGGTTAGGCTGGTCTTGAACTTCTGATCTCATGATCCTCTTGCCTCAGCCTCCCAAAGTGCTGGGATTACAGGCATAAGCTACCGCGCCCAGCCATTTAGGCAGTGCTCTTATCAAGTGAGAAAAAGAATTATTTGTGAAACATGGCTATCAAGGAAACTTAATGAAATTGAAAAGGGATTAACTGGTGTTGTGAGACAAAGCAGAGGAAATACTAACTCAACAGAAATGATTCCAGAAAATAGCCAGGCACTTAAGTCAACATTTTCACTTTTACAGGTTTAGCATTTTTAAGATCTCTGATGATACACCTCATAAATGCCAAGAGTCAGCCATGCATATGCATTTATCAACTCAATCCGTAGACTTGTAAGTAGCAGCTTGTGACAAAATCTATTTTCCTACCCCAACATCCATTCTTCCCTTGCTCCTTAGTAACAAAACATTATTTCATATGGGGAGGCAATGTACCTAACTAAAAGACAGTGGCCAGGTGCAGTGGCTCACTCTTGTAATCCCAACACTTTGGGAAGCCGAGGTGGGTGGATCATTTGAGGTCAGAAGTTCGAGACCAGCTTGGCCAACATGGTGAAACCCCACCTCTACTAAAATACAAAAATTAGCTGGGTGTGGTGGCGTGTGCCTGTAGTCCCAGCTACTTGGGAGGCTGAGGTGTGAGAATCGCTTGGACAAGGAAGGCAAAGGTTATGGTGAGCCGAGATTGTGCCACTACTGCACTCTGGCCCGGGTGACAGAGTGAAAATCCATCTCAAAAAATAAATAAATAAAAGATGACATTTCTGAATCTCCCTTGTAGCTACATATGATCATGTGACTAGATTCTGGACAGTGAGATATGAATGAGTGCTTTATGTGGTTCTCAGGAAGTATCCTAAAATATTCTGCTGGCTGAAACGTGGATGCGATGGCTCGAGTTTAAATAGCCATATTGGACCATGAGGTAACATTTTAAAGATAACAAAGCAACAAGCTAGAAGAAGCCTGAGTCTCCGATTTTACCATACAGCCAAGTCTTAGAGGATCTATGTCCAAATTTCTATTATGTGAGAAAAAAATAAAATCTTATTTAAGCTACTCCATTTTGGGATTTTTGGTTATCTGTAGCCAAACATAATCCTAGACAGTATGATATTCTACTGTATTCTATTAAGTTGCTATATCAGATGTACATCTTTAATCCACTGTTAGGTATTTGAAATGTTCCTATTGCTTACTATTATTTAGAGTGAAGTATTAGTCATCTTTAAAAAATTTTCTCTCTAAAACCACACATACTTTGGGTATTTTCTTAGGATATCTTGCTAAAAAGGAATCATCACCACATCAAAGGGTAAGAAAAATTTTGCCATATTATTTTTGCCAGATCCCTTGTCAGAAAGGACCGATTTGGAGCTTTCAGCAATATGCAAAGTATATCACAGCAGTATGCTGAAAGTATACAATAGTCCTGTCATTTTTTGCATTTGAATGGTACATAATGGTACCTTAAAATATATATATATATTTGTTTGAGACAGAGTCTTGCTCTGTTGCCAGGCACCAGGCTGGAGTGCAGTGGCGTGATCTCAGCTCACTGCAAACTCCACCTCCCAGGTTCAAGCAATGCTCCTGCCTCAGCCTCCCTAGTAGCTGGAACTACAGGTGCGTGCTACCACACCCAACTAATTTTTTGTATTTTTAGTAGAGATGGGGTTTCACTATCTTGGCCAGGATGATCTTGATCTCTTGACCTTGTGATCCACCCGCCTCAGCCTCCTAAAGTGTTGGGATTACAGGCGTGAGCCACCTCACCCAGGTAAAATGTATTTTTGATGGCTACACGGACAATGCATTTTTTTCTACTTCAGGATCTACTTTGTGTATCATGTCATGCATTCTCCCCGACTTGAAAGGAAGCTCCCTAATGAGGCTGAAGCAAAGCCAGTGGATCTTTGATTTCCCTAGTATATTAGTTTATATTGCTGTGTAATGAGTTACACTAAAATTGAATGGCTTAAAACTGTAAGTGTTTATCATTTCACAGTTTCTGCAGGTCAAGAAACTAGGTGAGGCTTAGCTGAGTATCTCTGCCTCAAAGATTCAAGATCTCTTATAATCTGGCAATCAAGGTGTTGGCTGCAGCTCTGGTCTCATCTGAAGGTTATACTGAGGTAGGATGTGCTTCCAAGCTCCCTTACGTGGTTGTTGGAAGAATTAAACAACCTTGTAAGCTTCTTGCTAGTTGTTGGCCAGAGGCCTTCAGTTCCTCAGTTCTTAATACTAAACATGCAAGAAAAGGCAAGTAAGACAGAAGCCAGAGTCTTTTTGTAACCTAATCTAAGAAGTGACATTTGATCATTTTTGCAAACTTCTATTTGTTAGAAGAGAGTCACTAGATCTAGTCTTCACTTAAGGGGAAGGGATAACACAAATGCATGGAGACTGCCTATCACAACTACTGAGGGTCCTGGAGTAAGCATTTGTTTAATCTGTAAACTGCCAAGTAAAATTTGGATATTAAACAGAGGTGATTATTTAGATTATTTACCTACTCTATATGTGTCATACATTATTTTCCCTTTGGGTGTTTTTCTATATAGCTAAACTTATTTTATATATTCAAATAACCACTCTGTTATAACAATTTTAAGCTGAAATTTCCACTTGATGATCATGTGGAATACTTCCAATGTAATGTGTGGTTTGCCAAGTCTATTTAAAATGACTGATGTTCATGAGCTATGATCAGCCTGAAATTTTCATTTGTGGTAAAGTTATTTTGGGGTTTGGGGATCAAAACTTTATGTGTCTTATCAAGCTGGACAGTATAGCATCCTTTTTTGTATTTTGAAATAGCGCAATACAGGATTAACTCTTCTTGAAACAGTTGGAAAAAATTCATCAGAGTCTATTTGTGACACAAAGAGATGTGGAATTCCTTAGTAACATTTTCATATAATCTTCATTTGCTAGTAATTATTCATATTCTTCAGCTGCAATGTCCATTATGGCAGCCACTAGTCACATCTGGCTATGTTTATTTAAATTTAATTAAAATTTAACTAAGAAATGATTTGCTTAGTTTCACTAGCCACATTTCAAGTGTTCAATAGCCACATGTGCTGAGTGGCTACCATACTGAACAGCACAGATCAGAAAATTTCCATTTCCATCATCACAGAGAGTTCTACTGGACAGTGCTGTCTTAGAGAAAGTTTATATGGCGGGTATTGGTGAGGTTGGCTTGGAATCAGAACTGGGTTTAAGTGCCAACTACACTTTTCACTTATTTGTGACATTGGATAAATCACAACCTTGTTGATCCTCACTTGCCTTATCTATAAAACTGTGCTACTACCTTTCCTATCCATTTCACAAGATTGTCGGGAAGAACAACAAAGACAATATATGAGAAACTAATGTGAGAACTATAAAATATATTCACAAGATAGAGTTATAAGTTTAGAGAGATTTTTGATTAAAGTACAAATTGGTCTCTTCATACAAAATAAAGAAATAACAATACCCATTTCATAGAGCTACTGTGACAGTTAAGTGAGTTAATACATGTAACAATTAGATCCTATGCCTGGCACATCTTAACAGATCAGTAAATATTATTTGCTATTCTTGTTGTAGGCATTCAGCCAATCAATATTAAGGACATATATGGGCCTGAAAGTAAGCTTAAGGAGTTATCCATTTCAACTCCTCACTTTTTCAGAAAACGAGAATATAGTTTTGCATTGCTTAATGATATTTAGGCAATTCTGTCATTGTGCAAATATCATAGAGTATACTTACACAAACCTAGGGGGTATAGCCTAGTACACACCTAGGCTATATAATATAACCTATCATTCCTAGGCTACAAACCTGCACAGCATGTGACTGTACTGAATACTGTAGGCAATTGTAACACAATCGTATTCATGTATCTAAATATAGAAAAGGTAATGTGTCATGTTACAATATTAGATGGCTACAATACCACTAGGCAATAGGAATTTTTCAGCTCCATAATCATAGGAAGCCACCATCATATTTGTGGTCTGTCATTAACCAAAATGTCATCATATGGCGCACGACTGTATATGTTTCTTACAAGAGTCTGAGATTCTACAACTTCAGCCATCTATTCCAACACTTGTGGCAAGCTATTTCCTTCCTTCTTTATACATTTTAAATAGCTATTTAATTATTTTCTTTATCTGTACTCACAGTTGAATTGATCTCATCCAATGTCAGAAGTAAATTTGAATCTGTAGCTCAACCTCTCCTCTGAGTTTGACATTCATGCATCATACTCATACTCATACTCAGCAGCTCCATTTGTGTATTACAGGTATCTCAAGCTTACCATGTACAAAACTCCCAACGTTTGTTTTCTTCCTCAAGCCAGGTTCTCCCTCAACACTCTCAGGCAGCTTCATTAATCCAGATGCTCAAGCCAAAAACTTTGATGTTATCTGATTCCTCTTTCTCTTACACAATTCATTAAGAAACCCTGTTGGCCCAACATTAGAAACTTAGCAAGAATCCTACAACTTCTCATCACTTCCTCTGGTACCATTCTGGTCCAAGACAAGCCACCATCATCTCTCACTTGCTACTTTAATAGTTGTATTAGTCAAGGTTCTCCAGAGGAACAAAACAACAGGAGATACACACACACACATACACACACATACTCCCCTGTGTATGTGTGTGTGTGTGTGTGTGTGTGTATGCTCTCCACACACATGGGGGAGCACGTTAGGGAGAACTGGCTCACACAGTTACAAGGTAAAGTCCCATAATAGACCATCTGCAAGGTGCGGAAAGAGAGAAGCCAGTGGCATGGCTCAGTCTAAGTCTGAAAGCCTCAAAACCAGGCAAGCTGACAGTGCAGCCCTCAGCCTGAGGCCAAAGGCCCAAAAGCCCCCTGAGAAGCTGTTGGTGCAAGTTGTAGAGTCCAAAGGCCAAAGAATCTGGAGTCTGATGTCCCAGGGCAGGAGGAGACAAAGCCAAGCATCGGGCACTGCATGGGAAGAAAGAGAACAAGCAGATTCAGTAAACAAGCTGCTTATCCCCCTTCTTCTGCCTGCTTTGTTCCAGCAGTACTGGTAGCCGACTGGATGGTGCCCACCCACACTGAAGGTATCTTCCTCTCCCAGTCCACTGACTCAAGTGTCAATCTTCCCTGGCAACACCCTCACAGACACCCAGAAACAATACTTTACCAGATATCTAGGCATCCCTCAATCCAGTCAAAGTGATACCTAATATTACATATCACAATAGCTTCTTCACTGCTTTCCCTGCCTTTATTCTTATCTCCAAATTATCTATTCTTTAGCAGTGATCTTTTTTTCAAAAGTAAGTCTGATCACATCACCCCTCTGCTCAAAACTTTCTAGTGGCTTTCCCATTTTACTGACAGTAAACACAAACATCCTTACAATGGCTTAAAGGGCCCTACAGTCTTCTCTCCCACCCTGTCTTTATCTCATTCCTCATCTCAATCTCCTATTCTTCTTACCACTCTTACCTCCAGTCCTGCCACATTAGCCTTGCTGCTGCCTCGCTAATATTCCAAGAACCCTCCCACCTCAGGGATGTTGCACTTGCTGTTTTCTCTGCCTAGAACGTCTTTTTTTTTTTAAACTTGCTATACACATGGCTCTCTCTCACATTTTATTCAGTTCTTTGTTCAGATGTCATCCTCATATTAGAGCCTATCCCTGATCTCCCTAACTAAAACCCCATTTTAGTTTCTCTGATGGTTAATTTTACATGTTGACTTGACTAGGCCACAAGGTGTCCAGATATTTAGTGAAATATTACTTTAGGTGTGTCTGTCGGGGTGTTTTTAGATGAGACTAACATTTGAATGGGTAGACTGAGTAAAGCAATTGCCCTCTCTAACGTGGGTGGGCCTCAACCAATCAGTTGAAGGCCTGAATAGAACAAAAAGGCTAAATGTAATTCACCACATAAATAGAACTAAAGACAAAAACCACATGATTAGCTCAATAGATGCAGAAAAGGCCTTTGACAAAATTCAACAGCCTTTATGATAAAAACTCAATAAATCTGGTATCGATGGAATGTATCACAAAATAATAAAAGCTATTTATGACAAACCCACTGTCAATATCATACTGAATGGGCAAAAAGTTGAAGCATTCCCTTTGAAATCTGGCACTAGACAAGGATGCCTTCTCTCACCACTCTTATTCAATATAGTATTGGAAGATCTAGCCAGAGCAATCATGCAAGAAAAAAAAATAAAGGGTATTCAATTAGGAAAGGAGGAAGTCAAATTGTCTCTATTTGCAGACGACATGATTGTATATTTAGAAGACCCCATCATCTCAGCCCAAAATCTCCTTACATTGATAAGCAACTTCAGCAAAGTCTCAGGATGCAAAATCAATGTGCAGAAATCACAAGTATTCATATATGCCAATAACAGACAAACAGAGAGTCAAATCAAGAGCAAACTCCCATTCACAATTGCTACAAGGAGAATAAAATACCTAGGAATACAATTAACAAAGGAGGTAAAGGACCTCTTCAAGGAGAACCACAAACCACTGCTCAAGGAAATAAGACACAAACAGATGCAAAAACATTCCATGCTCATGGTTAGGAAGAATAAATATAGTGAAAATGGCCATACTGCCCAAAGTAATTTATAGATTTAACACTATCCCCATCAAACTACCAATGACCTTCTTCACAGAACTGAAAAAAAAACTCTTTAAACTTTATATGGAACCAAAAAAGAGACCACATAACCAAGGCAATCCTAAGCAAAAAGAACAAAGCTGGCAGCATCATGCTGCTGGACCTCAAGTTATACGACAAGGCAACAGTAACCACAACAACATGGTACTGGTACCAAAACAGAGACATAGACCAATGGAACAGAACAGAGGCCTCCACAGCAACACCACACAGCTACAACCATCTGATCTTTGACAAACCTGACGAAAACAAGCAATGGGGAAAGGAGTCCCTGTTTAATAAATGGTGTTGGGAAAACTGGCTAGCAATGTGCAGAAAGCAGAAACTGGACCCTTGCTGACACCTTACACTAAAATTAACTCCAGATGGATTAAGGACTTAAACATAAGACCTAACACCATAAAAACCCTAGAAGAAAACCTAGGCAAAACCATTCTGGACATAGGCATAGGCAAGGACGTCATGACTAAAACACCAAAAGCATTGTCAACAAAAGCCGAAATAGTTAAATGAGATCTAATTAAACTTCAGAGCTTCTGTACAGCAAAAGAAACAATCATTAGAGTGAACTGGCAACCAACAGAATGGGAAAAAATTTTTGCAGTCTACCCATCTGACAAAGGGCTGATATCCAGAATCTACAAAGAACTAAAATAGATTTACAAGGAAAAAACAAGCCCATTCAAAAGTGGGCGAAGGATATGAACAGACACTTTACAAAAGAAGACATACATGAGGCCAACAAGCATATGAAAAAATGCTCATCATCACTGGTCATTAGAGAAATGCAAATCAAAACTACATTGAGATACCATCTCATGCCAGATAGAATGGCGATCATTAAAAAATCTGGAGACAACAGATGCTGGAGAGGATGTGGAGAAATAGGAACACTTATACACCGTTGGTGGGAGTGTAAATTAGTTCAACCATTGTGGAAGACAGTGTGGCGATTCCTCAAGGACCTAGAAATAGAAATTCCATTTGACCCAGCAATCCCATTACTGGGCATATATCCAAAGGATTATAAATCGTTCTACTATAAGGACACATGAACACGAATGTTCATTGCAGCACTGTTTACAATAGTAAAGACCTGGAACCAACCCAAATGTCCATCGATGATAGACTGGACAGGGAAAATGTGGCACACATACACCATGGAATATTATGCAGCCATCAAAAACGATGAATTCGTGTCCTTTGTAGGGACATGGATGAACCTGGAAACCATCATTCTCAGCAAACTGACACAAGAACAGAAAATCAAACACCACATGTTCTCACTCATAGGTGGGTGTTGAACAATGAGAACACATGGACACAGGTAGGGGAGCATTACACACTGGGGTCTGTTGGGGGGAAATAGGGGAGGGACAGTGGGGGGTGGAAAGTTGGGGAGTGATAGCATGGGGAGAAATGCCAGATATAGGTGAAGGGGAGGAAGGCAGCAAATCACACTGCCATGTGTGTACCTATGCAACAATCTTGCATGTTCTTCACATGTACCCCAAAACCTAAAATGCAATTAAAAAAAAAGAAAAAGAAAAAAAGAATTTTTCAACAAGAGCATTTTAAACAAAATAAAAAAAAAAATGAGGGAGAAATTAAGACACTCCTAGATAGACAAAAACTGAGAGAATTGATCATTAGCAGGCCTGCCCTACCAGAAATACTAAAGGTAGTTCTTCAGGCTCAAGTGAAAGACATTAGACAGTAACTCAAATCCACATGAAAAAAATAAAGAACAATACTAATTGTCATTCATGGCAAAAATAAGAAATAGTACAAATGTAAAAAAAAAAAAAAAGAAACAATCATTAGCGTGAACTGGTAACTAACAGAATGGGCAAAAATTTTTGCTATCTACCCATCAGACAAAAGGCTAATATCTAGAATCTGCAAAGAACTAAAACAGATTTACAAGAAAAAACAAACCCATCCAAAAGTGGGCAAAGGATATGGACAGACACTTTTCAAAAGAAGACATATATGAAGCCAACAAACATAAGAAACAATGCTTATCATTACTTGTCATTAGAGAAATGCAAATTAATACTACATTGAGATACCATCTCACGCCAGTTAGAATCACGATCATTAAAAAATCTGGAGACAACAGATGCTGGAGAGGATGTGGAGAAATAGGAACACTTTTACACTGTTGGTGGGAGTGCAAATTTGTTCAACCATTGTGAAAGACAGTGTGGCGATTCCTCAAGGATCTGGAAATAGAAATTCCATTTGACCCAGCAATCCCATTACTGGGTATATACCCAAAGGATTATAAATCGTTCTATTATAAAGACACATGCACATGCATGTTCATTGCAGCACTGTTTACAATAGCAAAGACCTGGAACCAACCCAAATGCCCATCGATGATAGACTAGACAAAGAAAATGTGGCACACATGCACCATGGAAGACTATGCAGCTATAA
Organism: Aotus nancymaae; assembly: GCF_030222135.1. Lineage (NCBI taxonomy): Eukaryota > Metazoa > Chordata > Mammalia > Primates > Aotidae > Aotus > Aotus nancymaae. The sequence continues at coordinate 4,218,807 of NW_026988472.1, forward strand.
AAAAGATAAGTTCATGTCCTTTGTAGGGACATGGATGAACCTGGCAACCATCATTCTCAGCAAAACTGACACAAGAACAGAAAATCAAACACCACATGTTCTCACTCATAGGCGGGTGTTGAACAATGAGAATATGTGGACACAGAGAGGGGAGCATCACACACTGGGGTCCATTGTGGGGGGCTAGGGGAGGAATAGTGGGAGGGAGAGTAGGGAGGGATAATATGGGGAGAAATGTCAGGTATAGGTGATGGGGGGGATGGATGCAGCAAACCACCTTACCATGAATGTACCTATGCAACAATCTTGCCTGATCTGCACATGTACCCCAGAATCTAAACTACAATTTAAAAAAAAAAGGCTGACTCTCCCATTAATAAGGGGGAACTTCTCCTGCCTGAATGCCTTTAGCCAGGACATTAGTCTTTCCTGCATTCAGACTTGAACTGAAACACTGGTTCTTTTTGAGTCTCAAGCCTGCCAGCTTTTAAACTGGAGCTTACACTATCAGTTCTCCTGGTTCTCTGGTTGTTGGACTCAGACTGTAACTGCATCATATGCTCTCCTGGGTCTTCAACTTGCTGACTGTAGGTCTGAGAACTTCTCAGCCTCCAGAATTATGTCAGCCAATTCCTGATACTAAATTTGTATACACATACACACACACACTATTGGTTCTGTTTCTCTGGAGAACCCTGATTAATACAGTTTACTATTGCTGCTCCAACAAATTACCAATCTTAGTGGCTTAAAAGAATACAAATTTATTATATTTCCGGATGTCAGAAGTCTGACGTGGTTTTCACTGGGCTAAAATCCAGATGTCAGCAGGGCTGTTTCTTTCTTGAGACTCTAGGAAAGAATCAGTTTCCTTGCCTTGTCCAGCTTCTAGTGGCTGCTCACATTTGTTGGCTCAAGGCCCCCTGTCTCAGTCTTCAAAGCAAAGAACAGCAAATTGAGTCTTTCTCACAGCAAGTCATTCTGATGCTAACTCTCTTACCTCCCTCTTTCACATTTAAAAGGCTCTTATGATTACATTAGGCTATTTGGATAAACCTGGATGACTTCCTTATCTTGGGGGCAGCTGATTAGTAGCCTATATTCTGTCTGCAAGCTTAATTCCTCATTGCCATGCAATATAACATATTCATAGGTCCAGGGATTAGGATGTAATCCTCTATGGGGCCATTATTCTGCCTGTCCCAGCCCCTTCCTACATTACTGCTTAAATTGTCTTCGTATAACTGTCTCTCTTAATATATTATGTTTACTTAATTGGTTGTCTGTCTCCTTTTCCTAGAATATAAACTCCATGAGTACAGGGCTTTATTTTGTTCACTCTTGTATCCTGGGCTCCAAAAACAGTGCCTGAAACATAGTAAGGCACTGTTTATTTAAAAAACCATTTTTTTTAAAAATCAAACACCGCATGTTCTCACTCATAGGCGGGTGTTGAACAACGAGAACACATGGACACAGGGAGGGGAGCACTACACACTGGGGTCTGTCGGGGGGACATGGGGAAGGACAGCAGGGGGTGGGGAGTTGGGGAGAGATAGCATGGGGAGAAATGCCAGATATAGGTGAAGGGGAGGAAGGCAGCAAATCACACTGCCACGTATGCACCTATGCAACAGTCTTGCATGTTCTTCACATGTACCCCAAAACCTAAAATGCAATAAAAATAAAAAAAATTAAAAAAAAAAAATCTTTTGACTAATTAATGAGGTCCGAAATTTTGTTAGTGAGGACTACAGGAGGGCCCTAACCACTTCTTGCTTTATAATGAAGAGTCAGGAATTTGAGTGGGAAATAATAAACTGGCCTACACAAAGCACTGTTGAGACCTAAAAAAAAGTTACAAAGTTACACACTTTCTCCCTCCTATTTTTATTAATAAATGGCTCCAGAGAAGTAGAGACTATAGCTGTCCCAATTCAGGGACAAAACTTCTAAATATCAAGAAACTGTTTAGGTTTGACGTAAATCCTTCAAGCTGGAGGGGTTTTTGCTTTGTTTTCCTGGTGACTGCTTTGTACTGCCTACTGTGGTAAGGCTTTCTATGCTCCAGTGAAACCAGGAGTAAGACAGGTTCACAAGTGTTTGCTTTACTATTTCATAGTAGCCAAATAGTGGTAGTCTCACAGTGAAGTACCACACCTGGGTGTACCTCATACTCTCCATCCCGAATAGGCCCTTACATTCAGGAAGGCCATATAACTTTAAGGTTAAGATTAAGTGCATGAGCTCCGGAGTTAGACTGAATTCAAATCCCAGCTTTGCCATTACTACAATAACTATTAGCAAGTTTCTTATCCTCTCCGAGCCCAGTTTCCCCATCTTCAAAAAGGAGACAGTGATAGTACTTAGGCCATGGGGTTCTTGTAAAGATTAATTGAGATAATCCTTATAAAGCACTTACAGCCTGACACTTAGTAAGTACTCAACTAAAGGACGGCACCATTTTCATTTGGCAATCCACTTAAATTTTCTTTATGTCCTGTTGAGTTAGCAAATAAAGCTGGATGAAACTGGAACAAGTTAGATCGTCCCAATACAAATCAGTACCCATACTCTCTTTATACTAGCAAGGGTTTCCAGTTACAACATATTACCTATGGAACACAAGCTTCCCAGGGATTGTTTTTGTCTACAACAGTGCTTCTCAAACTTATAGATCACTTTAAGAATCAGTGGTTTAAAATGTACATATCATATATGGTATAATGCCTTCATTTTATTATTGCCAAAGTGGTGAACACACGTTTTCCCCATACTTGTTTCTATGTCTACATTTCCTCTTCTCTTCCCTAAAGCAGTGGTTTCCAAAGTGTAGTCCCTGGACCAGCAGGATCAGCATCATCTGGGAATGCGTTAGAAGTGCAGATTCATGAGCCTCACCCTAGACCTGCTGAACCTGACACTTTTGGGGTAGGGCAGCAATCTGTTTTACTAAGCCTCTCTCCAAGTGATTCTGATGCATACTTAAGTTTGAGACTCACTGCGCTATCCTACTGACATAGCTAACATGGCCTATAAAAAGCATTATTTCATTGTGTCATTTCATTTTATCTCTAATTTTGATTTCTTCTCTCCATCTGTTTCTATGTGAATGCCTTCACCATCTACCTGATTCTACTTCTGTTTCTAAATGACTGCATCTTTGGATAAATATATGTCTCAAAACTCTGTTGTCTTCAGTGACGAAAATAGCTATTTGGCCATCACCATAAGAAGGACCTCATTTTTCTAACCTTTCAAAACATCCATGACCAAGTTATAACTAGAACCTGAGCAGGGACTGAATGCACTAAGGACAAATAGGATGAAGATATAACTATGATTTTTCTGGGTTCATCTAATTTAATGTATCTATATGTATCAATATCTATCTTAAGAAGAACACATTCAAGTAGTATGAATGTCTGATTTAGAAGTGAATCCCACTTCTAAATCCCACCCCAGATACTGAAAATAATGATAACATGCCAAATCGTGACTCATTACTAGTCACAGAATACACCCCTGTTCAATATCTTTTCATTTTCCTGAACTCTTTTCATTTCCTAGATGCTAACAGGATAGAGACTCTAGAACACTTAGATCTCTCCTTCTGCAGAAGATTCACACAGCTATTGACAGAATTAGTCCCATAAAATTCTTTTACAAGTTGAGAGTTTTAGTCTACATAACGTAGACCACTCAAAATAACAGTTTTTTTTTTTTTTTTTTTTTTTGCTGCTCAGTGAAAACTCCACTTATTCCTCAACTGGGAATAATAAACTAAGATGAGAAGAGGTGAGAGACCAGTGGTCTAGAAGTTCCTTTATGACATAGAGAAGGAGAAATGAGATGAGTCTACTGTCTACTGAGCTGTAGATTCCCTAAATGGTTCTGTCTTCTGTTTTCAATTTTCAAATGGACATTGAAAAGGTTAGGGCTTTGAGTAATTCTAGTTAGTGTTATCTAACTCCATTTCTCACAGTTTACAGTGCTTCATTTTTTCCTTGGTGGAAAAGTTAAAGAAAATTGCCAGCTTGAAAAAGGTTTTAATGCTGCTTAATAGAATAATATAGGCAAATTTCATTGGGTGATATGGAATATATACAATTAACCACTCCTGGACCTCATAAATTCTACTTTCCCTCCACTTTTTATGCATTCCTTCTCCAGTTGCATCCTGAATAGACTTTCAATACACTTCAAGCATGGATTACTACCAGAGCTTCCCCACCTGCCATCAGTCAGTTCATATGGTCTAGGTTAACTTTCTTTCAAAATTGCTTTCATATAATTTCCTTGCTCAAAGGCCTACAATGCTTTCCTATACCCTATCACATTTAGATGTCCTATCTCTGAATTCTTCTGTCTCGCTTTAAGGCCATAATCTGGCTACATCTTTCCCATCCAACTTTATTCTGTGCCTTCCCAACCAGAAGGTCCACTTCACCTAGGATAACTGTGAAATTCCTTTACTTCCTTAGGACAAAGTTGAAAAAACAAGGAAAAGAAAAATAGACACTGAAATCCCTAACAGCAAAAGTTTATTTACAATTGAAGTTAAGGAATATTTTTAATGCATGCTGAGAAAACAGTAATACTCCAAACTTACAGGTTACTTACTATCTGATAAGGAATACAAGATGATGCTGAGAAAGGCTTTGGCAAATACAACTATTAGAACCAGGCTGCCAGTACATTTAAACACTATTAGAACCTTGCTATCAGAAAACTTACATATCACCTACTTTTATGTTACACCGACTTCATGAACAATTTATCTTCTAACTCCTCAATGGCTATTTAAGTAAATAGCATTCAAAGTTAAACATTAAGACTAGGGAGTAGAGAAGAAATACAGAAGCAATAAGCATCACAACATTTCAGAGCCTACATATATGAATACAACATTAAGATTAATTATGAAACTTTTAATTTTTGTGTGAAACAATATTCATCAATGTTTAGCGCATGAGAAGACACTGCTTTGGTCCATCGACTCTTTCCAGCTTTTCAAAGTGTTTCCTGGCATTGCGGATGTTGATCAGAGTAGCTGCAGAAGCTGAGGGTAGGGGCGGGGAGACACCCAACAGAATTAAGTATGGGCAGCCACAGGAATGTCTGACTAGTAAAAACAAATAAACAAAAGAGAGCCAAATCCCTCAATGTATGGCAGAAAACACACAGAAATAGGAGGTCCCAAGTTATCAAGGTTTAATTTTTCCAAATAAGCAGAAGATTTATTCATATTCTAAACACAACATTTTACAAAATAAATTTCCAAAATCTTTTGGTTTGGAGCTAAAAGCATAAAACCTGTAAATTTGTTATATTTTAATATTAACTGTAGGAAAAGCCAATGGATGAGAGATTAAACTTCCAGGACCATCCTGAAAATACTGCAAGAACCTTTATTTCGATGGTTGTGACAGTCATGGCCATTATGGTATGGAAGCATCAAACACCCCTTCATGCCCATAGCAAAAATATGAGAATATAGTACATAGGAATATGCAATGATATATAAAATGGTTTGTCATTTAATAGTTTAGAGTTTAGATTAACTAGTCTTTTAAAAATCTATATCATATGGAGCATAAATCTTGGATTTGGGTTCTCTTTTCTTTAAAATTCTTGGCTTTAGTGATTTGCTTTTTGAAGTTCCCATGAAGAAAAACGTAATACCCTAGAGGCTAAATTATTTTTAAGCTTTAAAATACAAGTCTATTAAATAAAAACTACCACTAGAACTAAAATAGTCTTTCTTTTATTTTGGTAAAATATATATAACACAAAGTTTATTCTTTTAATTATTTTTAAGCATACAGTTCATTGGGATTAAGTGCCTTCACACTGTTGTGTAACCATCCCCACTATAAAATAGCTTTTAAGTATCTAATAAAGTACTACCTCTGGGACAATTGTTTAAAGAATATGTGGCTTTGAACCTAGGTCAGCTAAGTTTAAACTTACGAATGGACGGATCAGACATCACAACCATCACATAAGTGTTGGATGTAAAGATGTCAATGAAAGCAGCGAAGTTAGAATTCCTGACTTCCATACTCTGGAAAGAGGCAGCCAGCTTGCTATAGGAAAAAGAAGAAAAGTGAGTAAAGAACAAAATAATAACACCGTAACAAGCTCTTTATCATTTATGTTAAACATTTTTATAGCATTATACCTCAATTCACCACTTCATTAAGATGGTTAATCACTAACTCCACTTTTTCCAAGGAAACTTTTATACTGAATTTATCGTATTTTGAAAAGTAACTGGGACAAAAGTGGGCTAGGATTTGATTTTTTAAAATTTTAATTTATTTTTTTACGAGTCAGAGTCTCACTCTGTCACCCAGACTGGAGTGCAGTGGTGCGATCATGGCTCATTGCAGCTTTGAAATCCTGGCTCAAGTGATCTTCCTGCCTAAGTCTCCCAAGTAGCTGGGACTACAGAGGTGCATGCCACCACATCTGGCTAAGGCACTTGAAACTGACTGTGAAATGAAAATTGGCTTAGACCTAGATCCATGTTTAAAATCATGTTTCAAAAGACTTCTCCAGTATTTAATAAGCATCTTAAGTTGAAATTTCCTTATCATTGAAATTAATACCTGTATCTTTTCAGAGTTACATTTAAATGATCCTATTTCTTTGAAAACAAACAAGGCAACTATATTTGCTTATCATTGGCTATTTCTTCTTAAAAATGTTAGCATAACAACATTCCAGAAAGTCTCAAAGTGTATAAGGCGTAAAGATAGTAAGCTTATACTGCTGTTCTGGCATCAAACTTTTATCAGGGTAAGGATTTTGATTATTAAATGTTTGCTAAATTATGTTCAGCCATTCTTTTCCTATATTTACAATGCTATGATTCAAATTTTATTTAATGAAAGCTAATACAATATGATTAAATATTTCTAGATTCTCTATTCTGTACCATTTCTGAATCAGTACCTCACTATTTTAATTACTTAAAATAGTCAATACTTAAAGTAGTAGTTTTAGATAAATTTTGGTATTCAGTAAGGCAAATTCTCCTTCCTCCTTCTTCTTTTTCAAAACTCTCTTGGATATTCTGTTTTATTTCTTCCCAGATAGTATCAATCATTTCAAAAGGATATTCTGTTTGGATATTTTTCATATGCTTCTTCTGTACCAGCTGAGTTTGCATTAAAGGACAAGGACCTGCACTTCGGTCAACTGGAGGCCCCTTAGAATTTAGCTTTCTCTTTGATTGAAGGAACTATTCTGAATATAGAAGTAAACTATAGTTATTTGAACTTCTATAAAATGACAACAATTTTTTCAAGAGATAAGTAGATCATACCTACAAGATGTCTTACCTGCAGCTCAGCTTGAACTGCTTAATAATGTTGCTTATTTTCTCAAATCTATGCGCATCACGCTGTTCTTTACACTGATAGTGAGAAATTACCTATAAAAAAAAATTGTCCTTTGAATCCATGCAAAACAGTCATATCATCCTCTGCTACTCCTCAAAGCAGACATTTGTCAGTCCCTTGGTCACTCTAGTTTTCAAGGTCGACTTGGGAGCTACCTGGCTTGTTGTCTCTTTTCCTCTGTCCTATATCTTACCAACATTCTGTGTGATTTCAACATCCATTTGGATGGCCCATCTAGTACTGTTTGGTTTTAATTTTATTAAATCATTTAAGTATTGCCTATTTTGGTTCACTGCTATTTTTTCTAACTTTAATCGCTAAATATTCATTTTATTTCAATATTTCACGATAGTCTTCGATTTTTAAGAAGTACAAATCAAAAAGAAAAACAAATAAAAATTACTAGCTGTTCTTGAGGAATATTTCATGTGTTTAATTTTAATAAAGGCCAAGCTAACCAAATAGCTTTTGGAACTATATCTTAAAAGCTTAACTGGTTGATTCTAATCCCTGAGGACTATTTAAAAATGAACTTATTCAGGATGGATACCCACACCAGCTGAAAATACTTTTTCTAACATTTTCAGATTTTAATAAAACCACACAAGTATTACCTAAAGGCCGAATATACAAATGCAGAGTAGGAAGCAAAACTGAGTCACTCACCAGAAGAAAACTCACAGGCAAATTCCATGACACAATGTGAAAATTTCAAAACATAATTTCTAAACCAATGGAAGAACAAATTCCCCTTGCTTGACTTCACCCCACCTCAGTGAAAATGTTCAGTCACCTCTAAACTTGGTCTCAAAAGAAACAAAAACTACATGTTACTTTTAGTGAGGAACAGGGAGCTTATATTAGGTTAACCGCTACAACCATGTGTGGCAGACATGGTAGGAGAATACTGCTGAAGAAGGTTTTGGTCCTGCCACGTATATAAAGACAGAATAGCTTTCTTGCTCACTGCTACTTACACTAGAAGGAAAAACAGGCTCAGGGTAGCAAAGTTCCAAGCAAGTGACCTCTGCCAGTGGGCTGAGACAAAAAGATACTCTAATTAGGACTCCTTGCCCCATCTGTACCAGCTGGTAAGAAGGATGGCTCTCAAATACTTCTGGGGTTACAAATAATATTTCCACAAAGGAAGAGGGGAAAATTGTACTTTGGATTCTCTGCTCTGTTGTTATAGTAGCAAAAGGAATCAATATTTAATAGTTTACCAACTAAATGCCAAGACTTGCTAGGTGCTCAATGTTCCTGTGGCCCATTTTAATCTGCACAATAAACCTATGATACAGATATGTGTAAAAGGAAAACAAGCCCCTAGAGATTAAGAATTGTTTCTAAAATCATCAAGCATTGGCAAGGCTCAGAAAAAAATTATTCACTGGGAAATGCTCTTAGAGTTATATTTACCAAGGCTAATTAGCAATTACTTATGCAGTGTGTTGTGAAATCTTAAATTAGTTTCTATTATTGCTATTTTTTAAATGTATTTACAAATACAATACCAGTTTTTGCATCCCCCGTAGGCTCCAATATAGTTGTCAAGTTCAATTTACAAGAAAAATTAAAATACCAACATGCCTCTTTCCCTCTCTAATTCTTCATGTGAACTCCTATGTCACTGAGATGACCATAACATCTCTTCTATGTTAAAAGTTTTCAATCAGTCTTTTAGAGAAAAGGATAGGATGTGAGTTTTCTCAAAAGGAAAATATCCCACATTTCATAATAAAAGTCCACAGGAAATAGGAATCCATTAACACAAATGAACAGTTATTAGCACAAATAATCTGAGCTCTCTAGTAAGACATACCTGCAAAAATCTAAGGTTCACTAACTTCTAAAGAGCTACACACCAAAGAGCTTCTTTCAGGTCACTTGCTAACAATACTATTTTATAAATAAGGCTGTACATGCTGAAGTTGACAAGAGGAAAAAAGGTTCTTCCTGAAAGTAGTGACATGCTGTTCTCTGTTGCTAAAAACGAAGAAGGTACAGTGTGAAGTTCATCTGCAATGGAGAAAGTTCTTACCAGAAAAGTGGCTCTCTCAAATAGAAGTACTTCATCTGCTTCGATAATTTCAGCAAAATTCCTTAGGTTCATTTCTAGCTGCTGAACATTGGGAATCAGCTGATAAACTATGCTGGACCAAGCCTAACAGAACAGAAACACAGTGTACTATTATTAACAGCTAGCCAGTCCCAGACCTTTGAAATGAGTAAGTACACTATAACATGTGGACAGCAAAATATGATGATAATCCAGTCCCAAACAAATACTGACATTAAATATGATATAACACAAATGAAATGACAAAATGAAGCTAGCATCTGATTTTTACTCGTGAGTTGAAATTTTTTTAAGTTCAAACACTTTTGAAAAATGCTGGAGAAACTTCTTTCCACTGATAATTGGAAGCAAACAAATATTTAATGCTATCATGTTGCCTTAGGAACAAAGTTGAAAAATATGATCTACTGTGCTTAGAAGCTTCTAATCTAGTCATTAAACAAATATTTAAGTCCAACAGTGTAGATTTCTCTAAAGATCAGAACCTAATGATGCTATATTCAACATACACCCAAGAATCAATTTTATGAAAATAGCAGAGCCACATAGACAAATGGCCCCTCCCCTCAATGGAATAATATACCATTAAAAGAGAAACTAGTGGCATTATCATTCCCAAAGGTCTGTTGTTATCTGCATAAATTATTGATCAATTGAATTCAAAATGGTCTGTGTGTTTGCCTAAAACTGACTTCATCCAGGAGTATGACTAATGTAAGCAGTTGAAATTAACTACACTCTCCCTCTATTCTTGTAGGCTCTTTGATTTGTATTTTCATTATAATACTTCCTTCACTCTCACTCCAATTTGTCTGGTAAGGTGTACTTTGTTCTTCTCTCCCCTACGAGAGGGCAGGAACCTGGTCTTAGTCATTTGTGTATCCAACAGCATCAAGCAGGTAGGTAATGAGTGCTTGTTGAATAAAACTTAATATAAAAATTTAAGTTAGCTCTATGCAACATGGATGTAAGAGATAGAAGTGCCATGTCTCTGTTCCAATTAATTTTATCACTTAGGCATGAGGGTTCAGGTTCCAAGTTCCCAGGTCGGTGTTAATGTCACTGCTGAATTTACCTTGGAGAAGGCACCAAAGCTAACCACAGCAGAGACATTGTCACTCACAGCAGTGTTGTGATTAGCCAATTGTCTTTGGTCGTGTTATGTATTGCCATCCTTCACACCGCAGTTGGTTCTTATCAGTGCGTCATGTCCATCCTTATTCACGGTTACCTGTTCTATGGGAATAAGGCTTTGAGAGAAATTCGGCCCATATTAATCTAGAACAGTATTTCCTAGACAGGTATCTCAAAATGATCTGTTATTAGAGTGAGGCTGGGTCAACATAATATTGGGGAAAATGAATTAGTTAAAAAAAAAAAAAAGCAATGCTATTTAAAAGTCCAATGGTTTTTCTCCTTGGCATGTCAGGTTTCTGTGCTTTTGGTTGTAGATACTTGTCAGATGCCGTTGACACTGAATCTTTAGCTACCAGTGACAGAGAAGGGTGCTTTCCTACCCAGAGTCAGACTTGTCAACGGATACCAGAAGCAGTCTGAAGGAAAGAGTTAACTATAGGAGGATCCAAAAGGAGCTAGTCCTTCAAATAACTACATCAGTAGGAGAAAGGGAGGAATCAGGATAAGGAGCATATGTGCCCAATAAGGTAATTTCAGCATCATCCATAACAAAACTATTGTTGTAATCTCTATAATTAGTGTAAGCAGTGTGGTATCCATTCCAGCAATGGGAACAGTACTTCTGGTTGAAAGAATGCTCGTCTCCAATTTGGCATGAATGTTGAAGCTATTATATTATATGCTAGGCATAACATGTCTGATTCTAAGACTCCTTCTCCAGTCTCTTCCCTAAATATTTTCATTTTATTGCCATCCAAACTTAGGCAGACTAGTTTACATCGTGTAGTGTACCTGAATACTAGATACAACTCCAATCAGCATTGAGACCACAACAGGTCAAAATGGATGATGGCCCGTAAGTGAAACCTCTGCTTATCACAAAGACCAGTATCAAATTAATCATGACCAAACTGGCTAATTCAGTGTGATTTGGTAACTATGTCGACCCAATCTACTATCAAAACCCAAGTCTCTTAAAGTTTGATATTCTTCAAACAATTTGTTGCAGATTATTTCTCTTTTTAGTACAATAAATCTAGGTGGCTATGAAATAGTTTAACATCTTTTAGTTTTGTTAATATTCTTCTATTTTTTTTTCATGCTCTTAAAATGAAGGAACTCAGGGAGACATACACACCTTATAGAGAGTTTCATCCCAGATAGATGTTCGGAAACAAGAACATTCCAATGGGCGAGACAAACGCCTCAAATCTTCTTCTCGCTCTTTAAAAATCTAAATTAAAAAACCCAACATACTGATCAACATATAATAGCACTCATCTTTCAATCTAAGATGTAGCTATTTTATCATATTTTAACCAGAGTTTCTATTCCTTTCTAAGAGGAATTTTAAGTATGTCTATTTCACAAACTAGGATGGCAGAAATTGTTTCAGGTCAGATCTGAAAGTGCAATAGCTAGAATTCTTCAGTCCTATCCTGCTTATGCTGAATACTCACTTTGAGCACTATGTTTATAAAAGAGCTTATCATACAGAGGAGTCTTATAAAAATACATCGAACACTCCAAGTCACCAAATCTGGGTCATTTTAAGATAGTTATACCCATATCAAGAATTTATAAATGAAAATATTTTAACCTTTGTATATATATTTCTCTCTCAGACACACATATACATATGGAAAAATATCTATATAAACATATACACAGATATTTTGCCAGGAGTCAGTGGGTTGCTGTTAAATATGTACATATATACTGTGATGATTAATTTTACATGTCAAGTTAGCAAGACCATGGTACCCAAATATTTGGTTAAACACCAATCTGTATGTTGTTGCAAAGGCATTTTTAAGATTAACATTTAAATCAGTAGACTCTGAGTAAAGTAGTTTATTCTCTATAATGTGGGTGGGCCTCATCCAATCAGTTGAAGGCCTTAAGAGAAAAAGCCTGACATTTCTCTAAGAAAAAAGAATTCTGCCTCAATGCTTTCTCACTTGAACCACAAAATTAACTCTGCATTAACTCCTCCATGAGTCTCCAGTCTGTCGGCCTGCCCTGCAAACTTTGGATTTGCTAGTCTCTACAAAATTAGTTGAGAAAATTCCTTAAAATCAATCTCAATCTTTCTCAATCTCTCTCTCTCCCCCCACCACCCCTGTCAGACACACACATAGGTATGTATATGTATATTTACATATTCTATTAATTCTGTTATTCTGGAGAATCCTAACATAGACCTCAGTAATGACAGTGATTCTAGAGAAGAATCTTAAGGATGGTTTCTAAATTGGTTCTGGGGTTAGTTCTCTAATCTGATTAGATTTAAAGGCCCTAATGACTCTTTCTAGTAAAAAAAAGAGTACTGATAATCCATAATGTGACGTGGCAGCAGAGCACAAAATACCACCACTAGATATTCCTAATAAAATACTTTTGAGAGGCAAGGTTCCAGGTGACCACATATATAATTTTGAACATTTCTGTTAAAATAACAAATATGAGATTGGCTGGCTGATGCTAATTGTGCTGAACAAAGTAGAGAAAGGATGAGCTAAGAGATATGAATTATCAGTATAAGTACTTTATGAATGACCATAAAGTTTCTATGACTGCCCTGAAAAAAAACTCTTACCCATATAGTTGCAGAGCTGAGACTGATGAAAACCAAATTCAGAATCTCATTCTTTAAGTGGATGAATTACAATGCAAACTGAATTCACAACCTCACAGGTTGTTTGCTAATAAAGTGAGGGCACTGACCAGGAAGAAATAGGATTCTAAAATTTGGAATGGAGGTTATTTGGGAAGATCCTGATGAAGCTGGCAAAATTGAACCCTTAAATTCTGAGTCTTCTTTGCCAGTAGAAGAAGCCACTCCATCCATATCTGAGATTAACTCTCTTTGGCCTGAGATACCCCTGAGGTATCTGCCATGCAAGACACTCCTGATTCACCCCCACAACTCCTCTTTGCTTCTAGACCTATAATTAATTCAAGTCTCAGCAGACTCCTAAAGGTGAGGTGTGAAGTGTGACCCATAAGGAATTATGCTCTACTCCATAGTACTATATAATTTCTCCAATTTACACAGACAAAAACCAAGGAAATATGTATAGGAATAGATATTAAACGTATGGGATAATGGTAAAAAAAATATAAAGTTGGATTAGGCTGAATTTACTGATATGAGCTCATTAAGCAGCGGTTCCACACTTCCACACTTAATGTTGCAGCCCATGGGGTAAGAAAGAGTTTTAACAGTTTGTTTGAACAGCTGGATGAAACATGGACTAAAAGGTGGCCTCAACGACATGAAGTTGAAATGCCAGAACTGCCTTGGTATACTCTAGAAGAAGAGATCCATAGAAGAAGAGGCTTTAGGGACATTGGAATGTTCAAGTATTAAAAGATTTATTTAAGGCCTACTCACCAAACCTGTGAGGTTCTAGAAGACACACCTTTCTTTCATCATGACTGTGAAAAATAAATTTGTGAGGGCAGCCCCAGCTTCTTTCCTCAATTATGTGACCATTCTTCTCTATAGGCTAGAATTCATAGAGGGAACTGCTGGCACTGAATTGGGAAACCTAAATGCGATGGCAGTAGATGGATCCTAGAATGGCAGGAACCAAGTGGGGGCACTTAATCACCATATACTATAATTGAAGCAGTGTCAAAGCATTAGTCAGAATAGTCTGACTCGTAGAGACCTATGGTGTTGGACAGTTATCATGATGTTCTTAGAAGTGAAAAAGATGGGCAGTCTACTAAATTCTTACTTGATCTGTATATGTGGAAGAATTCTAGGTCAAGCAATAACAAATTTAATTTGAATTATTAAATCGGAGAGTCACGGCTTCTCAATCAATACCCAGATTTGTACCAGTTTACAAACCCAGACCCCTTGAATGAAGGGGAGCCTGGGTCCCCTTGAAGAAGGACACTGCCAAGTATTTATATGGTTAATCTTCCTCCCAGCCTCCTTCAAATGGACCCATGTGGCCTTTTACCAGGGTGACTGTGCATTAGGGAAAAGGAAATAATCTACTACTGGGCATTGGCTCTGATTGACCCTAATTCCAGGAATACCTAAAATGTAACTGTGGTCCACCAGTCAAAGTAGGGCCTTATAAAGATTAAGTAATCAATGGAGTTCTAGCTCAGATCTATCTCATGTAGGTCCAGTGGGTCCTTGCAACCTTCTTGTGGGTTATTTTCCCTGTTCCATAGTACATAATTAAAACAGACATACTCAACAACTGTCAGTATCCCTCACTGGTTCCTTGACCTGTGGAGTGAAGGTTATTGTGGTGGAAGAGCCAGGCAGAACCCATTAGAATGACTTCTACCTAGGAAAATGGTAATCAAAAGCAATACTGCATATTCCTGGAGGGATTGCAGAGGTTAGGGCCACCATCAAAGACTTGAAAGATGCAGAGTTGGTGATTCCCACCATATCCCCTTTCAACTCTCCTATTCAGCCTGTGTAGAAGACAGATGACTCCTGGACAGTGGATTATCATAAACTTAACTAATGATGACTGCAATTATAGCTGCTGTGCCAAATATGGTTTCATTGCTTGGACAAATTAACACATCCCCTGGTACCTGTATGTAGCTAGTTTTCTAACAAATGCTCTTTTCTCCACACCTGCCTTTATTAAGGCCCACCATAAGTACACTCTAAGTTGTTTGCTTTCAGCAGGCAAGTCCAGCAATACCACTGTCCTGCTGCAGAGGTATATCAGCTCTCTAGTCCTATGTCATAATTTGTTTCACAAGAACCTTGACCACCTTTCTCTTTTACAAGATATTAGGCTAGTCCATTACACTGATGACACTATGCTGATTGGACCTAATGAGTGAGAAGCAGCAACTACATTAGACTTACTGGTAACATAGCTGCATGTCAGAGGATGGGAAATCTGACAGAAATTCAGGGGCCTTCTACCTCAGTGGAATTTCTAGGAGTGCAGTGATATGGAGACATATCCCTTGTAAGGTGAAGGATAAGTTGTTGCATCTGGCTCCTCCTACAACCCAGAAAGACGCACAACATCTAGTAAGCCTCTTTGGATTTTGGAGGCAACACAGTCTTCATTTGGCTGTGTTACTCTGGCCCATTTACCAAATGACCCAAAAATCTGACAGTTTTGAGTGGGTCCCAGAACAGAAAGTGGCTCTACACAACAGATTCAGGCTGTTATTCAAGCTGCTTTACCACTTGGGTCATATGATCCAGCACATCCAATGGTGCTTGAAGTGTCAATGGCAGATAGCGATGCCATTTGGAGTCACTGGCAAGCACCCATAGGTGAATTGGAGCACAGCCCTTCAGGACATTGAAGCAAAGCCCACCTATTGTCCACAGATAACTATACCCCTTTTGGGAAATAGTTCTTGGTTTGCTATTATGTCTTAGTATAGACTGAATACTTAATCAGGGGCCACTAAGTTACCATGAGACCTGAGCTACTCATCATGAACTGGGTGTTATTTGACCTACCAAGCCATAAAATTGTGCATACACAGTAGGACTCCATCACCAAATTAAAGTGGTATATATGAGATCAGGCTCAAGTAGGCCTTGGATGAACACTTAAGGAACATTGCCACAGTCCCCATTCCTGCTATACTACCCTCTCTCTCTTTTTTTTTTTTTTTTACTCACTCTGTTGCTCAAGCTGGAGTGCAGTGGCATAGTCTCTGCTCACTGCAAGGTTCAAGCGATTCTTGTGCCTCAGCCTCCTGAGTTGCTGGGACTATAGGCACATGGCACACACCACCACGCCCAGCTAATTTTTCTATTTTTAGTAGAGGTGGGGTTTTGCCATGTTGGCCAGCCTGGTCTTGAATTTCTGACCTCAACTGATCCACCCACCTCAGCCTCCCAAAGGGCTGGGATTATAGGCATGAGCCACCATGCCCAGCCTATACTACCCTCTCTTTTCCAGCCTGCAACTATGGTCTTATGGGGAGTTCCCCACAATCAGCTGACAGAGAAAGAAGAGAACTCAGGACTGGTTTACAGATAGTTCTGCATGATACACAGGCACCATCTGGAAGTGGGCAACTGCAATACCACAGCCCCTGTATGGGATAGTCCTGAAATAAAGTAGTAAAGGGAAATCCTCCCAATGGGCAAAACTTTGACCATCTGGTTGTTCATTTTGCTACAAAGAAGAAATGGCTAGACGTACAATTAGGTACTAATGCACAAGCTATGGCTACTGGTTTGCTGGATTGTTAGGAACTTGGAAGGAAGATGATCGGAAAATTGGTGACAAAAAGGTCTGTGGAAGAGGTACATAAACAGATCTCTCTAAATCGGTGAAAAATGTGAAGATATTTGTGTCTCATACAAATGGCACCAAAGAATGACTTCAGCAGAAGAGGATTTTAATAACCAAGTAGATACGATATCCTGTTCAGCCTCTTTTTCCAGCCACACAGGGAACTGCCCAATGAGCTCATGAATAAAGTGACCATGGTGGCAGGGTTGTTATGTATGGGCTCAGCACCATGGACTTCCACTCACCAAGGCTGACCTGACTGCAGCTACTACTGAGTGTTCAATCTGTTAGCAATAGAGACCAACACTGAATCCCTAATATGGCACTATCCCCCAAGGTGATCAGCTAAGTATCTGGTGGCAGGTTGATTACACTGGTCTACTTCCATCATGGAAGGGATACAATTACTGAATTACACATTCTGGATATGGAGTTGCCTTCCCTGCATGCATTTCTCCTGCCAAAACTACCATACATGGATTTACAGAATGTCTCATCTACCATCATAGTATTATACACAGCATTGCTTCTGATCAAGGAACTCACTTCACAGCGAATAGTGAGGCAATGGGCTCATCCTCATGAAATTCACTGGTCTTACCATGTTCCCCACCATCCTAAAGCAGCTGGCTTGACAGAATGGCAGAATGGCCTTTTGTTTTGTTTTAATTAGAAATGCATCTCACTATGCTGCCTAGGCTGGATTCTAGCGAGGCTAGGCGGTCCTCTCACCTCACTCTCCCAAGTATACAGAACTACAAACATGAGCCATCATACCTGGTCAGAATGGCCTTCTGAAGACTCAGTTACAGTGCCAACTATGCTGCAATACTTGGCAGAGCTAGGGCAAGGTTCTCTAGGAGGTTGTATGTACTCTGAATCCGCGTTCAGTAAATGGTGCTTTTTCTTTCATAGTGAGGATTCATGGGGTAGAAAATGAAGTGCTACCACTCACTCCAGTGACAC
This sequence comes from Aotus nancymaae, assembly GCF_030222135.1. NCBI lineage: Eukaryota > Metazoa > Chordata > Mammalia > Primates > Aotidae > Aotus > Aotus nancymaae. The sequence continues at coordinate 4,236,659 of NW_026988472.1, forward strand.
ACTAGCAAAGTTTTTGTTTCTTGCCCCTGTGACCCTATGCTCTGCTGGCCTAGAGGTTTCAGTTCCAAAGGCACAAATCTGTCTACCAGAAGACACAGTGATTCCACTGACCTGGAAGTGATTCCACTGAATTGGAAGTTATGACTGCCAGCCGCCACTTTGGGTCCCTCAAGCCTCTGAAGCAACAGGCAAAGAAGGAAGTTACCATGCTGACTGAAGTAACTGATCCTGACTACCATGGGGAAACTGGATTGCTCCTCCACAATGGAGGTAAGGAAGAAGAGTATTTTTGGAATATAGGAGAGCTCCCAGGATGTTTCTTAGTAATACCATGCTCCGTGATTAAACTCGATGGCAAACGACAATGCCCAGTTCAGGAAAGTCTACTAATTGTTTTGGGTCACCCCACCAGAGAATACAACAAACTGAGGTACTTGCTGTGGGCAAAGGTAATCTGGAACTGAATAAGGCAGTTATAAATGCCAGCTAAAAATCACGTGACCAGTTGTGCAAATAAGAATTGCAATTGTCATGAGTATTTCATCTTGATTTTGTTATGAATATGTGTGTGTGTGTATATATATATATATATATAAAGTAAATGTCTATTTTTCCCTCCCAATCCCTTATCATGAACATATGATATATCATAATATTTAAGTATTAACTTTACATGTAATGTAAAAGAGAAGATTAACCAATAACTTTACATCGTCTTCTGGGAAAATGATTAGTGGATTTTTGGTTGTATGCAGGATTACTGTATCATGTTAAGTGGAAGTATGACCTTGTTATTGTTTTTATTTGGAGATTAAGTATGGTTTCAGTAGATGTGTATGAGTCCAAGTTGACAGGGGGTGGACTATAATGTTTAGTTCTATGTGTTAACTTAGCTAAACCATAGTATCCAGACATTTGGTCAAACAGCAGTCTAGATATCACTATGAAGGTATTTTTCAGTCGAGATTAACACTCAAATCACAAGACTTTGAGTAAAGAGGATTACCCTCCATAACGTAAGTGGGCCTTATTTAATCAGTTGAAGACCTTAAAATAAATACCTCTTTCTCTCTCTGTGTGTGTCTCTTCCTGTCTTTCCTGTCTTCCTATGCATGGGCGCACACGCACACACACACACACACACACACACGATTACTTCTGTTTCCCTGGGGAACCCTAAGTTACACACATAGAAGAAAATAACTAGGTTGGTGCAAAAGTAATTGTGGTTTTTGTATTGTTGAAATTTGCCATTTGATGTTGGAATACATTATTAAGTAAATGTGGTTATGTTATGCATCATTTTAATGTCCATTTCTTGCTTTATGTTGTTTTTTTTTGCTAATGACTTATTACTTGCTGTTTATTTTATATTTATTTTAGACTATGGAAATAATGTTAGACAAAAAGCAAATTCGAGCAATTTTCTTATTTGAGTTCAAAATGGGTCGTAAAGCAGCAGAGACAACTCAGAACATAAACAATGAATTTGGCTCAGAAACTGCTAATGAACGAATGGTGCAGTGGTGGTTCAAGATGTTTTGCAAAGGAGACAAGAGCCTTGAAGATAAGGAGCATAGTGGCTGGCCATCAGAAGCTGACAACGATCAATTGAGAGCAATCATCAAAGCTGATCCTCTTCCAACTACACGAGAAGTAGTTGCCAAAGAAATCAACGTAAACTGTTCTACGGTTGTTCAGCATTTGAAGCAAATTGGAAAGGTGAAAAAGCTCAATAGGTTTGCTCATGAGCTGAGCAAAAAAAAAAAATCGTTTTGAAGTGTTGTCTTCTCTTATTCTACGCAACAACAACAAATGATTTCTCAATCGGATTGGGATGTGCGTGGAACAGTGGATTTTATACAACAACTGGTGACAATCGGCTCAGTGGTTACACTGAGAAGAAGCTCTAAAGCACTTCCCAAAGCCAAACTTGCACCAAAAAAAAGTCATGGTCACTGTTTGGTGGTCTGCTGCCGGTCTGATCCACTACAGCTTTCCAAATCCTGGTGGAATCATTACGTATGATAAATATGCTCAGCAAATCCATGAGATGCACCAAAAACTGCAATGCCTGCAGCCGGCAATGGTTACAGAAAGGGCTCAATTCTCCATGACAACACCTGACTGCACATTGCACAATCAATACTTCAAAAGTAGAATGAATTGGGCTATGAAGTTTTGCCTCATCCACCATATTCACCTTACCTCTTGCCAACCAACTACCACTTCTTCAACTGTCTTGACAACTTTTTGCAGAGAAAACACTTCCACAGCCATCAGGATGCAGAAAATGCTTTCCAAGAGTCTGCAAATCCCAAAGCATGGCTTTTTGTGCTACAGGAATAAACAAACTTGTTTCTTGTTGGCAAAAATATGTTGATTGTAATGGTTCCTATTTGATTAATAAAGATGTGTTTGAGCCTAGTTATAATGATTTAAAATTCATGGTCCAAAATTGCAATTATTTTTGCACAACCTTAGCTGAAATGGATATTTAAGGAAGAACCCTAACCATTTTTATCTTAAAACTTCTAAGTCTACATTTTTAATAAAACAAAGAATATACTTTTCTTAATTAAGCTTAAAGTATCTTGAAGAACATTAATCTATCTCTGGGAATCTTTATATATGCATTTAGAAAATAATAAGATGATTAATCAACATTACAAGTGATTTATTTTTTCCAAGATGGTAGACTGGAGGCATTGTTAGCGGGCCTCAGCTGCTTGGAAAGAGCAGTGTGTAGAGATCCACAGTGTAAATTTTTATCCAAGAAGGAACACAGGAACTCAAGAGAAAAACTGAAAGAAACTTTGGACACTTTGAAAGAAGTGGTGGGTAGCAACCTACACCATGAGCCAGGCAGACCACTGTGAGTCTCCAGAACATGAAAGCAGGAGAGAATGTCTCCTTGATACACATTCCCACTGAGAGGCTGAGCAAGCCAGGCCACAGGAGAATGCCTTAACCCTACCCAGCACTGGAGTTGATTTGGTGACAGTGGCGAGTATATGAAAAAGAGCAGTATTGAGAAGTACTTTGCACGTACCCTGAAACCCCACTGGAGACAGAAGGAAACCATTCCTGATAGAGGAACCTCACAGCTAACTCAGGCAGTGGTCATAGGTTGGGAGAAGCTCCCAACTGAGATCTGCACTCTAATCTCTCGAGTGGGGATAAATTCCCTTGGCCAGAACTGAGGGGTGAGTGGGAAGTATGCTCTTGCCACAGGAGCAGGAGCCAAGTGCCCCAGCTTCATGGATACACAGGAGAAGTGAGGCCTAAAAGACATGGTTTCTGTCTCAGGCAGCAGGAAGACTTGTGGCCTGGGGCAGTTTTGCATTCTGAACAGACTGCGTGGCACCCAGCTAGCTGTTGCCCGCAGAAGACGGTGGGTGTGAGACCCATCTTGTCAAGAGTGTGGGAGTTGGGTGGGTCTCACTGACACCTACTACTCCTTCTCCCAGTGTGGATTCTTCTGTGCAGCAGAGTCAGTTGTGCTTCTCCCTGGAACATTACCCTAGTGGCCAGGGAACTGCCCTCCAAGCCCCATTGAGACCAGTGCTTGTACCTACACATGGGGAGCCAGAGTGCAAATCTGTTTGACCTAGCCCCAACCTGGTTTTGTCCCTCCACCTGCCTTGGTAGCATAACACAACAGACAGGAACTTTTGGCCCTGCCTATTGCCTGAGACACAAGTACTACCCCTGGGTATCATAAGCCACAGACAAATCCCACCGCCACCATCGCAATTGGCTCTCTCTTGCAAACGCCACCTCCTGGCTAGAGGCCAACTGGTACAGCCCATTACGACATCTGTTAACACAATAACACACCACTCAAGAAAGAGAAATGTTCTGCATAACCTCAGCTAACATCATTTACCCACACCATCCCAGCTAATCAGGAGGCCTTGAGCCTATCCATGTGCCTAGTACATTACTACTATAGCTGGGATTTGAGAAAGCCATCACATTAAGGCTATTTTTAACCAGGGAAATCTTTCAGAATCTATGTCATTCCCCTGCTACCCTTATCATAGATTGTGCTTACACCTACTACTGAGAGACGAGAGGGCAGGGCAGCTTGGTCCATATTCACCCAACATTGTCCTCCTCTGAAGCGCAAGAGCAGAGCCTAAGCCACTACACATCCTGCAGACCTGTCCACAGCCTGAGGCATCAGAGAGCTTCTTCAGTTGGCTGATAAGAAGTATCAGTGATCAATTCTCAGAAAGAAGAACCAAATTTACAGTAAGTAATCATAACCCAAATGCAATGTTAAGTGGAGAGTGCTGGAGCCTATCAGCGAGTTCAGTCAAAGAATCTGTGACACACCAAAAAAGAAAAAAAGTAACAAGAAGCAGGCCGAGATCAAACCCTGAGAGACTTGGTAATCTGTGGAAAGGGTAGGTGGAAGTGCTCTTGGCCTCTCTGGCCTTTGCAGCAGACTGCTGGTATCCAAGCTCAAAAGGGCTTCTTTGCACTCATGAACACAAGTACCAGAATGGGCTGTGATTTAGGAACTCTTCAAGGGCATTATCTTGCTCACACAGGGTCCCTTCCCTTTCCCCATGGACCTGAACTATAGCAGTGGGTGCTATGCTGGATGTGCACCCATTGTGAGACTTTTGTTTTGGTAAGGGACCTTTAATCCTTGTGTCTTCACATCACAGGATGCCTTGCAGATATTCCCCCAGCAACAGCCTACAGTGTTGAAGCCCTACAGGGTGACTAGACCAGATGAGCAGCAGGATTCACAGTAGTCTGGCCCTCATGGACTGCCACACCTAAGGGAACGTGGAGTACACCACATCAAGGGAGCACCCTGTGGGATAAAAGAAACCAGACTGCAGGCCTTGAGTCCCAGAACTTTCCACTTGTGGGAAATTTCCTTTAGCAGAGTCACAGGTGCAAGGCCATCCTCAGTGGGAAAAGACTGCAGTTCTACCCCAGCAGTCAGGCAGCTCCAGTGCTCATAAAGGGACCTAGAGAAGGAAACTTCTCTCCCTTGCCCACCACTACAGATAGAGCTGGGGCTTGTCTTCCAGGAACTTAGCATGGGTGTGCCTGCAGACAGTCTTTCTGGAGCACTTCAGGATGACTACATCTCCACAAGAGCAGTGCCCTCTGGGTTCAGGCTTGCACAAGAAGTCACAATCCCTCTTACACAAAATGTCAGCATTTCTACAGATAGAAAGAGATGCTTGTCTGATCTGAATATCCAGAACAGCAAAACAAGGGCATGATGGGGAGGCAGATGGCTTTCCTGTTGGCCTGGGAGAGGAGCTGAGGTAGCTCCCTTCTGTACCCCTGCAAAGACCTCAGTACATTTCATTGACAGCTCCCCCAGCCAGCTCAGTCAAGGCTGGGTCTTTTGCCCACAAATGGTGTACTGCATATACCCACCTGCTTCAGCTGCAGCTCGTTTTTACCTGTAGGTGCCTGTACTAGCATGAAGGCTGAACTATTCAATGGCAGAGGTCTCATGAAACTTATTTCATTCCCCAGCGATGTGCATTTTATTTTCTTCCCCAGTATATTTTTCACAAAACTAACAAAATGCACACCACTGGGGAATGAGATAAGCTTCATGAGATCTCTGCCATTCTGGCCCATGGGAGACAGTGAGCCTTCTCACACACCCAGCACACTGCTACTACAACCAGTAGCTAAGAAAGTCATGGCACAACAAAGATTCTCTACAACCAAAGAGCTCAAGCACAGTCATTGCCACTGAAAGCACCCAAAGCCAAAGCTAGGTGACCATACACTATACACATTAAAGTCACATCCTCAAGGGGAGAAAAAAATTAAAAACCCAGGAAAACAAGAAATAAATTTTAAAATAATAAGAGGAAATAGTCTACTCAAATGAGGAGGAACCAGAAAAATGATTTTGGCAACATGCAGAAAGAGAGTTCTACAACAGCCCCAAAAGATCACACTAACTCTCCAGTGGTGGATACAAACCAAAATGAAATCTTTGAAATGCCAGATAAAGAATTCAAAATGTTAATTATTAGATTGCTACATAATATTCAAGAGAAAGTTAGAAACCAATATAAAGAAATCACTGGACCAAGTACAGGGAAGAATTTCAGAGCTTGAAGACAAGGCTTTCAAATTAACCCAATCAGATAAAAATTTTTAAAAAGGAATTAAAAGAAATGAACAAAGTCTACAGTAAACACGGATTTAGGTATAAAACATCCAAATCTAAGAATCACAGGTATTCCTGAGGGAGAAGAAAAAGTAAAATGTTTGGAAAACCCATTTGACGAAATATTTGAGGAAAACTTCCCTTCCCTGGTTTTGCCAGAAATTTAGACATCCAAATACAAGAAGCTCAAAGAACTCCTAGGAGATTCATTATAAACAACACATCACCAAGGCATATAGTCATCAGGCTATCTAAAGTCAACATGAAGGAAAAAATTCTAAGAAGAATGAGGCAAAAGCATTGGATAACATAAAGGAAAACCTATCAGACTAACAGCAGGCTTCTCAGCAGAAATTTTACAAGCCAGAAGGGACTGAGGTCCTATCTTTAGTCTCCTCAAATGGAATAACTGTCAGCCAAGAATTCTGTATCTATCAAAGCTAAGTTTCATAAATGAAAGAGAAATGAAGTCTTTCCCAGACAAGCAAATGCTGATGGAATTTGTCTCCACTAGATCAGACCTATAAGAAATGCAAAAGGAGTTCTAAATATCAAAATGAAAGGTCATACACCAATATAAAAATACTTGAAAGCAAAAAATTCACATGACTTATAAAACTAACACATTGAAGAAAACCAAGCAACTGGCTAACAATCAGCATGATGACTGCAATAAGACATCACATGTCAATATTAACACTGAATGTAAATGATCTAAATGTGCCACTTAAAAGATACAGAAGGCAGAATGGAAAAAAACACAAACCAAATAGCTGCTGTTTTCAAGAGACCCAGTTAACTTGTAAAGATTCTTATAGACTTAAGGTAAATGGGTAGGAAAAATATTCCATGTTAGCAGAAACCAAGAGTGAGTAGGAATAACTATTCTTATATCAGATAAAACAGACTTTATATCAACACAGTAAAAAAGAAAAAAAAGTCATTATATAATGATAAAGAAATCAATTCAACAAGAACATATAACGACCCTAAATATATATGCACCTAACTCCAGAGCTCCCAGATTTACAATACAGAAACTGCTAGACCTACAAAACAGAGATAGAAAGCAATACAATTATAGTGGAGGACTAAAACACCCCATGGAAAGCACTAGATAGATCATCGCAGCAGAAAGTCAACAAACACTGGATGTAAACTGGACTCTAGACAAGTGGACTTAACAGACATTTACAGAACATTCTACACCAAAACTGCAGAATATACATTCTTATTGTCAGCACATGGAACTTCTTCAAGACAGACCATATGACAGGCCACAAAACAAGTCTTAACAAATTTTTAAAAATCAAAATCATATCAAGTATAGAATCAACCCAAAGCAGAATAAAACCAGAAATCAATTACAAGAGGAACTCTCAAAACCATAAAAGTATATGGAAATTAAAAAGTCTACTCTTGAATGATCTTTGGGTCAAAAATAAAATCAAGACAGAAATTAAAAATTTTTTTGAAGTGAATGAAAACATTGACACAAGTTATCAAAATCTCTGGGATACAGCAAAAGCAGTGCTAGGATAAAAGTTTATTGCTCTAAATGCCTACATCAAAAGGACAAGAAGATCACAAATTTACAACCTAACATCACACCTCAAGGAACTGGAGAAACAAGAACAATTCAAACCCAAAGATAGCAGAAGAAAAGAAATAAGAAATAACAAAGGTTAGAGTAGAATTCAAGAAAATTGAAAAGAAATAAAAAAATGCAATGGTCAATAAAACAAAAAGTTGTTTCTTTGAAAAGATAAACTAAATTAATAAACCACTAGCTAGATAAAGCAAGAAAAAATTCAAATAAGCTCAATCAGAAATGAAAATGGAAACATCATATTGATAACACAGAAATACCAAGGATGACTGAGAATACCTTGAACACTTCTATGCACTCAAAGTGCATAGAATAAATTGGAAATGGATAAATTCTTGGAAACACACAACCCCACAAACTTGAATCTGGAAAAAAAATAGAAATCTGAACAGACCACTAACAATTAGTGAGATGGAATCAGTAATAAAAAAATCTCCTGACCAAAAAACAAAACCCACGACCAGATGGATTCACAGCGAAATTCTATGAGACATTCAAAGAACTGATGTCAATCCAAATGAAACTATTCCAAATGATTGGGAATAAGGGAATCCTCCTCTACTCATTCTACAAAGCCGGTATCATCCTGATGCCAAAGCCATGAAACGACATAAAAAAAAGAGAAAGCTACAATTCCATATACTTGAGGAACATAAATGCAAAAATCTTCAACTAAATATTAGCAAATCTAATCTACTAGCATATCAAAGAGATTATTCACTAAGATCAAGTGGGTTTCATCCCAGGGATGCAAGCATGGTTCAATATACACAAGTAAATAAATGGTATTCACTATATAAACAGAATTAGAAACAAAAACCATACGATCATCTCAACCCAGCATCACTTTATGATATAAAACCTTCAACAAACTAGTCACAGAAGAAACATACCTCAAAACAATAAGAGTCTGTTTTTAGAAAAAATGAGATGTGGTGCTGAGAAGAATGTATATTATGTTGATTTGGGATGGAGAGTTCTGTAAGTGTCTATTTGGTCTGCTTGGACCAGAGTTGAGTTCAAGTCCTGGACATCCTTGTTAATTTTCTCTCTCGTTGATCTGTCTAATATTGACAGTGGGGTGTTAAAATCTCCCACTACTATTGTATGGGAGTCTAAATCTCTTTGTAGGTCTCTAAGAATTTGCTTTATGAATCTGAGTGCTCCTGTATTGGGTGCATATAAATTTAAGATACTTAGCTCTTCTTGTTGCATTGATCCCTTTACCATTATGTAATGCCCTTCTTTGTCTCTTTTGATCTTTGTTAAAGTCTGTTTTATCAGAGACTAGGATTGTAACCTCCCCCCCCTTTTTTTTTGCCTTCCATTTGCTTGGTATATCTTCCTCCATTCCTTTATTTTGAGCCAATGTGTGTCTTTGCAAGTGAGATGGGTCTCTTGAATACAGCACACTGATGGGTCTTGACTCTATCCAATTTGTCAGTCTGTGTCTTTCAATTGGGGCAGTTAGCTCATTTACATTTAAAGTTAATATTGTTATGTGTGATCCTGCCATTATGACGCTAGCTAGTTATTTTGCCTGTTAGTTGATGTATTTTCATAGTGTCAATGGTCTTTACAATTTGGTATGTTTTTGCAGTGGCTGGTACTGGTTGTTCCTCTCCATGTTTAGTGCTTCCTTCAGGAGCTCTTGTAAGGCAGGCCTGGTGATGACAAAATCTCTCAACATTTGCTTGTCTGTAAAGGATTTTATTTCCCCTTGGCTTATGAAGCTTAGTTTGGCTGGATGTGAAATTCTGGGATGAATTATTTTAAGAATGTTGAATATTGGCCCCCACTCTCTTCTGGTTTGTAGGGTTTCTGCTGAGAGATCTGCTGTGAGTCTGATGGGCTTCCCTTTGGTGCATAAAACTGACCACATGATATGAAGTAAAACACTCCTCAGCAAATGCAAAAGAATGGAAGTCATAACAAGCAGTCTCTCAGACAACAGTGCAATCAAATTAGAATTCAGGATTAATAAACTCACTCAAAACCACACAACTATATGAAAACTGAACAACCTGCTCCTGAATGACTACTGGATGAATAACAAAATGAAGGCAGAAATAAATATATTCTTTGAAACCAATGAGAATGAAGACACAATGTACCAGAATCTTTGGGACACATTTAAAGCAGTGTGTAGAGGGAAATTTATAGCACTAAATGCCCACAAGAGAAAGCAGGAATGATCTAAAATTAACACCCTAAGGAAGCAAACAGCAAACAAATTCAAAAGCCAGCAGAAGACAATAAATAACTAAGATCAGAACTGAAGGAGATAGAGACATGAAAAACTCTTCAAAAAATCAATGAATCCAGGAGTTGTTTTTTTTTAAAAGATCAACACTCATAGGTGGGAGGTGAACAATGAGAACACATGGACACAGGGAGGGGAGCATCACACACTGGGGTCTGTCGGGGGGAAATAGGGGAGGGACAGCGGGGGGTGGGGAGTTGGGGAGAGATAGCATGGGAAGAAATGCCAGATACAGGTGATGGAGAGGAAGGCAGCAAATCACACTGCCATGTATGTACCTATGCAACAATCTTGCATGTTCTTCACATGTACCCCAAAACCTAAAATGCAATTAAAAAAAATAAAAAAATTTTAAAAAATCAACAAAATAGACTGCTAGCCAGACTAATAAGAAAAGAGAAGAATCAAATAGATGCAATAAAAAATGATAAAGGCGATATCACCACCAATCCCACAGAAATACAAACTATTATCAGAGAATACTATAAACATCTCTACACAAAGAAACCAGAAAATCCAGAAGAATTGGATAAATTCTTGGACACTTACGCCCTCCCAAGACTAAACCAGGAAGAAGTTGAATCCCTGAACAGACTTAACAAGTTCTGAAATTGAGGCAGCAATTAAAAGCCTACCAACCAAAAAAGTCCAGGACCAGATGGTTTCATAGCCAAATTCTACAAGCAGTACAAAGAGGAACTGGTACCATTCCTTCTGAAACTATTCCAAACAATAGAAAAAGAAGGAATCCTCCCTAACTCATTTTGTGAGGCCAACATCATCCTGATACCAAAACCTGGCAGACACACAACTAAAAAAGAAAATTTCAGGCCAATATCCCTGATGAACATCGATATGAAAATCCTCAATAAAAATACTGCCAAACCGAATCTAGCAGCACATCACAAAGCTTATCCATCATGATCAAGTCGGCTTCATCCCTGGGATGCAAGGCTGGTTCAACATATGCAAATCAATAAACGTAATCCATTACATAATCAGAACCAAAGACAAAAACCACATGATTATCTCCATAGATACAGAGAAGGCGTTTGACAACATTCAACAGTCCTTCATGCTAAAAACTCTCAATAAACTAGGTATCGATGGAACGTATCTCAAAATAAAAAAAGCTATTTATGACAATCCCACAGCCAATATTATACTGAATGGGCAAAAACTGGAAGCATTCCCTTTGAAAACTGGCACAAGACAAAGATGCCCTCTCTCACCACTCCAATTCAACATAGTATTGGAAGTTCTGGCCAGAGCAGTCAGGTAAGAGAAAGAAATAAAGGGTATTGAAATAGGACAAGAGGAAGTCAAATTGTCTTTACTTGCAGATGACATGACTGTATATTTAGAAGACCCCATTTTCTCAGCCCAAAATCCCCTTAAGTTGATAAGCAACTTCAGCAAAGCCTCAGGATACAAAATCAATGGGCAGAAATCACAAGCATTCCTATACACCAATAATAGAGAGCCAAATCATAAGTGAACTCCCATTCACAATGGCTACAAAGAGAATTAAATACTTAGGAATAAAACTTACAAGGGATGTGAAGGACCTCTTCAAGGAGAACTACAAACCACTGCTTAAGGAAATAAGAGAGGACACAAACAAATGGAAAAACATTCCATGCTCATGAACAGGAAGAATGAATATCATGAAAATGGCCATACTGCTCAAAGCAATCTGTAGATTCAATGCTATCCCCATCAAGCTACCATTGACTTTCTTCACAGAATTGGAAAAAACCACCTTAAATTTCATGTGGAACCAAAAAACAGCCCGCATAGCCAAGACAATCTTAAGGAAAAAGAACAAAGCTAGAGGCATGACGCTACCTGACTTCAAAGTATACTATAAGGCTACAGTAATCAAAATATCATGGTACTGGTACCAAAACAGATATATAGACCAATGGAACAGAACAGAGGCCTCAGAAAGAACACCACACATCTACAACCACCTGATCTTTGACAAACCTGACAAAAACAAGCAACGGGGAAAGGATTCCCTCTTTAATAAATGGTCTTGGGAAAACTGGCTAGCCATATGGAAAAAGCTGAAACGGGATCCCTTCCTTACACCTTATACAAAAATTAACTCAAGACAGATTAAAGATTTAGACATAAGACCTAAAACCATAAAAACCATAGAAGAAAACCTAGGTAATACCATTCAGGACATAGGTATGGGCAAAGACTTCATGAATAAAACACTAAAAGCAATGGCAACAAAAGCCAAAATAGAAAAATGGGATCTAATTAAACTAAAGAGCTTCTGCACAGCAAAAGAAACTATCATCAGAATAAACAGGCAACCTACAGAATGGGAGAAAATTTTTGCAATCTACCCATCTGACATAGGGCTAGTAACCAGAATCTACAAAGACTTAAACAAATTTACAGGAAAAAAACAAACAACCCCATCAAAAAGTGGGCAAAGGATATGAACAGACACTTCTCAAAACAAGACATTTATGCAACCAACAAAGATATGAAAGAAAGCTCATCATCACTGGTCATTAGAGAAATGCAAATCAAAACCACAATGAGATACCATCTCATGACAGTTAGAATGGTGATCATTAAAAAGTCAGGAAACAACAGATGCTGGAGAGGATGTGGAGAAATAGGAACACTTTTACACTGTCAGTGGGAGTGTAAATTAGTTCAACCATTGTGGAATACAGTGTGGTGATTCCTCAAGGATCTAGAACTAGAAATACCATTTGACTCAGCAATCCCGTTACTGAGTATATACCCAAAGGATTATAAATCATTCTATTATAAAGACACATGCACATGTATTTTATTGCAGCACTTTTCACAATAGCAAAGACTTGGAACCAACTCAAATGCCCATCAATGATAGACTGGATAAAGAAAATGTGGCACATATGCACCATGGAATACTATGCAGCCATAAAAAAGGACGAATTCATGTCCTTTGCAGGGACACAGATAAAGCTGGAAACCATCATTCTCAGCAAACTGACACAAGAACAGAAAACCAAACACTGCATGTTCTAACTCATACGTGGGTGTTGAACAATGAGAACACATGGACACAGGCAGGGGAACATCACACCCCGGGGCCTGTTGGGGGATGGGGGAGTAGGGGAGGGATAGCATTAGGAGAAACACCTAATGTAGATGATGGGGTGATGGATGCAGCCAATCATCATGGCATGTGTATACCTATGTACCAAACCTGCACGTTCTACATATGTACCCCAGAACTTAAAAGTATAATAAAAAATAATAATAAGAGCCCTTTATGAGAAACCCACAGCCAACATCATAATGAATGGGGAAAAGATTAAAGCATTTCCCCTAAGAACTGGAAAAAGACAATTATACCCACTTTTACCACTTTTTTTTTTCTTTGAGATGGAGTTTCGCTCTGTCACCCAGGCTGGAGTGCAATGGCGTGATCTCGGCTCACTGCAACCTCTACCTCCTGGGTTCAAGCAATTCTCATGCCTCAGCCTCTCGAGTAGCTAATTTTTGTATTATTATTAGAGACAGGGTTTCTCCACATTGGTCAGGCTTGTCTCGAACTCCCGACCTCAGGTGATCCACCCGCCTGGGCCTCCCAAAGTGCTAGGATTATAGGAGTGAGCCACCGCACCCAGCCACACTTTCACCACTTCTATTCAACATAGTCCTACAAGTCCTAGCCAGAGCAATCAGGCAAGAGAAAGAAATAAATGGGATCCAAATTGAAAAAAGGAAGTCAAACTATCTCTGTTTATAACTCAGGAATGGAAAACCAAATTGTGCATGTTCTTGCTTATAAGTGGGAGCTAAGCTATGGGGACACAAAGGCATACAGAGTGGTATAATGGACACTGAAGACACAGAAATGGGGAGGAATGGAGGGGCAGTGAGGAAAGAAAAATTACCTATTGAGTATAATGTACACTATTCAAGTGATGAATACACTAAAAGCCCAGACTTGACCACAGCACAATTCATCCACGTAAGCAAAAACTACACATAACCATAAAGCTATTGAAATAGTAAATAAAATAAAAATACTAAAAAACCACAAAATTACAAGTGAATAAAATACTTGTAAATATTTAAAGGAGCTCATTTATTGGAATGCTGTAAGTTTTTCTACTGCGATTTTGGCTAGGAAATAAAGTGATTTTTAAAGGAAACGAGAGTAAAACAGCAAAAGCAACAACAGCAATAACAAGGCCCTCACAAACTCAAGACCCAAGTTACATACATGATTTTCTGCTGAATTAAAACTGTATTAGTTATTAGGTATTAAATACTAATTAATACTTAATGACAGAAGGTGAGGTAAAAAGAGCTAAAAAGACACTAAATAATCAAAAACGGTTTTCTGAGTCAAATATGGAACCCTTCAAATGGTTTTTGAAAGCCTATAAGCTAACCTATGAATACCAAAACACTGGAATAGTCAGTGGAGACAATCCTGTAAACAGTCATATAAAAAAGTATTCCTTATTGCAGCTATTACCAAAAAATCCTTTCATTAAAGGATTTCCTTAGATTCGTATACTCCAACTCAAAGAGAAACTGTATTCTTCTGTATGACCAGCATATCCTAAAACTGCTTTCCTTAGTGTTATACCCTTAGAAATAGAGGAGGATCTTCTCTTTCAGTTTAGACCTTAAAATCCAATCCTCTTATTTTATATTGAGCAAACTGAAGATAGACTACATGATTTGCCAGTTCTAGAGTCTCACAGCTAAGCAGGAGTTTACCCATTCTACTATGTCTTTCTATAATGGGCCTTTGAGCCTTCTTGGGGCTATTTTGATATGTGGATAGCTATCTATATTTGTTTTTTTGTAGAGCGATGAAGACTGGTATCTCCTACTCCCCTATTTTGGTGACATCACCCCCTACTGTGTCTTCTCTGGTTTAAATTTGTGTATACTAACTCCTATGTCAGAAAAGAGAAATCTACTATATTAGTGCAATTATGAGGGACCTGGCATAGTGCCTAACACACTGTGGTTGGCACCTGAACAGGTACATACCAGTTTCCTAAGTCAATCTAATGAAAGCAGCAACCTCCCTTCATCTCACTCCTAGTGGGTCTTAACCTTGAGGATAGCTCCCTGTTTTGAAGCACAATAAAACTGGGGCAGCAAATATATTTTTAAAATAAATAAATGCTGCGTAGTGAGGAGATCACTTGGACAGACTCTTTACCTAATTCTGAAAACTATTTGCTAATAAATAATATACTTCCCTTATCATTGAAAATGTGTTTAAAAGAGTGTTTTGTTAAAGCAAATGAGAAAACTTTATTTTGAAAACTTCTGCTGACCTTTTATTGCTCAAAAAATGGTACAAATTTACCTACACCTCTACAAAATAAGTTTGCAAAGCATGTCAAGCATTTGGTGCAACACTTTTTCTGTTTCTTACCAGGTCCCGTTGATCCTCCTGTACCAGATCCATTTTGTGTACCAAGCAAAATATTTTGGCATCTGGAGAGTTCTGCAGAATGGCCTCCAGGCATGATTGGTAATAGTGCATGTCCTTTTCCAGTTCGCGGCTTTCCACATCGAAGACATAAATTAGAACCTCCACATTTCGGAATATGTTGTCCCGTTGGCTAGTGAAATAATTTTCCATAAAGGTGTCTTGCCTGGTAGAAAAAAGAAATCTATAGTAAGCAAATCCCAAGTTCAATTACTCCTCCTTATGACCTATTTTTGTTAGCTTGCTCAATGTGAAAGACAATCTTAAGGCTTCAATTTAAAGGGCAAATCATAACAAATAAGTCTGGCCTTAAAACCTCCTGAGCCACAACTTAGGCCAACAAAGTAAGTTTGCAAAACATGTCAACCATTTGGTGCAGCCCCTTTTCTGTTTCTTACCAGATCCCTTTGATCCTCCTGTACCAGATCCATTTCTCTGCCCCTCTCCTTATGTTCTAACACTGACTTTTTCTCAATTTCTCAAGTGGCACATGGTTTATCCACTATGTGGTCTTTACACATGCTGTTCACGCTGTCTCAGATGCTACCCCCACCTCTTCATCTAGCTAACTCCTGCTTGTCTCTTTAGATTTCAGTTCAATTCATATTTCCTCACAGAAACTGCCCATGGCCTCCTGATAGGTCAATCCACTCAGCATAGGTTCTTATACCAATGCATTTCCCTTATTTCTAACACTTACCACAAGTTATTACACTTGTTTGTGTGAGTTTTTCATTAATACCATTCACTTCCCTAGACAGCAAGTTCCATGTCTGTTACTATTCTTCATTGTTTCCTGGCTTCTAACAGAATGTCAAGCACTCAATGAAATTTTGCTGAATGAATAACTCAATAGTCAAATATTCTAAACTACATTAAAATGACTCCAATGGTAATTTTTTAAGAGAATGTTGCTATTTGCTCCTTAGGCAAAGTGCTGCTTTCCAGGGAGTTCTCAATTACCAGTTGGCCAGCAGAAAACAGTAGCATCCTGTAGTAGGAGAAAAAAATCAGGAACCTAGGTTCTAGTCTTGCACTTTGCTATTAATTAGCTGTGTGAACTTAGTAGAATCATAATCTCCCTGGACCTCAGCTGTAAAAATGAAGATCATCACATCTTAGTGCCTAAAAGCAAGGGACTAGAGACTAATCTCTTGACAAGGATTAGAAAATTAGAACCAACGATAATGAGGAAGGATTTGTATAGAGATAGGTGCTAGGGTATTAAGTGATCCGTCTGCTAGCAGGAATGGAGTCATTTTCTTAGAGTATTTAGCTACTGCATTATTCTTTCAACAAATATTCATTGAGTACCTACTTTATGGCTGGCTCTATGCGAAGAGGTGGGAAACACTGAGCTAACAATATCTATTTATTTTGTGAGGCACTCTGCTATGCAACTTTGTATAAGTCATCTAACTTAATCATCAAAACAACCCTATGAGCTGGTACCATTGCCTTCACTACTGTACAGATGAAGAAACTGTGGCTCAGAGAGTTTAAATGATCTACCCAAGATAACACAGCTAACAGAGTTTAGGTGCAAACCCCAATCTAACTCCAAAACCTAAGCTCCTATCCACTATGTCGTGCACACTGCTCCTTCAGCACAAAGATGCAATATAGAGTAGGGAGCAACATGAGCATACATCCACAGTGTGTGTACATTTGTCATGGAATATGTGGTGAATACTTCTCTCACAAAAGGAAGAACTAACTCCTACTCTTCCAAAAAGTAGGTAACTTAGCTAGAGAAGATGATCTACAGTATTGAGACTGCCTGGAGAAAATTATTGAAGTATTGTAACTAAGAACAAAGTAGTATGGTGTGATAGCTAAGAACTCAGCACTGGGCTGCCTGAGACAAAAACCTAATTTATTCCTCCACAAAAGGGGATAATCTATCCCAAACTATAGATACCTAGATGAAGCTTGGATTAGTGCAATTTAAATATGTCACATACAGAGGGCATTTTCACAATTCCATAAAAGTCAGCGATCTTTATTGACTCGTGTCAATTTTGAAGTAATTTCTAACCAATCTATTACAAATGATAGTTACTTTAGGTGTATTCGCCATGCTGATATACTAGATGCTGTGATTACTGACATTGGCTTAAAAAACAAGTAAGGGTCGGGCGCGGTGGCTCACGCCTGTAATCCCAGCACTTTGGGAGGCCGAGGCGGGTGGATCACGAGGTCAAGAGATCGAGACCATCCTGGTCAACATGGTGAAACCCCGTCTCTACTAAAAAATACAAAAAATTAGCTGGGCATGGTGGCACGTGCCTGTAATCCCAGCTACTCAGGAGGCTGAGGCAGGAGAATTGCCTGAACCCAGGAGGAGGAGGTTGCGGTGAGCCGAGATAGCGCCATTGCACTCCAGCCTGGGTAACAAAAGCGAAACTCCGTCTCAAAAAAAAAAAAAAAAAAAACAAGTAAGCAGATGGTACTTACCCACCACAATCCCACAGGTTCAATACCAGGTTTCCCAGAAATCGCACATGAGAATGTTCTACATCAACTGGAAGACAAATATGATAAACTAGTAATTATAGCAGGTGTCGTGAAATTCAAAATAAGCAAAGCACTAACCCATGAAATTTAGAAGGACCAAAGTGGAGTGAAATGCTCAAAGCCACAAGAAGAAGGTGATTTTCAGCTTAGTAGTGTGGTTTAGTGGCAAGGTGGGCACCTAAACTACCCTGAGCTCTCATGTAAGTCATTTTACTTTTTAGTAGTTTAGTACTTAGAGCAGAAACAATCTCCAATTATAATACTAATGTTAAAATTTCAACATGTAATAGATGTATGCCATTTAATCAATCTTCCCTGTTCCACCTGCCTCCACCAACTTCCCCCGCCACACACACATTTAAAAAACAGTAATAAAAACCAAACATAAAACATAACCAAACGAACTCTAGCTATTGATTTCCTATCCAGTTAATGACCCTAATTTTTTTCCCACTTTTGACTCTCTATCCACATTCAATACATTGCTAGTCCTTTGTAATCTCTCTCAATTCCATTCCTTATTTTATAACCCACCACAAACATTAAGGAAGCCCCCTTATCATCTCATGTCTACACCACTACAATAGCTCCATAACTGACCTCCCCACCAAAAAGACTTACTTACTTTTACTTCATCCTACAGGCTACTACTACCAGGCTCATCTTCTTAACACCACTTTGAACATGTCACTCCCCATTCAAAACACTTTCAATGGCTCCTCCATGCCTATGGGGAGGCATTCAAGGTCCTTCACAATTTGGCTTCCAATCTACCTATACATTCCCCAATGATCCACATTAATAAAGCCTTTCACTCCAGCCCAATTTGGTTTATTCACAGTACTCCCAAACCCCACTACCTCCCCAACCCCCAAAATACTTTACACCAGGGGTCGCAAACTTGCTAACAGGGGCCAGGCCAGTAAACGTATATGAGCAAAGTTGTCCGCATATGGAGGGTAAACATCTACTCAATGCAATAGCAGAGTGAGCAGCAATTACTAAGGTCTTGTTCATTTGCCATGCAGGAATGGAGGGGTTACCAGATCTTTAGGTTTTTCAGCAGTAGTGGGAAATCCAGATTTTTATGAAAACTTTTACATGTTGACAACTAATTCCCATTTTTAGAAACCATCATATGGGCCAAACAAAACACATCTACAGGCCTTATCCAGGATACAGGCTGCCTGTTTGCGACCTCTGAGCTATACTTCCCTCCCCTGTATTCTTCACCTACTCTGTTCATCTACTTGGAAAGCCCTCCCCATCTTTCTTTCAAAATATATTCATCTTTTAAGACCCAGCCTAAATCCCACCTCCTCTAAAAGCCCTGCCTGGCTACCCCCACTTACCGTCATCTCTCCCTCTGAATTCATTCAAACATTTATTAAGCATCTACTCTCTGCCAGGCACTAAAAATCCCAAGGAGTAATAATGAAAGATTTTATCCTGAAAATTTATCAAAGTCTAGGAATTATCATCTATACAATTTATGATAATCAATCAACCAGTGATATTTCTCCTATGACTATCTCAAAGCTGTTGCTTAAATTGACTGCTATCTAACTTTTGTGCAATTTTATCTTTTTATAAACTACATCATAAGCAGGAGAGCATTATTTTAAAAAGTGTCAGCTTTGTAGTCAAACAAATCTTCATTCAAATATCAGCTTTACCTCTCTATGTGACCTTGGGCAAGTCACTTAAGCTCTGAGTATTAGTTTCCTCTTCAATTAAAAAAGAAGGGGGGGCAAGGCATAGCATTGACCTCACAGGATTACTATGAGGATTCAATGAGTTATCATACATAAAGTGCCTGGCACGTAGTAGGTGCTCAAACTACTTCCCTTCTCCCCTTTACTTCCCCCTCTTTGGAAAAGGAATCATATCTTACATGTCTTTGTATTTCCAACAGAGTCTACGAGAGAGTAGGTGCTCAAACTGCTATTAATTTGAAGACTATGTATACGGTCTAGTACTAAAAAAAAATGGAAAGAAGTGCTACTGAGAAAGGGAAAGACAATAACAAAAGAAGTGACAGGATTCAGTGACTGTTTAGATATGGGGCACATGGGATAGAAATCAGGTTTCTACTCCCATATCATAGAAATTATTCTCATTAAGTGACCAACGGCCCCATAACCAAATCCAGTGGACTTTTTAGTCCTTGTCTTACTTTCTGCAGCATGACACTGTTGACTACTCTCTTCTTCTCAAAAAATTCTCTTCTCTTGGTCTCTGATATCATACCTACAACTTCTCTGGCAGATCCTCCCTTACAACTCCTATTCTTCTTTCTGTCCCTTAAATGTTGGAATTCTTCGGGACTCCATCCTTGGCCACCTTCCCCAAGGCAAGCTAGCCTATTCGTATTATTTTATTTACCATTTGGACACTGATGACTCAGAAATAGGTATCTCTAGGACAGATTTCTCTCCTACCTTTCTGACATATATTACAAATCTCTATTTGAATAAACCACAAGTATCCCAAACTCAATGTATCCAAGTATATAACGCATCAACTCCCCTTTCTTCCTATAAAATCTATTCCTCTTTCAGTCTTCTCTATCTCAGTGAGTTCAACCAGTTGCCTAAGCCAAAAGCTCAGTTTCATCCTTCAGTCCACTTTTTTCCTCCTCATTCTCCCTAAATCTACCAGAAAGTCCCGTTGACTCCACCTCTTAAATAGATCTCAAATCCATTTGCTTCTCACCACATCCACTATCATCATCCTAGCCCAAATCAAGCCCCCATCATCTCTTACCTGGTCTACTAAAATAGTTTCCAAACTGATCAACCTGTTTCTAGCTTTGCCTCCCTCCAGCCTATCTATCCTCCATATTACAGATAGAGTGATCTCTCCAAAATGCAGATTTGTATTCAATTCTTCTTTAAACAGTAAAAAACCATGTCTCTCTGCATATGCATGAATGTATACATCCAGAAAAGAAAGGGACGGAAGGATAACCTCAAAACTACTAATTGTGGTTGTCCCTAGGAAGCAGGCCTGAGAGTGAGGGAGAAAAGAAGCATTTTACACGTCTGTAACGTTTGAATTTTTCACAAGTATTACTTTTGTAATTAAAACTGAAAATTAAAAATAAGAAAATATAAATCTGTTCATGTTGCTTTAAAAAAAACAAAAAACAAAAAACAAAAAAACAAAAACAAACATTTCCCTAATCCCTGGGACCTGTAAAATATTGCTCTTCTGTTTAAAACTCTCTCTACCCTCAGTTCCTACTACCTAACTTGGCTTACAAGACATTTTGTGATCTAACTTCCCACTTCCTGCTTCCCTCTTTAGTCTCATGTCTTTCACATATGGCCTTCTAGCTCTCCTAGTCTTCCTACCCTACTGTCACAAGAACAACTAAAAAGAACCAAGAACAGAGCTTTGGGGAATGACACACACTTAGGGGGCAGAAAGAAGAAAATACTATGATAAAGATTTTTTTTAAAGAGGGATGGGATGATTAAAGATAAAGGAAGAAAACCAGGGTAATAGAGCATTAAATAAAAGCCAAGGGAACAGAGAATTTTGAGAAGGTAGGAAATCTTGGAGCCGTCAACAGTGTTTGAGACTAAAATACTTCATAAAAATTTTTATTGACAAGTTTACTATTCCAACAAATACATTTAGCAGCAGCCCCCTAATAAATTAATAATATCGCCATCATGTATTCTTACTTCAAATTTCAAAACACAGTAGGCTCTAAGTTTAACAAAATAAAACTGGACTATTTTCAGCAATGAGAAACTAGAAAAACACTAAAACATTAAAGTCAATGTAATATTTTAGAAGTACTCTTACTACTTTTCAAGAAAATCAGCAACTACATAAAGAGGACTATCAAGTAAAAAGCAATGCACTATATTGAACTTGTTCATAAGTTTAGTAATAGAACCCAGGTATTTCTTTAGCAATACAAACTAAATGACAAGTTTAGCAATAGAACCCAGGCATTTCTTTAGCAATGAGAAGCTAATGATGATATCCTAAAGCCTTAAGACCAACATAATATTTTAAAGTATACTTTCACTACCTGTAAGGAGATACAATAATTACCAACAAAGTATTAGTAATAAAGGTCCCGCTTGAGATATTCTTAAGGGCAAGAGCTCTGTCATGTTCTTCGTGCCTCCTACACAAAAAGTTCCAAAAAATACTTGCTGAATAAATGGTTTGCCTTAATGTATAGGGTTCATATAATTTGCAAAGTTCTGTTCACAGTAAGACTGCTAGGTTATGTCAAAACTATTTTAAGCAGTTTGAATAGCTCTGAAATGTTGGTTGCAAGACTATTCTCTGGACTCAGGGTTAGTCAACTCTGCCGATCAGCTATATAAGAACAGCAACAGCAATTGGACTAGAAAAAGGTGCTTCAACAAAGTGTGCAGAATTTAAAACAGAAAGAAAAGTAAGTCTACCAGGAATTGTTAGCAGAAGGTAAGCTAGACAGAATGTAGCATAAGGAATAAAGGAAAAGCATAGATTGACATTCCAGATTTAACACTTACTAGGGGAGTGGTATTAACTTCTAAGTTGTACTTCCTTTTTTATTCTCTAATAAAATGAAGTTACCATCAGAACTAAAGTAAATAAAAGAGTACCCAAAAGTCTGACAAATAACAGTTGTTCCATAACTGTTAGCTTTCTCTAATCTACTGAAACCATCAGGGTAATTAGGCCCAGATACTTAACTTGAAAGAAACGGAGTTTTAATCTATTAAATCAAGACAGAGAGAAGTTTGGACAGGTAGACTTTCCAGAGGCCAGAATCACAGATGTCAATTATAGAGGCATGACAGGCCATAGGACACTATCCTGACCAAAACTTTTGACCTATAACTTAGATGAAAACTAGATGAGATATTCATCAAATGTACAAACTGCATGGAGTTAGTAAAGATAGCTAATATATCAGATATTAGAGTTAGGAAAGATAGCTAATATATCAGATAAGAGAATCAGTAGCTAAAATGAAAAAAAGATCCAATCCCTTTTTTAATGGATAAAGGAAAAAAAGAGATTGGACTTGTTCTGGATTTCACAGTTAACAAACAAAGGGTACAGGAACGTATGATGGGCTAGAACAAACAAAACTAAATGATTTAATAGAAATAAGCATTTATTCTTTGGTTCAAAATAGTAAATGCACAAGAGCCAGAAGAGTATGTGTTTTAATAACAACATATATGAAAGGGAATTGAGTTTTTTAGTAAGACTCTGCATAATAAAAGTTACTCCAAAAAAGGAAGATACGTGTTAGACCATGCTAACAGCAATGTAATGTCCAGGATAAGAGATGTGATAGGCCCACTCTGTCCTGATCAGACTCCACCTGCATTCAAGTCTCGGTACCTTAAGAAAAATGTAGACAAGTTGAACACGTCCTTAAAAATGTTTCGAAATATGTCAAATGAGAAATAGATGGAAGAGCTGGACATGTTTGACTTAAAGAAGACATGATTTGTGAGGCAAGATGGCCAGGCATGTTGGCTCACACCTATAGTCCAAACACTTTGGGAGGCTGAGGCAAGGCAGGCGGATCATCTGAGGTCAGGATTTCGAGACCAAGCCTGGCCAACATGGTGAAATCCCGTCTATACTAAAAATAAAAAAATTAGCTGGATGTGGTGGTACACACCTATAGTCCCAGCTACTTGGGAGGCTAAGGCAGGAGAATCCCTTGAACCGGGAGGTGGAGGTTGCAGTGAGCCGAGATCATACCACCGCACTCCAGCCTGGATGACAGAGCAAGACTCAGTCTCAAAAAAAAGATTTGTAAGGCAAGAGATCGCTAGGACAAACTGAGACACTGACTATCCTCAAATATTTTTAGAGGCTTAAGAGAACAGAAAGAGAATAAGCTAACAGAAAAAAATGGGAAATAGGCCAGGCACGATGGCTCACATCTGTAACCCCAGCACTGTGGGAGGCCAAGGTGGGCAGACCACTTGAGGTCCGGAGTCAGAGATCAGCCTGGCCAACATGGTGAAACCCGTCTCTGGTAAAAATACAAAAATTAGCTAGGTGTGGTTGTGGGTGCCTGTAATCCCAGGTACTCGTGAGGCTGAGGCATAAGAAATGCTTGAACCCAGGAGGTAGCACTGCACCACTGCACTCCAGCCTGGGCAAAAGAGCACAAGACTCCATGTAAAAAAAAAAAAAATACATTCAGTTTTCTAGTCACTAAAGCTGCCCCAATTATGAAAGTCTACACTTATACTCCAAGCACCATAAGAACAGAAATGAGGTTTCCTCTCCTTTATTTCCTAGGGTCTGAAACATAATGTGTTTTTAAAATGTTGTTGTTCTTGAAACTTCAGAAACTGTATAGAGTAATGGGTGGCCTGCTCCTAAAAATCAAGGACTAAGGCAGAATCCAGAAATGCTTGGATGCTGCAGAATGAAATGGCAGTACAACCCAGAGACAGAAGGGCTCTCCCAGGATCCTACATTCACTGGCCATGGCAGCCCAATTAGTCTATTCTAACACTCAAACTATAAAAGGCAATAACGTATTCCCCAAGTCAGAGCCAAAACTCTAATCAGATCATCTATGTGTATCCAGGAAAAGAAGTAGCAGAGTACCAACCAGGTTAACCTCTTTCCTTCCCACCACTGTAATTTACCTTTTAACGACGACAAGTCGTAACTACTGCCTTAAAAAAATCTTAAAATATTTTACTGTTATGCTTGTTAATACCTATGGATTTCCCTTTGTGTAACAGTTAAAAATACTCTCCCCCGCAAGACAAACAAACAAGGCTTGTTTAAGAAATAGCAGGATAAACAAAAAGTTGGACAAGCGCAGTCTACTTCATAAACAACCTAGAAAGAAAAGAACCTCCCCCAAGAGAGAAAGCAGTAGTTAACTGGAATTAGGCCACACTTCTCTGAGAACGAATGCAAAAAGGGTAAACATGCTCCATAACAAATCCCTCAACCTCTCTGCATCCCCAAGCTACTGCAACCAAGTGTGTTATGCAGATTATTAATAGTTAAGATCACCTGACTTTACAATAAGATAAAACATCTTACTTGTTGCGCCAAGGCGACGTGTGTCTCTGGCAATATAATTTGCAAAGATAATAGACCTCATGCTGGTCTTACCAGACCCACTTTTACCCATCAACAGCACCTAAGGACAAAGTAGGGAAAAAGAAAGGAAAAAAGTTAGCGATCTAGAGCAAATCAAGTCTAGAGGGATTTATTTGTCTCCTGGATTTGATATTTTCCCGAAATGACAGTACCAACAACCTGGTGTGGATATTTAGAACTAATTAAACTCTTCTCAACCAATGGTGAATACAGAGATACTTAGAATTCCAGGAGCCAGGCACTTACCTATCACAGGACAAACATCCTTTAGGTGAGAGAATTACAGTGAATTTATGCTATTAACATGCACTGTTAATATGTTCAGAAACAGAGTAGAGAAATACCACATTAGAAGAAACTAAACACTGTTCTCTCATAATTCAATGTTTTATTAACGGAATTACCTAGCAAAGGATTGCAATATAACTGAAAGTTCTTCCTCCTTTTGCTCAAGGTCAACCTTTCCACCTCTGCCCTTGATTTCATCCCTTCCATTTACCTCTATGCTCTTGTTCCATTTATTACTCTGTCCCTCCTTTTTCTTCTCAAAAGCTTCCCATGGCCTGCAGGATGAAGTCCTGAAACTACATATAAGACCCTCCTTGATGTAGTCTATTTACTTCTCATCCCTCATCTCCTGTTGCTCTTGGCCTGGAACTTTTAGCTTACAGCTACACTTAACTGAACTGTTGGTAATCCCTCTGACTGTTCCCAGTCCTCTGGGAGGTCGTGCATCTGTGCCGTTGTTTCATGCAGTACTCTCTGACAGTGAACTGTCTATTCTCCTTTTTTCTTTCAGCTAAATTGCAGTTATCCTATAAGACTTGGTTCAGTAATCATTTTCTCAAGAAGCTTTTCTGAGTCTAAATGCTCTAGACTGATTCAAGTGTCTTCTGTCCTGCCATAGCACTGTTATTTCCTTGCAAAGACTATGATGCATTGCAATCACTTATTTTGTGGGAGTCTGTCTCTCTCTCAGAAGACTGTAAGCTCCTGAAGGGCAGAGTCCCCTCGTACCTCCAACGCCTAACATATAACAGATGCTCAAAGCATGTACATCAAAAGAACAAGCAAGTTATCAAAACAAATATATAAAGCAAGAGAGTATCTGACAGTGAGAATTGTCCAAGGGAAAGAAAGGGTAGCCTCATGAAGGTAAGCAGCCTTCCTGTGAATGTCAGCATCTCACACAGGGAGATCTTGCCAAAGATGCTATATACTCTCGTACTAAAAGGGAATTTAGTAAAGTGACTTTGGAGACTCCTTTCACAACTAGAATTTATGAAATATAGTTCTAATTACCTTGCTTTCCTTTTTTCTTTTTTATCTTTTTTTTTTTTTTGAGACCAAGTCTTTCTCTATCATCCAGGCTGAAGTGCAAAGACATGATCTTGGCTCACTGCAACCTCTGCCTCCCCGGTTCAAGTGATTCTCATGCCTCGGCCACCCCACCTGAGTAGCTGGGATTACAGGCTTGCACCACTATGCCTGGCTAATTTTTTTGTATATTTAGTACAGACAGGGTTTCACCATGTTGGCCAGACTCATCTTGGACTCCTGGCCTCAAGTAATCTGTCAGTCTCAGCCTTCCACAGTGCTGGGATTACAGGCATGACCCACCGTGCCCAGCCTTACCTTGCTTTTCAAATGAAGGGAATTTATATTCTACCTTCAATCCCAAGATATTTCATAAAAATTTCTAATTACAAATATAAGGAGTATTGATGAAAATATACTATACTCAGGCTTGATTTAATTTAACAATTTATGTAACTTTATCTTACTAAGGAAATGTCACTGCTGAGCCATTCTAAAGTTGCCACAAAAAGTTTGCTTGTGTTCTTTAAAATTTTAATGGAAAAACAGTAATTGTATATATTTAGGGGGTACTATGAGACTTTTGATATATGTATACGATGCAGAATGATTAAATTAAGCTAATTTTTGTTCTTATTCATGTAGAAATTTCTGGTATACTTAGGCATTTTTGATGAAAGCAACTTCGGACAGGCTCATCAAGAACATTCCCTTAGCTAACTGTAGTTACAGAACTGAATTATTAGATGAAGCTAAGGCTAAATATAGTTCCTTTGGCTTTTAATTTATAAAACGTACCTCTTTCGATACCCTATGAAAGACTTACCAAGGCTAATCATGTTAGATACTGATCGAAGTGTTCTACAGGCATTTACTCATTTAAACGTCACAACAATCCTATGATACAGTTAATATTATTACTACCATTTTACAAATGAAGAAACTGAAGCCCCAAAAGGTTAAGAAATTAGCTTGAGCTACACTCTTAGCAATTCTGCCTAAACCCCAATGTGGGGCACAATACTATGAGAGCACAAAGGAAGGTGTGTCTAATTCCATCTAAAGACTTCACCTAAGACCTTTTAGTGGTAACATTTTTAGGTTAAAAATAAATGTGCAGACAGAGGCCTGGATGGTGTGTGGTATATGGCTTACACAAAGTGCAAACTGATCTGTAAATCTGGAGAAAAGTAAATTCTGTATGGCTGTGATAGGGTGCATACGTGTGGCAGAGGGTTTGGTCAGTAACAGATTTTTAAAGGGCCACGAAGTCATTTGGATTTTATTCCATGGGCTTAGAGAAGTTACTAAAGGTTCTTAAGTATGTGGATGACTCAGTCAGATTTCCATATTAGAAAAGTTAAATCTCATAGTATAAAAGGGGAAGAGAGTCACAGAGACCACACAGAAGGCTCCTGCAATAGTCCAGAAAAGATGGTATATATATATATATCACAAAGTTCCTGAATATCAACCTTTTTCTTTTTAAAGTCCTTTGCCTCTGACCAGGGGTCTTGTGTCACCTACTAGCTTCTATGAAAGATGTCAGGCTAACTTGAGAGCTTGCAAGTAGGGTAAAAATTCCAGAGCTTTCACAGTCCTCGACACATGCTAGGCACTGTTGTATGTGTGTGTGTGTGTGTCCTTATAACAACTTTAAGTGGTAGGTATTTCCATCCTCCTTTTACAGATGAGGAAATTGAGGCACAGAGACATTATTCAAGCAGGTGGCAAAGCCAGGATTTGAACCAGGCAGTGTGATTCTGGTGTCTGTGCTCTGCTTCCTCTTTCTCCTCTCTTGAGCACATGATCCCATAGCTTGCCTTAGCTACTGAACTGCAATTTAAAAATGGAGTGCTGCTGTATATCTCTTAGAACAAATTGACCAGTTATTGGTGTGAATGATGCTCCTTAAAAAGTTCCAGGAAGTTTCTGTGTATTCACCTTGTGAATATTTAATATAGAGCTAGAAACACCCTGGTTGTTGCCTGTGGTGTAGTCTATGCTTTTGGAGCCTAGGAGGGGATTGCCTGGGAGTAGCCAGTAGGTATTCTTGTTCCTTTTTTTTTTTTAAATGAAAAAAAAAGGAAGAAAGAAAGAGAGAAAGAAAGAAAGAAAAAAGAATGAAGGAGAGGAAGAAAAAGGAAGAGAAAGAGGGAGAGAGAACGGATGTATTCCTTTATTGCCCAGGCTAGAATGCAGTCTAAAAATATGTACTGAAAACCTCTTTTATCAATAAAAATCAACTTGACTATCAACTTCTTACCTTTACCTTCATAGTTTTGATATATCTAACAGTCTTACCTTTTTCTTCATGGCTGTATTTGGTAGCACCCACCTGCAGATATAAACCAAAACACAGTTTCCATGATCGAATTCCCTTAGAAATTGAAATTAATGAAATATAAATAAACGTGGAGGTGCAAAAAAGCATGTTCAGTACAACAGCTGAGTACAGTTGTGTGGGGGACCTCAGATGAATAGAGGCCCCATATTCCTAAATTATAAAACTGTGTTTATGCTTCCTATCTCCTAATTAGAAGCTCAAGAGATAGCGCCTAGGAAGATTTATTTAGGAATACAAATGAGCCATTAAAATTCAAGATTCAATTTTTCATCATCTTAAAGCAAAGCACCTGCTTTAATGAATCAAACAATATCCTCTATTTCTAAAAAGTAAGAGCATATTGAATATCCTCTATTTGAGGATTGAATATTGAATATCCTCTATTTCTAAAAAACATTCAGCCTCCTAATGTTAAAATCTAGAAGCATCTTTTTAGTCCTTCAGCTGTCCTTCCAACCCCTATTTCACTCATCACAGGCACAGGTACATATAACACAAGTCTCAAATTCAGGTACAAACTGGCACAGAAAGCACCCTCAAAACCACTGGTCTCTGACCTGGAAATGCAAATCTTCTTCCTAGTCTATCCCCAAACTGGTGACAGGAAATCTCCTTTACTGATAATTCAAAGCAACTCAATTGTTTTAATTAGAACACTCCCCCAGCACCACCACCAGGAGTATCAGCCCCTTCCCAAGGGTTGTTTCTGCCCAGTTAGCACCAATTTGCTTTCTTTATCCTGCTGTCAAAAGCATACCAACGATCAACACTACTGGTATATCGAAGCAATTTATCATTGTGGGGTGGGGAGAAGTTTTCTAATTCACAATACTCTCTTCAATTAGAACACCCCCACTTCCAGGTTTGACATAATACCCTTCACCCACCCAAGCGATCCTTCCGGTTCCCCTAGTGGAGGATCCATTCTCGGCCCCAGATTTTCTTTCTCCATCTTTTTCTCGGAGTCAGATTCCTCCATTGCGCAACAAGTCTTTTCCAGTCCCTTCTAAATCTTCAGTACTCTTTGGGGGAAGGTTTGTTGTTGTTTGTTTGTTTGTTTTCTTGTTCACCCCTCAACCGCCTATTCTCATCGCCTACGGCCCTCAGGACTGCTCTATTCTTGCCTCCGCCTTTGTCCACTGGGGGGCCGCCTTCCCCACGGTTACCTTTATCGCCCCGAACCTGGCCTCAAGGCACGGCCGCGCTGGCTAGCTCAAAGGCCAAGTGATTCGGTGGTACAAAGTAAGAGTTGGAGAATGACAGGAAAAGAGAGGTGGGCTAAGGGTTCGTCCCAAGTTTGGGCCTCAGGCCCCAAGGTCTCGAAACCCAAGGTAACTTCACCCGCAAAGAGGTGGGGACCGCGAAGGTGGCAGAAAGAGCTGACTCTTGCCGTAGGCACTAAGCGGTGAACGCCTCAGCTGAGCCGTTGTTTCCTAGCCCGGCAGCTCAGGAGAGTCCGCCAGCGGCGACGGTGGTTAAAACCTAACCGCCCGCCCTTCATGAACCCAGGTACCTCACCGCAGCCACCCGACTGCAGGCCAGGATCACGTGGGCACCTGCCGTAAACCCGGAGTCTGTCACGTGACTGTCGCTACCAAAGGGACGGGTGGGCTGGGAAGAATACCATAGAGACTGCTCCGGGAAAGCCAGAGTGCCGTCTGTTTCGTCGTCACTTGGCCTCGGCTGTGGCTCCGCGCCGCGGGCGGGGTGGGGGCGATGGGAGCCCTCAGCCTCTTTATCGTGGGTGGACCTGGCCCCACCCATCCGCTATGGAGAATTAAAGGAGCCGGTGGCAATTTCAGTGCCTCTGAGCTCCCAGTTTTTACTGCTGGTTACCAGTAATGGTTTTTGACCGGGAAGATGGAGCATTGTCTTTGCCTTCCTGTTTTTTATTGTTAATCCTTGCAATCCAGTTTGTAATTAAATGTCTAATACATCAAAAACGCTTAGAACCGTGTCTTCCACATAGCAAGCGCTCTAGAAATTATTTATTGCTGAAACCAGGGATTCATCGAGAATTTTAACACACACATTCATCTTCCCACATGTTTAAAACAGGATGTCTAGGGCTGGAAGTGGTGGGTCATGCCTATAATCCCAGCACTTTGGGAGGCCAAGGAAGGAGGATGGCCCAGGAGTTCAAGACCAGCCTGGACAATATAGCGAGACCCCATCTGTAAATAAATAAAAAAAGTCTAGAATTGATAAGAAAGTCTACTGGTAGGGATATGCACACCAGAAAAATTTCCCAAAGGGTTCAAAGATGTTGCTTCTGGAGAGTGGGGTAGGAGTAGGACATGACACATCAGGGGACTATTTATCTTAAGCCCTTCTGTGCTATATATATTTCTATAATGTATAAATGATATATAATAACAAGCTATTATATAACATTTAGTTATATTTAATATAATCAAGTAATAAATAATGTTAATATAAATGGTATATTAGTTATGTTATTTTAATGCATGTGTATTGTTTGTTAAATATATTATTTATAATTAATACATTATATATGATATGCTACATGTCTTATTTATACATAACTCTGTACATACATTACTTTGATAAGAAAAAAAGGGAAGGAAGGAAGGGAAACTGCAGGAAACAGGGTACTATGGAAACTGCCTTTGCAAAAATTGTAAGGGAGGAAATTATGACAGTGAAAGAGATCAGACTTAACTGACTCCATCTTTCTTCTTACCTTTAAGCTGTCCTTGTTCATTCCTGGGTGTAGGCCGAACTAACCTTGGGAAGGAAATTAGTTTATAGTTTAACTCCAATACAAAATTGATAATAGCCCTTTCCCTCCACCTCTCCCCCCTCCCCCGCCAAAAAAAACCCCTTTTACCTGGGAACCAGCCTTTGCAGGACTAACAAATTAGCTACAAGATTAGAAATTACAGTTTAGGGGCCATGCAGGCTCCAGCTGCAAGAGTCTGAACCTCTCCAAATTGCTCCCAGGAATAACATCATGGTTGTAAAACCTAAGATCAGTGCTTCATGTATTTTGCAGACCCTGCATTCAGATGCACCAGCTTATGATAAGGGGGGTGGGGGGAGTGGAGGGCGGAGTGCTGGGTAGAGAAAGGAAGGTCTCTGGCTAGGGCTCCACCTTTTGGGTCTGTGCTCAGGGACCTAGGTGAGGGGAGGCACTCCTACCTTCGGTGGCACGCAAATGTTACAGTCACTCCTAGACGTTGCCAAGGGGTCGCAGTCCCACAGCCTGCCTGTATGCATGCTCCCTCTAGAGGTTTGAGCATGGGGCACTGAAGAAAAGAACCATTCCCCCTGTGGTATGCCCTGCCAGGGGGATAGGGGAACTTTCCCAGTTTCACTTACACCACTCAGACCAGTAATCTTCCCAAACCAGTTCTGCGATCCCACCCAGGAACAGAAAATAGCAAGAAAAACTCACTTAGAGCCCCCTATGATTCCTTATCCAGCTCAACCAATCAACACTCCCCACTTCCCGAGCCCCTACCCACCAAATTATTCCTAGAAATTTCAGTCCCCCAGTGCTCAGGGAGACTGATTTGAGTAATAAAACTCCAGTCTCAAGCACAGCTGGCTCTGCGTGAATTACTCTTTCGCCATTGCAATTTCCCTGTCTTGATAAATCAGCTCTGTCTAGGCAGCAGGCAAGGTGAACCCGTTGGGTAGTTACACTGCCTGTTCCCATACAACCCACTTGAGGTCCTGTATGATTCCTTCTCTCCACAACTGCCTTGCCTCAAGAAAAAATTATTCTACTCTGATTAGTGATCCTTTGCCCTATCACTAGCTAATCTTTTGTCTCCTTCCAACCAACTACCCTAAACAACCTCCTCCATTCTGGCTTTCCTTGTCTGATGAAGACTTCCTGAGTCCCAAACCAGGAAGTCACTTTAGATTCACTGCCCTGCATATATGTCAATGAGACCAGGTCATGATTAGTCTATTTTGTATCTCCCTGTTCTTATTCTTACTGCTGCTCTTTTTGTTCCTGCTATCATAATCTCTGACCTGGATATCCACAATAGCCTCCTAAGTGATTTTCCCACAGTGGCAGTTCAAAAGGGGTTGGGAGTGAATGAGTTGATGTTCATCAGTCATCTAATCCCCCAAAACATTTGATGTCATTAATATGTGCTTGCTTTCTAAAGGCAGCTTTCAAATGTGCCTTCTAACACCTACAGCCCACAGGCTTCACCAGCCAAATTGGCCCCTTAAACCACTCTTTCATAAAAATTTACTGTCTAGGCAGGGCACAGTGGCTCACGACTGTAATCCCAGCACTTTGGGAAGCCAAGGTGGGTGGATCACCTGAGGTCAGGAGCTCAATCAGCCTGGCCAACATAGTAAAACCCTGTCTGAACTAAAAATACAAAAATTAGTCAGGTGTGGTGGCACGTGCCTGTAATCCCAGCTACTCGGGTGGCTGAGGCAGGAGAATCACTTGAACTCAGGAGGCAGAGGTTGCAGTAAGCCGAGATCGCACCATTGCACTCCAACCTGGGCGACAGAGTGAGTCAAAAATATATATATATATTACTGTCTCCCTGTTGCCGCTGGTATCCTTCAAACCATCCATCCTCCCTAAAAGTTGCTCAAGTGATCCTTTATTTTAATTAATTAATTAGTTCTTGTAGAGACTGTGGTCTCTCTTTGTTGCCAGGTTCAAACTCCTGGCCTCAAACGATTCGCCTGTCTTCGCCTCTCAAGGTGCTGGGATTACAGGTGCGATCAAATTTCTTTTTGTCGTGTTTTTGTTTGTTTGTTTGTTTTAGACAGGGTTTTGCTCTATGACCCAAGCAGGAGTACAGTGGCACAATCAGGCTCACTACAGCCTCAACTTAAGTGATCTTTTAAAGCACAAATCAGAGGAGACTACTTATCTACTTTAAAATATTCCCATAACTTAAGGAAAAAGTGTGTCAACACAAGGACCTTCAAGATCTGGCCTATAGCAACTCACAAGCTATATTTCTCTACCCACACTCACTACATCATAAACCTCATAAGGAACTGCTGGTAGTTGCCTCAAAGTGCTAAGAGGCAAGAAGTAAGAAGAGGAAGGAACAGATAAAAAGGGGAAGGGAGAGATGAAGAAGAAACGGGGAGAAGTAGGGATATGGGAAGAGAAGGGTAAGGAGAAGAGGAAAAAGGAAGAATAGGGTAGGAAGAGGGGAATGGAAGAAGGGTAGTTGTAAAGGATTGAGGAACTAAATCAAATGAAATATTAACTCCAAAGAATGATGAAGAGGGCCAATGTGCAATGTATTCCTATTGTAAATCAAAAATAAAATACCAAGGTTCCTGAACCATTTGAATGTACTTTCTCCTCTGCTAGAGCGCTCTTTAAAAATTTAAGCTGAGAGACTGTTTCTGGCCATGACAGGAAGTAGGGGTTGAACATGCCTCATTATACCTCTCCAGCTTTAACATCAACACAAACCTTTAAATCTGATGAGAAGCATTTACAATCTATTCTCTCTGAACCTGGAGGCTTCATCTGCATGATTAAACTTTGGTCTCCACAACCTCTTATCTTAACCCAGACGTTCCTTTCTATTGATTCCAGGTCTTTAGATAAACTCAAACAATTGTCAACCAGAAATTTTTTCAATCTACCTATACTATGGAAGCCCCCCCACCCACACCCCCCTGCTTCCACTTGTCCTTCCTTTCTAGGCCAAACCCATGTATTTCTTAAAGGTATTTGACCGAAGTCTCCTGTCCCCCTAAAATGTAGAAAACCAAGCTGCACCCCCAACCACATTGGGCACTTGTTCTCAGGATCTCCTGAGGGCTGTGTCACAGGCCATGGTCTCTCTTGTTTGGCTGAGAATAAATCTTGTCAAATATTTTACAGAGTTTGACTCTTTTTGTTGACACTATATAGTCTAGCAGTTAAGATTCTACCCAGGTACCTTTTGCTGCTTATTTTTCACATTTTTATCTTTTTGAAAACCTTAACTACATAGGAAATGGAGGTCACTTTTTATTTTTGTCAAATTAATTTTTAAACTTTAATTTGAGAAAATTAGGTTCCTTTCAGAAAGTGTTAACTAAGCTCTATTACTCACACATTCATTCAACAAATGTTTCTTGAGCAGCCATTCAGTACCAGGAACTGTATTGGACAACAGGGATACAAACATCACTCTATTTCAGGTTCCACTGCCTGTCAGATGCTTTTGTCTTAACACTTCAGCTCCACTGTACGCACACAAACATCATCATTCCCTTTGTCTAGATCCCAACACATGTATTTTTTTAACCATCCATCTCAGCAAGAAAAAGTAATACAGGCCCCCAACAAATCCTTTAATAAGTTTCCTTTTATGCCCTAAACTAAATCTAGTTAACCTGTATCTGCAAACATACTCCTGGGTCTCCAATACTCAAACTGTCACTCATAAGTTGCCTGCCCTTCTCCTATGCCACCCTTCCCCTCTTCCTCTTTTTCCATAGCTCACTGCTACTTCCCAGATCCCCTTGAGTTTATTCCCACATACTGCTAGCAGCTCTTTTCTCCCCATTCCCACATCATGGCTTCAAATATCACAAAATGTTCTATTTAAAAAGATTTAAGGTTTTGATTGATGAAAACTTAATGTGGGGACTTTCAGTTTCCAGTCCTGCATATAAAGAGCTTAGAAGTCACCACTCCATTATAACAATAAGTAAAAAACTGAACAAACTGAAACATCAACAATTATTCTTAAATCCTTCAGAGAAGTGAGGCCACAGGACAAACAGCCCATGGTGAAACAGCTGCCAGAACTGGGGAGACCATCATATACAGATAATGACAAGTTTCTGGAGCAAAATTCCATGAGCAGAAGCCTCCCTGGGAACCATTATCTAGGTAGTAAAACCTGAACTGTCAGAGGTGTTTGAACCAGAGCAACTCCATCTTTAGTAGAGGCTGGGTAAAGTAAGGTTGAGACCTACTGGGCTGCATTCCCAGACAATTAAGGCATTCTAAGTCACAGGATGAGATAGGAGGTTGGCACAAGATACAGGTCATAAAGACCTTGCTGATAAAACAGGTTGCATTTAAGAACCTGGCTAAAACTCATGAAAACCAAGATGACTGAGAGTGACCTCTGCTACACTCCCACCAGCACCATGACAGTTTACAAATGACCTGGCAACATCAGGAAGCTACCCTATATGGTCTAAACAGGGGATGCATGAATAATTCACACCTTTTTAGCATATCATCAAAAAATAACCATATAAATGGGCAACCAGTGCCCCTCGAGGCTGCTCTGTCTATGGAGTAACCATTCTTTTATTACTTTACTTTCCTAATATCTTGCTTTCACTTTAAGGACTCACCCTGAATTCTTTCTTGTGGGAGATCCAAGAACCCTCTCTTGGCATCTGGACTGGGACCCCTTTCTGGCAACATCTTTCTGGCAACCACCAAAGGGACTATAGGCTAATCTAAGGGCTAACTTTGGGTAAGTGGTGTGCTCCAGTAACATCTTTTTGGTAAACCTCGAAGAGACAATAATGAAGAAATACCCTGATCCAAAGGAAATAAACTGCAACACTGATTGGACGACTTTGGGTAAGTGTTAGGGTACCCAGGTAAAGAATGCGATTGGGTTAAAGGCCCAACTTAAGGGAGTTAGAGTCTCTCCTAAGACAGAGTGGGTTAGAGGCCCCTCTTAATAAAAGGCAAGGACTCTTGAGTGACCTTGGATTAGAGGCCCAATTTAGGAGGGGTAGAGTCCCTTCTAAGATTTAGTGGATTATAGGCTCTGCTCAGTAAAGTCCCTTTTCACTATGAATGGGTTTGGCACTACAGGATGTTAACTGCTATTCTCTTTGTAATAATCTGCCTTGCACTCTTTGCTGTGGGTGACAGGATTAGGCATGTACAGGACAGTGGGATATGGGAAGCTTTTTTTTCTCCCCAAAAAGGGGAAAGTTGAGAGCTGATGGGACTGCTGGAAAAAATCCCTTCATGACCAAAAAGCAGTCATCTGAACATTTGATTCAGTGTGGCTGCAATGGGTGGGTCTTTCTCTTTACCTTCCTGAGCTTTTTACTCCTGAGAGGAGGTTGGATTAATGACGATGGGGCCAAACTGGGGGCAAGCTTGGGCCTTGCCAGTTTGATATTAAGTGCTAAGTAGAGTGGCTAATGTCTACATTTTGTCATACGTATTTTGATCAGTCAGATCAGAAAAAGATAATTTTCCTTTGTGTTGTGGCTTGGCTCCCAGGGCTATGGTGCAGCAAGCTGGGTCACTAGGTTGACTCAGGGAAAGGAAACCCAGAAGCCTGGCATGCTGGCAAAAGGGCAAGAATTTCTTATGAGTCAGACTTCTGGTCTCTCTCTCTCTCTCTCTCTCTCTCTCTCTCTCTCTCTCTCTTTCTCTCTCCCCCACCCCCTCTCTGCAAACCAGTTGAATGAATGGTAAAAATCACTGTTTATCTCCTCTGTAATGTTTAATTAATGGATAAAACTAATTTATGAGGATTTGTGAGGCTAGTCTTAAGCTGTAGCAAATCTGGTGTGCTTTGTGTGTCTTTCTATACTGTTCTGTAATAAAAGAAGGCTACCTCAGGATAGAACATGGGCCTAGGACCCCAGAACCAACTGTTCAAGATGGCCTATAAAACTGGTCAGTTACAAACTTTGCTGAAGTTCCCTGAAAATAACTGGATGAGGTTTCCCTCTTGCCTTGTATGTTCTTGGAAGCTTGACATTGTAACAATGTGGCTGTGCTTTCTCTTTTTACAATGGTATCCTAGGTTCAGGGTTTAATTCCTGGCTTGCGGAATAAGTCCTTTATCTTCTGTCTGTCCGTGTAGTTATATGTGTTACATGTGTGTAATATAAAAGAGCTTTAATTAATTAGTTTAATAATAAGAGCTTAAATATTTTGTCAGAAATGTAAAAAGTATAATGCCTTTTATTTAGTTCATGTGACAAGTAATCTTTGGGAAATAAACAGTTTTAAAGATTATCAGTAAAATAAAAATATCTTCAAAATGTAAGCATTTGGTCTAAATTAGGTTAGATTTTTTTAAATTTATACTTTGAGTTATGGGGTACATGTGCAGATCGTGCAGATTTGTTGCATAGGTATACACATGCCATGGTGGTTTGCTGCATCTATCCCCCCGACATCTACCTTAGGTATTTCTCCTCATGTTATTCCTCCCCAATCCCCCTACCCGCTGCTATCCCTCCCCTAGCTCTCCCACATCCCAACAGGCCCCAGTGTGTGATGTTCCCCTCCCTGTGTCCATGTGTTCTCATTGTTCAACAGCCACTTATGAATGAGAACATGTGGTGTTTGGTTTTCTGTTCCTGTGTCAGTTTGCTGAGAATGATGGTTTTCACCTTCATCCATGTCCCTGCAAAGGACATGAACTCATCTTTTTTATGGCTGCATAGTATTCCATGGTGTATATGTGCCACATTTTCCTTATCCAGTCTATTTTTGATGGACATTTTGGTTGGTTCCAAGTCTTTGCTATTGTGAACAGTGCCACAATAAACATACATGTGTATGTGTCCTTATAGTAGAATGATTTATAATTCTTTGGATATATACCCAGTAATGGGATTGCTGGGTCAAATGGAATTTCTATTTCTAGGTTCTTGAGGAATTACCACACTGTCTTCCACAATGGTTGCACTAATTTACACTTCCACCAACAGTGTAAAAGTGTTCCTATTTCTCCACATCCTCTCCAGCATCTGTTGTCTCCAGATTTTTTAATGATCGCGATTCTAACTGGCATGAGGTGGTATCTCAACGTGGTTTGGATTTGCATTTCTCTAATGACCAGTGATGATGAGCTTTTTTTCATGTTTGTTGGCTGCCTAAATGTCTTCTTTTAAAAAGTGTCTGCTCATATCCTTCTCCCACTTTTTGATGGGGTTGTTTCTTTCTTGTAAATTTGTTTAAGTTCTCTATAGATTCAGAACATTAGCCCTTTGTCAGATGGGTAGATTGCAAAAATTTTTCCCCATTCTGTTGGTTGCTGGTTCACTCTAACGATTGTTTATTTTGCTGTGCAGAGGCTCTTAAGCTTAATTAGGTCCCATTTGTCTATTTTGGCTTTTGTTCCCATTGCTTTTGGTGTTTTAGTCATGAAGTCCTTGCCTATACCTATGTCCTTAATGGTATTGCCTAGGTTTTCTTCTAGGGTTTTTATGGTGTTAGGTCTTATGTTTAAATCTTTAATCCATCTGGAGTTAATTTTTGTATAAGGTGTAAGGAAGGGGTCCAGTTTCACCTTTCTGCATATGGCTAGCCACTTTTCCAACACCATTTATTAAACAAAGGAATCCTTTCCCCATTGCTTCTTTTTGTCAGGTTTGTCAAAGATCAGAAGGTTGTAGATGTGTGGTGTTCCTTCTGAGGCCTCTTTTCTTTTCCATAGATCTGGCTATGCAGACTCTTTTTTGTTTCCATAGGAAGTTTAAAGTGGTTTTTTCCAGTTCTGTGAAGAAGGTCATTGGTAGCTTGATGGGGATAGCATTGAATCTGTAAATTACTTTGGGCAGTATGGCCATTTTCATGGTATTGATTCCTCCTAACCATGAGCATGGAATGTTTTTCCATCTGTTTATGTCCTCTCTTATTTCCTTGATCAGTGGTTTGTAGTTCTTTGTGAGGAGGTCCTTCACATCCCTTGTTAGTTGTATTCCTAGGTATTTTATTCTCTTTGTAGCAATTGTGAACTGGAGTTCACTCATGATTTGGCTCTCTGTTTGTCTGTTATTGGTGTATAGGAATGCTTGTGATTTTTGCACATTGATTTTGTATCATGAGGCTTTGCTGAAGTTGCTTATCAGCTTAAGGAAATTTTGGATTGAGACGATGGGGTCTTCTAACTATACCATCATGTCGTCTGCAAATAGAGACAATTTGACTTCCTCTTTTCCTAATTGAACATCCTTTCTTTCTTTTTCTTGCCTGATTGCCCTGACCAGAACTTCCAATACCATGTTGAAGAGGAGTCATGAGAGAGAACATCCTTGTCTAGTGCCCAATCAGTATGATATTGGCTGTAGATTTGTCATAAATAGCTCTATTTTGAGATACGTTGTATTGATACCTAGTTAACTGAGAATTTTTAGCACAAAGATCTGTCAAATTTTGTCGAAGGCCTTTTCTGCATCTATTGAGATAATCATGTGGTTTTTGTATTTGGTTCTTTAATGTGAGAGATTGCGTTCATAGATTTGCATATGTTGAACCAGCCTTGCATCCCCAGGATGAAGCTGACTGGATCGTGATGGACAACTTTTTGATGTGCTGTTGGATTTGGTTTGCCAGTATTTCATTGAAGATTTTTGCATCAATGTTCATCATTGATATTGGCCTGAAATTTTCTTTCTTAGGTGTGACTCTGCCAGGTTTTGGTATCAGGATGATGTTGTTCTCATAAAATGAGTTAGGGAAGATTTCCTCTTTTTGTATTGTTTGGAATAATTTCAGAAGTAATGGTACCAGCTCCTCTTCATACCTGTGGTAGAATTCAGCTGTAAACCCATATGGTCCTGGACTTTTTTTGGTTGATAGTCCATTAATTGCTGCCTCAATTTCGGACCTTGTTATTGGTCTATTCACGGATTCAGTTTCTGCTTGGTTTAGTCTTGGGAGGGTGCAAGCGTCCAGGAATTTATCAATTTCTTCTAGATTTACTAGTTTATAACCATAGAGGTGTTTGTAGTAATCTCCAATGGTGTTTGTATTTCTGTGGAATTGGGTGGTGATATCCCCTTTATCATTTTTTATTGCATCTATTTGATTTTTCTCTCTTTTCTATTAGTCTAGCTAGCGGTCTATCTATTTTGTTGATCTTTAAAAAAAAAAAACTGGCTCCTGGATTTACTGATATTTTGAAGTGTGTTTTTGTTTCTCTATCTCCTTCAGTTCTGCTCCAATCTTAGTTATTTCTTGTCTTCTGCTACCTTTTGAATTTGTTTGATCTTGCTCCTTTAGTTCTTTTAATTGTGACATTTGGGTGTCAACTTTAGATCTTTTCTTGCTTCTCATATGGGCATTTAGTGGCATAAATTTCCCTCTACACACTGCTTTAAATGTGTCCCAGATTTTCTGGTACATTGTGTCTTTGTTCTCATTGGTTTCGAAGAACATCTTTATTTCTGCCTTCATTTCATTATTTATCCAATAGTCATTCCGGAGCAGGTTGTTCAGTTTCTATGTAGTTGTGCAGTTTTGAGTGTTTCTTAATCCTGAGTTCTAATTTGATTGCACTGTGATTTGAGAGATTGTTATGATTTCCATTCTTTTGTATTTGCTGAGGAGTATTTTACTTCCAATTATGTGGTCAATTTTAGAATAAGTGTGATGTGGTGCTGAGAATAATGTATATTCTGTGGACTTGGGGTGGAGAGTTCTGTAGATGTCTATTAGATCTATTTGGTCCAGATCTGAGTTCAAGTCCTGGACTTCCTTGTTAATTATCTGTCTCATTGATATGTCTAATATTGACAGTGGGGTGTTAAAGTCTCCCACTATTATTGTGTGGGAGTCTAAGTCTATTTGTAGGTCATTAAGAACTTGCTTTATGTATCTGTGTGCTCCTGTATTGGTGTATATGTATTTAGGATAGTTAGCTCTTCTTGTTGCATTGATCCTTTTACCATTATGTAATGCCCTTCTTTGTCTCTTTTTATCCTTCTTGGTTTAAAGTCTGTTTTATCAGAGATTAGGATTGCAACTCCTGCTTTTTTTACTCTCCATTTGCTTGGTAAATCTTCCTCCATCCATTTATTTTGAGCCTATGTGTATCTTTGCACGTGAGATGAGTATCCTGAATACAGCACACCGATGTGTCTTGACTCTTACCAGATTTGCCAGTCTGCGTCTTTTGATTGAGGCATTTAGCCCATTTACATTTAAAGTTAATATTGTTACATGTGAATTTGATCCTGCCATTTTGATGCTAGCTGGTTGTTTTGTCCATCAGTTGATACAGTTTCTTCATAGTGTTGATTATCTTTATAATTTGGTATGTTTTTGCAGTGGTTAGTACTGATTGTTACTTTCCATGTTTAGTGCCTCCTTCAGGAACTCTTGTAGGGCAGGCCTGGTGGTAATGAAATCTCTCAGCAGTTGCTTGTTTGTAAAGGATTTTATTTCTCCTTCACTTATGAAGCTTAATTTGGCTGGATATGAAATTCTGCATTGAAAATTGTTTTCTTTAACAATGTTGAATATTAGCCCCCACTCTCTTCTAGCTTGCAGGGTTTGTGCTGAGAGCTCCTCTGTGAGTCTGATGGGCTTCCCTTTGTGGGTAAGCCGACCTTTCTCTCTGGCTGCCCATAGCATTTTTTCCTTCATTTCAACCCTGGTGAATCTGATGACTATGTGCCTTGGGGTTGCTCTTCTTGAGGAATATTTTTGTGGTGTTCTCTGTATTTCCTGAATTTGAATGTTGGCCTGCCTTTCTAGGTTCAGGAAGTTCTCCTGGATAATATCCTGAAGAGTGTTTTCCAGCTTGTTTTCATTCTCCCCATCACTTTCAGGTACACCAATCCAATGTAGATTTGGTCTTTTCACATCATCCCATATTTCTTGGAGGTTTTGTTCATTTCTTTTCACTCTTCTTTCTCTAATCTTGCCTTCTCTCTTTATTTCATTGAGTTGATCTTCAATCTCTAATATCCTTTATTCCACTTGACTGATTCGGCTACTGAAACTTGTGTATGCTTCACGTTCTTGTGCTGTGTTTTTCAGCTCCATCAAGTCGTTTATGTTCTTCTCTGTGCTGGTTATTCTAGTTAGCATTTCATCTAACCTTTTCTCAAGGTTCTTAACTTCCTTGCATTGGGTTAGAACATGCTCCTTTAGCCTGGAGAAGTTTGTTATTACCAACCTTCTGAAGCCTGCTTCTGTCAATTCATCAAACTCATTCTCCATCCAGTTTTGTTTTCTTGCTAGTGAGGAGTTGTGATCCCATGGAGTGGAAGAGGCATTCTGTTTTTTTGCAATTTCATCCTTTTTGTGCTGGTTTCTTCCCATCTTTGTGGATTTATTTAACTTTGGTCTTTGAAGTTGGTGACCTTTGGATAGGGTCTCTGAGTTGATATCCTTTCTGTTGATGTTGAAGCTATTTCTTTCTGTTTGTTAGTTTTCCTTCTAACAGTCAGTCCCCTCTGCTGCAGGTCTGCTGGAGTTTGCTGGAGTTCCACTACAGATCCTGCTTCCCTGGGAATCACCCATGAGGCCTGCAGAATAGCAAAGATTGTGGCCTGTTTCTTCCTCTGGTAGCTTTGTCCCAGTAGGGTACCTGCCAGATGTCAGCCAGAGCTCTCTCGTATGACATGTCTCCCAGCCAGGATACACAGGGGTCAGGGAACCACTTCAAGAGGCAGGCTGTCCCTTATCACAGTTCAAGCACTGTGCTGGGAGATTCCTTCAGAGGTGCTGGGCAGGGACTTTAAGTCTGCTGAAGCACAACCTACAACCACCCCTTTTCCCTGGTGCTCTGTCCCAGGAAGGTCGGGGCTTTATTTATAAGTCCCTGACAGGCTGCTGCCTTGTTTCAGAGATGACTTGCCCAGCAAGAAGGGAGTCTGGTTGACAGTCTGCCTGCAGAAGCTTTGCTGAGCTGCCATGGGCTCTGCCCATTTGCGGTGTAAACTTCCTGGTGACTTTATTTATACAGGCAAGGTTAAAACTGCCTACCCGAGCCTCAGCAATGGTGGATGCCCCTCCCTTCCCCCATGAGCTCAGACTGCTGCACTGGCTGCTAGAATTTCAAGACATGGAACTTAGCTTGCTGGTCTTCTTGGGGGTGGGACCTGCCAAGCCAGATCATTTGACTCCCTGGCTTCAGCCCCCTTTCTCAGGGTAAAGAGCAGATCTGTCTTGCTGGCATTCCAGGTGCCACTAGGGAATTAAAAAAAAAAACTGCTGTGGTTAAAACAGCCACCCATTTTTGTGCTGGAAACCTGGAGTGCTGGAGTTGTAGGCACCAGAGCGAATCTCCTGGTCTATGGGTTATGAAGGCTGTGGGAATAGTGCATGATAAGAGCCAGAGTGCCAGACTGTTGGGAAACATTCCTAATGGCTTCCCTTGCCTAGGAGAGGGAGTTCTCTGGTCCCTTCCACTTCCGGGGTGAGGTGACATCCCACCCTGCTTCGGCTTGCCCTCCTTGGGCTACCCCGACTGTCTAACCAGTCCCAATGAGATGAACATGGTACCTCAGT
Organism: Aotus nancymaae; assembly: GCF_030222135.1. NCBI lineage: Eukaryota > Metazoa > Chordata > Mammalia > Primates > Aotidae > Aotus > Aotus nancymaae. The sequence goes on from NW_026988472.1 coordinate 4,280,675, forward strand.
TGAAAATGTGGAGATCACTTGCCTTACGGACTGTTTCGCTGGGAACTGTGGACTGGAGCTGTTCTTATTAGGCCATCTTGGAGGAAGTCTAGGGTAGGTGTTTTCACAGGCAGTTGGGAGGAAGGGTTGGAGGTGGCTAGGAAACGGGTGCTTGCTGCTAATCTGTTGGGGTGCAATTACAGGGGTGTGGGAAGTGATCCTTCTTCAGGCTGAATTTTTTCTGGGTAGGGCCACAGGAGCCATCATTTGGTGTGTCCAGGTGGAGCCATGGGTTTCAGACATACACAAAACCTGAAAAGATATCTGAAAAGGCTAATCTTACATTCTACATTAGTGACTTTATCTTGTGACCTCTGGAGTAATGGCTGGCAATCTTTTATGTCTACATCTTAGCAAAATTCAGGCTCCTCTCCTCCTCCTAGCCTAGCGGTCTCTCCTTAGGTTTACAAAGGCAGTTGAGTTTCAGGGAAGGGCAATTATCATTTAAACTACAACCTAAATGTTTTCCAAAGCTAGCTTGGCAGCTTGAATGCTAGAGGCCAGAGGAGAGTTGGCTAGATAAGATCTCCCCAACTGCCAAAATTTTCTCACTAATAGAATTTTTGCAGAGGCAGTTTTAATTGTAAACCTTGACTAATACCATGGGAGGTATACAAAGTGCCACTAGTGATGTTGTAAGTGCTCTCGAGAAACATAGAAGAGTAATTACATTACAAGAAAAAGTTGAATTGTTTGATGTGTGCCATAGATTGAAGTCTGAAGCTGTGGTTACCTACCATTTCAAGATTAATAAATCCAGTAAAGACCACAGCTGAAAAACAAAAAGGAAAGAAAATTCATGAAGCTGATGCTGGAGCAATGCCAGCATACATGAAATCCTTGTACTTTTCACAAAATACCTTTTTATATTGTATTGAAAGTATAGTTTTTATGTGTGGGTGCAGGGTTGCTACAAGCAGTGCATACCTATAGACTTCGATATGATCTGACAACTTAGGGCAAAAGGAATGTGAAAGATATAAAACTGGATAATTTAATGCCAGTAAAAAATGGCTTGATAAACATAGAAAGAGGTTTGCCTTTTAAAATGTTAAGATAACAGGAGAAGCACCTTCTGGCAATCAAAAGACACAGAGATCCCAGACATCATTAAGAAAATCATTGAGGAGAAAGGATATCTGCCTGAACAACTTTTAATGCAGTGAACATGCCCTATTCTGGGGGAAAAAGCCACAAAGGATATTTATTAGTAAGATGAGAACCAGCACCAGAATTCAAGGCAGGAAGAGATAAGCTAACTCTGCTGTTTTATGCAAATTCAGTTGGGCTTATGATTAGAACCACCCTTATCTATAAAGCTGCTAACCCCGAGTAATGAAGGGAAAAACTTCGATCCCCAAATGCTCAGGGTGACTGATTTGAGTAATAGTAAAACTCTAGTCTCTCACACAGCCATTTCTGTATGAATTACTCTTTCTACATTACTATGCCCCTGTCTTGATAAATTGGCTCTGTCCAGGCAGTGGGCTGGTTGAACCCATTGGGCGATTACAGTCTGATGGTTTTAAAAGTGGCAGTTTTCCCTGCATGCTCTCTCTCTCCTGCCATTATGAAAGACATGCCTTGTTTCCCCTTCACCTTCAGCCGTGATTGCAAGTTTCCTGAGGCCTCTCCAGATGTGCAGAACTGTGAGTCAAATTAAACCTCTTTTCTTCATAAATTACCCAGCCTCAGGTAGTATCTTTATAGCAGTGTGAGAACAGACTAATATAGTCAGGCAGAAATTATGATGTGTTTCTGTAAAGTTAAACAGTGTATACCTGCCTCTCTTGCCTCACCTTTTATCTCCTCTTTCATCTCTACCACATCAGAGACAGCAAGACCAACCTCTCTTCTTACTCCTCCCCCTCAGCCTAGTCAATGTGAAGACCTTTATAATCCACTTCCACTAAATAAATAGTAAATTTATTTTATCTTCTTTATGATTTTCTTAATAACATTTTCTTTCTTCTAGCTCATTTTATTGTAAAAATATGGTATATAATGTATATATATATATATAAACATACAAAATATGTGTTAATCAACTGTTTATGTTATCAGTAAGACATCTTATCAACAGTAGGCTGAGTAGTTAAGTTTTTGGAGAGTCAAAAGTTATAAATGAGTTTTCTACTGTGCAGATGGTCAGCACTTTTAATCCCCACATTATTTAAGGATTAACTTTTTTTTTTCCGGAGCCTAACCTAGGGTGTTATCAGGGCCTTTTCTATCTGGAAAAAGGAGAACGCTCAACTCCAGCCCACTCTAACCATCTTGCCCAACCTAAAAGGAGAACATAACTGAGAAGCACAGCCGAAGTTCATAGTTCAGGGGCACAAGCTCACCAAAGACTGAGACATAGTTATAGAACTATAGAACTTCCCATCTTCCACACCATACTTACACATTGTTGAAGTGAACTAATTATGGCCTGAGAAGAACTCTGTACTTCTATATTCAAGTCCTTGTGGACAAAATGCAACCTAATAGGTAGACAAGATTGAAAATCTAACTTACGCATATGCTCCTATAAGAATGGCTGAATCTTGGCCAATCCCCACCTCCATACTTCAACTACTCATACACTGCTGAATTTTCAAAGTGTGTTCAGAGAAGGCAAATGCCAATCTGTAACCAATCCAGCTGTTTCTATACCTCACTTCCAATTTCAGTATGTTACTTTACTTTTTCGTGTGTATAAATTAGTTCTGACCACAAGGCACCCCCAGAGTCTCTCAATCTGCTGTGATTCTGGGGACTGCCCAATTAGCAAGTAGTTCACTGCTCAATTAAACACCATTAAATTTAATTAGGCTGAAGTTTTTCTTTTAACAACATTTAATAAAGGCCTATTCCCTGTAGCTTCTTTTACCCAGTACATCATGTCCCCACCTTTCAACAAAAACTTAGAAGGCATACTAAAACACACACACACACTCACACACACACACACACACACACACACACACACAGTTTGAATAAATTGAACAGGTTTGGAAACCAGAAGCAGATAGGGTAGAAATGTTGGAATTATCAGACCAGAAATTTTAAAATTATGATTAATATGCTATAAACCTTAATGGGAAAAAAAAACAGATGACATGCAAGAAAAGACAAATAATGTAAACAGGGAGATGAAAATTCTAAGAATTTAAAAATGCTAGAAAGCCAGGCCTAGTGGTACATGCCTGTAATCCCAGCTACTCAGGAGACTGAGGAAGGAGGATTGCTTGAGGCAAGGAGTTCCACACTGTAGTGCGTTATGATTCTGCCTGTGAATAGCCACTGCACTCCAGCCTGGGAAACATAGCAATATCCCATCTCTATTTTTTTTTATTGCTAGAGATCAAAAACACTGTAAAATAACTGAAGAATGCTTTTGGTGGGTTCATTGTTAGACAACACAGCTGAGGCAAAAATCCCTGAGCTTGAGGATATGACAATGAAAACTTCCAAAACTGAAAAGCAAGACTAAAAAGACTGAATAAAAAAAATGAAATCAAAAATTCAAGAATTTTAGGACAACTACAAAAGGTGTAACATGCTTACAATACAAATACCAGGCCTGGAATACCTGGGAGACAGAGCTGCCCATTCAACTGAAAAGGAGGGGGCTGAAACAGGGAGCCAGGTGATCTGGCTCAGCGGATCCCACACCCACAAAGACCAGCAATCTGAAATGCTCCAGATTGAGGGTATAGCAGCAAGCACAGCTGGACCTGGGATGGTCCAGCTCAGTGTGGGGAAGGGCATCCACCATTACCAAGGCAGTCCACCACTACTGAGGCAGTCCACCATTACTGAGGCAGTCTGCCATTACTGAGGAAGACTACCGTTACTGAGGCAGTTCTACTTGTGCCTCTATAAACAAAACCACAAGGAAGTTTACATAGCAGCTGACAGAGCCCACGGCAGCTCAGCAACGCCTCTGCTGGCAGACTGTGACTAAAATACCTCCTTGCTGGGCAGGGAATCTCTGAAAAAAGGCAGCAGCATGTCAGGAACTTATAAATAAAGCCCCACCTTCCCAGGACAGAGCACCTGGGAAAAGAGGCAGTTATCAGTTCCACTGCAGCAGACTTAAACGTATCTGCCCAGCAGCTCTGATTGAAACAATTGAGCTCCCAGTACAGCACTTGAGCTCCTATAAGGGACAGACTGTCTCCTATAAGGGACAGACAGCTCTCCGACCTCCATATATCCAAAGAGACACCTCATAATGGAGAGCTCAGACTGACATCTGGTGGGTACCCTTCTAGGATGAAGATAACAAAAGAAGAAACTGGCAGCAACCCTTATAGTTCTGCAGCCCCCATGGGTGATCCCCAGGCAAGCAGGGTCTGGAGTGGACCTCCAGCAGTACTGCAACAGAGAGGCCTGACTGTTAAAAGGAAAACTAAAAAACAGAAAGAAATAGCTTCAATATCAACAAAAAGGACGTCCACTCAGAGACGCATCCAAAAGTCACCAACTACAAAGAGCACAGGTAGATAAATCCATGAAGATGGGAAGAAACCAGCAAAAAAGAATGGAATCTCCAAAAACAAAAATGACCCCCCTCCTCCAAGGGATCACAACTCCTCACCAGCAAGAGAACAAAGCTGAGTGGAGAATGAGTCTGATGAACTGACAGAAACAGGCTTCAGAAGGTGGGTAATAACAAACTTTTCTGAGCTGAAAGAATATGTTGTATCCCAATGCAAAGAAACTAAGAACTTTGAAAAAAGGTTGGACGAAATGCTAACTAGAATAAACAGCTTAGAGAAGAATATAAACAATTTGATGGAGCCGAAAAACACAGCATGAGTACTTCACGAGGCATACACAAATTTCAATAGCTGAATTGACCAAGCAGAAGAAAGAGTGAAAAGAAATGAACAAAGCCTCTAAGAAATATGGGATTAGATGAAGAGACCTAAGCTACGTTTGGTAGGTGTACCTAAATGTGACGGACAGAATGAATCCAAGTTGGAAAACACTCTTGAGGATATTATCCAGAAGAACTTCCCTAACCTAGCAAGGCAAGCCAACATTCAAGTATGGGAAATACAGATAACACCACAAAGATATTCCTCAAGAAGAGCAACCCCAAGGCACATAATCATCAGATTCACCAGGGTTGAAATGAAGGAAAAAATGCTAAGGGCAGCCAGAGAGAAAGACCGGGTTACCCACAAAGGGAAGCCCACCAGACTCACAGCAGATCTCTTGGCAGAAACCCTACAAGCCAGAAGAGAGTGGGGTCCAATATTCAACATCCTTAATGAAAAGAACTTTCAACCTAGAATTTCATATCCAGCCAAACTAACATTCACAAGTGAAGGAGAAATAAAGTCCTTTATGAACAAGCAATTGCTGAGAGATTTCATCACCACCAGGCCTGCCTTACAAGAGCTCCTGAAAGAAGCACTAAACAAGGAAAGGAAAACAAGTACCAGCCACTCCAAAAACATACCAAATGTTAAAGACCATCAACACAATGAAGAAAATGTGTCAACTAATAGGCAAAACATCCAGCTATCATCAAAATGGCAGGATCAAATTTACACATAATAATATTAACCTTAAATGTAAATGTATGAAATGCCCCAATCAAAAGACACAGACTGGTAAATTGGATAAAAAATCAAAACCCATTAATGTGCTGTATCCAGGAAACCCATCTCACTTGCAAGGACACACATAGGCTCAAAATAAAGGGATGGAGGAAGATTTATCAAGCAAATGGAGAGCAAGAAAAAGCAGGAGTTGCAATCCTAGTCTCTGATAAAATAGACTTTAAACCAACAAAGAGAAAAAGAGACAAAGAAGGGCATTACATAACGGTAAAAGGATCAATGCATCAAGAAGAACTAACAATCCTAAATATATATGTACCCAAAACCAAAAACAGGAGCACACAGGTACATAAAGCAAGTTCTTAACAACATACAAAGAGACTTAGACTCCCAAAGAGTAATAGTGTGAGACTTTAACACTCCACTGTCAATATTAGACAGATCAATGAGACAGATAATTAAAAGGATATCCAGGACTTGAACTCAGATCTGGATCAAGTGGACCTAATAGACATCTACAGAGATCTTCACCTCAAATCCACAGAGTATATATTCTTCTCAGCACCACGTGGCACTTAATCTAAAATTCACCACATAATTGGAAGAAAATCACTCCTCAGCAAATACAAAAGAACGGAAATCATAATAAACAATCTCTCAGACCACAGTGCAATCAAATTAGAGCTCAGAATTAAGAAGCTAACTCAGAACCTCACAACTTCATGGAAACTGAACAACCGACTCCTGAATGTTGACTGGATAAACAATGAAATGAAGGCAGAAATAAAGATGTTCTTTGAAACCAACGAGAACGAAGACACAACATACCAGAATCTCTGGGAAACATTTAAAGCAGTGTCTAGAGGGAAATTAATAGCAATAAAAGCTCACATGAGAAGCGAGGAAAGATCTAAAATTGACACCCTATCATCAAAATTGAAAGAGCTAGAGGAGCAAGATCAAAAAAATTCAAAACCTAGCTGAAGACAAGAAATAACTAAGATCAGAGCAGAACTGAAGGAGATAGAGACAAAAAACCCTTCAAAAAATCAATAAATCCAGGAGCTGGTTTTTTGAAAAGATCAACAAAATAGACAGACTGCTAGCCAGATTAATAAAAAAGAAAAGGGAGAAGAATCAATTAGATGCAATAAAAAACGATTAAGGGGATATCACCACTGATTCCACAAAAATAAAAACTACAATCAGAGATTACTACAAAAACTCAATGCACATAAACAAGTAAACCTGGAAGAAATGGATAAATACCTGGACACTTGCCCCCTCCCAAGCCTAAACCAGGAAGAAGTTGAAACCTTGAACAGACCAATAACAGGGGCTGAATTTGAGGCAGCAATTAATAGCCTACCAAACAAAAAGAGCCCAGGTCCAGAGGGATTCAGAGCTGAATTCTACCAGACGTACAAAGAGGAGCTGGTACCATTTCTTCTGAAACTATTCCAAACATTACAAAAAGAGGGAATCCTTCCCAAATTATTTCATGAGACCAACATCATCCTGATACCAAAACCCGGCAGAGACTCAATAAGAAAAGAAAACTTCAGGCCAATATCCATGATGAACATAGATGCAAAAATCTTCAATAAAATACTGGCAAACCAATTGCAACAGCACATCAAAAAGCTTATCCATCATGATCAAGTAGGCTTCATCCTGGGGATGCAAGTTTGATTCAACATACGCAAGTCTATAAACATAATTCACCACATAAACAGAACCAAAGACAAAAACTACATGATTATCTCAGTAGATGCAGAGAAGGCCTTTGACAAAATTCAACAGCCCTTTATGCTAAAAACTATCAATAAACTATGTACAGAAGGAACATATCTCAAAATAATAAAAGTTATTTATGACAAACCTACAGCCAATATCATACCGAATGGGCAAAAACTGGAAGCATTCCCTTTGAAATCTGGCACTAGACAAGGATGCCCTCTCTCACCACTCCTATTCAATATAGTACTGGAAGTTCTAGCCAGAGCAATTAAGCAAGGAAAAAAAAAAAAGGGTATTCAAATAGGAAAAGAGGAAGTCAAATTGTCTCTATTTGCAGAAGACATCATGGTATATTTAGAATACCCTAGCATCTCAGCCCAAAATCTCCTTAAACTGATAAGCAACTTCAGCAAAGTCTCAGGATACAAAATCAATGTGCAGAAATCACAAGCATTTCTATACACCAATAACAGACTAACAGAGAGCCAAATCATGAGTAAACTCCCATTCACAATTGCTACAAAGAGAATAAAATACCTAGGAATACAGCTAACAAAGGATGTAAAGAACCTCTTCAAGGAGAACTATGAACCACTGCTCAAGGAAATAAGAGAGGACCCAAACAAATGGAAAAACATTTCATGCTCCTGGTTAGGAAGAATCAGTATCATGAAAATGGCCATACTGCAAAAAGTAATTTATAGATTCAATGCTATCCCCGTCAAGCTACCAATGACCTTCTTCACAGAACTGGAAAAAACCACCTTAAACTTCATATGGAACCAAAAGATAACCCACATAGACAAGACAATTCTTAGCAAAAAGAACAAAGCCGGAGGCATCACGCTACCTGATTTCAAACCATAATACAAAGCTACAGTAATCAAAACAGCATGATACTGGTACCAAAACAAAGGTATAGACCAATGGAACAGAACAGAGGCCTTGGAGGCAATGCCACTCATCTACAACCATCCAATCTTTGCAAACCTGACAAAAACAAGCAATGGGAAAAGGATTCCCTGTTTAATAAATGGTGTTAGGGAAACTGGCTAGCCATGTGCAGAAAGCAGAAACTGGGCCCCTTCCTGACACCTTAAACTAAAATTAACCTCAGATGGATTAAAGACTTAAACATAAGACCTAACGCCATAAAAACTCTAGAAGAAAACCTAGGCAGAACCATCCAAGACATAGGCATAGGCAAGGACTTCATGACTAAAACACCAAAAGCATTGGCAACACAAGCCAAAATAGACAAATGGGACCTAATCAAACTCCAGAGCTTCTGTACAGCAAATGAAACAATCATTAGAGGGAACCAGCAACCAACAGAATGGGAAAAAATTTTTGCAATCTACCCATCTGACAAAGGGCTAATATCCAGAATCTACAAATAACTAAAACAGAATTACAAGAAAAAAAAAAAACCATTCAAAAGTGGGTGAAGTATATGAAGAGACACTTTTCAAAAGAAGTCATATATGAGGCCAACAAACATACGAATAAATGCTCATCATCACTGATTATTAGAGAAATGCAAATCAAAACCACATTGAGATACCACCTCACACCAGGTAGAATGGCAATCATTAAAGATCTGGAGACAACAGATGCTAGAGAGGATGTGGAGAAATAGGAACACTTTTACACTGTTGGTGGGAGTGTAAACTAGTTCAACCATTGTGGAAGACAGTGTGGCGATTCCTCAGGGAACTAGAAATAGAAACTCCATTTGACCCTGCAATCCCATTACTGGGTATATACCCAAAGGATTATAAATCATTCTATTATAAAGATACATGCATATGTATGTTCATTGCAGCACTGTTTACAATAGCAAAGACCTGGAACCAACCCAAATGTCCACCAGCAATAGACTGGATAAAGAAAATGTGGCACATATCCACCATGGAAAACTATGCAGCCATAAAAAACGATAAGTTCGTGTTCTTTATAGGGACATGGATGAGTCTGGAAACCATCATCCTCAGCAATCTGGCACAAGAACAGAAAATCAAACACTGCATGGTATCACTCACCGGCGGGTGTTGAACAATGAGAACACATGGACACAGGGAGGGGAGCATCACACTCTGGGGTCTGTTGAGGGGGTGAGGGAGGGACAGCAGGGGGGTCAGGAGGTCAGGGAGTGATAACATGGGGAGAAATGACAGATGTAGGTGAAGAGGGAATGGAGACAGCAAACCACATTGCCATGTATGTACCTATGCGACAATCCTGCATGAACTGCACATGTACCTCACAATCTAAAGTACAATAAAAAACAAAAGAAAAAGAATTATGAAAACCAAAAGTCTCACGTGTGTGGTAAAGATGTGGTACAAAATGAATTATTTGCTATTTATATCTTTAAAGTTTTTAATATATAGCAGTAAAGAAAAAAACAAGTAAAAATAGAAGTATGTGTTTAATTTGGTTTAAATTGTTTTTTGCATTTGTACTTTTTCACACATGATTACCTCAAAGGTGCATTGAAACCAGAAAAAAAAATTAATGAAGAATTCGAGTTGGGTACTAGCCTATTTTAATACCTTGTCAAGTTTTCATAAACAATACCGACATACCTTTGAAAGTATACGTATTAGATGAGTGCAAGCAGAATCAAAATTTTGAGCATGGAAACAGACATGAACACTAGAAAAAGTTGTTTTTATTTAAGAAATTAGTGCTAGCAGAAATTATATAGTAAAGAAGGCACTTTCAGTATAGTGACATGAAGATTTGCTAATTCCTTTCCGTAAATAGAAAACTAGAAAAAATTGTCGAAATTTATCATTTCAGAGTCCTCAAATCTATCAAAGACAAACAACAAATTGACAAGGATTTAATTGAGAAACCGCTAGAACTTCCAATAATAATGATAGAATTCTGTGGCCTTTTTTCCTGGAGATATTCACCTAACCCTAAATTTCTTTCCCCTGTAGCTTGGTCAATTTTACCAGTATGGGCCTGGCTGCTAATGCCAACAGTTTAGGTATCACAGTGGAAGGAGTAAATTTATGATAGGATGTTAAAAAACAAGTTTTGCCATGTAAAATTGAAAGAGTTAGGAGCAAAAGTAGAAAACCTGTTGTTTTTCTAGTCTAAGATTGTGGTCCCAGTTGGGACAAGTAGAAGATAAAGTACAAACTCGGTGGGGAAATCCTGTAAATGAAAGAGCAATAGGGAGACTGACATAAGCTCACCAATATTCCTAGCTAACTGAGAAACCCCACACGCACAGGGGAGATGTAAGAGAGTGCAGGGAAAAAGAAAAGCCAAGGGAGGCTTGAGAACAGGCCACAGTTTCAATGCACTCCATCAACTCACACTTAGATTGTCTGGCAGAGGGTAGAAGCATAATGGAGTTAAGGTTTTTAAGCCAAACTTCTGCCCAAATCATTCGTTGAAGCACATATATGTAGACACACAGGTAACTCCTAGGAATGCAAGGTAAATATAAATACTGTTACAAAAACTGAGCAGAGAAATCAGTGGGGCACACCACAGGGTGAGACAGAGTTTATAATTTAAATGCAGGCAAGTTGCAAAAAAAAAGAAAAAAAAATCCAAAAACCAAAAAAATAAAAATAAAAAACCCACCAAACTTCATGAAAATTAGATAGAATCTAGAGTTCCGACAATGTGTTATTTAAAATGTTTAATTTCAACCCAAAATTATGTTACAATGTTACAAGTAAAAAAGCAAGAAAGTGTAATCTATATTCAAAAGAAAAAGTAGTTAACAGACACTGATTCTGAGTGGAAGCAGCAGTTGGATTTATTAGAGAAAGATGTCAAGGAAGCTATTACAAATGTATAAAGACCACTCAAAGAAATTATATTCAAAATATTAAAGTATATAATTGTAAGGCTGGTTGCCTTGCCGGGAGCAAGGACACACACATCCCCCTTTTTTCCTTTCTGAAAGCTTGGACATGCTCAGGCAGGCTCATGCTCGTGCATGTTCCCTTTTCCCCTTCTCGCACAGTCTTCCCTTAAAGAGCCCAGTATGCAAACAAGGCCTTGTAACCCTAGCCTCTTGCTAACCAATAGCAGCTGAGTCTTAACAACCAATAGCAGCCGAGTCTTAACAACCAACAGCAGCCGAGTCTTAACAACCAATAGTAGCCAAGTAATCCCAACCAACAACAAGCCAAGTCCTAGGTAAAGGCTTGTAACTTACCCAATAGCAGTCCTGCTCTCCCACAACCAATCCAGCTCCCTCACTCCGTATAAAACCCCACGTCTGAGAGGAGTCCGTGCGACTTCTCCAGCCCCTCCTGTCAGACCGCAGAATGTCACCCAGGAGCCTGAATAAATTCCTTTGCATTGGATTATTTTCGTGCTGGCCTCAGTTTCTTCATTTTATCCTTGGTGAGAACAGACCTTACAATAATAACAAAGATGCAAAAATGAAATCTCAGTAAGGAAATAGAAAATATGAAAGAAAACCAAAAGTGAATTCATGAGTCGAAAAGTACAATAGAAGCAGACAGAGCAAAATGGTGAATTAATATCCTCCAATGATTAAACCCACTGTGATAACATCAAATTAAGCTATATACAAGAATATACATTACAAGAGCTAAATATATCAGGTGATGAATAACAGTATGTGGTTTTAGCATAATAACAAGAAAAGATACATCGAAGGGATAGGAAGAAAAGTCTTTCATTGCTTAACAGTAATTCTTCCCCAAACCCAGGCAACACAGTAATAAAAGAGAACCTGTCTGCTGGGAGAAGAAAGAGGGAAGCGTGTGTGTGATTTTGTATTGGAGCTTAGTACTGTCCTTGCCACAGTAATACACAGTGCCAGGCAGAACCGCATAGCTTTTGACTCCATGCTTGTGCTCATAAAAGAAGCATTTAGACTCATCCCAGTCCAGAAGAAAATCTGCCACTCTGGCAGGAGAATCGGAGTCCTAATCCACTTCACTACCACCTGAGTAAAGTGGCCATATGCCCCAAATAAATTTCAGTGCAAAACTGTAGTGATAGCAATTTTCAGGCAAGCCCTGGTGCTGTGTTGTTTTGGAATACTGTGAGCTTGTAGTGTGAACCAGGGTAACATTAGCTGTCATGGCCATGAAAGTACTTGCATCACCCTTTCCCCAACTCCAAGCAGGGCAGTACAAAGAAAGACTCCTTTTGCTTGGGGGAAGGAGAGGGAAGAATGCAGAATATTTTCCCTAGGAATATAGTATTAGCCCCACCGCAGTAAAACAGAACAAAGGGCAGAGCCCTACAGCCTTTGATTTCAGGCCAGTGCTCCTGAGTGGCACTTTAAGACTCACCCCAGGTCAGAAGGGAATCTGTCACTCTAGCAGAATGCACCAGAGTACAGCTGTAAGAGGCATTTAAACCAGAGTGACTCCATCTTGTATAATGGCTGGGTAAAATAATAATGAGACCTTCTGAGCTGCATTACCATGAGGTTAGGCAAGATGCAGGTCATACAGTCCTTGCTGATAAAAAATGCTGTAGTAAAGAAGCTGGCCAAAACCCACCAAAACCAAGGTGGTGATGTGACTAAACTCTGGTCATCCTCGCTCTTCATTATATGCTCATTATAATGCATTAGTATGCTAAGAGACTCTCCCACCAACACCATGACAGTTAACAAATGCCATGGCAACATCAGGAAGTTACATTATGTGGTCCAAAAAGAGGAGGAAACCTCAATTCTAGAGTTGGCCCACTCCTTTCCTGGAAAACTCATGACTAATCCACCCCTTGTTTAGCATATAATCAAGAAATAACTATAAGTATCCTTAGTACAGCAGCCCAAGCTGCCGCTCTGCCTATAGAGTAGCCATTCTTTATTCCTTTACTTTCTTAATAAACTTGCTTTCACTTTGTGGATTCACCTTGAATTCTTTCTTGTGTGAGATCCAAGAACCCTTTCTTGGGGTCTGGATCAGGACACCTTTCTGGTAACAGAGCCAGTTTTACAACTGGCTGGTTAAAGTGCCCTCAGGCACTGAGTAAATATCAATAGTAGTAAGGCAATAGTGGCAATGGACATTGGGCAAGCCCCTGCGCTGCACTGGTCTAAGAGGTCATGGGCTTAGAGTGAAGTCCAATCTGGTGCCAGCTACTGTGTCTACAGGAGTGCTTGCATCATCCCTTCCTCAGCTCCAGGCAGCACAGTGCAGAGAGAGACTTCTTCCATTTGTTAGAAAGAGAAGGAAGTGAGCTAAAGGCTACCTGGAAATCCAGGGAGTTCTTCCTAGTCTTCTCCAAGTCTATCAGGGCTAGGGACCTGGAAGTCTACAAGATTTGCAGTGTTCCTGTGCATAGGGCACCCTATAGTGCTAAAGTGGCTTAGGAAACTCAAGTCAGTCCCCTTTGAATTCCTAGAAGACCCTCTGAAGAAAGGTAGGCACAAATCATGCCTGACTAGAATAAATAGCTAATTCTTCAATGCCCAAACATGAATGAACATCTACAAACATCAGGAACACCTAGGACAGTATGACCTCACCAAACAAAGTAAGATGCCAGTGACTGATCCCGGAGAGACAGAGATTTCAGTCTCTCAGACAGATAATTTTAAATTGCTATTTTGAGGAAGCTCAACAAAATTCAATAAAACACAGAGAAGCAATTGAGAAATGTATAACAAATTTAAGAAAAATATTAAAATAATTTTTAAAAGTCAGATTGGGTGTAGTGACTCATGCCTGTAACACCAGCACTTTGGGAGACTGAGGCAGGCAGATCCCATGAGCCCAAGAGTTCAAGACTAGACTGGGTAATATAGTGAGACCCTGTCTCAAAAAAACATAAAAAAAAATTAGCCAGGAAAAGTGGTACATACCTATAGTCCCAGCTATTCAGGAGGCTGAAGTGAAGGATTGCTGGAACCCAGGAGGTCCAGGTTGCAGTGAGCTATAATCATGCCACTGCACTTCAGCCTGAGTGACAGAGCAAGAACCTGTTTCAAAAAAAAAAAAAAAAAATTAACAGAAGTCCTAGAGATGAATAACGCAATGAGTAAACTGCAAAAATGCATCAACAGGTCTCTACAGCAGAATTGATCCTGCAGGAAAAGAAATAAGTGATCGTGAAGACAGGCTATTTGAAAATATACAGAGAAAGAGAAAAAATGGAAAAAAAGAAAAGAAACAAAAAATGCCTATGAGATACATAAGAAAGCATGAAAAGAGCAAATATAAGATTTATTGGCCATAAACATGCAGTAAAGAAAAAGTAGAAAGCTTATTTAAGGGAATAATAAAAGAAAACTTTCCAAACCAAGAGGGATATAAATGTCTAGGTACAGAAAGGTAAATTACCACCAAGCAGATTCAGCCCAAATAAGATTACCCAAAGGCATATAATAAACTCTCAAAGTTAAAGAACAAGGAGAGGATCTTAAAAGCAACAAGAGAAAAGAAGGAAATAACATATAAGGAAGCTCCAATACTTCTGGCAGCACACTTCTCAGTAGGAATTTTACCAGCAAGGAGGATGTGAGATTACATATTCAAAGTGCTAATGGAAAAATGCTGCCAACAAGGAATATTGTTCCCAGAACAAATATCCTTCATATGTGAAGGAGAGGTAAAGACTATACCAGAAAAACAAAAGCTCAGGAAATTTATCACCATAATACTTGTCTTAAAAGAAATGCTAAAGAGAGTTCTTCAATCTGAAGGAAAAGAACACTAAAATACGACAGCAACAAAACCCCAAAACTATAATAGGCACTGATAAAAGTAAGCACACAAATTCAGAATACTCTAATAGTGTAATTGTGGTATGTAAACAACTCATATTTTTAGCATAAAGACTAAAAGACAAAACTATTAAAAATAATAATAGCTGTAACATTTTAAACACATAGGCAATATAGAAAATGTAAAATGAGACAACTAAAAATCAAAATGTTGAGGAGAGAGTGAAGTTAAAGTTATTTTAGTTTGTTTGTATTTACCCTTTTCGGTTTCATCAAAATTAAGTTGTCATCAACTTAAAATAACTTCTTATAAGATATTTTTGTAAGCCTCAGGGTAACTATGTAGCAAAAATTATAATAGATACACTAAAAATAAAATACAAAGAATTAAAATAACCTATCAGAGAAAAGCATATAACCACATAGGAAGACAGTATGAAAAAAAAAAAGGAAGACAGTAGTTACTTTAAAAAAAACCAGAAAGCCGCGGTGGCTCAAGCCTGTAATCCCAGCACTTTGGGAGGCCGAGGTGGGTGGATCACAAGGTCAAGAAATCGAGACCATCCTGGTCAACATGGTGAAACCCCGTCTCTACTAACACAAAAAATTAGCTGGGCATGGTGGCGCGTGCCTGTAATCCCAGCTACTCAGGAGGCTGAGGCAGGAAAATTGCCTGAACCCAGGAGGCGGAGGTTGCGGTGAGCCGAGATCGCGCCATTGCACTCCAGCCTGGGTAACGAGCGAAACTCCGTCGCAAAAAAAAAAAAAAAAAAAAAAAAAAACCAGAAAGCAAGCCCCGGGCAAGATGGTCTAATTGGAACAGCTATGTTGTGCAGCTCCCAGTGAGACCAATCCAAAAGACAGGTAATTTAAAAATTTCTCACTGAGCGGCACCTGAAATGCCAGCGAGACAGAACCATTTATTCCCCTGGAAAGGGGGTTGAACCCAAGGAGCCAAGTGGCCTGGCTTGGCGAGTCCCACCTCCACAGAGACCAGCAAGCTAAGATCCACTGGCTTGAAATTCTCACAGCCAGCACAGCAGTCTGAGCTCAACCTGAGACTTTTGAGCTAAGTGGTGGGAGGGGTGTCCACCATTGCTGAGGCTCAAGGAGGTGGTTTCAACATCCAGAAGTTCGAACTGCACGGACCCCAACACAGCTCAGCAGCTGCAGGCAGACTGTCTTACTAGATGTCCTCACTGGGCAGGGCATCTCTGAAAAAGGCAGCAGCCCATCAGAGACTTAAAAATAAAGCCCCCACCTTTCTGGGACAGAGCACCTGGGAAAAATGGCAGTTGTGGGTACGGCTTCAACAGACCTAAACGTACCTGCCTGGCAAATCTGAAGAGAGCATGAGATTTCCCAACACAGTGTTTGAGCACTGATAAGAGACAGATTGCCTCCTCAAGTGGCTCCCTGACCCCCATGTATTCTGACTGGGAGACACCTCCCAGTAGGGGCCGACAGACACCTCATACAGGACAGCTCTGGCTAGCATATGGCGGGTACCCCTCTGGGATGAAGCTACCAGAGGAAGGAATAGGCATTAATCTTAGCTGTTCTGTAGCCTCACTGGTGATTCCCAGGCGAGCAGGGTCTGGAGTGGACCTCCAGCAAACTCAAGCAGACTTGCAACAGAAAGGCCTGACTGTTAAAAGGAAAACTAACAAGCAGAAAGAAATAGCTTCAACATCAACAAAAAGGACATCCACTCAGAGACCCCATCTGAAGCTCACTGACCTCAAAGACCAAAGGTAGATAAATCCATGAAAATGGGAAGAAACCAGCACAAAAAGGCTAAAATTCCAAAAACCAGAATGCCTCTTCTCCTCTAAGGGATCACAACTCCTCTCCAGCAAGGAAACAAAACTGGACAGAGAATAAGTTTGATGAATTGACAGAAGCAGGTTTCAGAAGATGGGTAATAACAAACTTCTCTGAGCTAAAGGACCATGTTCTAACCCTATGCAAGAAAGCTAAGAACCTTGAAAAAAGATTAGACAAAATGCTAACTATAATAACTAGTTTAGAGAAGAACGTTAACGATCTGATAGAGCTGAAAAACACAGCATGAGAACTTCGTGAAGCATACACAAGTTTCAATAGCTGAATCAATCAAGAAGAAAAAAGTATATCAGAGATTAAAAATCAACTCAATAAAATAAAGCAAGAAGACACGATTAAAGAAAAAAGAGTGAAAAAAATTAACAAAGCCCCCAAGAAATATGGGATTACATGAAATGACCAAATCTACGTTTGATCAGTGTACCTGAAAGTGAAGGGGAGAATGAAACCAAGTTGGAAAACACTCTTCAGGTAATATCAAGGAGAACTTCCCCAACCTAGCAAGGTAGGCCAACATTCAAATTCAGGAAATACAGAGAATGCCACAAAGATACTCCTCGAGAAGAGCAACCCCAAGGCACCTAATCATCATATTAACCAAGGTTGAAATGGAGGAAAAAAGGCTGAGGGCAGCCGGAGAGAAAGGTCGGGTTACCCACAAAGGGAAGCCCATCAGACTCACAGCAGATGTCTCAGCAGAAACCCTAAAAGCTAGAAGAGAGTGAGGGCCAATATTCAACATTGACAAAGAAAAGAAATTTCAACCCAGAATTTCATCTCCAGCCAAACTAAGCTTCATAAGTGAAGGAGAAATAAAATCCTTTGTAAATAAGAAAGTGCTGAGAGATTTCATCGCCACCAGGCCTGCCATACAAGAGCTCCTGAAGGAAGCACTAAACACAGAAAGGAACAACCAGTACTAGCCACTGCAAAAACATACCAAATTGTAAAGACTATCGACACTAGGAAGAAACTTCATCAACCAATGGGCAAAATAACCAGCCGGCATCAAAATGGCAGGATAAAATTCACACATAACAACATTAACCCTAAATGTAAATGGGCTAAATGCCCCAATTAAAAGACACAGACTGGCAGATTTGATAAAGAGTCAAGACCCATCTATGTGCTGTATTCAGGAGACCCATCTCATGTACAGACACACATAGGCTCAAAATAAAGGGATGGAGGAATATTTACCAAGCAAATGGAAAGCAACAAAAAAACAGGGGTTGCAATCCTAGTCTCTGATAAAACAGACTTTAAACCAACAAAGATCAAAAGAGACAAAGAAGAGCATTTCATAATGGTAAAGAGATCAACGCAATAAGAAGAGCTAACTATTCTAAATATATATGCACCCAATGCAGGAGCAACCAGATTCATAAAGCAAGTTCCTAGAGACCTACAAAAAGACCTAGACTCCCACACAACAAGAGTGGGAGACTTTAACACCCACTGTCAATATTAGACAGAACAACAAAACAGAAAATTAACAAGGATGTGGAGGACTTGAACTTAGCTCTGGACCAAGCAGACCTAATAGACAGCTACAGAACTCTCCACCCCAAATCAACAGAATATACATTCTTCTCAGCACCACGTCACACCTATTCTAAAATTGACCACATAATTGAAAGTAAAACCCTCATCAGCAAATGCAAAAGAAAGGAAATCATAATGAACAGTCTCTCAGACCACAATGCAATCAAATTAGAACTCAAGATTAAGAAACTCACTCAAAAATACACAACTACATGGAACTGAACAACCTGCTCCTGAATGATGATTGGATAAATAACAAAATGAAGTCAGAAATAAAGATGCCCTTTGAAATCAATGAGAATGAAGACACAATGTACCAGAATCTCTGGGACACATTTAAAGTAGTGTCTACAGGGAAATTTATAGCACTAAATGCCTGAAAGAGAAAGCAGGAATGATCTAAAATTGACACCCTAATGTCATAATTAAAATAACTAGAGAAGCAAGAAGAAAGAAATTCAAAAGCCAGCAGAAGATAAGAAATAACTAAGATCAGAGCAGAACTGAAGGAGATAGAGACACACAAAAAAAACCCTGCAAAATAGCAATGAACCCAGGAGCTAGTTTTTTGAAAAGATCAGCAAAATAGAAGAATCAGATAGATGGAATAAAAATGATAAAGGTGATATCACTACCAATCCCATAGAAATACAAATTGCCCAAATTGCCATCAGATAATACTATAAACACCTCTACACAAATAAACCAGAAAATCTAGAAGAAATGGGTAAATTAAGCAACCCAAATGCCCATCAATGTTAGACTGGGTACAGAAAATGTGGCACATATATACCATGGAATACTATGCAGTCATAAAAAAGGATGAGTTCATGTTCTTTTCAGGGACATAGATGAAGCTAGAAACCATAATTCTCAGAAAACTAACACAGGAACAGAAAACCAAACACTGCATGTTCTCACTCACAAGTGATAGTTGAACAATGAGAACATAGGGGCACAGGGAGGGGATAAAAGCTTTTGGTTCTGAGGCCCAGTGTAAATGCAATTAACAGGTAATTTTCCTTTGATCCTCCTGGAGAGACCACCCAGAACAAAATTAACATGAGTAAACAGTTAGAGTGGAGACAAATGGGTATGGACCAAGGCCTTTTGATCAGTCTCTAATCTCCTTCCTATGCTAATGTTAATGAGGTGGCTGCCTTCAACCTGCCTTAATAAAATCTTTTGGTATTCCAAAAGGTTTGAGAACATTTTTTTCCCCTGAGATTGTTCTAGCTTTCCGATGCGGCCATCTAGTGCTATAAATTTCCCTCTTAACACTGCTTTAGCTATGTCCCAGAAATTCCAGTATATTGTCTCTTTGTTCTCATTGATTTCAAAGAACTTCTTGATTTCCACCTTAATTGCATTATTTACCCAGGAGACATTTGGGAACAGGTTGTTCAATTTCCATGAAGTTGTGCGGTTTTGAGTTTCATAATCCTGAGTTCTAATTTCATTTCACTGTGGTCTGAGAGGATGTGTGTAATGATTTCAGTTCTTTTGTGTTCACTGAGGAGTGTTTTACTTCCAATTATGTGGTCAATTTTAGAATAAGTGCCATGTGGCACTGAGAAGAATGTATATTCTGTGGATTTGTAGTAGAGTTCTGTAGATGTCTACTAGGTACACTTGTTTTCGAGCTGAGTTCAAGTCCTAAATGTCCTTGTTAATTTTCTGTCTCATTGATCAGATACTGAAAGTGGGGTGTTAGTCTCCCAGTGCTATTGCATGGGAATCTAAGTCTCTTTGTAGGTCTCTTAAGAATTTGTTTTATGAATTTGTGTGCTCTTGTATTGGGTGCATATATATTCAGAATAGTTAACTCTTCTTGCTCAACTGTTCCCCTTATTATTATGTAATGCTCTTCTTTGTTTTTTTGTTGTTGTTTTTTCCCTGAGACAGGGTCTCACTTTGTCACCCAGGTTGGAGTGCAATGATGCTATCTCGGCTCACTGCAACCTCTGCATCCCAGGTTCAAGCAATTTTCCTGCCTCAGCCTCCAGAGTAGCTGGTACTACAGGCATGCACCACTGCTCCCGGCTAATTTTTGTATTTTTAGTAGAGATGGAGTTTCACCATGTTGGCCAGGATGGTCTTGATCTCTTGACCTTGTGATCCACCTGTCTCTACCTCCCGAAGTGCTGGGATTATAGGCCTGAGCAACCACACCCAGCTTTTTATCTTTTTTGATTTGAAGTCTGTTTTGTCAGAGACTAGGATTGCAACCCCTACTTCTTTTTGCTTTCCGTGTTCTGGTAAATATTCCTCCATCTCTTTATTCTGAGCCTGTGTGTGTCTTTGCATGTAAGATGTGTCTCCTGAATACAGCACACTGATTGGTCCTGACTCCTTATCCAATTTGCTGGTCTGTGTCTCCTAATTGAGACATTTACCCCATTTATATTTAAGGTTAGTATTTTTATGTGTAAATTTGTTCCTGTCATCATTATGTTATTTGGTTATTTTGCCCAAAAGTTGATGCAGTTTCTTCATAGTGTCATTGGTCTTCATATTTTGGTTGTGTTTTTGCAGTGGCTGCTACTGATTTTTCTTTTCCATATTTGGTGCTACTTTCAAGAGCTCTTGCAACACAGTCCCGGTGTTAACAAAACCCTCAGCATTTGCTTGTCTGGAAATGATTTTATTTCTCCTTCACTTACGAAGCTTAGTTTGGCTGGATACGAAATTCTGGGTTGAAAATTCTTTTCTTTAAGAATGTTGAATATTATCCCCCAATCTCTTCTGGCTTGTAGAGTTTTTGCTGATAGGTCCACTGTTAGTCTGATGGGCTTCCCTTTCTAGGTGACTTGGCCTTTCTCTCTGTCTTCCCTAACAGTTTTTCCTTTATTTCAACCTTGGAGAGTCATGATTATGTGTCTTGAGATTGATCTTCTTGTGGAGTAGCTTAATGGTATTCTTTGTATTTCCTGAATTTGCATGTTGGCCTGTCTTGCCAGATTGTGGGCGTTCTACTGGATAATATCCTGAAGTGTGTTTTCCAGTTTGTTTCCACTCTCCCTCTCTCCTTCTGGTACTCCAGTCAATCATAGGTTTGGTCTTTTATAAGAGGCCCCATATTGCTTGGAGGCTTTGTTCATTCCTTTTTATTCTTTTTTTTCCCTCTATTTCTGTCTGCACATCTATTGTGGTCTTGAAACTCTGATAGCCACTTTATCTTGAATAAAGTGGTCTTGAAACTATGATATCCTTTCTTCCACTTGGTCAATTCAGCTGTTGATACTTGTGTATGCTTCACAAAGTTCTCATGCTATGTTTTTCAGTTCCATCAGGTCATTTATTGAGACGTTGGTAACCGTCTGTGGAAGTCTGACCTGCTTTCAGAGGGCAAAACGCAACCAATCCACCTAGATTCCCTGTTCGTCTACACATTTATTTCCTAGACTTTACAAAAGATGTTCTAAGTTAACACACTTGTGGATAATTAACATGGTTAACAGAATGGTTTTATGACTGATAAAAGCTTTTGTGTGTGGGGGGGGCCTAGAGTAAACATAATTAACAGGTAATTCCCCTTTGATCCTTCCAGAGAGACCACCCAGCACAAAATTAACATGAGTAAACAGAGTGGAGACAAATGGGTGTGGGGTAAGGCCTTTTGATAAGTCTCTAATCTCCTTCCTATGCTAATGTTAATGAGGCAGCTGCCTTCAACCTGCCTCAATAAAATTTTTTGGCCTTCCAAAAGGTTTGAGATTACAATCTATATCTTTCCCTAAATATGTTCTGTTATATTTTGCCACCACCCCAAGTGAATAGCAACATTTCCCCCTTTCTTTTGTTAATAAAAATAGGCTTTGTTATCTGCCAGCCACTGATGCATTCAGCCATGGGTCTGTCAGGCAAGACTGTCTTTCTTTTATTCCGGCTTTGCATTCTAGGATTAATAATAGCATAAGACAATTATGAGTACAATTAGCAACAGTGTTTTCCAGTTAAGGAGTGACTCCCAGGAATGGAGATCTAACCAGGAGAAATGATCTTGCACACCTTTTCATCATTTTTGGCCAGATTATTTACAAAGGCAGCTGTTTGTACCACCTCAGTAATAGATGCCAC
The DNA here is from genome assembly GCF_030222135.1 of Aotus nancymaae. Classification (NCBI taxonomy): domain Eukaryota; kingdom Metazoa; phylum Chordata; class Mammalia; order Primates; family Aotidae; genus Aotus; species Aotus nancymaae. Next base: position 4,303,175 of record NW_026988472.1, read on the forward strand.
TGCAACGCTGGCTATAGCCAGGATGACTATGGCTGAGACTATAAAAGCGATAAGTGTAACTCTGAATCTTTTATATTTGACCTTTATATTTATATTTTTATAATTGACCTTAATCTTTTATATTCATTACTTGGCATTTCAGTTTACTGTATGCCATTAATGAGGAACTTTACTGGAAGTATGTTCATTTCTTTCAGTCAAGCAGTTGCATTGCTAGAAGTTGTGAAGGGGATGTTAGTCTGAGTCACAGGGCAGAAAAAGTAGCTTAGAAGATGAGCTTGATAGAGTCTAGCAAGTACAGGTTGCAGGCAGAGTAGAATAATAAAAAAAATAAACAAATCCTAAGCAGGTTTCGCTTAGCCTTTGGCATTGTCCTCTTTAGCATTCCTCAAGTGACATCTGAGGCTTGTATGGTCTGAGGAAGCTGCATCATCCTGCAGGGTTTCTCTTAGGCTGGCTTGAGTTTTTTTCTTCTTTCCATCCTTTGATGAGGATGCAGTCTTTCGGCTGCTGCTGATGTACTGGAAATTCTAGTGATTCTCCCTGTGCTATAATAATATAATCTTGTAAAAGATTATATTATAAACTTGTAAAAGAACAGGTTATTGCTTTAAGAAAAACTTATTGTCAGTTTACAGAAAAACTGTATAATGCTTTTTAACTTTTAACCAATATGTTTACACACAGAATTTCTTTTACAATGTTTCAAAACTTGCTTAGACTTTCAAAACAAAATTTATACAACTTACTTGTATAAATCACCTGACAAACGTAGATATGCCTTAACATTCTTTGTTTTATAACATTTCTAACGATGCAATTTTATATATAAAACTTTCTTAATATTTCTTTTCTTACTTCTTACTCTAATCTCTCTCCTACTCTTTCTTTCTTTGCCTTCCTTACCTCTTTCTCTCTCTCACCCTCTTTATTACTGATTCTATCTTTTTATTTCTCTCTCTGATTTTTCTGTTTTTGTCTGTTTTGTTCAAGCAGTGATGTTATCACTTGTAAGTCTGCTTGTCCATTGCCATAACCTAATGGGCTAGGAAGTGAGCTGTGGGCTTGAGATTAGACTTAATTGAAGCTGTTTTAAGATTTTGTAGTAGATAAACTGAGTAAGTGAAGTTACTTACTATATTTATGGACTGAGCAGAAAAAGTTTTTAATGCAAGAATTAGGGCTTCGATCTCAGCTCTTTGACTCCTAGTAAACTTAGATTGGTGATTAAATTATGTAGTCTTTACTAGACTGCAGCTTTTCCTTGTTTACTTGACCTATCAGCAAACGGTGTTAAAGCATTAGATACTCAGCAGTGTAATACTGCTTTGAATTGATCTTTCCTTAAAGGAATCACGATGATATTAGGATTAACTTAGCAATTGACTGCATTAATTATTAAAATGGCAAACTGAAATTGGTAACATGACATTTAAAAGGAAATTTGAAAATATTTTTAGAAGCAGAGATTTAAATAAGATACCTTAACCATGTGCTTAAAGCCATAGTCAGAATAAATTTAAATCTTGCCATTGAGTTTTCAGGCTGGCCAAGTTTATGGACTTTAAACTGGCAAACTATTCTGAAAACAGCGACTCACTATCTGAGCAAAGACTATCTCAAATCAGTCTTTTATGCATATATTTTTACCCCACTCACATACAAATATTCTTTTACTTTCTGAGAATGAGCACAATTTTTTACTTCTTAATTTAACAAATATTATTTAAGTTGGCTTCAAGTTTTTCTTTAAAGGGCAATGTGTGCTTGTACATGGTTAGCTTTTAATTGCTTTTTAACTAATTCCTGGGCCTGAATTTTATCATTTACATTTACAAAACTAAGGATAAATAAGGCTTATGTTGGTGGTTTTGCCTTTTCAGATAAAAAATAGGTTTTGCCCACGTTAAACTTCATATGGAATCAAAAGAGAGCCCGCATAGCCAAGTCAATTCTAAGCAAAAGGAACAAAGCTGGAGGCATCACGCTACCTGACTTTGAACTATACTACAAGGCTACAGTAATCAAAACAGCATGGTACTGGTACCAAAGCAGATATAGACCAATGGAACAGAACAGAAGCCTCAGAGGCAATGCCACACATCTACAACAATCTAATGTTTGACAAACCTGACAAAAACAAGCAATGGAGAAAGGATTCCCTGTTTAATAAATGTTGTTGGCAAAACTGGCTAGCCATGTGCAGAAAGCAGAACCCAGACCCCTTCCAGACACCTTACACTAAAATTAACTCCAGATGGATTAAAGACTTAAACATGAAAACTAAAACCATAAAAACCCTAGAAAAAAACCTAGGCAATACCATTCAGGACATAGGCATAGGCAAGGACTTCATGAGTAAAACACCAAAAGCATTGGCAACAAAAGCCAAAATAGACAAATGGGACCTAATCAAACTCCACAGCTTCTGTACAGCAAAAGAAACAATCATTAGAGTGAACCAGCAACCAACAGAACGGGAAAAAAAATTTGCAATCTACCCATGTGACAAAGGCTAATATCCAGAATCTATGAAGAACTAAAACAGATTTACAAGAAAAAAACAAACCCATCCAAAAGTGGGCAAAGGATATGAACAGACACTTTTCAAAAGAAGACATACGTGAGGCCAACAAACATGTGAAAAAATATCATCACTGGTCATTAGAGAAATGCAAATCAAAACCGCTCATGCCAGTTAGAATGATGATCATTAAAAAATCTGGAGACAGCAGATGCTGGAGAGGATGTGGAGAAATAGGAACACTTTTACACTGTTGGTGGGAGTGTAAATTAGTTCAACCATTGTGGAAGACAGTGCAGTGATTCCTCAAGGACCTAGAAATAGAAATTCCATTTGATCCAGCAATCCCATTACTGGATATATATCCAAAGGATTATAAATCATTCTATTATAAATACACATGCACACTAATGTTCATTGCAGCACTGTTTACAATAGCAAAAACCTGGAACCAACCCAAATGCCCATTGATGATAGACTGGACAAGGAACATGTGTCACATATACACCATGGAATACTATGCAGCCATAAAAAACAGTGAGTTCATGTCCTTTGTAGGGACATGGATGAATCTGGAAACCATCATTCTCAGCAAACTGACACAAGAACAGAAAATCAAACACCACATGTTCTCACTCATACGCAGGTGTTGAACAATGAGAACACATGGACACAGGGAGGGGAACATCACACACTGGGGTCTGTTGGGGAGGACTAGGGGAGGGACAGCGTGGGGTAGGGAGTTGGGGAGGGATAACATGGGGAGAAATGCCAGATATAGGTGATGGGGGGATGGAGGCAGCAAACCACATTGCCATATATGTACCTATGCAACAATCCTGCATGTTCTGTGCATGTACCCCAGAACCTAAAGTGCAATAAAAACATATATATATATATATATATATATATATATATATATATGTTTTGCAACTTAGCAGTCAATTAGGATTTTTTTTTTTTTCTGAGGAGCAAGGTATATGCCTGGCTTTTAATTGCTCCTTATTAATTCGTAGGCTAGCTGTAATTTCTCTCCCTTCAGAGGTTATTGTTTTCATTAAATTGGATTTCAAAAGAGCTACAGTGGCTACAAAAAAGCTTTTACAAATCCTTAAATCTGACTTAAATCTTAGCAGAGAATTACAATTTGGGGTGGACATGCTTGTAAACAAAGAACACGTGAATTTTTACTGTGGGACACCTGCAGAGAGCAGCAGCCAGAGTCCTGGGACAGTAGCTGCGCTGGCCCCACCCAGGTGCTCCTCCCTGCTTTACACTTGTGCTGCTCGCTCCCCTGCCCTGGCTGCAGTTGATGACCTTGGATGGAGCCTTTTCTCTCCCTCTGTTTTTTTTCCCTTTCAATTGGCCAGGCATCTTCAGCATGAAATGTTTTTTCTTATCTTTTTATAAACATACACCTGATTTCCCTGCTGATTATTATTGGGCACGCTAAGAGTTTCTTTTGTAATGCTGCTTGCTTAAAACAAACTCCTATAGATGTAGCGTTTCCTTTGTACCTTTTCCTATTCATTAGCTACCTCTGTGGGTGATTTCTCCCCATTTGTTCCCAGAGCTTTAAGTCCAGCGTGCTCTTTTCTTAGAACCATGGGGCGTGGGAAATAGCAGCTTGAATTACGTTTTATAATGGGCGCTGATACTGTTTCTGTTGTGCTGCTAACTGCTGTCCTGTGGTAAATTCCTAGCTTGAAACAATGCCTACTGAGCTTGCTAATCCCCAGTGGGAACCAAAGACTTACTTCTTAACCTGATCGCAGTCCTCTTTACTCTCTGGTCTCAGGAGGTCTGCCATTTCTTCTTTCCTTCTTCTCAGCAATGATCACGTTGGTTCACTCCATTTTTGAGCACCTGCTGTGATGGGTATCACATTGCTGTTCCTCACACGGGGCACCACTTGTGCCCTCGATCATGTCAGGGTCACCAACTGAGATGTGAGACACCATCTGTGGAAGTCTGACCTGCAGACCCTGACTCAACGACGAATGAATGGATGCACTTTTACACCATTACAGTGTTTCAAGTGAGCTAGGGATGGCCATTGGCTGCTTTCAGAGGGCAAAATGCAACCAATCCACCCTGCTCATCCACACATTTATTTCCTAGACATTACAATAGAGGTTCTAAGTTAACACACTTCTGGATAATTAATATGGTTAAGAGAACGGTTTTATGACCTATAAAAGCTTTTTGTTTCGGGCCCCAGAGTAAATGTAATTAACAGGTAATTCCCCTTTGATCCTTCCAGAGAGACCACCCAGAACAAAATTAACATGACTAAACAGTTAGATAGGAGACAAATGGGTGTGGGGGCCTTTTGATCAGTCTCTAATCTCCTTCTACACTAATATTAATGAGGCAGCTGCCTTCGACCTGCCTCAGTAAAACCTTTTGGCCTTCCAAAAGGTTTGAAATTACAATCTATATCTTTCCCTAAACATTTTCTGTAATATTTTGCCACCCCGCCCCCCACCCCAGTGAATACCAACAATTTATGTTCCTCTCTAAACTAGTTATTCTAGTAAGCAATTCCTCTACCATTTTGTCAAGGTTCTTAGCTTCTTTTTATTTTATTTTTTATTGCATTTTAGGTTTTGGGGTACATGTGAAGAACACGGAAGACTGTTGCATAGGTACACACATGGCAGTGTGATTTGCTGCCTTCCTCCCCATCACCTATATCTGGCATTTTTCCCCATGCTATCTCTCCCCAACTCCGCACCCACCACTGTTCCTCCCCTATTTCCCCCAACAGACCCCAGTGTGTGATGCTCCCCTCCCTGTGTCCATGTGTTCTCATTGTTCAACACCCGTCAATGAGTGAGAACATGCTGTGTTTGATTTTTTGTTTCTGTGTCAGTTTGCTGAGAATGATGGTTTCCAGGTTCATCCATATCCCTACAAAGGACACGAACTCATCGTTTTTTAATATTCCATGGTGTATATGTGCCACATTTTCCCTGTCCAGTCTATCATCGATGGGCATTTGGGTTGGTTCCAGGTCTTTGTTATTGTAAACTGTGCTGCATTGAACATTCGTGTGCATGTGTCCTTATAGTAGAATGATTTATAATCCTTTGGATATATATCCAGTAATGGGATTGCTGGGTCAAATGGAATTTCTATTTCTAGGTCCTTGAGGAATTTGCCACACTGTCTTCCACAAGTGGTTGAACTAATTTACGCTCCCACCAACAGTGTAAAAGTGTTCCTATTTCTCCACATCCTCTCCAGCAGCTGTTGTCTCCAGATTTTTTAATGATCGCCATTCTAACTGGCATGAGATGGTATCTCAATGTAGTTTTGATTTGCATTTCTCTAATGACCAGTGATGATGAGCATTTTTTCATGTGTTTGTTGGCCTCATGTATGTCTTCTTTTGTAAATGGACTGTTCATATCCTTCACCCACTTTCGAATGGGCTTGTTCGTTTTTTTCTTGTAAATCTGTTTTAGTTCTTTGTAGATTCTGGATATCAGCCCTTTGTCAGATGGGTAAGCTGCAAAAATTTTTTCCCATTCTGTTGGTTGCCTATTCACTTGAATGACTGTTTCGTTTGCTGTGCAGAAGCTGTGGAGTTTGATTAGGTCCCATTTGTCTATTTTGGCTTTTGTTGCCAATGCTTTTGGTGTTTTGGTCATGAAGTCCTTGCCTACGCCTATGTCCTGAATGGTTTTGCCTAGATTTTCTTCTAGGGTTTTTATGGTGTTAGGTCTTATGTTTAAGTCTTTAATCCATCTGGAGTTAATTTTAGTGTAAGGTGTCAGGAAGGGGTCTGGGTTCTGTTTTCTGCATCTGGCTAGCCAGTTTTCCCAACACCATTTATGAAACAGGGAATCCTTTCCCCATTGTTTGTTTTTGTCAGGTTTGTCAAAGATTGGATGGTTGTAGATGTGTTGTGTTGCCTCTGAGGCCTCTGTTCTGTTCCATTGGTCTAGATCTATGTTTTGGTACCACTACCATGCTGTTTTGATTACTGTAGCCTTGTAGTATCCTTTGAAGTCCAATAGTGTGATGCCTCCTGCTTTGTTCTTTTTGCTTAGAATTGACTTGGCTATGCGGGCTCTCTGTTGGTTCCACATGAAGTTTAAGGTGGTTTTTTCCAGTTCTGTGAAGAAGGTCATTGGTAGCTTGATGGGGATAGTGTTGAATCTGTAAATTACCTTGGGCAGTATGGTCACTTTCACGATATTGATTCTTCCTAACCATGAACATGGAATGTTTCTCCATCTGTTTGTGTCCTCTCTTATTTCATTGAGCAGTGGTTTGTAGTTCTCATTGAAGAGGTCATTTACGTTCCTTGTTAGTTGTATTCCTAGGTATTTTATTCTCTTTGTAGCAACTGTGAATGGCAGTGCGTTCTTGATTTGGCTCTCTTTAAGTCTGTTATTGGTGTATAGCAATGCTTGTGATTTTTGCATATTGATTTTGTATCCTGAGACTTTGCTGAAGTTGCTTATCAGTTTCAGGAGATTTTGAGCTTTGATGATGGGGTCTTCTAGATATACAATTATGTTATCTGCAAATAGAGACAATTTGACTTCCTCCTTTCCTATTCGAATACCCTTTATTTCTTTTTCTTGCCTGATTGCTCTGGCTAGAACTTCCAGTACTATATTGAATAGGAGTGGTGAGAGAGGGCATCCTTGTCTAGTGCCAGATTTCAAAGGGAAGGTTTCCAGTTTTTGCCAATTCGGTATGATATTGGCTGTTGGTTTGTCATAAATAACTTTTATTATTTTAAGATACGTTCCGTCGATACCTAGTTTATTGAGGGTTTTTAGCATAAAGGGCTGTTGAATTTTGTCAAAGGTCTTCTCTGCATCAATTGAGATAATCATGTGGTTTTTGTCTTTGGTTCTGTTTATGTGGTGAATAATGTTTATAGACTTGCATATGTTGAGCCATCCTTGCATCCCCGGGATGATGCCTACTTGATCATGGTGGATAAGCTTTTTCATGTGCTGTTGCAATCAGTTTGCCAGTATTTTATTGAAGATTTTTGCATCTATGTTCATCATGGATATTGGCCTGAAGTTTTCTTTTCTTGTTGAGTCTCTACTGGCTTTTGGTATCAGGATGATGTTGGTCTCATAAAAAGGTTAGTGAAGGATTCCCTCTTTTTGGATTGTTTGGAATAGTTTCAGAAGGAATGGTACCAGCTCCTCCTTCTATGTCTGGTAGAATTTGGCTGTGAATCCAACTGGACCTGGGCTTTTTTTGGGTGGTAGGCTCTTAATTGCTGCCTCAACTTCAGACCTTGGTATTGGTCTATTCAGGATTTCAACTTCTTCCTGGTTTAGGCTTGGGAGGATGCAAGTGTCCAGGAATTTATCCATTTCTTCCATGTTTCCTACTTTATGTGCATAGAGTTGTTTCTAATAATCTCTGATATCGGTTTGAATTTCTGTGGAATCTGTGGTGATATCCCCTTTCTCGTTTTTTATTGCATCTATTTGGTTATTCTCTCTTTTCTTTTTTATTAATCTGGCTAGTGGTCTGTCTATTTTGTTGATCTTTTCAAAAAACCAGCTCCTGGATTTATTGATTTTTTGAAGGGTTTTTTGATATCTCTATCTCCTTCAGTTCTGCTCTGATCTTAGTTATTTCTTGTCTTCAGCTAGGTTTTGAGTTTTTTTGATCTTGTTCCTCTAGCTCTTTCTTTCTTTCTTTCTTTTTTGAAAGAAAGAAAGAAAAAGAATAAAGAAGAGGAGGAAAAAGGAAGAGAAAGGGAGAGAGAGAATGGGGTATTGCTTTCTTGCCCAGGCTAGAATAAAGTTTAGTAATGGGTATTGAAAACCTCTTTTATACCAATAATTACACTTGATGTAAACAGGAAAGAATAAGGGAAGAAAATAACAAATGAGCAGCCAACCAATATTTCATTTAGACCTATGAAATGCTATGTGACTACTGAGGAGTGATTTACTTCCAATTATGTAGTCACTTATGAAATAGGTGTGAGATGGTAATGTATGTTTTATGTATTTGAAGTGGATATTTCTATAAATATTTATTAAGTTTACTTGTTCCAGGTCTGAGTTCAAGTCCTGGATGTCCTTGTTAATTTTCTGTCTCGTTGATCTATAAAATTGTTAGCTCTTCTTGTTATATTGATCCTTTTGCCATTATGTAATGTCCTTCTTTGCCTCTTTTGCTCTTTGTTGCTTTAAAGTCTACTTTATCAGAGGCGAGAATTGCATCTCATGCTGTTTATTTGTTTATTTTTACTCTCTGATTGGTTGATAAATCTTCCTCCTTCTCTTTGTTTTGAGTCTTTGTGTGTCGTTGCATGTGAGATGGGTCTGGATGCAGCATACCAATGGGTTTTGGCTTTTTATCCAATTAGAATATATATAACTTTAATACTGGCATTTGATGCTAGCTAGCTGTTTGGCCCATTAGTTAGTGTAAATTTTTCATTGTGTTAATGTTCTTTTCTTTTTGATATATTTTTGGAAAGGCTGATATTGGTTGTTCCTTTATATGTATAGTGCTTGTTTCAGAAGCTCTTGTAAAGCAGGCCTGGTGGTGGTGAACTCTCTAAGTACTTGTTTGTTCACATAGGATTTAATTTTTCCTTCGATTATAAAGCTTAGTTTGGCTGGATAGGAAATTCTGGGTTGAAAGTTCTTTTCTTTAAGGATGTTAAATATTGGTCCCCACTCTTTTCTGGCTTGTAGGGTTTCTGCTGAGAGATCTGCTGTAAGTCTGATAGGTTTCCCTTTATGGGTAACCTGACCTTTCTCTCTGGCTGCCCTTAGTATTTTCTCCTTCATTTCAACCCTAATAAACGTGGCAATTCTGTGCCTTGGGGTTGGTCTTCTTGAAGAATATCTTTGTGGTGTTCTCTGTATTACCTGGAGTTGAATATTACCCTGCCTTGCCAGGTTGGGAAAGTTTTCCTGAATGATATCCTGAAGAGTATTTTCCAACTTGGATTCATTCTCTTCATCACATTCAGGTACACCTATCAAACGTAAATTAGGTCTTTTCACATAGTCCATATTTCCTGGAGACTTTGCTCATTCCTTTTCATCCTTTTTTCTCCAATCTTGTCTTCTTGTTTCATTTCACTGAGCTGGTTCTCGACTTCTGATGTCCTTTCTTCTACTTGATCAATTCGACTGTTTAAACTCGTGCATGCTTCGCGAAGTTCTCGTGTTGTGTTTTTCAGCTCCATCAATTCACTTATATTCCTCTCTAAATCGTCCATTCTCATTAACATTTCGTCAAACCTTTTTTCAAGGTTCTTAGTTTCTTTGCATTGGGTTAGAAAAAGTTCTTTTAATTCACAGAAGTTTCTTATCACCCACGTTTTGAAACCCGCTTCTGTTATTGGAACACACTCGTAATCTATTAAGCCTTGTTCCGTTACTGATGAGGAATTGTGATCCCCTGTAGAGGGAGAGGCATTCTGATTTTGAGTATTCTCTGCCTTTTTACGCTGATTTCTTCCCTTCATTATATATTTATCTGTCTGTTGTCTTTGTAATTACCGACTTTCTAACTAGGTCTCTGAGCAGATGTCCAACTTGTTGATTCCCAGCGCTGAAATCTGAGCAGTCCACTGTGCCGGCCAAAATAGCGGTGTTAAGATTGATGGTGCTTTTCTGCCCGGGAATCTCCGGACTCTGCACCAAAAACTGGCGCGCTAAGGCGCCAGCAAAACCGCCGCGCTGGCCACAAGAGTTGCCCTGGTGACCCATGGGGCTCCTCTGCTGGGAATCTCCTAGTCCGTGAGCAACAAATATTCATCTGAAAGTGTGGCGTCCTCTCGTCCTCTGCGCTTTCACTGGGAGCTAGGAGCCCGAGCTGCTAGTGATCAGCCATCTTGGATCTCTCTCCCTCCTCTAGCTCTTTCAATTTGGATGATAGGGTGTTGATTTTAGATCTCTCCTTGCTTCTCATGTGGGCATTTATTGCTATATGTTTTCCTCTAGAGACTGCTTTAAATGTGTCCCAGAGACTCTGGTATGTTGTGTCTTCATTCTCATTGGTTTCAAAGAACGTCTTTATTTCTGCCTTCATTTCATTGTTTATCCAGTCACCATTCAAGAGCCAGTTGTTCGGTTTCCATGAAGCTGTGCAGTTCTGAGTTAGTTTCTCAATTCTGAGTTCTAACTTGATTGCACTGTGGTCTGAGAGACTGTTTGTTATGATTTCCATTCTTTTGCATTTGCTGAGGAGTGATTTTCTTCCAATTATGTGGTCTATTTTAGCGTAGGTATGATGTGGTGCTGAGAAGAATGTATATTCTGTGGATTTGGGGTGGAGAGTTCTGTAAATGTCTATTAGGTTTACTTGGTCCAGGTCTGAGTGCAAGTCCTGGATATCCTTGTTAATTTTCTGTCTCATTGATCTGTCTAATATTGACAATGGGGTGTTAAAGTCTCCCACTATTATTGTGTGGGAGTCTAAGTCTCTTTGTAAGTCATTAAGAACTTGCCTTATGTATCTGGGTGCTCCTGTATTGGGTGCATATATATTTAGGATCATTAGCTCTTCTTGCTGCATTGATCCTTTTACCATTATGTAATGTCCTTCTTTGTCTCTTTTGCTCTTTGTTGCTTTAAAGTCTATTTTATCAGAGATGAGAGTTGCAACTCCTGCTTTTTTTTGTTCTCCATTTGCTTGGTAAATCTTCCTCCATCCCTTTATTTTGAGCCTTTGTGTATCCTTGCATGTGAGACGGGTTTCCTGGATACATCACACTGATGGGTTTTGGCTTTTTATCCAATTTGCCAGTTTGTGTCTTTCGATTAGGGCATTTAGCCCATTTGCATTTAGGGTTAGTATTGTTATGTGTGAATTTGATCCTGCCATTTTGATGCTAGCTGGCTGTTTTGCCCATTAGTTGATGCAGTTTCTTCATTGTGTTAATGCTCTTTACCATTTGGTGTGTTCCTGGAGTGGCTGGTACTGGTTTTCCTTTCTGTGTGTACTGCCTCTTTCAGGAGCTCTTGTAAAGCAGGCCTGGTGCTGATGAAATCTCTGAGTACTTGCTTGTTTGCAAAGGATTTCATTTTTCCTTCACTTATGAAGCTTAGTTTGGCTGGATATGAAATTCTGGGTTGGAAGTTCTTTTCTTTAAGGATGTTCAATATTGGTCCCCACTCTCTTCTGGCTTGTAGGGTTTCTGCTGGGAGATCTGCTGTGAATCTGATGGGCTTTCCTTTGTGGGTAACCCAATCTTTCTTTCTGGCTGCCCTTAGCATTTTTTCCTTCATTTTAACCCTGGTGAATCTGAAGATTATGTGCCTTGGGTTTGCTCTTCTTGAGGAATATCTTTGTGGTGTTCTCTGTATTTCCTGGACTTGAATATTGGCCTGTCTTGCTAGGTGGGGAAGTTTTCCTGGATAATATCCTGAAGAGTATTTTCCAGCTTGGATTCATCCTCTTCGTCACATTCAGGTACACCTATCAAATGTAGATTAGGTCTTTTCACATAGTCCCATATTTCTTGGAGACTTTGTTCTTTCCTTTTTACCCTTTATTCTCTAATCTTGCCTTCTCATTTTATTTCATTGAGTTGATCTTTGACCTCTGATATCCTTTCTTCTGCTTGGTCAATTCAGCTGTTGAAACTTGTGCATGCTTCGCGAAGTTCTCGTGTTGTGTTTTTCTGCTCCATCAATTCACTTATATTCCTCTCTAAGTTGTTTATTCTCATTAGCATTTTGTCAAATCTTTTTTCAATGTTCTTAGTTTCTTTGCATTGAGTTAGAACATGTTCTTTTATCTCACAGAAGTTTCTTTTTTTTTTTTTTTTTGAGACGGAGTTTCGCTTTTGTTACCCAGGCTGCAGTGCAATGGCGCTATCTCGGCTCACCGCAACCTCCGCCTCCTGGGTTCAGGCAATTCTCCTGCCTCAGCCTCCTGAGTAGCTGGGATTACAGGCACGCGCCACCATGCCCAGCTAATTTTTTGTATTTTTAGTAGAGACGGGGTTTCACCATGTTGACCAGGATGGTCTCGATCTCTTGACCTCGTGATCCACCCGCCTCGGCCTCCCAAAGTGCTGGGATTACAGGCGTGAGCCACTGCGCCCGGCCAGAAGTTTCTTATTACCCACCTTCTGAAGCCTTATTCTGTCAGTTCATCACACTCATTTTCCATCCAGCCTTGTTCCCTTGCTGGTCAGGATTTGTGGTCCCTTGTAGGAGGAGAGGCATTCTGGTTTCATATGTTTTCATCCTTTTTGTGCTGGCTTCTTCCCATCTTTGTGAATTTATCCACCTGTCATATTTGTAGTTGTTGACTTTCATATTGGGTCTCTGAGTGGACATCCCGTTTGTTGATGATGAAGTTATTTCTTTCTGTTTCTTACTTTTCCTTCTACCAGTCAGGCCCCTCTGCTGTAGGACTGCTGAGGTCCACTCCAGGCTCTGCTTTCCTGGAATCACCTGCACCTGCAGTAAGGGTTGCTCCCGGTTTCTTTTTCTGCTGTCTTTGTCCCAGAAGGATACCTGCCAGATGTCAGTCTGAGCTCTCCTTTATGTGGTGACTCTGGATATATGGGGGTCAAGGAGCTGCTTGAGGAGACAGTCTGTCCTTTATAGGAGCTCAAGTGCTAAGCTGTGAGCTCTGTTGTTCATTCAGAGCTGCTGAGCAGGTACGTTTAAGTCTGCTGCAGCAGAACTCATAAATCCCTCCTCCCCCTTTTTTTCCCAGGTGCTCTGTCCCAGGGAGTTAAGTCTTTATTTATGAATTTCTTTTGTGCTGCTGCCTTTTTTCAGGGCTGCCCCGCCTAGCAAGGAGGCAGCCTATTCACTGTCTGCCTGCAGAGGCTTTGCTGAGCTGCTGTGGGCTATGCCCAGCTGCCAGGTGAACTTCCCTGTGGTCCTGTTTATACTGGTATAGTTAGAACTGCCTCAGCAATTGTGGCCCGCCTGTATAATTGCAGACTCTCTCTGTAATGGTGGGTTGCCCTGGCAATGGCGGGCTGCCTCAGCAATGGGAAACTACCTCCATAGTGGTGGACTGCCTCAGTAATGGTGGATGCCCCTCCCCCACAAAACTGGACCATCCCAGGTTCAACTGTGCTTGCTGTGAAACTCTCATTCCAGAGTGTTTCTGATTACTGTTTTTTTGTGGGGCTGGGACCAGCTGAGCCTGATCACCTGGCTCCCTGCCTCAGAGCCTTTTTTTTTTTTTTAGTTGAATGGTCGACTGTCTCCCAGGTGTTCCAGTTGCCTGTTGACAAGGCACTGGGATCTGTGTGATTTCCCATGTGGCGACCCACTGAGTCAGCTGAAACAGTGATGCTGAGATTTGTGGTGCTTTTTTGCCTAGAAATCTCCTGGCCTGGCTCCCTGTTTCAGTCCCATTTTTAGTCAGATGAATGTGTGACCCTGCCTTCCTGGAGCTCCAATCACCAGCTAAAATGGCACCTGGACCGGTGCATTTTGTATGGAGAGCTGCCATGCAGGGGCACCTGCAAAACAGCCACGCCTGCCAAAACAGCCCCACCGGTCAAACCAGATGCACTGGCGACCCATGGGGCTCCTCCGCCTGGGAATCTCCTGGTCTGTGGGCAATAAAAATCCATCTGTAAATGTGGCGTCCACTCACCCTCTGCGGTTTCACTGGGAGCTGCAATCCTGAGCTGCTTCTAATTGGCCATCTTGGATCCCTCCTCGGTTCTTAGCTTCTTTGCATTACAACATGCTCCATTAGCTCATCATAGCTTTTTATTATCCATCTCCTGAAACCTACTTATGTCACTTTGTTGATTTGATCCTCTGTCCAGATCTGCACCCTTGATAAAGAGATGCTGCAATCATTTGGAGGAGAAGAGGCATACTGGCCTTTTGGATTTTCAGCATTTTTTCATTGATTCTTTCTGATATTCGTGAGTTTGTCTAGTTTCACTCTTTGAGGCTGCTGACCATTTGAATGGAGTTTTTGTGGAGGCCTTTTTTGTTGTTGTTGATGATGATCCTGTTATTGTCACATTCTGCTTTTTTTTTCCTTTTTTAAAATTTTTTTGGTTTTTTTAATTTTAGTCTTTTTAAATTGATTATTTATTTTTATATTTTAATTTCTGGGATACAAGTGCAGAACTTGCAGGTTTGTTACATAAGTATACACATGCCATGGTGGTTTGCTGCACCCATCAACCCTCAGCTACATTAAGTATTTCCCTTGTCCCCACCCAATGACAGCACTGGGTGTGTGATAATCCCCTCCCTGTGTCCATGTGATTGCATTGATCAACTCCCACTTATGAGTGAGAACCTGAGGTGTTTGGTTTTCTGTTCCTGTGTTAGTTGTTGAGAATGATGGTTTCCAGCTTTATCCATGTCTGCAAAGAACATGAACTCATCCTTTTCTATGACTGCATAGTACTACATGGTGTATATGTGCTACATTTTTATTATTCAGGCTGTCATTGATGGGCAATTGGGTTGGTTCCAAGTCTTTGCTATTGTGAACAGTGCTGCAATAAACGTAGGCATACATGTGTCTTTATAGTAGAATGATTATAATCCTTTGGGTATATACCCAGTAATGAGATTGCTGGATCAAATGGTAGCTCTGGTTCTAGATTCTTGAGGAATTGCCACACTGTCTTCCACAATGGTTGAACTAATTTACACTCCCACTAACAGTGTAAAAGTGTTCCTATTTCTCCACATCCTCTCCAGCATCTGTTGTTTCCTGACTTTTTAGTGATCTCCATTCTAACTGGTGTGAGACGGTATCTCACTGTGGTTTTGATCTGCATTTCTCCAATCACCAGTGATGATGAGCTTTTTTTTTCATGTTTATTGACCACAGAAATGTCTTCTTTTGAGAAGTGTCTCTTCATATCCATTACCCACTTTTTGATGGGGTTGTTTGTCCTTTTCTGTAAATTTGTTTAAGTTCCTTGTAGATTCTGGATATTAGCCATTTATCAGATTGATAGATTGCAAAAATTTTCTCCCATTCTGTAGGTTGCCTTTCACCCTGATAATAGTTTCTTTTGCTGTGAAGAAGCTCTTTAGTTGAATTAGATCCCATTTGTCAATTTTGGCTTTGGTTGCCATTGCTTTTGATATTTTAGTCATGAAGTCTTTGCGCATACCTAGGTCCTGAATGGTATTGCCTAGGTTTTCTTCTAGGGTTTTTATGGTTTTATGTTTTATGTTTAAGTCTTTAATCCATTTTCAGTTAATTTTTATATAATGTGTAAGACAGGGGTCCAGTTTCAGTTTTCTGCATATGGGTAACCAGTTTTCTCAACACCATTTATTAAATAGGGTATCCTTTCCCTATTGCTTATTTTCCTCAAGTTTATGGAAAATCAAATGTTTGTAGATGTGTGGCATTATTTCTGAGGCCTCTGTTCTGTTCCATTGGTCTATATATCTGTTTTGGTACCATTACCATGCTGTTTTTGTTACTGTAGCCTTGTAGTATAATTAGAAGTCAAGTAGCATCATGCCTCCAGCTTTTTTTTCTTAAAATTTTCCTGGCTATATGTGCACGTTTTTGATTCCATATAAATTTCAAAGTAGTTTTTTCTAATTCTGTGAAGAAAGTTAATGGTACTTTGATGGGAATAGCATTGAATCTATAAATTACCTTGGGCAGTATGGCCATTTTCATGATATTGATTCTTCCTGTTCATGAGCATGGAATGTTTTTCCGTTTGTTTGTGTCCTCTCTTACTTCCTTGAGCAGCGGTTTGTAGTTCTCCTTGAAGAGGTTCGTCACATCTTTTGTAAGTTGTATTCCTAGGTATTGATTTCTCTTTGTAGCAATTGTGAATAGGAGTTCATTCATGATTTGGCTCTCTCCTTGTCTGTTGTTGGTGTATAGGAATGTTTGTGATTTTCGCAAATTGATTTTGTATCCTGAGACTTTGTCAAACTTGCTTATCAGCTCAAGGAGATTTGGAGCTGAGATCATGGGGTTTTCTAAATATACAATCATGTCATCTGGAAACAGAGACAATTTGACTTCCTCTTTTCCTATTTGAGTACCCTTCTTTATTACTTTCTTTTGCCTCATTGCCCTGGTCAGAGAGGGCATTCTTGTCTTGTGCCAGTTTTCAAAGGGAAAGTTTCCAGCTTTTGCCCATTCAGTATGATATTGAGTATAAGTTTGTTGTAAATAGCTCTTATTATTTTGAGAATGGCTTCATCAATACCTAGTTTATTGAGAGTTTTTAGCATAAAAGGGTGCTGAATTTTATCGAAGGCCTTTTCTGCATCTATTGAGATAATCATGTGGTTTCTGTCATTGGTTCTGTTTATGTGATGAATTTTGCTTATTGATTTGGGTATGGTAAACCAGCCTTGTATCACAGGTATGAAGCTGACTTGATGGTGGTGGATTTGATGTACTGCTAGATTTGGTTTGCCAGCATTTTATTGAGAATTTTTGCATCAATGTTCATCAGGGATATCGGCCTGAAATTGTTGGGAGGAGGTCTTGACATGTGTGTGATGGAGTATATGTTGTTTCCTGAGAGGCGATGCCAAGAAATAGTGAGCCATCCTCAGACAGGGAACTGCTAGAATAAGCAAGTAGTATGTACCAGTCATGCATTAGTTAAACCAGCTCCCAAAGCACAGGATATTTGACCTTGTCACTCATAAACAGTGCTTTCTAGCCTATTTCTATTTTAGTAGTGAACAGGCACTATCTGCCTGTTTAGTCTATCTTTATTCTATGAAAAAACACTGAGCACCTGCTTATTAAAAATAATCACTTGTTCACAAAGAATAAATACATGAGTCAGAGTCTGCTCTGGGGTGTCAGCTGGTAAATGCTGTCAGACCCCTGGCATCCCACTCGGATCCCATTTTTGCACTCTATCTTTGTTTCTGTTTCTTCATTCCTTCAGCACCACCTGGGTTGGGATCTCTATGACTGAACTGGTCTGGGCATGAAATTTTCTTTTATAGTTGTGTCTCTGCCAGGTTTTGGTATCAGGATAATGCTGGCCTCATAAAATGAATTAGTAAGGAGCCCCTCTTTTTCTATTGTTTGGAATAGTTTCAGAAGGAATAGTACCAGCTCTTCTTTGTACTTCTGTTAGAATTTGGGTGTGAATCTGTTTGGTCCTGAGCTTCTTTTGGTTGGTAGGGTATTAATTACTGCCTCAATTTCAGAACTTGTTATTGGTCAATTCAGGGATTTGACTTCCTCCTGGTTTAGTCTTGGGAGGATGTATGTGTCCAGGAATTTATCCATTTCTTCTAGATTTTCTAGTTCATTTGTATAGAGGTGCTTATATTATTCTCTGAGGGTAGTTTGTATTTCTGTGCAATCAATGATGATATCCCCTTTATTATTTTTATTGTGTCTATTTGATTCTTCTCTCTCTCTTTTTTTATTAGTCTGACTAGCAGTCTATTTTATCAATCTCTTTTAAAAACCAGCTCCTGAATTCATTGATTTTTTGAAGTGTTTTTCATGTCTCTATCTCCTTCAGTTCTGCTCTGATCTTAGTTCTTTTTTGCCTTCTGCTAGCTTTTGAATTTGTTTACTCTTGCTTCTCTGGTTCTTTTAACTCTGATGTTTAAGTGTTGATTTTAGATCTTTCCTGCTTTTTCCTGTGGGCATTTAGTGCTATAAATTTCCCTCTGAACACTGGTTTAGCTGTGTCCCCAGCAATTCTGCTACATTGTGTCTTTGTTCTCATTGGTTTCAAATAACTTATTTATTTATGCCTTAATTTCATCATTTACTCAGTAGTCACTCAGGAGGAGGTTGTTCAGTTTCCATGTAGTCATGTGGTTTTGAGTGAGTTTCTTAATCCTGATTTCTAATTTGATTTTACTGTGGTCAGAGACTGATATGATTTCCATTATTTTGCATTTGCTGAGGAGTGTTTCAATGATGTGGTCAATTTTAGAATAAGTGTGATGTGCTAAGAACAATGTACATTCTGTTGATTTGTGGTGGAGAGTTCTGTAGATGTCCATTGCATCTACTTGGTCCAGAGCTGAGTTCATGTCCTGAATATCCTTGTTAATTTCCTGTTTCATTGATCAGTCTAATATTGACAGTGGGATGTTAAAGTCTCCCACTATTATTGTGTGGGAGTCTAAATCTGTTTGTAGGTCCATAAGAACTTGATTTATAAATCTCGGTGCTCCTGTATTGGGGGCATATAAATTTAGGAAAGTAAGCTCTTCTTGTTGGCTACATTTGATTTTGCAAGTGAGATGGGTTTCCTGAATACAGCACTATGATGGGTCTTGACTCTTTATTCAATTTGCCAGTCTGTGTCTTTTAATTGAGGCATTTAGCCCATTTACATTTAAAGTTTATATTGTTATGTGTGAGTCTGATCCTTTCATTATGATGCTAGCTGTTTATTTTGCCAGTTAGTTGATACCGTTTTTTCAGAGTCAATCCCCTTTACAATTGGGTATGCTTTTGCAGTGGCTGGTACCAGTTTTTCCTTTCAATATTTGGTGCTTCCTTCAGAAACTCTTGTATGGTGACAAAATTTCTCAGTATTTGCTTGTCTGTAATGATTTTATTTCTCATTCACTTATGAAGTTTTGTTTGGCTGAATATGAAATTCTGGATTGAAAATTCTTTTCTTTAAGAATGTTGAATATTGGCCCTCACTCTCTTCTGGCTTGCAGGGTTTCTGCAGAGAGATCTGCTGTTAGTCTGATGAGCTTCTCTTTGTGGGTAACCTGACCTTTCTCTCTGGGTGCCTGTAACATTTTTTCCTTCATTTCAAGCTTGGTGAATCTGACGATTATGTGTCTTGGGGTTGCTCTTTTGAGGAGTATTTTTGTGGTGTTCTCTGTATTTCCTGAATTTGAATGCTGGCCTGTTTTGCTAGGTTTTGGAAGTTCTAGATAGCATCCTAAAGAGTGTTTTCCAACTTGGTTCGATTCTCCTCGTCACTTTCAGGTATACCAATCAAACGTAGGTTTGGTCTTTTTACATAGTCCCATATTTCTGGAGGCTTCGTTCATTTATTTTCATTCTTTTTTTTCTAATCTTGTCTTCATAAGTTGATCTTCAATCTCTGATATTCTTTCTTCTGCTTGATTGATTTGGCTATTGATACTTGTTTATGCTTCACGAAGTTCTCTTGCTGTGTTTTTCAGCTTCATCAGGTCATTCATGTTCTTCTCTAAACTGGTTGTTCTAGTTAGCAATCCTCTAACCTCTTATCAATGTTCTTAGCTTCCTTGCATTGGGTTAGAATATGCTCCTTTAGCTCAGAAGAGTTTGTTATTACCCATCTTCTGACACCTACTTCAGTCAATTCGTCAAACTCATTGTTCTCCATCTAGTTTTGTTTTCTTGCTGGTGAGGTGTTGTGATCCTTTGGAGGAGAAAAGGGCTTCTTGTTTTTGGAATTTTCAGCCTTTTTACAGTGGTTTTTCCTCATCTTCATGGATTTATCTATCTTTGGTCTTTGATGTTTGTGACCTTTGGTGGGGTTTCTGTGTGGACATCTTTTTTGTTGATGTTGATGTCCTTTCCTTTCTGTTTGTTAGTTTTCATTCTAACTGTCAGGCTCCTATGCTACAGGTCTGCTGGTATTTGCTGGAGGTCCCCTCCAGACCCTCTTTGTCTGGGTATCCCCAGTGGAGGCTGCAGAACAGAAAAGAGTGCTTCCTGTGCCTTTCTCTGGAAGCTTCACCTTAGAGGGGCACCTGCCATATGCCAGCTCTAGCCCTCCTGTATGAGGTGTCTGTCTACCCCTGCTGGGAAGTCTCTCCCAGTCAGGAGGCATGGGGTTAGGGAACCACTTGAGGAGGCAGTCTGTTTCTTAGCAGAGTTCAAGCAATGTGCTGTGAAATCCACTGCTCTCTTCAGAGCTGGCAAGCAGGAATATTCAAGTTGGCAGAAGCTGTGCCCACAACCGCCTCTTCCCCCAGGTGCTTTGTCCCAGGGAAATGGAAATTTTATCTTTAAACCCCTGACTGGGGCTGTTGCTTTACTTTCACGGATGCTCTGCACAGAGAGAAGGAATCTAGACAGGCAGTCTGGCTACAGTGGCTTTGCCAAGCTCCGGGGGGCTCTGTGCAGTTCAGACTTCCAGGCACATTTGTTTGTACTGTGAGGGGAAAACCACATACTCAAGTCTCAGTAACAGCGGACACCCCTACCCCCACCAAGCATGAGTGTCCCAGGTTAACTTCAGACTGCTGTGCTGGCAATGAGAATTTCAAGCCAGTGGATCTTAGCTTGCTGGGCTCCCTGTGAGTGACATTGCTGAGCTAGACCACTTGGCTCCCTGGCTTCAGCCCCTTTTCCAGGGGAGTTAACGGTTCTGTCTCATTGGCATTCCAGATGCCACTGGGGTGTGAAAAAAAAATACTTCTGCATCTAGCTTGATATCTGCCCAAACGGCTGCCCAATTTTGTGCTTGAAACCTAGGGCCCTGGTGGTGTAGGCACCTGAGAGAATTTCCTGGTCTGTGGGTTGTGAAGACTATGGGAAATGCATGGTATCTGGGCCAGAAAGCACCGTTCCTCATGGCACAGTCCTTCACAGTTTCCATTGGCTAGGGGAAGGAGTTCCCCAACCCCTTGTGCTTCCCTTGTGAGGTGATGCCCCACCCTGCTTCAGCTAGCCCTTTGTGCACTGCACCCACTGTCTAATCAGTCTCAAAGAGATAAGCCAAGTACCTCAGTTGGAAATACAGAAATCACCTACCTTCTGTGTTGATCTCACTGGGAGCTGCAGACTGGCACTATTCCTATTCATCTATCTTCTTTTTTTTTTTTCTTTCAATAGTCAGGTCCCTCTTCTTTAGGGCTGCTGCAGTTTGCTGGGGATTTATTTCAGGCCCTATTCATCTGATTAGCTCCTGTGCCTGGAGATGTCAGTCAAGGAGGCTGGAGAGCAGCAAATATGGGTGCCTGCTCCTTCTTCTGGGAGCTATGACCTCGAGGGGCACCAACCTGATGCCAGTAGGATTACTGCTGTATAGGGTGTCTGACAACCCCTGTTGGAGGGTCTCACCCAATTGTGTGGCAGGGGGAGCAGGACCCATTTAACAAAGCACTTTGTCCCTTGGTGGAGAGGGTGTGTTTTGCTGGAGGAAACCCATTGTCTGGGCTTCCCAGATTCCTCAGAACTACCAGGAGCAGAGACTAAGTCTGCTGGTCTGCAGAGGCTGTGGCCACCCCTCCCCCTAGGGGCTTAGGCCCAGAGAGATCCAAATTCTGTCCCTGAGCCTCTGGGGCTGGAGTTACTGGAGATCCTACAGGGAAGCCCTACCCACTGAAGAAGGATGGGTCAGGGTTAGGTCTGAAGAGGCACCCTGGATGCAGACTGCAACAGCTGGTGTGTTGGGCTGTGGGAACGAATCTTGGGACTAAGCTATCCACACTCCCTGGCTCCAGCAAGTGAAAAGTGCAGCCTGGAGCTATCAAATCAGTGCCTCCTTTTCCCCACCCAGGGGGAGCTTAGTGTGTTAGGCAGTTGTGAGTACAAGTACTGGCTGCTAACACTTCCCCAAGGAGCTCAAAGGGCTATGAAAGCAGGCAGCCACAGCCGGTGCTGGTTTCCCCTTCCACTGGGAGTTCAGTAGCCTTAATCAGATTCAAGCTTAGAGGCTGTAAGTATCTATCTACACATATCCAGGTTGGTATGCTAGGTTCTGGTGGCGTGAGTTTAGAAGTGGGATCTTCCTATCTATGGGTTGGACAGTTCCATGGAAAAAAGCACAGTTTCCCCAGTTGCATAGCATGCTCACTCACTGCCTCCCGTGGCTGGCAGGAGGGGGTTCCCTTTCCTCATGTGGTGATAAAGTGGTTCACCACACCACACTGCTCTTTCCTCTCTCCATGGGTCATGCCAGCTTTCTAGTCAATGTTGATGATAGAACCTGTATACTTTGGCTGCCTGTGAAGGCTTCATATGCTTATTATGGTTTTTTTATGGGAGCCTCTGAGTGCCTTTGCTTCTAGTAGGCCATCTTGGCCCCAAACGTCTATATGAATTTGTTATGTTGAGGTGTATTTTTTCTATCTTGAGTTTTTTGAGGGTTTTAAAAATCATGGATGGATGTTGCATGATAAATCTTTCAATGTGTTGTTGAATTTGGGTTGCTAATATTTTGTTGAGGCTTTTCACATCAATATTTTTCAGTGATATTGGCCTGTAGTTTTTGATGTGTCTGTCTGGTTTTGGCATCAGAATAATACTGGCCTCATAGAATGAGTTGAGAGGTATTTCCTTCTCTTCCATTTTTTTGGGATAGTATGAGAAGTATTTGTACAATATTAGTTCTTTGTTAAATGTTTGGTAGAGCCCAGCAGTGAAGCCATAAGGTCTTAGGCTTTTCTTTACTGGAAGACATTTTATTATGGCTTTGATCTTGTTACTTGTTATTGATCTGTTCAGATTATAGATTTCTTCCCTGTTCAATCTTGGTGCATTGTATATATCCCCCAAATTTTTCCATGTCTTCAACATTTTCCAATTTATTGGCATATTTTTGCTCATACTAGCCACTAATGATGATTTGAATTTCTGCAGTATCAACTGTAATGTCTCTTCTTTAATTTCTAATTTGTTTGTGTGGATCTTCTGAATTTTCTTCTTATTTAGTCTGGCTAAAGATTTTTCAATTTTGTGTAGCTTTTAAAAAACACAACTCTTTATTCTGTTGATTTTTTTGTATTTTTAATCTCACTATCATTTATTTCTGCTCTGATCTTTATTATTCCTTTTTGTCTCTTGTTATTAATCTCTAGTTTTATTCTTTTGTGGTCAGAGAAGATGCTTGATACCATTTCCATTTTTTGAATGTTTAAAGACTTGTGTGACCTAACATTATGGTCTATCCTTGACAATGATTCATATGCTGAGGAATAGAATTTATATTCTGCAGCTCCTGGATAAAATGTTCTGAAAGCATCTATTAGATCCATTTGGTCTATGATGCAGATTCATGTGAAGTTTTTTGTTGATTTTCTGTCTGAAAGATCTGTCTAATGCTGGAAGTGCATTGTAAGTCTCCTGCTCTTATTTTATTAGGGTTTAGCTCTCTCTTTAGCTCTAATAATATTCCTGTCATATATCTAGGTGCTCCTGTATTCAGCATATATACATATTTAAAATTGTTATATATCACTGGTGGATTGACCCCCTTATCATTATAAAATGAACTTCTTTGTCTCTTCTTATAGTTTCTGTCTTGAAATCTATTTTATCTGATGTAAGTATAGTGAATTCTGCTCTTGTTTTGTTTCCATTTTCATGAAATATCTTTTTTCATCCCTTTATTTTTGGTCTATGTGTGTTTTTATAGGTGGAGTGTGTTTCTTGTAGGCAACAGGTCAATGGGTCTTGTTTTTTCTCATCCATTCATCTAGTCTATTTGTTTCAATGGGAGAGCTTAGTCCATTTACATTTAATGTTATTACTCGTAAATAAGAAACTACTCCTTCCATTTTGTTATTTATTTTCCTGTTGTTTGGTGGTCTTCTTTCTTTCTTTCATTCCTGTCTTCTGCTAGTGAAGATGATTTCCTCTGGTGATATAATTTAGTCTCTCAGTTTTTATTTTTTTGTCTATATCATATGTTTTTTGGTTTGAGGTTACCATGAGGTTTGCAAATACTATCTTATAACCCATTATTTTAACCTGATAACAACATAACATTATTTAGTCAAACAACCAATCAAAAAGAAAACTAATAAAAACTCACCTTGACTTAATTCCCAAACTTTTTTTTGTTTCTATCTATTTCTTATTGTACTGATTATGCCTTGAGAAGTTATTGTAGTTATTATTTTTAATTGGTTCATTGTTTAGTCTTTCTACTTAGGATAAGAGTAATCTATGCACCACAGTTACACTGTTATAATATTCTCTGTTTTTCTGTGTACTTACTATTACCGGGAAAATTTGTACATTCTGGTGATTATTTGTTGCTCATTAATGTTCTTTCTTTCTGATTGAAATACTCCCTTTAGCATTTCCTGTAAGATGGATCTGGTATTAATGAAATTCCTCAGCTTTTATTTGTCTGGGAAAGTCTTTATTTCTTTTTTATGCTTTAAGAATATTTTTACCAGATACACTAATATAGGATAAAAGTTTTTTTTTTCCTTTAGCACTTTAAATATATCATGCCTCTCTCTCCTGGCCTGTAAAGTTTCTGCTTAAAAGCCTGCTGCCAGATGTATTGGAGTGCCATTGTGTTATTTGTTTCTTTTCTCTTCCTGCCTTTAGAATCCTTTCTTTACCCTTGACCTCTTAGAGTTTCATTATTAAATTCCTTGAGGTAGTCTTCTTTGGATTAAATCTGCTTGGTGTTCTATAAACTTCTAGTACTTGGATATTGATATCTTTCTGTAGGATTAAGAGGTTCTCTGTTATCATCCCTTTAAATAAATTTTCTATCCCTTTCTCTTTTCTATCTCCTCTTGAAGGCCAGCAACTCTTAGACTTGTCCCTTTGAGACTATTTTCTAGATCCTGTAGGTCTGCTTTATTTTTTTTATGCCTTTTTTCTTTTGTGTCTTTTGACTGTGTATATTCAAATAGTCTGTGTTCAAGCTCACTAATTCTTACTTCTGTTTGATCCATTCTGCTCTTAAAGGACTCACATGCATTCTTCAGTATGTCAGTTGCATTTTTCAGCTCGAGTATTTCTGCTTGATTATTTTTAATTATTTCACTCTCTTTGTTAAATTTTTTCTGATAAAATTATGAATTCCTTCTCTGCATTATCTTGAATTTCTATGATATTTTGAACTCTCTGTCTGAAAGGTCTCATATCTCTGTTTCTCCAGGACTGGTCCTTGGTGGCTTATTTAGTTCATTTGGTGAAGTCGTGTTTTCCTGGATGGTGTTGATGCGAGTAGATGTTCTTCCATGTCTGGGCATTGAAGAGTTAGGTATTCATTGTAGTGTTTCCTGTCTGGGCTTATTTGTAACCATTCTTCTTGGGGAGGTTTTCCAGATATTTGAAAAGAGATCAGTGTGGTGATCTAAGCTGTTTTATTTATTTATTTATTTATTGAGATGAAGTTTCGCTCTTGTTACCCAAGCTGAAGTGCAGTGGAATGATCTTGCCTAACTGCAATCGCTGCCTCCCAGGTTCACGCAATTCTCCTGCCTCAGGCTCCCAAGTAGTTGGAATTATAGGCACCTGCCACCACACCCAGCTAATTTTTGTATTTTAGTAGAGATGGGATTTCACCATGTTCATGAGGCTGGTCTCAAACTCCTGACCTCAGGTGATCCACCTGCCTCAGCCTCCCAAAGTACTGGGATTATAAGCATGAGCCACTGCGCCTGGTTGGTCTAAGCCATTTCTTCTTTAGGAGGCATCCAAAGTTCATTAACACTGTGGTTCATGCAGACTTGTAGAGGTACCACCTTGATGGTCTTGAACATGATCCAGGATAATTTTCTGGATTACCAGGCAGAGACTCTTGTTTTCTTCCATCACTTTCTCCCAACTTTAGTGTCTTTCTCTGTTCTTAACTATTAAGCTGGAAGTGACACAATCATCACTATGACCACCACCACTATGCCTGCACTGGTTAGACCTGAAGCCAGCACAGCACTGGGTCTCACCCAAGGCCTTATGTAACCACTCCCTGGCTACTGCCTATATTTGCTTAAGGCCTTGGGGCTCTACAATAGGCAGGTGGCAAAGCTAGCCTGGCTTTTGTTCTTCTTTTTAGGGTAGTGAGGTCAGTCAGGCCATAGTTGCATTCAGAAATGTCATCCAGTACTCAGGGACTAGAGTAAAATATCTTAGAAGTCTACCTGATATTCTATTGTATTGCAGCTGAGTTGGCACTCAAACCACATGACACAGTTTTTCTCACTCTTCCCTTCCCTTTCCAAAGGCAGAGAGCCTCACCCCATAGCCACTATGACCCTGACCATGACGAGTGCTGCTAGACTACCACTGGTGTTTTCTTAAGACCCAGAGTCTTTGAAGTCACCTTTCAGTGAATGCTGCCTGGCCTGGGATTTATCTTTCAGGGTCAGTGGGCTCCCCTCTGGCTTAGGGCAGTTCCAGAAATGTCATCCAAGAGTCAAGTCCTGGAACTGGGGACCCCAAGAGCCCACATGGTGCTCTGGTGGTGTTGGTACCTAATGCCCAGATGCAGTTGCCTTTACTTTTCCATCTGCTTTTCTCAAGCAGAAGAATTGTCCCATAGCCACCACAGCCGGTAATATGACTAGTCTCACCTGAAGCTAGCAGTCTCAGAGTCTCACCAAAGCTTTTGATGTAGTACCTTTGTATCACTGCTGGTTATTTAGTGCCCAAGGGCTCTTCCATTAGCAGATGATAAATTCTGGAAGGACTGGATTTTTTCCTTGAATGCAGCAGGTTTTCTTCTGGACCAGGGTGTGTCTAAAAAGTGTCATCTGGAAGCTAGGGGCTGGAATGGAGGCCTTATGACTCTCACTGGTGCTCTATCCTGCTGTGACTAAGGTGGTATCCAAGATGCAAGACAAAGTCATTCCCACTCTTTTCTCTACTCTCATCAAACAGAGGGAAGTGTCTTTATTGGAGCCATGAGCTGCACTACTCATAGTTGGAAGAAGGGTGATGTTAACAGTCCCTTAGCCACTCTGGGTGGTGTCTCAGTAGGTTATGTGCCACCCAAGACTATTGACTTTAAGTCCAGTTCAGCACCAGGACTTTTCTAAGACTTGCAGTCCTTGTTGCCTAGACTGCTTTTCAAGTTTATGTAGAGCCCCAGAACATTTTAGCCCATGGTGACAACTCTTGCTGAATCTCAAGTTCTGACCCCTGGGTTGGGTCATTTCCCTCTGGCTAGGGCTGGATTATACTCCCTCCGTGGGTGGGTGTCATTGAGTTCAGCCAGGTTTTGCTTTTAGCTGTATCAGGGCATCACCGATTTTAATGCAACATCTCACAATTCCTGCTCTCTCCCTCCCCTAAGTGCACAGTTTCCTTCTCTGTCATGCACTCATTGCAGTAGTATGGAGGAAGAGTCCTGTGGGGATTCAAGACTGTCTTTTTTACTTTCTTCAGTACCTTTTTCAGTGATATGAAGTTAAAAGCAGGTACTATCAGGGCTCACCTGATTTTGGTTCTTATGAAAGTGCTTTTTTCGTGCAGACAGTTGTCACATTAGTGCTTTTGCAGTGGGGATGATTGGTGAAGCCATGTATTTGGCCACTTTGCTGTGCCTCTCTCTCTTTTGGCCTTTTAAAATTGAGACATAAAAGTTGTATATGTTTATGGGGCACAATGTAACATTTTAATATATGTATAAATTGTGGAATAATTAAATGGAGCTAATTAAAATATGTATCACCTCCATAATTATCATGCTTGGTGTTGAGAATATTTAAAATCTACTCTCTTAGCAATTTGCAAGTATACAATACATTACTGTTAACTATAGTCACCATGTTTTACAATAGATCTCCAGAATTTATTTCTCTTGTATATTAGTTGGTCCTCATGCTGCAAATAAAGATATACCTGAGACTGGGTAACTTATAAAGAAAAAGAGGCTTAACAGACTCATAGTTCCTTATGGCTAGGGCGGTCTCACAATCATGGCAGATGGACACAGACCAATGGAACAGAAGAGAGAGTCCAGAAATAAATGTGCACATTTACAGTTAACTGATTTTTGACAAAGGTGCTAAGACACACAATGGAGAAAAGAACAATTTCTTTAAAAAAAAGATGTTGTAAAAACTGGATATCCACATACATAAGGATGAAATTGGACTCATGCCATGCTTCATATACAAAAATCAACTGAAAATGAATTAAAGACTTCAATGTAAGACCTGAAACTGTAGAACTACTAGTAGACTCATACTTCTGGGTGTAATATTTGATCCTTCTAACATGCTATACTATCCTGCTCTAAATTATTCTATAACTCTCCATTGCCTTCAAAATAAGACGACTTACAATGTCCTTGAAGATTTGGCTCTGTTTACCTCTACGGCCTCAGCTGCCATCACTACCTTCTTCATGTCCTCTAACCCAAACATTCTTAAACTACTTGCAGGCTGCAAGAGTCTTGCTCCTTTTCTTTCTCTTTTTTTTTTTTTTTTTTTTTTTGAGACGGAGTTTCGCTCTTGTTACCCAGGCTGGAATGCAATGGCGCGATCTCGGCTCACCGCAACCTCCGCCTCCTGGGTTCAGGCAATTCTCCTGCCTCAGCCTCCCGAGTAGCTGGGATTACAGGCACGCGCCACCATGCCCAGCTAATTTTTTGTATTTTTAGTAGAGACGGGGTTTCACCATGTTGACCGGTATGGTCTCGATCTCTTGACCTCGTGATCCACCCGCCTCGGCCTCTCAAAGTGCTGGGACTACAGGCGTGAGCCACCGCGCCTGGCCTGAGTCTTGCTCCTTTTCATACTCTGTTGCTTTTGCATACTCTTTCCTCAGCCTAGAATGTCTTAATAATCACATTGCTACTTCCTATTTGTACTTCAATATTCAATGGAGACCTGATATTCTCTCACCCTCTCTGCCCAGGTCCGATTACCCAGAGGGTGTAGGCTGGTCTACCTAACCTCCAAATGGGCTTAATTTTGGATAAATCTTATGGTATGACTAATTTCTTATGCCTCTATCTTCCCAGTAAATTTTATGGGTACTTTTTTCCTAAGAAACTAAGAGGGATCAGAGTATGCTACTCCAGAACATGCCACTTTGGCATAAGAATTATTTTGAACTGAAAGCAATGGAGAAACACCGGACAGGAAAATATTTCTACTTCCACTTTCTGTTTTTGTGCTTAAAGGCAGGACAAAAATTTCCCTTTGTGACGGTATTCCTCTCTCCCCTCTCACATACCAGGAAGGGGAGAATACCACTTAATCACTGAAGATAACTCTTACTAGATTCTTCTTACTGAAGATGACACTGACTTGAGTTTGCATAACAAAACTTACTAAGTAGCCTTTAAGTTCCAGTAGTTTCTTTCATATATATACCTTCCCACAAATTACCACCCTAGAAGCCCCAAACTCCTTTTCCTTTGTCTTATCACATGTCAACAACTCATTGCTTTTCTTAAAATGGAATGTATTTTCTCAGGCCTAACCACCTCTTTGGGGATTTCTTCTTTTCTGTAAAGCACCTCCCACTGTCACACAGAAAAAATATGCACATCAAATAAAATTTACAAGCCTTTTTTTCCATTAATCTGTGTTTCATCAATTTAACTTGCAGGAACCCAGGTACTAAACCTAAGAAGGAAGAGGAAAAAGTTTTTTCTTTCCCTACAAAACTTTATGAGTAAACTAGTAGCAGATATATGTAACATCTGTGGAAAGTAAAAGCTTCTCTTTTATTATGGTTTATATGGTGTTGACATGGCCCAAACTTCTCCAACGACTGATGTTCAAAGTATGGGTAAGGGTGATTTTGATATACATAATTCCCATTTTTTAGAGAATTGGGCATACAGAATCAAGATGGAGGAAGTCATTTTTGTTTTCACTATTATCTACTAATTATGTAATTATTTGCAAATTCCTGTAAGTTATTATATTTCTTATCATCCTCTGAACAAGTGGAAAAAAATCATACTCAAAGAAAAAACACAACTCATTGGCTACAATTCAGTAACACATTGGGTTAACATACCCTAAACCTTTGTCACTAGCCTTGTTAAAAATTAGGATTTATATTTGGCAGACTTATGAATATGGGCCTGAGACCATATTCCATGTCTACATTAATTGAATTATCTCATAATCATGCCAATACTTAAAAAGACTTCTCTCTCTCTTCTTGCAACCCTGAGAAATACAATTGTAAGGAACTGGAAGTATTAATCAGAGGAAATCGTTCATCCATATCAATCAAGAGATGTCATCTATAAAAAAGTGTTCTGAAGAAAAAGATGGAATGCCACCACAGTGGGAATAGACATACATACAAGTTTTTTTGATCACCCGTACTACTATTAAGGTGAATGACGAAGTCAACTAGATTTATGCTTTTAATGTGAAGACAGTATCTCAAAAATAACAGAGACCCACACAAAGGACTTTGAAACTTAAATTTTGTTGAATACCTGACAATGGTAATGAACTTACCCGAAAAAGAGTTATTCTAATGAGCTTACTCAAATAGAAAGCTTTGATGTCATATTCAGATTTTGTAATTTTTAAATTTATTCTTTTGAAGTTCTGATCATTGCTTTTCTTTGTAGTTTGCTATGGACTTGATGGCTATTTAATGATTGCAAATAGCATAGAGAAACGTAGATGGGCAATGGCAATAATTTTAAAAACTGTAATGTTAATATAGACTGTTAATAAAAGGGAAAACTATGGATGCAAAATGATCAAGTTTTCAAATTATAAGGGTAAGATGATCAAGTTTTGTCTAATCAAGAGGAAGAAGGCCAATCTCTTTCCGCTCTCCTTTTTTTAGTGTGTCTCCTTGACATAATAAACCTAATAACATGCCCAGCCTTTGAATTTACAATGTAAGTTCACGGACCTTCTGACTCTTGAAACTGTAAATACATATCTCCAAAATGAACTCTCTAACAAGCAAAGTATGCAGAAGACAGTCAACAGGGTGTATATCTATTTGTCTCTTATGGAGAAAATTTTAATTATTTATATTTTTCTTTTTTCCCTTTACCACCTACATAAATTTGTGTGAAGCTGTGTGTGGATTTTATAGGCATTTTCACTCTACCTTTATGTATGTATAAACCTATAACACATACTCACTAATAAATTGTGTTGGAGGCCTTTTGTTGGCAGGATTGTTTTATTCCCCCAATGAGCTCTACTAATCTATTGCAAAATGCTGTTGTGTGACAGACAGTTCACAATCACCCACCACAGAGTTTTCTCTGTAACATAGAAGTCAGTTACTTTGGGAAAAGTTATAATTACTATGTGAATAAATATTACTTCGGAGCAATATTTTTGTAGAAATGCAACCGTGTGCATATTTTTAGTTTTCAAGAAAAACAGTAGTTTTGTCCTAAAGGAATATATATTTTTGTCCTAAAGGAATATATATTTTGTCCCAAACCGCTTTGCACTTGTCAAGTTTATTGAGGACCCAAGAGAGCTGCTTTGTGTGTTATAAGTATTGATATTTTACTATCTTGAAAATTTAAACAGAAATAGTTTGCATCTACTTATTGGTTTATTTGCAGCTAGTAATGATGAATCATAAATGCAATGCATATTAATAACATTTTAGTAATATTATGAAATTAGCCCTGACCTTGTGGATTCACTGAGATCAATCGTAAAATAAATTATCAGTTTGTTTTAGAATATGAAAGACTTGAATGAAATACAAAACTTCAGAGTGAATTTCATGTATTTCAGTTTATGATACATGAGTTTGAAAAGTTATGCAATGTGTCAAAATATTAGCAAAGTTTGTTCAATTTTGATGGCCTTGTTTTCTTGGTTACTGGTAAGTGCCTTCACCTATAATATAAAGAATTGTTGTTCAGTGTTATCTGACTAGACAGCAAAGATACTGTGTTATTACCAGGATAACCTTCTATGGGATATATTGGTTTTCTTATATCCCTTCTTATTTAAGCAAACAAAAGAAACAGCTAATGTTTTTAATAGTCATGTTACCTTCTATATTATTTTTAACTGTTTTACTGTCATTTTGAAATGAATACCAAAGTACAGTTTCTCAGGCATTCATGATCCAATTCCTGCCTTAAGTGTTCAAATCTGAAAATTTTTAATTTTCATCTTTTCAACATTGAATCCTAAATGTCAAATAAAGTAAAATAAAACTTTCATGGTATTTTTGCACATAAAACTCTTATTCTTTTACATCATAGAAAGAAAGGTGCTAGAAATAATTATGTTTATTTTACATGTTACTACTGATGAGTTGTCTGAAAAAGAGCTGTCAGATTAGAAGCTTTGCTTAGTCTTCCTAAACTATTTATATTAACAACTTTGCCCACAGCCTGTGTGTGGCTAAAGTTGTTAATATAAATAATTTAGAACTGTATGCGGTATGAGAAGTTTCTAGAACTTTGTTAATGCCCTCACTGTCCATCATATTTTTCTTGTACCAGAGTCCTGGTGATGTTTTTTCTTCACATTATATAGCAATTGCATATTGTTGTCTGTTTATTAACACATGAACCTATTCCAGACTAACTGAATCTCTTTACTTATGATTTATTAACTCCTGGTATATTCTAACTATATGTTTGGTATATTCATAATATGTCTCAGGATTATTATAGTTGGTATCTCAAAATGCTTTTCTCTGTAAAAATTGCTCATTCATTTCTTATTTTTTAAATTATGGTAAAATATACATAATATACAACTTGACATTAATCATTTTTAAGTATACAGTTCAATGACATAAAGCACATTCACTTTGTTTTGCTCCCATCACCATCATCTGTTCACAGAAAACTATCTTGCAAAATTAAAACTCATACCCATTAATTGGCTTCTCTCTTGTCCCTGGCAGTCACCTTTCTACTTTTTGTTTCTACGAATTTGACTTATCTAAATACACCATCTAAGTGAAATCATCCAGCATTTGTCCTAACCTGACTGGCATACTGCACTCAGCATAACATCCTCAAGGATCATCCATGTTGTAGTGTGTGTCAGAATTTCGTCCTTCTTTAAGACTAAATATTATTTGATTGTTATTTATATACCACATTTTGTTTATCAGTTCATTCTTCGATGAACTCTTGGTTTGCTTCTACTTCTTGGCTATTGTAAAAATGGTACTATGAACGTGGATATACAAATAGCTCTTTGAATCCCTGCTATTAGTTCTTTTTGGTATATGTATCCAGAAATGAAACTGCTGAGTCATCTAGTAATTATATTTTTTAATTCTCTGAGCAACCCCCATACTGATTTCCACAGCAACTATATCATTTTACATTGTACAATGCACAAGCGTTCCAATTTCTCTGCATTCTCAGTAACATTTGCTATTTTTTCTGCTTTTTAAAAATAATAGCAACCTTAATGGGTGTGAAGTGGTATCTCACTATAGTTTGATTTGCATTTCCCTAATGATTAGTAATGTTGGATGTATTTTAATGTGCTTGTTGGCAATTTTTAGATCTTTGGAGAAAGGTCCGTTCAAGTCCTTTGACCATTTTAAAATTATGTTGTTTTGGTTTGTCGTTGAGTTCTGGGACTTCTGTACATATTTTGGATATGAATCCTTTATTAGATATATGGTTTGCAAATATTTTCTCCCACTTTGTAAGTTGCTTTTTCAATCTGTTGAGTCCTTTGATACATGGAAGTTTTAAGTTTTGGAGTAGTTCAATTTATCTCTTGTTCGTTTGGATATTTGTGCTTTTAATGTCACATCCAAGAAATCATTGCAAAATCTTCATCAATTTTTTCACTATATTTTCTTCTAAGAGTTATACAGTTTTAGATCCTACATTTAGGTCTTTGATCCATCTTGAGTTAATTTTTGTATATGATGTAAAGTAAGGATCCAACTTCATTCTTTTGCATGTAAATATCCAATTTTTTCAACATCATTTGTTAAAGACTCTTTTCCATGTTGAATGGTCTTGGCACCATTTCACCATATATGTGATGAGTTATTTCTGGGCTCTCTATTTTATCCCAATGGTCTATATGTCCTTATTTTTGCTAGTACCAAACTGTTTGGCTACTGTAACTTTGTAGTGAGTTTTGAAATCAGACAGTGTGCTCTCCAATGTTGTTTTGCTTTTTCAAGTTTGTTTTGGTGATTTGGGCTTCCTTAAGATTCCATATGAATTTTAGGATGGGTTTTTCTATTTCTTGAAGGAACATCATTGGGATTTTGATAGGAATTGCATTGAATCTGTAGATCTCTGTGCATAGTGTTGATATCTTTACAATAATAATTCTTCCAATCCTTGAACACAGGATGTTTTTTCATGTACTACTGCCTTTAATTTCTTTCATCAACATCTTGTAGTTTCTACTGTACAAGTTACCTCCTTCCTTGGTTCAGTTATTCCTATTTTGTTATTTTTTATGTTCTCATAGATGGAATAGTTAATTTCCTTTTCAGATTGTTTATTGTTAGTGTGTAGAAACATAATTATTCTTGTGCACTGTTTTTACAGCTGGTAATTTTGAATTCATTTTGTGTGTGTGTGTGTGTGTGTGTGTGACACTGTCTGCAAATAAAGATAATTTTACTTATTCCTTTCTGATTTTGGTGCCTTTTATTTCTTTTTCCTGCCTAGTTTTTCTGGCTGGGACTACCAGTAGTATGCTGAACAGAAATGATAAAACAATCATCCTTGTCTTGTTCTTGATCTTTTTTATTTGGGGGGGGGGCGCATTTCCAAAGGGTGACGAGTTTTTTAAATAAAAATCTTGTGAAAAATAAAATTCAAAATCTGCAAAGCACAAAACAGCAAAAGAACATGAAATGCTGCTCCAAGCAGGACCCTGGATAGGGACATTCATTGCTGATGGGTTGAGACAAATCAACTGTATGAGAAGTCTGGGAGACATTGGAACCGATGGTGGCTTCGCATGTTCCTGTCAACCCACTGAGTCAGACTGTATCTTTGCAGATGTTTCTGTCGGCGGGCATAGTTTTGCGTAGTGAGGTCTGAAGGATGCTGCCATTTTGAGTGTGGCATATGATGAACTTGATCTATCAAGGCACATAGCTCCCCGGAGATACCTTGGTTAGAGTCCTCTGGGTCTTCTATATGAGCAATGACACTCCTGAGATAAATCTCCTTCTGCTGTTCTAGATTTAACTGTGAAAATGTCGGAACATTAGTCCTGGTCTTGGTTTGTAGAACAGGAATGACTTTGCCTAGTCTTCTCTCATGGCCTTTCATCTTCCCAGAATCCTTGTCAAGAACATTTTTGTTTGATGAGCTGGAAACAACCGGAGACCTCATTTTACAACTTGGTTTATGTGAACCACCATTTCTGCAGGATGACTCCATATTAGGAGTCTCTGAATGGTCTGAGATCCTAGAGAATACAGACATAAGGTTCTTACTGTCAGCCATATTTTTATCAGAGACAGCTTGTTGAAAGTTACTGTTTGAAGACAGCTGGGGCCCATCTCAGGCAGAATTATTGGGGCTGATCCCTTCAGATTCAGTACAAAGTTTGCTTTCATTTGGGGTAAGACCATCTTCTCTCATCTCTTCTCCAAGGGAAGAGAGTTTTTCAATATCTTTGGATGAATCAGTCTCATCCTTATCAAGCAAAGCATCACAAACTGTTGGATTAAATGGTGCAACAGTCACTTTTATAAGATTCTTTTCTAATACAGACCGTCTGTTTAATGGTTTAGTAGGAGCTGGTCCATGACCACCTGATGTACTTAGCTGAGGTGGTTTGAAGAGGTCAGGAGTCTCAGCTACTGGTCCCAAGCTGAACGATGAATTCTTCTCTTGGAGAGTATCAAGTAGAATTTGACTCGCTCTTTTTCCCTTCTCAACATGCCCAACATCATCTTCCCCAGAAGACTGCTCATCTGATGGGTCATCTTCCTTCAAGAGTGCATCAATCTCTTCCTCTCTGTAATTTAAATTACCGTCATCTTCTTCTCCTTCAGAAAGCTCCAGCAAGGAGTCATCTAATCCATCCTCATCCAAGGAACCCCAAGAAAATGGGGCATTGTCTTTAGGCAAGAGAGAGGTACCAGAAGACTGTTCAGAGGGCGCCAGTGAGCACATCATTTTGTGTGGAGCTGCTGGAGCAATCTCTGCCTTTGCCACGAGACCAAATGGAAAAAGGTTTCAGCTCCTGCTAGCTGTTCCTTTCAGGAGACTTGTCAAAATGATTGACTCCCACCTTCCTCCGGAAGCCGGGCCAAAGCCTGGGCAAACGACTGCACCTCACTCCGCCACCTGAGCCATTTTATGTTGATCTTAGAGGCTAACTTTTCACTATAAAATGCTTTTCTATGTCAATTGAGATAATCATATGGGGTTTTTTCTTCATTTTGTTAATGTAGTGTATTATATTGACTGATTTTCTTATGTTTGATCATCTTTTTATCCCAGGAATAAATCCCATTTGGCTCTGGTATATAATCCTATTAATGTGTTGTTTGATTGTGCTGCTAGCGTTTTGCTGAAGATTTTTGTATCAATATTCATTAAAGATATTGGCCTGTAGTTTTCCTTTGTGGTTTCAGTACGAGGATACTGCTGACCTCACAGAATGAGTTTGACAGGGCCCTCTTGTTATTGCAGGTTTTGGGAAGAATTTGAGGTGGACTGATACTAATTCTTCAATTGCTGAGTAGAATTCACTGGTAAAGCCTGGGCATTTTTTGGGGGGAAGTTTTGATTACTGATTCAATCTTCTCGTTATAGGCATGTTCAGGTAAAAAACACAAATTTTTAGGATTTGGTCTATTTCATCTAGATTATCCAATTTGTGCCGTATAATTGTTCATAGTACTCTAGTTGCTTTATTATGTACAATTAGTAGTAATGTCTCTTATTTCTGATTTTATTTGAGTTTTTTCCCCTTAGCCAATGTGGCTAAAAGTTTGTCAATTTTGTTGATCTTTTTGAAGAACTAACTCTATTTTATTGATTTTTCTCTGTTCTTTTATTGACTCTTTTATCTGTGCTCTACTCTATTATTTTCTTCCTTCTGCTAGCTTTGCATTTAGTTCATTCTTTCTTAGTTGCTTCAGATATAAATCTAGGTGGTTGATTTGAGATATTTCTTCTTTTTAAACATAAGCTTTTACTCTATACATTTACTTCTTAGCACTGCTTTTGCTACATCCCATAAATTTTGGTGTGCTATATTTTCATTTTCATTTATTCCAAGGTATTTTCTAATTTCCCTTGTGACTAATTGTTTAAAAGTATGTTGTTTAATTTCTATATATTTGTGGATTTTTCAGTTTTCTTTCTGTTACTGATTTCTAGTTTCAATCCAGTGTGATCAGAAAAAAGTCTGTATGGTTTTGAGTTCTTTTAAGTTTATGAAGACTTATTTTGTGTCCTAATGTATAGTCTATCTTAGAGAATGTTCCATATGCAATTGAGAAAACTGTGTATTCTTCTATTGTTGGGTGAGTGTCCTGTATCATTCACCCAATTTTATAAGTTCAATATAATGTTTGCTATCTTTTGTAAAAATAAGTTAATTCATTTTGTTTGCAGATTTTTTGGATGACTTTATTATTTTGTTTTGCATTTCACAAAAAAACCAAATTGCCATGCCAGTTACATTATTATTCTTGTTGTAAACTCTCATCAGATCTTTCACTTTAGAAAATCATCAGTAATAAATTAACCGCAGGCATTTTAAGTTTTTTACCTACAATTTTTAATTACTCTGTTACTTTCCTGAAAATGCTTGAAATTGATTACAAGCCTGAGTTCTTTATCTTCATCAAAAAAAGCTTTCTCAGAGCCCCATGGGAAAAGGACTATGCCAAGCACTCTTGAACACAGGTTTCTGATGGTATCATTTGTGCAACTTTGAGACTATACCAGTGGTTAAGTCAGGATTTCTAGAATTCTAGTAGAGAATCGGATAGGTTCATGAGTCTGCTAACCCAATATTGATCAAGACAAGAATTAATTGCATAGGAGTAAATGAACTGATAAGGGGTGACTGTGGGTTTTGTTTGGAATATTGTTGATGTTTAATGTTTTATATTGTGAATATATAAGAAACTCTTTTCTCTCTTCATGTACCTCATAACAATTTAGTAAATTATACTTTCATAAACTGAAATAAAACACTTGTAAATGATATTTTTTTCTCTTGCTGACCCGTCCAGAATTCAGAAGCTCAGTATTCTTATCTTCATGTCAATATAACCATTTGCATAATAAAGTTCAATAAGAGGCTATCTTCCTGGTCAACAGGACATAATTGGAAACAGCAGTAATGCAACCAAGGCTTCAAATGGAATGTCATATTTGAGAGTGATGCTTATTTATTCAGATATGGCCAGACACTTTTAAGGATCTGATTTGACCTGCTGAAATCAATACTTATAAAGCACTCTTGTGAAAACTGGTCTGATACCTGGCTGGGAAAGGACTCTCAGCTTTTCTTCTGTGAAAGGGAGGTCACTTACAGTCAGGCCTAGGAAACCTAGTATATTTTGGGGACCTTGAGAAGAGAAGAATTTGCCCAAATTTATAGGTGCTATAGGCAAAATCTGGTAGTTAGTGGTTTAGCATTTTAGCCTTAAGAAACTTTAGAAATTCTCATCTGCGGTTCTTTATAAAAACTTCCAGAAAAGCCAACTTAAGAAAGTCTACACAATAATTTGCCACTTCCTCCTGCAGCTATGTAAATAATTAGACTAAATGTATTGAGACCTATATTATTTTGTTATTTTTGGCAAGAATAATTTTTATTTGAGACTATTTTGGCCAAAGACAGAGGGATGACTATGGAGGGAACTTTTGTACTTCAATGGACAATTATTTATCATCTATATATAGTAGGCCTTGGGGTTGTCAGAGTCCAGTGCTGTTCATCGACTTTGAACTATTTAGCAACTTTTGGTAAATTGTAGGTAACAGAGAGACACATACATTATATCCTCCAGGTTCAGATACATATGACTAATTAAGCCAACCCCCACCCCACATTGGGGACATTACTTTTGCCTCCATTTGCAATTCATCTCAACATTCTCCTAATCCACATAAATATGTGCTGTTTTGACCTGTCTTTTGAACCAATTATAACATGTCAAGTTTCCTTATTGAGCAAGTGAAATACAATTTTTACACTTGGTCATTTTCATATTTTATGAGAGTCATGATCTTATCTTTTCTGAAAATTATCTTTTAACAGATTGAAGAAGTTTTAAAAAATTACCACCAAAAATGAATCACTAATATACTGTTTTAAACTGTTTGATTTTTTAAACCATATATGCCTATTTACTGTCCAAATGATAGAATCTTAGAACTGAAAAATTTTGTAAGTGCTAATATACTTGCTGTGGTAGAAACACCACAGCAAGCCATGCAATGAATAAGGAAGAGCTTCGGAGAACAGTAGCTATGAAGAAGCCACTTATAGTATAAATGAGGATATTGGGAAGGAAGAAAAGCAAGTGCAAAGAAGTTCCTCTGGACAATGATGGCGAGGACTGCGGTGGTGGTGGCTACCAAGGTGGCCAGGGTGGCCGGGGGCACGCCTGCTGCCACCATTACCACTGCCCGCCCATGATTGCACTGCATCTGCTGGTCACCGATGACCTGACCCAGGTGCACCACTACCAGGAGGTGATCCTGGTGCAGTCGCACAAGGAGGCGGTGGACACGACCGACTACAGCTGAGGACGACCTTGAGGACCAGATCCTTATCCTGGTGCCCGCACCAGCTGGGGGGCGACGTCCACTATACCCAGCAGATGCTGGTTAACGCGGCGGTGGCCAGCAGGAGCAGCGGCGATGGCTCGTCGTTGGGCTGCTTCAAGAGTTACCACAGCGGCGGGCAGCGGTGGCAGCGCCAGCCCAGGCAACAAGAAGTAGGAGCAGAAGCAGGTGCAGATCAAGACCCTGAAAGGCGAGTTCTCAGTCACCATGTGGTCCTCAGATGAGACAAAACAAAACAAAACAGATACTGACCATTGGACAGTGATTGAAGAATAAATCACTGGCAATAAGTGACCTCCTGATTATTCAGAATATATGACAAGGAAGAAACTTCCTCCTGGAGGAACACCTGGCATTGGAATCTCAGATCCCAAACAAGTGGCAGAATTTGCTAGAATGAAACCAAGAAAAATTAAAGAAGAAGAAAACTAAGAAGAGCTTGCCTTCATAAAGCCTGCACATAGATGTTCAGGGCTAACCGGGCCATGAGAAAACATCTGCACACCCACAGACCCAGATTATATGTCTGCACAGAATGCGGCAAAGCTTTTGTTGAGAGTTCAAGAATGAAACACCACCAACTGGTTAATACTGGAGATAAGCCCTTTCGGTGTACGTTCCAAGGCTGTGGGAAATGCTTTATTTTATTTTATGTTAGTTCTGTGATACACGTGCAGAATGTGCAGGTTTGTTACATAGGTATACACGTGCCATGGTAGTTTGCTGCACCTATCAATTCATTATTTAGGTTTTAAGGTCCACATGCATTAGGGATTTGTCCTAATGCTCTCCTTCACCTTGCCCCCACTCCCCAGCAGGCCCCAGTATGTGATGTTCCCCTCCCTGTGTCCATGAGTTCCCATTGTACAACTCCCACTTATGTGTAAGAACATGTGGTGTTTGGTTTTCTGTTCCTGTGTGTGTTTTCTGAGAATGATGGCTTCCAGTTTCATCCATTTCCCTGCAAAGGACATAAACTCGTTCTTTTTTATGGCTGCACAGTTTTCCATGGTGTATATATACCACATTTTCTTTATCAAGTCTATCATTGATGGGCATTTGGGTTGGTTCCAACTTTTTGCTATTGTAATAATGCTGCAATGAACATACATGTGCATGTGTCTTTATAGCATTATAATTAATATTCCTTTGGGAATATACCCAGTAATGGGATTGCTTCGTCAAATGTTATTTCTGGTCCCAGGTCCTTGAGGAATCGCTGCACTTTCCTCCACATGTGTAGAGATGTTTATAGTATTCTCTGATGCTAGTTTGTATTTCTGTGGCATTAGTGGTGATATCTCCTTTATCATTTTTTAGTGTGTCTATTTGATTCGTTGCTCTTTTCTTCTTTGTTATCCTGGCTAGCGGTCTATCTATTTTGTTAATCTTTTCAAAAATCCAGCTCCTGGATTCATTGATTTTTTGAAAGGTTTTTTGTGTCTCTATCTTCTTCAGGTCTACTCTGATCTTAGTTATTTCTTATCTTCTGCTAGTTTTTGAATTTGTTTGGTCTTGCTTCTCTGGTTCTTTTCATTGTGATGTTCAGGTGTTGATTTCAGATATTTCCAGTTTTCTGATGTGGATATTTTGTGTGATCAGTTTCCCTTTAAACACTGCTTTAGCTGTGTCCCAGAGATTCTGGTAAGTTGAGTCTTTGCTCTCAGTGGTTTCAAATAACTTCTTTATTTCTGCCTTAATTTCATTGTTTACCCAATAGTTATTCAAGAGCCGGTTGTTCAATTTCCATATATTTGTGCAGTTTTGAGTTAGTTTCTTAATCCTGAGTTCTAATTTGATTGAACTGTGGCCTGAGAGACTATTCGTTATGATTTCCATATTTTGCATTTTCTGAGAAGTGTTTTACTTCCAAATATGTGGTCAAATTTAGAATAACTGCTATGTGGTCCTGAGATGAGTGTACATTCTGTTGATTTGAGGTGCAGTTCTGTAGATGTCTGTTAGGTCTGCTTGGTTCAGAGCTGAGTTCAAGTCTTGAATATCCTTGTTAATTTTGTGTCTCATTGATCTGTATAATATTGACAGTGGGGTGTTAAAGTCTCCTACTATTATTGTGTGGGAGTCTAAGTCTCTTTGTAGGTCTCTAAGAACTTGTTTTATGAATCTCGGTGCTCCTGTATTGGATGCACATATATTTAGGATAGTTAGCTCCTTTTTTTTTGCATTGATCCCTTTACCATCATGTAATGTCCTTCTTTGTCTTTTCTGATCTTTGTTGGTTTAAAGCCTGTTTTATCAGAGACTAGGATTGCACCCCTTGCTCTTTTTTTTGTTTTCCATTTGCTTGGTAAATATTCCTCCATCACTTTATTTTGAGGCTATGTGTGTCTTTGTACTGAGATGTGTCTCCTGAATACAGCACATCGATGGGTCTTATCTGTTTATCCAATTTGCCAGTCTGTGTCTTTTAATTGGAACATTTAGCCCATTTATATTTCAGGTTAATATTGTAATGTGTGAATTTGATCCTTTCATCATGATGCTTGCTGGTTATTTTGCACACTACTTGAAGCAGGTTCCTCATAGTGTTGATTGGTGGGGGCGGGGGAGGGGGCTTTACAATTTGCTATGTTTTTGAAGTGGCTGATACCGATTTTTGTTTTCCATATTTAGTGCTTCCTTCAGGAGTTCTTGTGAGGTAGGCCTGGTGGTGACAAAATTCCTCAGCATTTGCTTGTCTGTTAAGGATTTTATCTCTCCTTTGCTTATGAAGCTAAGTTTGGTTAGCTATAAAATTCTGGATTGAAACTTCTTTTCTTTAAGAATGTTGAATATTAGCCCTACTCTCTTCTGACTTGTAGGGTTTCTGCAGAGAGATCTACTGTTCCTCTGATGGGCTTCCCTTTGTAGGTAATGTGACCTTTCTCTCTGCCTGCCCTTAACATTTTTTGCTTCATTTCGACCTTGGAGAATCTGATAGTTATGTGTCTTGGGGCTGATCTTTTCATGGAGTATCTTAGTGGTATTCTCTGTATTTCCTGAATTTGAATGTTGGCCTGTGTTGCTAGGTTGGGGAAGTTCGCCTGGATAATATCCTGAAGTGTGTTTTCCAACTTGGTTTCATTCTCTTGTCAGTTTCAAGTATACCAATCGACCATAGGTTTGGTCTTTTCACATAGTCCTCTATTTCCTAGAGGACTTGCTCATACCTTTTCATTCTTTTTTGTCTAAGTGTGTCTTCGTGCCTTATTTCAGTAAGTTGATCTTCAATCTCTGATATCCTTTCTTCTGCTTGATTGATTTGGCTATTGATACTTGTGTATGCTTCACGAAGTTCTCATGCTGTGTTTTTCAGCTCCATCAGGTCATTTATGGTCCTCTCTAAAATGGTTATTCTAGTTAGCAGTTCCTGCAACTTTTTATCCAGGTTCTTAGCTTCCTTGCATTGAATTAGAATATGCTTCTTTAGCTCAGAGGAGTTTGTTATTACCCACCTTCTAAAACTTACTTCTGTCAATTCGTCAAATTCATTCTCCATCCAGTTTTGTGCCATTGCTGGAGAGGAGTTGCAATCATTTTGAGGAGAAGCAGCATTCTGGTTTTGGGAATTTTCAGCATTTTTGTGCTGTTTTTTTCCTCATCTTCATGGATTTATCTACCTTTGATCTCTGAGGCTGATGACCTTTGGATGCGGTTTTTATGTGGGGTTCTTTATGTTGATGCTGATGCTGTTTGTTAGTTTTTCTTCTAACAGTCAGGGACTTCTCCTGCAGGTCTGCTGAAGTTTGCTAGAGGTCCTCTCCAGATGTTGTTCACCTGGGTATCACCAGTGGAGGTTGCAGAACAGCAAATATTGCTCCCTGCTCCTTCCTTTGGAAGCTCTGTCCCAGAGGGGCACTGGCATCATGCCAGTGGAAGCTCTTCTGTATGAGGTATCTGTCGATCCCTACTGCTTTCAATCAGAAGGCACAGGAGTTGGGGACCCACTTGAGGAGACAGTCTGTCACTTAGCAGAGCTGGTGCACTGTGCTGGGAGAGTCCCTCTTGTCAGGATCAGCTGCTCTTTTCAGAGCCGGCTGGTGGGAGGAAAAAACTCACTGAAACTGCACCCACAACCACTCCTTCCCCCATGTGCTCTGTCCCAGGGAGCTGGGGGTTTGTTCTGTAAGCCCCTTACTGTGGCTGTTACCTTTCCTTCAGAGATGCCCTTCCCAGTTTGGAGGAATCTAGAGAAGCAGTCTGGCCACAGCCACTTTGCCAGGCTGTGGTGACTGTCCAGTTCAGACCTCCCAGCCTCCTTAGCACTGTCAGTGGAAAACCACCTCCTAAAAGCTCAATAATGGTGGATGCCCCTCTCTCCACCAAGCTTTATTTTCCCAGGTTAACTTCAGACTGCTGGGCTGGCAGTGAGAATTTCAAGCCAGTGGTTCT
Organism: Aotus nancymaae; assembly: GCF_030222135.1. Classification (NCBI taxonomy): domain Eukaryota; kingdom Metazoa; phylum Chordata; class Mammalia; order Primates; family Aotidae; genus Aotus; species Aotus nancymaae. Next base: position 4,347,364 of record NW_026988472.1, read on the forward strand.
TAGCTTGCTGGGTACCATGGGAGTGGGACCCTCTGAGCGAGAACACTTGGCTACCTGGCTTTAGCCCCTTTTCCAAAGGAGTGAACAGTTCTGTCCTGCTGGGGTTCCAGGGACTGCCGGGGTATGAAAAAACTTCAGCTAGCTCTGCCCATACGGCCACCCAAACAGATGCCCAATTTTGTGCTTGAAACCCAGGGCCCTGGTGGTGTAGGGACATGAGAGAATCTCCTGATCTGCAGATTGCAAGAACCATGGGAAAAGCAGAGTTACCTGGACGGGTAGCACAGTCCCTCACAGCTTCCCTTGGCTGGGGGAGGGTGGTCCTGGGCTCCTGTCCTTCCAGGTGAATCAATGCCCCACCCTGCTTCTACTCGCCCTCCATGGGTTGGACCCACTGCCTAACCAGTCTCTATGAGATATCTCAGATGGAAATGTAGAAATCACCCACCTTCTGTGTTGATCTCGCTGGGAGCTGCAGATCGAAGCTGTTTCTATTCGGCTATCAAGGCCCCTCCTTCTGGGAAATGCTTTTCCCTGGACTTCAATTGGGGCACACATGTGTGAATCCATACCAGAGACAAGCCTTATGTGTGTCCCTTTGTTGGTTGTAATAAGAAGTTTGCTCAGTCAACTAACCTGAAATCTTACATTTTAACACATGCTAAGGCCAAAAACAACCAGTGAAGTGAGAAAAGACCCTTCTCAACCATGGGAAACATCTTCCAGGAGTGTGATTGGGAATAAATATGCCTTTCCTTTGTATATTATTTTTAGAATTTTACAAATGAATCCTACACACCTAAGGAACATGCTTTGATAAAGTATTAATTTTTTTGTAAACCTTTAATAAGATGACATTGCTAAGATGCTCTATCTTGCTCTGTAATCCCATTTCAAAAACATGGTGTTTTTGCAAAGTATGGTCCCAACAGGAGGGCAATTCATGAACTTCACATCAAAAGACAGCTCTTTATGCAACCATGTTAAAAATGGGACTTCTTTTCACATTCTTATAAATATGAAGCTCACCTGTTGCCTACAATTTTTTAAATTTTATATTTTCCAAATGTGCATATTGTACACTTTTGGGGATATGCTCAGTAATACTATGTGTGATTTTCCTGGAGGTTGATAACTTTGCTTGCAGTCTATTTTCTTTAAAAGAATGGGCAGTTACACGCACAATTCAAAAGTATTTTCCCATAAAAAGAAGTTATATAGGTTTTGTATGCTATCTTTTTCTTCTTTTTTTTTTTTTTAGGAGGCTTTGGGCCGACAGAGGAAAGGCCGCCGGGAGCTGTGTATGCTATCTTAATTTTGGTTGTATTCTTTGATGTTAACACATTTTGTGTAATTGTATTGCATAGCTGTATTGAATTATGCAGTATCAAATATTAGATGTGATTTAATAGTGTTGATCCATTTAAACACATTTTTAGTCATTTTTCCAAAAAATACTGCCAGATGCAGATGTTCAGTGTCATTTCTTTGCATGTTCAGTTACAGAAAGTGGTTCTCAGTTATAGAATGTACTGTACTTTTTAACACCTGATGTGTACATCACACGTAACAGGAAGAGCAACAATAAAATAGCTATCATTAAGAAAGAATATGGCAGAACAAGATCTATAAACACAGTCTTATTTTCTTTTGTTATCCAGAATACTTTTGATTCTTAATCCTCCCAGAAATTGGAAGCTGAATAAAACAACTCCAGTTTCCTTTATTTTGCACTCAATTGCAGTAATTTGTAATTTAAGAAAAAAAAAGTTTCTCCGAAGGAATATCTTGATCACCTGAGATGACTGAAGAAACACCATGTCCAGCCACTGCTTTTTTCATGCAATCAAAGAGCAGAAATAAGGATCAGAAAATACTAAATAGAGTTCAAAGCCCAAAGGTGCCAGGTTGCAGCAGAAAAATCCAGGTCTAGTTCTAAAAATGAAATTTTGTCTTGTTTGAAAAATTTACAGACTAGGCCTATTAGAAGTGTAGTTTGTGATTAAAAAAATAGTCTTGTTAATTTCATATCCATCTCTTTTACTAGTGTTAATCTGGGAGAAAAATGAGAAGCAAATGATGACCACTTATAGGCAGAATATTTTATTAGTTCCAAGGTATTCTGTTAATTTGGTCTTTGCCTTATGATACAGAAGTAGAATTTACAATTTGGATATGTTGTTTTGTGATTCAACTTAAATATACAATTTTGTATGGACTATAATAGATTATTACGAAATGTAAACTTTCAAAAGAGTTATAATTATATTGAATCAATTGCTTTTGTTTCTTACAGGCATTTTTGTAGCCCTATTATGAAGGTTTTGTAACTAAATTTATATGTAAAAATCTATTTTCTCCTGGATATTTGTTAATAATATTGAAGGCAAAAAGTTATGCTTAAATCTGATAATCAAAAGTTTATTTGCATAAAAAGATGTTAAAGGTAATTTTGAAATTAGAAAAACAAATACTGAAGTGTTTGTTGTCGCTGTTGGTTTTTTTTTTTGTTTTTTAGCGAAACATGACTGATGTCTCTTGGCTCCCAAAACCCCACAAGATCAAGTCTAAACACCTAACGTTTTTCTCTCAGTCACTCGTGGTCCTCATGTAGTTAAGCCACACTGAACTTCATCCCATTCCCCAACTCCATTCACTTTGTTCACACTGTTGCCTCTGTAATGCCTCTTCTTCAATTTACCTGCCCAACAAATTTCTATTTATTCTTTAAAACTAGCTCAAAAGGTATTCTTTTCAATGCCTTTCATGTCTTTCCCAGGAAGTCTGTCTCTCCATTTCCATGTCAACTTTTCACATCTGTATGTCTCCCACTAGTATCTGTCAGCTTTTTATCAACATCTAAGATGGACCTTGAGACATTAGCATATCCTCAATAAAAGATTGAGTACTAAAAAGAATGGAAAACAAAGCTTTATTATCAAAAGGCTTGAAGTTAATACAGGAATACTTCAAAGGACTTTCAACATCCAAACTAAAAGTAGCTGTTTAGAATTATTTGTCAATATTGGAACTGGATGACAAAGAAACAAGGCTTAGACATCCAGGACCAGAAATAGAAAAGTGAGGTCCTGAAGGATAAGATGGCTTACTTGAAAAGGAGATGTAGCTGTTGAATGGTAGAGGGGGAAACTTGAATCTCCATCACAAGCCAGATTCTCTTCACATGGGACTCAAGGTTCTCATGGCTTGGCTCCAGGCTTCGTTTTAGCTTTATATTCCACTGTTCACTTTCATGTGTCAAAATACTCTCTATAAACAGAATTCCTTTCTTTCACAAAACACACCCTTCTCTCCTTAGTTTCCATGCCATTGTTTCTAGAATTTCCTTCCTCTGCTGAAAATGCAGAACAACAGCCACTCTTCTCGTGTGACTTTCCATGACTCTCCACCTGGATTTAAGCTCTGCCTCCCCTGTAGCCACATCTAACTTTACTTAACATCATTATTGTAACAGTAGCTAAAGATAGGCTTGGCACAAATCAGGCAGTGTAAGTTTAGAGATTAATGAATGTCAGTCAGTAAATAAGTAGGCACAGTAAGAAAGGCAGTGTTCCAAAAAGGGAGCAGTGGTAGTTCAAAGATCAAAGAGAGAGGTAAACAACTCTGGCTGACTCATGCACACTTGGATGCTCTCCCTTTGAGTAGCAGCTAAGGCACGAGTTTCCTCCCAAAAGCGGCGGTGCCCTTCCTTAGTGAGCCTCCAACGGCAACAGTAAGGTCTTGCATTATCTTTATCCTGAAGGTTGTCTGGTACCTTCTCAAAGCTGCTCAGGGAGCAGAGGTTATACTGAATGGTGCTTTTCCAGCCATCTGGAGCTGTCCAGAAAAAGGGGAAATAGTGTCGGATGAAATTGTAGATCTCCTGCACACTGAGGCAGCTGTGGGGGCTCTTTTCTAATGCTAGGGCAATAAGGTGGCTACAATTGAGAGGGATCCGTTGCCAGGACTTCTCTTCGCTGTTGATTTGCCATGGGTTCTGGCTTTGGAAGCACTCCCTTTCAGGGGACTGGAAGGAGTTGTCCTCTTGTTTCTCAGCCTCCTCTTCTGTGAGCACAAAGTCATTAGGGGAATAGATATCTTGCTTCTGTATAGGAGACTGCTCACTGGAGGAAGATGGCAAGGACTCTACCACTGTGACCTTTGAGCAGTTAGACCCTTCATCTGTTAGTGAGGGCTGAGGGAAAGGAGAAATGCTTGTCGGATCCTTTTTTCCATTGGGCTTTGGGGCCTTCGGGTTGCCAAGGGGGCACACGATGTTGGGGTTCACCCACATCCACAGATTGGGTTCACAGTGAGGACCATCATCATCAGGACTGGGTCTCGTCTTCTGAGTCATCTCTGGGGGCTTCATTACTTCTGTTCTGTATCTGCTAGGGAACCGCTTAGGTACGGAGCACTGGTCTGTGGTACAAGTCAAAAGTAACTCATTCTCCATGTCCCAGTCCAGCAGTCCTGGTACCCGGCCTTGGAGACTGTACCAAAATTCAGGATTTTTTAGTTTTAACTCCATCTTTAGTGGAGAGATAGGTGGAAAGAAACTTCTGAAAGAACAGAGATCTAGCAGGCACTTAAAGCTATTGTTTGGGCACGATTTTTTAAGTAGTATATCTCATCTAGGGAGCTTATCAGTAGGCCTCCTAGAAGTACTGAAGAAAGAGGCACCAATGCCTCACCGACTAGTGGTCAGAGTTGGAGAAACCTCAGCCTTCTGGAACAAGGCTCAATACAAGGAAGGAATGAAAAATAGCTTTTCAGCAGAAAAAAAAAATTAGGGGGAATTCTTAAGCTGTGACTGGAAGCAGAAAGTCACCTCGAGAGAACTCATAAACTTTCAGTTAGGTGCAAACCATGGTGACTTGCACAACAGGTGATTATCTGGCATATATTTCAACTCTCGATTAGTTCACTTAATGCAGAGACAAACATGTATAGATCACATTATATTTCTGAGTCTTCCTTAATGGTTTAAAAAATCATTTCATTCTTCAAGTGCCTTTGGACTTCTGTTAAGTAGATGATCTCAACTGATTTTCATGGCAGCCCTGCAAGATAAAATAGTATTATTAACCTCATGTCACAGATATGGCAACTGAGATCACCATACACAAGTAAGTGGGGGAGCTAGATCCACAGCCCAGATCTTCTTTTTCACTATACCCATTGCCTCTTGATCATACTCAACATATGATATACAACAGGCAGCAATATGTGCAACCTGAATTTTATAGTAAGATGGTAACTATAAACCAGAACAGGGCCTCTATTATTCTCATACTGATGCTAGACTCTAACCTTGCTGCTATTTTCAATCCTTTTCTGGAAAACAGCTGGCTTTCCTCTCTCCAGGTCACCTTCTCAGGAAATAAATTCTGAACTATACTCTGAACAGTAGGACCAAAATTCAGCCATGATACATAAAGTCCTGAAAGTCCCAGAGCTAGTATTTCCAGTAAGTTCATGACCAGGATATTTGTAAGAAAAACAAACCGGCAAGGTTTCCTTTAATCAAGTTTGCACAAAATCCATGTGTAAAGTATGTGATTCCATTAAAACCACTACATAGGACTATGTTGCAAACATATCCAGCGAATGTCAAAGGGAGCTATTGGAGAGGCACTTTAATCTCCATGTGGTTTCCACACTCTCTGGTTCTCTTCTACTCTAAATAATCTTTCATACAGGTGGCCTGTATGAAATACAGGATAATAGGAATCAGAAGGGATCCCACAGAAGATATTACTTGAGCTTAAAAGACATGTTACCCAGAAGCAGAGATATGGAGAATAGGTTAGCACATACCAACCAGGTACACATTCAACACAGTGTATATACTATACAAAGCAAAACTCATAAAACTATATGAGTTTTAGAGTAAGATGATAACCATCAAAAGATGGCCTCCGTTAGTCTCAAACACGTTAGAACCCAACCTTGCTTGTCTCTTAAGTGTGCTCCAAAAAAGGAGATGGGAACATTTTGCATGTACTCTGGAAAAATACTCAAACTCATATTTGTGGGTAGCCTGTTTCCCAGGTACCAAACTATCTCAAGTGTTGATATAGGCAAAAATGTCGGTGATTGATGAGACCACATGTTATAAGCAAAGAATTGTAAAACAACATAATAAGTTAAATTAGAAAAAGTGATGGGAACTCATAATGACCTTAGAAATACCTTTTCAGCATGGGCATGCATGTGTTTGCTCTTTCTCTGTCTTAAACACACACACACACACACACAATGATATGGTTTGGCTTTGTCCCCACCCATATTTCATGTTGAATTGTAATCTCCAGTGTTGGAGGGAGAACATGGTGGGAGGTGATTGTATCATGGGGATGAATGTTCTCATATTGAGTTCTCACAAAATCTGGTTTTTTGAAAGTGTGTAGCACGTCCCCTTTTGCTCCCCAGCCATGCCTCCTCTACAGCCTGTGGAACTGTGAATCAACGAAACCTCTTTTCTTTATAAATTACCCAATCTCAGGTAGTTCTTTATAGCAGTGTGAGAATGGACTAATACATTCAACAACAGGAGCAGTAGTAGAAGTAGAGCACTACTATTGCCTGCCTTCAATTTTCAAAAGCATTTCTGTGCCCAGATTTTGATTCCCACTCAAAGGACTGATAAGGAGGGCAGCTGATAAACATTTTGGGGCAAAAAAAACTTACCGATATTAATAAAGGCTCTCGTTACAATCAAAAATGCTTCCAAGAATGTCAGGAGCAGTGTTAAAAGGATGAAAAGTCACCTTAAAGGGGTTTTCACTATCAAATTGTAACTTTTTGACCACATACGTTATAATTAAAACTATTTTAGTCTGTAATATGCTATAAGTACATGATGATACTCTTAAAAATAAAAAAGGTAGTTGTGGGCTGGGTGCAGTGGCTCATGCCTGTAATTCCAGTACTTTGAGAGGCCAAAGCAGGAGGATTGCTTGAGGCAAAATGTTTGAGACCAGCCTGGGCAACACAGTGAGACTTTGTCTCCAGAATTTTTTTAAAATCAGCTGTGCATGATGGCATGCACCTGTAGTCCTAGCTACTCAGAAGGCTGAGGTGGGAGGATTGCTTCAGCTCAAGAATTCGACACTGCAGTGAGCTGTGATGGCACCACTGCACTCCAGCCTGGTCAGTGGAATAAGATTCTTTAAAAAAAAAAAAAAAGGTAGTTATAATGAAAAAAATGCCATAGGATATTTAAGATTTGTTGCTTTTATGTATGAAACAGCAAATGTTCATGGTTACTTTTCTCGTTTTAAGTATACGTCTTTTGTAAAGCATAGATATGTGTTTGTTTCTATCAATGGGCAAACAGGAAAGAATACAGGAAAAACAATGAGTAAGCTGTATGTGGTTCCAGAAAAACAGGTGCAATACCAATGGCAGCTGTGTATAGTTGTATAGTTTGCATACAGCCCAAGGAGGCCTGTGATGGTAAATACAAAATGTCAACTTAATTGGACTAAAGGATACAAAGTATTGGTTCTGGGTGTATCTGTGAGGGTGTTGACAAAGGAGATTAACATTTGAGTCAGTGGGCTGGGAAAGGCAGATCCACCCTTAATCTAGGTAGGCACCATGTAATCAGCTGCCAGTGCAGCTGGAATATAAAGCAGGCAGAAAAACATATAAAAAGACTAGACTGGCCCAGCCTTCCAGCTTACATCTTGCTCCAGTGCTGGATGCTTCCTGCCCTTGATCATTGGACTCCAAGTTCTTCAATTTTGGGACTTGAACTGGCTTTTTTTGCTCCTCAACTTGCAGATGGCCTATTGTCAGACCTTGTGATAGTGTGAGTTAATACTTAGTAAACTCCTATTTATATATGTGTATACACACACACACACACACACATAAATAAAGGGATAGAACCAATAGGATATATGTACATATGTGGACAGAATCAATAGGAGATATATATATATATGTACACACACACACATATATATGTATGTGTGTGTACAATTGGCATACAAAATTTAAATACATATACACACAAATATATCACCTAATACTAATATTTAAATAAATATGAATATTTAAATACATATATAAATACTAATATTTAAATACATATATATTTAATATACATTTATAGATACATATGTGTTTAATTAATAAGCATATATATTTAATAAATACTAATGTTTAAATACATATATGTACATACACACACACATAGAATTGTGATGGCAGCACTTGCATCTCCACGTGTGTGTGTGTGTGTGTGTGTGTGTGTGTGTGTATCACCTAATACAGATTTTGGTATCAGGAGTGGTTCTAGAGGAATGGAATATTAAGTACGGAGTTCTTTCATTGGTTTTGGGGTTTCTGGAATTGGCTGCTTAATATGATTACACCCAAAAATGTAAGGACTCTAGTTCTAATAGTATGGAGAACACTGATAGTCCTTGGCATGAACTGTTTGGAAAGTTATGCAAAATAAATGCATTTGACACTCCTATTCACTGCTTGTGAAAACCAAGGAGTTAGTGACTCTACACATAATACCTTCGACCATATGTGGGGAACCAAGGGGCAAAATGAAGCTGGTTAGTTGCTCCTAAGTTCAGTGGACAAAGTGATGAAAGAAAATGATAAACTCAGGGATTCTAACTCCTGGCTTCAGAAGCAGATATTGAGCCTCAAATCTGCTAAGATTGCTCTGAGTGAGAATCTTGACTGCTCTAGAGAAAGAGCTGAAATTGTGGAAAAACAGACACAAGCTCTCATCACATGAGTGGCTGACCTGCAACAAAATGTGCATGCCCAGCCTCACTAGGTGTCTACCATTGAAGTGAGGGCATTGATTGGAAAAGAATGGGACCCTGAAACTTGGAATGGGACCGTGTGGGGAAACCCTGATGAAGCTGAGGACTCTGAGTTTGTTAGTTCTGATGAACCTTTTTTGCCAGAAGAAACACCTTCCGCATCCCCAGTAGTGGCAACATACCCTCCCTGACCCATGCTGCCATCAGCCTTTCCACCTTTGTCTGAGGAGATAAACCCTTTGCTGCCTGAGGCAACAGTGATGGCCTCCCCTGAGGCAGCTGCCAGGCAAGATAATGTTGGTTCTCCTCAGGAGCCACCCCCAACACCCCTGTTTACTTCTAGACCTATAATTAAAGTCTTGGTGGGCCCTTAGACTTGAGGTTGAGAGTGTGACCCATGAGGAGATGCGCTACTTTCAAAAAGAATTGCTTGTATTTTCTACTTTATAAAAGCAGAAATCTGGAGAACAGGCCTGGGAACGGATATTAAGGGTGTGGGATGATGGTGGAAGGGACGTAGAGTTGGATCAGGTTGAATATACTGATTTGGGTCCACTAAGTAGGGACTTGGCACTTGATGTTGCAGCTCGGGGAGTTAAAAAAGTTTCTAACCATTTATTTGCTTGGCTAGCTGAAATATGGATTAAAAGATGGCCCACTATGAGTTGGAAATGCCTGATCTCCCTTGGTTTAATATAGGGAAAGAGATCCAAAAGCTTAGGGGGATTGAGATGGTGGAGTGGATTAGTCACTTTAGACCTACTTATCCCAGCTGGGAGGGTCCAGAAGATATATCCTTGACCAATGTCTTGTGAAATAGATCTGTGATGGCAACACCTGCATCTTTGAAGAGCCCTGTAATTGCTCTTCTCTGTATCTCAGATCTAACAATGGGAACTGCAGTCACTCAACTACGAAATATAAATACAATGGGAATAATTGGATCTGTAGGTGGCCAAGTGGTGGCCCTCAACCATCAAAGGCAAGGTGGGTGTAGCTACTGTAATGGACAGCAGGGGTAAAGCACCAGTCAGAATAGACTGACTATTGTAGAGCTCTGGCATTGGCTAATTAACCACGGTGTTCCTAGAAGTGAAATTGATAGGAAGCCTACTGCATTCCTACTTAGTTTATATAAGTGGAAAACTTCTGGGTCAAATGAACAAAAGGCTAATTTGAATTATAAAAACAGAGAATCATGGCCTCTCAATTTCCAGACTTGAGTCAGTTTACAGACCCAGAACCCCTTGAATGAAGGGGAGGTTGGGTCTTGTTGAGGAAGGACCCTATTTCATTACTGACAATTTATGCTGTTAATCTTTCTCCCATCCTTCCCCAAGGAGATCTCCGGCCTTTTACCAGGGTAACTGTGCATTGAAGAAACAGAAATGATCAGACATTTCCAGGACTACAGGACACTGGCTCTGAGCTGACATTGATTTCAGGGGATCCAAAATGTCATTGTGTTCCTCCAGTTAATGTAGGGGCTTATGGATGTCAAGCAATTAATGGCGTTTTAGCTCTGGTCCAACTTACAGTGGGTCCAGTGGGTTCCCAGACACATCCTGTGGTCACTTCCCCAGTGCCATAGTGTATAATTGGCATAGGCATACTTAGCAGCTGCCAGAACCCCTACATTGGCTCTGTGACTGGTCGAGTGAGGGCTATTATGGTGGGAAAGGCCAACTGGAAGCCATTAGAGCTGCCTCTACCTAGAAAAATAGTAAACTAAAAACAATATCGCTTCCCTGGAGGGACTGCGGAGATTAGTGCCACCATTAAGGGCTTGAAAGACGCAGAGGTGGTGATTCTGAACACATCCCTATTCAATGCTCCCATTTGGTTCGTGCAGAATACAGATTGATCTTGGAGAGTGACAGTGGATTATTGTAAGTTTATCCAAGTGGCGACTCCAATTGCAGATGCTGTACCAGATGTGGTTTCATTGGTTGAGCAAATTAACACATCTTCTGGTACCTGGTATGCAGCCACTGACTTGGCAAATGCCTTTTTCTCCATTCCTGTCCATAAGGTCCACCAGAAGCAATTTGCTTTCAGCTGGCAAGGCCAGCAATATACCTTTACTGTCCTACCTCAGGGATATATCGACTCTCTGGCTTTGTGTCATAATCTTATTTAGAGGGACCTTGATTGCTTTTTGCTTCTGCAGGATATCACACTGGTCCATTACATTGGTGATATTATGCTGATTGGATCCAGTGGGCAAGAAGTAGCAAACACACTGGACTTAATGGTGACACATTTGCATGCTAGAGAATGGGAAATAAATGTGACTACAATTCAGGGACCTTCTGCCTCAGTAAAATTTCTAGGGGTCCAGTGGTATGGGATCTGTTGAAATATTCCAAGGTGAAGGATAAGTTTGGCCCCTCCTACAACCAAGAAAGAAGCATAACGCTTAGTGGGCCTATTTTGATTTTGGGGACAACACATTCCTCATTTCAGTGTGTTACTCCAGCCCATTTATTGAGTGACTCAAAAGGCTTCCAGTTTTGAGTGGGGTCCAGAATAGGAGAAGGCTCTGCAACAGGTCCAGGCTGCTGTGCAAGCTGCTCTGCCACTTGGGCCATATGACCCATCAGATCCAATGGTGCTTGAGATGTCAGTGGCAGATAGGGATGCTGTTTGGAGCCTTTGGTAGGCCCCCACAGATGAATTGCAGCAGAGGCCTCTACAATTTTGGAGCAAAGCCATGCAATCGTCTGCAGATAGCTACTCTCCTTTTGAGAGACAGCTCTTGGCCTGTTACTGGGCTTTGGTGGAAACTGACCATTTGACTATGAGTCATCAAGTCGCCATGCGACCTGAACTGCCTACTATTAACTTGGTGCTTTCTGACCAATCTAGCCATAAAGTGGGTCATGCACAGCACCATTCCATCATCAAATGGAAGTGGTATATTCGTAATTGGGCTTGAGAAGGTCCTGAAGGCACAAGTAAGTTACATGAGAAAGTGGCTCAAATATCCATGGTCTCCACTCCTGCCACCCTATCACGGGTTTCGTGGGGCCAGGAATCAAGAGGTGGAAGTGGAAGTGGCACCACTTACCATCATGCCTAGTAATCCACTAGCAAAATTTTTGCTTCCTATTCCCACGACATTACGTTCTGCTGGCTTAGAGGACTTAGCTCCAGAGGGAGGAACGCTGCCACCAGGAGACACAACAATGAATCCATTAAATTGGAAGTTAAGATTGCTGTCTGGACACTTTGTGCTCCTCCTACCTTCAAGTCAACAGGCTAAGAAGGGAGTTACAGTGTTGGCTGGGGTGACAGACCCGGATTATCAAGATGAAATCAGTCTTTTACTCCACAGTGGAAGTAAGGAAGTGTATGTATCAAATTCAGGAGATCCATTAAGGCATGTCTTAGTATTACCATGCCCTGTGATTAAAGTCAATGGGAAACTACAACAGCCTAATCCAGGCAGGACTATAAATGGCCCAGACCCTTCAGGAATGAAGGTTTGGGTCACTCCACCAGGAAAAAAAACACGACCTGCTGAGGTGCTTGCTGAAGGCAAAGGGAATACAGAATGGGTAGCAGAAGAAAGTAGTCATCAATAGTAACTACAACCACATGACCAGCTGCAGAGTCAAAGACTGTAATTGTCATGAATATTTCCTCCTGTTAAAAACATGTTTGTGCATGTATACACTTGTACTAAGAAAATATCTTAATTTTATTTCCTTTATCATGTGACATAAGATTTATTGACTTCATATCAGCATTTAAGTATTGTTAACTTTGGCCGGGTGTGGTGGCTCACACCTGTAATCCAAGCACTTTGGAGGCCAAGGGGGGTGGATCACCTGAGGTCGGGTGTTCAAGACCAGCTTGACCAACATGGTGAAACCTTGTCTTTATTAAAAAAAAAAAAAAAAAAAAGTATTGTTAACTTTATGTAACAGTATGTGGGTTGGGGATTGGTGCATTTCCAGTTGTATGAAGGATAGTTGTATTATGTTAGGCATAATTATAACCTTATTGTTTTTAATTGAAGATTATGTATGATCTTAGGAAATGTGTATAGGTTCAAGTTGACAAGGGCTGTACTTGTGATGGTTAATACTGAGTATCAACTTGATTGGATTGAAGGATGCAAAATATTGATCCTGGGTGTGCCATGAGGGTGTTGCCAAAGGAGATTAACATTTGAGTCAGTGCGCTGGGAAAGGCAGACCCACCCTTAACCTGAGTGAGCACCATCTAATCAGCTTCCAGCTCATCTAGAATACAAAGCAGGCAGGAAAATATGAAAAGACTGGACTGGTCTAGCCTCCCAGCCTACATCTTTCTCCTATGCTGGATGCTTCCTGCACTCAAAGATCAGACTCCAAGTTCTTCAGTTTGGGGACTTGGCCTGACACTCCTTGCCCCATGCAGAAGGCCTACTGTGGAACCTTGTAATCATGTGAGTTAATACTTAATAAACTTCCCTTTATATATATATATATTTATCCTATTAGTTCTGTCCTTCTAGAGAACCCTAATACAGTGCCCAATAAGACAGTATGAAATTCAGCCGGAGCTCTGTTTTCCAAACCATGTGTTCTGGTTCTGGAGCTGTGTGAATCCCAAAGTGATATCTCTTTTTAATTCACACAGAGGAGTCATTCAGTCACCATGTGGCCAAACTGTATCCTCCTTGACAGGGCATCTTGATTCTAATTAACACATAGATCAGCAGCCATGTATACTAAGAACTAGTAAGACAGATAAACACTGATGGTCACAAATAATAATCACATAGAAATAGGTCCAATAGGGTGTTTCAAGATGATTTATAACATGATTTAAAGAAAAGAACCATCTAAGATAACTCAATCCCTTATCTTCTAAAAAATTAATCCTTTCAAAAGTGCTACTAATTATGACAAATATGAATAAGGAATACACAAACCTGAAAATATAGCAAAAAGACAGGACAGGATAATGGGTACTAGCAAACATGTGTAAATTAAAGAATGCTTCATTTTTGTTAAAGACAAGTGGCCCAAAAACCCTCTGTGTGACAGATAGAGAATTAGTACCATGAGATAATAAATAAAACATTGTTATTAAAAGGACTTCAGCCAATATCTTATGATTAAATCACTTTGAACTACCCAGTCATGTCTTATAACCCCCTTGCCCCAAGAATCAATTTAGTTGATAACCTGTGTTCTGTTACCTTGGCATGTCTGAGATGGTATTTCTCTTTTCTCTCAGTTGAGTAAGATTATTGAAACCCTGGAAAAATGTAAAAAGGAATAAAATTACTGAAATCCTGGAAAGACAAAATAAGTTAGCCCAAGGAAGAAAAAATGCAAGCCTGGAAATAAAAAGGAAATAAACCCGTGGTGTTAATATTTTAGAGTAACTTTCAACGTAAGTGCATGGATATATTTTTAATCATTGTATTTGTGTAGATTTCATATACTAGTCAAGTGGTCTGAAATGTTTCAAAAAAAGCCACGCCAAATTTGCAACTGCAGTTACAAATTTGACGTGGCTTTTTTTGAAAAATTTAATTCATCAAATTAGTAACCAATGTATAAATGGTCAATAAAAATGAATTTAATAAAATTGAGCAGTAGGCACAGTACAAGTAGTAGTAAGTATTTATATCCACTTACAAAAGCCACTGGACACCAAATAAATCTATTAAAGGGTTTATTATGTTAACACTATTTTCTTTAGCTTCTCTCTCTAGCAATCAGATTAACTTTTTGAGTTTTTGGAGAACTCCTCAGCATTCTCACATGCACCAAAAATTACAGAGTTCAATTCCGGACATGTTATGTTTGAAGTAGCTGTGCACGTAGCAAACTAAGGTAGGCTAGTGGAATAAGTGATTGAGAATTGACTCAACTTGTTTCTGCCATGCCTTATTAAGTTTCCTTATCTGTAAAATGAAAATAATAAAAAGTCCTACCTCAATGAGTTATTGAGAATATCAAATGAAATAAAGTATTCCACAATTTATTATGTTATGTTATTCTTTTTAAGGGGAACACTGTCTATTTAAAAAAAAATTTTAGCATCTATCCTCCCATCATCTACATTAGGTATTTCTCCTAATGTTATCCCTCCCCAACCCCCCCACCCCCTCCTATCCCTTCCCTAGCCCCTCATCCCCCCACAAGCCCCAGTGTGTGATGTTCCCCTCCCTGTGTCCATGTGAGGAACACTGGTTCTTAAATGTGAATACATCACAGAGAAATCATAGTGACAAACAAAGATGATTGATTTTAATAACTATGCATGGAAAGCTTATTTAATTTGGGACTCTTCAGATTGAATATTAATCCTTACTTTAGGAGCTGCAATTTGAACTAAAAACCTCAATCCAACAAAGTTTTGAGTCTTACTTTATTCCAAGGCTTTGAGAGGTTTGAACTTGAGGGAGAAAAGTATCTTTTTATTTGGAATACTTGTTTTCAAGTGCTCTGAGACCCCTTAAAAGGCAATAGCCTTTTGTTAATTGCCACTTACTGCTTGTTTTTCTTTCTATGGGTTCAGCCACAAGTGCCTGGAACGGAGAAGGAGACTGTCTACAAAACAAAAGAAAACATAAAATCAGACAAAAAACCTTGTGGAGATGGCTATATCCTGGGTCAAGTTGTGCATAGCTTAGTGGAATGAATCTATTCTGCAATATGAATTAAATGGCATCTCAAGAACACACAAAATACAGAGAGGAAATTCAGGATTTTAGGTCCAGTGCATGTTTCACATCATCAGCTATTTGTTATTCTCAGGACAAGTCACATCAACATACATATATTAAACAAAACATACATATATTAAACACATGTTAATTTGGTACAGTGATTTAACACACTTTAGTAACCCTCTTCTCATTGCTCCAAATATATAAGGAATAAAATTACACAGATAAACAGACCATAAAAAATAATCAAGCTCAAATATAAAGAAAAAAAGCATCTTATTAGACAAGAACAAAACAAGATGATGAGTGAAATTAAGCCAACCTTACAACCAGAATTTGAGCCAAGCCCACTAGCTATTGTAACTGGTTCTACCGGATCTGTGGTGTTCTCTGTAACATCATGAGACAATAACTCCAAACTTCCATTCTGAAATGTGATAGTGGATTGAAGCCTGGAGTGCTGGGAGAGCAACTAAAAAGCCTTTAGAAAGGGTTGAGGGAGAGATGGCCGAATAGGAACAGCTCAGGAATGCAGTTCCCAGAGAGAACAAGGAAGAGGGTGAGTGATCACTGCATTTCCAAACAAGTTATTACTGCCCAAAGACCAGGAGATTCCCAGGCTGAAAAGTACCACCAGGTTCCAGCATGGCTGTTTCAGCCAGCACAGTGGGGCTCCTCACAAAAACTCACACAAATCTTGGCGGCCATTTCAACTGGTGCCTGGAACGCCTGGGAGACAGAGCCACCCATTCAACAGAAAAAAGGGGGCTGAAACAGGGAACCAGGTAATCTGGCTCGGCGGGTCCCACACCCACAAAGACAAGCAATCTGAAGTGCTCTGGACTGAGCGTTTCACAGCAAGCACAGCAGGATCTGGGATGGTTCAGCTCTGCGGGGTGAAGGGTGTTTGCCATTAACAAGGCAGTTCACCACTACCAAGGCAGTCCGCCATTACCAAGGCAGTCCACCATTGCCAAGAGAGTCCACCTTTACCAAGGCAGTCCACCATTACTGAGGCAATCTGCCATTACTATGACAGTCTGCCATTACAGAGGCAGTCCGCCATTGCTGAGGCAGATGGCCATTACCGAGGCAGTTCTAACTATAACTCTATAAAGAAAACTGCAAGGAAGTTCACACAGCAGATGGGCAGAGCCCACAGCAGCTCAGCAATGCCCCTGCTGGCAGACTGTGACTAGGCTACCTCCTAGCTGGGAGGGCATCTCTGGAAAAAGGTGGCAGCACCTCAGAAACTTATAAATAAAGCCCCACCTTCCCAGGACAGAGCACCTGGGAAAAAAGGCGGTTATGACTTCTGCTGCAGCAGACGTAAACTTACCTGCCTAGCAGCTCTGAATGAAATAACGGAGCTCCCAGCTCAGCACTTGAGCTCCTATAAGGGACAGACTGTCTCCTCAAGCAGCTCTCTGACCCTGGTATATCCAAAGAGACACCTCATAAAGGAGAGCTCAGGGTGATATCTGGCAGGTATCCATCTGGGATGAAGATAACAGAAGAAGAAACTGGCAGCAACCCTTACCATTCTGCAGCCACTGCAGGTGATCCCCAGGAGAGCAGGGTCTGGAGTAGACCTCCAGCAGTCCTTCAGCAGAGGGGCCTGTTAGGAGGAAACCTAAAAAACAGAAAGAAATAACTTCATCATCAACAAAAAGGACATCCACTCAGAGACCCCATCTGAAAGTGACGAACTACAAAGACCACAGGTAGATAAATCCACGAAGATGGGAAGAAACCAGTGCAAAAAGGACGAAAACACCCCAAAACAGAACGCCTCTCCTCCAAGGGATCACAACTCCTCACCAGCAAGGGAACAAAGCTGGAAGGAGAGTGAGTCTGATGAATTGACAGAAACAGGCTTCAGAAGGTGGGTAATAACAAACTTCTCTGAGCTAAAAGAACATGCGCTAACCCAATGCAAAGAAACTAAAAACCTTGAAAAATGGTTTGATGAACTGCTAAGGAGAATAAACAGCTTAGAGAAGAATAAAATGACCCGATGGAGCTGAAAAACAAAACAAGAGAACTTCGCAAAGCATACACAAGTTTCAACAGCTGAATCAACCAAGCAGAAGAAAGGAAATTATAGATTGAAGATCAACTCAATGAAATAAAACAAGAAGGCAAGAATAGAGAAAAAATTGAAAAGAAATGAACAAAGCCTCCAAGAAATATGGGATTATATGAAAAGACCTAATCTACTTTGATAGGTATACCTGAATGTGATGGAGAGATTGAATCCAAGCTGGAAAACACTCTTCAGGATATGATCCACGAGAACTTCCCCAACCTAGGAAGACAGGCCAATATTCAAGTCCAGGAAGTACAGAGAACACCACAAAGATATTCCTCAAGAAGAGTAACCCCAAGGCACATAATCATCAGATTCACCAGGGTTAAAATGAAGGAAAATAAGCTAAGGGCAGCCAGAAAGAAAGATTGGGTTACCCACAAAGGAAAGCCAATCAGATTCACAGAAGATCTCTCAGCAGAAACCCTACAAGCCAGAAGAGAGTGGGGACTAATATTCAACATCCTTAAAGAAAAGAACTTTCAGCCTAGAATTTCATATCCATCCAAACTAAGTTTCATAAGTGAAGGAGAAATAAAATCCTTCACGAACAAGCAATTGCTCAGAGATTGCATCAGCACCAGGCCTGCTTTACAGGAGCTCTTGAAAGAAGCACTAAACACAGAAAGGAACAACCAGTACCAGCCACTCCAAAAACATACCAAATGGTAAAGAGCATTGACACAATGAAGAAATTGCATCAACTAATGGGCAAAACAACCAGCTAACATCAAAATGGCAGGATCAAATTCACACATAACAATATTAACCTCAAATGTAAATGGGTTAAACGCTCCAATCAAAAGACACCAACTGGAAAATTGGATAAAAAGTCAAAACCCATCAGTGTGCTGTATCCAGGAAACCCATCTCACATGCAAAGACACACATAGGCTCAAAATAAAGGGATGGAGGAAGATTTACCAAGCAAATGGAGAGCAAAAAAAATCAGGAGTTGCAATCCTAGTCTCTGATAAAATAGATTTTAAATCAACAGAGATCAAAAGAGACAAAGAAGGGCATTACATAATGGTAAAAGGATCAATGCAACAAGAAGAGCTAACGATCCTAAATATCTATGCACCCAATACAGGAGCACCCAGATACATAAAGCAAGTTCCTAACGACCTACAAAGAGCCTTAGACTCCCAAAGAGTAATAGTAGGAGACTTTAACACTCCACTGTCAATATTAGACAGATCGACAAGACAGAAAATCCACAAGGATATCCAGGACTTGAATGCAGATCTGGTTCAAGCAGATCTAATAGACATCTACAGAACTCTCCACCCCAAATCCACAGAATATACATTCTTCTCAGCACCACATCACACCTACTCTAAAATTGACCACCTAATTGGAATTAAATCACTATTCAGCAAATGCAAAAGAACAGAAAGAGTAACAAACAGTCTCTCAGACCACAGTGAAATCAAATTAGAACTCAGGATTAAGAAACTAACTCGAAACTGCACAACTTCATGGAAACTGAACAACTGGCTCTTGAACGGTAACTGGATAAACAATGAAATGAAGCAGAAATAAAGATGTTCTTCAAAACCAACAAGAACAAAGACACAATGTACCAGAATCTCTGGGACACATTTAAAGCAGTGTCTAGAGGAAAATTTACAGAAATAAATGCCCACATGAGAAGCAAGGAAAGATCTAAAATCGATACCCTATCATCAAAATTGAAAGAGCTAGAGGAGCAAGATCAAAAAAACTCAAAACCTAGCAGAAGACAAGAAAGAACTAACATTAGAGCAGAACTGAAGGACATAGAGAAACAAAAAACCCTTCAAAAAATCAATAAATCCAGGAGCTGGTTTTTTGAAAACATCAACAAAATAGACAGACTGCTAGTGAGATTAATAAAAAAGAAAAAGGAGAAGAATTAAATAGATGCAATAAAAAACGATAAAGTGGATATCACCACCGATTCCACAGAATACAAACTACCATCAGAGATTATCACAAACAACTCTATGCATATAAACAAGTAAACCTGGAAGAAATGGATAAATTCCTGGACACGTGCACCATCCCAAGCCCAAATTCAGGAAAATGTTGAAACCCTGAATAGACCAATAACAAGGACTGAAGTTGATTCAGCAATTAATAGCCTACGAACCAAAAAAACCCCAGGCCCAGATGGGTTCATAGCCAAATTCTATCAGACGTACAAAGAGGAGCTAGTACCACTCTTTCTGAAACCATTCCAAACAATCGAAAAAGAGGGAATCCTTCCCAAATCATTTTATGAGACCAACATCATCCTGATACCAAAACCCGGCAGAGACTCAAAAACAAAAGAAAACTTCAGGCCAGTATCCGTGATGAACATAGATGCAAAAATCTTCAATAAAGTACTGGCAACTGATTGCAACAGTGCATCAAAAAGATTATCCATCACGATCAAGTAGGTTTCATCCTGGGGATGCAAGGCTAGTTCAACATAAGGAAGTCTATAAACGTAGTTCACCACATAAACAGAACCAAAGACAAAAACCACATGATTATCTCAATTGATGCAGAGAAGGCCTTAGACAAAATTCAACAGCCTTTATGCTAAAAACTATCAATAAACTAGGTATCGACAGAATGTATCTCAAAATAATAAAAGCTATTTTCAACAAACCCACAGCCAATATCATACTGAATGGGCAAAAACTGGAAGCAATCCCTTTGAAATCTGGCACTAGACAAGGATGCCCTCTCTCACCACTCCTATTCAATATAGTATTGGAAGTTCTAGCCAGAGAAATCAGGCAAGAAAAAGAAATAAAGGGTATTCAGTTAGGAAAGGAGGAAGTCAAATTGTCTCTATTTGCAGATGACATGATTGTATATTTAGAAGACCCCATTGTTTCAGCCCAAACTCTCCTGAAACTGATAAGCAATTTCCGCAAAGTCTCAGGACGCAAAATCATTGTGCAGAAATCACAAGGGTTCTTCCTATACACCAATAACAGACTTAAAGAGAGCCAAATCAAGAATGAACTGCCATTCACAATTGTTAGAAAGACAATAAAATACCTAGGAATACAACTAACAAAGGATGTAAAGGACCTCTTCAAGGAGAACTACAAACCACTGCTCAAGGAAATAAGAGAGGACACAAACAGATGGAAAAACATTCCATGCTCATGCTTAGGAAAAATCAATATTGGGAAAATGGCCATACTTCCCAAAGTAATTTACAGATTCAATGCTATTCCCATCAAGCTACCAATGACCCTCTTCACAGAACTGGAAAAAACCACCTTAAACTTCATATGGAGCCAAAAGAGAGCCCACATAGCCAAGACATTTCTAAGCAAACAGAACAAAGCTGGAGGCATTGTGCTACCTGACTTCAAACTATACTACAAGGCTACAGAAATAAAAACATCATGGTACTGGCACCAAAACAGAGATTTAGACCAATGGAACACAACAGATGCCTTGGAGGCAACACCACACATCTACAACCATCTGGTCTTTGATGAACCAGACAAAAACGAGCAATGAGGAAAGGATTCCCTGTTTAATAAATGGTGTTGGGAAAACTGACTAGCCATGTGCAGAAAGCAGAAACTGGACCCCTTCCTGACACCTTACAGTAGAATTAACTCCAGATGGATTGAAGACTTAAACATAAAACCAAAAACCATAAAAACTCTAGAAGAAAACCTAGGCAATACCATTCAGGACATAGGCATAGGCAAGGACTTCATGACTAAAACACCAAAAGCGTTGGCAACAAAAGCCAAAATAGACAAATGGGATCTAATTAAACTCCGGAGCTTCTGTACAGCAAAAGAAACCATCATTAGAGTGAAATGGCAACCAGCAGAGTGGGAAAAAATTTTTGCAATCTGCCCATCTGACATATGGCTTATATCTAGAATCTACGAAGAACTAAAACAGATTTACAAGAAAAAAACAAACAAACCCATTCAAAAATGGGCAAAGGATATGAACAGACACTTTTCAAAAGAAGGCATTTATGAGAAACGCAAATCAAAACCACACTGAGATGCCATCTCACATCAGTTAGAATGGCAATCATTAAAAAATCTGGAGACAACAGATGCTGGAGAGGATGTGAAGACATAGGAACACTTTTACACTGTTGGTGGGAGTGTAAATTAGTTCAACCATTGTGGAAGACAGTTTGGGGATTCCTCAAGGACCAGAAATAGAAATTCCATTTGACTCAGCAATCCTATTACTGGATATATATCCAAGGGATTATAAATCATTCTATTATAAAGACACATGTACACGTATGTTCACTGAGGCCCTGTTTACAATAGCAAAGACCTGGAACCAACCCAAATGCCCATCAATGATAGACTGGACATGGAAAATGTGGTACATATACACCATGGAATACTGTGCAGCCATAAAAAAAACAATGAGTTTGTGTCCTTTGTAGGGACATGGATGAATCTAGAAGCCATCATTCTCAGCAAACTGACACAAGAACAGAAAATCAAACACCACATGTTCTCACTCATAGGCGGCTGTTGAACAATGAGAACACAAGGACACAGGGAGGGGAACATCACACACTGGGGTCTGTTCGGGGGGAAAAAGGGAGGGACAGCAGGGCATAGGAAGGTTGGGGAAGGATAGCATGAGGAGAAATGCCAGATATAGGTGACGGGGGGATGGAGGCAGCAAACCACATTGCCATGTAGGTACCTATGCAACAATCCTGCATAATCTGCACATGTACCCCAGAACCTAAAGTACCAAAAAAAAAAAAAGAGTTTGATAGAATTTACTAGCGAAACCATATAGTTCTAGGCTTTTCCTTGCTTGAAAGTTGTTGGGGGCTTATTCAATCTCCTTATTAATAATACGTCTATTCAGATTTTCTGTTTATCATTGTGTTCAGTTGTAACAGTGATGTGTATCTTGGAATCTTTCCACTTTAAGTTATCTAATTTTTGGTGTACAATTCATAATCTTCTCTGTAGTGCTATTTACTTATATAAGGTTGTTAGTCATATCTATGTCTTCATTTCTTATCTTAAATTCCAAAAATTTGAGGAATTTCCACTTTTTCTTCTGTTACCTATAGATGGTTTTATTCAGAGAAAACACTTTGTAAGATTTCCTTCTTTTGAAATTTATTGGGACTTGATTTGGTTAATTTTTTTAGTTACCATTTTGATTCCTTTCTTATTTTCTTCTTGTATGTTTTCTAGCCATTTCTTAGATCCAATGTGGGGATGAAAATTCACATCTTAAATTTATAACAATCTAGTGTCAACTGATACCAGTACCTTCAGTAGTATATAAAAACTTTCTGTCTATACATCTCTAGCTCTCCCCCTTTATTATTGTCACAAATTACATATTTATACATCACATACCCATTAACATATGTTTATAATATCATTTTATGGATCTATCCTTTCAATCATATGGGAATAAAGAAGCATTGGAAACAAAAAATGAAACAAGATTGGCCTTTGTATTTACCTCTGTATTTTTCTTTAATGATATACTTTCTTGCAATATATGGCTTTAAGTTACTGTCTGTCATCCTTCATTTCAGCCTGAGAGACTTTTTGTATTTCTTGTAAGGCAGGTCTACTAGCGACAAACTCCCCCAGCTTTTGTTCATGTAGGAATGACTTAATTTCTCCTGTATTTTGAGGAGGTGTTTTACCAGGCATAGAATTCTTGATTGACAGGGCTTTTCCTTTCAGCACTTTAAATATTATCTGATGCCTTAGCCTCCATGGATTATGATGATAAATTGGCTGTTAATGTTATTGAGGATACCTTATATAATACAACTCACTTCTCTCTTGCTCCATTTAAGATTTTTTATCTCTGGTGTTTGATGGTTTGATTATAACATGTTTTAGTATGTGCTGCTTTGAATCCCATGGATCTCAGTGGATCCTACTTGGAACCACTGATATTCTTGTTTGTATAGATTTATGCCTTTTAACAAATCTTGAAAGCATTTTGCCTTTATTTCTTCTTGTCTCTGCACCCTTACTTCTTTTCTCCTTCTGGAGACACATGTATGAGTATGTTGGTAGGCTCATTGGTGTGCCGTATATACCTTAGACTCTTTATTTTTCTTCATTATTTTTCTTTCTGCATCTCAGACTAGGTAATATCAATTGACTCATTTCTACATTTGTTGATTGTTTCTTCTCCTTGTTCAAGTCTTATGTGGAACTCTTCTAGTGATTTTTCTAAAAATATCAGTTATTATACTTTTTAGCTCCACAATTTCGATTTGGTTTCTTTTATATAATTGCTTTCCCTTTAGTGATATTCTCTCTCTAGTGACATGCCACTCTCCTGGATTACATGGCATATTTTTGAATCATATAATGTGATAACTCTAGAAAGCAACTTATCCTCCCTCTTCAGGGTTTGTTGTTGTTGCTTCTTTTGGATTCGTTTTTTGTTTTTGCAGATTGTCTCTGTATTAAGGAACTTCTTCAAAATATAGCCAAGGAACTAATATTTCTGCCTTAGCCTTCACTTACTGCTTACAAGGAGCCTAAAATTCAGATTGAGGTGTAAAATTAGAGTTTTCTCGGGTATTTTCTGAGCATGCACTAAACTATGGGCATTTATATGGCCTTCTGAATTGCATGGGACTTGCAAATTTTTTCCAAGCCCTTATACCCTCCTCTTTTAAGTATCTCATTCCCCAGCATCTTTTCCCCTAAGTTTTCAATCTACCTGTTTCTTACCCCCAGGGTTGTCCCTTAACTCAGGCAGCTGCAGTTAGTATTTACTTTTAAATGCTTTTGAAAAATGTTGTCTGGCAGGATCCTCTTGCCCTGAGTTTTAAGGGAGACAAAACCAAACCATGCCCCTGAGTCAATGCCTCAGAGAGATACCAGACAGGTCAAAATACAGAAACATAATTCTTTGTAAATGATTTCTCCTCTGATATCAGTAAGCCACATCAAAAAAGTGGACCACCATCATCATAGCCACTGCCTGACTGGAGAGTAGAAGGTCATTGGTAAATAATTTAAAATGTCCCAGTATTCTATTAAGAAATTTTGCAGCTTCTTTCTTCATTAAACACTCTCCTTGTTGTTGTAAGTTTTTTACAATACATATTTTAGAGTTCTGCAAAAGTTGATTCTGATAGTTTTTGTCAGTTTAATGGTTGCTTGTATGGAGTAACCGATCCTTGGACCTCTCTGCTCCACCATTGTCAGTGATAACACTCATTAATTTGTTTTTAAAATGAGTTCACATTGTTCACAATGAAAAAAAAATTCACTTCTACAGATAGATTTATAGGCAGCTATACTGAATACCTGCTGTTGCTGTTGTTGTTATTGTTTTAGGAAGTGTATGTAGTCTCGATAAATATATGATGTCCATCAGCAGCTGGCCATGAAGTGTTTGAAGCTATAGCTACAAATAGACACAACTAAGTGATTCCTGATACTGGGCTCAGATTTTATGAAACTCCCCACCCTTGGAGACTTGAACTCATCTGACTGACTCCATCTTGAAGATTACCTACGTAGCACATCAGGAAAACTTATAATTGATTGAATTTTTTGTCGAGAATTCTTAAAACATCCCAGAAGCTTCTTTATGAGGAAAAGATTTCACAGGGTGTCACAGAAACTCTATGATTCTTGGCCCTATTCCTAAGTTCCAGGATACGTCAGTACTAGTCAAAACGTGCTCATTGGTCTAGCTACAACATTATTACCTGAGAATAAGAAATGGAAATGTATATTTCACAGGGTGTCACAGAAACTCTATGATTCTTGACCCTATTCCTAAGTTCCAGGATACGTCAGTACTAGTCAAAACGTGCTCATTGGTCCAGCTACAACACTATTACCTGAGAATAAGAAATGGAAATGTATGGGCCCCACTCCTGACTTATTCAAGAAGTAGAGCAGGAATTTATGTTCTAATAAGCTCTCCAGACTACTCGTATGTACAGTAATGTTTGGCAAGAATTGTAAAATACAGTATTATATATATATTCCCATTATTCATCCACCTATTGCCTCCCAAATTTCTCCAAGCAGGTGATGATCTGGGCAGAAACGTGTCCTAAGATCATATAATAAATATAATTTCAGGTTTTGGTTTTTTTGCTCTCCATATATTTTATCAGTGGTAAAATATTGTAAATTTGTAGGAATTTGGGTTTCCATGTAGAAGTTAATGTAGATAAATTTTATTTATCTCTAGGTATGAGTATTCACTTGGTTTCTTAGTTATTACCTATTATTGGTGTTTGTAGGTATAATTCCAAAAGAAATTACATTAGTATGATCATAATTATTATTTTGAGGATATACTGGGCATTTTTTTTTCTGTTTTCTACTTTGTGATCTTTCCTTTAAAAATCCCCAAAGAAACCACTATTCACCATAGTTTGGGCCACTGAAATTTAATGTTATTTGAAGTAGCTTTTTCTAAATGATTCTAACATTATGTGGTCAAGTTAGTGGTCTGATGCAGTTCTCTAATAATAAGTTTAAATCTCTAGAAAATATTATGGGATGAAAAACCTTGCAAGCAGAATTATACTAGCTTCTTTTATATTCAATCTTTAACATGCATTATGTTTACATAAACATCAATTTGACTCAAACATGGAATGACTTATTTCATGATATATTCCAACAAATTATTCAATCTTTATCTGTGCATCTTACATACTCTGGGAGGGACTTTAGTTTTCTTGTAGGGCAGGGGAGATAAAAGCGTCTAAAAGGATATACTGCATTCAGCACTGGTGATATTCTAATAGCATGAAGAATTTGCAAGGATGCTTAGTTGAAGCAGCAAAACTTGAGTCTGTAAAGGTAATATCCCAAAGCTAATGGAGAACCTGAATGGGTATTACATTGTTGTGGCTGTAAAGAAGCTGAGGATATGAAGATATTTTCTGTTCCTCCATAGCAGCTATTCCCCTGTCCTTGGATACTGGTGAGTGACCAGGTAATAAAGCATAAAATTACAGCCAGGAGTATAGGTTCAATTAGTTATCTGCTTGGAAGGGGGTGGCATCAAAGGAAATAGTGACCTCAAGAGGATTAATTATAAAATGACCCTTCCACATGCTGAAGGGTCCTGGGACTTTGCCCTTTATATGGTTGATATGAGTTACTTGAAGGCTATTCCCTGGGATTTGTAGTTTTCCATGATTGATGTGATGGGGGATGAGGCAGTGGGGCAGGCATAGAACAGATTAAGGATAAATGCAGTGATATTGCTCATGTGAATGTATATTAGTGCAGCCATTATGGACAACAGTATGGGAGATCCTCAAAAAATTAAAAATAGAACTCCTATGTGATTCAGCAATCTTACTACTGGATATATATCCAAAGGGAATGAAGTCAATATGTTGAAGAGATATCTGTACTCCAATGCTTATTACAGCATTATTCACGGTATCCAAGATATGAAATCCACCTAAGTGTCTATCAGTGAGTGAACAGATAAAGAAAATGTGGTTAGAGATATGCAAATCAGAACCACATTGAGATACCATCTCACACCAGTTGGAATGGAGATCATTAAAAAACCTGGAAACAGCAGATGCTGGAGAGGATGTGGAGAAATAGAAACACTTTTACACTGTTGGTGGGAGTGTAAATTAGTTCAACCATTGTGGAAGACAGTGTGGTGATTCCTTAAGAATCTAGAAATAGAAATACCATTTGACCTAGCAATCCCATTACTGGGTTTATACCCAAAGGATTATAAATCATTCTATTATAAAGACACATGCACACGTATGTTCATTGCAGCACTGTTTACAATAGCAAAGACTCAGAACCAACCCAAATGTCCATCAAGGATATACTGGATAAAGAAAATGTCACACATATACACCATGGCATACTACACAGCCATAAAAAAGATGAGTTCATGTCCTTTGCAGGGACATGCATGAATCTGGAAACCATCATTCTCAGCAAACTGACACAACAACAGAAAACACCACTTGTTCTCACTCATAGGTGGGTGTTGAACAATAAGAACACATGGACACAGGGAGAGAAACATCACACACTGGGGTCTGTTGGGGGTTGGGAGTTAGGGGAGCGATAGCAGGAGGTTAGGAGGTTAAGGAGGGATAACATTAGGAGAAATACCTAATGTAGGTGACAGGGGGATGGAGGCAGCAAACTACCATGGCATGTGTATACTTACGTAACAATCCTGCAAAGAAGAATATGTGGTATATATACACAATGGAATACTATTCAGCCTTAAAAAAGAATGAAATCCTGTCATTTCTGACAACATGGATGAATCTGAAGAACGTTATACTAATTAAAGTAATCCAGGCACAGAAAGACAAATATCACATGATCTAACTTACACATGGAATCTAAAAAAGTTGATTTCATAAAATGAAAGTAGAATGGTGATTATCAGAAGCTGAAGAAGTTATTGGGGAGAGGTTAGGGAGATGTTGGTCAAAGGATATACAATTTTAGTGAGATACTAGATATAATTTCAAGAAATCTCTTGTATCACATGGTGATGATAGTTAATAACAATATATTATATTCTAAAATGCTGAGAGTAGGTGTTAAGTGTTCTCAACATAAAAATGATAACTGTATGAAGTAATGCATATGTTAATTACTATATTTAGTTATTCCATGATGTATTTTTACTTCAAAACATTGTGTTGTACATGATAAATGCACAGAATTTTATTTGTCAATTAAAAATTTTTAAAGTAGAAGTACAGTAAAAGGGGGTACCTAATTTCCTATAGAAAGGAGTGCACCCTTGTATTACTTACCTATGGCTGCAAAATAAATTACTACAAAACTTAGCAGCTTAAAGCAATAAACATTTATTATTTTATAGCTACTTTTGGTCATGTATCAATGCATGGCTTAATCAGTAATTCTGTATCTAGTTTTCTTTTTCTAATTTTGTTTTTTTTTTAATAGAGACGAGGTTTTAAATAGAGACGCCTTGGCCTCCGAAAGTGTTGGGATTACAGGCGTGAGCCACCACATCCAGCCTGCATCTAGTTTTCATTGAATATTGGTGAATTATCAGGTTAAAAAAAACCATAAAATTACAGCCAGGTCTATCCATCCAGTTAATTCACAAGACTGCAATTAAGATGTTAGCTGGGGCTACAGTCTCATTCCAAGGTTTTGCTGAGAGAGGATTTGTTTCCAAGCTCATTCAAGTCATGTTCGGAATGATTTAATTTGTTGCAAGCTGTTGGGCTTAGGGCCTCATTTCTTTGCTGATCATTGGTTAGAAGCTGCTTTCATTTCCTTACAACAAGCACCTCTCTATAGGGCAACATACAACATAAAATATAGTTTCCATCGGAATGAACAAATGAAAGAACAAGAGAAAACGAGCAGGACAGAAGCCAGAGTGTTTTTGTAAACCAGTTTTGGAATTGACAATCCATTATCTCTGTCATTAGAAGCAAGTCATTAGGTAGAGCTTATTATACTAAAAAGGAGGAGATTACATGAGACATGAATAACAGAGATAGGATCATTGAAAATCATATTAAAGGGCTGCCTACCATAATCCCCATTGTGGGAGATATTTCATACATCTTCTCACCTTTTTGGGCTGGCAGTGAAAATGAGATCTGTACTAGATGTACATTATTTGAGACAAATCTACATCACTACACAACGTCAGAAACTTTGGTATGAAAGGCTGTCATTGTGTTGTCAATAAAAGGGAATGACACTACCTAGAGGTAGGGCTATGATTTCTCCCCAGGCAGAATCTGCAATAGGAACTGAGCTCTCTTAATCAGCGTATCAACCACATATTATTCTTTTCTGAGAGTAGGTCAACCCTAACATAGAAATAGAGAATTCCCTTCTGTCCCTACACCATCAGGTGGGCCCCAAACCTATTCCATAAATTAGCCTTCACTCAGATCAGAAACCTTTCCTCATATCCCCACACCTAGTGATAACCACTTCGACGGTGAGGAAACTTACTTTCCACACTCATATCATGAAACAGTGTCTTCTGAAATCAGTATTCTTATTTCTATTTTATGGAAATTCAGGCAACCCTCACACTGACCAAGTTGCAATGCACCTTTAATAAAAGGCAGAATATGCCAGGTAAGAGTAATTGTATATTATGGATATATAAATATTACCCTAAGTTATAGGAAACTAAGCATAAGACATATTTAAATGGAAATGTAGGACTAAATGGATAAATAAAATTCAGCCTAAAAATGATTTTTAAATCTCCAAAAGCAGCTATTGTACTAGAAAGCCAACAAAACTAAAGCAAATAAGATGGAAATAATAAATTGTGTGTTTTTAGAAGAATTAAAAAATATATACTGGTGACATTTTAAAGCAATTTAAAAATAAAAATTATTAAAACATTGGCAAATGAGAATATGCATAATGGGCTAAAATGAGTCAGAAATAAATTTTAAAATATCACAAATTATTCAAAGAATCCCAGATGATGAAAATCCTTTGTCTCATCAAAGTTTGGAAAGTTGATGTATGAAACAAAAAGTTACCACTGAGTAATAAACCACCCACAAGGCATATTTGTTTTCTATAAATTAGATGTGTAACCCACATTTAGTGTTAACTAAATATTTCCTTCTAAATCATGTTTTCCTTTCCCATTAATACACATTACCTGGTACACAGCTGAATCTAGTTCATTGTGTCTCAGACCTAGAGGCTGAATTCCTATCTCTATGTTGCCCCACCACACACTCATGGCACGCATACACTCACACACATATGTGTATGCACATATACACATGCACATACATAACCTCACAAAGATGTAGGTATCAAAAGCACAGAAAATAATGCTCAGCTCCTGAATACACCATTCAATCGTGACACATCAACAAGTACTAAAGAGGTAGGTTTTGTGGGGCCTGAAGCTTATATGATTTTCTTTAAGAAAAAATATAAAGTTACAAATACAAAATTAGGTAGGAAAATAAATATTCATTTAGAATAAGAAATGACATTACAAAATTTTACACTTTTAAAAGCTGAGAAACTTGTTGAATGCTACAAAATCTAGAGAAAATACCATATTTATTATTACCTGACTCATCTCTATAATCTTCATCCTACACTTTTTAGCTGCCTACTCTTTGATTACTTCTTCATATAACAAGGGTTTTGTAATATATTTGATTGATTGAATTTATTTTTAGTTAAAAATAGTTGGGATACATGAATAATGAAAATTCATACATATGTATGTGTTGTTTGTTACGAATCTGTGCCATGTGAACCTAAGGATTCTGATGAATTACTTTTCACCCAATTCCTGTCATAAGCAAACAAAAATGTGTGACACATGCATAATTGAATAAGCTGTATTATTAGTATAGTCCTTTCAGGCAAGTCCTTCTGTTTTTTCTGAGCATAGATGAGAACAAAATTTAAATTATAATTTTACATATCTGATTATTTGAAGACTGTTTCCACAGATTACTGTCTTGTTTAGTTCCTTTCAAACTTTGTTTCTTCTCCTTTACCTACATATTTCTCAAGCCATAAACCTTCATGTCAAGACAGCAAGTGCATTGGCACAATTGGACATAGGAGGTTTCCTGGAAGCCATTTTTACATCAGGACAGTTAGCAATAAATTAACCACATGGAAGCAACTGCAAGCCACTTAATACTCACCTTGCCCTTTTCCAGATCCCAAATATCCTTGCTAGCATTCCAATGCTATCTGGCAGAAGAGACAGTATGATGGAGGGGAAGTCAGAATGGAAAGCCACAATAGTCTTAACCAATTGCTATAAAAATATCTTACTTTTCAAATTTAAAAAGGCATAAAATCATGTTAGCATGTTTCTAATGTCTCTCTCAGGGGCTTGGAAGGGGCCTGTGCAACTGAAAGACACTGAAGCTTAAGATTCCTTAGCTTCATAGTAGATGCACCTCTGCACCACATCTGATACATCAAGTCTAGAACTCTTAAGGTCAATAAGTGGTTGACCCTCTGGTAGTTGTGTTGGTGGCTGAGTCCAGCAATGTTGACTAATACACCTCTCACATGTGTCTGCAAAGCTCCTAGAAGTCTTTCTTAGACAAGTTCAATCACCTCTCCTCAAAGGAAAATTTTGTGGATTTGTCATTTAAGATGGCAAAGATGTATTTGTCTCTTAAGAATTGTCCCTAAACAAAAAGGAAAGTGAGACTTAGTAACATGAACTCTAACATCAAGTAAACAAGGATATATTTATATTTATAATCTTGAACCACAATGAGGAAAGAGGATTAGTGGCTTACTTAGTAGAACAATAGAAGGTAAATTTAAATGTTTCAGAGAGGCATAGAAAAAAAGATGGAAGCCCATTTACTCCAAAGACAATTAGAAAAGTTTTGGAATTTTGGACACCAGAAAGTGTGGAAGTGGAGGTATGGCATGGGTATGAAAACTGGAGCACTGCTAGAAATTCTAATACTTAGAAATTCCACACCATCTTCTAGTCATACCTAGACTTTCAGGGTGATCTTAGTTTCACAGCATCTGTCTCCACTGTGTCTATGACTGTTACAGTAAGTAGAGCCCTGTGTCACAGTCTTCCCAAAGCTCAAAGCTTGAATTCTTTGTGACTTCTTTAATAGTGGTACATGGCTTACCAAGGCTTAAGTGTCTTTTATCAAAAAAATAAGGGGAGAGAATGTTTGGGAATAGCTTTCAGACTCTATGTTCTGGTTATCCTTGGCAATTTACCTTTTAATTGCTCTTCAGCTAGTGACATCAGCTACTGTGGAGGAGGTCTGTGCCATAGTTTGTGACAATTAGTTTTCAAAGTTCATTAAACTTAACTGGTATTTCCAGTTGTGATCCTCCAGTTACAAATATGGAGATGCCATTTGACCCCTGTGTTCCTGAAGAGTCACATTTTATGTAGATTAGTAGTTTTAGAATTAAGCAAGTAATAGGACATCTTATATAGTCAAAATAACTCTAGATGCCTATTAAGTTGCGAAAAAGCACAATATACGGGATTTTGTGCGCAAAATGCAGTAACATCTATGTTGAATAATGTAGAATATACAATAAAAAGAACACAGTTAATATAATTTAATGCCATTTAATCATATAGGAGAAAGAAAAGAATTAAATGTCATGTCTGTGAGCACATATATTTGAAATCACTTAAGGTATATGTTTGAGGGTAGAGTTGTATTTATTTGGATCAGAACAATAACTAGAACAGAAATTCTTATTCAAGGTAGTAAAAGTTTTGAGGGCCAGAGAGGTTGGCCAAGTTGAAACTCCATAGGGATTAGATATACAAGCACCAAAAAGCTTATTTCAAATAGCACAGTCCAAAGAGCTAAAGCAATCTCAAAGATGGTGATGCACCAACTTTTGGGATGCACTTCAGCAATTTCCCTGACTGCTCTTATGGTTCTTTCCCTTACCAGGCATCAAGTATGGGATCTTTTGGGTGCCAAAGCCAGTTTCTTTCCATGCATAAATCAAGTCTCCAGCTCAAAGTTTCCATCTACAAAATTTTGAATTGTATAAATCACCTAAGGTGTATTATCAATGGAAAAATTAAGAATTCTTGTGCTGACCTTCCTTGCCTGTTGCACATTGACAGCCATTTATGTAGAAGTAGCCTTCACTGTCCTCTGACTCTTTGGGAGCCACAGTGCTGATTCAGGTCTCAGTTGAGCACAGACAACTGTATGGATCAAATTGTTTTTGTTTACACCTCGGTTACCTTCGACTAAGGCTGAATAGGAAATATTTAGGCTAGAGAGTCTCAGAGCAGAGCACTTCCCACATATGTTCCCCATATTTCATAATGTCTGAGACAATGTTTAACGGGAGCTCTAGACATAGGAGAGTAAAAAATTTTTAAATTGAATAACTAGATTAACAAGGTGCATGCCATTCAGTGTGAGCTGAATTTTATGATTTCCCTAAACTCGCCCAAGATGCATTGATCAGATTTTCAGTCAACAGGTGCTGGGTAACCTCCAACCTGAAAGGTTGATACATGTAATCTGAAATGGGATAGTCTAGCTCTGCCTGAAATAGCCACTTTGGACAGAAGACAGATGTATTAGCTCATTCTCATGCTGCTATAAGGACATACCCAAGACTGGATAATTTATAAACAAAAGAGGTTTAATTAACTCACAGTTCTGCATGGCTGGGGAGGCCTCAGGAAATTTAAAATCATGGCAGAAGGTACCTCTTCACAGGGCAGCAGGAGAAAGAATGAGAGCTAAACAAAGGGGGAAATTCCCCTTATAAAACTGTCACCCCCATGATTCAATTACCTCCCACCCATCCGTCCCATGACACATGGGAATTATGGGAACTGCAATTCAAATTGAGATTTGGGTGGGGTCACAGCCAAACCAACGGAGGAGCGGGTATTGTTACTAACCCTAGGATTACCCCTGTGATAGGATGGTCAGTATATCTGTTTTGAAGGTGCTTACAGGTTCATATTTGTGGTGAGTTCAGGCAGTTTGGGGTAGGGTAGACCAGATGAGCAGAGTTTTGAGTTCTTGGAGTAACATTGTTACAGTCAGAGTTCAGGTAAATATACTCCCTTTGGGGACTTAGTTTGTAAGCCAAATACTTCAAATGCAAACATGGGAGCTGAAATGTGCATGCAATACCTGACTAAAAGCAGGAAGGTGGTGTGGATATCAAATAGGAAGAAACCTCAATCCTCAAATTGGTCCAGCTATGTCTATAGAAGGCTGCTTTCCATTCCTTTTCCTACCTAAATCTGGATAAGGATGTGTATATTTCTCTTCACAGGGGCCCTGTTTCCTTTGAACAATTTCAAAAACTCAAGGATTAGTTAAGGAGGAGAGGGATCTCACATGGCTACTGGATCAAGGCTTTGCCTCCATACAGGACACAAGGCCTTGGTTCCTACTGACAAAGAGCGCAAAGCTTCTTCAAGTCAAGTGAAAAGTGTCACCTGCAGGCAATGACCACAAAAGAACTTAAAAGGAAAGGTAGTGTGAAGATTCAACAGAAAGACTACAGGGTATAAGCATTCTAGCTCATCTGACACCAACAAGGGCATGAGTAAGGTGAATAATCACAGGCCCAGTTTTCTCTGTTTCCTTCTAGGAGATACACTATTCTACTTCTCCCTAACACCAAGACACTGCAGGACTTGCTAGGTGCTTTCTAGATGAATGGAGGTGATGCCCCAGAGGCAACAGTTCCCCTGTTAATGACATAGTCAAAAGGTACCCTGACAGCAGAGGTGACACTTCACAACCCTTCAAAGGTGAATAAAATTGTCCATCTCACACAGATGGATTCACAGAAATGCTTGTCTGGAACTAGTTGTTTAGAGTAGTTAGCTTACCTCTGCTCTTTCGTTTTTGTTTTTCTGGTCAGGAAAACCTTCTAAACCTCTTTTATACCAAGTTTATTTATTATATGTAGGGGTAGGCATCTATTTTATAATTACTCCTAGGCCTGAATCAGTGAATATAAAAGCTAAAGTAAATATTTTTATAATAAAATGTGTTATAATTAATCATCCATAACAGATTTGGAGAGATATTGGCTAGAGAAATTACGTATGTAAGCAAATTATATTATTACTAATTTTATTTCAGAATGACAAAGGGTGTATCACGATAAATTAGATTGTCTCTGATATCAAATGACCTCAAAACCTTAGTGTATTTCAACTACAAAGTTTGTTTCTTGCTCATGCTATCTGATTTGTTCCAGTCAGCTATGGCTCTGCTCTGTCATTACCTTAACCCTGGGACTGAACTGAAAAAGCAGTCTCTGTCTGAGAAATTGCTAATGTTGGTGGCAGAGGGAAGAAGGGAACATGGAAAACCACATCCTGTCTCTTAAAGTTTCTACCTGAAAAGATACTTATCTCCTCTATGCATATATTTTTAGTTAAAGCAAATCACATGGCCAACCCTGCCATAAATAAGAAAAGGAACTATAATACTTGCTCAGGGAGGAATAGCAGATCTTTTCGAACAATAAAACAATCAAAGTGGGCATTACAAAACCTTGTTATATAAACAGAGCACTGGGTCTGAGAACATTGAAAACCAATAAACAACAGAAACCTGCACATTATATATGGCCCTTTCCCTTCAGAAGTAGATGAATAAGTGTTTTCGATCACAAGAATCTTAGTTAAAAGCTTCATAGCTGCTGAGACCTGAAATATCAAGATGGATTTTGGGCTTCTTTAAATCATATGCAAAATAATGTATAAGATGTGAATATGTGTATGGACTAAAGTGTGTCCTCCCAAAATTTATATAAGTTGAAGTTCCAATCCGCAGTGTGACTGTGTTATGTGTTAGCGCCTTTAAGGAGGTAATTAAGCTTAAATGAGGTCATAAGAGTGGGGCCCTATTTCAATAAGACAGGTATCTTTATAATATTAAGAAGAGACATCAGGATTTTACATGCACAGATAAAAGGACAATGTGAGGATCATATGAGCTGGATATCTGCAAGCCAAGGATTAGGATGAAGAGAACTGAAGGTGAACTGGAATATTTTTCAGCTAGTCTTGATATTTTGGAAAAACTCTGTCTCTCCTTTATAAAACATATTTTTAATTAGACTTTTTATTTTAAAATAATTGTAGATTAACACTCAGTTGTAAAAACTATTTCATGGATCTTCTATATCCACTTTACCTAGTTTCCGTCAATTATAACATCTTGCAAAAACTACAGTACAATATTACAAGCAGGATATTGACATTGGTAAAATCTACTGATGTTATTCAGATTTCCCCAGTTTTACTTTGTGTGTGTGTGTGTGTGTGTGTGTGTGTGTGCGCGTGCGCTCTTTTGTTCTTTGAAATCTTATAGCACATTTAGGTTCAGATCACCACCACCACTACAATAGTTGAGACAAACAACAACAACAACAACAACAACAACAAAAACCATCACCACAAGGATCCCTTGTGTTGTTCTTTTATAACCACAATGGCCTCATCTTGCTTCGCCCTTAATCCCTGGCAACCACTAAACCATTCTCCATTTCTACAGTTTTGTCTTTTTAAAAATGTCATATAAATGAAATGTAATATGAAATGCTTTTGGAGTATTTTTTTAACTTATAATAATTTCCTGGAGATTGATATCAATAGTTTCTTTCGTTTTATTGCTGAGTAGTTTTGTATTGTATGGATGTTCCATGGTTTGTTTAACTGTTAACCCACCAAATGACATGTAGGTTGTAAGCAGTTTTTGATTATTACAAATAAAGCTGCTATAAACATTCATGTATAATTTTTATTTTATTTTATTTTATTTTACTTTTAGGTTCAGGGGTTCATATGCAGGTTTGTTATATAGGTTAATTGTGTGTCATGGAGGTTTGGTGTACAGACTATTTTGTCATCCAGGTAATAAGCATAGTACCTGATAGACAGTTTTTCAATCCTCACCCCTCTCCCACCCTCCACCCTCAAGTAGGCCCTGGTGTCCATTGTCTATTTGTGTCCACATGTACTCAAAATTTAGCTCCCACTTTTAACTGAAAACATGTAGTATTTGGTTTTCTCTTCCTGTGTTAGTTTACTTATGATAACAGCCTCCAGCTCCATTCATGTTGCTGCAAAGGACATGATCTCATTCTTTTTTATGGCTGTGTAGTATTCTATGGTATATTTGTACCACATTTTCTTTATCCAGACTACTATTGATGAGTATTTAAGTTGATTTCATGTCTTTGCTATTGTGAATAGTGCTGCGATGAACATGCATGTGTCTTTATGGCAGGACAATTTATATGCCTTTGGGTATATACCCAATAACAGAATTGCTGGATGGAATAGTAATTCTGTTTTAAGTTCTTTGAGAAATCGTCAAACTTCTTTCCACAATAGCTAAACTAATTTACATTTCTACCAAAATATAATAAGTCTTCCTTTCCTTGCACAGCCTTGCCAATATCTGTTATTTTTTGACTTTTTAATGATAGCCTTTCTGACTGGTGTGAGATGGTTTCTTGTGGTGGTTTTGATTTGCATTTCTCTAATGATTAGTGATATTGAGCATTTTTAATATGCTTGTTGGCCACGTGTATGTCTTCTTTTGAAAAGTGTGTATTCATGTCCTTTGCTCATTTGTTAATGGGGTTGTTTGGTTTTTGCTTGTTAATTTCTTTAAGTTCCATATAGATGCTGGATATTAGATCTCTGTCAGGTGCATAGTTTGCAAATATTTTCTCCCATTATGTAGGTTGTCTGTTTACCCTGTTGATAGTTTCTTTTGCTGTGCAGAAGCTCATTAGTTTAAGTAGGTCCCATTTGTCAGTTTTTGTTTTTGTTTTTGTTGCAATTGCTTTTGATCATGTACAGTTTTTAGTGTAAACATACATTTTTATTTCTCTTGGATAAATTTCAAAAAGTGTAATCATTGAATCACATGTTAATTGCATATTTAATTTAATAATGAGCTGCCAAACTTTTTTCCAGTGTTTTCCACAAGGAATGTATGAGTAATCAATTTCTCTGCATTTGTCATTGTCAATTTAAAAAATTTTGATGTTAGAAAGATGTGTACTAATATCTTATTGTGTTTTTAATTTGTATTTTCCTAATGGAAATTATATTGACTGTATCTTTTTATGTGCTTATTTGCTATATGTATATTCTCTTCAGTGAATATTTGTTGATGTCTTTTACCCACTTGGTAACTGGACTTTTTGGTTGTTTTTTGTGTTGTGCTTATTTTTTCTTGTCAAGTTTTGGGAGTTCTTCATTTATTGTAGATATCAATTTTTTGTCAGACTTGTAGTTTACAGGCATTACATAATGGTAAAGATATCAATGCAGCAAGAAGAGCTAACTATTCTAAATATATATAGACTCAATACAGGAGCACCCAGATACATAAAGCAAGTTCTTAATGACCTACAAAAAATCTTGGACTACCAGACAGTAATAGTGGGAGACTTCAACACTCCACTGTCAACATGAGACAGATCAATGCCACAGAGAATTAACAGGGATATCCAGGACTTGAACTCAGATCTGGACCAAATCCACAGAATATACATTCTTCTCAGCACCACATTCCACTTATTCTAAAATTGGCCACATAATTTGAAGTAAAACACTCCTCAGCAAATGCAAAAGAACGGAATTTGTAACAGTCTCTCGGACCACAGTGCAATCAAATTAGAACTGAGGATTAAGAAACTCACTCCAAACTGCATAACTACATGGAAACTGAACAACATGCTCCTGAATGACTACTGGATTAATAATGAAATAAAGGCAGAAATAAAGATGTTTTTTGAAACCAATGAGAATGAATACACAAGGTACCAGAATCTCTGGGACATATTTAAAGCAGTATGTAGAGGGAAATTTATAGCACTAACTGCCCACAAAAGAAAGGAGGAAAGATCTAAAATCGACACCCTAACATTATGATTAAAAGAGCTAGAGGAGCCAGATCAAAAAAACTCAAAAGCTAGCAGAAGACAAGAAATAACTAAGATCAGAGAAGAACTAAGGAGATAGAGACACAACAACTCCTTCAAAAATTTAATGAATCCAGGAGATGATTTTTTTGAAAAAATCAACAGAATAGATAGACTGCTAGCAAGATGAATAAAGAAGAAAAGAGAGAAGAATCAAATAGATGCAACAAAAGATGATAAATGGGATATCACTACTGATTCCACAGAAATACAAACTACCATCAGAGAATGTTATAAACACCCCATGCAAATAAACCAGTAAATCTAGCACAAATGGATAAATTCCTGGACACTTACATCATCCCAAGGCTAAACCAGGAAGAAGTAGAATCCCTGAATAGACTAATAATGAGGTCTGAAATTGAGGCAGCAATTAAGAGCCTTCCAACCAAAAAAAGTCCAGGACCAGACGAGCTCACAGTCAAATTCTACCAGAGGTACAAAGAGGAGCTGGTACCATTCCTTCTGAAACTATTACAAACAATACAAAAAGAGGGAATCATGCCTAACTCATTTTATGAGACCAACATCTTCCTGACCAAAACCTGGCAGAGACACAACTAAAAAAGAAAATTTCAGGCCAATATCCACAATGAACATCGATGCGAAGATCCTTAATAATATACTGGCAAACCGAATCCAACAGCACATCCAAAAGCTTATCCATCATGATCAAGTCGACTTCATCCCTGGGATGCAAGGCTGGTTCAACATCTGCAAATCTATAAACATAATCCATCACATAAACAGAACCAAAGACAAAAACCGCATGATTATCTCAATAGATGCAGAGAAGGCCTTCAACAAAATTCAACAGCCTTTATGCTAAAAACTCTCAATAAACTAGGTATCAATGAAATGTATCTCAAAATAATAAGAGCTATTTATGACAAACCAACAGCCAATATCATACTGAATGGACAAAAACTGGAAGCATTCTCTTTGAAAACAGGCACAAGACAAGGATGCCCTCTCTCACCACTCCAATTCAATACAGTATTGGAAGTTCTAGCCACAGCAATCAGGCAAGAAAAAGAAATAAAGGGTATTCAATTAGTAAAAGAGGAATTCGAATTGTCTCTATTTGCAGACAACATGATTGTATATTTAGAAGACCCCATCATCTCAGCCCAAAATCTCCTTATGCAGATAAGCAACTTCAGCAAAGTATCAGGATACAAAATCAATGTGCAAAAATCACAAGCATTCCTATACACCAATAACAGACAAACAGAGAGCCAAATCATGACCATTCACAATTTCTACAAAGAGAATAAAACACCTAGGAATACAACTAACAAGGGATGTGAAACACCTCTTCAAGGAGAACTACAAACCACTGCTCAAGGAAAGAAGAGAGAATGCAAACAGATGGAAAAAGATTCCATGCTCATGCTTAGGAAGAATCAATATTGTAAAAATGGTTATACTCCCCAAAGTAATTTATAGATTGAACACTAACCCCATCAAGCTACCATTGACTTTGTTCATAGAGTTGGAAAGAAACACCTTAAATTTCATATGGAATCAAAAAGAGCCCATATAGCCAAGACAATCCTAAGCAAAGAAGAAACAAATCCAGAGGCATCACACTACCTGACTTCAAACTACCCTACAAGGCTACAGTAAACCAAACAACATGGTACTGGTACCAAAACAGAGATATAGACCAATGGAACATAACAGAGGTCTCGGAGGCAATGCCACACATTTACAACCATCTGATCTTTGACAAACTGGGCAAAAACAAGCAATGGGGAAAGGATTCCCTGTTTAATAAATGATGTTGGGAAAACTGGCTATCCATATGCAGAAAGCAGAAACTGGACCCCTTCCTTACACCTTATACAAAAATCAATTCCAGATGGATTAAAGATTTAAACATAAGACCTAACAGCATAAAAACCCTAGAAGAAAACCTAGCCAATATCATTCAGGACATAGGCATGGGGAAGGACTTCATAACTAAAACACTAAAAGCAATGGCAACAAAAGCCAAAATAGACAAATGGGATCTAACTAAACTTAAGAGCTTCTGCACAGCAAAAGAAACTAATGTTAGAGTGAACTGGAAATCAACAGAATGGGAAAAAAAATTGCAATCTATCCACCTGACAAAGGGCTAATATCCAGAATCTATGAAGAACTCAAACAAATTTACAAGAAATAACCCCATTAAAAAGTGGGTGAAGGATATGAACAGACACTTTTCAAAAGAAGACATTTAGGCAGCCAACAAACATGAAAAAATGCTCATGATCACTGGTCATTAGAGAAATGCAAATCCAAACCACGTTGAGATACCACCTCATGCCAGTTAGAATGGTGATCATTAAAAATCTGGAGACAACAGATGCTGGAGAGGATGTGGAGAAATAAGAATGCTTTTACACCGTTGGTAGGAGTGTAAATTAGTTCAACTACTGTGGAAGGCAGTGTGACAATTCCTCAAGGATCTAGAACTAGAAATACCATTTGACCCAGCAATCCCATTACTGGGTATGAACTCAAAGGATTATAAATCATTCTACTATAAAGACACATGCACACATATGCAGCACTGTTCACAACAGCAAAGACTTGGCGCCAACCCAAATGCCCATCAATGATAGACTAGATAAAGAAAATGTGGCACATATACACCATGGAATACTATGCAGCCATAAAAAAGATGAGTTCATATCCTTTCCAGGGGCATGGATAAAGCTGATAACCATCATTCTCAGCAAACTGACACAAGAACAGAAAACCAAACACTACATGTTCTTACTCATAAGTGGATGTTGAACAATGAGAACACATGGACCCAGGGAGGGGAACATCACACACTGGGGACTGTCGGGGAGTGGGGGTCTAGGAGAGGGATAGCATTAGGAGAAATACCTAATGTAGATGACAGGGTGATGGATGCAGCCAACCACCATGGCACATGTATACCTATGTAACAAACCTGCATGTTCTGCCCATGTATCCCAGAACTTAATGTACAGTGAAAAAAAATGTTTTTTGCTTCATTGCTATTCCCCATTCTTTTTTCTATTTTCGATTTCATTGATTTTTTTATCCATCCTTTATTATGTTTCTCCTTCTTGCTTTGGGTTTATTTTCTTTTCTTTTTCTAGACTCTTAGAAGCCCATATTATTGATTTGGAATCTTTTATAATACTATAAGCATTTAATGCTATAAATTTCCCTATCAGTACTACTTTGGCAGCATCCCACAAAATTTGCTATGCCGTATTTTTTTTCTTAATACTTTTTTTGATCAATGGAATATTTAAAAATGTGTTGTTTAATGTCAAAGCAGCTGGATATTTTCTTGTTATTTTTCTATTATTGAATTCCAGTTTGATTCTATTATGGTCAAATAACACACTTTATGTTTTAAATTATTTCAAATTTGTTGAAATTTACTTATGGCCAAGATATGGTTTATCTTTGTGAATGTTCTATGAGTACTCGAAAAATGAGTAGTAAGAATTAGAAGGGTTATTTTCAGAAAGTATACCTGCACCCAGGTGGCAGACCTACTGACTGTGGTCATAGCTTCAGATCCATAAGAGGCCCTGTGTCCCTACAGGCTTGGTTATAGACCAGCCTGGTCTTGGTATTCCTCTCATAAACATTTGCCAAGGTACCTTGGAGGTGTCACACACACACAGTAGTGTCTCAGGAGACAGGCCCACTAGATTTTATTTGGGCTCTTTACCCTGCAACTACCCTCTAATGCACCTCTAGCCTCTCTGAGCTGTGATCTGTGATGAGCTCTGCTTACACAAAGACCCAAAGGGAAACACATTCATCTGTATTCTTGGAATAAACTTGCTAACCTTGGTACCATAGCAGATCCTGAAAAGGCCACAAATCTAGGCTCCAGCTCCTCTACCTTTTACCTGCATTAAAAAATTGCTGGGATACTTACCTATCTGTGTCCTGTGTCACTGAGACAGGCTTGCTGACCCCAGCCTCATAGCAAATTCTGAAACAGCCCTGAATATTATTCTCAGCCCCTCTCAATTGTAGCCTCAGAACAATTCTGCTTATCCAGGGACTAGCCAGGAGACACACCAGTCTGAGTCTATGAGGCAGGCTTGCTGATGTTGGTCTCATAATAGATACTGAAATGGTCCTGAACCTGAGTCCCAGCCACTCAGTTGTGTCTTGAGAGAAGACTTGCCCACACAAGGACAATACAGGCATAGCCATCAGTGACTCTGCATGTTGGCGCTCTGACATGAGCACCACTGTGTATCTTGAATTGGCTCTGTAATATGGTTCCAGACCTCTTAACTGTGGTTGGAAAGCAAGATTGCTCACCTAGGAACCCATAAAGAGACACACCTGTCCATGACCCTAAAGACAGGCCTGAAGAACTTGGCCTCAGCTGTAGACCCAAAAGTAGTCTTGCAACTCAGCTCCAGATCCTCTTAGCCATGGAGTTGGGCAGTAATGCCTTCCCAGGAATCCACTCAGTGATCCAGTGAAAAAATCCCAGGGACAGAAGAAGCCACACTCACCCACACACACAGTAACAGGCCCACTGTTTGTGGCTCTGAGCAGACCATCATTTGACTAACAGTCCTATGAACAAAGATCATAGTGACACTCCAGTCCACCCAGGAACCAGATAATATCCATGCCTGCTAGAACCCCAGTCAT
This sequence comes from Aotus nancymaae, assembly GCF_030222135.1. Lineage (NCBI taxonomy): Eukaryota > Metazoa > Chordata > Mammalia > Primates > Aotidae > Aotus > Aotus nancymaae. The sequence goes on from NW_026988472.1 coordinate 4,391,059, forward strand.
AGGCTCACCAATCGCAGATCCAGTATATAACAAATGTAAATATAGCATACCTAAATAAATAAAGCAAATATTAATATATCTGAAGGGAGGGATGTGCAGCAATACAAATAGTAGAGGAATTTAATACTCCACTTTCAACGATGGATAGATCATCCAGACAGAAAATCAATAAGGAAACATTGAATTTGAACTACTACGCTTTAGACAAAATGGACCAAACAGATGCATATAAATATTCCATCCAATAGCAGCAGAATACACTTTCTTCTCAATAGCACATAGAAAAGAGTATATATTATAACACAAAATAATATTTATTAACAAATTTAAGGAGACTGAAATCATACCAAGAATCTCTTCTCACCATAATGGGTTGAAATGGGAGCTTAATTATAGGAAATTTGGAAAATTCACAAACGTGTAGATTAAACAACATGCACCTAAACAACCCATAGAAAAAGAAGAAATCAAAGGGGGTAGCAAAAAACTCTCAAAACACAAAAAAATAAAAGCACAACATGCCAAAACTTATGGGATGGAGCAAAAGTAGTTATAATAGGGATTTACAGCAATAAGTGTCTGCACTAAAAAATAAGATACATCTAAGTTATACCTTAAATAACTAGAAAGAGAAGAACAAACTGAGTTCAAAGTTAGTAGATGAAAAGGAAATAATAAAGATCAAAGCAGAAATAAATGAAATAGAGACCAGAAAAAAAAAAACAATAGAAAAGATAAGTGAAACTAAGAATTGAAAAGAAGTTAAATAAAATTGACAAATCTTTAGCTAACCTAATAAAAAAGAAAGAAGAACTGCCATCTTGTGTCCCTGCACCTAATCTCAGCTGGTCCACCCAAGACCCCCTGAGCACCAACCCTAGTCCCCTGTACAGCCCCTTATCCACTCCGACAAGATGAAAGAAACAATCATGAACCAGGAAAAACTCACCAAACTGCAGGCACAAGTGCACATTGGTGGGAAAGGAACTGCTCACAGAAAGAAGAAGGTGGTTCATAGAACAGCCACAGCAGATGATAAAAAACTTCAATTCTCCTTAAAGAAATTAGGGGTAAACAATATCTCTGGTATTAAAGAGATGAATATGTTTACACACCAAGGAACAATGATCCACTTTAACAACCCTAAAGTTCAGGCATCTCTGACAGCCAACACTTTCACCATTACAGGCCATGCTGAGACAGAGCAGCTGACAGAAATGCTACCCAGCATCTTAAACCAGCTTGGTGCAGACAGTCTGACTAGTTTAAGGAGACTGGCTGAAGCTCTGCCCAAACAATATGTGGATGGAAAAGCACCACTTGCTACTGGAGAGGATGATGCTGATGAAGTTCCAGATCTTGTGGAGAATTTTGATGAGGCTTCCAAGAATGAGGCAAACTGAATTGAGTCAACTTTTGAAGATAAAACTTGGAGAAGTTACTGGAAGCTGCTATTTTATATTATGACTGCCTTTTAAGAAAATTTTGTTTATGGATCTGATAAAATCTAGATCTCTAATGTTTTTAAGCCCAAGCCCCTTGGACACTGCAGCTCTTTTCAGTTTTTGCTTATACACAATTCATTCATTGCAGCTCATTAAGCCAAAGAAGCCTGGGAATCAAGTTTGAAACCAAGGTTAATAAAGTTCTTTGCCTAGTATTCAGTTTTATTTTTTATTTCATTGACACCGATCTGTACACAGTAAACAAAATTGCTTATAGAAAGCTAATCATGGTTAATAACTTTTGGAATTTGATTAAAGATTTAAAATAAAAAAAAGAAAGACTCGAATACATTCAGAAATGAAAAAGGAGGCATTATAACTGGTAATAGAAATATAAAGGATTATAAAAGATTGTTATGAACAATTATATGCCAAAAAATTGAATAATCTGGAAGAAATGGTTAAATTTCTAGAAAAATACAACTTACCAACACTGAATCATGAAGAAATAGAAATCTACACAGATCAATATGAGTAAGAAGATTGAACGGGTAATCAAAAAGTCTCTCACCTGTCCTCAAGAAAAGCCTGGGATCTGAGAGCTTCATGGCTGAATTCTACCAAACATTTAAAGGAGAACTAATACCAATTCTTCAAAAATTTTCCAGAAAATTGAAGAGAAAGGAATATTTCCAAATTCTTTTTATAAGGCTGGTACTATCCTGATACCTAAGCCAGAAAATGACACTAAAAGAAAAGAAAATTACTGGCTAATACCCTTAATGAACATAGATGATAAAATCTTCAACAAAATACTAGCCAACTGAATTCAGCAACACATGAAAAGAACCATTCACTATGACCAAGTGAGATTTATCCTTAGGATGCAACAAATGCTTATAGTTCAACAAATGCAAATTACTAAACATGATCTACTACATTAACAGAATAAAAGACAAAAGCTGTGTGATTATCTCAATAGATACAGAAAAAAAATTTGAATAAATTCAACATTATTTCATGATTAAAAACTCTCAACAAAATAGATATAGAAGGAATATACCTCAGTTAAATCGAGGCCATATATAACAAGCTCAGAGCTCACATTATATTCAATAGTGAAACGTTGAGAACTTTTCCTCTGAGATCAGGAAAACTACAAAGATTCTCACTCTTAAAATTTCTACTCAACAGAGTACTGGGAGTCCTAGTCAGAGCAATTAGGCAAGTAAAAAATGATAGGCAACCAATTCAGAGAGAAAGACATTTAATTGTCTCTGATTGTGGAGGAAATTATATATGGAAAACTCTGGGCTCCACTAAAAAACTGTTAGAATAAATAAAATCATACACAATTGACATATAAAATCAGTACCATTTCTATACACTAATAATGAAGTACACAAAAAATTTATAATTCTATTTACAAAAGCATCAAAAGTTATAATACTTAGAAGTAAATTTAACCAAAGAGATGAAAGATCCACTCAATGGAAACTATAAAACACTAATGAAAGAAACTAAAGAAGATGCAATGAATGAAAAGATAGCTTGTGTTCATGGATTGGAAGAATTAATGTTATACTACTCAAAGCAACCTAAAGATTCAATGCAATCCCTATCAAAATTTCAGTGCCATTTTTACATAAATAGAAAAAATAATTCTCAAATTCATATGAAACCACAAATGACCCTGTTTAGCTGAAGCAATCTTCACCAGAAAGAACAAAACAGGAGGTGTCACACTATCCGATCTCAAAATCTAATGAAATAACATACATGAACCAATGGAACAGATTAGAAATTTCAGAAATAAATCCAATACAATATTATTAACTGTAGTCCTCAAGCTGTTCTTTAGATCTCCAGACATTCATCCTCCATGACTGAAACTTTGTACCCTATGAACTACATCTCTATATCCTAACTCCTCTCTGCCTTTGGTAATCACTATTTTATACTCAGTTTCTATGTATTTGACTTTTTCTTTTCTTTTCTTTTTTTTTTGGTTTCACATATAAGAGAGACCATACAGTATTTTTCTTTCTGTGTCTGGCTTATTATATTCAGCTAGCACATAGTAGGCATTCAACAAATATATGCTGAAGGTCAACTATTAATTCAGAAATGTTAAAAATAAATGGATAGATAAGGAAGAAAGTGCAAGCAAGAATAAAGCTAGGGTCATGACATTAAAAGAAATAAGTCAGACACAGAAAGAAAAATACTGTATAGAATCTTTTATATGTGGAATCTAAAAAAAAGAAAAGAAAAGAAGAAGTCAAATATATAGAAACAGGACCTTCCTTCAATGTTGAGGATCACAGTTTGACATGAGATTTGGGTAGGGACACAAAGCCAAACCATATTAGTGCCCAATTATGTAGTTGATTTTAGAGTATGTGCCATGTATAGATAAGAATAATCTGTATTCTGTTGTTTTTGGATGAAGAGTTCTGTAGACATCTACTACAGGTTCATTTGGTCAAGTGTGGAGTTAAGTACCAAATATCTGACGTTTTTCTGCCTTGATGATCTGTCTAATATTGTCAGTGGGGTGTTAAGGTCTTCCACTATTATTATGTAGTTATCTAAATCTGTTTGTAGGTCTCTAAGAACTTGCTTTATGAATCTGGATGCTCCTGTATTTGGTGCATATATATTTAGGATAATTAGGGCTTCTTGTTGAATAGAGTCCTTTATCATTATGTAGTGCTTTTCTTTGTCTTTTTGATCTTTGTGAGTTTATAGTCTGTTTTGTCTGAAATTAGAATAGCAACACCTTTTTCTGTTTGCTTGGCAGATTTTTCTCCAACTCTTTACTTTGAGCTTATAGGTGTCATTGCATGTGCTATAGGTCTCTTGAAGACAACATATCATTGGATTTTTGCTCCTTTATCAAACTTTTTACTCTGTGTCTTTTAATTAGGGCATTTAGTCTGTTTACATTCAAGGTTACTATTGATCTGCGTGGATTTAATCCTGTCATCATGATGTTAGCTGGTTACTATGCAGATTTGTTTGTGTGGTTGCTTTATAGTGTCACTAGTCTATGTACTTCAGTGTGTTTTTGTAGTGGTTGGTAACAACAGTCTTTCCATTACATATTTAGCACTCTCTTCAAAACCTCTTGTAGGGCAGGTCTCATGGTAATGAATTCCCTTAGCATTTGCTTGTCTAAAAAGGATCTTACTTCTTCTTTGCCTTTAAAACTTAGTTTGGCCGGATATGAAATTCTTGGTTGAAAATTCTTTTATTTAAGAATGCTGAATATAGGCCTCCTATCTCTTCTGGCTCTTAGAATTTCTGCTGACAGGTCTGCTGTTTGCCTGACAGGGTTACCTTTGTAGGTGACCTGCCCTTTCTCTCTAGTTGCTGTTAACATTTTTTCTTTCATTTCAAACTTGGAGAATCTGATGACTATGTGTCTTTGGGATGGTCTTCTTGTCTAGTATTTCACATGGGTTGTCTGCATTTCCTGAATTTGAATGTTGGCCTCTCTAGCAAGGTTGAGGAAATTTTCATGGATGATATCCTGAAATATAATTTACAAGTTCCTTGCTTTTTCTCCTTCACTTTCAGGCATGTCTATAAGTTGTAGATAAGATATCTTTATATAATCCCATATTTCTCAGAGGTTTTGCTCATTCTTCTTCATTGTTTTTTCTTTATTTTTCTCTGACTGAGTCATTTTAGAGAACCAGTCTTCAAGCTCTGAGATTCTTTCCTCAGCTTGGTCAATTCTGCTGTTTTAATACTTGTGATTGCATTATGACATTTTTAAAGTGTTTTTTCCAGCTCTGTTATATCAGTTTGTTTTATTCTTATAATGGCCATTTTATCTATTATCTCCTATAACATTTTGTTATAATCCTTAGATTTCATGGTTTGGGTTTTGACTTTCACCTGTATGGTGATAATCTTTGTTCCTATCCATATTCTGAATTCTAATTCTATCATTTCAGCCACCTCCGTTTTGTTAAAAACCATTTTTGGGCAACTAGCGAGGTCATTTGGAGATAAGAAGAGAATCTGGCTTTTTGAGTTGCCAGAGTTCTTGCACTGAATCTTTCTCATCTTTATGGCCTGAGGTTCCTTCAATCTTTATAGTTGCTGTCATTTGGGTTTTTTTCTTGTATCTTTGATGTTCTTGGGGGTTTCTTTGTGGTATAAGGTGGCTTCGATCAACTGGCTTTCTTTCTGGAACAGTTTTGAAGGCCAAGGCTCATATATGAACTCCTGGACTGCATGCTTTAATTCTGGGGGCTTGGTATTGAGTGCCTGGCTTTCTTTTCTGGTTCCCCAAGGTTAGAAACCTGCTGTGCTGAAGGGACTGATGTGTTCCCAAACTGATGGTCACAACATTCTGATGAGTGGTGCCAGCCAAAGTACTTCATGGGGTGGTGGCTGTGTGATGTATCCTCTTTCACATGTCAGCAGCAGTGGCAACAAGGTGGTGTGCATGTTCATCAGCTGTGGCAGGGAGCTGGTGGTTGCAGGTGTGCCAGCCTCCACACAGGTGTTCACAGTGGCAGTGACGGCAGCATGATGCAGGGTACAGGGGCCCCTGCCAGCATCACTCCATGCATTTGTGCTGGTGGGTGTGTGACTGTGTACCTTCTCTGTGGATGTGTTCATGTGGGTGGCAGTGACTACTAAGTGGGGATGGGTCCACTGGTCTCCTTGCATAGCTTCATGCTGGTAGCAGTGTCAACATGGAGGCATGGAGCTGGTAAGTGTCTGGCTGGTGGTCTCAGTGCCCATGAATGCTCTGTTGGCAATGGTGGCATGGTGGGTGCAGTGGGGTGCACTCATGCCAACAGCAGTGACACAGTGGGATGCATGTGCATTTGTACTCTGGTAGGAAAGGGAAAGCAAGTTCTGCCCATGCACATACACACCAGTAAAGTGATTTGAGGGTTGGACATGGGAAAGGGCATTCAGAGAAAGCAGCACAGGATAGGCTGCATTGGAGGGACAGCACGAGTGGGCTAGGCATTATCCGTGGAGGCTGCTCTGCTGGAGCTCTCTACCTGTCACAAATGTGTGACAGTTTCTGCCAGTGCAGAAACTATGATGTGGGCCTGCAGGAGACACCCTGCCTAGGCATCTGAGGTTGAAATGCAAGCAGGTGTGGCTGGGCTGGGGTCCCGAGAGAGGTGAGCAGACAGAGGGGTGCTCAGATAAGATTGTCCCTGTCTCATGGGCAGTTTGCTCTGTTCTGTTCAGGTCCAACAATTCCCCTAGGGTTAAAGTCTCCTGGGGAAAGTGGTGAACTTTGGGTGATGGGTGTCCCTGACTATGCTATATACAGATGCTCCCACACCAAATGCTCTGGGCTCCACAGAAGTGATAGTTCTGTACCTATCACTTCTCTAAGCAGCTATCCCTGCCAGATCTAATATGCACAGTGGTCATGGGGTCTCCTGCTGCCAGTAACCAAGAGGATTGTGGCAAGAGAGCGTTGCTCCTTGCCTGCTCAACTCACTCCTTCCCCAGGAGTTTTGGGGGGCCAGGAATGAATCCTGGTGCATGGTAGCAGGTTTCCCACCTTCCTCTCACTTCAGCCCTGCATCTGTGTCTTCCCTCTACTCACTTTCAATGCCTCCCCTCTGAAGATCTGTTAGGAGCGTGCCAGTCTTCCTGATGTCCCAGTCCCTCTGTGTCAGATGTTCCTTCTGGCTGTTTCTAATCAGCTATCTTGCCTCCTTCCAGTGATTTTTTCTCCTGTCCTCCCCATCCCACTCTTAAAAACATTCAATCAGTTTTTGATTTTCACTATTGTATTTTTAAGTTCTTCTTCAAATTACTTATTTATTTGAGGAGACATTCTATTTCATTGTTGACACTATTTTTCATTTGTTCCAAAGGTGTTCATAATTGCTCATTGCTCACTGAAGCATTTTTATAATGGCTGCTTTAAAATCTTTGCCAGATAATTCTAACATTTCCGTCATGTTGGTGTTATCTACTTATTGTCTTTTTCCATTCAGGTTAATATATTCCTGGTTCATGGTCTGAAAGTGTTTTTTGATTGACACCTGACATTTGGAAGTTTATGTTATAAGGTTCTAGAGCTTATTCAAACCTTTTATTTTAACTGGATTTCTTTGATATCATTCTATTAGTGCATGCTGGGGTTACCTGTTACTACCAGGCGAGAGTAGAAGTCCAAATCTCCTACTTAGCATTCACGGACATTTGGCGAGGGGCTCCTCATTACTGGTGGATAAGGTTGTAGGTTTCAGCTTCTCCCTCAGACTCCATTGCTATCTCAGTTTCAGGGAGTAGTAGGAGTCCTTCATTTCTACTCACTCTCTGACTTCACTTAGACCACTAAAGGGGTGGGTGGCCTTACTACTCCCTGGTGGGTGTGATAGTCCCAATGTTCCATTAAATGTCTTGCAGCACAATAAAAGTAGGGAGGGAGAGGGATACTTTAATACTGCTAAGTGGAAGTTGAAAACTAGGTTCCTTATGTGGTCTTTAGTGACACCAAGATGGTGGAGGAGTTTGTTATCATCCTATGCGGATGAAAGTCCTGAATCTCTATTGTAACTTGTCTGACATTATCTTGGTTGTGGGAAGAGGAGTCTGAGCATCTGTTTCAGCCTTACAAGAATGGAAGTCTTAGCTTGTATTCCACCTTTGCCAGTGCAAGTGGGCTTGGGGTCAGTCTTTTTTATGATGTTTGGCTTAAGAAGAATAATTATTGTCTAAAAGTTTTTGGTATGTTATATTGCCTCTTTCCAGGTCCCTTGGCTAAAGTAAGCAGGCTGTTTTGGAACTCTTTTGTGTGGATAGGTTGGCTTTTCTGAGTTGCCACCTTTTCCAGTACCCAATTTGGGATATCTCAGACAAAACAAAAACTTATGAAACTCATCATCGTATTGTTCTCCAGGACATGATGTCCGTAGCCAGTATTCATTCTCTTTATCTTTCAAGGCCTTCTTATGTTTGCTTCGTACATAATATCTGGGGTTTTAGTTTTACTTAGCATGAAGATTAAGACATCTTGTATCTATATTATCTTCCCAAGAGCAGAATCCTCATAATTTTTATGCTTGAAAAGCTTTGGGAAAAAATGCTTAATGGAGATATCTTCCAGAAATGTTATAAAATGCAAAACTATTAAGCATTTAAACTTAAGATTTGTTATTTTCATAACATTATCTATTTTGACTATGGTCAACTTAATGTTTTCACTCATATTCTCAGCATGAGGAAGATAGGACTTCTACCTCTTTTATAAGACAAGCTTGCAGAAACAACTGAGAATAAGGCAACTTCTTAATCCCATACATGAAGCTGGCCTTCCCCACAGCAGGGCCCTCATTACCACTATAAATACCTCAAGTCATTCTTGCACAGATTGGGATCCTCATTTTTGACCCTCACACAAAACATCAGATTAAGACCAGAACTCACCTCCTCAATGCTATCTTGCTTACTTCAACAGTGCCAAGACCTAGCTGCTGAACTTGTGGCTTATGCACTAAGTATTGGGTGATATATACAACAATTGAGGTAGAAACTAGATGAAAATGCAATGTTTCTACACAGAAAAGTAAGAAATACTGAATGACTTCTGGGAAGATACCAAGGAGAAGATAAAAGCTCTTGAGTTTAGAGGAAGTTAACTGAAATAGTGGCTAGAAAGGAAAGATCTGGTGGCTGAAAACTGAAAAAAAAAAAAAAATATTTAAGGAAGACATATGTTTAAGAGCATTTCTGCTATGGGGGAGTAAACGCACTGATAATTTGAAATTTTATTAAAATCAACATTCTTCAGTCAGAATTTGCCATGAGTGGAATTTTCTTGATAAATGTGAAAAAGCCATTATTCCATGTTGAAATGGTTTTGAGAATTTGTATAGACCCTTGGCAATTGTCCATGTTAATTATATGTAGTTTAATAACATTACCTATATATGACTGAAGGAAAGTGTTCACATGAAAATATCGAACATTCTCATGCTAGGCAAGCAGGCCATTTATGTCCAGGATAGGGCACTCACCTCTGCTCCTAACACAAGGAAACAGACCCCGGCCAGATTAGGGGAAAGCACCCTAATTCTGAGAGAAAAAGATAGAAACCTTTGCATTATACAATAGAATTATTTTAAATAAATTATCTTTAAATATAAAAGGAATAATCAGTTAAAAAATATTTTACATATTTTGCAAACTAGGCAAAATATGTAAAATATATATTCCTGAAAGGAAAGGAGCTAAAATAAAAGAATTAAAAATCACTTGCAAAAATATCTAACGTAGGTGTGAACCTGACAAATAGTAGTACTAAGTTGTAAAATGTAAAGTGATGCTTTTCAACTAATTTGTAAAAACGATTTTTTTCTCCCTCAGCAATATGTAGAACCAACGGGCAGAAACAAGTAAAAGTAAAGCAATCCCCCATCCCTTTGGTGTATGAATTAGGCATTTTCTAAAGCAAGGCCTCTGTGCCACTACATACACCTCCAATAACCCCTGTTCGAACTCAGGCCCACATCATTGCCCATCACATCAAGACACAGCAGCATCCTACACTGAGGTCTCTGCAATCCTTAAATATGCTTGATCCATTAGAATACTTTTACGAGCCAGCTACTGACCATGTGGCTGAACGAGGTGTTCTAGATGTGATGAAACAACAAATTCAAATCTTCCCAAACCTAGTTGATATCCCCTGATGAAGAAGTCTTGTCAGAAATGACTAGTTCCTTTTCCTTTTTTCATAGGAAATGATATGCATATCCTGCACTTCAGCTTATAGCTCGACTACAGAAAAGCAAAAAAGATGAGATGAAGGTGGACTAGAGGTGGGGAATAAATAGAACAAGAATGGAGAATATTCTTGCTAAGATATGAGTTCATTTTGAACTGGGAGGATGGAAGTTATGAGTGACTGTAAGTCCATTTCACAGTGAGGGAGGTGGGCTACACTGGCCCTGTGGGATAGGCTCCCCTAAAACATGTTTGTTAATTCTATTTTCAATCTGACTACTGGGTTCAGATTTCTAAGAAATGAACACAGGGTTTTTAGTGGAACTGTCTAAGGAATGCTCCTCTAGCATCAGCTTATGTTGGGTGGAGGAGAAAGCCTGCAGTCTCAAAGGGTATAGCTAGTAATGAAGCAAATAAGTGATGAAGTTTTTCATAAAATATGGCCATATTCTTGGATGAAGAGTTCCTGAAGGCAAAAATTAAATTTCTTGGCAAACAGATAAACCAGACTTAGTGCCCTGCCTGAAATAAGCTCCCCAAGTTCCTACCACACCATTGGCATACCCCATCCAGACTAGGGGTCTTATTTCTGTTCTACACAGCTCATGCAGTATCAAATCTTACCCAGTACGTACTGATAATTAACACCCCTTGAATAGGCTCTGCACATATATTCTTACCAAAATGCTTTGTACATTCATGGTAGCCCTACTATGACAAAGAGACAACCCAATACAATTGTTTAGCACTAGACTCTGTATTGCATAGGTGTCTCTCATGAAGTCTTCAGTACAAGGAACCCCGTGCACTGTCCCCAGAACCTATGCACTGTCCACATACTAGAGTAGGTCCTGCTCTGAGAGGGGAACGTGAAAACGTAGCCATGTTACCCATATGCCAATCAAGGCACATATTTCAAGACTTTAACCACCCCTTATGAATTCTAGTGAGACCCTCTGTTACCACAGCCTGTACATCAGCTCCAAAAACCTAGCTTATTTTGTGCCCAATATGGTATATGTCCTCACCTCTGCTGTCTTACCTGAGCCTGCTCCACTTCAAGTCCATACATGGACATACCACACAGCTTTCTTACTCATTGCAGCCTTCACAGTTCAACCTCATCATAATTAAGGGTGCCATTTTGTCTATCTGAATGCACATTCCAATCTAACCCTCACTTTGAAACAGTGTCTGGTAGTTCTAATATGAGGGAGAAAAATCTTACCTGTTTCTTCCCCTGGCTGACACCCACTATTCATAATGCTTGTTAGTCATGACCTTTTCCTTTCTCTGGCCTGCTGAGAAAGGCCTGCTGCATCCTATTATGCAGCACATAACTCCTTCCTAGACAATATAATGTCACAGTAATAAGGTGAAGATATGACTAAATCTATGCTCACTGAGTGACAGAGTTTGAGGATAAATCCTGGATGAGATTTCATGAAGAACTCTAAGATATTTTTTAATTGATGTGGAGGTTCTTGGTCTGAAAAGTTTTGATCAGGAAGTCAGTTTGTGAATAGGAAAAGCTTAGACTAAAACTAAGGTCTGTTTCATAGGCTGATGGGTTTCTTCTGGAAAAAGGCAGTCATTTTGGAAACTAGAAATTCCTTGCCTACCCTAGTGTCCTCACCACAGGTTCACAGTCATTGGTACAGCCCATGCCCTAATCCTCACCTCTGAAGCTTCTACCATTTATAACACAAACATAATATGACATAATGTCCTCAGTTATGATAATATAAGTACATGGTATGGAAAATCATATTAAGTTTTGATATAGTTTCCTTACTTGAAAGCTGGATAAGATTTAATGGAATATACAACTTGAAAATATCAATGCTTGATTTCTCTGAAAATGGCAGAGAGTTCAAAAATATTACCCATTCACTAAATCAAACATTAGTCTGACAAAAAAAAAAAAAAAACAACAATCTGTCAGAACCAACTTTTTCAGAATGCTGGAATCTAATTTTAAAAACTTATAACAACTAGGAAGTTATTAAATCTTAGTAAGGGAATACTGTGGTATTTTAATTTATCCGCCTACCATTCCCCACCTCCCATGCCAGTGGTGGCTCTGGAAATGGTGGCTTGTGTTCCTGATGCAGCTTGCTGATGTCAGAGAAAGCAATATAGACTTTGTTCTCAAAGTATTGTGGTTTTGTATTTTGACCTGTCTGGTGGCTTCCTGGGGGATAAGCTAAAAGGTTTGCCTTTCCTTCACCAACCATAAAATGTTCTCAGCGCTGAAGTGGCCTCCAGGGCAAAATGTGTTGAAAACATTTAAATGCAAATACAATAGCTGCATCTGTTTGAGTCAAGGAATAACAGGGGTGTGGGTAAGCTTCTAATAGACTGAAAAGCCTAGGAGGAAAAAGTCTGGGAAAAGAGATATAGGAGGAAAAAAGTACGTAGAAAAGTTCACGCAAATACCAGGAAATCTAGAAGTCTGTGGCTATGTCCAGGAAATGACACATGTTCAGAAAATATCTGAGAAGACCCAAACCTTTTATATTTGACTGACCTTTGTGCTTCACACATGCAGAAGTGAAGATTAATGCAGAATGTTTTAGCCCATTCGTGTTGCCAAAAAGAATACCTGAGGCTTGGCTGGGTAATTTACAAAGAAAAGAGGTTTATTTGACTAATTTTTCTTCAGGCTGTAAGAAGCATGGCACCAGAATCTGTTTCTGGTGATGGCTTCTGGAAGTTTCAACTCATGGTAAAAGGTGAATTATAGCCATATGTACAGAAATCACATGGCAGAATAGGAAGCAAAGGAGAGGGGGAGGGAGGGTCCAGGCTCTTTTTAACAACCAGCATTTGTAGGAACTAATAGACCAAGAACTCACTCATTACTGTGAGGACAGTGCCAAATAATTCGTAAGGGATCCACCTCATGACCCAAACACTTCTCATTAAGCCCCACCTCCAACATTGGGTACCAAATTTCAACATGAAATTTGGAGGGTCAAATATCCAAACTTTATCACAGAATTAAACATAATTAAACATGAAAGAACACTACTACACAGAGCCAGTCAGCAAAGACCAAGAGAGCGTGTTTTATGCTGTTGTTCAAGGCACTTAAGAAAATCTATGTCAAATCATTAACTGACCTCTAAGCAAAGGCAACGTAGACTTTAATGATCACACATGACAGAAAAATACAGACTTTACAAAACTAATTTTAGAAAGTTACTACATAAGCAAACAATAATCCACGGAAACAACAACATACTCTGGAGAGATAAAATCTTATTTTGAGTTATCGCATAATAATATTTAAAAGTCTACTTTTTAATAACAACATAAATAACAAGGTAGGCAAAGAGCAAGAAAGTATGGCTCATGCATAAGGAAAAGGTATTAACAGAAAATATTGTTGAGGAAGCTGAGACATTGCACTTAGAAGACAAAGAGTTTAAAACAACTGTCTTAAATGTGCTTAAAGAGCTAAAGAAAAGCATGGAAAATAGACAAAGTAGGGAGAACAATGTTTTAGTATATGGAGAATATTAATAAAGAAATAGAAATTATAAAAAGTAACCAAATGAAAATTGTGGAGCCAAAAGTACAATAAGTGAAAAAAATTACTGAACAGATCCCAAAGCAGATTTGAGCAGTATAGAAACAATTAATAAATTTAAAGATAGGTTAATTGAAATGATCAAGTCTAAGGAGCACAAAGAAAAAATAATAAAGAACAAAGATAGAGCATAAGAAAACTGTGGGAAACAATAAAGCACATGAGCATACACATAATGGGAGTTTCAGAAGGAAAGAAAAGAAATGGCCAGAGAAAATATTTTAAAAGATAATGGCCCAATCCTTTACTAATTTGATGAAAGGCATGAATCAACACATCCAAGAAGCTCAACAAAATGCAAGTAGATAACCTCAAAAAGACCCATACTGAAACACATTTTAATCAACCTGTCAAAAGTCAGACAAAGAGAGAATCTTGAAAGCAGCAAGAGAGAAGCAACTCATTATATACAAACAGTTCTAAACATAAATAGTCAATTCTTTTTATTGTACTTTAGGTTCTGGGGTACATGTACAGATCATGCAGGATTGTTGCATAGGTACACACATGGCAATGTGGTTTGCTGCCTCCATCCCCTATCACCTACATCTGGCATTTCTCCACGTGTTATCCCTCCCTGACCTCCCCACCCCCTGGCTGTTCCTCCCTTGCCCCCACTAATAGACCCCAGTGTGTGATGCTCCCCTCCCTATGTCCTGGTGTTCTCATTGTACAACATCTGCCTATGAGTGAGAACATGTGGTGTTTGATTTTCTGTTTGATTTTGTGTCAGTTTGCTGAGCATGATAGTTTCCAGCTTCATCCATGTCCCTACAAAGGACACGAACTCATCCTTTTTGATGGCTGCATAATATTCCATGGTGTATATGTGCCACATTTTCCCTGTCCAGTCTATCATCGATGGGCATTTGGGTTGGTTCCAGGTCTTTGCTATTGTAAACAGTGCTGCTATGAACATACATGTGCATGTGTCTTTATAGTATAATGATTTCTAATCCTTTGGGTATATACCCAGTAATGGGATTGCTGGGTCAAATGGAATGTCTATTTCTAGGTCCTTGAGGAATCACCACACTGTCTTCCACAATGGTTGAACTAACTTACACTCCCACCAACAGTGTAAAAGTGTTCCTATTTCTCCACATCCTCTCCAGCATCTGTTGTCTCCAGATTTTTTAACAATCACCATTCTACCTGGCATCAGGTGGTATCTCAATGTGGTTTTGATTTGCATTTCTCTAATAATCAGTGATGATGAGCATTTTTTCATATGTTTGTTGGCCTCATATATGTCTTCTTTTGAAAAGTGTCTGGTCTATACTTCATCCACTTTTGAACGGGTTTGTTTGTTTTTTTTCTTGTAAATCTGTTTTAGTTCTTTGTAGATTCTGGATATTAGCCCTTTGTCAGATGGGTAGATTGCAAAAATTTTTTCCCATTCTATTGTTTGCCAGTTCACTCTAATAATTGTTTCTTTTGCTGTACAGAAGTTCTGGAGTTTAATTAGGTCCCATATGTCTATTTTGGCTTTTGTTGCCAACGCTTTTGGTGTTTTAGTCATGAAGTCCTTGCCTATGCCTATGTCCTGAATGGTTTTGCCTAGGTTTTCTTCTAGGGTTTTTATGGTGTTAGGTCTTATGTTTAAATCTTTAATCCATCTGGAGTGAATTTTGGTGTAAGGTGTCAGGAAGGGGTTCAGTTTCTGCTTTCTGCACACTGCTAGCCAGTTTTCCCAACACCATTTATTAAACAGGGAATCCTTTCCTCATTGCTTGTTTTTGTCAGGTTTGTCAAAGATCAGATGGTTATAGATGTGTGGCATTGCCTCCAAGGCCTCTGTTCCCTTCCATTGGTCTATATCTCTGTTTTGGCACCAGTACCATGCTGTTTTGATTACTGTAGCCTTGCAGTATAGTTTGAAATCAGGTAGCAGGATGCCTCCAGCTTTGTTCTTTTTGCTTAGGATTGTCTTGACTATGCGGGGTCTCTTTTGGTTCCATATGAAGTTTAAGGTGGTTTTTTTACAGTTCTGTGAAGAAGGTCATTGGTAGCATGATGGGGATAGCCTTGAATCTATAAATTACTTTGGGCAGTGTGGCCATTTTCATGATATTGATTCTTCCTAACCATAAGCGTGGAATGTTTCTCCACCTGTTTGTGTCCTCTCTTATTTCCTTGAGCAGTGATTTGTAGCTCTCCTTGATCAGGTCCTTTACATCCTTTGTTAGTTGTATTCTTAGGTATTTTATTCTCTTTGTAGCAATTGTGAATGGGAGTTTGCTCATGATTTGGCTCTCTGTTAGTCTGTTATTGGTGTATAGAAATGTTTGTGATTTCTGCACATTGATTTTGTATCCTGAGACTTTGCTGAAGTTGCTTATCAGTTTAAGGAGATTTTGGGCTGAGATGATAAGGTCTTCTAAATATACAATCATGTCATCTGCAAATAGAGACAATTTGACTTCCTTCTTTCCTAATTGAATACCCTTTATTTTTTTTTTCTTGCCTGATTGCTCTGGCTAGAGCTTCCAATACTATATTGAATAGGAGTGGTGAGAGAGGGCATCCTTGTCTAGTGCCGGATTCCAAAGGGAGTGCTTCCAGTTTTTGCCCATTCAGTATGATATTGGAACAGCCAGTTTTTTTAATCAGAAACCATGGAGGCCAGAAGGCAGTGGGAAGACATATTTAAGGTGTAAAAGATTATAATAAAAACCTTCCATCCACATATCTATATCTGAGGCAAAAATCTCCCTCAAACTTTTAGAAAAATTAAAACAACAAATTAAGCCTGTGGGAAATTTTCAATGCAAAGCTTCCTTACAAGAAATTCTAAAGGAAGTTCTTCAGGCTGAAAGGAAAGGACACTAGACTCAATCAAAACTATATATAGAAAGGAAAACATTGTTAAATATAAATACATAGGTACATATAAAAGCCAGTATTATTCTATTTCAAGCTTGTAGCAGCTCTCTATATGACTTAAAAGGCAAATTTTAAAAAACAATAATTATAGGCCAGGCACAGTGGCTCATGCCTGTAATCCCAGCACTTTGGGAGGCTAAGGTGGGAGATCACAAGGTCAAGAGATCGAGACCATCCGGCCAACATGGTGAAACCCCATCTCTACTAAAAATACAAAAATTAGCTTGGTGTGATGGCACGCGCCTGTAGTCTCAGTTACTCAGGAGGCTGAGGCAGGAGAATTGCTTGATCCCAGGAGGCAGAGATTGCAATGAGCCCAGATTGCACCACTGTACTCCAGCCTGGTGCCTGGCAACAGAGCAGGACTCTGTCTCAATAAATAAATAAATGACAATTATAAATCTATGTTAATAGGCAAGTGTATAAAGATACAATTTGTGGGAATTATTACATAAAGCACAAAAGATGAAGATGTACAAGGGAAGAATTTTTGTATACTAAATTGGCATTAATTCAAACTTGTTACAAATTTAAGATGTTAAATTGTAATCCCTTGTTAAACACTAAGAAAATAATTAAACATATATAGATACATATAAATAAGAAAACAACAAAAATGGAACAGTAAAAATTAATTAAACATAAGACAAGGGAGTGTTAGAGGGATTAAGGAGCAAAAAAGGTATAAGACATAAAAATTAAATAGCAAAATGGCAGAAACAATTACTTTATTTTTAGTATTCACATTAAATATAAGTGGTTTAACCTCTCCAATTACAAGATAGAGATAGGCGTAATGGATACAAAAAATTCTCACCCAAGTATATTCTGTCAACAAGAGACTCACTTAAATCCAAAGATACATATAGACTGAAGGGCAAATGATGGAAAATGATATTCCATGGAAATAGCAAAGGAGAGCAGGGGTGACTATAATATTATCAGACAAAATAGACTGCAAGTCAAAAACTGTTATAAGAACAAAGAAGAACATTACATATTGATGAAAGGGTCAGTTCATCAAGATGATATGACAATTGCAAACATACACACCCCTAATAATAGAGCCCCGAAATATATAAAGCAAAATAAATAACAATTTAATGGAGATATAGAAAATTCTAAAATAATAATTGAAAACTACTCCTCACATTGATGGCTATAACAACCATACAGAAAACTAATATGGAAATAGATTATGGAACAACTTTATAAACCAACTACACCTAATAGACATATAGAGAACACCGCCCTCAACAACATAGACTATGCTTTCTTCTCAAAATGACATGAAACTTTATCCAGATTAGACCATACTTAGCCCATATAATAAATTTCAATAAATTAAAAATATTCAAATCATACACAGTGTTTTCTCTGAATGAAACTAGATATTGATAATGGAAGGAAAACTCACAAATCTGTGAAAATTAAACAATATACTCCTAAACAACTAATGGATCAAAGAAGAAAAAAAACAAGAGAAATCAACAGATATTGTGAGAAGAATTAAAATGAAAACACACAAAACCTGCACAGTACAGAGAAAGTTCAGAGAGAGAAATTTACACATGTAAATTCCTACCTTAAAAGGTGAAAAATAAGTCAAGCCTATAAGCTAACTTCTTTTTACCTTAAGGACCTAGAAAAAAAGAAAACTAAATCCAGTGCAAGAAGAAGAAAGGAAATAAAAATAAAGATTAGAGAGGAGATCAACGAAATTGAGGAGCAGTAAACAATACAGAGAATCAACGAAACCACAACTTGGTTCACTGAAAGATCAAAAACATTGACAAATGTTTAGCTATCACTAAATAAAAATAGAGGAAACACAAATTACTATTACCAGAATGAAATGGGAATAATATTACTGATTTTACAAAAATAAAAAAGATTACAAGGGAATATTATGAGCAAAATCAACAAAATGCAAAAATCCTCAACAAAATACCAGCAAGACAAATGCAGCAGCATATAAAATGGATTATGCACCATGACAAAATGGGATTTATCACAAAAATGCAAGGGTGGTTCAACATACAAAAATCAACAAATGTAGATGACTTCACAAAAAATATTGAAGTAAAACACTTAAAGAATCAATCTCTCAGTTAAAACCTCCTTAGTCTAGCAAAGATTAACTTAATGTTTTTGGAACTCTGAAGTGTAGTGAGAAATCAGTTGCAACTGGTGGAGGCTGCTTAACGAAGAAAAGAGCATCTAACTTTAAGTAGGAGAGTACTGTGGCATTTTTTTCTTGCCTGTCTACCATCTCCCATTTTCCAGTGCAATAGCAGCTAAGGTGGGGATGGAAGCCCATGTTTCTCATGTAGCTTGCTGATATCTGGAGGCGAATATGGACCATGGACCTTTTTCTTAAAATGTTGAGGTTGTGTATTTTGATCTTTCTGCTGATTCCTGAGGGACTGGCCACAGAGGCTGTCTTTTGCCACCTGCCCCACACTACTGCTTTCTGGGCAGGAGTGGCATCTGTTGAAATATATAGTCATACACATCCCATTCTTCTCTTAGGAAAAGGATTGGAGATAAGACATGCAACCAAGAGAATTTAAGAGCCCTGAAACGGGAGACTGCAAAGCAAAGCTTTACTCAGGAAAACAGAATGAAAAATGCATGTGCATGCACAGGGGAGAGTGCATACTTAGAAAGTAGCTGAATGGTCCCTAGGATTCCAACTTCTGGTGGATCTATGGACTCTACACAAGCGAAAATTGAAAGGTAAAACAAGATTCTAAGCAGCTTGGTTTAGCATGTAAGGAATATCCTAGTACAGAGTCAAGCTTCAAAGACTGGCAGAGTACAATTTTGTTTTAACTATGTGGTTCCAAATGTTTAAACAAGTTTCTATTTGGTCATTGATTGACCACTGAGATAATGTAACAGAGACATTAGTGACCACATATGACAAAAAATACAATCTTTGCAAAAGTAGTTTTAAAAATTCACTAAACAAATGGATGATTGATGCCATCAAAAAGGAACAAAAGCAAAGCCAGAGAGTAAGGAGGAGAATCTAATTTCTAAAGTTACCACCCAATAATGTTCAAAATGTCCACATTTCAACAAAAAAATACAGTGTACACAAGAATTAGGAAAGTATAGCTCATTCACAGGAAAAATATGAATTAACAGAAATAATTCCTGAGGAATTCTAGATATTGAATTTAGTAAAGATTTTAAATCAACTGTCTTTACAATTCTCAAAGAGCTAAGAGAAAATATAAACAAATAACTAAAAGAAATTAGGAAAATAATGTGTCAACAAATAATTAATACCAAAAAGAGACAGAAATTATAAAAGAAATCGAATAGAAATACTGGTGCTGAAAAGTACATTAACTGAAATTAAAAGAAAATTTACTAGAGCAACTCAACAGCATATTTGAACAGGCAGAAGAAAGAATCATCAAACTTGAAAATAAGAAAATAGAAATTACCTAGTGTGTGATGCGGAAAGAAAAAGAATAAAAGAAAATAAACATTGCTTAAAATACCTATGGGAAAACATCAAGCATAAAATACACATTATAGGTGCCTCAGAAGGAAAGAAAGAAAGAAATAGGCAGAAAATATAATTATAAAATAATACTTAAAAACAAAATTTGATGAAAGATATAAATGTACATATACAAGAATCTCTACTCAAAATAGGAAAAATTAAAAAACATTAGTACTGAGATACAATGTAATCATACTGTCAAAAGCAAAAGACAATGGAAAATATTGAAAGCAACAAGAGAGAAGCAACTCATCACATACAAGGGATTGTCAAGAATATTTTAAGAGCTGACTTTCTATCAGAAACCATGGAAGCCATAATGGAAAGGGATGGGTACTTTTTAAATGAGTTATGGAAAAATCTTCTCAATCAAAAATGTTATGCATGAAAAAATTTTTCTTCAAAAAATGAAAGAGAAGTTGAGACATTCCCCAGATAAATAAAATCTAAAGGAGTTTGATGTTAGCACATTTGCCTTACAAGAAATGCTAAAAAGAGTCCTTCATGCCAAGATGGAAGAACATGAGACAGCAACTTGAAGAAATAGAGGACAGCAGTAAAATTAACTATATAGGTAAACACAAAGTCAGCATTATTGTATTTTTGTTTTGTAACTCACTTTCCATCTCCTACAAGATTTAAAAGACAAATGAATAAAAATTATGTCTACAACAATATGCACTCAAAGTATAAAGACATTATTTGTCACAACAGTAATGAAAAGGATAGTAATGTATGATAAGATATATTTTTTTGTGTTATTTTGACCAAGTTAGTATCAATTCAAATGAAGTTGTTATACATTTAAGATGTTAATTGAAATCCTCTTGGTAACTACTATGAAAATATCTAAAGAATATCCACGTAGGAAATTAAAAGGTAATCAAAGTGGTATCCTACAAAAACACAGTTAAACACAAAAGAAGACAATTTATGGAGAAAATAAGGAATTAAAAAAAACTAGAAAACAGGAAACAAATAATAACATGGCAGAAGTAAGTCATTTCTTATAAGTAATTACTTTAAATGTAAACAACATAACTTCCTAATTGAAAGGCAGAGGTTGGCAGAATGGATTTTTTAAAAATCCAATTACATGTTGTCTACAAGAAACTCAGATTAGATCCAAAAAACAAATATGGCAAAATTTAAAGGATGAAAAAATATATTTAATGTAAAAAGAGTTTATAAAGAGTTCTGGGTCACTATACTAACATCTGACAAAACAGAGTATTAGTAAAATAAATTTACAAGAGACAAAGAGGGATGTGTGTGTGTGTGTGTGTGTGTGTGTGTGTACATCATGTGTACATCACATTGTACTATATCATTATTATTTTCAACTATAAACAAATATGCAAAAGATGCTTCAAAGAGAAGCCAGTTCAATTCAGCCAAAGACAAAGTTGTTGAAGTTTTATAAATAAATGTTTTCTGTTAAAATTTTCCTGAAATGCAAAATGAGGAAGAATAATTACAGAATTGAAAAACTGAAGAATTTTTTACATAAACCTTTTTATTGTTTTGTACCTTTAATTGCAGAAGGCAACTGTTCCTGCACATTAATGCCCAAATATGAGAATGCAAAAGACTTCACAAATAAAACACAAATTGTGTTCACATTAGCTCAAACAAGAAAATAAAATAGTGTTTGCTTTGACCACTCTGCTGATGAAGATATGAGACGTACTTTGAAAAGCAATATAATTGTTTTCAAAGCTTCACTTTCATGTCCTGTAATCTTTTTTTTTTTAATTTTACTTTAGGTGCATACTATATCCGACATTTCTCCCCATGTTGTCCCTCCCCGCCCTCCCCACCCCCTACTGTCTCTCCCCTACCCCCTTGAACTGCCCCCAGTGTGATACTCCTCTCCCTGAGTCCACGTGTTCTCATTGTTCAACACCCACCTACGAGTGAGAACATGCAGTGTTTGGTTTTCTGTTCTCGTGTCAGTTTGCTGAGAATGACGGTTTCCAGATTCATCCAAGTCCTTACAAAGGACAAGAATTCATTGTTTTTTATGGCTGTGTAGTATTCCATGGTGTATATGTACCACATTTTCTTTGTCCAGTCTATCATTCATGGGCATTTGGGTTGGTTCCCAGTCTTTGCTATTGTACACAGGGCTGCAATGAACATACGTGTGCATGTGTCTTTATAGTAGAATGATTTATCTGTAATCTTTTAACATTAAGAAGGATCTTATATATTAATAAAATGATTAATTAATGAAGAATATATAACAATCACAAATATATGCACACCAAATCAAAGAGTCCCCAAAATCTGAAGTGATAACTATCAGAATTTAAGGGAGAAGTGGACAGTAATACAATAAGAGTTTAGGCCTTCAATATCCCATACCCAGTAATGGATATAACATCTAGGCAGAAGATCAATAAATAGAAGACTTGAACAAACCTATAAATCAATTACATATAACAGATATATAGACAGCCCTCCTGACAGACATATAAAGAACACTCAACCCAACAAGAGCTGAATACATATTCTTCTTCAGGGCACATGGAACATTATCCAAAATAGGTCATATGTTAGGCCACAAGATAAGACTCAATAAATTAAAAAATATTAAAATTACACATCATATAATCTTCAATCACAATAGAATGAAGCTAGAGTTTAATAACAGGAGGAAAACTGAAGGAAAACTAAAAACATTCACAAATACGTAGAAATTAAACAACATACTCTTATATTACCAGTGGATGAAAGAAAAAATCACAAGAGAAATTAGAAACTACTTACAGATAAATAAAAATGAAAACACAACATACCAAAACTCATGGAATGCAGCAAAAGTAGTGCTGAGGGAAATTTATAGCAGTTTGCACCAATATTAAAAAAAGATCCTCAAATCAATAGCCCAGCATGACACTTTAAGAAACCACAAGAAGAAGAGCAAATTAAAATTAAAGCCAGCAGAAGAAAGGAAATAATAAACATTAGATTGGAGATAACCAAAATAAAGAATAGAAAAACAATAAAATTAATAAAATGCAAATGTGGTTCTTTGAAAAAATCATAGAAAAACTTAGCTAGACTGACAAAGAAAAATGACAGAAGACTCCAAATGCTAATATCAGAAATGAAAGAGTGGACATTAATACCAACCTTACAGAAATAAAAATGATCAAAAGAAAATGCTAGAGAGGGCCGGGTGTGGTGGCTCATTCCTATAATCCCAGCACTTTGGGAGGCCGACGCAGGTGGATCACGAGGTCAAGAGATCGAGACCATCCTAGTCAAGAAGGTGAAACCCCATCTCTACTAAAAATACAAAAATTAGCTGGGCATGGTGGCACACGCCTGTAGTCCCAGCTACTCGGGAGGCTGAGGCAGGAGAATTGCTTGAACCCAGGAGGCGGAGGTTGCGGTGAGCTGAGATCGCGCCATTGCACTCCAGCCTGGGTAACAAGAGTGAAACTCCGTTTCAAAAAAAAAAAAAATGCTAGAGAGTCAAGATGGCCAATTAACTGAAGCCAGAAAGAGCTTCTCCCACTGAGATAGACAAGAAGACCATCAAGTAGATTGGCTCATTCCAAACAGATGACCAGAAACAAGACATTGAGAGTGGACAGGCCAGATATAGTGGCTCACATCTGTAATCCCAGCATTCTGGGAGCCTGAGGGAGGCAGATCACTTAAGGTCAAGAGTTCCAAGAGTTCAAGACCATCCTGGTTAATGTGGTGAAACTCCATTTCTACTAAAAATACAAAAATTAGTTGGGCATGGTGGCAGGTGTCTGTAATCCCAGCTACTCAGGAGGCTGAGGCAGGACAATCACTTGAACCCAGGAAAGGGAAGTGCAGTGAGCCAAGATCATGCCACTGCATTCCAGCCTGGCTAATAGAGTGAGACTCCCTCTTGAAAAAGAAAACAAAAAAGGGTGGACAGAGTGGGGATGCAGACACCAGGCTGAAAGGAGAGGAAGCTGAGAACCCTGCACAGATTTGCCAAGCACCAGGACTCATTCCTGGCCCCAAATGATCCCCAGGGAAGAGGTGAGTGAAGAAGGCATGGAGTGGCTCATTTTCACCATGAACTTCTGGAATCCTAGCTGTGGGAGACTCCATAGCCTTCAGAGGAATCCCAGCTGGCAAGAACTGCCCAGAGAGTCTGCAAAAACAGAACTCCGGCCTGCACATAGCCCAGAGCATTTGGCATGAGAATGCGTTTCAGTGGAACACTGCCATGTGTGCCTATCCCCCAAGGCTCACCATCCTCCTCTAGGTGGCTACAGTCCTTGTTGGCTTGGCTGCCAGATCTAAAGAGAGCAGGACTGTCTTGCCTTTGGGACAAGACCAGTTTGATGTGAGTGCCCCCCCATCTGTTGGTCTCTCTCAGGGACCTTGCCTGACCGCACGTGCTTGCAGCACAGCCTTGGCTTGTCAGCAGACATTGCAATAGCTCTTTCACCAGCAGAACCCACCTAACCACTTGAGTATTTATGTAGATAGACCGGCACCAGTGCACACGTCAGCAGCATTCCCTTACTGGTGCACACCTGCCGACAGCCTTCCCCCAGCAACATGCACCCATTCTCAGCCTTTACCCACCAGCACACACTTACCCATAATCTCCCTCTGCTGCCTTCTCAGTGCATACACATTCGGGGATCCACTGCCACCACTCACCGCCAGCATGCAGGAGCATGGAGACCCCTACAGACCCACCAGTGCATGTGTGAGCACAGACCTGCCATTACCTTGCTGGAGCACTTTTGTTAGCAGCCTCCATTGGAGTGTTATTGCTAGTAGACTGGGAATATCTTAGCCCCTTCAGTCCAGCAGGTGCTAACCTTTAGGGGACACAGAACAGAGTCATGGGCCTGGTCCCAGACTTCCAGAGTTATGACACACAGCCCAGCAGTGTAGAGCTGAGCCTTGGTCCCCTGAAATCTTCCAGAAACCAAGCCAATAGACTAAACCCAACTTATACCACAGTCAAATCCTCAAGGGCTTCAAGTAATATAAAACCAAAAAGCTTCATCCAAAGACAGCAACTTCAAAGATTAAAAATATCAGCCTACACAGATGAAAAACAACCAGTGAAAGAATCCTGGCAACTCCAAAAACCAGAGTGTATTCTTACTTCCAAATGACTGCATTAGTTCCCCAGTACTTGTTCTCAACCTGACTGAAATATTTGAAAGACATAAAATTCAGAATCTGGATGGCAAGGAAACTCATTGAGATAAAGGAGAAGGTTGAAATACAATCCAAGAAATACTGGAAAATGGTCCAAGAGTTGAAAGACAGCACAGCCATTTTAAGAAAGAAAGAAATCAACTCAAGATGAATTAAACACTTAAATGTAAAACCTAAAACTATAAAAACCCTGGAAGATAAATGGTGGGGAGATGGTATAACCAGGAAATCATTGCATAAGAAAATATTTGAGGGTGATATATCTGTCCCATACCCTGATTGTGGTAGTAGTAACACAAATCTATATATGCATTAAATTTTATAGAATTTTATTCTAAAATAAACAGTTTTAATCTATGAAAATTTAACAATTTAAAAAGAAAAAAGTCCGTGCAATGCCACTAAATCAGTACTTAGGGGAAAATTTATAGCATTACATATACATCAACATTAGAGGTAAAGAATGGTCTCAACATTATGATTTCAGCATACACCTTAAGAAACTGGAAAAAGAAGAGCAAATTAAACCCAAAGTAGGTAGAAAAAAATCACAACAAAAAATCAATGAAATAGAAAGCAGAAAATAGAGAAAAATCAATGAATAAAAAAGTTTCTTAACACAAGAACAGAAAACCAAACACCGCACGTTCTCATTCATAAGTGGGAGTTGAACAATGAGAACACATGGACACAGGAAGGGGAACATCACACAGTGGGGCCTGTCGGTGGGTGGGGGGCTAGGGGAGGGATAACATTAGAAGAAACACCTAATGTAGATGACAGGGTGATGGATGCAGCAAACCATCATGGCACGTGCATAACTATGTAACAAACCTGCGTGTTCTGCACACGTACCCCAGAACTTAAAGTATAATAAAAAGAGAGATTAAAAAAGTGACTTTCTTTGAGAAGTCAATAAAATTGATAAATCTCTATGCAGATGATCAGGAAAGTAAGACAGAAGACAAATTATCAATGCTAGGAAAGAGAGAGATAGCATTATTATAGATTCTAGAAATTTTAATAAGAGAAGGGAATATTATGAAGATCTCCATGCCAATAAATACACAACTTATATTAAATGGAAAAAAATCCTTGAAAGGTACAAACTAAAAAAGCTCACTTAAGATGAAATAGATCGCTTAAATAATTTCACATCTAATGAAGAAATTGAATTTATAGTTTAAAACAATCTCACAAAGAAAACTACAAGCCCAGATGGCTTCATTGTTGAATTCTACCAAATATTTAAGCAAGAAATAATGCCATTCCTAAAAATTCTTCCAAAACATTGAAGGAAAATAACTACTTCCCAACTCCTGCTAATCCTAGGTTAAAAAATATTCTAGAACAGAACAAGGATACCCACTTTCACTACTCTTATTGAATAGCAATCAGGCAAGAGAGAGAAATAAAGGGCAACCAAATTGGAAAAGAAAAAGTCAGATTATCCCTGTTTGCTGATTATATGATCATATATCTAGAAAACCCTAAAGTCTCCACTAAAACATTCTTAGATTTCATAAATGAATTCAGTAAAATTTCAGGATATAAAATCCACATACAAAAATCAGTAACATTTCTATACAAATATCAGTCAAGCCAAGAGCCCAATCAAGAAGACAATTCCATTTACAGTAGCCACAAGAGAAATACTTAGCAATATATTTAACCAAGGAGGTGAAAGATCTCTACAAGGAAGACTACAAAACACTAAATGAAAGAAAATGTAAATGATACAAACAAAAGGAAAAACATCCTATGCTCATGAATCAGAAGAATTAATATCATTAAAATGAAAAAAAACAGCTAAAAGCAATTACTTTAGATTGCTACAGATTAAATGCAATCCCTACCAAAATATCAATGTCACTTTTCGTAGAACTAGAAAAAACAATCCTAAAATTTACATGGAACCAAAAAAGAGCCCAAATAGCCAAAGTGATTCTAAGAAAAAAGAATAAAGCTGGAAGCATCACATTACCTGACTTCAAATTATACTACAAGGCTACAGTAAACAAAAAATCATGATACTGGTATAAAAATAAACACATAAATAAATGGAACACAATAAAGAACCCAAAAATAAAGCCAAATACTTAATGCTAACATTTTTTACAAAGCCACAAGAACGTATACTGGAGAAAGGACAGTTGGTTCAATAAATGGTGCTGGGATAATTGGATTGCCATATGTAGAAGAATGAAACTGGACCCCTATCTGTCACCATATAAAAAAATCAACTCAATAATGATTAAAGACTTAAATGTAAAACCTGAAACTATAAAAATACTAGAAGAAAGCCTAGGAAAAACTCTCTTGGACTTTGGTATAGACAAAAAATTTATGATTAATATCTCAAAAGCCTAGGCAACAAAACCAAAAATAGACAAATGGGATTTAGTTAAATTAAAATGCTTCTGCACAGTAAAGGAAGTAATCAACAGGGTGAACAGAGATAACTTGCAGATGAGAGAAAATATTAGCAAGTTATACATCTGACAGGAGTCTAATATTCAGAATTTACAAGAAACTCCGATAACAACAACAACAACAACAACAACAACAAAAACCCAAATAATTCTACTAAAAAAGTAGGCTGGCTGGGCACGGTGGCTCACGCCTATAATCCCAGCACTTTGGGAGGCCAAGGCGGGAAGATCACCTGAGGTCAGGAGTTTGAGACCAGCCTGGCCAATTATGGTGAGACTTCATCTCTACTAAAAGTACAAAAATTAGCTGGGCATGATGGCTGGTGCCTGTAATAACAGCTACTCAGGAGGCCGAGGCAGGAGAATCTCTGCCGAACCCAGGAGGCGGAGGTTTCAGTAAGCTGAGATCGCACTACTGCACTCCAGCCTGAGTGAGAAGAGAGAAACTCTGTCTTAAAAAAAAACAAAAGTGAACTAAGAACATGAATAGCCATTTTGTAAAAGAAGACATAGAAATGGCCAACAAGCATAGGAAAAATTGTCAACATCACTAATATAATCAGAGAAATGAAAATTAAAACTGCAATGAGATACCATCTTACACCAATCAGAATGGCTATTGTTAGAAAGACAAAAAAATAACAAATGTTGGAGAGGATGTGGAGAAAAGGAAATGCTTATGCATCGTTGGTGAGAATGTACAACCTCTATGGAAAACAATACGCAGATTTCTCAAAGAAATAAAAATAAAACAACCAATCTCACTACTGGGTATATACCCAAAGGAAAAGAAACCATTCACAATAACAAAGATATGGAATGCAACCTAAGTGTCCATTAATAGATTATTGGATAAAGAAAATGTGGCATATATATATATACACAAAAAAAATTAGAATACTATTGAGCCATATAAAGAATGAAATCATGTCTTTTGCAGCAACACGGATGAACCTGGAGGCCATTTTCTTAATTGAAACAACTCAGACACAGAAAGACTAATACTGCATGTTCTCACTTACAAGTGGAAGCTAAATAATGTATACACATGGACAGAGAGTGAAATGATAGACAATGGATACTTGGAAGAGTTGGTGGATGGGAGAGGGTTGTATGATGAGAAATTACTCAACAGATACAAGGGATGTTATTCCAGTAATGGATACACTAAAAGCCCTGACTTCAGCACTATGTAATATATTCATGTAACAAAATTACATTTGTACCCCATACATTTACACAAGTAAGAAATTATGTCTTGTTTATGTCATCAAGGGCATAATTCATAAAAGAAAAAAGGATGGTAAATTGGATTTTATAAAAATTTTAAACTTCTTATTTTTAAAATACATTGTTACAAGAATGAAAAGACAAACCATAAACTGGAAGATAAAATTAGCAAATCTGATAAACCTCTTTTATCCAGAATATATATTCCAAAGACCACTAAAAACATAATAATAAGCAAATGAGTTACCCAATGAACAAATAGGTCAAAGATTTGAATACATATTTCACTAAAGAAGATATGTGGATGGCAGATAAGCACATTAAAACGTGCTTAACATCATTCATCATTACGAAACACAAATAAAAACTACAATGAGGTAATACTTAACACACTAAGATGGCTATAATAAGAGAGAAAATAATAAATGTTGACAAGGATTTGGAGAAACTGGTATTTTCATACATTTCTGGTGGGAACGTGAAATTTAACAATAGCTTTAGAAAATATTTTGGAAATTTATTTAAAAGTTAAACACAGCCGGGCGCGGTGGCTCACGCCTGTAATCCCAGCACTTTGGGAGGCCGAGGTGGGTGGATCACGAAGTCAAGAGATCGAGACCATCCTGGTTAACATGGTGAAACCCCATCTCTACTGAAAATACAAAAAATTAGCTGGGCACGGTGGTGCGTGCCTGTAATCCCAGCTACTCAGAAGGCTGAGGCAGGAGAATTGCCTGAACCCAGGAGGCGGAGGTTGCGGTGAGCCGAGATTGCGCCATTGCACTCCAGCCTGGGTAACAAGAGCGAAACTCTGTCTCAAAAAAAAAAAAAAAAAAGTTAAACACACACCTTTCATACTATCCAGCCATTTCACACTTATTTTTCCAAGATAAATGAAAGTGTATGCTCATACTGTTTGCACACAAATGTTTATAGTAGCTTTATTTTTAATAGTCAAAAGCTGTAAGCAACCCAAATGTCCATTAACAGGTGAATGGATAAGCAAATTGTGATACATTCATACAATGTGATAACTGGTAAAAAAGAGAATGTTTGATACACACAACAGCATGAATGAATGTCACAAAAATTATGCTGAGTAAAAGATACTAGACTGAAAAACAAGAGTACCTATAGTACGAGTCCATTTGTATGAACTACAGAAAATACAATATCTATGTTGATAGAAAGCAAATCGGTGTTTTTCTGGGGTGAGGGAAGGGAAGTGCTATAAAGGGGACGATTACAAAGAGGCATGAGGAAACCTCATGATGAAGGATATGATATCTTGATTATGGTGACAGTTTCACAGATATATATATATAGGCATACAATAAACTACATATATTTAAGGTGTACAGTTTCATAAGTTTTGATGTCAGAACTTATATATGTAATTTAAAGATATGTGGTTTATTGTATGCCAATTACACATCAAAAAACTGTCAAAAGCAACATTAGGGAGATATAGTATTTCATTTGTCTGATTACCAATTTGTAACATGCTTGACAATGCTTAAGGCAGGTATAGATGTGCTCCCACAGTCACTCTCAGTTCACTTCTGGTGATACTTACTGTGAAATGACACAACCATTCAAGAGACTCAAGTTGGATACATGCATCACAGTTTAAATGTGCACAGCTATCTGAATTGGAAATTCCATGACCGGAAATATATTGTAACTAAGTATATAGACAAGTGTACAATTGTTTACAGGATGAGGGCAATACCATTGCTTCTAAAAGCAAGTAAATACATATTCAGCAGTAGGGTTATGGTAGGATAAATAATGTGCAGCTATACAATGTATATATTATGGACTAAAAATTATGTGTGCCTCCAGATACTCAGGTCATACATGTGAAGGAAATAAAACTTGACCCTTAGAGAGAATAGTTTACAATCACCAAAACTCTTATAAGTGTCTGTGTTCATTTTGGCTTCCAGGTCCTCAAACATACTGTTCCATTTGTATGCAACACTTTACCTCACTCTTCTCCTAGCTAACTCCTACCAGACCTTTACATCTCAATCTAGACCACTTACTTACTCATATATACCTTCCTTAACCACTAAAAATTAGGCTGATTCCCCAATTCATGCTTGTATACCTCATTCAAGATTCTCCTAATCAAAGGCAGTACCTGTTATACTCATCTTTTTAAATTCGCTGTCTGTTCTAATAGACTGAGACCTCATTCTTAAAATCCCAGTGAGTGGACCAGTGCCTAGCATATAATAAATGTTCGGTAAATTTGAATCTTAAATGAATGAAGTATCTGGCACATAGTAGATGTTCAGTTAGTGGTAGCTAGCCATTGTTATTGCTACAACTAGAGCTGGCACCTGAGTGATGAAGAATATTTGGAAAGGAGTCTGAGCTTGGAGCCAAAAGTTAGGTCCTGAAACTGTCCCTGGAGGAACAAAGGGCTGAGAGTTTTCCCCTTCTATTCCCCCACAGGTTTTGTGATAATTTGGGAGTTTTATTGTTTTCTTTTTTCCCTTCTGCTATACAATACTATACAATATGAACTATGTGATCATAGTTGACAATGCTGACAAATAAAAAAGAAAAACAATGGCATTCAAATTTTCAATGCCAGCTTTAATTTCTTTAACATCTCACATTTTGGCTGTAGAACCCCATTCACTTAGAAGCACTTCTGTTAGTCTCCAGTACTGTGAGAAAATAAATTCCTGTTGTTTAAGCCTCCTACTTTGTGATACTTTTTTATGGCAGCTCAAGCAGACTAAGACAATGTAGAGGAAGGGCCTAAAAAGGGGAATCATGATTTAGAAACATCTGATATCCATGGGTCTGAATTATTAGGAGATATCCATGGGACTGAATTAGGAGACTTTCTGCACAGCGTCTTACTGGGTATTACTTGAACACCGAAAGAAAATTGGCTCTCTTTTAAATATGAAATGACTTTCAAATATATTTTACTTTTTCATTTTTCTTTTTTCTGTTATTTTTTCTGTTGATATTTTAATTGTTTTGTTAATATCTTAAAATGCTTTCTTTTTTTTTTTTTTTGAGACGGAGTGTCGCTCTTGTTACCCAGGCTGGAGTGCAATGGCGCGATCTCGGCTCACCGCAACCTCCGCCTCCTGGATTCAGGCAATTCTCCTGCCTCAGACTCCTGAGTAGCTGGGATTACAGGCAACGCGCCACCGTGCCCAGCTAATTTTTTGTATTTTTAGTAGAGATGGGGTTTCACCATGTTGACCAGGATGGTCTCGATCTCTTGACCTCGTGATCCACCCGCCTCGGCCTCCCAAAGTGCTGGGATTACAGGCGTGAGCCACCGCGCCCAGCCCATATCTTAAAATGCTTTCTAAACACTATGCATTCTCATTTTCTTTGTAAGCCTTAAATGTTAGACTTGCTTATGTCTGTATTATTTCTAATCCATGCATTCTCTCTAGGTAAGCTCATCCTCCTTCTTTCATTTGTCATTTATGTGTTGGTCATTCATTAGTCTCAAACTGTACCCTGGATGTCTTGAGAAATTCCACACTCCTTTATCTAGCAGCCTGTCTAATGGACTTCTCCACTCAGATATAATAGGGTACCTCAAATGAAACGTGTCTAAAACTGAACTCATAGTCATTTCCTCTCTAAAATCTGCTTCTCCTGTTTTATGTCTCAGGAAATGGTACCACCACCAAAGTATCAATGGTCCAAAGGGAAATCAAATGCCCTTTGAAGTCATCATGGACTCCCCTCTTCCTTTTCTTTGTCATAGCAAGTTGGTCACCAAGTCTAGTCTATTCCACCACGTGAATATCTCTACCATCTGTCCACTTCTCTGCATCTCTACTGCCACCATTATACTCAAGTATAAAAGGATATTAAAAGGGGAATTCGCTGTTAACCATTAATTTGTTACTGTGGTCCTGAGGTCTAAACATCTGTGTGCTAGTCTAAAGAGAGCCATCAATAATCAAAGACTAACATTACATTGCAGGACATACTAAGTGCTGTCGAAACTGGACCTCCCAATGCTAAAAGTTTCTCAAGCCACAGTGTCCCTTCTAGGAAGGATAGTGGCCCATTTAGTTCCTTAATTACTGACAAAAAGAGGAATGTTGTAATAATGAAGTTGATTCCCTTTCGTAGCTTCCAGGTTATAAAAATGTTTGTTAATCTTGAAGCGTTGATTCCTGACAATTATGGAGGAGGTGGAGATAGCCTATAGATGAGCTCCGGCCTCAGAGCCATTCAAGACTCTCAGTCTTCTGGAGGGGGAAGGGAAGTTTATCCCAGCTGAGATATCCCTCATTGCCTTGTCACAACTCCCCACCCTTCACACACACTAGTCCCTACTCCTTCAGTCTAGTTCCATACCGGACCCTTGGCTTTGTCATAAGGGCATGGGCTATGGCATCAAACAAACATGGGCTTGAACCCAGGAACAAACTTAACACTGATGTTGAAAAAGTGTTTGTTCTTATTATGTCCCAGATGCCTCATCTTTAGAATTACAGGAATAATAGTAATTATATTATAAATGGAATATGCAAAATGGCTGGCACAGACAAGCTGCTCAAGAAATGGTCAACACTTTCATTGATATTCCACCCCATTCCTCTCCTGTGTCCATACTTCTAACTAGGTAAGGAATCTCCATGCCAGCCTTCCACATGCATAAGAGAATGAGAATGCACACTCTTCAGGAATGCTGTGAAGGTTCGATAAGATAAAGTATGCCAAATTTTGAATAGACAAGTGCTGAGTGGATGGTCTATCTCAGAGGGACCAGCGTCAGAACCTTCACATAGAACCAGAATCAAGGATAAAGGTGAGCAAGTAAATGCTGGTGCCCTAGGGGGCTCTCCTGCCTCAGCCTATGCGTACATAGGCATGCAAATGCACAGAGGGTTGAGTCTGAGGGTATCCCCTGCTGGATCAATATGCGCTCATGGACTGGAAAAACCTGAGGCTGAAGGCCAAACACAATAATGGCTCCAGCTGAGAGATGTTAAGGAAGGAAGACGCATTGCCCCATTTCTTCAACTGTTTGTTCATTCATTCATTTGATTCATCATGTCTTACTTTTTGAGGATGTTCTATGGGTCAAACCACATTGAGCTAGCAAGGCACCTAACCCAGCATCTCAGGAGGGTCATCTTCTGACCAACAGGCCCTTGGATGAGAAGAGGCTGGAGATGAGGTAAAGAAGGAGCCTGCTGCATAAATCTACACAGACAACCCTGTAAGACAAGGAGGGTGGTGGTAGTGGGAATAGCATCATTAATGACCCACAGAACAATGTCTGGGGCATCAGGGGAAGTGCATCAAAACTCCTGATTCCATCGCCTGTCAGGGATTTGATATCAGGTCTATCATTGTGCCAGTCACAGCCTCAGATGCCTTGTGTCTACACTGGGCATCCAAATGACAGTGACCAACTAGAGATAATACACATGAAGAATGGCAGAAGGAAGTTACTTATTCTTGATATTATGAATATTATATGATGGATTTCAGATATATGTTGAAGAAATGCAACAACCATTCATTTCCTAAGAATAAGTGATGCAGCAGATAACACCTGGGGAAACTTTAATGTAATTGACTACTTTTTTTTTTTTAATTTTGAGGATGCAAATATCCCATGTCTGCCTCCAGATTCATTTCCACTCCTAAAGAGAAAGCATGAAGGACTGGTGGCGTTCCCATTAGGAAAAGGTATGAGTATGTCCAAGAGTAGCAGAAAAGGTACTCTAAAGACACCAGTGGTAGGCACCAGTCACAGAGGAGCATGCAGAGTTATTCAATGCATTGAATCATTTGGCATATTTGTTCAGATTGCCCCTATCACTTGGGGCATGTACGCACCCTGAGATGCCAGAGGACCCCAGGATGCATTTCAGGAAGCATCATCATACCTACGATGATGGGCTCCATTTGGGGTTCTAAGAATTGTCATTTTGAGAAGAGTCCATGGGGAACCCAGTATGGGTTTACTCGTGCCTAAAGAGAGAATCTTCTCCAAGACACAAATGTCATAGGCAATACCCAGCCTTCCCACAATTCTCAGGGCAGGCTACGCCTTGCTTTGCTCTGTGACTGTGTGTTCTGGGAGGCTGAGCATTAATATGGCTTAAGCAGCCATTTAAAATCCAAAGATATGTCAGTAGGACAAGGTATCCAAGAGAAGCACAAGGCAGCTGACCTGCTTCTCCTCCTGTATTCTGAATCTCATCTCCTACCCAAGCAAGAAACAGGGTATCCCACTTAACGTGTTTCTCTCCCTCACTGCCCAGATCCAAGAAATCCACAAGGCTTATTGCTGCTGTCTTCTAAACATCTGTCATATTCGTTTCCTTCTCTCCATCTTCACTCTATTTCAGATCACCACTATCTGTGGCCTGGATGTGGGTCTTCCAGTCTCCCTTCTCTCCTCCCACATAGTCTGTTTTTCTCCACACTGCAACCAAAGGGATTTTGCCAAACCACAGATCTGATCTCCTCCATCCTTGCTGGAAAACATTCAGTGATGCCCCATCCAGTGCCTTTGGGGTAATGTTCAACAAGCCTTACACACTGTAGAACTACATAGTCAGACAAGCCTCTGCTTTCTATTGAAGATTCAGGAAAAAGCCATAAATTACCTCTATTCTGACTGAAGTAAGAAGGAAGAATTTTAAATCATTCATCAAACATCCTGAAGATAAACTTGGTTTTCATAGTCAGTTGGAAATATTGCCCATTTGAGAAAATTCTAGTAAACTAACAACAGAACTTTTATTGAAGTGTTGTTTTTAGAAGGTTAAATAAGTTGGAAATACAGTTCGCCCTGCCAAAAGGCAGATGCTTGAAGACATTATGGTAAATCCATTGCAAGGAATATCATTCAGCCATTAGAATGAAAGAATTATAGGTATAAATTGAGGAGATTTCATTATTAATTAGGAAAAAGGTTTACCTGGAAATTCAACGTGGAATGGTCTGATTTTTATAAATGAAACAAAGTAGAAAGCCATGTGCTCTATCTAAACATATACATGCCAACACATCCAGTAATCCTACTTGTTGATGTTGATCTTAGAGAAATGCATGCACATATTCACAGGGGACACACATACAAATATTAATAAGAGTATCATTTTGTTTTGGAAAAATGGGAACTGCGTTAAGTGTGGGTCATTAGGAATAAGAAAAATTTTAAATGATGAAATGTACAAAATTTAAATAAACTAAAGTTCCATGTATCTACATGGGTAAACATGAAAAATATAAATTTGAGCTGGAAAATCAAAGTGCTGAACAAAGTATACAGTATGATGTGCTTTAAATAAAGGAAGAGATCCTGTGTTGTATAGGGACATATAAGTAGGTAGCAAATATATACAAGTCTCCATGGGTATAATAATTGCTGACTTCATCATAGCAGAGCACAGTGGGCAAGGAGAGAGCAGAGTGGGTCAGGGAAGATGTAAAAGGAGCATTTTACCATATCTAATATGTAAAAGATAGACAGTAAGTAGGGCCTAATATTTAAATTTTATATAATTAGTCATTGGTATTTATAATATTAATCTGTCTTCTTTTCTACATGTTTGAGATTAAATCACAGTAAAAAAATTTTTCATGTTAAAAACTGCAAAAGTAATCCCACACTTTTGCTTCATGAGTGTAGGAATGTACATGCTATAGATTTCTGTGCAAAACCCAAATTCCTCGAAACTGTAAAATACGCCTGTACTTGCACTGAATAACAATTTAGAGCAATTATCAGTGGACTGGAAACTGTAAGAATTCTCAGAATGTGGGACAGCAGATAGAGCCAGACTACTGGTTTGAGTAAGACATGACCCAGAACAAGTGCAAAGGTTATTCCAAATGGAGGGCTGGCTCAAGAGTGCTCTATGTCCTGGAGAGGTGCTTTCTTTGCTAAACCAAATTGGTGTATTGCTAGACTTACCCAACAGGAGAACATGGTAGGCTCTAATTATAAAGAAAATTTCAGTCAGACAGACATAAAGTATTCATTTGCTTCCTAAGAGTTTAGTTGAGAACACCTATAAAATCTCCATCACATATTCCTTCTGCATGCATTTATTAAATGCCACACTCACGCACCACTTGAAAAACTTTGAGAGGCAAAGTCTGTGCTTATCTTGTGATAAATGCTTTTCAGTTATTATCTCATTTAATTCTCACAACCCTATGAGGCCAGTACTTTCATTAACCCCACTTTACAAATGGGAAAACAGCTTAAACTAATACCTTGAATGACATAAGAAAGAAACCGAGTGCTACCTATAGGGCTTTCCTCAGTGGAGTGAAATAGGGACTCATTACCCTTTTGGGCAGATCAAGACAAGCTTCAGGGAGAAACAGGTCTGTGAGCAGCCAGATGAAATTTAGATAGTTGGAGAAGGCTGAGAAGGCAGGTCAGGCAGAGCAAACAGGGAGCAAAAGCAAGCAGTGGATAAAGTTCAGAGCATCCTCTGAAAGAAGCAAAATAAATCAGGTGTCCAGGTAGACTGGAGCTTAGAAACCTTAGAGCCAACCTGCACTCCATCACCTACTCCCCATTTCCCACTTCATCCATTTTGTCTGCAAAGTCCTTCAATGGTCACCTTTAAAATGTCTTTCTGCCTTTCCATCCCCATGGCAACAGCCTGAAGGCTTACTTTAGTTTCCAGTGCTTTTTACTCTAATTGCTTCCTATTTGGTCTGCCAGGAGATAGTCTGCTTTTCTGCAAGGCTGCACAAGTGCAATTCCTTTGATCCTGTCACTGTTCTGCTTTTATACATATACACATACACATATACATATACATATACATATACATATATGACATGCATATATCTATCACATTTTAAACGTTCTGCAGCTCTTTCACCATGTTTGTTTCTGCAGTCCCATCTCCTCACATCACCCAGCACATCTGCCATAACAATATCACCCGGTTCCTACATAGGACCACAAATTGATTAGTATACACATAAATGTCGTCTGAAAACAGGGCGAGTGAATTAACATGCTGTGTAAGCCAAGATAGTAAAGGAAGGCTGGGGACAGCTGATTCCTTCCAAGAATACACTCTTCCCCCACTCCCAGCCTCCCAACCCCACAACCACACACACAGCCTGTCTTCAGTGGAAATGGAGTAGATTCTCACTACTTCCTTATTCCTGGGACCTAATAATTATAGAATGCAAGGACTGGTTGCCATTCTCTTCCCAACTTTTTTCTCTGCACCCTCTTCCCTTGACTGGCAGCCTCCCATTCTCAACTGCAGAGTGCCCATTTTCTCTGCAGGAGTCTCGGATGGGAGGTGCTGTAAGTGGGGCGGGGCAAAGTCATATGAGGCAAGCCCTACGACTGGAGGCTGCTGGGAAGGAAGTCGGGAGGGTTGTAGGTAGGCAAGGTTAGCCAGGAAGATGCAGGGTGGAAACCAGCTATACAGTGGGTTAATGGTGACATTTTATTACCCGCGGTAGGGACCACATTCTCAGTGGCAGTAGAGGCAATGACCATGGCCACAGCTGTGGCAACAGAGGCAGAGAAGGTAGAGGGGCGGAGGCCAGAGGCAGCAGTAGAGAAAGTAGAGAGTGTAATGATAGAGGTGGTGGTGGCAGCAGAGGGAGTCATATCAGCTGAAACGACCAGTTTCTAAGGCTGCTCTATAGTACATACTCCCTCCTGCCCTCCAGGCTGCTATGGTTTGTATGCACTCATCTCTGACTTACCTGAGTGAATCACACCCCCTATTCTCCCCCCACTTCCCAAACACAGCTGGACACAAGCTACAAGGACAGAATAGTGAGCCTCTTCAAAGCTCACAGGGTGTAGGAGAGAATGGAGGTACCAGCAGGTTTTACAGGGCCTGATAGCTGTACAAGGCCCAGGGACTTCCAGGACTTTCAGGGCCTTCTTTGATCCAAGCACCTTGGGTAAGTCAAACAACCTGGAGACTTAAAGTGCCTATTCACTTTGCCCCAGCACCTGGAAAGGCATGGGCTGGGTTCCTGACATGTTGTGGAGGCTGAGTTCTTCATAAGGATTGAGTACTTCCTGGATGGGCCCAACCATCTGGAGGGATCCCACAGCTTAGCAGAGACTGACTGCTTGGGGGACTTCCACTTCGTAGCTGGATTCAGCCACCCAGCAGGGCCCCAGGACCTGGCAATCTCCAAGTGCCTCTATGGGCTCTAGCATTTGGCAAGGCCTGGGTACCTAGCAAGGCCCTCATCCCTCAAAGATCCAGAGCTGTTGACCGGGCCCCAGCACCTGGCAGGCCCCGGACAATTGGAAGAGCCCAAGCACATGGTGAAGCCCTAGCACCTCCAGAGGCTGTGGTAATCCACAGGGCCAGAGGACTGAGGGTCCCAAGCTTATCTTGGATCTCAAGTACCTCCTGGGGCCCAAGTCCTTTAAAGGGTCATAGCAATTCCCAAGATTGCAGCAGCTCTCATGACTGGAATAATTCTCATGACTGCAGCACCTCTCAGGGTCAGAGCACTCCTAGGACCCCCAGTGTCTTTGAGATTCCTAGTACTTCACAAGGCTTGGGTGCATCACAGACTCCAAACACAAACACTTACTGGGACCTGAGCACTTTGGAGACCCCAAGCCCATCACAGGGTCTGAGCAACTGGGAAGCCCCAAGCACTTCCAGTGGACCAAATGAATCCCTGGGCTCCAGCACATCAAGGAGCCCAAGTACATCCAAGCAAAGTATATCAAATGACTCCAGCATCTCAGAGGTTACCAGAACTTCTGAGGTCCCAAGAACCTTGAAATCTCAGATCACCTCAAAGGATCCTGGCACCTTGAGGGCTCCAAGAGTTTCTAAGGGCCTCAAAATCCCTGAGCATTCCTGATATCCTAAGAACCTTAAAGGCGCCCAGAGTCTTCGAGGCTCCCAGCACCTCAAAGAACCCCAGAATCATTTCATTCAAGGCTAGAAACACCTTGAAGGACCCAGCACCTCTGGAGTCCCAAAGACCTTGAAGGCCTTGAGCACCTTAAATGTTCCAAGTACCCAGAGACAGTGAGTACCTCAAAGACCTTAAGCACCTCAAAGGTCTCAAGTACTTCAGAGTCCTCCTTAGAAGACCCAAGCATCTCTGAGGCCCCCACCACTTTAAAGACCCTCAGCTCCTCAGGGGCTCCAGGCATGTCAAAAGCCTAGAGGGCCTTAAAGGTTCTAAACACCTTCAAATCCTCCAGCACCTAGAATTCACTGATCATGTCCAAGGTTCCAAGTACTTCAGAGGCCCCTAAAATCGCAGAAAAACTCAGCACTTCACAGATTCCCTAGATCGTCAGTGGTTTCAGGCATCTCTCAGAAGCAAAGAATCTCAAAGGTTTGGGGTACTTCAAGGGCCCAGGAAATGTCAAGGTCCCAAAGCACCATCAAACATGAGAATAATTTCAAAAAAGGTCTCCTAACTGTGATGTTAGGCATCATTTTCATGGTGGGCACTTGTGCTAAGGAAAGCCTCATCTGGGAGGTTCTGCAAAAGTTAGAAGTGAAACTGAAGAAGCACAGAATATTTGGGCACTGAAAAAGGTAATCACCCAAGAGTTTGTATAGCATGAGTACCTGGATATAGTTTGTATAGCTTGTGAACTATGGCAATCCACTAGAGTATGCATTCTTCTTGGGACCCAAAGCCAACCAGAAAAATAGTAACATGGAAATTTTAAAATTTTTGGCCAAAGTCTTTAACAGAGACCTCTAGGACTGGCCATCACAATACAGTGAAGCTATGAAACAGGTGAAGGCCAGAGACACAGCCAAAAACAAAGCACTAACTGATACTCAAGCCCAAACCCATGCCAGAGTTCCAGCCCCTGCAACATCTCGTGCAAGTTCCATTTCCAATTTTAGTTGTACTTCAAATTCTATCATCAGCAGCTCCTCATGCAGCTAGTGAAGTATAATTCATAGCTATCACTTGGTGAGGAAGGGCAACTAGAAGAGCCAGAAGAGCCCCAGACCATGCGTATTACTGATTTGGAAAGGAAAGCGAAAACAAAATATTTGATGTTGGTGTTTGGGTTCCTGTGGGTAACATTATGATTTAGGTCTTATTTCAATATTGTAGCTTTTCCCCTCTTAATTACTGGAAGTTCACAAGTTGTATTCATCATAAGGTTTTGGTAAAAGATCACATTCCAAGTATTACTAAGTCTTTGAGGACTTGTTTCCTGTTGCCTGTAGAGATCCCTGTAAGGCCGGTTGCCTCGCCGGGACCTCAGACTCACACACACCGCCTTCCCTCACGGGGAGCTCGGACCTGCCCCCTTCCCTCGCGGG
Organism: Aotus nancymaae; assembly: GCF_030222135.1. NCBI lineage: Eukaryota > Metazoa > Chordata > Mammalia > Primates > Aotidae > Aotus > Aotus nancymaae. The sequence goes on from NW_026988472.1 coordinate 4,432,362, forward strand.
GAGCTCGCACCCGCCGGCTTCCCTCGCGGGGAGCTCGCACCCGCCGGCTTCCCTCGCGGGGAGCTCGCACCCGCCCGCTTCCCTCGCGGGGAGCTGGGACCCGCCCGCTTCCCTCGCGGGGAGCTCGGACCCGCCCGCTTCCCTCGCGGGGAGCTCGAACACGCCCCCTACCTCACCGGGAGCTCGGACACATCTCCCTCCTTCGCTGGGAGCTTGGGCTCACCCCACCTCCCTCGCTGGGAGCTCGCGCGCACACCTTCCCTCGCCGGGAGCTTGGACACACACCCCCCACACCGGGAGCCCGGGAAAAAAGCCCCGCCAGGACCTACCCATCAGCTTTTTGTGCCATCAAGGCCCCACTCCTCGCCTATTTAGTTCCATCCGGGTCCCACTTCCTGCCAAGCGTTTTATCCCATCCGGGCTCCACGCCCTGCCTAGCATTTGGTCCCATCCGGGTCCAGTGGGGCCCGCCATTTTGTTCCATCTGGGACTCACTCCCCGCCATTTTGTCTCATCCAGGCCCCACTCACAACCATTTTGTCCCATCCGGGCTCCACTCACCTTGGGCACAACCAATCAAACGCCTCCACTCCCTATAAAACCCCACGTCTGAGAGGCGTTGGTGTGACTTCTCCGGCCCGTCCTGTCAGACCTCAGTACTTCGTCCGGGAGCCTGAATAAATCCTTCGCATTCTTCTTCTCGTGCTGGCCTCAGTTTCTTCCCTTTTAAAATTGGCAAGAACAAACCTTACAATCCCATGTAAGTGTTTTAACACCTTTGGAAAAACAAAAGTCTTTTTCATGATAGTCTATTATTTTTATTTTTTATTATACTTTAAGTTCTGGGGTACATGTGCAGAGCACGCAGGTTTGTTACATAGGTATACACTTGCATTGGTGGTTTGCTGTATCCATTCCGCCGTCACCTACATTAGGTATTTGTCCTAGTGAGAAGTGCCCAACCTAGCCCTGTGGGGCTCACTGTAGCAGGTATAACACACAAAAGAGGGGCCAGGCGACTTTCTTCCTTCTTGACATCCAGGCTTACCCTGCTTCGGGCTGTGGGCAAAGTAACAGCACCAGGTGCAGGAAAGGCTAGCAAATGACCTTCTGGAGAAGGCCCAGGGACCCACCATCATCAGCCTGCAGGCCAAGTAGGCTTCAAACAAAAGTAGTAACTGTGACCCCCTCGGCAGCTCCAAATTCACTCAGCAAGCCGGAAAATAGTGAGTGCCTTCTGGGATCCAGATAGTGGGATAGAAACTGGAGGTGCAGAAAATCAAAAGGCCTGCGCTTTGCCCTGAGGCAAATACGACTCCGTATTTATCAATACCACCTCCAGGGGTAAACAAGGTGAGAATCTGAGGTCCAGTTCCTCGATGACTTTCCCATCTAGAGCCACAGAAGTGGCAAGAGAGAGATCCTACACAAGACCCTATGTCCATTCCCTGCGAAGCCAGAGTGCTTTCCTCTAGGCCACCCTGCTGCCTGTCTCTGCCTGCAAGTGCACTCTCTAGGTCTCTGTCTTCAAAAGAAACACCACGTGAAGACAGGGGAAGAGGGGTGAGTAACCCTGGCTGCAGCATCCAATCCCTTTGGGGACCAGGCTGGATTAAATTCGTCCCTGCACCCGCCCTTTTACAGAGGGGGGCTTCAGCAGTCAGTCAGCCCCAGGTCAGTCAGCTAGTAAGTGGGAGAGCTGGAGAGTAAAAAGGTTTGTTGAGCACCTGCCTGTCCCAGAGGCCTGCCACATGTTATGACTGCCAGGGTGGTGTGGTGTGATTACTGCACATTTAACAGGATACTCCCTCCACCTAGCTCAGGGGAAGAGGTAATGTCTTCCCCAACCCTGTCTGAATCCATGCTTTCTTTGGCTCTGGTGGCAATTATCATCCACTGGTCTAAAACGGTTCTTTACAAGTACGGGCCAAGAAGCTTAATTCAGTCAGAGAACAAGCAGTACAAGAGGAGAAAGACTGGGAGAATACCTCCAGCTGCCCTGTCAGAGAGATGACTGCTGGAATCCCGAAGGCCTCAGGCAGGAGGCTCTGCAAGGGATTGGGAAACCAGGGATTGGGTGATGGGTGACCTGCCCTAGCCCAAGGAGGGAGAAATCAATGGGCCAGGCTTATTCCCTTGTGGCCTGGAGGTTCAGTCTCCCTAACACACCACAGGAGTACTGCAAAGAGTTAAACTTCCCTTGATTAGGTAAGGGCTGAACAAGGGCGGGACTTCCGGTGGCTGTGAAGTGAAAGGCAGGACTGAGGGAGAGACAGGGAATGGGGCTTCTGGGAGGTGGAGAGAAGAGAACAGTCATTGTGCCATTTACAAAAATTCTTTGAGCTTTGCAGGGTATCCCGGTGAGACATCCAGCTGCGAGCCTCTTGCTGAGTACATGTGAAACCTAAACTGGCCCCACAGCAGCGGAAGGTTCCACAAAGCAAGTGGGAAAGCTGCAGTTTTAAGTGCAGGGATACCTCTGAAAAGGGATTGAGTTTCTGGGTCCTAGAACACTCCAGATGTTAGGAGCACTCAAGGTTAGAGAGCCCCAGGCTGCCCAAAGCCTAGCAAACATGGCGGCTGGCACTTACCAAGTGCCTACATTCGTCCAGGCACTTTGATTGCTGTTGTCATGCACTGTCTCTAACTTTGCAATAGTCCTACAGGGAGGTGCCACCAGGCCAGGCCAGGTTTACTGGAGAAAACTCCAACTCAGATCTCACAGGCAAGTTGCTAGCATCAGCTGGCTGCTCAGTGACAGCCTTGCAGGTGGACCCAGGGCCTGCCAAGTCTGAAGCCCACGCTGCTATGCTGCAGGGAAAGACTCCATCTCCCGGACAGCTGGGGATCTGTCCAGCCTCGGGAAAGTCTTCTGTTTTCAAACTCGGACACGTCGCAGGGTAGTAGTGACTGGAACATGCCGGGGTCACGTGAGGAGGTGTGGGAAAATAAAATTAATCTGCACTTTGGGGATTAGCTGTGGCAGTCTGTCCCTCTGTTTTGAAGGGCTGGGGCCCCACTGCCAGGCATCTTCGAGAAATTCTGTGTGTGGAATGAGCCTTTCCTTCCAAGACAAGTGGACTTCCCCATCACAACACATTCCCCAGAAACTTAACTACCGGACACCCTCCATCAGTCATCAAAATCCTAGGTCCTGGCTTCCCCACTGTGGAGCAAGCAAATGACAATATTTCTGAGCCCGCAACATCGCTCCAATACTGTTGCCAATGCAGAAGGTACTGGCAGACCTCTTCCCTTGAGCAGAGCAACCAGAGTAAGATGCTGACAGATAGCAAACACTGGACATCTGCCTGTGGAAAAAAAAACACAGGTTCCAGGGCATCCTCCTTGGGCCCAGTGTTACGGCCTTGGCCACAGTAGGCAAGTGCAGAGCAGACAATGGCCCCTGTGAGGTGGGTAGTGGGCAGGATCCCTCTGACTCCTTTCTTTGGCAGAAAGGTAGAATTCCAGCTTTCTGGAGGAAATGATTTTGGGGTCATGGTGGAGGTGGAGAAGGGTGATTCTTGTGAAGATGTACTGAGATCTGTACATAGGTTACTCTGGGGCTCGTGAGCCATGGGACAGTTAAATGCCAAAGAGCAAATGGAATTTCTTAGAAAATCCCTGTGAGGGCACTTTGCAAAGGAGGGGCTCAGCCCAGGCAAGACTACACAGAAGAATAACTGGAGTAACCTGGGGCTCGGAGAAACAGTTTTTGGAGGAGAAGTGGGCTCTAGGCTTGTACTGCTCATCATGCGACAGGCTTACAAAGCTCACAAGGGTGATTTGGAGGGGAAGGCCGAGTCTGTACACAGCTAGTGAAAATCAGGCCCAGTTCTTAACTGGTCGGCTTCTGCCGCAGTTCCTGTGGCAAACGACACCAGTGTTGCCAACGTTATCTCCAGATGTGCAACGCACGAGAAGTGGCTGAGATCCCTCCTGTAACTCGGACCACGGCACGCTGTGTAGTCTCACTAATAATGTAGTCTATATTATTCTTCATGTCGTGCTTATCTAATAATTCATCCATTCACTGCTTCAATGAGTACTTATTCAGGCCTACTATGTGCCGGTCACGAGTCTAGTCGCCTGCAGTTCATAGCTGAACATGTCACAATCTCCCCCGCCCTCGCGAATGGTACGTACAAGAGCAAGGAAACAGAAAATAAAATGCAAACCTTTTACATTACTAATTATATACAAGGGTAGAGGGGGACAGTCACTTTGGGTGGGGAAGGTGGTGGTGGTGGTGCTAAGCTAACACGGAGCCGGGTGGGGTGCATCACGGGTCATTGAGAATGGGAGAAGAGAAAGGGAGTAGAGCATTCACTGCCATATGCAGGGGTAAGCAGGTGGGCTTCACTTGAGGGGCGACACTAGAGGGAAGAAATGAAGAAGGTGAGTGGGTGAGCAGGTAGGCTTCATTGGAGGAGTGCCATTGGAGGAAAGAAATGAAGAAGGCGAGAGGGTTTGCCTTGCGGACATATAAAGGAAGTGCCGGCTAGCAGAAGGTCCAGCTGGTGCAAAGGCTGTAAGGCTAGGGAGTGACTACCACGTTTGAGAAATGGCAGAGAGGCCAGCGCGGTTGCTGTAGAGTGAGCCAAAAGGACGAGGGCAGGAGATGAGGTCAGAGAGATTAACAGAATACCACGTTATGTAGGGCCTGGTAGGCCGTTTTAGGCTCTTGGTTAGGGTGAAATGTGGGGGAAGAAGGAGGGAGGCAGTGAGAGGCTGAGCAGAGGAGTAATGTGATCTGCCACATGTTTGGGAGGGATCACTTCGATTACTTACTATGCCGAGAATAGACTGAATTCAGGCGAGGGTAGTGGGAGTGTGGAAACCAGGTACGAAGCTACTGCTGTAAGCCAGGCTAGAGATAGTGGTGGTTTGGAGCTTCACGGTGACTGTAGATATGGTGAGAATTGCTCAGGTTCTGGACACATTTTGAGGTAGACCCAACAGAATTCCTGATAGCTTGAAGGTGGTGTGTCAGCGAGGACCAAGGCTGACTCCAAGGTTTTTTATGTTTTTGTTTTTGTTTCCTTCTTTGTTTTTGCCTGAACAATAAGTAGACTGGGATTGGTATCAACTGATACGGGGAGTGCTGCAGAGAGAATAGACTTTGTAGGTGGGGAGGGGTTCCGGAATTCAGTTTTGTACACATTGAGTTAAGCTATCTCTCTGACATCTGTGTGAGTCAAGTAGGCAGTTGCTTATACAAGTCAGGAATTTGGCTGAAAGATCTATACCTAAATATACGTGGACGGCACTCAGAAGCCACGAGACTGTATGAGCTCCTCTAGGGAGTGAGAGCACATAGAGGAGGGCAGAAGGTCAAGAGCAGAGCCCTGTAGCATAAAGGGATCAGAGAGAAGAGGAGACACCAGCTGAGGAGATGGGGAAATTGGCCCCAGTGATGCATGGAAGAAAACCAAGAGTGTCCTGGGAACTGTGTGAATAAAAGTGTCTCGAGACGTCCAGCGGTCCCTTCTGCTCAGACTGCCGATGTCAGGGGAAATAAGAAGAGGAGTGAGAATTCACCATTGCCTTTAGCAATGCAGAGGCTCCTGGTGACCTTAATAAGAGCAGCTTCTTTGGGGGACTGTGTGAAAAAGCCTGCTTGGGACAGCTTTAAGAGAGAATGGGAGGAGAGGAATCAATGAATATGAACAAGTTTCACAAGGAGATTTGCAGCAACGGAGAGCAAAGAAATCAGGCAGCATCTGGTGGGGAAAGACGGAGTCAGGAAAAGGTTTACTTCAGGTGGAAGAAATACCATTGTGCTGAAGACAAGCACCCAGTGGAGAGACATGAAGTCGATAGGACAGGGTGGCAGAGAGCATCCTTGGAGTGGCAGCTTTGAGTAGGCAGGAGGGTGCAGGAACCTTGTATCAAGCGGAGAGCCGGAGCATGCAGGAGGAGTTGCAAATTCGGGAGTTACTGGATTGGGCAGATGTCAGCTAGGCATTCTGACCCTCCTGAACTCCTCTAGCTGAGGTTAGGCACCTGCCTGTTTCTTGAGTCTGCATGTCTGTTGAGCACCTACTATGCATGAGGCACACTTGTGGGCACTTCACTAACACTGCAAGCAACCCATTAGGTGGGTTACATCATAACCTTGCTACGTGAGAGAGGTCTGCCGCTCAAGGTCAAATGGGCTGGCCAATCTCACTTAGCAAACAATTGGAAGAGTAAAGTTTTGAGAGACAGCATGCCTCTCCGGGTGGGCTTGTAAAGCTCACACCCGCTGGCAAGTCAGAGTGTGGGATTACTCTTGCATCCCTTACACTTGTAACAAGCCTGCCCACTGAGCTGCAGCAGCTTCTGATGACCACATGGAAGCCACAGTTTCTATGTCTGAGCACCTGCCTCAGTTTCCTGTGTGCCCTGCTATTTCAGTCTGCATGAGCTCGGCTTTGAGCCTGAGGCTGAGTGGCAGGGCCTCTCTGTGACATTGAATCACTTAAAACAGACCTCTCCTCTGAAGGCTGGCCCAGCTTTAAGCAGAACAGACACTGCAGAATTACAGAACTACCGCTGGCTTTTTAAACATCCTTATTATCTGAAGACCTGTTGCCTCACCGGGCCAGAGCAGTAAGGGCCACTGAGCCATGTAGACCATTATCATTTAGATTGATGAACGCACACACACACACAGACGCACAGTCCCCATGAATGCGCATGTGATCTGTTCTCCTTAGACCTCTCTCCCTCTCTGTGTGTGTGTGTGTGTGTGTTTGTGTGTGTGTGCGTGTGTGTGTGAGAGAGAGAGAGAGACAGAGAGAGACAGAGACAGAGAGAAAGAGAGAGACCCTACTTCATTCTGTCATTTCCTGCTTTCTACCAAACTTGCAAATCTTGCTAAGGAATGATCCTGTCAAATAAGACCTCCAGTGGGATTAAGCTTCATGGTGTGTGGAACCCCTCCTGGAGGGTAAGCCTGGGTCCAGATGTGGCTTTCACAGGGTTGGGTCTCGCGGAACAGGGTACAGGCCCAACCTGGGAAAGGAATAAATATTTTGCTGTTCTGAGCCAGTGAGAATGAGGCCAGAGACCATGAGAAGAAAGGAGCAGAGAAGAGAATGGCCACTGGGACCATCCGAGTCTTAAATTGGGAGGCAGATTTTTTCATCAATGAGCTTCTCTAAGGCACACACACCTATCTTCTACACACTCCAATAGCCTTGATGACCCAGAAACAGCAATCGAGGACTTGGGGTACCCACCTCCCTCCAGATGGACATTTAGTAGCCTTTGACTCTGTTTTCTCTCTCTTCAAACACTGCTTTAGATCACATGCTTGAACGTGTCTCCCTCCGTTCAGAGACAAGCTCTCCCGAGATGCTTCAGAGCCCTGATGCAGTGACTTCCGCAAAGACTGCTGAACTGCTCTGAAGGCATCCCTGTCCCACATGATGTGGGGAGGTGAAAAGCCCCACCAGGGTTGGGTTACCTGCACTTTGGAAATCCTGGTGAGTAGCCATTGATATAAACCATGCATGTTGAGGGGAAACATGCTGATCCTGACGCCAGAGTGTGTACCTGAGCAATAGCTTGGGGACCTGGTTGAAGTTGTGACCCTTGGGTCACCCTCCGCTTACATCTCCAAATACATGAATAATGTCTCCTGCTTTATGTACATGTTGTGGAAAATACATCAGCTGAACTTCACAAAGCCCCAACCTGTTGCTTCTCTGTCTCTCTGTTGTGAAGGAGGACCATTTAATTTTTTTGCACATCAGTCACTCCTGGATCAATACGTATCTGTAACACAAGGAAAGTGAACAACTAGAACAAAAAGTAGAACAAAGAAATACAAGATACAAGCCCTGACTCTTTCATCATCCAAATGTCTCACTGCATGCTATCGAACTTCCTAAACATATGCAGTCAAATGCTGTACTTACCGCAGGCAGGTAACAAACTTTTCGAAGCGACGAGAGTCAGTGGACTGTGCTTTCATCAATAATGCTCTGACGCAGCAGCACCTGACCCATCACATTCATTCACTCGGTGGTTACTGTTGCAAGGGAGTTACTACAAAATATGGTTCTTATCATGAAGGAGCTTCAATAACAAGAAATTGCGACTAAGGACGAGAAGAAATACCAAAGGTTCAACTGCTACCTGTCCTGAGAGTTGTGAGCCCCTGAAGCAGCAAAGGAGTTCAGAAAGCAGATATCACAGTGTGCATGACTTCGTTGGGCCTCGACGATCAAGGAAGGATGGAACTTACTTTGCAGCATTTTGTTTTCTGTGGTTGTAGGAAAGGAGCCTGATCACTGCTCACATTTCTGCAAGCCCTAGAAGAATAAGGCGGCTGGAAAATATTAATCCTGATCCCAAGAATCAGAGTTTACCTGTGCTAACATTTATGTGTGCACCTTCGATGCATAGGCAGGAATATGATGATAATGATAATTATAATTATTATAATATTTTATATATACGCATATATATGCACATACTGCTCTACGCACCACATGCTTACATATATTTATACCAGTTTTCTGTACGCTGCTGCAAACAAGTACCTTGACTCAGAGCTCACACTACTGTGAGTTTGACTCAGAGCTCACACCGTTGACATGAACACCATTGATGGGATTACCACAGTAGTTGCGTCTGGGAGTGCCCAAAGGGCGACATAAGTCATTAACAAGGGCGATCTGCACGCTACAAGCAGCCCCCTGACAGAGCCTAGCTGTAGCCTCCACCCTTGTGATGTTGACATTGCCCCTGATCAGCTCACAAAGCTGCCACGACCCAGGTGCTAGAGCTGAACTGCATTCTGCGTGGAGGTACATGGAATGGCCCTGTCCTCACCCTTTACCCAATCACAGACTCTGAAGCAGCTCTGCCAAACCCACACTGTCCCTCTCAGGAAGGCAAGCTCCTCACCGCCTTCCTTCCAATCAAGGTCATCTGCAAACAAATCGCCACGTACAACACAGGTCTGCAGGCAGTATGGCCAAAGATTCACACATATTACTTAATTTCACACAGGAATCCTTGGAAGCATCTCAAATTGGCCCCATTTTACAGGTTGTAAAACTAAAGTGCAAGGAGGTTTCTGGTAAGAGATGGAATCCCAGAAACTCTGACCTGGCAGCTTCCAGCATCACACATACACACAGACAGGTTAGTTCTCTCGCTCGCTCGCTCGCTCTGTCTTCTCTCTCTCTCACTCTCTCACTCTCTCTGTGTCTCTCTCCTCTTTCTCTCTCCTTGCACACTGTGCTTTGTGATCATCCATTTTCTCAGGCCTCATTGGATTCAAGCTGTCTGTACCAGTTACGCCCTGAGAAAAACGGAAGGGATTTGGAATCAGAAGATAAGGATTCCTCCCTATCTCTTGGCTTGAGGATTCCTCCCTATCTCTTGGCTGTTTGACGTTGGTTAGAGCTTTTCATGCCTTAGAGTCTCAGCATCCTGAACTGTAATATGGGTGTAACAATGACAACACCTACCAACAGCATAGCTAGGAAGATTAAATGCGGTACACTGTGTGCAACTGCTTTGTAAAGCACAAGGGGTGGCTAAGAAAATATGATACTTATCACTGCCAAGTGCAACAATAAGTAAGAAAGTTCAGTGGAGCTGGTCGCATTCCTACCAAGATAGGAGAAGATTGTCTGTCCTGTCTGGTTTCTCTGGAAAATACTGCAAAGTCTGTGGCCAGCAAGTCGGTCCTTGCTTCTATCCATTCACCATCGCTTTGCTACAATGTAAGCTTCACGGGATCAGAATTCTGCTTGCTAGAACACTTTCTTCACTGATGCGCCCCTAAAGACTAGGACAGTACCTTGTGCATATTAAACAGTCAAAGTATGAAGTGTGTGGGCGAATGCATCGTTTTGATCATCTACTGGCAAGGATGTGAAGGGTGATGACTGTAAATATTTTCAAGTGGGTGAGATACTCACACAAAAATGTCAGCTGACAGCAGAATATTATGTCACTCATCTTTAAGTGAAGGATACCAAATTATCTTTAGTGACGAAAACCACTGAAGCTCGGGGATGGTGCGTGAAAGGATCCTAAAGCAGATTCCAAAACGGAGCAAGAATATGAATCTTATCCATAGCTTATATACATATTGAGCACCTATTTTGTCCTGGGTATATAGGTATATCATTCGTCTCATCCTCACCACAACCCTAAGCGACAGGAATCATATTCCTCCTTCTTCCAGATGAGAAAACTGGGTATCAGAGAGATGAGGTAGTTTATACATTGCCGTGTGAGTTTCATATGAAGCGGCCAAGGTAGGATCTGAAACCGGTCTCTCCAAGACCAGAATATACACTTTGCTTTTAAACATTAGATAGCATTGCCTTCCATTATCTGCGGCTGGTCCAAAATGCTAATATGAGAGATGTCAGTTTTAAGGTGAAGTTCTAAACCACTAGAGGGATATAGCCACCATAAACTGAAAGGGAGGCAGATGGATACAAACTATCTTGCTAACAGGAGCTCAAAATTCAATAGAGTATACAGTATAGGTTGCTGTGGAAATACAAAGACACTTGTTTGCTTTCCATAAACAAGCCTACTTTTTGAGGACACAATCCAATGGTTACTACAAGTGAGCAGGGGATGACCAGTTACATTTTTCCAATGAATTAAACATTCTGCAGCCCCTTCCAGTCTAGCTACTTTGTTTCAAGCAATCATCGAGTCAATTCTAAGATCTATGGACATCTCCATCTCCCTCTCCAAAATCATGTCTGGGGATTGGAGGAAGGGGTGTGACATATGTGATACTGGAGGGGCTGTGCAGTTGCAGTGGGGTGTGGGATCCCCGGTTTGAGTGCTGTGCTCTGGATTCTGCTGATATGTGTATACAACCTGTGTGTTGCTTTCTTACTGAAGAGTTTTTCCCCTCTTTCAAATATGGTGGATCCATATGAGATGTGGTTGCAACTCCGAGTTGAGACTTCAGTGTAGGTGCTCAGTGTTACATTTGCTGTGGCAATGGTCTCTGATCATTTTTCATCAGACACTGTACTGGGTTGAATGGTGTCCCCACCAAAATACATGTCCACCCTGAAGGTCACAAGGTGACCTTATTTGGAGACAGGATCTTCACAGATATAATTTGTTAAGAGGCAGCCACACCCAATTGGGGTGGACCCTCAATCCGACATGACTGATGCCCTCATAAAATAGAGTAGAGAATACACCGAGACACAGACACATTGGGAGGAGAACACCGGATGAACATGAAGGCAGAGATTGGAGTGAGGTGTCTACAAGCCAGGGAACACAAGGATTGCCATAACCACCAGAAGTCGGAAGAGGTAAGGAAGGGTTCTCCCTGGAGGAGTCAGGGGTAGTATGGTCCTGCCAACACCTTGCTTTCATACTTCTAGCCCCAGAACTGTGGGAGAATACATTTCTGTTGCATTCAGTCACGGAGTTTGTGGTAATTTGTCACAGCAGCACTGAGAAACGAGTACACCAAGCAGTGATAAAAGATGTTGAGCCCACACCTACAATCTACGTTATCTTTGTAAATTTACAAATTGTATACTGGAAACGCTGTATAAATATGTAATTCTAAGTATAAAACACACACCAAAATTAGACTTATGCATAGACTTGCCAGTATTCCCTTCCCATGCCTCAATGGCTCTTCTTGTCGTCTCTGCATGTGCACACCTCATTTTGTAGAACAAGGAGCTCCAAGATCTACTCACCCTGATTAGGGTGGCCATGGAGTGCTTCCCAGCAAACATTCAGCTGCCTTCTGGACCCTTCCATCAGGCTGGTGGGACATTCTCAACATCTTCTAAAGATAATGGGAGCTGAGGAAAGTTCAGGAGTGCAGACGTGGGTTCAGTCTGTCCAAATCCACTTCGATTGACGTGTCTTCACACAGACTGCAACAAATCTTTCCTCCTATAATGGTCAGAACGGCCCCAGTGGGTTGATGGCACATGCCCCGACTCTATATCCAGCTTTCTCATCCATCTAACGCCTCCACCTGTAGGATTTTTCACACAGGTCACACGTAGCTAAATAATCTCTCTCTCTCTCTCTCTCTCTCTCTCTCTCTCTCTCTCTCTCTCTCTCCCCCTCCTCTCTATTTATTCCACCCTCTTTCTGTCTCATTTCCTCCAGGGGTGGGGTTGGGGGAGCATTTTGTTTTAACTCTTTCGTCCAATTGCCAGAGACTTAATTCTCCCATATAATGTTACCCTTTTCTTCAAGGGGATATCCTCTGGGGCTATCAGAGCAGCTGCAAGGCAAACCATTTATTGTAGAAGAATCAATAATACTCACATTCATTATTTCAATATAGCAACTCCATTGCATAGCTTCACTTCTGGAAAGTAGCCAATCCTGAAAGCAGCAGAGGGTGAAACCATCACCCCCACCACCGATGACCTCTCTCACCTCTACTGATGTAACTTAGATGAGAAGCAGCAAGGTAGGACTGCTCCTCTCTTGAATATGAAGCAAAAGGAGAGGCAGGGGATGGGGGCGATCATCTCAGGCGAAAGTGATACCTGATACCCTAGGCTCAAAATTCTACTGCTATTCTCTGGAGAACCTAGTAAGATCTGAATGGAGTGTTTCAAAGGGGCCTCTACTTCCGGAGAATTTGTGGGTGAGGGTTAGGCAGGCCTTTTGCTCCCAGAAGAGGGCAAAGGGACAACCCACCTAAGAGCCTTCACCCTTGGGTAGGGGAGAGCACCCTTTCCAAGGGATACTGCTGGATCGACCACTCTCCTGGTGCACTAGTGGTAAGAAGAGAAAGTAATCCACTGCTAGAGTTCCCTAGACTGGTGTGTATGTTTTGGGGTCAAATGTTGCTGGGGAGAGATGGCCTCTAATGGCTATGAACGGAATGCGGAGTGTGTACCCCTTCCACAGCGATAATTAAAGCCAGGGCACAGGGTCTGATTAAGGGTCTTTGTTTCTATTTATTTGCCCATGTTTCATTATAAAATTTTATTCAGAAACATATTAAATTTTGAAAATGGGAAAAAGAAGTGAATCACCCAAAAGCTGTCCAGGCTCAACCCTGTGGCTCAAGGATCAAGAGAACCATGACTGCCTTTCGCTTCGAGCCAGAGTTGTAAACGGGGACCTGTTTTTTCCCCCAGTCCTGGCAAGAAGTGAGCAGGTTATATTTTCCTGAACAAATAAACGGCCCAGACACAATGAGGGGAAAGTGGAATCTATCCAAAGACTCGAAGAGACACTGAAAAATCCCATGCAATGTGTGGAACTGTTTGGATCGTGATGGGGTCACGTGAACTGTAAAAATCTTTCATGTGACAGTTGGGAAAATGGAAAAGGTACTGGAGAGTAGATGACGTTCAGTCAGTCTAAGTCATTTTCTAGGGTATGATATTGTATCCTGCTTATGTAAAACAGGCCTTTACTTATTAAAGTTTATTTCTGGATGAAAAGATTTGATGTCTATACTTGGCTTCTCTGTACTCTGAAAAAAACATTAAAATTATGATGGAGGCTAGATGAAACAAAGATTGCAGAAAGTTAATGATTGCTGAAGTTGATGGCTCTTGAAATTAATGGGTTCATGGAGTGCATTGTAATATGCTTTCTGCTTTTATGTGTTTGAAATTTTCATAATACAAAGTTAAAAATAACTTGCTTGGATTAGTGAGGGCAGTGTGGGGCCATGAGGTTAGGAAGAAGAAAGAGTCCTGTTCATGGGAACAATTGCAAGAGAAATGTGAAAAAGGCCCGTGAACGACATATTCGCGGACCTTATGCCAACTGTAAGTTCTGACAGAGATAAGCCATCCTTGAACAAACTGTGCTGAAATGGCCTTGCAATATGAAACAGTGTTTATTTTCCAAAGAAAGAACATGGAAGGAAGGAGTTGTCTTTTGGATTTCTTAATCAATCAAATTTTACTTTTAAAAGGCACCGTTTTGCTGTCTGTTGTTGCAGAACAAATAAACAAATTATTTGTAAAATAACATCCACCCTTGGTAAGAATGTTGAAGGCGTCCCGCTTGAGATTTTCTTACCTATGCGTAACCAGGTGACAGACGGTATGAACTGTGTCATGTGTGAGCTTGGTAGAGAAAGTAATTGAGACGCAGAGAAAGTAATGAGGAGTCAGAAGCGTGGGCTCATGTCTCTACCAAAGTCAGCCCCATTTTCAAGATAATAGAAATATAACAAAGGAAGCTTGCACTGTTTAGAAACTTCTATTTAGGGGATCCTCTGTCTCTGGGTGTCCATTACCCTGGGGCAGGAGGTGGCGTTCTTACCACAGTGCCCCACCAAATATCATACCTCTGTTCACTGCTGTGCTATTGGTAAGGTATGGAGTGCTAAGTGGGAAAAGTTCAGGGAAGTGTGTGATTTGGTGTGTGGCGGGGGGAGCATGCAGTAGTGTTTGTGCAAGTGTGTGTGAGTGTGAGTGTGCGTGTGTGTGTGTGTGTAAAGGCAAATCTTGTGGAGATAGGGTGGCCTCTTACTAGAAAGGGGAGGTGTAAGTTGTCCCATTATACATAAACTACATTTTAAAATCAAATGTAGAGGAAAGCGATCTGAAAGAGGTTTCATTCTTATTTTTTTTTAATTTTTTGATCTTCTGTAAAACATACCACATTAGCACATTATACTGATTTTTGGAAACAAAGAAACACGACAGTCACCTATTACCTCACCATCACAAATTCCCACTCTACACATCGCACTATGTGCAACCTCCTCTACATGTATATTTTAGGTGGCTAAGATAATGCCATAAATGGATTTTACATCTTGTATTTGTTTTACTTGACTGCATCTTGATTTGTGAACGTAGGCAGGTGAGTCCTCATGAAGATATAAAAATTCAATCACATTTGCCCACACATTAAACAAATTGCAGTTTTCATAATGATACAATTAAATGTAATCTAATTGACTCTAATGGCAGATGGAAGGAGTCTCAAGTCTCTCAATCACTGTCAAACTCTGCGGTGGGGCCTGACAGGAGCAGTGGAGGAAAAGGTGGTTTAAGGTCCCCACTCAACACAGGAGTCATTTGCCCTTTCTAACGTGCAGCTCACACAAAGTGGATCGACCACTGCTCCTGGGCACACAAACTGGTTTCTGAAAAATGGGGCCATCATAGGACAAATCCCAGTGGAGAATCAGGAAATCTACTGAGAGCTGAAGAGAATCTACCCTGGTGTCCAGAACTCCTTCCACTCCTAAAAGAGGGCCAGCAGGGGAAAGAAACCAGGAGAGCACACACAAACAAGGATGGTATTCACAATAACTTACCAAGGGTATGGTAATATCAATCAATACATTAATCGGTATACCAACAAAATGTTGAAATGGGTTCCTTTATATCCCCTCAATAAGTGATTTCTGATAACACGATGTAACACATGATCAAAGTTGTAGCTTAACAGCTGATTTCTCTTAAAATGCTTATACATTACTTGATAGAATTTCCAAACTCCTTTTATTTTATTTTTTTCTTGAGACTGAGTCTCGATCTGTTGCCGAGGCTGGAGTGCAGTGGCACAATCTCGGCTCGCAGCAATAAAAACTGACATGGAAAGAAAAAAGAAAAGAAAAGAAAAAAAAAAAGAGAAGAGAAAAAGAAAAAATGGCACTCTTTATTTTTTTCTTTTTGGCAAAAAGACTGCTTAAGAAATCAAGAGGAAAACAGATCAACAGCAAAAGGCTTTCACATCAAACAGGACTTTCTCAACTTCTTTCCTAATAATTTAACTTATAGGAAATCCAACTTCAACATGGCAAGTTCAAATTACCCTTGATATTTAAAACCTTTTTCCAAGAACGAGTGATGTAACACACGATGACATCCAGTGCGCTTCAGAGTGTTTAAGAATTATGGGCACTTGAGCCATGGACAGCCTATAGGAGGAATTATTGATACAAAGGACCTGATTGACTGACAAAATAAGTCTTATGTATAGAAAGGAAATGCACATTTCTGGAAACCTGGAAATCAGTTTCTACAATCTAAAACCTACTGTAGGTAGAAGTAAAATCCATGCTCACACGCTTTTGTTGAGAGGATATTTAGTTCAATGTCATTACATTGAACCGATGCCAGGAGGCAATCTAATGTGGCCTTGGGAAGAGGAGAACTGGATATGTCTCAGTAAATTATAAGTCTGATTGAGTGCTGATTAGCCACTGCACAAAAGGGGGAAAAAAAAGGAAGTTCTAACATGGCAGGCAGTTTCGAGAAGTGTTATGACAGAAAAAATAAGAACATCTTACCATTTTTGGAGACAGAATGAAATAAGCCAGTGGTTTTTTTTTTAATGTATATAAATATCTGTTTGGTAATTTCTGCTGTATCTGCATATGCCTTTTAAAGAGTCTTATGGTTGTGTATGAGAAAAAATAATAATATGACCAACAAAAATTTACAATCCAATAAGAATGCTTTTAAAAATTTGCCATAAATTGCTGTGTCAAAAGGCAGAAAGGAACGTTTTGCTATATCGTTATATTTTTCACAGCTACTCTGTAAATAGTCCACGTATTTAATACTACTATTTGCCACTGTAAACTAGTCCCATTTTCACCTTGTTTAAACAATCGCATTTATAAAACCAAAGAAAGAAATACGGAGGGATATATAATTGTAAGTGAACTCTTATTTTTCTTATTTTTATGTTAAAGGAAGAATGCCTACATTTACTACTACTAATCATGACACAATGCTTTCCTGTCTCCAACAGATATATCCAAGGGTGATGTTCTAAAGAATTTGGTCACCCCACCCTTCATTTTGTGATTTGTAAGATTTCTAAAAGGTTGCCTTCTCATTTCAGTAGACAGATATCACAAGCGAGGCTGAGTTTGGATGGCAAAGACAGAACCATCGTTTGATTTCTTTACGAAGTTTCATTAGTATTTTATGGACCAAATGACTTTTTTATTACACAGAAGATATTTTTCAAAATTCCGATATTTTCTGAGCATTTCTTCGTTTGCTCTTTGAACACTGGGATAAAGTACGTTTGAATTTTCTGTGATTTCACATGCATGATGGTATGGAACCGATATATGCTGATTGCTTAATTTCTTCATCATCAACGACGGGACATTTTCCTTATTTGAAACATGAACATAATAGAACACAATTGTCTGTCTTTAAAATGTATGGGTTTAGCAATTTTAACTTTTAGATCTGACATTTGAGGACCATTTGCATCCAACACTGAAATCACCTGCAGAGTACACTCCAGATGGAGAGTGAGATGTTGGGTCTGAGTGTGGAGGTTCAATCCTGACTCTACTATCAATTAGCTGTATGACATTATTTCACCTCATCTGCAAAATGAGGATGGTAATAGTAAGCACCTCATCGAGCTATTTTTTCGCTTAGTCCACAGACTATTCTGAAAGTTTGATATGCTTCAAATAGGAATCAAGGATACTGCGATGAGGAAAAAAGAAAAACTGCCTTCCCTTAGGCCACTTCGATCCTACTGGAGGAGACATCAGATACACGTATATTATAAAGTGGGAAGTAAAGTCAAATAAAATGAGTAAAGGGAAACAAAATGCCCTTTATTCCCTGAGATGGTGGGTGGGGGAAGGCCTCGCTGGGTGATATTTGAGCAGAAACCTGAATGAAGACAAGGCAAGTCATAGGGAAAGACAGTTTCAGGTAGAGGAATGTGTGAAAAGACCCTGAGAGAAACTAAGCTCATGCTTTGAGAGAGAGCAAAGAGCTTACATATGTTTAGCCTTCGCTATGTGGCAGGCTCTGTTCTCTGCACTTACTGTTTCTGTAGCTATCGAATTCTGTCCACATCTCTGAAAGATAAGTGGTACTAGTATAGTCAGCCTGGTTTTATGGATGAAGAATTCAAGAAACATTGAGGAAGCTCTCCAGGACACTGGTCTGGGCAAAGCAATCATTCTTGAGTAATAACCCACAAGTGCAGGCAACCGACGCAAAAATGGACAAATGCGATCGCATCTAGTTAAATAGCTTCCGCGCAGCAAAAGATACGATCAACAAAGTGAAGAGACAGCCCACGGAATTGGAGAAAATATTTGCCAACTGTCCATCTGACAAAGGATTAATAATCAGAATATCTAAGGAGCTCAAACAACTCAATACAAAGAAATCTAATAATCTTATTAAAATATGGGCAAAAGATCTGAATAGACATTTCTCAAAAGAAGACATGCAGATGGCAAACAGGTATAAGGATAGGTGCTCAGCATCCTAGGCTGTCAGAGAGATGCAAATCAAAACTACAATGAGACATTCTCTCATCCCAGTTACAATGGCTTTTATTCAAAAGGTAGGCAATAAGGAATGCTTTCGAGGGCATGGAGAAAAGGGAACCCTTGAGCACTGTTGGTGGGAATGTGAATGAATACAGCCACCATGGAGAACAGTTGGAGGTCCCTCGGACAACTAAAATTAGAACTATCATATGACCCAGCAATCCCACTGCTAGCTATATACCCAAGAAAAAGGAAATCACTATATTGAAGAGATGTCTGCACTTCCATCTTTATTACAGCTCTATTCACAATAGCCAAGATTTGGAACAACCTAAGTGTCTATCAACAGACAAATGGATAAAGTAAATGTGGTACTTATGCACAGTGGAGTACTATTCTGCCATAAAAAGCATGAGATCCTCTCCTTTGCAACACCATGGATGGAACTTCAGGGCATTATGTTAAGTGAGGTAAAATGATGGTAACCAGAGGCTGGGAAAGGTGGGGGCTGGGGGAAGTGGAGATGGCTAATGAGTACAAAAACATAGTTAGGTAGGAAGAATAAGATGTGGTATTTTGGGTTTACTTGTTTATTTATATTTTTGAGACTGAGTCTCACTGAATCACCCAGGCTGCAGTGCAGTATCGCGATCTCGGCCCCCACTGCAACTTCCGCCTGCTGGGCTCAGGATACTCTCATGCCTCAGCCTCCTGAGTAGCTGGAATTACAGGCCTGCGCCAACACGTCTGGTTAATTTTTGTATTTTTAATAGAGACGGGGTTTCGCCATGTTGGCCAGGCTGGTCTCGAGCTCCTGGCCTCAACTGGTCCGTCCACCTTGACCTCCCAAAGTGCTGGGCATACAGGCGTGCGCCACCATGCCCGGCCCAGATCTGGTATTTGATACCACAACAGGGTGATTACAGTCAATAAGAATTCATTGTACATTTAAAAAGAACTAAAAGAGTATAATTGGAATGTTTGTAACACAAATAAATGATCAATGTTAGAGCTGATGGATACCCCATTTGCCCTGATGTGATTGTTACACATTGTATGCCCGTACCAAAATATCTCTTGTACCCCAAAAATATATACAGCTACTATGTACCCATAAAAGTTAAAAATAAAAATTTCACGTTTCTGTTCTTTGAAAGATAGTATAAAGAAAATGAGAAGATAACCAAAGACGGGGAGAAAACATTTGCAAATCATATATCTTATAAAGTGCTTTTATCCTTTCATTTCTAGTTTTCTAATACTTCTCTTAATTTTTAGTTATGAATGTAGATTAAATTTTGAAAAATACCTTTTTTCTGAACCTGTTGAGATGATCACTTTGTTCTGTTAATGTCCTGGATTGGATTCATTCCTGAATGTTGAACTAGCCTTGTATTTTTTAATGAATGTCACTTCATTCTTATACAATATCCTTTTATAGCTTCCTTGATTCAATTGCTAATATTTTACTGAGAATTTCTGGATCTCAGTTCATGAGGGACATTGGTCTTTTCTGATTATGAAAGACCAAGAGGGTCTTTTCTTGGTCTTTTATCTATGTCAGGTTTGGCTCTTTCTCCTTTGACTCATGGGTTATTTAGAAATATGACTTTTAAGCACCATATGATTGAGACTTT
Organism: Aotus nancymaae; assembly: GCF_030222135.1. Taxonomy (NCBI): domain Eukaryota; kingdom Metazoa; phylum Chordata; class Mammalia; order Primates; family Aotidae; genus Aotus; species Aotus nancymaae. Next base: position 4,452,216 of record NW_026988472.1, read on the forward strand.
TCTATGTATCTGAATGTTACTGATTTCTAATCGGTTGTGAGCAGGGGATGTACTCTGTCTGATTTTTCTTCCTTTGGAATTAGTTAAAATTTGTTTTATGGTCCCAGAATATAGTGCATCTTAGGGTTGGCAAAGTATGCCCTGTGGGCTGGCAGCTTGTTATTGTCAATTAAGCGTTTTTTTTTTTTTTTGTTTGTTTGTTTGAATACAGCCACACCAATTTATTTGTATATTATTTATGGATGCTTTTATACTAAAATGTCAAATTTGAGTAGTTTACAAAGCCTAAAATATTTACTATTTTTCTCTCCAAGAAAAGTTTCCCAATTCTTGCATCTTACTGAATACTAAGCACATTTCAAAAGATGTGTACAGCCAGCCCTCTATATCTGCAGGTTACACATCTGTGGATACAACCAACTGACAATTGAAAATCCTTTTAAACACAACATAAAAATAAAAATGGCAATACATTAAGAAAAGGTAATCATACAGATTAAAAAATACAGCATAACCGTACTCACATAGCATTTGCATCTTATTAGCTATGGTAAGTCGTCTAGAGATGATTTAAAGTACACGGGAGTATGTGCATAGTTGATATGCAAATACTATATCATTTTCTATAAGAGACCTGAGCATCCGAGGATCTTGGTATTCACAGGAGTACTGGAACCAGTCCTCGGCAGATACTGAAGGAAGACTGCATTTTCTTTCATCGGTGGTGTTTTTTATAACTATCAGTTACCACAAGTTGGTTCATAGTGTTGTTTAATTTTCTACATCTTTATTGACTTATGGCCTTTCGTTTCATGAATTATTGGAAGAGCAGTGTTAAAATATCCAACTATGATTGTGGGTTTTCTATGTATTCCTTTAATTTTGTCAGTTTTAAGAGTTAATATATTTGTGATTTTGAAATAATGCAATTGTTTTTGTATCACTCTGTCTTTAAAAACGGAGAATACCAAAGATTTGTGGGGGAAAAAACAGAAAAGAGCACAGAATACTCACTTAATAAATGGTCTGTAATTCTTTGGCCCGCTAAGCAGGCAAAGTGCTCAGGTCAGAGCTTGGAATTCAGAGGTCTGCACATGCCTGTGGGGAAAAGAGCTGTGTCTTTGTTTTCACCCACCTCTAACTTAAAGCAATCATGCCCTAAAACTATGAGCCTAGGAATGCAACTCCATTGATATGAGTACTAAATGTGACTGTGTCACCAGTAAAAATTTTGGTATCACATTACACTTCTTTCACATTGCTCAAAGTATCACTTACGCTCAGCACTATTTTGAAACTATGGTAGTTATTATACCCACCTTGTGATAGTTATTTAAGGTTTAATTTAAAAAAACACATTTCTTCGTATCACAATGACTTTCTAAAATACAAAAATGCATCTCCATACAATATATTTTTTATAATCCCGTGTATTTAGTTACATATATTTATGTTAAAAACTATTGTTGTCTTAGGGGATGCACAGGCTGTACCAGGATACCAAAGGGATGCAAGGCACCAAAAGGCTGAGGATCCCTATTGTGATGGGATCCCTACTGTGATGGTTAATGTTAGGTGTCAACTTGATTGGATTGAATTGAAGGATGCCTAGATGGCTGATAAAGTACTGTTTCTGGGTGCATCTGTGAAGGTGTTGCCAGAGGAGATTGAGGTTTGAGTCCGTGGACTGGGAGAGGAAGACCCATCCTCAATGTGGGTGGGTACCATCCAAGCGGCTGCCAGCACGGGTAAGGCAGGGCAGATGGAAGTAGGTGGGGCAAGCTGCTGTACTGAGTCTTCTGGCTTTCATCCTTCTCCCGTGCTAGATGCTTCCTTCTGTTCCTCCTGCCCTTGGACATCAGACTCCAGGTTCCTTGGCCTTTGGACTCTGGGACTTACACCAGTGGTTTGCAGGGGGCTCTCGGGCCTTGGGACACAGACTGATGGCTACACTGTTGGCTTTCCTACGCTTGAGGCTTCTGGACTTAGACAGAGTCACTACTGGCTGCTTTCTTCCCAAGCTTGCAGACAGCCTATGATGGGATTTTGCCTTGTGATCATGTGAGACAATTCTCCCTGATAAACTCCTTTTCATATAGAGATATGTGCGTGTGTGTGTACATACATACATGCATATATATATATATATATATGTGTGTGTGTGTGTGTGTGTGTGTGTGTGTGTGTAGGAGGCATATATCCTATTAGTTCTGTCCCGATGGAGAACCCCAACTAAATCACCTACTCTAGGGGATGTTTCGAAATGAGCATCCAAGGGCAAAGGGAAGGCAATGGGCTGACAGGTCGATCTTTTCACATATGTAATCTCATGTGCACAGACAATACAGAGGCTTCTGTGGTTGAAGTGCTGGAGCCTCAGAAAGAAAGTGAAGCTGAGGTTGGACCTACTCAGGGGTGGGGGGAGTTGGAGTAAGCTGGGCAGTCTCCATTTTAACCAAGAGACCACAGGGAGTCACCATGGGTCTGTGGGCAGGAGAGGGCACACTCCAGTGGTGTCTGAAGCTGTTGCTTCAGAAGGCCGGAGGCAGACCGGCTACGAGCTGGAGCACAGGAAGGAAAGGAACAGAAGAGGGGATCCAACCAGTGAGGGGGCAGGGGCAGGAGGCTGGGCAGACAAATGTGGTCCCCAAAGAACTGGAACCCAGTCCATGCTACCGTCCCTAGGCAGGGGCAGGTAATGGCTGCAAGTCTGCCCTTTGGGATGCTGGCCTCTGAGAAGCGAGGTCATTGAGGGAAAGAGGCCCAGGTTGGGAGAAAGAAGGCTGTGTGAGGCTTCAGGGGTCCAGTTTTCAAGTTACTGAGTGAGCCACCAGGAGAGGAGCACAGAGGCAGGCTTTTTTCCAATCCTGCTCTTTCATACACCACCCCACTCCCAAAGGGCCCCTCCAAACACACACACACACACACACACACACACACACACACACACACACCCCTGCCGCAGCTACAATCTTTAAGAGACGCCTACACAACACAGTCCTGGGAAACCAGCTCCATCAAACGTGGCTCCTGCTACCAAGGTCAGAGGCGCCTTGACCAGGGCTTCTTTGCACATTATCCCACAGCAGTGCTTCCTAAAGTGCCTTCTCCATACCAGTAGCATCCGCATCAGCTGGTACAGCATTAGAAATCTAAATTATTGGGCCTCACCCAACCCACTGAACTGGGAACTCTGGGAGTGGGGTCTAGCAGTCTGTTGTGTTAAGTCCACCAGAAGTTTAGATGTAGCTTCATTTTGGAGGAACCAGTGAACACCAGAAAGGCCTAAACCATGCAGACGCATTCATTTTCATGTTGACAGAAGTGACCCATCACGCTGTTCTGAGGTTTTCCTACCGGAAAACTGTCAATGAAGAAATCTTTTGTTTGGTCACAATAGCGTGTGGGCTGACTTAAAGGCATGTCAAGCTCAATAACAACTGTTTTCAGAAACTTTTTGAAGCACCGTAACAATCCGAAATGTTAAATTGTTGATTACAAGTGGTTTTCAGGCCTTTATTAACTAACATTCATCTTCCCAGTACATTCCTATGCATTTCCTGATGTGGACCTCAAGCAGGGACTCTGACTTGCTTTTGTGCCCAGTTCTGTTTGGCTGTGTATTCATAGTGCCTGGTGCAGCAGTAGGTGTTCTTTACATATCTGCTGAATCAATGAACCTAGGTAGGGCTGGCATTCTCATGATTCTGATTTTGCACAGGAGAAAGCGAAGGCTCAGAAGACGGAAGCATTTATAAATTGTGCTCTGCCTCCCCGCCTGCATAAAGGGTGCAAGGCTGTCTCAGAGCAGCTGGGATCCAAGCCACAGGTGGCACAGCTAGCAAATGACTGACTCAGCATTTCCTTCTAGGTCTGCTAACCCAGAGAGGAGCAACTCTTCGGTTAGCTGTGGCTGAGAAAATGCCCTTCCCCAGGGGAGAAAAAACAGGTTTTCCTGTACAAGCCAGTGTATAATTTTAAAGCACTTTCCCTCCAGGTGCTTGTACGTGACTGAGATATGGTCAAATCTAAACCAAGTCACAAAATCACTGATATCCATTATGGGGAGGTATCCACTAGATTCCATAGTCAAGTTAAGAGAGCTGAAACCTAATAGTGATATTTTGAGGGGAAGTGTGTGACTGTCTCAGAGAGATTTAATGTAGCATTAAACATTCTCTGTAATAAACTGTAATTTTCTTGGGATGGACAGCAAGGGCAACAAGCCTTGGAGATAGCTTTCTTGTGGATTGTTGCCTTGGATGTTGAATCTGTCAAAGAAAGGGAAAAGTCTCTTGGCCTATTAACTTGAGGACACAAACCGTTGTATCTTGTCTAGGAGGGATCATCGGGTGAACTGAGCTATAACTTTGAGACAGCTTTGAAAGAGAAGGGATTCTCTTCTCCTCCACTCTGCATCAGGAGTTGTTCTCTATGCTGATTTTCAGGTAGGGACTGAAAAACGAGGTATGAAAAATAAAGCTTGCCATAAAACCTTTTACTTGATGTATACTATGATTTAGTGTTTACATTGGGTTAGGATTATTTCATTAAAAAAAAATTGACACAACTAACGCTCAGAGAAGTTAAGTGTTTTATCCCAGGTCACACAGCCAGCACGTGCCTGGGCTCAGGTCTCTCTGAGCCTGAGCCCTTGCTTATGCTTCCTCCCCTGCACATTCTGGGACAATAGATAGATGATAGATAGATTGATTGATAGATAGATAGATAGATCTCCCCTTAACTCCCAGAGACCAGAGTCTGACAGGATCCTGAGGGATTCCTGCCAGAGAGCTGCCATCTCTGGAAGCCCCCACCCCCACCCGGATGAATCTTTTTTCTGTGGAGTGCGGGCCTGGAGCTAGGTGAGGCCTGAGCCTCCATTTCAGGGGCTTTCTGTAGAATCTGTTGCTGCTGTTGCCTTCAGTAGATTCTGTTTCAGGAAGAGGTTTGCCTGCCTGCGCGGGACAGCGGTGCCATTCATCACTGCAGGAGGGCAGAATCCGGGGCTGGGGGCCGCACGTCGAGAGGGGAGGGGCCAGGGGGCGGCCCCCTTGTGACCAGCCCTGAGGAGAGGTCAGGAGAGAAGGCTGGCTGAGGAGCGCGTGGACAGCAGCAGTTGCTGACGTTCTATATCACGCGCCTGGGGCTCAAGGTAACCCAGACCTTTAAACAAACCGCCGGGCTGGGGGCGTTGCGGGGGCAGGAGTGGAAAAAGCAAGCGGGGATTTCGGGGGTCGCAGGAGGATGGTGGTGGTTATAGGGGTGGGAAATGCCTGAAAGGAGGGAGTAGTGATCCAAATTCTAGGATAAATCATAGGAATTTAAGTCTCAGAAGCAAGAAAAGGGGTGTGAGAGCACAAGCGCGAAAAGGCGTGAGAGGGCGCAAGAGCCGGGCGGACGGAAAGTGCGCTGAGGGGCAACGGCTTAGGGTGGAACACACCGGGCCACAGAAGTATAGGTAAGTTAGGAGCAGTGGGACACTGTCTTCCTCTGAGTTCATTTTCCAAAGGTGCCTCCTTTCAGCCATTTTTGAGATAAAATGTTGACCCAAGTGTTTTTTAGGATACAGGGAAAGAACGTCAGAGGAAGCTGCACCAAAGCGAGGCTGCGCAGGGCGCAAAAAAGCAGTCAGAGGGTGGCGCCTTTTTTAAAGAAGTTTCCATCCTTTCCATCCTAAAGCTGAGACCGTTCCCCACCCCCACCGCCCGCTAGCCTTCTGTTCCCAGTCCCCTGGCCCCCGCATGATCTGATCGCCTTTAAAGCAGGTAACCCTGGGTCTCCACATCAGTTCCAGGGGCCTCTCAGTTGAGTGGGTGGAGCCGACAGCCGCCGCCGGCTGAGCTCAAGGGCCGATGGGAGGGGTCCTAGGGGCGCTAACTGCGCACCGCGGCCATGACGCTGGGCAGATCATTCACCGAAGTCTCTGTCTCGTTCCATCTACAGTCGCAGCTCGTTTCCAGACGCCTTGCTCCTCAGGTCGGCCAGTGATCTGATGGCCCAGGTTCGAGAAACTTCTTTACCCTCCGGCTCTGGGGCTCGCTGGAGCTCGGGAGGTGGGGGAGGAGCCTCGCCTGAGGAGGCGGTTGAGAAGGCGGGGAAAATGGAGGAGGAGGCGGCGGGGGCGACGAAGGCGTCTTGGGGCCAGGAAGCTGAGGAGATGAAGCTGGAGCCATTACAGGAGCGTAAGCCTGCACCGGAGGAGAACTTGACGTGGAGCAGCAGCGGCGGCGACGAGAAGGTGCTCCCTTCTATCCCCCCTCGCTGTCACAGCAGCTCCTCGCCCGTTTGCCCGCGCCGCAAGCCCCGCCCTCGGCCCCAGCCCCGGGCCCGTTCCCGCTGCCTGCCCGGGCTCTCGGCCCCACCCCCGCCTCCTGCCCGGCCCCCGCTCCCGCCGCCACCCCCGCCCCCACCCGCACAGCGGCCCCGGGCCTGGCGTGGATCCCGGCGCAGATCCCGGCCTGGTTCCAGGCCTCAGACACGGAGAAGCTGCTCTGGTTACCTAGACGGCTCGAGGGATCCTGGCGGTTTAGGGGACTGGTTATTGGAGGTCGAGTTTGGGCAGGGTCCCACAGGCTGCTCTCATGTGGAGAGCTTTAAAGTAGGTAAGAACTGGCAGAAGAACCTGAGGTTGATCTACCAGCGTTTCGTTTGGAGTGGGACCCCAGAGACTAGGAAACGTAAAGCAAAGTCATGCATCTGTCATGTATGTAGTACTCATATGAACAGACTCCACTCTTGTCTCTCCTGTGTCTTTTTCGGCTGCTTCACTGAGAAACATATTCACAGACATGCAGAAACAAAGCAGCACCATTTAGCTGTAGATCTTTATCATGGGGTTATATATTGCTTCATGTGTAAGGATTATGTATATGACAAAGACATAGAACAGATTGCCAAAGAAACAAAAGAAAAAATTTTGAGATTCTTAACTTCCACCTCAACAGACGTTTCTCATCAACAATTTATGACATCAGGGATAGAAGACAAGCAATCAATCTGTGAGACAAAGGAGCAGGAACCAAAATTGGTGAAACCCAAAAAAAAGAGAAGAAAAAAGTCAGTCTATACTGTAGGCCTGAGAGGGCTAATCAATCTTGGGAACACTTGTTTTATGAATTGTATTGTCCAGGCACTTACCCATATTCCTCTACTGAAAGATTTTTTCCTCTCTGACAAGCACAAATGTATAATGACAAGCCCCAGCTTGTGTCTGGTCTGTGAAATGTCTTCGCTTTTTCATGCTATGTACTCTGGGAGCCGAACTCCTCACATTCCCTATAAGTTACTGCATCTGATATGGATTCATGCAGAACATTTAGCAGGGTACAGGCAGCAGGATGCCCATGAGTTCCTTATTGCTATATTAGATGTGCTACATAGACACAGCAAAGATGATAGTGGTGGGCAGGAGACCAATAACCCCAACTGCTGTAACTGCATCATAGACCAAATCTTTACAGGTGGCCTGCAGTCAGATGTCACATGTCAAACCTGCCATAGTGTTTCCACCACCATAGACCCATGCTGGGATATCAGTCTGGACTTGCCTGGCTCTTGTGCCACATTTGATTCCCAGAACCCGGAGAGGGCTGATAGCACAGTGAGCAGGGATGACCACATACCAGGAATCCCCTCACTTACAGACTGCCTACAGTGGTTTACAAGGCCAGAGCATCTAGGAAGCAGTGCCAAAATCAAATGCAATAGTTGCCAAAGCTACCAGGAGTCTACTAAACAGCTCACAATGAAAAAATTACCCATTGTGGCTTGTTTTCACCTCAAGCGGTTTGAACATGTAGGCAAACAGAGGCGAAAGATTAATACCTTTATCTCCTTTCCCTTGGAGCTGGATATGACTCCATTTTTGGCCTCTACTAAAGAGAGCAGAATGAAAGAAGGCCAGCCACCAACAGATTGTGTGCCCAATGAGAATAAGTATTCCTTGTTTGCAGTGATTAATCACCATGGAACTTTGGAAAGTGGCCACTATACCAGCTTTATCCGGCAACAAAAGGACCAGTGGTTCAGCTGTGATGATGCCATCATCACCAAGGCTACCATTGAGGACTTACTCTACAGTGAAGGGTATTTACTGTTCTATCACAAACAGGGCCTAGAGAAAGACTAGTCTTACCAGACCACTTACTGAAAAAAAAAGTAAATGATTAGGCAAGTATTTGAAGTGACACACAAACCTACTTGGAATGGACAATGATAATAACACCTTTATGACAGCTAGTGTCTTGATGTAAAGAACCTGTTTTAGCATGGCTCATGGGTTTGTAGGAAGAAAAAAATGAATACTAACCAGTGACCTTTCAACCTTAAGAAATGGGGAGAGGGAGAAGAGGTTGAAAATGGTCTCATAAAGCATAATCAAGTGAAAAGAATGTCTTAGGTGGGGAGAAAGGGAGTAGAGGTGTTCTGATGCTACTATATGTCATTTGTTTCTACAGAAATACCATGTGAAGTCAGAAAGTATTCCTTTATCAGCAAAAACTTCACAACTGGTGTTCTAGCTGTGGCTGACCAGCCAAATAGTTTGAAAGAAAAATAATATTTTAAAATAAAATTTAAAAAGCTTTAAAAGAAAAACATTTAAAAAGGAAAAAAATCATTTTTAAAGTTTAAAAAAAAGTTTTTAAATGTTGAAAAAATTTGAGTTGATATTTTTAAAAAATATTTTAAAAATTAAAAATTTTTTAATTTAAAGAAGTTTCAGAATTTTAAAAATTAAAAGCAAATGAAATTAAGAAATTCTTAAAGTTTAAAAATGTAAAATAGATTAAACAAGGAACAAGGTTAAAAATGAAAGTTTACCAAAAAATGAAAAAAAATACTGTTAAAAATTAACGTTGGAAAAAAGGAACATCTTAAAACTTAAAAGTTTCAAATGAAGGAAAATAATATAAATAGATATGTCAAAATTAAAGCATAAAATATACATATTTTAAGAGTATTAACAATTATTACTGTAATGATTAAGAAATAAATTTTCAAAAATACAGAATGGAATGCAATTCAAATTTTAGAGAAAAGTTTTAAAAGAGGAAAGTTTAAAATAATTCAAGACAAAAACAAAATTTGTTAAAGACAAAAATTGAAAAAAAAATAGGAAGAAAATACTCATAAAATAAAAAGAACTTTAGATAAGTTCAAGAGATTTAAATGAAAATTTTAAAAATTTAATTACGTAAAGATTTTAAAATATAAACTTAAAGCAGTTACATAAAAATTGACAAATGAAAAAATGTAAAGTAGAAAAAATTATTAAAATGAAAAGTTTTAAAAGGTTCTATTTTTTTATTTAAGCATATTAAAATACAGACGGGTATGAAAGAAATAAATGGAGGAGACAGGAATAATAAGACAGGGGTATGTGAGTATATATATTTTTGAGCTTTATGTTGATATATCAATATAATTTGCAAAAGGAAATAGACATTTTAATCATTATCTTACCATTTAATTGTGAGATGGCTGCAAGGCCTAAACACTAACCCACCTTCGCCTCTGAGATTCTATGCCCCATCTCATACCCTGAAGGAAGTTGAATTACTTCCTAGGCATAATCAATTCATCTGAGAAAAATGAAAACATTAGGGACTTTCACATTTAGAACTGCATTATTCATACAAATTCTTAGCTTCTGAAAAGGGGTTCTTGATAATTTGGTGTCTTAGAGAAATTAGATCACAGCTGTGAAGCTCTGGCTTTTGTATTTGAGCCCCATGGCCTGATTGAGGAAGTGGCAGGGACCCATATCTGAGGCCCTCCCACCCTCCTTTTTAGCCTTTAATTTCCGCAGTAGAGCTATGGGTTTGTGCTTGGGGTCCTTCTGCTCATTCGTTATTCCCTCTTTATTTCCTTTTTTCGTCACTTATGCCTAGTTTCCTGAACCCCTCACTTACCTGGCCTTACCTACATCTCTGAGCCCCAGCCTGTAGGGCTCCTTCTTTGACTATTTACCTGGTGGCTTTTGCTCTTCCTTGAAGACCCGGCTCACAGATGACTTCTCTGGAGCCCTCCCTGAATGTTCTAGGAAGGTATAAATGGGAAAATTATTCTTCCCTCCCCCTCTTTATTCCTCTCACTGTGCCTCCAAAGTACTTTGTCCATACCTCGGTGATAGTACTTATTCTACTGTGATTTTATTGTAGCTTTGTGATTGTCTGCCCCTCTGCACTGAGCGTCCTGAGAACAGGGGGCTAAGCCTTATTCATTTCTGTGTTAATAAATATTTGTTGAGTGTGAAGATGAGTTCAGTTATTTGCTCTATTCATTGTCGGTAATGTTTTCTCACCCCTTCATCCATCAGGCTGCCATTAAATGCCCGGTGCTATAATACAGTGTGATCCGTATTGTATTTTACCCTAAAGCAGGGTTTGAATAGCACCTTAAGAAAGGTGCTCAGTGAGAAATAGCCAGGTGTGTGGAGGGAGACCCAGGTACAATGCAGAGAAAAGAGCACAGGCCTGGAAGTTGGCAGTCATGGAAGTCTGGGTGGGGAGGAGGAGCAGCAGCTGAAGGTGAGACTGAGCTCTCTGGTGTGTGTGGCCACACTGCCCTTCAGCAGCAGTGTCTCTCACAACTGTGTACTACACATCTCTGGAGTATACCACATTAGTTTACCTTCCTCATCAGACAGTAGTACCTCACCACTACACAGTGTTCTATATCACACTGCACATCATCACTCTGCTACAAGGGAGTGATGTCTGGTGACTGTTTATCTAAGAGCTGTAGTTTATTTTTCTGCTTAGCACCCTCATTTTCCCACCATTCTTTGTGGTCCTATTGAGGCTGTTGATCACTTTTCCCTGCCTCTGTCACCCCTCCCCAGAGTGAGCACATCACTCAGCCTGGGCCAGATTAGAGTTCTGAATTCCCCCGTCCCTCTACCAATACCCCTCCCACAAGAGCATTTCTTCTGAGGGTGGGCATAGGGCCCAAGTAGGGCCAATCAGAGTGTATTACTAAATTGAATTTATATGGACATTGGAAGAAAAAACATGTCTCCCTCCCGACCCCACCCCCAAACTGGAGTCACTATGCTAGTATGACCTGAATCTGGGACTCTGAGAGGTCAATATCTATAACACAAAGAGAAAACCAGAAAGAACTGGAGATTGGGAGAAAGCCCAGGGAACGTCATTTGAACCTTGTGGATCTAGCTGTGCCAGAAGTGCCAAAGTTCCCAGCTATCTGAGCCAATAGAGTCCTTTGTTTTGCTTAAGCTAGTTTCAGTTGGGCATTCAGTCATTTGCAGACAAGGGTCTTGAACATATTAACCAAGCTATATGATTAGTGGAGCATCAGTTCCTGAGACCACAAAGCATGAGAGAGAAAAGGGAGGGAGGAGTGACCTTAGATGAACTCTGTCATATAAAATTGAGAAACTATAGTGGTTGCCTGCACATCTTTAAGAAGCAAGTATCAGCTCAGCCACTGACCTGTGCTAGACATCAAACCTTACTCACAGCAATGATGTGCTTATTTCAAATAAAAGGGATAAAAAGGCAATTGTAGGGCACGTTGGGAGCCCGATGTAGGGCTGAGTGCCCACAGGGTCGTGGGGTGAGCCTTATGCTGTGCTGAGGCGCAGGATCCAAGAAATAAAGAGACAGGACACAGAAGTTTAAGAAAAATGCAGCTGGGGGGGGCCACACCACCTATAAGCGGAGTCAGGCGAGGCCCCGAATGTCCAGAAGCACGGGTATTTATTGTGTATAGGTTAGGGGGCAGGGCAGTGAGTGAAATCATCTTTAAGGATTGTGATAGGGTCGTAAGCAATAAAACATGGGGTCCACCCCCATTAGGTCACCTAGGCCAGGAGGTGGACAGTGCACAGCAAGGGGCCCATTCCCACGAAGGCAAGGGCCGTGTGTAGTAAGGGGTCCATCCCCATTAGGTCACCGAGGCTTGAAGGTGGGCCATGCGCAGTGAAGAGGGTGCAGTGTGCAATACTTCTATCTACGGGCAAACTACTTCTAAGAAGATTAATAGGAGGATGCTTTAAGTCACATAGCAGTGACAGAGCTGTCAAGGTTACCGCCACCTTCTGGCAGCTTCCAATGGGTTCTATGGGAAGATGCTTTTCAAGCAGCTCAGTAGCAAGAGCTGATAAAGTTCACAGTCACCAAGGTGGATTGCCGTTCTGAGGGCTGCCTTCCACAAGAACTGGAGCAAGGTCCTACAACTCCTTTATCAGGAGGAGTGGCTCTTGCCCCAAGCCTGCCATACAGCGGGTATCTTTACGATACTGAACGCTGCCACCTGGGCCATGGATTCTTGTCCTGGTATAACTGTTTTCCTTTAAATCATGCTCTGCACTGTGTTTGCTCTAGGCATTCCTCCGATTATAAGCTGCTTATTCCTTAATTCATGATCTGTACTGTGTCCACTCTAGGCATTCCTCAAATTATGAACTAAGATATAATTATAGGTATATATGTAGGGAAATATTCTTTAGGCACTCATACTATCAACTAATGTATGATTATATATAGGATTATATAAAAGGAAATAGCTGAGTAGTAACACTATAAAGTGAGATATTCCTCAAGCCCTAACTGTGCCAGGGTTCTGCTTGGCTCTCATTCCTCGGTGCCTATATGGGGGGTTACCCACAGGCAATGACATTATATGAGTACTGGTTTAAGTCAGGTACTGGGTTAACTGCTTTACCTTTATTATCTCACTAGGTCCTGGGTCCTCATAGTTCTAGGAGACAATCATTACTGAACATATTTCATAAACTAGAAAATAAAAATCAGAATAGAAAAGTGATTTGCTTAAGTTCACTCTACTGTTCTAAGCACTGAAGCCAGTATTCAAATGCAGGTCCTCAAAGCCCAGACATGTCCCATCATAATGCAGTATAGATAATTCAAATATATATATATATATTGCTTTTCCTGATACTGCTATGGAAGACAGCATAAACCACCATGGTAGAGAAAGCAGCTTCTGACAAATCTGGATGCAGGTAACCTGCAAAGAGAGAGTAACCTATCGACTACACAAAGTTGCCCATGCTACAGGTGGATTTATCTCTGTGGAAATGGCTGATTCAGATAGATCAGGCTAAATGAATTTCCTAAGGATAATCAGCATGGATGAGGCCGAAATATTATCCCCAATATAAGACATATCGCCTCACTCAATGCTATATGCTAGGCTGAGCACCAAGACCTGACTATAAGGTCTCAACTCATTGCTGTCTGTAAAACCATCAGCTCTTTAGTCACACAAGACTTCTTTTTTAACTTCAACACCATAGCCATCACTTTGAGTGTCACTTTTATCACCCCTCTCCCTTAGATCCTCCCAAAATGCCCACAATACCAGCTCCTCCAACAAGCCCAGGGAGGGACTTACCTACTGGGACCTTAATCAGGTAGTCCAATATTGATTTGCAATGTCCAGCTTCTGTTACTTCTGAACTGCTTTCAGTTCCTTTACCTTGATTCTTTTCCAAACACACAGTAGTGGCTACTCAAGGCCAGGGCCGGACCTATGTGTTTATAAATCCCACAAGCCTACCACAGTTTATGGTAGGTACTTAACATGCTGGCTGAATGAACATATGAATGAATAAATGAAGAAATTCCATTCTACACCCTAGGCCTCAGCTTCAGCAGGTGACTTCATGTCCTATTTTTCTGAAATCAAAAATCTCATAAGAATGCCTGATTTACCCAAATCTACATACTTACGTTTCCATCCATCGTCCATGCCTTCACTGTCATTTCAAAGGAAAAGGAATGCTGCTGCTTTTCTGAAGCTGCACCCACTATCTTCTTTCTTCTAATCCATTCCTAACAGCCAGAGGGCCTTACTCCTACACACTTTCCTCTATTCCAGTAACAGCCATGTTTTCGCTAGACAGATAAAATTCAGCAACTAGACATGCTAGATTTTCTATGATAGTTCCTCAAAAATTTTGTTACATCATCACTTTAAGAGATTTTTTAAAAAGTCTCCCAAATCCCAGTACTTCTCCTGAGTATATATTATCCCCAGAAGAAACCCAAGAGTCTGTTTTAAAATCCTGATTTGGGTGTTATGTTTAAAAGAAAAATACATAACCTTTGCTCCCCTTCCTTTCACTGCCAAAATCTTTCACGTGTTTTTTTCATACATCATTTTCACTTACCTCCTACTCCATCTTTAGTTCCCTGAATTCTGGTTTCTGCTTGCACCACTCTGTTGAAACTGCCTTCGCTTAAGTTAAAATGACTTATTTTTTTCAAAGTTCCTTATCTTACTACTTTATGCCATTTATTAAAGAGATACATGACATTTGCAGATAACAGAACAATAGACAGAATATTTGAAATTAAAGCTTTTCTCAAAAAATCCAGATCATAATGTTGCCACGTTGGCTTCCATTTAGGAGCAGTTTCCCCTTCCCTTATACAAGGAGGGTATGCCAAATCTGAGAAAGGTACTGTGGCTAGAGGTGGAGCATGTGAAGTTGAGGAAGGGATTGCATGGAAAATCAAATTTAAAATACTGTATCATGTTTTAAATGTATCAGAGAAGTTGGTATCTAAGGACAGGTGTAGAAAATCCTTCCTGCATGCAAATGAGGCCTTATTCGGAATCTAACCATGCCCTAAATTATCTGTTTTTAGAAGAGTCCCCTTAAAGACACACCTGTATTCTATATGCAGACTTATAATTTGAACCCTCTTTCTCACAACCCTTTAATAGAGAATTAAACTGGCCTATCTACTTCTTTAGGATGAGGTACCTGTGGTGAGAACTACGTAGGCAGAAGATGACTGAAGCACCAGAAAGACTTGAGCTGAAATCACAGCCCACATTTGCCATTTATTAACAGGCAACACTGGGCCAGTAACAGAATCTTGTGCATAGCCCTCCCAGGATTGTAGAGGAGACTAAAACTAACCATCTTTGTAAGGCACTTAGTAGATAGCAAAATGCTTGCTATATATACATGGTTGAAGCTAAAAAGGAAAAATAGTCATATTTCTTGCCCCACTTGTCAGTGTCCAAATACTGTCTGACTCACACATGTCCATAGTAGATTACAAGTGCTATCTCTCAGGAAACACATTTTCCAGCACATTAAAGGGGGTTGCTACCTGAGCAGACTTCTCCTTTAAATCCTCCACAAGCAGGGCTCTCCTGACCTCACTGAGTTTTTCTCCTCCTGTGCTATAGGCACCCCAATGGGGTGTGTCTTACTGTTGGCTATACTTGATAAACAATATGAGACTCAGATAATTTGAATATCTTTTACAAAATTAACAGTTATTAAGACAGAGAGCTGGGTCTTAAAAACACTGGATCTTAACCACCAGGCTGTGCTGTATCCACAGAAGCTGAAGCTGCCTTGGTCTAGACCAACCTCTAAGAATGTGTCCTCCACCCTGGTTTTACTCTCCCATATACGGAGGTCAAGTGTTGCCTCCTCCAGGAGGCCTTCTCATATCTCAAATCAAGAGAGAAGGGACACACAGAGCAGAGCAGCATTACCAAGGCAGGATCCACAGATAATAAAAGGGGTCATGTCACACAGGTTAGACTGCAGCCACAGCACCTAAAGTGTTTTTTCTTCCCTGGGGAAGGGCATTTTCTCAGCCACAGCTAACCGAAGAGTTGCTCCTCTCTGGGTTAGCAGACCTAGAAGGAAATGCTGAGTCAGTCATTTGCTAGCTGTGCCACCTGTGGCTTGGATCCCAGCTGCTCTGAGACAGCCTTGCACCCTTTATGCAGGCGGGGAGGCAGGGCACAATTTATAAATGCTTCCGTCTTCTGAGCCGTCGCTTTCTCCTGTGCAAAATCAGAATCATGAGAATGCCAGCCCTACCTAGGTTCATTGATTCAGCAGATATGTAAAGAACACCTACTGCTGCACCAGGCACTATGAATACACAGCCAAACAGAACTGGGCACAAAAGCAAGTCAGAGTCCCTGCTTGAGGTCCACATCAGGAAATGCATAGGAATGTGCTGGGAAGATGAATGTTAGTTAATAAAGGCCTGAAAACCACTTGTAATCAACAATTTAACATTTCGGATTGTTACGGTGCTTCAAAAAGTTTCTGAAAACAGTTGTTATTGAGCTTGACATGCCTTTAAGTCAGCCCACACGCTATTGTGACCAAACAAAAGATTTCTTCATTGACAGTTTTCCGGTAGGAAAACCTCAGAACAGCGTGATGGGTCACTTCTGTCAACATGAAAATGAATGCGTCTGCATGGTTTAGGCCTTTCTGGTGTTCACTGGTTCCTCCAAAATGAAGCTACATCTAAACTTCTGGTGGACTTAACACAACAGACTGCTAGACCCCACTCCCAGAGTTCCCAGTTCAGTGGGTTGGGTGAGGCCCAATAATTTAGATTTCTAATGCTGTACCAGCTGATGCGGATGCTGCTGGTATGGAGAAGGCACTTTGAGAAGCACTGCTGTGGGATAATGTGCAAAGAAGCCCAGGTCAAGGCGCCTCTGACCTTGGTAGCAGGAGCCACGTTTGATGGAGCTGGTTTCCCAGGACTGTGTTGTGTAGGCGTCTCTTAAAGATTGTAGCTGCGGCAGGGGTGTGTGTGTGTGTGTGTGTGTGTGTGTGTGTGTGTGTGTGTGTTTGGAGGGGCCCTTTGGGAGTGGGGTGGTGTATGAAAGAGCAGGATTGGAAAAAAGCCTGCCTCTGTGCTCCTCTCCTGGTGGCTCACTCAGTAACTTGAAAACTGGACCCCTGAAGCCTCACACAGCCTTCTTTCTCCCAACCTGGGCCTCTTTCCCTCAATGACCTCGCTTCTCAGAGGCCAGCATCCCAAAGGGCAGACTTGCAGCCATTACCTGCCCATGCCTAGGGACGGTACCATGGACTGGGTTCCAGTTCTTTGGGGACCACATTTGTCTGCCCAGCCTCCTGCCCCTGCCCCCTCACTGGTTGGATCCCCTCTTCTGTTCCTTTCCTTCCTGTGCTCCAGCTCGTAGCCGGTCTGCCTCCAGCCTTCTGAAGCAACAGCTTCAGACACCACTGGAGTGTGCCCTCTCCTGCCCACAGACCCATGGTGACTCCCTGTGGTCTCTTGGTTAAAATGGAGACTGCCCAGCTTACTCCAACTCCCCCCACCCCTGAGTAGGTCCAACCTCAGCTTCACTTTCTTTCTGAGGCTCCAGCACTTCAACCACAGAAGCCTCTGTATTGTCTGTGCACATGAGATTACATATGTGAAAAGATCGACCTGTCAGCCCATTGCCTTCCCTTTGCCCTTGGATGCTCATTTCGAAACATCCCCTAGAGTAGGTGATTTAGTTGGGGTTCTCCATCGGGACAGAACTAATAGGATATATGCCTCCTACACACACACACACACACACACACACACACACACACACATATATATATATATATGCATGTATGTATGTACACACACACGCACATATCTCTATATGAAAAGGAGTTTATCAGGGAGAATTGTCTCACATGATCACAAGGCAAAATCCCATCATAGGCTGTCTGCAAGCTTGGGAAGAAAGCAGCCAGTAGTGACTCTGTCTAAGTCCAGAAGCCTCAAGCGTAGGAAAGCCAACAGTGTAGCCATCAGTCTGTGTCCCAAGGCCCGAGAGCCCCCTGCAAACCACTGGTGTAAGTCCCAGAGTCCAAAGGCCAAGGAACCTGGAGTCTGATGTCCAAGGGCAGGAGGAACAGAAGGAAGCATCTAGCACGGGAGAAGGATGAAAGCCAGAAGACTCAGTACAGCAGCTTGCCCCACCTACTTCCATCTGCCCTGCCTTACCCGTGCTGGCAGCCGCTTGGATGGTACCCACCCACATTGAGGATGGGTCTTCCTCTCCCAGTCCACGGACTCAAACCTCAATCTCCTCTGGCAACACCTTCACAGATGCACCCAGAAACAGTACTTTATCAGCCATCTAGGCATCCTTCAATTCAATCCAATCAAGTTGACACCTAACATTAACCATCACAGTAGGGATCCCATCACAATAGGGATCCTCAGCCTTTTGGTGCCTTGCATCCCTTTGGTATCCTGGTACAGCCTGTGCATCCCCTAAGACAACAATAGTTTTTAACATAAATATATGTAACTAAATACACGGGATTATAAAAAATATATTGTATGGAGATGCATTTTTGTATTTTAGAAAGTCATTGTGATACGAAGAAATGTGTTTTTTTAAATTAAACCTTAAATAACTATCACAAGGTGGGTATAATAACTACCATAGTTTCAAAATAGTGCTGAGCGTAAGTGATACTTTGAGCAATGTGAAAGAAGTGTAATGTGATACCAAAATTTTTACTGGTGACACAGTCACATTTAGTACTCATATCAATGGAGTTGCATTCCTAGGCTCATAGTTTTAGGGCATGATTGCTTTAAGTTAGAGGTGGGTGAAAACAAAGACACAGCTCTTTTCCCCACAGGCATGTGCAGACCTCTGAATTCCAAGCTCTGACCTGAGCACTTTGCCTGCTTAGCGGGCCAAAGAATTACAGACCATTTATTAAGTGAGTATTCTGTGCTCTTTTCTGTTTTTTCCCCCACAAATCTTTGGTATTCTCCGTTTTTAAAGACAGAGTGATACAAAAACAATTGCATTATTTCAAAATCGCAAATATATTAACTCTTAAAACTGACAAAATTAAAGGAATACATAGAAAACCCACAATCATAGTTGGATATTTTAACACTGCTCTTCCAATAATTCATGAAACGAAAGGCCATAAGTCAATAAAGATGTAGAAAATTAAACAACACTATGAACCAACTTGTGGTAACTGATAGTTATAAAATACACCACCGATGAAAGAAAATGCAGTCTTCCTTCAGTATCTGCCGAGGACTGGTTCCAGTACTCCTGTGAATACCAAGATCCTCGGATGCTCAGGTCTCTTATAGAAAATGATATAGTATTTGCATATCAACTATGCACATACTCCCGTGTACTTTAAATCATCTCTAGACGACTTACCATAGCTAATAAGATGCAAATGCTATGTGAGTACGGTTATGCTGTATTTTTTAATCTGTATGATTACCTTTTCTTAATGTATTGCCATTTTTATTTTTATGTTGTGTTTAAAAAGATTTTCAATTGTCAGTTGGTTGTATCCACAGATGTGTAACCTGCAGATATAGAGGGCTGGCTGTACACATCTTTTGAAATGTGCTTAGTATTCAGTAAGATGCAAGAATTGGGAAACTTTTCTTGGAGAGAAAAATAGTAAATATTTTAGGCTTTGTAAACTACTCAAATTTGACATTTTAGTATAAAAGCATCCATAAATAATATACAAATAAATTGGTGTGGCTGTATTCAAACAAACAAACAAACAAAAAAAAAACCCTTAATTGACAATAACAAGCTGCCAGCCCACAGGGCATACTTTGCCAACCCTAAGATGCACTATATTCTGGGACCATAAAACAAATTTTAGCTAATTCCAAAGGAAGAAAAATCAGACAGAGTACATCCCCTGCTCACAACCGATTAGAAATCAGTAACATTCAGATACATAGAAAAGTCTCAATCATATGGTGCTTAAAAGTCATATTTCTAAATAACCCATGAGTCAAAGGAGAAAGAGCCAAACCTGACATAGATAAAAGACCAAGAAAAGACCCTGTTGGTCTTTCATAATCAGAGAAGACCAATGTCCCTCATGAACTGAGATCCAGAAATTCTCAATAAAATATTAGCAATTGAATCAAGGAAGCTATAAAAGGATATTGTATAAGAATGAAGTGACATTCATTAAAAAATACAAGGCTAGTTCAACATTCAGGAATGAATCCAATCCAGGACATTAACAGAACAAAGTGATCATCTCAACAGGTTCAGAAAAAAGGTATTTTTCAAAATTTAATCTACATTCATAACTAAAAATTAAGAGAAGTATTAGAAAACTAGAAATGAAAGGATAAAAGCACTTTATAAGATATATGATTTGCAAATGTTTTCTCCCCATCTTTGGTTATCTTCTCATTTTCTTTATACTATCTTTCAAAGAACAGAAACGTGAAATTTTTATTTTTAACTTTTATGGGTACATAGTAGCTGTATATATTTTTGGGGTACAAGAGATATTTTGGTACGGGCATACAATGTGTAACAATCACATCAGGGCAAATGGGGTATCCATCAGCTCTAACATTGATCATTTATTTGTGTTACAAACATTCCAATTATACTCTTTTAGTTCTTTTTAAATGTACAATGAATTCTTATTGACTGTAATCACCCTGTTGTGGTATCAAATACCAGATCTGGGCCGGGCATGGTGGCGCACGCCTGTATGCCCAGCACTTTGGGAGGTCAAGGTGGACGGACCAGTTGAGGCCAGGAGCTCGAGACCAGCCTGGCCAACATGGCGAAACCCCGTCTCTATTAAAAATACAAAAATTAACCAGACGTGTTGGCGCAGGCCTGTAATTCCAGCTACTCAGGAGGCTGAGGCATGAGAGTATCCTGAGCCCAGCAGGCGGAAGTTGCAGTGGGGGCCGAGATCGCGATACTGCACTGCAGCCTGGGTGATTCAGTGAGACTCAGTCTCAAAAATATAAATAAACAAGTAAACCCAAAATACCACATCTTATTCTTCCTACCTAACTATGTTTTTGTACTCATTAGCCATCTCCACTTCCCCCAGCCCCCACCTTTCCCAGCCTCTGGTTACCATCATTTTACCTCACTTAACATAATGCCCTGAAGTTCCATCCATGGTGTTGCAAAGGAGAGGATCTCATGCTTTTTATGGCAGAATAGTACTCCACTGTGCATAAGTACCACATTTACTTTATCCATTTGTCTGTTGATAGACACTTAGGTTGTTCCAAATCTTGGCTATTGTGAATAGAGCTGTAATAAAGATGGAAGTGCAGACATCTCTTCAATATAGTGATTTCCTTTTCCTTGGGTATATAGCTAGCAGTGGGATTGCTGGGTCATATGATAGTTCTAATTTTAGTTGTCCGAGGGACCTCCAACTGTTCTCCATGGTGGCTGTATTCATTCACATTCCCACCAACAGTGCTCAAGGGTTCCCTTTTCTCCATGCCCTCGAAAGCATTCCTTATTGCCTACCTTTTGAATAAAAGCCATTGTAACTGGGATGAGAGAATGTCTCATTGTAGTTTTGATTTGCATCTCTCTGACAGCCTAGGATGCTGAGCACCTATCCTTATACCTGTTTGCCATCTGCATGTCTTCTTTTGAGAAATGTCTATTCAGATCTTTTGCCCATATTTTAATAAGATTATTAGATTTCTTTGTATTGAGTTGTTTGAGCTCCTTAGATATTCTGATTATTAATCCTTTGTCAGATGGACAGTTGGCAAATATTTTCTCCAATTCCGTGGGCTGTCTCTTCACTTTGTTGATCGTATCTTTTGCTGCGCGGAAGCTATTTAACTAGATGCGATCGCATTTGTCCATTTTTGCGTCGGTTGCCTGCACTTGTGGGTTATTACTCAAGAATGATTGCTTTGCCCAGACCAGTGTCCTGGAGAGCTTCCTCAATGTTTCTTGAATTCTTCATCCATAAAACCAGGCTGACTATACTAGTACCACTTATCTTTCAGAGATGTGGACAGAATTCGATAGCTACAGAAACAGTAAGTGCAGAGAACAGAGCCTGCCACATAGCGAAGGCTAAACATATGTAAGCTCTTTGCTCTCTCTCAAAGCATGAGCTTAGTTTCTCTCAGGGTCTTTTCACACATTCCTCTACCTGAAACTGTCTTTCCCTATGACTTGCCTTGTCTTCATTCAGGTTTCTGCTCAAATATCACCCAGCGAGGCCTTCCCCCACCCACCATCTCAGGGAATAAAGGGCATTTTGTTTCCCTTTACTCATTTTATTTGACTTTACTTCCCACTTTATAATATACGTGTATCTGATGTCTCCTCCAGTAGGATCGAAGTGGCCTAAGGGAAGGCAGTTTTTCTTTTTTCCTCATCGCAGTATCCTTGATTCCTATTTGAAGCATATCAAACTTTCAGAATAGTCTGTGGACTAAGCGAAAAAATAGCTCGATGAGGTGCTTACTATTACCATCCTCATTTTGCAGATGAGGTGAAATAATGTCATACAGCTAATTGATAGTAGAGTCAGGATTGAACCTCCACACTCAGACCCAACATCTCACTCTCCATCTGGAGTGTACTCTGCAGGTGATTTCAGTGTTGGATGCAAATGGTCCTCAAATGTCAGATCTAAAAGTTAAAATTGCTAAACCCATACATTTTAAAGACAGACAATTGTGTTCTATTATGTTCATGTTTCAAATAAGGAAAATGTCCCGTCGTTGATGATGAAGAAATTAAGCAATCAGCATATATCGGTTCCATACCATCATGCATGTGAAATCACAGAAAATTCAAACGTACTTTATCCCAGTGTTCAAAGAGCAAACGAAGAAATGCTCAGAAAATATCGGAATTTTGAAAAATATCTTCTGTGTAATAAAAAAGTCATTTGGTCCATAAAATACTAATGAAACTTCGTAAAGAAATCAAACGATGGTTCTGTCTTTGCCATCCAAACTCAGCCTCGCTTGTGATATCTGTCTACTGAAATGAGAAGGCAACCTTTTAGAAATCTTACAAATCACAAAATGAAGGGTGGGGTGACCAAATTCTTTAGAACATCACCCTTGGATATATCTGTTGGAGACAGGAAAGCATTGTGTCATGATTAGTAGTAGTAAATGTAGGCATTCTTCCTTTAACATAAAAATAAGAAAAATAAGAGTTCACTTACAATTATATATCCCTCCGTATTTCTTTCTTTGGTTTTATAAATGCGATTGTTTAAACAAGGTGAAAATGGGACTAGTTTACAGTGGCAAATAGTAGTATTAAATACGTGGACTATTTACAGAGTAGCTGTGAAAAATATAACGATATAGCAAAACGTTCCTTTCTGCCTTTTGACACAGCAATTTATGGCAAATTTTTAAAAGCATTCTTATTGGATTGTAAATTTTTGTTGGTCATATTATTATTTTTTCTCATACACAACCATAAGACTCTTTAAAAGGCATATGCAGATACAGCAGAAATTACCAAACAGATATTTATATACATTAAAAAAAAAACCACTGGCTTATTTCATTCTGTCTCCAAAAATGGTAAGATGTTCTTATTTTTTCTGTCATAACACTTCTCGAAACTGCCTGCCATGTTAGAACTTCCTTTTTTTTCCCCCTTTTGTGCAGTGGCTAATCAGCACTCAATCAGACTTATAATTTACTGAGACATATCCAGTTCTCCTCTTCCCAAGGCCACATTAGATTGCCTCCTGGCATCGGTTCAATGTAATGACATTGAACTAAATATCCTCTCAACAAAAGCGTGTGAGCGGACAATCGATCCAAGATGGCCACTTAAGAGGAAGTCGGGATTGCAGCTCCGAGAGAAGGCACAGAGGGTGAGTGGACGCCGCATTTCCAGACGGACTTTTACTGCCCACAGACCAGGAGATTCACTGGAGGAAAAGCCCCACGGGTCTCCAGCGCCGCTGGTTTGAGCGGAGTGGCCGCTCAGCCTACGCCCTGGAGCGGGGGGCAGTGGCTTCTTGCACAGAGCGAGAGAGACAGAGTTCCCTCTGAGCCAGAAAGGGGAGCTGAAGCAGGGAGCCAAGCCAGGAGACCCCCGGGCAAGGGAGTGCCACGAATCTCAGAGCCGCTGCTTCGGCTGACGCAGCGGCACACAGGGCAGCGGATTTTAATTGCGCGGAGAAGCTCCCCGCATTCCCAGCGCCGCTGGTTGGACCGGAGCAGCCGCTCGGCCTGCACGGGGGGCGGGGAGCAGCGGCTCCTTGAACAAAGTGAACGAGACTGTGTCCCCTCTGGGCCAGCAAGGGGAACTGTGGCAAGGAGGCAAGCCAAGAGATTACAGGACAAAGAGGGCCCCTCTAGAAACACGGCTGAACCCGGGACGGTTCAGCTCTGTGGGGGAGGGGCGTCCTCCATCGGGAAACACCCTGCAGTTCCCGGGGCAATTTTCCGTAACCAAGACAACCGGCCACTACAGAGACTCCGTCACTACAGGGGCGGGCCAGCATAGCGGAAGCAGTTCTAACTACACCCACAGGACTGCTGGGAAGCTCACACGGAAGCTGGGCGGAGCCCACAGCAGCTCAGCGAAGCCTCTGCAGGCTGAGTGTGACTAGACTGCCACCTTGTGGGCAGGGAAAATGGTAGCAACACAGCTGAAAAACATAAAGTGCTAAACCCCTGGGCCAGAACACCTGGGGAGAAGAAAAGGGGGTTTATGAGTTCAGCTGCTGCAGACTTAAAATTACCAAAATCAGAAAGACAGCAACTACAAAGTCAATAGGCGGATAAATCCACAAAGATGGGAAGAAACCAGCGCAAAAAGGATGAAAACACCCAAAACCAGAACACCTCTCCCCCTACAAGGCAGCATAACTCCTCACCAGCACGGGAAGAAGACTGGACGGAGAATGAGTGTGATGAAATGACAGAATCAGCTTTCAGAAAATGGATAATAAGAAACTTCTGTGAGCTAAAAGAACATGTTCTAACCCAATGCAAAGAAACTAAGAACCTTGAAAAAAGACTTGACGAAATGCTAACGAGAATGGACAACTTAGAGAGGAATATGAATGAATTGATGGAGCTGAAAAACACAACACGAGAACTTCGCGAAGCATGTACAAGTTTCAACAGCAGAATTGACCAAGCAGAAGAAAGGATATCAGAAGTTGAAGATCAACTCAATGAAATAAAACGAGAAGGGAAGATTAGAGAAAACAAGGTAAAAAGGAATGAACAGAGTCAACAAGAAATATGGGACTACGTGAAAAGACCTAATCTACGTTTGATAGGTGTACCTGAATGCGACGAAGAGAATGCATCCAAGCTGGAAAATACTCTTCAGGATATTATCCAGGAAAACTTCCCCAACCTAGCAAGGCAGGCCAAGATTCAAGTCCAAGAAATACAGAGAACACCACAAAGATATTCCTCTAGAAGAGCAACCCCAAGGCACATAATCATCAGATTCACCAGGGTTGAAATGAAGGAGAAAATACTAAGGGCAGCCAGAGAGAAAGGTCGGGTTACCCACAAAGGGAAACCCATCAGACTCACAGCAGATCTCTCAGCAGAAACCCTACAGGCCAGAAGAGAGTGGGGGCCGATATTCAACATCCTTAAAGAAAAGAACTTTCAACCCAGAATTTCATATCCAGCCAAACTAAGCTTCATAAGTGAAGGAAAAATAAAATCCTTTGTGAACAAGCAAGTACTCACAGATTTCATCACCACCAGACCAGCTTTACAAGAGCTCCTGAAGGAGACACTACACATAGAAAAAAACAACCAGCACCAGCCACTCCAAAAACGCACGAAATGGTAAAGAGCAGCAACACAATGAAGAATCTGCATCAACCAATGGGAAAAACAGCCAGCTAGCATCAAAATGACAGGACCAAACTCACACATAACAATATTAACCCTAAATGTAAATGGACTAAATGCCCCAATCAAAAGACACAGACTGGCAAATTGGATAAAAAGCCAAAACCCATCAGTGTGCTGTATCCAGGAAACCCACCTCACATGCAAGGATACACAAAGGCTCAAAATAAAGGGATGGAGGAAGATTTACCAAGCAAATGGAGAGCAAAAAAAAGCAGGAGTTGCAATTCTCATCTCTGATAAAATAGACTTTAAAGCAACAAAGATCAAAAGAGACAAAGAAGGACATTACATAATGGTAAAAGGATCAATACAACAAGAAGAGCTAACGATCCTAAATATATATGCACCTAATACAGGAGCACCCAGATACATAAGGCAAGTTCTTAAAGACTTACAAAGAGACATAGACTCCCACACATTAATACTGGGAGACTTCAACACACCGTTGTCAATATTAGACAGATCAACGAGACAGAAAATTAATAAGGATATCCAGGACTTGAACTCAGACCTGGAACAAGCAAACCTAATAGATATTTACAGAACTCTCCAGCCCAAATCCAGAGAATATACATTCTTCTCAGCACCACATCACACCTACTCTAAAATTGACCACATAATTGGAAGTAAATCACTCCTCAGCAAATGCAAAAGAACAGAAACCATAACAAACAGTCTCTCAGACCACAGTGCAATCAAGTTAGAACTCAGAATTCAGAAGCCCACCCAGAACCGCACATCCTCATGGAAATTGAACAACTTTCTCCTGAATGTTGACTGGATAAACACTGAAATGAAGGCAGAAATAAAGATGTTCTTCGAAACCAACGAGAATGAAGACACCACATACCAGAATCTCTGGGACACATTTAAAGCAGTCTCTAGAGGAAAATATATAGCAATAAGTGCCCACATGAGAAGAAAGGAGAGAACTAAAATTGACACCCTATCATCAAAATTGAAAGAGCTAGAGGAGCAAGATCAAAAAAACTCAAAACCTAGCAGAAGACAAGAAATAACTAAGATCAAAGCAGAAATGAAGGAGATAGAGACACGAAAAACCCTACAAAAAATTAATAAAGCCAGGAGCTGGTTTTTTGAAAAGATCAACAAAATAGACAGACCACTAGCCAAACTAATAAAAAAGAAAAGAGAGAATAACCAAATAGATGCAATAAAAAATGATAAAGGGGATATCACCACAGATGCCACAGAAATTCAAACCATCATCAGAGATTATTACAAACAACTCTATGCACATAAATTAGAAAACCTGGAAGAAATGGATAAATTCCTGGACAGTAGTCTCCTCCCATGCCTAAACCAGGAAGAAGTCGAAACCCTGAATAGACCAATAACAAGGTCTGAAGTCGAGGCAGCAATTAAGAGCCTACCACCCAAAAAAAGCCCAGGCCCAGATGGTCTCACAGCCGAATTCTACCAGACATACAAAGAGGAACTGGTACCATTCCTACTGAAACTATTCCAAATAATCCAAAAAGAGGGAATCCTTCCCAAATCATTTTATGAGACCAACATCATCCTAATACCAAAACCCGGCAGAGACTCAACAAGAAAAGAAAACTTCAGGCCAATATCCATGATGAACATAGATGCAAAAATCTTCAATAAAATACTGGCAAGCCGATTACAACAGCACATCAAAAAGCTTATCCACCATGATCAAGTAGGATTCATCCCGGGGATGCAAGGCTGGTTCAATATACGCAAGTCTATAAATGTAATTCACCACATAAACAGAACCAAAGACAAAAACCACATGATTATCTCAATTGATGCAGAGAAGGCCTTCGACAAAATTCAACAGCCCTTTATGCTAAAAACCCTCAATAAACTAGGTATCGATGGAACGTATCTCAAAATAATAAAAGCTATTTATGACAAACCGACAGCCAATATCATACTGAATGGGCAAAAACTGGAAGCATTCCCTTTGAAATCTGGCACTAGACAAGGATGCCCTCTCTCACCACTCCTATTCAATATAGTACTGGAAGTTCTAGCCAGAGCAATCAGGCAAGAAAAAGAAATAAAGGGTATTCAATTAGGAAAGGAGGAAGTCAAATTGTCTCTATTTGCAGACGACATGATTGTATATCTAGAAGACCCTATCACCTCAGCCCAAAATCTCCTGAAACTGATAAGCAACTTCAGCAAAGTCTCAGGATACAAAATCAATGTGCAAAAATCACAAGCATTCCTATACACCAATAACAGACTTAAAGAGAGCCAAATCAAGAACGAACTGCCATTCACAATTGCTACAAAGAGAATAAAATACCTAGGAATACAACTAACAAGGAACGTAAAGGACCTCTTCAAGGAGAACTACAAATCACTGCTCAACGAAATAAGAGAGGACACAAACAGATGGAGAAACATTCCATGTTCATGGTTAGGAAGAATTAATATCGTGAAAATGGCCATACTGCCCAAAGTAATTTACAGATTCAACGCTATCCCCATCAAGCTACCAATGACCTTCCTCACAGAACTGGAAAAAATCACCTTAAACTTCATATGGAACCAAAAGAGAGCCCGCATAGCCAAGTCAATTCTAAGCAAAAAGAACAAAGCAGGAGGCATCACACTACCGGACTTCAAACTATACTACAAGGCTGCAGTAATCAAAACAGCATGGTACTGGTACCAAAACAGAGATATAGACCAATGGAACAGAACAGAGACGTCGGAGGCGACACAACATATCTACAACCACCTGATCTTTGACAAACCTGAAAAAAACAATCAATGGGGAAAGGATTCCATGTTCAATAAGTGGTGTTGGGAAAACTGGCTAGCCATATGCAGAAAGCAGAAACTGGACCCCTTCCTGACACCTTACACTAAAATTGACTCCAGATGGATTAAAGACTTAAACATAAGACGTAACACCATAAAAACACTAGAAGGAAACCTAGGCAAAACCATTCAGGACATAGGCGTAGGCAAGGACTTTATGTCCAAAACACCAAAAGCATTGGCAACAAAAGCCAAAATAGACAAATGGGACCTAATCAAACTCCACAGCTTTTGCACGGCAAAAGAAACAGTCAATAGAGTGAATCGGCAACCAACAGAATGGGAAAAAATTTTTGCAGCCTACCCGTCTGACAAAGGGCTGATATCCAGAATTTACAATGAACTAAAAAAGATTTACAAGAAAAAAACAAACAAGCCCATTCAAAAATGGGCGAAGGATATGAACAGATACTTTACAAAAGAAGACATACATGAGGCCAACAAACATATGAAAAAATGCTCATCATCACTGGTCATTAGAGAAATGCAAATCAAAACTACATTGAGATACCATCTCACGCCAGTTAGAATGGCGATCATTAAAAAATCTGGAGACAACAGATGCTGGAGAGGATGTGGAGAAATAGGAACACTTTTACACTGTTGGTGGGAGTGTAAATTAGTTCAACCACTGTGGAAAACAGTGTGGCGATTCCTCAAGGACCTAGAAATAGAAATTCCATTTGACCCAGCAATCCCATTACTGGGCATATATCCAAAGGATTATAAATCGTTCTACTATAAGGACACATGCACACGAATGTTCATTGCAGCACAGTTTACAATAGCAAAGACCTGGAACCAGCCCAAATGCCCATCGATGATAGACTGGACAGGAAAAATGTGGCACATATACACCATGGAATATTATGCAGCCATTAAAAAGGAGGAGTTCACATCCTTCGTAGGGACATGGATGAACCTGGAAAACATCATTCTCAGCAAACTGACACAAGAACACAAAATCAAACACCACATGTTCTCACTCATAGGCGGGTGTTGAACAAGGAGAACACATGGACACAGGGAGGGGAGCACTATACACGGGGGTCTGTTGGGGGGAGGGGGGATAGTGGGGGTGTGGGGAGTTGGGGAGGGATAGCATGGGGAGAAATGCCAGATATAGGTGAAGGGGAGGGAGGCAGCAAATCATACTGCCATGTGTGCACCTGTGCAACAACCTTGCATGTTCTTCACATGTACCCCAAAACCTAAAATGCAATAAAAAAAAAAAAAAAAAAAAAAAAAAAAAAAAAAAAAAAAAAAAAAAAAAAAAAAAGCGTGTGAGCATGGATTTTACTTCTACCTACAGTAGGTTTTAGATTGTAGAAACTGATTTCCAGGTTTCCAGAAATGTGCATTTCCTTTCTATACATAAGACTTATTTTGTCAGTCAATCAGGTCCTTTGTATCAATAATTCCTCCTATAGGCTGTCCATGGCTCAAGTGCCCATAATTCTTAAACACTCTGAAGCGCACTGGATGTCATCGTGTGTTACATCACTCGTTCTTGGAAAAAGGTTTTAAAGATCAAGGGTAATTTGAACTTGCCATGTTGAAGTTGGATTTCCTATAAGTTAAATTATTAGGAAAGAAGTTGAGAAAGTCCTGTTTGATGTGAAAGCCTTTTGCTGTTGATCTGTTTTCCTCTTGATTTCTTAAGCAGTCTTTTTGCCAAAAAGAAAAAAATAAAGAGTGCCATTTTTTCTTTTTCTCTTCTCTTTTTTTTTTCTTTTCTTTTCTTTTTTCTTTCCATGTCAGTTTTTATTGCTGCGAGCCGAGATTGTGCCACTGCACTCCAGCCTCGGCAACAGATCGAGACTCAGTCTCAAGAAAAAAATAAAATAAAAGGAGTTTGGAAATTCTATCAAGTAATGTATAAGCATTTTAAGAGAAATCAGCTGTTAAGTTACAACTTTGATCATGTGTTACATCGTGTTATCAGAAATCACTTATTGAGGGGATATAAAGGAACCCATTTCAACATTTTGTTGGTATACCGATTAATGTATTGATTGATATTACCATACCCTTGGTAAGTTATTGTGAATACCATCCTTGTTTGTGTGTGCTCTCCTGGTTTCTTTCCCCTGCTGGCCCTCTTTTAGGAGTGGAAGGAGTTCTGGACACCAGGGTAGATTCTCTTCAGCTCTCAGTAGATTTCCTGATTCTCCACTGGGATTTGTCCTATGATGGCCCCATTTTTCAGAAACCAGTTTGTGTGCCCAGGAGCAGTGGTCGATCCACTTTGTGTGAGCTGCACGTTAGAAAGGGCAAATGACTCCTGTGTTGAGTGGGGACCTTAAACCACCTTTTCCTCCACTGCTCCTGTCAGGCCCCACCGCAGAGTTTGACAGTGATTGAGAGACTTGAGACTCCTTCCATCTGCCATTAGAGTCAATTAGATTACATTTAATTGTATCATTATGAAAACTGCAATTTGTTTAATGTGTGGGCAAATGTGATTGAATTTTTATATCTTCATGAGGACTCACCTGCCTACGTTCACAAATCAAGATGCAGTCAAGTAAAACAAATACAAGATGTAAAATCCATTTATGGCATTATCTTAGCCACCTAAAATATACATGTAGAGGAGGTTGCACATATTGCGATGTGTAGAGTGGGAATTTGTGATGGTGAGGTAATAGGTGACTGTCGTGTTTCTTTGTTTCCAAAAATCAGTATAATGTGCTAATGTGGTATGTTTTACAGAAGATCAAAAAATTAAAAAAAAATAAGAATGAAACCTCTTTCAGATCGCTTTCCTCTACATTTGATTTTAAAATGTAGTTTATGTATAATGGGACAACTTACACCTCCCCTTTCTAGTAAGAGGCCACCCTATCTCCACAAGATTTGCCTTTACACACACACACACACGCACACTCACACTCACACACACTTGCACAAACACTACTGCATGCTCCCCCCGCCACACACCAAATCACACACTTTCCTGAACTTTTCCCACTTAGCACTCCATACCTTACCAATAGCACAGCAGTGAACAGAGGTATGATATTTGGTGGGGCACTGTGGTAAGAACGCCACCTCCTGCCCCAGGGTAATGGATACACAGAGACAGAGGATCCCCTAAATAGAAGTTTCTAAACAGTGCAAGCTTCCTTTGTTATATTTCTATTATCTTGAAAATGGGGCTGACTTTGGTAGAGACATGAGCCCACGCTTCTGACTCCTCATTACTTTCTCTGCGTCTCAATTACTTTCTCTACCAAGCTCACACATGACACAGTTCATACCGTCTGTCACCTGGTTACGCATAGGTAAGAAAATCTCAAGCGGGACGCCTTCAACATTCTTACCAAGGGTGGATGTTATTTTACAAATAATTTGTTTATTTGTTCTGCAACAACAGACAGCAAAACGGTGCCTTTTAAAAGTAAAATTTGATTGATTAAGAAATCCAAAAGACAACTCCTTCCTTCCATGTTCTTTCTTTGGAAAATAAACACTGTTTCATATTGCAAGGCCATTTCAGCACAGTTTGTTCAAGGATGGCTTATCTCTGTCAGAACTTACAGTTGGCATAAGGTCCGCGAATATGTCGTTCACGGGCCTTTTTCACATTTCTCTTGCAATTGTTCCCATGAACAGGACTCCTTCTTCTTCCTAACCTCATGGCCCCACACTGCCCTCACTAATCCAAGCAAGTTTTTTTTAACTTTGTATTATGAAAATTTCAAACACATAAAAGCAGAAAGCATATTACAATGCACTCCATGAACCCATTAATTTCAAGAGCCATCAACTTCAGCAATCATTAACTTTCTGCAATCTTTGTTTCATCTAGCCTCCATCATAATTTTAATGTTTTTTTCAGAGTACAGAGAAGCCAAGTATAGACATCAAATCTTTTCATCCAGAAATAAACTTTAATAAGTAAAGGCCTGTTTTACATAAGCAGGATACAATATCATACCCTAGAAAATGACTTAGACTGACTGAACATCATCTACTCTCCAGTACCTTTTCCATTTTCCCAACTGTCTCATGAAAGATTTTTACAGTTCATGTGACCCCATCACGATCCAAACAGTTCCACACATTGCATGGGATTTTCAGTGTCTCTTCGAGTCTTTGGATAGATTCCACTTTCCCCTCATTGTGTCTGGGCCGTTTATTTGTTCAGGAAAATATAACCTGCTCACTTCTTGCCAGGACTGGGGGAAAAAACAGGTCCCCGTTTACAACTCTGGCTCGAAGCGAAAGGCAGTCATGGTTCTCTTGATCCTTGAGCCACAGGGTTGAGCCTGGACAGCTTTTGGGTGATTCACTTCTTTTTCCCATTTTCAAAATTTAATATGTTTCTGAATAAAATTTTATAATGAAACATGGGCAAATAAATAGAAACAAAGACCCTTAATCAGACCCTGTGCCCTGGCTTTAATTATCGCTGTGGAAGGGGTACACACTCCGCATTCCGTTCATAGCCATTAGAGGCCATCTCTCCCCAGCAACATTTGACCCCAAAACATACACACCAGTCTAGGGAACTCTAGCAGTGGATTACTTTCTCTTCTTACCACTAGTGCACCAGGAGAGTGGTCGATCCAGCAGTATCCCTTGGAAAGGGTGCTCTCCCCTACCCAAGGGTGAAGGCTCTTAGGTGGGTTGTCCCTTTGTCCTCTTCTGGGAGCAAAAGGCCTGCCTAACCCTCACCCCCAAATTCTCCGGAAGTAGAGGCCCCTTTGAAACACTCCATTCAGATCTTACTAGGTTCTCCAGAGAATAGCAGTAGAATTTTGAGCCTAGGGTATCAGGTATCACTTTCGCCTGAGATGATCGCCCCCATCCCCTGCCTCTCCTTTTGCTTCATATTCAAGAGAGGAGCAGTCCTACCTTGCTGCTTCTCATCTAAGTTATATCAGTAGAGGTGAGAGAGGTCATCGGTGGTGGGGGTGATGGTTTCACCCTCTGCTGCTTTCAGGATTGGCTACTTTCCAGAAGTGAAGCTATGCAATGGAGTTGCTATATTGAAATAATGAATGTGAGTATTATTGATTCTTCTACAATAAATGGTTTGCCTTGCAGCTGCTCTGATAGCCCCAGAGGCTATCCCCTTGAAGAAAAGGGTAACATTATATGGGAGAATTAAGTCTCTGGCAATTGGACGAAAGAGTTAAAACAAAATGCTCCCCCAACCCCACCCCTGGAGGAAATGAGACAGAAAGAGGGTGGAATAAATAGAGAGGAGGGGGAGAGAGAGAGAGAGAGAGAGAGAGAGGGAGAGATTATTTAGCTACGTGTGACCTGTGTGAAAAATCCTACAGGTGGAGGCGTTAGATGGATGAGAAAGCTGGATATAGAGTCGGGGCATGTGCCATCAACCCACTGGGGCCGTTCTGACCATTATAGGAGGAAAGATTTGTTGCAGTCTGTGTGAAGACACGTCAATCGAAGTGGATTTGGACAGACTGAACCCACGTCTGCACTCCTGAACTTTCCTCAGCTCCCATTATCTTTAGAAGATGTTGAGAATGTCCCACCAGCCTGATGGAAGGGTCCAGAAGGCAGCTGAATGTTTGCTGGGAAGCACTCCATGGCCACCCTAATCAGGGTGAGTAGATCTTGGAGCTCCTTGTTCTACAAAATGAGGTGTGCACATGCAGAGACGACAAGAAGAGCCATTGAGGCATGGGAAGGGAATACTGGCAAGTCTATGCATAAGTCTAATTTTGGTGTGTGTTTTATACTTAGAATTACATATTTATACAGCGTTTCCAGTATACAATTTGTAAATTTACAAAGATAACGTAGATTGTAGGTGTGGGCTCAACATCTTTTATCACTGCTTGGTGTACTCGTTTCTCAGTGCTGCTGTGACAAATTACCACAAACTCCGTGACTGAATGCAACAGAAATGTATTCTCCCACAGTTCTGGGGCTAGAAGTATGAAAGCAAGGTGTTGGCAGGACCATACTACCCCTGAATCCTCCAGGGAGAACCCTTCCTTACCTCTTCCGACTTCTGGTGGTTATGGCAATCCTTGTGTTCCCTGGCTTGTAGACACCTCACTCCAATCTCTGCCTTCATGTTCATCCGGTGTTCTCCTCCCAATGTGTCTGTGTCTCGGTGTATTCTCTACTCTATTTTATGAGGGCATCGGTCATGTCGGATTGAGGGTCCACCCCAATTGGGTGTGGCTGCCTCTTAACAAATTATATCTGTGAAGATCCTGTCTCCAAATAAGGTCACCTTGTGACCTTCAGGGTGGACATGTATTTTGGTGGGGACACCATTCAACCCAGTACAGTGTCTGATGAAAAATGATCAGAGACCATTGCCACAGCAAATGTAACACTGAGCACCTACACTGAAGTCTCAACTCGGAGTTGCAACCACATCTCATATGGATCCACCATATTTGAAAGAGGGGAAAAACTCTTCAGTAAGAAAGCAACACACAGGTTGTATACACATATCAGCAGAATCCAGAGCACAGCACTCAAACCGGGGATCCCACACCCCACTGCAACTGCACAGCCCCTCCAGTATCACATATGTCACACCCCTTCCTCCAATCCCCAGACATGATTTTGGAGAGGGAGATGGAGATGTCCATAGATCTTAGAATTGACTCGATGATTGCTTGAAACAAAGTAGCTAGACTGGAAGGGGCTGCAGAATGTTTAATTCATTGGAAAAATGTAACTGGTCATCCCCTGCTCACTTGTAGTAACCATTGGATTGTGTCCTCAAAAAGTAGGCTTGTTTATGGAAAGCAAACAAGTGTCTTTGTATTTCCACAGCAACCTATACTGTATACTCTATTGAATTTTGAGCTCCTGTTAGCAAGATAGTTTGTATCCATCTGCCTCCCTTTCAGTTTATGGTGGCTATATCCCTCTAGTGGTTTAGAACTTCACCTTAAAACTGACATCTCTCATATTAGCATTTTGGACCAGCCGCAGATAATGGAAGGCAATGCTATCTAATGTTTAAAAGCAAAGTGTATATTCTGGTCTTGGAGAGACCGGTTTCAGATCCTACCTTGGCCGCTTCATATGAAACTCACACGGCAATGTATAAACTACCTCATCTCTCTGATACCCAGTTTTCTCATCTGGAAGAAGGAGGAATATGATTCCTGTCGCTTAGGGTTGTGGTGAGGATGAGACGAATGATATACCTATATACCCAGGACAAAATAGGTGCTCAATATGTATATAAGCTATGGATAAGATTCATATTCTTGCTCCGTTTTGGAATCTGCTTTAGGATCCTTTCACGCACCATCCCCGAGCTTCAGTGGTTTTCGTCACTAAAGATAATTTGGTATCCTTCACTTAAAGATGAGTGACATAATATTCTGCTGTCAGCTGACATTTTTGTGTGAGTATCTCACCCACTTGAAAATATTTACAGTCATCACCCTTCACATCCTTGCCAGTAGATGATCAAAACGATGCATTCACCCACACACTTCATACTTTGACTGTTTAATATGCACAAGGTACTGTCCTAGTCTTTAGGGGCGCATCAGTGAAGAAAGTGTTCTAGCAAGCAGAATTCTGATCCCGTGAAGCTTACATTGTAGCAAAGCGATGGTGAATGGATAGAAGCAAGGACCGACTTGCTGGCCACAGACTTTGCAGTATTTTCCAGAGAAACCAGACAGGACAGACAATCTTCTCCTATCTTGGTAGGAATGCGACCAGCTCCACTGAACTTTCTTACTTATTGTTGCACTTGGCAGTGATAAGTATCATATTTTCTTAGCCACCCCTTGTGCTTTACAAAGCAGTTGCACACAGTGTACCGCATTTAATCTTCCTAGCTATGCTGTTGGTAGGTGTTGTCATTGTTACACCCATATTACAGTTCAGGATGCTGAGACTCTAAGGCATGAAAAGCTCTAACCAACGTCAAACAGCCAAGAGATAGGGAGGAATCCTCAAGCCAAGAGATAGGGAGGAATCCTTATCTTCTGATTCCAAATCCCTTCCGTTTTTCTCAGGGCGTAACTGGTACAGACAGCTTGAATCCAATGAGGCCTGAGAAAATGGATGATCACAAAGCACAGTGTGCAAGGAGAGAGAAAGAGGAGAGAGACACAGAGAGAGTGAGAGAGTGAGAGAGAGAGAAGACAGAGCGAGCGAGCGAGCGAGAGAACTAACCTGTCTGTGTGTATGTGTGATGCTGGAAGCTGCCAGGTCAGAGTTTCTGGGATTCCATCTCTTACCAGAAACCTCCTTGCACTTTAGTTTTACAACCTGTAAAATGGGGCCAATTTGAGATGCTTCCAAGGATTCCTGTGTGAAATTAAGTAAGATGTGTGAATCTTTGGCCATACTGCCTGCAGACCTGTGTTGTACGTGGCGATTTGTTTGCAGATGACCTTGATTGGAAGGAAGGCGGTGAGGAGCTTGCCTTCCTGAGAGGGACAGTGTGGGTTTGGCAGAGCTGCTTCAGAGTCTGTGATTGGGTAAAGGGTGAGGACAGGGCCATTCCATGTACCTCCACGCAGAATGCAGTTCAGCTCTAGCACCTGGGTCGTGGCAGCTTTGTGAGCTGATCAGGGGCAATGTCAACATCACAAGGGTGGAGGCTACAGCTAGGCTCTGTCAGGGGGCTGCTTGTAGCGTGCAGATCGCCCTTGTTAATGACTTATGTCGCCCTTTGGGCACTCCCAGACGCAACTACTGTGGTAATCCCATCAATGGTGTTCATGTCAACGGTGTGAGCTCTGAGTCAAACTCACAGTAGTGTGAGCTCTGAGTCAAGGTACTTGTTTGCAGCAGCGTACAGAAAACTGGTATAAATATATGTAAGCATGTGGTGCGTAGAGCAGTATGTGCATATATATGCGTATATATAAAATATTATAATAATTATAATTATCATTATCATCATATTCCTGCCTATGCATCGAAGGTGCACACATAAATGTTAGCACAGGTAAACTCTGATTCTTGGGATCAGGATTAATATTTTCCAGCCGCCTTATTCTTCTAGGGCTTGCAGAAATGTGAGCAGTGATCAGGCTCCTTTCCTACAACCACAGAAAACAAAATGCTGCAAAGTAAGTTCCATCCTTCCTTGATCGTCGAGGCCCAACGAAGTCATGCACACTGTGATATCTGCTTTCTGAACTCCTTTGCTGCTTCAGGGGCTCACAACTCTCAGGACAGGTAGCAGTTGAACCTTTGGTATTTCTTCTCGTCCTTAGTCGCAATTTCTTGTTATTGAAGCTCCTTCATGATAAGAACCATATTTTGTAGTAACTCCCTTGCAACAGTAACCACCGAGTGAATGAATGTGATGGGTCAGGTGCTGCTGCGTCAGAGCATTATTGATGAAAGCACAGTCCACTGACTCTCGTCGCTTCGAAAAGTTTGTTACCTGCCTGCGGTAAGTACAGCATTTGACTGCATATGTTTAGGAAGTTCGATAGCATGCAGTGAGACATTTGGATGATGAAAGAGTCAGGGCTTGTATCTTGTATTTCTTTGTTCTACTTTTTGTTCTAGTTGTTCACTTTCCTTGTGTTACAGATACGTATTGATCCAGGAGTGACTGATGTGCAAAAAAATTAAATGGTCCTCCTTCACAACAGAGAGACAGAGAAGCAACAGGTTGGGGCTTTGTGAAGTTCAGCTGATGTATTTTCCACAACATGTACATAAAGCAGGAGACATTATTCATGTATTTGGAGATGTAAGCGGAGGGTGACCCAAGGGTCACAACTTCAACCAGGTCCCCAAGCTATTGCTCAGGTACACACTCTGGCGTCAGGATCAGCATGTTTCCCCTCAACATGCATGGTTTATATCAATGGCTACTCACCAGGATTTCCAAAGTGCAGGTAACCCAACCCTGGTGGGGCTTTTCACCTCCCCACATCATGTGGGACAGGGATGCCTTCAGAGCAGTTCAGCAGTCTTTGCGGAAGTCACTGCATCAGGGCTCTGAAGCATCTCGGGAGAGCTTGTCTCTGAACGGAGGGAGACACGTTCAAGCATGTGATCTAAAGCAGTGTTTGAAGAGAGAGAAAACAGAGTCAAAGGCTACTAAATGTCCATCTGGAGGGAGGTGGGTACCCCAAGTCCTCGATTGCTGTTTCTGGGTCATCAAGGCTATTGGAGTGTGTAGAAGATAGGTGTGTGTGCCTTAGAGAAGCTCATTGATGAAAAAATCTGCCTCCCAATTTAAGACTCGGATGGTCCCAGTGGCCATTCTCTTCTCTGCTCCTTTCTTCTCATGGTCTCTGGCCTCATTCTCACTGGCTCAGAACAGCAAAATATTTATTCCTTTCCCAGGTTGGGCCTGTACCCTGTTCCGCGAGACCCAACCCTGTGAAAGCCAGATCTGGACCCAGGCTTACCCTCCAGAAGGGGTTCCACACACCATGAAGCTTAATCCCACTGGAGGTCTTATTTGACAGGATCATTCCTTAGCAAGATTTGCAAGTTTGGTAGAAAGCAGGAAGATGACAGAATGAAGTAGGGTCTCTCTCTTTCTCTCTGTCTCTGTCTCTCTCTCTCTCTCTTTCACACACACACACGCACACACACACAAACACACACACACACACACACACAGAGAGGGAGAGAGGTCTAAGGAGAACAGATCACATGCGCATTCATGGGGACTGTGCGTCTGTGTGTGTGTGTGTTCGTTCATCAATCTAAATGATAATGGTCTACATGGCTCTGTGGCCCTTACTGCTCTGGCCCGGTGAGGCAACAGGTCTTCAGATAATAAGGATGTTTAAAAAGCCAGCGGTAG
The DNA here is from genome assembly GCF_030222135.1 of Aotus nancymaae. NCBI lineage: Eukaryota > Metazoa > Chordata > Mammalia > Primates > Aotidae > Aotus > Aotus nancymaae. The sequence continues at coordinate 4,491,249 of NW_026988472.1, forward strand.
TTCTGTAATTCTGCAGTGTCTGTTCTGCTTAAAGCTGGGCCAGCCTTCAGAGGAGAGGTCTGTTTTAAGTGATTCAATGTCACAGAGAGGCCCTGCCACTCAGCCTCAGGCTCAAAGCCGAGCTCATGCAGACTGAAATAGCAGGGCACACAGGAAACTGAGGCAGGTGCTCAGACATAGAAACTGTGGCTTCCATGTGGTCATCAGAAGCTGCTGCAGCTCAGTGGGCAGGCTTGTTACAAGTGTAAGGGATGCAAGAGTAATCCCACACTCTGACTTGCCAGCGGGTGTGAGCTTTACAAGCCCATCTGGAGAGGCATGCTGTCTCTCAAAACTTTACTCTTCCAATTGTTTGCTAAGTGAGATTGGCCAGCCCATTTGACCTTGAGCGGCAGACCTCTCTCACGTAGCAAGGTTATGATGTAACCCACCTAATGGGTTGCTTGCAGTGTTAGTGAAGTGCCCACAAGTGTGCCTCATGCATAGTAGGTGCTCAACAGACATGCAGACTCAAGAAACAGGCAGGTGCCTAACCTCAGCTAGAGGAGTTCAGGAGGGTCAGAATGCCTAGCTGACATCTGCCCAATCCAGTAACTCCCGAATTTGCAACTCCTCCTGCATGCTCCGGCTCTCCGCTTGATACAAGGTTCCTGCACCCTCCTGCCTACTCAAAGCTGCCACTCCAAGGATGCTCTCTGCCACCCTGTCCTATCGACTTCATGTCTCTCCACTGGGTGCTTGTCTTCAGCACAATGGTATTTCTTCCACCTGAAGTAAACCTTTTCCTGACTCCGTCTTTCCCCACCAGATGCTGCCTGATTTCTTTGCTCTCCGTTGCTGCAAATCTCCTTGTGAAACTTGTTCATATTCATTGATTCCTCTCCTCCCATTCTCTCTTAAAGCTGTCCCAAGCAGGCTTTTTCACACAGTCCCCCAAAGAAGCTGCTCTTATTAAGGTCACCAGGAGCCTCTGCATTGCTAAAGGCAATGGTGAATTCTCACTCCTCTTCTTATTTCCCCTGACATCGGCAGTCTGAGCAGAAGGGACCGCTGGACGTCTCGAGACACTTTTATTCACACAGTTCCCAGGACACTCTTGGTTTTCTTCCATGCATCACTGGGGCCAATTTCCCCATCTCCTCAGCTGGTGTCTCCTCTTCTCTCTGATCCCTTTATGCTACAGGGCTCTGCTCTTGACCTTCTGCCCTCCTCTATGTGCTCTCACTCCCTAGAGGAGCTCATACAGTCTCGTGGCTTCTGAGTGCCGTCCACGTATATTTAGGTATAGATCTTTCAGCCAAATTCCTGACTTGTATAAGCAACTGCCTACTTGACTCACACAGATGTCAGAGAGATAGCTTAACTCAATGTGTACAAAACTGAATTCCGGAACCCCTCCCCACCTACAAAGTCTATTCTCACTGCAGCACTCCCCGTATCAGTTGATACCAATCCCAGTCTACTTATCGTTCAGGCAAAAACAAAGAAGGAAACAAAAACAAAAACATAAAAAACCTTGGAGTCAGCCTTGGTCCTCGCTGACACACCACCTTCAAGCTATCAGGAATTCTGTTGGGTCTACCTCAAAATGTGTCCAGAACCTGAGCAATTCTCACCATATCTACAGTCACCGTGAAGCTCCAAACCACCACTATCTCTAGCCTGGCTTACAGCAGTAGCTTCGTACCTGGTTTCCACACTCCCACTACCCTCGCCTGAATTCAGTCTATTCTCGGCATAGTAAGTAATCGAAGTGATCCCTCCCAAACATGTGGCAGATCACATTACTCCTCTGCTCAGCCTCTCACTGCCTCCCTCCTTCTTCCCCCACATTTCACCCTAACCAAGAGCCTAAAACGGCCTACCAGGCCCTACATAACGTGGTATTCTGTTAATCTCTCTGACCTCATCTCCTGCCCTCGTCCTTTTGGCTCACTCTACAGCAACCGCGCTGGCCTCTCTGCCATTTCTCAAACGTGGTAGTCACTCCCTAGCCTTACAGCCTTTGCACCAGCTGGACCTTCTGCTAGCCGGCACTTCCTTTATATGTCCGCAAGGCAAACCCTCTCGCCTTCTTCATTTCTTTCCTCCAATGGCACTCCTCCAATGAAGCCTACCTGCTCACCCACTCACCTTCTTCATTTCTTCCCTCTAGTGTCGCCCCTCAAGTGAAGCCCACCTGCTTACCCCTGCATATGGCAGTGAATGCTCTACTCCCTTTCTCTTCTCCCATTCTCAATGACCCGTGATGCACCCCACCCGGCTCCGTGTTAGCTTAGCACCACCACCACCACCTTCCCCACCCAAAGTGACTGTCCCCCTCTACCCTTGTATATAATTAGTAACGTAAAAGGTTTGCATTTTATTTTCTGTTTCCTTGCTCTTGTACGTACGATTCGCGAGGGCGGGGGAGATTGTGACATGTTCAGCTATGAACTGCAGGCGACTAGACTCGTGACCGGCACATAGTAGGCCTGAATAAGTACTCATTGAAGCAGTGAATGGATGAATTATTAGATAAGCACGACATGAAGAATAATATAGACTACATTATTAGTGAGACTACACAGCGTGCCGTGGTCCGAGTTACAGGAGGGATCTCAGCCACTTCTCGTGCGTTGCACATCTGGAGATAACGTTGGCAACACTGGTGTCGTTTGCCACAGGAACTGCGGCAGAAGCCGACCAGTTAAGAACTGGGCCTGATTTTCACTAGCTGTGTACAGACTCGGCCTTCCCCTCCAAATCACCCTTGTGAGCTTTGTAAGCCTGTCGCATGATGAGCAGTACAAGCCTAGAGCCCACTTCTCCTCCAAAAACTGTTTCTCCGAGCCCCAGGTTACTCCAGTTATTCTTCTGTGTAGTCTTGCCTGGGCTGAGCCCCTCCTTTGCAAAGTGCCCTCACAGGGATTTTCTAAGCAATTCCATTTGCTCTTTGGCATTTAACTGTCCCATGGCTCACGAGCCCCAGAGTAACCTATGTACAGATCTCAGTACATCTTCACAAGAATCACCCTTCTCCACCTCCACCATGACCCCAAAATCATTTCCTCCAGAAAGCTGGAATTCTACCTTTCTGCCAAAGAAAGGAGTCAGAGGGATCCTGCCCACTACCCACCTCACAGGGGCCATTGTCTGCTCTGCACTTGCCTACTGTGGCCAAGGCCGTAACACTGGGCCCAAGGAGGATGCCCTGGAACCTGTGTTTTTTTTTCCACAGGCAGATGTCCAGTGTTTGCTATCTGTCAGCATCTTACTCTGGTTGCTCTGCTCAAGGGAAGAGGTCTGCCAGTACCTTCTGCATTGGCAACAGTATTGGAGCGATGTTGCGGGCTCAGAAATATTGTCATTTGCTTGCTCCACAGTGGGGAAGCCAGGACCTAGGATTTTGATGACTGATGGAGGGTGTCCGGTAGTTAAGTTTCTGGGGAATGTGTTGTGATGGGGAAGTCCACTTGTCTTGGAAGGAAAGGCTCATTCCACACACAGAATTTCTCGAAGATGCCTGGCAGTGGGGCCCCAGCCCTTCAAAACAGAGGGACAGACTGCCACAGCTAATCCCCAAAGTGCAGATTAATTTTATTTTCCCACACCTCCTCACGTGACCCCGGCATGTTCCCAGTCACTACTACCCTGCGACGTGTCCGAGTTTGAAAACAGAAGACTTTCCCGAGGCTGGACAGATCCCCAGCTGTCCGGGAGATGGAGTCTTTCCCTGCAGCATAGCAGCGTGGGCTTCAGACTTGGCAGGCCCTGGGTCCACCTGCAAGGCTGTCACTGAGCAGCCAGCTGATGCTAGCAACTTGCCTGTGAGATCTGAGTTGGAGTTTTCTCCAGTAAACCTGGCCTGGCCTGGTGGCACCTCCCTGTAGGACTATTGCAAAGTTAGAGACAGTGCATGACAACAGCAATCAAAGTGCCTGGACGAATGTAGGCACTTGGTAAGTGCCAGCCGCCATGTTTGCTAGGCTTTGGGCAGCCTGGGGCTCTCTAACCTTGAGTGCTCCTAACATCTGGAGTGTTCTAGGACCCAGAAACTCAATCCCTTTTCAGAGGTATCCCTGCACTTAAAACTGCAGCTTTCCCACTTGCTTTGTGGAACCTTCCGCTGCTGTGGGGCCAGTTTAGGTTTCACATGTACTCAGCAAGAGGCTCGCAGCTGGATGTCTCACCGGGATACCCTGCAAAGCTCAAAGAATTTTTGTAAATGGCACAATGACTGTTCTCTTCTCGCCACCTCCCAGAAGCCCCATTCCCTGTCTCTCCCTCAGTCCTGCCTTTCACTTCACAGCCACCGGAAGTCCCGCCCTTGTTCAGCCCTTACCTAATCAAGGGAAGTTTAACTCTTTGCAGTACTCCTGTGGTGTGTTAGGGAGACTGAACCTCCAGGCCACAAGGGAATAAGCCTGGCCCATTGATTTCTCCCTCCTTGGGCTAGGGCAGGTCACCCATCACCCAATCCCTGGTTTCCCAATCCCTTGCAGAGCCTCCTGCCTGAGGCCTTCGGGATTCCAGCAGTCATCTCTCTGACAGGGCAGCTGGAGGTATTCTCCCAGTCTTTCTCCTCTTGTACTGCTTGTTCTCTGACTGAATTAAGCTTCTTGGTCCGTACTTGTAAAGAACCGTTTTAGACCAGTGGATGATAATTGCCACCAGAGCCAAAGAAAGCATGGATTCAGACAGGGTTGGGGAAGACATTACCTCTTCCCCTGAGCTAGGTGGAGGGAGTATCCTGTTAAATGTGCAGTAATCACACCACACCACCCTGGCAGTCATAACATGTGGCAGGCCTCTGGGACAGGCAGGTGCTCAACAAACCTTTTTACTCTCCAGCTCTCCCACTTACTAGCTGACTGACCTGGGGCTGACTGACTGCTGAAGCCCCCCTCTGTAAAAGGGCGGGTGCAGGGACGAATTTAATCCAGCCTGGTCCCCAAAGGGATTGGATGCTGCAGCCAGGGTTACTCACCCCTCTTCCCCTGTCTTCACGTGGTGTTTCTTTTGAAGACAGAGACCTAGAGAGTGCACTTGCAGGCAGAGACAGGCAGCAGGGTGGCCTAGAGGAAAGCACTCTGGCTTCGCAGGGAATGGACGTAGGGTCTTGTGTAGGATCTCTCTCTTGCCACTTCTGTGGCTCTAGATGGGAAAGTCATCGAGGAACTGGACCTCAGATTCTCACCTTGTTTACCCCTGGAGGTGGTATTGATAAATACGGAGTCGTATTTGCCTCAGGGCAAAGCGCAGGCCTTTTGATTTTCTGCACCTCCAGTTTCTATCCCACTATCTGGATCCCAGAAGGCGCTCACTATTTTCCGGCTTGCTGAGTGAATTTGGAGCTGCCGAGGGGGTCACAGTTACTACTTTTGTTTGAAGCCTACTTGGCCTGCAGGCTGATGATGGTGGGTCCCTGGGCCTTCTCCAGAAGGTCATTTGCTAGGCTACCCACTTTGCCCACAGCCCGAAGCAGGGTAAGCCTGGATGTCAAGAAGGAAGGTCTCCTTGCCCCTATTTTGTGTGTTATAGCTGCCACCATGAGCCCCACAGGGCTAGGTCAGGCACTTGTCACTAGCACTCCCCAGCAGGGCACCTAGTCCGTGCTGTGCTTAGCTCTTAGAGTTAACATGGTAGGAGTTGGGCCTGATCCCACATGACTTAGTATAGCATGGGCCATCATGCCAGGTACACTCCGGACTTACTCCATTGGCTGAAGAAGAGTATGAAAATACTAATGCCCCCTTGCCCTCTTGGACACACACACTCTTTTAAACAATGTGTGCACCCTAAGGAACCATAGTTCCTGAGAGAAGTGTAAGGTTACCTTTTGGAGATGCCACAGGTGGAGCCTTTTCTCTGGCTCATCCAATATCTCAGAAGCCCTGCTTTTTTTACAGCCTTTTATCTAATTATTTCAGGGTTATTATTATTAATCATTTTTATTGTCATTACAGTCAGCCACGATACCCACCCTTTGAGGCTCTGCCCTGTTCACTTCTTCCCTTGCCTTATTCCTTGTTCTCTACTTTTCCCTTCGTATAACCTTAATAGTTCAGTGAAGAATTTATTTCCAAATGTCCATGCTGCCTCCAGTGCCTCCATTTTTACTCCCTCCTCTTCTTCTCTATTATTTCCAAACCTCAGATTGTTGTCCCACCAACAATTTTCCAACAGTCCCATCTTTTGTTATTTCTGAAGTACCCCGTGACAGCCTTTTCCCCTGCAACCACCCTTCCCTCTGCCTTCCTCCTCTCAAGAGGATTTATGTGTATTTTCTATTTCCATGGCAGGTATCCTGTGATGTACTCTTCTTTTTGCCAGTGTTCCCTCCCCTATGCTGGGCGGAGTATCCAATCAAATATCTAATACATAATATTTTCATCGTATATTCTGATGATCCCTTCCAATCCCCCCAAACTTATTTAAGTGTCTCTTGAATTTTCACACATCCTATGATACTCCCTTCCCTGCCCCACTCCCCAAGACAGGTCACATTATATGTTCTACATTTTCATGGCACTTCAGGCTTGTTGTCTATTGCAGCGTTTACTGCATTGCCATTTTACCTATTTTTCTCTCCCACATAATCTAGAACATTCTTTGGACCTGGAGGATGTGTACTAGGGAGTATCCCTAGAACCTAGACTGGTGCCTCACATAACAGGTGGTCAGAAAATGCGCAAGATGTACTAGTCATTATGCTTTTATTTTTCTCTGTGTTCTGCAGTAACTAAGGAAAATCATGGTAAATGTCAGCCTTCACACAACGACAGTCACAAAAGGTTTCAGAAAGGTCATATATGAAGAAATCTTCCATCCTTCTTCAACATTTTACTGGGTATTTCAACTTCAAAAGAACAGCTTATTTCTATAAGTGCTGTACCAGATCATAGACTATGATGGAACGACTTCATTTTATAACGTTAGCAAAACTGTTATACTAAATTCAATGACAGGAATCAAAGAAAAAAATCTGTTCAATTATATTTTTAAACATATTGTTACTCTCAACAAACAGAATTTTAAAACGAATACAATTTTCCATTATCCAAAGCAAACACTCTATTTCGCAGTTAAACAATTATCACTGACCACAAATATCAAATATTTCCCCCGCCCCCAATCCACGTCATTTTCAACTTAGGACCCTGGGCATCTACTACTTGGGGTACCTGTGACCCTTTTTTCCACCCCCCAGGGTCTGCCTTAGATCTGCTTAGGGGGCGGAATAACCCCTAGCACCTGAATTGAGGATAGCCTCAACCTCTGCATCATCGTCCGAATCCCAATCATAATTACAAGGCCAGTCTTTGGAGCATCGGTTACGAACCCTGGCCACAAAATGCATGACTTTCAGTTTGCTCGATTCCACGTGTGCTCGGGGCCCCCAGAAGAACTCATACTCCACCGGACTGCTACGGGGCACCGGCTTATAAATCAGGTATCCTCTGCGCACAAACTCTTCTGTGACGATCTTCTTCGGATCTCCAAAGATGCTGTGCTGACGTCCAGGCTGCATTCCTAACTTCCCCAGCACTTTCCAGACCAGAGCTTCCTTGGCGCTGTTGCCCATGATAAAGATGAGCGCTAATATGGACATCAGGAGACTTTTCTTGGTGCCCTGAAAATTGCTCCGGGCCACAGAAGGCTTTTGTACTTGGGCAGTGCTCGAGGCTTCTTCAGGGGTGGTAGAGGCCTCCTCTGGAGTGCTCGGGTCTTCCTCGGGGCCGCTCAGGTCGTCTTCGGGGGTGCTCGCTACCACAGAGGCGGCCATGGGGGTCTCCGAGGCCTCTGAGGCCTGGATTTTGCGATTGTTGCGGTTCTCTTCTGCGGCCCTTGCATTACGGCGGCGCCGACTCTTTCGTCCCCGAGGCATTTTTCCTGCTGGGGGCTCAAAGCTTACAGCAATCCTACGGAAGGATGCTTGCAGCCTCTTCAGAAAGCAACTGGTTTATACCGTAAGCAGCTGCTGCCGCTGGAGCAACCTATGTCAATAGAGTCTTTGTAGCAATAAACCAGCCGTTCTCAGCTACAAAGCTAGTTCCCACGCCAGCTGACTTGCGCGAGCAGCCGCCGCCAGCACTAGCCGCAGCTGCAAGCCCGGGAGAAAGCTCGGCAAATTGGCCCCGCCTCTCCTGCCACGCATACTCCTAGCACCGAAGAGGAAGTAGGCTGGTCCTCCACCGGGACTTCCGCTAGCAGATAGGAAAAGGGGCAGGCAGCGACAGGGGTGGGACAAGGGTATAAATGACAGCTACAGATTGGTGGGGACTGGAGTTTGCAGAACAGAAAAAAAAATAGCTTACAGTTTCTGTATTTTCAGTCTAGTACAAACATTCCAAGATTGGCTCCGGGGTCTAGAGGAGTGAGTCGGCTCATTCCCACTGACAACGGGCTATGTTTTGGGGGTTGGAAGGTCCGAGAGAAGGGACGGTGTATTCTTGGAAGGAGTCAGCTGTCTCCAGCCTTCCTTTCCTGTCTTGGCTTACACAGCGAGTTCATTCACTCGCCCTGTTTTCAGAAGGCATTTATGTATATACTGATCAATTCGTGGTCCCGTATAGGACCCTGATAATATTGTTATGGCAGATGTGCTGGTTGATGTGAGGAGATGGGGCTGCAGAAACAAACAGGGAGAAAGAGGTGCAGAGCCTTTAAAATGTGGTAAATATATGCACTAATATATATATGCTGCCCTGCTTTTATACATACATACATATATAGTACATATATCTACCACATTATTTATATATAGTGCATGTATCTACCCCACTTATGTATGTATGTATGAAAGCATGGCAGTGACAGGATCAAAGGAATTGCATTTGTGCAGCCTCGCAGAATAGCAGACTATCTCTTGGCAGACCACATAGGAAGCAATTAAAGTAAAAAGCACTGGGAACTAAAGTAAACCTTCAGGCTGTTGCCATGGGGATGGAAAGGCAGAAAGACATTTTAAAGGTGACCATTGGAAGGCTTTGCAGGCAGAATGGACGAAGTGGGGAATGGGGAGTTGGTGATGGAGTACAGGTTGGCCCCCAAGGTTTCTTTTTTTTTTTTTTTTTTTTTAATCTTTTTTTTTTTTTTTTTTTTTTTTGAGACGGAGCTTCGCTCTTGTTACCCAGGCTGGAGTGCAATGGCGCGATCTCGGCTCACCGCAACCTCTGCCTCCTGGGTTCAGGCAATTCTCCTGCCTCAGCCTCCTGAGTAGCTGGGATTACAGGCACGCGCCACCATGCCCAGCTAATTTTTTTGTATTAGTAGAGACGGGGTTTCACCATGTTGACCAGGATAGTCTCGATCTCTTGACCTCGTGATCCACCCGCCTCAGCCTCCCAAAGTGCTGGGATTACAGGCTTGAGCCACCGCGCCCGGCCGGCCCCAAGGTTTCTAGACTCCAGTCTTCCTGGACACCTGATTTATTTTGCTTCTTTCAGAGCATACTCTGAACTTCATCTACTGCTTGCTTTTGCTCACTGTTTGCTCTGCCTGACCTGCCTTCTCAGTCTTTTCCAACTATCTACATTCCATCTGGCTGCTCACAGACCTGTTTCTCTCTGAAGCTTGTCCTGATCTGCCCAGAAGGTTAATGAGTCCATTTTCACTCCATTGAGGAAAGCCCTATAGCTAGCATTTTGTTTCTTTCTTATGTCATCCAAGGTGTTAGTTTAAGCAAGTCACTTCTCTCTGAGCTTGTTTTCCCATCTGTAAAGTGGGGTTAAAGTACCGCCCTCATAGGGTTGTGAGAATTAAATGAGACAAAAAAATGAAAAGCATTTATCACATGGTAAGCACAGACTTTGCCTCTCAAGGTTTTCGAAGCAGTGTGTGAATGTGGCATTTAATAAATGTGTGCTGAAGGAATACGTGATGGAAATGATTTTATAGGTGCTCTTAACTGAACTCTTAAAAAAAATGAATATGCCTGTCTGGCTGAAATTTTCTTTGTAATTAGAGCCTACCGAGTCCTCCTGTTGGGTAAGTTTAGCAGTAAATCAATTCGGTTTAGCAAAGAAAGCACCTCTCCAGGACATAGAGCACTCTTGAGCCAGCCCTCCATTTAGGATAACCTTTGCACTCGTTCTGGGTCATTGCTTACTCAAACCAGTAGTCTGGCTCCATCTGTTGTCCCACATTCTGAGAATTCTCAGAGCTTCTGGTCCACTGATAATTGCTCTAAATTGTTTTTCAATGCAGGTCTGAACTTACTTTACTGTTTCCAGGAATTTGGGTTTTGCACGGAAGTCTATAGCAATGTACACTCCTACCCTCATGAAACAAAAATGATGGGATTACTTTTGCAGTTTATTTGCTTGTTTTTAGCATGAATTTTTTTTTTTTTTTACTGCCAATGAATCTCAACCATAGGGAAGAGAGATTAATATTATAAACACCAGTGGCTAGTTATATAAAATCTAAATATTAGGACTTACTTACTGTTTATATTTTACATATTAGATATGGTAAAATGCTCCTTTTATGTCTTCTCTGACCCACTCTGCTCTCTCCCTCCCCACTGTGCTCTGCTATAATGAAGTCAGCAAAATGTACCCATGGAGACTTGTATATATTTACTACCTACTTATGTGTCCATACACAACATAAGATCTCTTCCTTTATTTAAAGCACGTCACCATACTGTATACCTTGTTCAGCACTTTGGTTTTGCAGCTCAATTTTCTACTTTTTATGTTTACCCATGTAGCTACATGGAACTCTAGTTCATTTATTTTAATTTTGTACATTTCATCATTTTCAATTTATCTTGTTCCAATGATCCACGCTTATGCAGTTTCCATTTTTCTAAAACAAAATGATACTCCTATTAATATTTGTATGCGTGTCTCCTGTAAACATGTGAATGCATTTCTCTAGGATCAGTATCAACGAGTAGGATTACTGGATGTGTTGGCATGTATATGTTTAGATAGAGCACATGGCTTTCTACTTTGTTTCATTTATAAAAATCAAACCATTCCACGTTGAATTTCCAAGCAAACCTTTTTCCTAATTAATAATGAAATCTCAATTTATACCTATAATTCTTTCATTCTAATGGCTGAATGATATTCTTGGCAATGGATTTACCATAATTTCAAGTGTCTGCCTGTTGGCTGAGCATATTGGATTTCCAACTTATTTAATCTTCTAAAAACAATGCTGCACTAAAATGCAATGCCCATTTTCTCAAATGGGCAATATTTCCAATGGAGTATGAGAGCCAATTTTGTATTCAGGATGTTTGATTAATGATTTAAAATTCTTCCTTCTATTTCAGTCAGAATAGAAGTAATTTATGGTTGTTTCTTGAGTCTTCAATAGGAAGTCTGCTTCCTATTGTCAGAACTTGTCTGACTACATAATTCTGCAATATATAAGGCTTGTTGAACATTACCCCAAAGGCACTGGATGGGGCATCACTGAATGTTTTCCAGAAAGGTACTGAGAAGATCAGATCTGTGGTTTAGCAAAATCTTTTTGGCTGCAGTATGGAGAAAAACGGACTATGTGGGAGGAGAGAACTGAGACTGGAAGACCCACATCCAGGCCACAGATAGTGGTGATCTGAAATAGAGTGAAGATGGAGAGAAGGAAACGAATATGACAGATGTTTAGAAGACAGCAGCAATAAGCCTTGTGGATTTCTTGGATCTGGGCAGTGAGGGAGAGAAACACGTTAAGTGGGATACACTGTTTCTTGCTTGGGTAGGAGATGAGATTCAGAATACAGGAGGAGAAGCAGGTCAGCTGCCTTGTGCTTCTCTTGGATACCTTGTCCTACTGACATATCTTTGGATTTTAAATGGCTGCTTAAGCCATATTAATGCTCAGCCTCCCAGAACACACAGTCACAGAGCAAAGCAAGGCGTAGCCTGCCCTCAGAATTGTGGGAAGGCTGGGTATTGCCTATGACATTTGTGTCTTGGAGAAGATTCTCTCTTTAGGCACGAGTAAACCCATACTGGGTTCCCCATGGACTCTTCTCAAAATGACAATTCTTAGAACCCCAAATGGAGCCCATCATCGTAGGTATGATGATGCTTCCTGAAATGCATCCTGGGGTCCTCTGGCATCTCAGGGTGCGTACATGCCCCAAGTGATAGGGGCAATCTGAACAAATATGCCAAATGATTCAATGCATTGAATAACTCTGCATGCTCCTCTGTGACTGGTGCCTACCACTGGTGTCTTTAGAGTACCTTTTCTGCTACTCTTGGACATACTCATACCTTTTCCTAATGGGAACGCCACCAGTCCTTCATGCTTTCTCTTTAGGAGTGGAAATGAATCTGGAGGCAGACATGGGATATTTGCATCCTCAAAATTAAAAAAAAAAAAGTAGTCAATTACATTAAAGTTTCCCCAGGTGTTATCTGCTGCATCACTTATTCTTAGGAAATGAATGGTTGTTGCATTTCTTCAACATATATCTGAAATCCATCATATAATATTCATAATATCAAGAATAAGTAACTTCCTTCTGCCATTCTTCATGTGTATTATCTCTAGTTGGTCACTGTCATTTGGATGCCCAGTGTAGACACAAGGCATCTGAGGCTGTGACTGGCACAATGATAGACCTGATATCAAATCCCTGACAGGCGATGGAATCAGGAGTTTTGATGCACTTCCCCTGATGCCCCAGACATTGTTCTGTGGGTCATTAATGATGCTATTCCCACTACCACCACCCTCCTTGTCTTACAGGGTTGTCTGTGTAGATTTATGCAGCAGGCTCCTTCTTTACCTCATCTCCAGCCTCTTCTCATCCAAGGGCCTCTTGTTCATAAGATGGTCATAACATGATCCTCCTAAGGAGGCACCTACTTGATTCCCATCACTAGTGCTGGGTTGTGTGCCTTGCTAGCTGAATGGGGTTTGGCCCATAAAACATCCTTCAAAAAATGAGACATGATGGATCAAATGAGTGAACGAACAAATGAAGAAATGAAGCAATGTATCTTCCTTCCTTCCTTCCTTCCTTAATATCTCTCAGCTGGAGTCATTAGCATGTTTGACCCTCAGCCTTAGGTTTTTCCAGTTCATGAGCCTATACTGATCAAGCAGGGGAGATCCTCAGACTCAGCCCTCTGTGCGTTTGCATGCCTGTGTGCATGTACTCATGTAGATATACACCCATTCATAAGTAAACCAGCATTTGCTTGCTCACCTTTATCCTTGATTCTGATTCTATGTGAAGGTTCTGACACTGGTCCCTCTGAGATAGACCATCTACTCAGCACTTGTCTATTCAAAATTTGACATACTTTATCTTATCAAACCTTCACAGAATTCCTGAAGAGTGGGCATTCTTCCTACGGATATGGAAGCCCAGCATGGAGGATCCTTACCTAGTTAGAAGCATGGATGCAGGAGAGGAATGGGAACAGGGTATCAATAATAATGGTGACTATTTTTTGAGCAGTTTGTCTCTGCCAGGCATTTTGCATACATATTCCATTTATAATATAGTTACTATAATGCCTATAATTCTAAAGATGAGGCATCTGAGACATAACAAGAACAAATACTTGTTCAACATATGTGTTACGTTTTGTGACCTGGGTTCTAGCCCAGATTTGTTTGATGTCATAGTCCATGCCCTTATCACGAAGCCAAGAGTTGGGTGTGGCTGCAGACTAAAGGAGTAGGGAGTAGCGTGTGTGTGTGTGTGTGTGTGTGTGTGTGTGTGTGAAGGATTGTGAGGTGTAACAAGGCAAAGGGGCATACCCCAGCTGAGCTAAATCCCACTTCCCTGAGCGGCTCTGAGGCCAGAGGTCATCTATAGACCACCTCCAATTACTCCACAATTGTCAGGAGTCAGCGCTTCAAAATTGATAAAAACCTTTGTAACCTAAAAGGTACAGATAGAACTCAACTCTCTACATACAATATGCTCACAGTTGAGGAGGGTGGGGATAGTTTGCACATATTCTTTTGGTAAATGCTGGTTTTGCTCTCCCTCGTCCTAAGTACATAGGCAGCGATATCCTGAAAACTGTTATATAAAGAATACTCCTAGTTTGAAGATGTGAAGTTGTCAGAGCCAACCATAAACTGTCACCTTAAGGACCATAAAGGTATGCCTTGTATAAGCAATTGAACAGTGGGCACTGTGTAAGGAGGAGTAGTGAGAAATCAAGGGACTTTTAAACTGTGGTCAGTAATTTAGAGTTATGGGGTTTTAAGCAGGTGAAAAACTTCAGCTGAATGACTCGAAACAATTCACTGTGTATTATTAAGGAAAGAATTGTTTAGGGCAATAAGAATTGTTATTATTAAGTAAAAAATTGTCAGGGCAGGGGTTCCCAATATTAAGGCAGCATATCACGATTTTAAAATTTATTGTTATTATTATTTGCTGTAGTTCAAGTACATCAGCTAGGATGGGTTATGTTTTGCTGCTGTAATAAATAATTCTCAAACTTCAGCATCTTTAAACAATGAGTGGGTAATTTTTTGCTCACACTATGTGTCTCCTTTTGGTGGGAAGAGTGCTATTTCCACATTGGCCTTACTCAGGGTCCTAGACTTAGAGAACCTCTGTTGGGTGTAACTTTGCAAATCACTGTGTTATGCAGAAATGAAATATGATACATCATGTCCCCACTTTGAAAGGAGAATAGTTTGGAGGTTCCTCAAAAAATTAACAATAGAACTAGCATGTGATTCAGCAATCCCATTACTGAGTATATATCCAGAGGAATTCAAATCAGTATGTGAAAGAGATGTTCTGCATTTCAATGATCAATGCAGCATTATTCACAAAAGCCAAGATATAGGGAAAAAAACTATCAATGGATGAATGGATAAAGAAAATGTGGTATACACACAGTGGAATACTATTTAGCCTTAAAATAGGATATCCTGTCATTTGTGACGAAATGGATGAACCCAGAAGATGTAATAATGTTAAATGAAATAGGCCAGGCAAAGAAAGATAAATACCATATGATCTCACTTATATGATGAAGCTGAAAAGATGAACTCATAGAAGCAGAGAATAGAATGGTGGTTTTCAGAGTCTAGGGGCAAGGACTGGAACAATGTTGGTGAAAGGATACAAAATTTCAATTAGACAGGAGGAATAGTTTCAAGAGATCCATTGTACAACACGGCTACTTTAGTTAATAACAATGTATTATGTACTTGAAAATTGCAAAGAGAGTAGATTTTTATCACCACAAAATGTGATAAGTATGTGAGGCAATGAATATGTTAATTGGCTTGAATTAGCTACTTCACAATGCATACATATATCAAAACATCACTTTGTACACCATAAATATATACGATTTTGTGTGTCAAGTTAAAAGAAATGATAGAAGCCTGATTACTAAATAAAACAATTTGTTACCTTGTAAATCAGGGGTTGGGGGTGGCAGGATGGTAATGGTGGTAGAAACAGACTCAGAATGGAAGCAGGAAGTTCTGATGAGAGCATTTCAAAATCTGAAATAAGAGCAAAGATACCCTGATGTGGAAATGGGTAGAAGTTAAGGAGTTTATGGAATCTGGAAAATTGTGCAAAATATTGAACTGACTCTATCACAGACTGATAGAGTTGAATTATATCTTATGATCTTATAAGCAGGGTTCTAAACTCAAATACACATAGGGACCAAGAAGGACATGTAATTATATTTTGTAGACTCGGTGACATAGGGACTGAGGCAAACTCACAAGCACACTCTCTATCTAAAGTAGGCAGCAGCTATTGCCATCTGCATGTCTCTTTTTGAGAAATGTCTGTTCAGATCTTTTGTCCATCTTTAAATCAGATTATTAGACTTTTTCTGTTGAGTTGTTTGAACTCCTTAGATATTCTGCTTACTAATCCTTTGTCAGATAAACAGTTTGCAAATATTTTCTCCCATTATATGGGCTCTCTCTTCACTTTGTTGATTGTATCCTTTGATGTGCAGAAACTATTTAACTAGATGTGATCACATTTGTCCATTTTTGCTTTGGTTGCCTGCATTTGTGGGTTATTACTCAAGAATTATTACTTGCCCAGAGCAATGTCCTGGAGAGTTTCTCCAGTGTTTCCTATTAGTAGTTATATAGTTCGAGGTCTTAGATTTAAGTGTTCAATCCATTTTGATTTGATTTCTGTATATGGTGAGAGATAGGGTCTAGTTTCATTCTTCTGTATATGCATATCCAGTTTTCCCAATGCCATTTATTAAAGAGAGTGTCCTTTCTCCAATGTAGGTTCTTGGCATATTTGTAAAAAATGAGTTTCCTGTAGATGTATGGGTGTTTTTCTGAGCTCTCTATTTTGTCCCATTGGTCTATGTGTCTGTTTAAATGGCAGTACCATGCTGTTTTGGTTACTATCACTCTGTAGTGTAATTTGAAGTCAGGTAATGTGACTCCTGCAGTTTTGTTAATTTTACTCAGGATGGCATTGGCTATGCTGGTTTTTCTGTGGTTCCACATATATTTTAGGATTTTTAAAAAAATTTCTGTGAAGAATGTCATTGACATTTTGATAGGGGTTACATTGAATCTGTAGATTGCTTTGGGTATATGGGCATTTTAACAATATTGACTCTTCTAATCCATGATCATGAAATAGCTTTCCATTTTTTGTGTCCTCTTCAATTTATCACATCAATGTTATATATATTTCATTGTAGAGATCTTTCACTTCTTTGGCTAAGTGAATTCCTAGGTGTTTTATTTTATTTGTAGCTCTTGTAAATGGGATAAGTTTCATGATTTCCTCTTCAGTCTGTTCACTGTTGGCATATAGAAATGCTACTAACTTTTGTATGTTGATTTTGTATCCTGCAACTTTACTGAATTTATTGGTTCTAAGAATTTTCTGGTGGAGTCTTTAGGTTTTGCCAAATATAGGATCTTATCATCTGTAAACAAGGATAATCTGACTTATTCCTTTCCAGTTTGGGTTCCCTTTATATCTTTCTCTTGTCTGATTGCTTTAGCTAGGACATCTAGTACTATGTTGAATAACAGTGGTGAAAGTGGGCATCCTTGTCTTGCTCCAGATCTTAGAGGAAAGGGTTTCAGTTTTTCCCCATTCAGTGTGATACTGGCTGTGGGTCTGTCATCTATGTTTTTTATGGTTTCCATTGTGTTGAGGTATGTTCCTTCTATACTCAGTTTTTTGAGGTTTGGTTTTCCCATGAAGAGATGTTGAATTTTATCAAATGCTCATTCAGCATCAATTGAATTATTCATATGGTTTTTGTCCTTCATTCTGTGTATATGATGCATCACATTGACTGGTTTGCATATGTTTAAACATCCTCACATCCCAGAGTTAAATCCCATTTGGTCATGATGAATGATATTTTTAATGTGTTGTTGAAATCGTTTTGCTAGTATTTTGTTGAGGATTTTTGCACCAATATTCATCAGGGTTATTGGAGTATAGTTTTGTGCTTTTTTTTTTTTTTTTACTGTATCTTTGTCTGGTTTTGGTATCAAGGGTAATGACTTTATACAATGACCTCATAAAATCAATTTGGAATCATTCCAACACATCCCTATTTTATGAAATAGATTAATTAAGATTAGTATTAGTTCTTCTTTAAATGTTTGGTAGAATTTAGCAGTGAAACCATGCGGTCACTGGCTTTTCTTTGCTGTGAGATTTTTTATTATTATTATTATAGTTTGGCTCTCATTACTTGTTATTGGTCTATTCAGGTTTTGGATTTCTTCATGGTTCCATAATGCTATGTTGTATATGTCTAGGAATTTGTCCAGTTCTTCTGGGTTTTCCAACTTATTGACATATAGTTTTTCATAGAAGTCGCTAATGATTCTTTGAATTTCTACAGTATCAGTTGTAATGTCTCCCTTTTTATCTCTGATTTTATTTATTTGGATATTTTTTCTTCTTAGTGTGGCTTAAGTTTTGTCGATTTTAAAAAATCTCTTTGATAAACCAACTTTTCATTTTATTGATGTTTGGGTTTTTTTCATTTTAGTTTCATTTATTTGTGCTCTGATTTCTATTATTTATTTCCTTCTACTAATTTTAGGCTAGGTTTGCTCTTACTTTTCTAGCTCTTTAGAATGAATTGTTAGGTTGCTTATTGGAAGTTTTTCTACTTTTTAAATGTAGGTGTTTATAGCTATAAACTTTCCTCTTAGTACTGCTTTTGCTGTATCCCCTAGGTTTGGCATATTATGCTTCCATTATCATTTATTTCAATGATTTTTTTCAATTTCCTGCTTAATTTACTCCTTGACCCACTGATCATTCAGCAGCATATTGTTTAATTTCCATGTGTTTGTATAGTTTCCATAGTTCCTCTTGGTTTTTTTTTTTTAGCATTATGAACACTTTTTAAAATGACAACAGATAGTAAATTTATACAAATTACAGGCTACAATATAGTGAATACAGAATCCATCCAGCTAACGGTTAGGAAAGCATCACTTGCAAAAGTAAATCTGATTCAAGTAGCTAAAGAAAACAAGCCCCCCATTCTGATGATTATACACGGCTTGAAACGCAGCACATCTAAATCCTCCTTCTAGTCAGGGCACTATTCAATACTACAGTATATTCAATGGCTCTAGTGATATAAAGATTCTAACACTTTTAGCATCGACATCAAGAGACATCTCGTAACAGGTTCACTATGCAAAACTGAAATGAGAATGTGTGAACATTCTTTGCAAACTGTAAGGTGTTGTGCAGATGTTAGCTATTGCGATTATTACTGTTCAGTGAGACTACACTGAACGTGGGAAAAAGGAAGACTACTCTGTATAACTGTCAACTATGACTTATAGAACATCTTAAAAGGAATGCAGATATTACTCTCAAATACACATAGCAACAACACAGACAAGGAAAGTGTGGCCAGGAGCGATGTTGAGGAATTCCTTTTTTAAAGACTACATAAAGGATTAAGCTATTCATAGATTATGTGTAATATTTATCATTAGATTCCCAAAGTCCCTGAAAATAATTTATTTTTAAGATAACCCTTTTCCCCTGAAAAGGGAAAAAGAAATCTTGTCAGGTTACTAATGTGTTGCTTCAGCCAGCTCTTGTAAAAATTATCTTAAACATAGGAGTAGAGTCTGAATGAATCGTTATACTAATCTGGTGGGTGACAGAGTGTTTGACAGCAGAGAAACCTGCCACTGACCTTAGACAAGTGACAAATTCTCTCTATCAGAGTTGAATCATAAGTTTACAACTTCACTTGGGCATAAATTAAACAATAAACATGAACTTGCCTAGAGATAAGAAATACACACCAGGTACATTTAAAATGGGATTTAAATCCTTTTTATGTACTTTTGGGTTTCATCTTTCTTTGGCTACACCCTATTTGTTTAACTGATTTTGCTGGTCTCCTTGGGTATTCTAACTATATATAAACTTTACATGAATATGGAAAACAAATACCAAACACATCAATCAGTTGTTTATTTTGGCAAAGCTGATGAGATTTTTATGATGAAAATGTTCTGATTGTTAGGCTGGGCATAGTGGCTCATGCCTGTAATCCCGGCACTTTGAGAGGTGGAGGCAGGTGGATTGCCTGAGGTCAGGTGTTCGAGACCAGCCTGGCTAACATTGAG
Source organism: Aotus nancymaae (assembly GCF_030222135.1). Classification (NCBI taxonomy): domain Eukaryota; kingdom Metazoa; phylum Chordata; class Mammalia; order Primates; family Aotidae; genus Aotus; species Aotus nancymaae. The sequence goes on from NW_026988472.1 coordinate 4,510,821, forward strand.
AAACCCAGTTTCTACTAAAAATACAAAAATTAGCTGGGTGTGGTGGCGTGTGCCTGTCATCCCAGCTACTCGGGAGGCTGAGGCAGCAGAATTGCTTGAACTCAGGAAGTGGAGGTTGAAGTGAGCTGAGATTGCGCCCTTGCACTCCACCCTGGGTAAGAAGAGTGAAACTCTGTCAAGAAAGAAAAGAGAAAGAAAGAAAGAAAGAAAGGAAGGAAGGAAGGAAGGAAGGAAGGAAGGAAGGAAGGAAGGAAGGAAGGAAAGAAAGAAAAAGAAAAAGAAAGAAAGAAAGAAAGTGTTCTAATTATTACAATGTATTTCTGTTAGATTTCCATGAAACATGGGTTTTTTTAAATGGCAGGTTTAAATTTTTTTCACTAACAATACAAAACCAGATTCTACTGTTATATGTACAATAGTACCCATTTGAAGAGCTAATGACATCAGATGCATTCTACATCAGACTTTTCATTCTTCAACACAACTGAGAAAAAGGACTACATTCTTGGGGACAAAACAGGAGGCGAGGAAGGTAATGTGTTACCATAAATGGGGTTAAATCAGTAGTCTGGGCCGACACTTCAAGTTATACCTCCTACTTGAGGTTATTCTTACCATCAGTTTTCAAACAATAGGGAACATATTCCTACCTTAAAACATGTATAAGGGCTTAACTGTAGCTTTCCTTTCTATACATCTTGAAGTATATATGTTGTGTAAAAGGAAACTAGTGAGACATCTTGAAAAATAAATCTATTTGTTAAATGCTATATGTTATTTAACATAGTTAAAAACAGCAGCATACTAGTGAGTTAACTGTTAAAACTCTAGGAAAAAGGTAACTGCTATGAAAACAGGTCTATTTTGTAATAATCCTAAATATCAACCCTAGTATTCGATTTTAGCCTTCAAACACTTGGCGCATTTTCCAAGAGGAAATTACAACTGCCTTTGCATGTGCCCCTGGTTTAAATACTTGCAGAAAAATACCCATATATCATTACCTATTCAGCAAATGCCTGAAACCAAACAAAATAATTCAACATTGGACAGTAATATTTTACAAATAGCATTAGATCCCAAAACCACAAGAAAAACCTTGGCATTTTATAAAAAGAAATTAGGTGGACAATTCTAAATACAACAATATGTCTTAAGTAGGGACCATCTAGAAATCTACCATACACTACCCTAGACTCAAATGTCATTATATAAAAATTGTAGTCTTTAAGCAAGAATTAAAAACAGTTCCATAATAATGATACCGATCTTTCACTTTTCTCAACAGTTAAACACAAATGCCTATTTGACTTTTATGACTAATCATCCATCTATTCCTTTAGTCTGGTTTCACAGCATAAAAAATAACAAATGTGAACAACAAATCAGTAATGGTTTCAAATACTTAAGCAAGAATCCTAAGTATTAGGATTAGCAGTAAGAGAAAATTTAAAATTTAAGAGAATAAAGACAGAATGTGCTTATTTAGAAAATGGCCAATAAGGCCAGGTGTGGTGGCTCACACCTGTAATCCCAGCACTTTTGGAGGTTGAGGCAGCTGGGTCAGGAGTTCGAGACCAGCCTGGTCAACATGGTGAAACCCCCATCTCTACTAAAAAATACATATATATATAAATTAGCCGGGTGTGGTGGCGGGCGTCTGTAGTCCCAGCTACTCAGGAGACTGAGGCTGAGAATCACTTCAACCCAGGAGGTGGAGGTTGCTGTGAGCTGAGATCATGCCACTGCATTCCAGCCCGGGCAACAGAGTGAGACAAGAAAAGAAAGAAAGAAGGAAAGAAGGAAGGAAGGAAGGAAAGAAAGAAAGAGGAAAAAAGAAAAAAATGGTCAATAATCACTCATCTGAAAAAATGCAAATAGCTGTCAGGAAAAGCTGGCAAAATTTGAACTTGTAAACTAAACTTTTAGTATGTATCAAACTAGCATTAAGAAATGGCTTTCAAAAATGCATATGGGATGTAAACTAAAATAGAACTTAGTTTTAGATGGCAACATTATGGGAAATTTTGATTTTTTTTCTTGTTTGAATATCTATTTTTCCATTTTTCTACAAAGAACATATATTTTGGTTTTATAATAAAACAAACAAACATTTGAGGGAATGTTTTAGATTGCACACAATTAGTACCAAATAACTAGATAGAACACAGACTAAAGGTACAAAAATAAAATCAAGGTTTTCGCCATCAGATGCGCCCAAGGAGGATACTTATTGGGTGACAAAAATAATGTTTTCAAGATTGTTTCCACACCTAACATATGCAAAAATGAACATATTTAAATGCAAATTCCTATCATATACACTACAATTAAAAAAAAACAGTAGGAAAAACAATTTTAAATGAAGCTTCCTCAAACCTTTTAATTGAAGCCTAGCTTCAATGTTGAATGAGGAAGCAAAGTATCTCATTAAAAAGTTGGTCTGCAAAGCACAAACCTGGCCTGCAAGAGGACTTGAAGGAAGCAGGTTGAGTGTTTGAATAGTGAGATCTTTGCTTTGCTCTCTAGATCCTTCAGTAAGCTAAAGTCCTTTCATCCAAATGGGTGTGATTTAGCCTAGTTTTCCCATAAAATAATGTAATGGAAAATTCCTATTGACTAGGGATTACACTTCATGTGAAATTCCTTAGTGACATTCAGATTAATTCCATTGTCCACAATTTAAGCAACTTTCCATAGGAAATTAAAATCCCAAATCCAAGGACCTGGTATTTTCATGCTAAGGAAAGCATTCCAGCGTAAAGTGGAGTCTAATTTGCTTCACTGTGTACATCTTAATATATCCAAAGGAGTAAAACTCAAAAGCAACCATAAGTCAGAATACTATAAAACACGTTTTGTTGAAAGAAGATATAATTCCTTCCAGAATAATGTGTAACTAAATTAACATATTTATTTGTAACTAATTTAACTTTTCTGAATTCTCATTTGCAAATGAGATTCATACAGTTAAAACTGAATTAGACCAATGGATTAGAAGGATCAAAATTTACACTATTCCAACGTGACTCCTTAAGACTAACTTGAACATGTTCTTTCAATTTTATTCAAATCAGATGTCTCCCACTCCAGCCTTTACCATTTAAAAAATCAATTTAATACTATCAAAAGGTGATGTTCATTTTAATCCTGTTTGCCTTCACGCCACTGTCGTGAGCCTTCATTCCAGGCGACGTATACAAAGAGGGCCAGCACCACATGGACAGCGAACACTGCAACAACAGCAGCATAAAAATAGCTGTCCGCATTGGACATCCAAAAGGCGCCTTCAAATATGTAAGATTTAGTTGTGAAATATAATCCAATAGGAGCAGTGATCATTAGAGCTGTAAAGAACAGGAGCGACTTCAGTGTAAATGCTAATGAGCTTTCATTTCCGAACTCCGGAGGCTGCAGTGCGTTCAGCGCTGCTTTATCCAGGCGCTCCATGGTGTCTCCCTGCCGGCCCCAGGAGCTCGGCGGCAGGGGACTGGTCAAGGCGGTTCCAGTTCCTCTTGTTTTTGACTTCTTGTTTTATTTCATTACGGTCAGAGAAGACGCTTGATATGATTTCAATTATTTTCAATGTTTTAAGACTTGTTTCATGGCCTAAAACATATGATCTACCCTTGAGAATGACCCATGTGCTGAAGAGAAGAATGTGTATTCCTCCTCCATTGGATGAAGTGTTCTGTAAATATCTATTAGGTCCATTTGATCTATAGTGCAGAGTATGTCTGATGTTTCTTTGTTTTCTGTCTAGATGATCTGTCCAGCGCTGAAAGTAGGGTGCTGAAGTCTCCAGCTATTAGTGTATTGGAATCCACCTCTCCCTTTAGCTCTATTAATATTTTGTTTATATATCTAGATGCACCAGTGTTGGGTGCATATGTATTTGCAATTGTTATATCCTCTTGCTGAATTGGCCCCTTTATCATATGTAATGTCCCTCCTTGTCTTTTTTATAGTTTTGGTCTTGAAATCTGTTTATTCTGATATAAATAAGTATAGTTACTCCTGCTTTTTTTTTTTTGTTTTGGTTTCCTTTGGCATGCAATATCTTTTTCCATCTTTTTATTTTCAATCTATACATGTCCTTATAGGTGACATGTGTGTCTTATAGGCAACAGATTGCTGGGTCTTGTTTTTTGAATCCATTGAATCAATGGATTCTCTATCTTTTGATTGGAGAGTTTAGTCCATTTCCATTCAATATTACTATTAATAAGTAAGGACTTCTGCCATTTTGGTTACTTGTTTTCTGGTTGTTTTGTGGTCTTCTCTTCCTTCCTGTCTTCCTTTTTGTGAAGGTAATTTTCTCTAGTATTATGTTTAAATTATTTCCTTTTAGGTTTTTTGATTTGGAGTTATTATAATGCTTTCAAATAACATTTTGCAGCCTACCCATCTGACAAAGGGCTGATATCCAGAATTTACAATGAACTAAAACAGATTTACAAGAAAAAAACAAATAAGCCCATTCAAAAATGGGCAAAGGATATGAACAGATACTTTACAAAAGAAGACATACATGAGGCCAACAAACATGTGAAAAAATGCTCATCATCACTGGTCATTAGAGAAATGCAAATCAAAACTACATTGAGATACCATCTCACGCCAGTTAGAATGGCGATCATTAAAAAATCTGGAGACAACAGATGCTGGAGACGATGTGGAGAAATAGGAACACTTTTACACTGTTGGTGGGAGTGTAAATTAGTGCAACCATTGTGGAAGACAGTGTGGCGATTCCTCAAGGACCTAGAAATAGAAATTCCATTTGACCCAGCAATTCCATTACTGGGTATATATCCAAAAGATTATAAATTGTTCTACTATAAGGACACATGCACACGAATGTTCATTGCAGCACAGTTTACAATAGCAAAGACCTGGAACCAACCCAAATGCCCATCGATGATAGACTGGACAGGAAAAATGTGGCACATATACACCGTGGAATATTATGCAGCCATCAAAAACGATGAGTTCGCGTCCTTTGTAGGGACATGGATAAACCTGGAAACCATCATTCTCAGCAAACTGACACAAGAATGCAAAATCAAACATCACATGTTCTCACTCATAGACGGGTGTTGAACAATGGGAACACATGGACACAGGGAGGGGGGCACTATACACTGGGGTCTGTTGGGAGGGAGTGGGGGGACAGTGAGGGGTGGGGAGTTGGGGAGAGATAGCATGGGTAAAAATGCCAGATATAGGTGAAGGGGAGGAAGGCAGCAAATCACACTGCCACGTATGCACCTATGCAACAACCTTGCATGTTTTTCACATGTACCCCCAAACCTAAAATGCAGTAAAAAAAATAAAGTGATGACAACTTAACAGTAATTGCAAAACAAACTTACAAGCAACAACAAAAAATTAGTAAAAAGTGTACACTTTAACTTCATTTCCCCTCTACTTTTAAACTTTTTCTGGGTTCAATTTACATCTTATTACATTGTCCATGTTTTGAAAAATTGTTTTAGTTATTACTTTTGATAGATTCATCTTTTAGTTTTTCTACTCAAGATATGAGTAGCTTACACAATACAACTACAGTATTATAATATTCTGTGTCTGTGTCCTTTCTATTACCAATGAGTGTTTTGCCTTCAGAATATATTTTATTGCTTGTTAACACCTTTTTCTTTCAGATTGAAGAAATCCATTTAACATGTTGTGAGACAAGTCTGGGTGTTTGTGAAGTCCCTCAAGTTGTGGTTTGTTTCTTTGCTGGGAAAGTATTTCTCCTTCATGTTTGAAGAATATTTTCACTGGATATAGTATTCTAGGATAATAGATTTTTTTTTTTCCTTCAACACTTTAAATATGTCACACTCCTCTCTCCTGGTCTGTAAAGTTTCCACTGAGATGTCTGCTGCCAAATGTATTGGAGCTCCACTGTATGTAATTTGTTTCTTTTCTCTTGGTGCTTTTACGGTCCTTTCTGTATCCTTGATCTTTGGGAATTTGATTATAAAATGTGTTGAGGTAGTCTTCTTTTGGTTAAACCTGCTTTGTGTTCAATAGCCTTGTATTTGGATATTGATCTCTTTCTTTAGGTTTGAGAAGCTCTCTATTAGTATCCCTTTGGATAAACTTTCTGTCCCTATATCTTTCTCTGTCTTCCCTTTGAGGCCAATAACTTTTAGATTTTTCCTTTTGATGCTATTTTCTAAGTATCATAGGTGTGCTTCATTGTTTTTTATCACTTTTTCTTTTGTCTCCTCTGACTGTGAGTTTTCAAACAGCCTGCCTTTAACTTCACTAATTATTTCTTCTGCTTGATCAATTCTGCTATTAAAGGACTATGATGCATTCTTTAGTATGCCAGTTACATATTTCAGCTGTAGAATTTCTGCTTCTTTTTAATTAGTTCAATCTCTTTGTTAAATTTATCTGATAGAATTCTAAATTCCTTCTCTGTGTTATATTGAATTTCTTTGAGTTTTCTTAGCACAGCTGTTTTGAATTCTCTGTCTGAAAGGTCATGTATCCCCTTTTTTTCAGGATGGTCACAGGTGGCTTATTTCACTCATTTGGTGAGGTCATCTTCCTGGATGGTGTGATGCTAGTAGATACTCTTCAGTGTCTTGGCATTAAAGAGTTCAATATTTATTGTAGTCACCACAGTCTCAGCTTTTTTGTAACCATCATCCTTGGAAAGGCTTTTCAGATATTTGAAAGGACCTGTGATCTAAGATATATCTGCTTCAGTAGGCACCTCAAGCCTCCCTTCTTGCTTTTTATAATTTTCCATTTCCTGTACTCTGCTCAAGTTCTTACCATTTCCTCTCTCCTTTCATTTTCTTCTTCATAATACCTAGGTACCTCTCCACAAATTGAAGTTGTGTTCAGTTTATGCTGGATGATTTTCCCTAATGCAATAGTATATTGCCAATTATTTTAAAATCTGTCTTTACAACTTCAACGTCTCCAGTTTTTTTGACGAAATCCTTAAAGATTCTTTAAAGATCTTCAGTTTTAGAGAAACAGCATAAATTCTGTTTTACTCTAATTCTTTTCTTCTTTCCCATCTTCAATATATTTTCAAATAAGAGAATGACATTCTTTTTTTTTTTTGAGACGGAGTTTCGCTCTTGTTACCCAGGCTGGAGTGCAATGGCGCGATCTCGGCTCACCGCAACCTCCACCTCCTGGGTTCAGGCAATTCTCCTGCCTCAGCCTCCTGAGTAGCTGGGATTACAGGCACGCACCACTATGCCCAGCTAATTTTTTGTATTTTTAGTAGAGACGGGGTTTCACCATGTTGACCAGGATGGTCTCGATCTCTTGACCTCGTGATCCACCCGCCTCGGCCTCCCAAAGTGCTGGGATTACAGGCGTGAGCCACCGCGCCCGGCCTGGCATTCTTCTTATCTCATGTTTTGAAAATATGATTTTATGGCAGACCAACAGTTTAATATATTTTCTGTGACTGGCAACAATAATAGCCCTCTTGTAGACATGTGTCTGAGGATGCTATCTACTTCCATTTGTGTATTGTCAAAAATCCCAGTAAGTGCTTCTTCATGTTTTGAGAAAATTGAAACACATTTCATTATGAAAACCTCAATATTACAGACAAGCAGATCAGTCTTATTTTATCAATGGTGTGTGCAAGGTGTGCATATTTAGCAGTTAAGATATTTTCATCTTCTTTGTAATAAGTTTTGTAGCCTGAAGAGAATTTGCTAAATTTTATATTTGAATGTTCAGGTATATGAACAAATTCTAGTTTGTAGTTGTATAAATTTGGGCCCACTCCCAGGGATAGTAGTGTTTGGAGTTTTTGAGTGGCTTGTTAAAGTGAAGTGGACCAGATGCATGGTATGATAGGACAAGAAATTTACTGGGAGTGACAGGTGAGTGTGTGTGGGTGTGTACTACTTTCAGATCATAGTAAATGCTATGAGAAATTTAACCAGGGTACTGTGATAAAGAGTAGCTGTAGGTAGAGAGTACTACCTTAAACAAGAAGAAAATAAAAGGCTTCTTTGGGAATGCAACATTTGAGGTGAGGCCACGATATAAGACTACAGTGATAGGTAGAGGCCAGATCATGAATGTGCCTTGAAATCTGGGGTAGCAAGTTTGGATGTTATTATTAGTGTAGTGGAAGGCTCTTACAAAGTTTAGAGCACGTGAGTAACATGATCTGATTAACAGTTAAAACATTTGACACTTGCAGCTGAGTAATGAATAGATTGTAAAGGTCAGTAGTGAAAGAATAACAACCAGTTAGGAGGCTACTGCAGGTGAGAGATGAAGGTGTGTAGGTATAATGTTGGCCCAGTGGAGGTAAAGTGGATGGTTTTGAAATGTATTTAGGAACTGGACATACTTGACTTGCTGATGGATTGGTGGAGGAATCAAGGATAATTAATAGGTTTTTAGCTTGAGCAATTAGCTTGATAATGACAGCATTTATTGAGATACAAGAAGATTTAGAGAGAAAAGTCCATGATTATGTTTTGAGCATGTTCAATAGACAAAGCCTGTTAGTCATTCAAGTGACGATAATGAGTAGCCAATTAGATCACTACACAAGTCAGGAGATCATAGAGTTCATCATGGCTAAACACATAAATTTGGGAGTCATCAGTACATATTTTGTGTTTAAAACCATGGGAGTAAACGTGTTCATCTAGGGAGAGAGTATAGAGCCAGTAGAGAAGACCAAATATCACATCCTGGTGAGAGTCCATTAAATTGCAGTTGGCTGTCAGTATCTCCTTAAGCTCCTGACTGACCATTCTCAGCCTGAAGTCCACATAAATGATTCTTTGGTAATATTTGCTTTGTGTTATAGTATGTGTTTTTTTTTTAAATGTTCTGTTTACTCTAGAATGAATATGTACTCTTTTTTTTTGTTCAGTGTCTTATTTTACATGCATTCATAAGATAAACCTTGCTATATTGTTTAATCTGTTGCTATCTTTATTTAGTATTGGTTTGCTTCATCTAGTAACTACTGAAAGGAATTATGTTAAAATTCCATAATATAACAGTGATTGTCAATTTATCACTTTCTTCTTGTAAGTCTGATGGTTTCTGTTTTACATATTTTGAGGCTATGTTATTTGATTTATACATATCCACAATTGATACAGATTCTGAGTCAGTTGTTTAATTTGGCATTATTTATAAGGTTTTAATTTTATTACATGTTTTTCTGTTTTAAAGCCAGCTCAGTCTCATGTCAATATATTTCACCAGCCTTCTGTTGATTATTTTTGTGTGTATAGTTTCTTCATTCATTAGCTCTAAAAACTTTATTTTGAAATAATTACAGATAGAGAGAAATTTGCAAAGATAATACAAAGAGTTCCTTTATAGCTTTCTTCAAGTTTACCCAGCTGGTAACATCTTACACAATTATAGCACAATATCAAAACCAAGAAATTGGCATTGACACAATGCTTGCCTTTAGTTCTATATTCTATACATATATAACATGTATAGTTGATATTATCACAGGTGTAGATTTTAATAACCAACACTGACTTAAAATACAAAACTATTCAATTACCACAAAGAACTCCTCCATGCTACCCCTTTACAGCCACGCTCACTCTCTAATATCTATCATCCTTAAGCCCTAGTAACCTCTAATCCATTCTATATTTCTATACCTTCGTCAATTCGAGGATGTTATATGAATGGAATAAACAGTATGTGATCTTTTGAGACTGGCTTTTTTCACTCAACATAATCCATCCTTGAGATCAATCCAAATTGTTGTGTGTATTAATACTTACTTTTTTACTTATTTGCTCTTTAATTGATAAATACAAATTATATATACTTATCATACACAACATGTTTTGATATCTTTATACATGTAATGGCTTAATCAAGCTAGTTAACATATGCATTGCCTCACATACTTATCATTTTGTGGTGAGAACACTTAAAATCTATGCTCTTAGCAATTTTCAACAGTTAACTATAGTTAACTATAGTCACCATGTTGTACAATAGATCTGTTGAATTTATTCTTCCTACCTAACTGAAATTTTGTAAAATTTGACCAACATCTTCCCAGTCCTTGGAAATCACCAGTCTATTTTCTACTTCTATCAGCTAAACTCTTTAAAGTTTCACATATAAGTGAAATTATCTAATACTTATCTTTCTGTGCCCGGCCTATTTCACTTAGCACAATGTCCTCCAGGTTCGTTTATGTAGTCACAAATGGCAGGATTTTCTTCTTTTAAAGGCTGAATAGTATTCTGTTGTGTATATATGCCACATTAAATTCATCCATTCATCCACTGATGGACACTTAGCTTGATTCCATATTTGGATATGGTGAATAATGCTTCAGTGAACATGGGAGTGCTGATATCCCTTTAACATACTGATTCCATTTCCTTTGGATATATACCCGGCAATGGAATTGAAAATGAATCCACATGTTAGTTCTACTTTTTGTAAATTGTTATTTTATTTTATTTTTTACGTTTCAGGGTACATGTGCAAGATGTGCAGGTTTGTTACATAAGTAAACGTGTACTATGGTGGTCTGCTGCACCTATCAACCCATCACCTAGGTATGAAGCACAGCATACATTAGCTGTTTTTCCTAATGCTCTCCCTGCCCCCCCTGCCCTCCCCCAACAGGCCCCAGTGTGTGCTGTTTCCCCCCGCTTTGTCCATGTGTTCTCATTGTTCAGATCCCACTTATCACTGAGAATATGTGGTGTTTGGTTTTCTGTTCCTGCATTAGTTTGCTGAGGATGATGGTTTCGAGCTTCATCCATGTCCCTGCAAAAGACATAATCTCATTCCTTTTACTGGCTACATAGTATTCCATGATGTATATGGACCATGTTGTCTTTATACAGTCTATCATTGATGGGCATTTGAGTTAATTTCACAACTTTGCTATTGTGAATAGTGCTGCAATGAACATATGCATGCATGTATCTTTATAACATAATGATTTATATTCCTTGGGGTATATACACAGTAATGAGATTGCTGGGTCAAATGGTCTTTCTGGTTATAAATCCTTTCAGGAATTGCCACGCTGTCTTCCACAATGGTTTAACTAATTTACATTCCCACCAACAGTATAAAAGCATTCCTATTCCTCCACAACCTCACCAGCATCAATAGTTTCTTGACTTTTTAATAATCACCATTCTGACTTGCATAAGATAGTATACCATTGTGGTTTTGATTTGCATTTCTCTAATGATCAGTGATGTTAAGCTTTGTTTCATACATTTGTTGGCCCATGTATATCTTCTTTTGAAAATTCCCTGTTAATGTCTTGCCCACTTTTCAATGGGGTTCTTTTGTCTTGTAAATTTTGTTCAAGTTCCTTGTAGATTCTGGATATTAGACCTTTGTCAGATGGATAGATTGCAAAAATTTTCTCCTATTCTGTAGGTTGTCTGTTCACTCTAGTGATGGTTTCTTTTGCTTAGCAGAAGCTCTTTAGTTTAATAAGATCCCATTTGTCAAATTTTGCTTTTGTTGCAATTGCTTTTGGCAATTTCATCATAAAATCTTTGCCCATGCCTATGTCCTAAATGGTATTGACTAGATTTTCTTCTAGGGTCTTTATAGTTTTGGGTTTTGCATTTAATTTTTTAATCCATCTTGAGTTAATTTTTGTATAAGGTGTAAGGAAGGGGTCCAATTTCAATTTTCTGCATATGAATAGCCAGTTCTCCCAGCACCATTTGTTAAATAGGGAATCCTTTCCTCATTGCTTGTTTCTGTCAGGTTTGTCAAAGATCAGATGGTTGTAGATATGTAGTTTTATTTCTGAGTTCTTGATTCTGTTCCATTAATCTATGTGCCCATTTTTGTACCTCTACCATGCTGTTTTGGCTACTATAGCCTTATGCTTTAGTTTGAAGTCAGGTAGTGTGATGCCTCCAGCTTTGTTCTTTTTGCTTAGAATTGCCCTGGCTATAAAAACTCTTTTTTGATTCCGTATGAATTTTTAAATAGTTTTTTTCTAATTATGTGAAGAATGTCAATGGTAGTTTAATGAGAATAGCATTGAGTCTTTGCTTTGGGCAGTATGACCATTTTCACAATATTGACTCTACCGACCCATAAACATGGAAAGTTTTCCATCTTCTAGTGTCCTCTCTGATTTCCTTGAGCAGTGTTTTGTGGTTCTCCTTGAAGAAGTCCTTAACGTCCCCCGTTAGCTGTATTCCTAGGTATTGTATTCTCTTTGTGGCAATTGTGAATGTGAGTTCATTCATGATTTGGCTCTCTGCTAGTCTGTTGTTGGTGTATAGGAATGCTTGTGATTTCTGCACATTGATTTTGTATCCTGAGACTTTGCCGAAGTTGCTTATCATCTGGAGAGGCTTTTGGGTTGAGTCAATGGGGTTTACTAGATATAGAATCATGTCATCTGTAAACAAAGAATATTTGAATACACTTTATTTCTTTCTCTTGCCTGATCACACTGGCCAGAACTTCCAATACTACATTGAATAAGAGTGGTGAGAGAGGGCATCCTTGTCTTGTGCTAGTTTTCAAGGGGAATACTTCCAGCTTTAGCCCATTCAGTATGATAGTGGCTGTCGGTTTGTCATAAATGGCTCTTATTATTTTGAGGTATGTTCCTTCAATAACTAGTTTATTGAGAATTTTTTAAATTGCATTTTAGGTTTTGGGGTACATGTGAAGAACATGCAAGACTGTTGCATAGGTGCATACATGGCAGTGTGATTTGCTGCCTTCCTCCCCTTCACCTATATCTGGCATTTCTCCCCATACTATCTCTCCCCATCTCCCCACCCTTCACTGTACCTCCCCTATTTCTCCCCAACAGACCCCAGTGTGTAGTGCTCCCCTCCCTGTGTCCATGTGTTCCCATTGTTCAATACCCGTCTATGAGTGAGAACATGTGATGTTTGATTTTGTGTTCTTGTGTCAGTTTGCTGAGAATGATGGTTTCCAGGTTTATCCATGTCCCTACAAAGGACGCGAACTCATCGTTTTTGATGGCTGCATAATATTCCATGGTGTATATGTGCCACATTTTTCCTGTCCAGTCTATCATCGATGGGCATTTGGATTGGTTCCAGGTCTTTGCTATTGTAAACTGTGCTGCAATGAACATTCGTGTGCATGTGTCCTTATAGTAGAACAATTTATAATCCTTTGGATATATACCCAGTAATGCAATTGCTGGGTCAAATGGAATTTCTATTTCTAGGTCCTTGAGGAATCGCCACACTGTCTTCCACAATGGTTGCACTAATTTACACTCCCACCAACAGTGTAAAAGTGTTCCTATTTCTCCACATCCTCTCCAGCATCTGCTGTCTCCAGATTTTTTAATGATCGCCATTCAAACTGGCGTGAGATGGTATCTCAATGTAGTTTTGATTTGCATTTCTCTAATGACCAGTGATGATGAGCATTTTTTCACATGCTTGTTGGCCTCATGTATGTCTTCTTTTGTAAAGTGTCTGTTCAAATCCTTCGCCCACTTTTGAATGGGCTTGTTTGTTTTTTTCTTGTAAATCTGTTTTAGTTCTTTGTAAATTCTGGATATCCAGCCCTTTGTCAGATGGGTAGGCTGCAAAAATTTTTTCTTATTCTGTTGGTTGCTGATTCACTCTAATGACTGTTTCTTTTGCAGTGCAGAAGCTGTGCAGTTTGATTAGGTACCATTTGTCTATTTTGGCTTTTGTTGTCAATGCTTTTGGTATTTTGGTCATGAAGTCCTTGCCTACGCCTATGTACTGAATGGTTTTGCCTGGATTTTTTTCTATGGTTTTTATGGTGTTAGGTCTTATGTTTAAGTCTTTAATCCGTCTGGAGTTAATTTTAGTGTCATATAGCTAGCCAGTTTTCCCAACACCATTTATTAAAGAGGGAATCCTTTCCCCATTGCTTGTTTTTGTCAGGTTTGTCAAAGATCGGATGATTGTAGATGTGTGGCATTATATCTGAGGCTTCTGTTCTGTTCCATTGGTCTATAACTCTGTTTTGGTACCAGTACCATGCTGTTTTGATTACTGTAGCCTTGTAGTATAGTTTGATGTCCGGTAGTGTGATGCCTCCCGCTTTGTTCTTTTTGCTTAGAATTGACTTGGCTATTGGTTCAGTCTTGGAAGGGTGTATGCCTCAAAAAATTTATCCATTTCTTCTCGATTTTCTAGTTTATGTGCATAGAGGTGTTCATAATATTCCCTGATGGTTGTCAGTGTTTCTGTGTGGTCAGTGGTGATATCCCCCTTTTCATTTCTGATAGTGTTTATTTGAATTTTCTCTCCTTCTTTATTCTTCTAGCTTGTGGTCTATCTATTTTATTAATTTTTCAAAAAACCAGATCCTGGATTCATTGATCTTTTGAATTTTTTTAAATGTCTCTATCTCCTTCAGTCCAGTCCTGATTTTGGTTATTTCTTGTCTTCTGCTAGCTTTGGGGTTTCTTTGTTCTTGGTATTTTAGTTGTGATGTTATGTTGTTAACTTGAAATCTTTCTAACTTTTTGATGTGAGCATTTAGTGCCATGAATTTCCCTCTTAATGCTGCCTTCGCTTTCTCCCAGAGATTCTGGTAACTGTATGTTTTTCTCATTAGTTTCAAAGAACTTCTTGATTTCTGCCTTAATTTCATTATTTACCCAGAAGTCATTCAGGAGCAGATTATTCGATTTTCCCGCAATTGCTTGGTTTTGAGTGAATTCCTTAGTCTTGAGTTCCAATTTGATTGTGCTGTTGTCCAAGATACTGTTTGCTATAATTTCAGTTCTTTTACATTTGCTGGGGAGTGTTTTACCTCCCATTATGTGATTGACACTAGAGTAAATACTGTATGGCGATCAGAAGAATGTATATTCTCTTGTCTAGGGTGAAGAGTTTTGTCAATATCTATCAGGTCCACTTGATCTAGAGCTGAGTTTAGGTACCAAATATCCTTGTTAATTTCCTGTCTTGATGATCTTCCTAGTATTTTGGGTAGGGTGTTAAAGTCTTCCACTATTATTGTGTAAAGTCTAAGTCTCTTTGAAGGTCTCTAAGAACTTGTTTTATGAATGTGGGTGCTCCCATGTTGAATGCATATATATTTAGGATAGTTAGCTCTTCTTTTTGAATTTAACCCTTTATCATTATGTAATGTCCTTCTTTGTCTTTTTTGGTTTTTGTTTGTTTAAATTGTGTTTTGCAAGAAACTAAGATTGCAACCCTTGGGTTTTTTTCTGTTTTTCATTTGCTTGGTAGATTTTCCTCCATCCCTTTATCTTGAGCCTATACATGTCATTGCATCTGAGATGGGTCTCTTGAAGATAGCATACAAATGGTTCTTGATTATTTATCTAGCTTGGCACTCTTAAGTCTTTTAATTGGGGGATTTAGCCCATTTACATTTAAGCTCAGTGCTGCTATGTGTGGATTTGATCATGTCATCATGTTAGGTGGTTATTTTGCAGACATTTTATATGGTCACTTTATAGTGTCACTGGTCTGAAGTACATTGTGTTTTTGTAGTGACTGGTAACAGTCTTTCTTTTTCATATTTAGTGCTTCCTTCAGGAGCTCTTGCAAGGCAGGTCTGGTGGTAACAAATTGCCTCAGCCTTTGTTTTTCTGAAAAAAGATCTTATTTCTCCTTCGCTTATGAAACTTAGTTTGGCTGGCTACAAAATTCTGCATTGGAATTTCTTTCCTTTAAGAACGTTGAATATTGACCCCCTAATCTCTTCTGGCTTATTGGGTTTCAGCTGAAAGGTACACTGTTCTTCTGATAGGCTTCGCTTTGTAGGTAACCTGGCCTTTCTCTCTAGCTGGCTTTTACAATTTTTCTTTCATTTCAACTTTGGAGAACTTGATGATTATATGTCTTGGGGATAATTGTCTCATTGAGTATTTTACTGGTGTTCTCTGCATTTCCTGAATTTCAATACTGGCCTGTCTTCCTTGGTTGGGGAAGTTTTCATGCATGAAAACTAAAATATGTTTCCCAAATTGGTTCCATTTTTCCAGTCTCTTTCAGGTACACCACTGAGTTTTAGATTCGGTCTCTTTTGGTAATCCCATATTTCTCAGAGGTTTTCTTTATTCCTTTTCATTCTTTTTTCTCTATACTTGTCTGCCTGTCTTATTTCAGAAATGTAGTCTTCAAGCTGTGAGATTCTTTTCTCTGTTTGTTCTATTCTGCTATTAATACTTATATGATTGTGTTATGACATTCTTGTAATGTGTTTTCAGCTCTATCAGGTCAGTTACATTCTTCTCTATCCTGGCTATCTTGTCTGTCACCTCCTGCTATGTTTTATCATGATTTTTAGCTTCTATGCCTTGGGTTATAACATACTCCTTTAGCTCGGTCAACTTTGTTTCTATTCATATTCTGATTTCTACTTCTGTCATTTCAGCTATCTCAGCTTCAGCCTGGTTCTGAACCCTTGCTGGAGAAGTGGTACAGTCATTTGGAGGAAATAGGGCACTTTGGCTTTTTGAATTTTTAGCATTCTTGCACTATTTTTTTTAATTTTTGTGGGCTAATCTACCTTCAGTCTGTGAGGTTGCTGACCTTTAGATGTGAAACAGCAAAGATGGCAGCCTGCCTTTTCCTCTGGGAGCTCTGTCTCAGGAAAGTATGGAACTGTTGCCAGCCCAAATGTACCTGTAGGAGGTGGCTGGGTATGCTGTTTGGGAGGTCTCATCCAGTCTGAAGGAACAGGATAGAATACCTGCTTAAGGAAGCAGTCTGGTCATTCCTTTATAGAGCAGCTGTGCTGTGCCGGAATACTGCTTTCACCCTCTTTTGGTTTGACCTCTCCCAAGGCTGCTGACTGAAACAGCTGAGTTGCCCAAACAGCAAAAATGACAGTTCACCCCTCCCTCCAGGAAACTCTATCCCAGAGAGGATTCCAATCTCTATCAGTCAGAGAACACCAGTGGGAGTCGCTAGAAGCCCAGGTTGGGAGGTCCTGCCCAGTGAGGAGGAATGGATCAGAGAACTGATTAAAAAAGCAGTTTGTCCACGTTTTGGTAGAGCAGCTGTGCTGTGCTTAGAGATCCCTTCTGCTCCATGTTTGACTCTCCAACGCCTGCAGGCTGGAATGGCTGAGTCACCCAAACAGCACAGATGGCAGCCCGTTCCTCCCCCTGGGAACTCTGTCCCAGGTATGGGTGACACTGTCTGGAATTCCAAGCAGTGGGTCTTTTCCTGTGAGGCTCAGTGGAAGTGAGACCCACAGACCATTGCTACTAAGCCCCCTTCCTAGAAGTGTGTGTGGAGGTTCAACCTCTTGCCTTGCTGGAGTTGCAGTCACTTTTGCCAGGAAGCCCAGAGCTGCAGTATGTAAAGCTCCTGAGCCTCTATGCATGCTTCAGTGGCTGTTCTGCGGAGACTTCACACTGAGTGTCAGACTGAAGGCCCCAGTGGAGTGTCTCCATGAGGGGAATCTTCCAACCAAAGGGTTGCAAAGATCAGTGGCAGAAGTGTGGTTTCCTGGGGTCAAACATTCACTCACTGCTTCTCTGGTTGGGGAGGTTCTCCTGGCTCTGTGTCACTCTCAGGTGGGCTCTTGTCCTGTCTTGTTTTTCTCCATTCTCTGTGGGTCAAGTTGTTTCCTTGATTAGTCCCAATGTGAGTATCTGGATTTTTCAATTGAAGGTGCTATATTTACTTGCCCCTTTTGTTCTTCTCCATGAGAGCCATGCACCTTAGCTGCTTCTAGTCAGCCATCTTGTCCCAAATCCCCATTTTTTAAAATCACTTTGTAGATGTTATAGCGTCTTCTAGATTTTACTGTGCTATTGAGATGTCATCTAAAAAGTTAAATGTAAGTCTTCTGTAGATAATTACATATTCCTTTGCTGCTTAGAACAGATCTTTGTTTTTGGAGTTCTGTAGTTTTATTATAATATATCTAGGTGTGAATTTAGTTTTATATATTTTATGTGGGGTTCACCAGATTTCCTGAATCTGAGGATTTATTCCTTTCATAATTTCTGAAATATTCTCAGCCATTATATTTTTAATATCGCCTCTTTCTTACTCTTTCTGTTATCTATTTCTGACATTACAATTTGATGAGTGTTCAATCTGCATACCATATTCTCCATATCCTTTAATTTCTCTTTCATATTTTTAATTTCTTCATTTCTTTGAATTTCATCCTTGGTAACTTGTTCAAATATGTCTTCCTGTTTACTCCATCTCACTGTAGACATGATCACAATTATACCACAGGCTAAATGTGTTACGTAGTAGAGAGTGGTAAGTAGAACCTACTCAATCATTATATTCATCATCTTAATCCTTCACAAGTCTTCAACCCAAATTCACAGAGATAAACAACTATTTTATAGTATAAATATCTTTCTTGTGATAATCAGGATGTAAATGTGCTAAAATATTCACTATATAGCTAAAATTCAATTTAACATGTTATCCTGTATTTTATCAGGCAATTTTAATGGGAAGTCAATTTCTACCACAAAAGCTGAGACAGGTATCAAAGATATCTGTGTGGTGATGTAAATTAACTTGCTCTTCAATACTAACTCTAGTAAACAAACATATAGTGTAAATCTAAAGTTAGGACATATGATCTGCCAAAAATTTTTATGCTATCTCTGAATGTGAAAGACATACTAATAAAATTTCCAGGTAATTTTCTACCTTATGTATGGACAGGGTAAAGAATGTTGTATATCAGAAGTTTTCTAAATATTCAGGTTGTAATCTATATATCACTGGGTATAGGACAATTCCAGTTAGTAAGAAGTTAAGTAAAGTAGTTTTCTCTCTAAACAAAGGGTGATTCTATTTTAGAGACTCATTCTTGGTGTTGCAGTTACTTTTTCCTCCTCTCCTTTGTGTGTCTGTGTGTGTCTCTGTGTGTCTGTGTGTGTTTGTGTCTGTGTGTGTGTTAAGAACACTAAACATGAGATTATCCCCTTGACACATTTTAAGTGCACAATAGACTATTGTTAACTATAGGCACAATGTTGTACAACAGATTTTCAGAATGTATTCATCTTACATAACTGATACTATGTAACTGATGGACAGCAACTTCCCATTTTAAGGATACACACTCTATTGCCTATTATTTAAATTTTAGGTGTTTTAAGATTACACAATTGTGGCAAATCATTTGCAATTGTTATAACCCAAGTGACCCAATGGAGGCCTCAATAACAGTTAGTGGAAAATAAAAATGTTCACATTCTTTAGTCTTAATCTCAGAAATTTAGAATAGTGTTTAGAAATTATAATTTCTTGTTTGAAATTATCATATATACAAGTGAGATGGTATTGAAATGGTACTCATCAGCCAGAGTCTTATTAACCTATCAATTTGAATTATATGTAAACTGAAACATAATCTTTTTTGGCTTGGCAAGCTAAGCACAATTTCAGATAGAGAGGATTCAAAATTATTCAGTTGGCATTTAATTCTTATTGGGGAAGCCTAAACTGACATTTTTAACTTAATATAAAAATTATGGTTTAGGCAATAAATTAATCTCTTGAAAAAATGGTAAATCTCAGCAAAAATTTAAAACATAGCAGTCGTCAGATACTTCTGTAACTAAGCTTATTTTAATATTGCTGCCAATACTCTGAATTGGTTTAAATCATTAACTTGAATTAGTTTGTATCACTCTTTACTATCTTAGGCTAGATATCTACTGAAGCCATAATTGAAGATTCTTTAGAAAGACATGTTGCAAATTAGGACTACATATTGCATAGACACAAGCAGATTAAATTTATTTGTCAACTTTATGTGCAAAACAAACATACGAAAGTACTTTGGAAATGTACAACTTGAGTGTGCTTTTATAGCACTGCCTCTCAGTCCCTGCTTCAAGTAATTCTTTTATTTGCATGGTTGATAATTTGATCTGATCTCATTAGTTCTACTCTTTATGAGAAATTAATATGTTTATTTGTATGTTCTATTTTAAATCATAAACTCTTCTTATAGGAATTGCATTCCTGATTCCATGTTCAACTGGAAAACTAGGGATATTGATTTCAATAATAGTTTTCTATAGTGTCTCTAAAGAATTAGCAGCATTAAAAAAAGAATTAGTAGCATTAATACTTCTTACTAAGTAATTCTATTTCTTAAAAGTAAACAAATATTTCATGTAGTTTATTCTCAAAGGTTGCTTTACTAACATTCCGACTACTAATTATTAAATGTGTCTAAAATAAAACTTGAAAGTTATTGGTGTGAATATCAAGAAATATTTGCTACCTTTATTGACTCACATGTAAACTTTGATAAGGGTTATACTCATTTTTACAAGAAAAATATTGTATGTTAGGCCTTAAGGTAGGAAAGACAAATGTCTTTGGAGGAATCTAGCAATTTTCTATCTTTTATATATTGAGTGAATTCATTTGGGAGAAAAAGTCAGTATGGATTTCAAAATTATAAGAGGAAGTCAAGAAGAGAAAATTTAAAAGTAGATAAAAACGCATCTACTTGTGAGAGTTAAATAAATTATAGTTTATAATGTTGGAAAATTTCTCCCCAGAATCTCAACCTTGAGAGCTACCAATATATCTAGTTTAGATTAGAATAGATTTGCAATTATTTTTGCCATGATTATCACAAAGTAGCTTTGTTGTTTCACTCATGTTAATAATTTAAAGATATTCGTACCTTTACATAGATCCCAAAGTATAATAGTGAGTTTCAAGAATCTGCAGACATCCACTAATGGCAGAATAGTAAGGCAGTTGGTCAGGCGGGGTGGCTTAGGCTTGTAATCCCAGCACTTTGGGAGGCTGATGTGGGGGGATCACTTGAGCCGAGGGCTTTGAAACCAGCCTGGGCAACATTGGGAAACTTCATCTCTACAAAAAATACAAAAACTTAGCAGGACATGGTGGTGCACACCTGTAGACCCAGACACTGGGGAAGCTGAGGTGGGAGGATCACTTGAGCCTGGGAGGCAGAGGTTGCAGTGAGCCAAGATCACTCTACTGTACTCCAGCCTGGGCAACAGAGTGAGACCATGTCTCAAAAAAAAAAAAAAAAAAAAAAAGATAAGGCAGTTCTTAAAGTTATCAAATCATAAAATCATATTTGGATCAGATGTCAATAATACAAATATGTAGGATTGGCCAAATCATGTTAATAACTACAAAATATCCAATATCTTCAATATAGGATATTCCCAGATTACCTGTTCTTTATGGAAAAAAAAACTAGTAAAATCCAGCGTTCTTTATAGTATATATTATAGTCTTTATTACTACTGAGAAGTACTTGAACTATATAAGGGTATATGTTAGTACATTCTGAAGCTTTTACTCTGTATTATTTTTACAAAAGTTTGTTTCTTAAGGTTTAACTATGGGCTTCTGTAATATAATTTCATAGATGCATATAAAACATTAATATTACTAATCAGGGATGGGTGTGAAGGGGAATATTATGATGTAAGCACTATTTCCCAATCTTATTTGTTTAAAATTGAACTTATTTAATATAAACATTTTGCTTTAATGGCTTTAATGGAAATGCTGTAATGCATTCTATAAAAATGTTTACAAGCTATATACAATAAAGTTCTTATGAACTGTCATATTTCATTATTTATTGTCTTCTAAAATTAGATGGTATATTTTAATCCTAGGATTGAGATGGACAAGAGAACTGAAGCCTTAAGCATCATGGCACATAAGATACTTGAAGAATAAGTAGCTAATTGACATATAGGCTGACTTTTATTAATCAGTTATCCATTTTTTTTTTTTTTTGAGACAAGGTTTGTCTCTGTCGTCAGGCCAGAGTTCAGTGGTGCAATCACTGCTCGCTGCAGCCTTGACCTCTCAGGCTCAGGTGATCCTCCCACCTCAACCTCCCAAGTAGTTGCGACTACCGGCACATACCACCACGCCTAGCTAATGCTTTGTACTTCTTTGTATAAACAGGGTTTCACCATGTTGCCCAGGCTGATCTGGAACTCCTGGGTCCAAGGGATCCACCCTTCTCAGCCTCCCAAAGTACTGGGATTACAGAAATAAGCCACCGTGCCTGACCTAATGAATTAGTTATTCTAACAGTCACTTTATCAAGCTGTTTTGGAAAATGAAATACATTTTCCAAATTAAATGTAAGTAATAGCTTTACAAGCTGGCCCACATAAGTTCATAACCTTAGTTGGGCTTCAGGTCAGGAAAGTGTATAGTGCAGTAGATGGAAGAAAGAAAGCAATTTGAACAAATTCATGCCGAAATGATTGTTTTAAAATAGCTTTCTTAGCCGGGCACAGTGACTCATGCCTGTAATCCCAGCACCTTGGGAGGCCGAGGCGGGTGGATTGCCTGAGCTCGGGAGTTCGAGACCAGCCTGGGCAACACAGTGAAACCCCATCTCTACTAAAATACAAAGAATTAGCCAGGCGTGGTGGTGTGCGCCTGTAGTCCCTGCTACTAAGGAGGCTGAGGCAGGAGAATTCCAAGAATCCGGGAGGCGGAGGTTGCAATGAGCTGAGATCGTGCCACTGCACTCCAGCCTGGTTGACAGAGCGACAATTCCATCTCAAAAAAAAAAAAAAATAGCTTTCTTGAGATTTAATTTACAAACTATAAAGTGCAACCGTTTAAAGACTACAATCTAGTTGTTTCTAGTTTAATTAACGAGTTGTAATCATTACTACAATCTAATTTTAAAATATTTTCATCATCTCTCAAATAAATCTTGTACCAACTAATGATCACTTCCCATTCCTTCCCCCACCTCCTCCATAAATAATGTGCCTACATTCTGTCTCCAGAGAGTTGACTATTTTGGAAATTTTATATAAATGGAGTAGTTCAATATGAGGCCTTTTGCGACTGGCTTTTTTTGTTTGGAATCTTGCTTTCGAGGTTCATTCATATGGTAGCATATATCAGTACTTTGTTGCTTTTAGTTAGTCAATAATATTCTATTGTCTGAATATACTATATATTGTTTATACATTCATCAGTTGATGGGCATTTCGATTGTTTCAACTTTCTTGACTATTATACATAATGCAGAATGTTCACAACATTCATACATAAGAGTTTGCATGCATATACCTTTTCATTTATTTTGGGTAGATACCTAAGTGTGGAATTTCTGGGCCATATGAAAATTCTATGTAGCATACGTTTTCATATATTTATTTATCCTATGTGTATCTTTTTTGGTGCAGTGTCCATTTTAAAATTGGATCTTCTTCTTATTGAGGTGTAAGTGTTTCTTATATATTCTAAGTACAATTCCTTTCAGATATATGTTTTGAAAGTGTTTTCTCCCAATCTGTGTTTTGCCTTTTTATTTTAATAACAGTGTATTGTATAGTGTTAGTGTTTACATTTAGATCTATAATCAATTTTGAGTTAATTTTGATTTATGGTATAAAATAGAGGTTAAGAATCTTGTTTTATCTTTGTTTAATACATTGTTCCAACACTAATTGTTGAATTTTCTATTCTTTTTTTTTTTAATGAGACAGGGTCTCACTTTGTCACCAAGGCTGGAGTGCAGTGGTGCAATCATGGCTCACTGCAGCCTTGACCTCCCCAGCTCAAGCAGCCCTCCCACCTCAGGCTCCTGAGTAGCTGGGACTACAGGTGCACACCACCACACCTGGCTACTGTTTGTATTTTTTTAGAGAGATGAGCTTTCACCATGTCTACACCAGACTGGTCTCAAACTCCTGAGACTCAAGCAATCCCCCTACCTCAGCCTCCCATAGTGCTGGGATTACAGGCATGAGCCACCACTCCTGGCCCTGAATTTTCTATCTCCCATTGAATTGCCTTCAGACCTTCTTTGTTGATACAGATGTGTAGATCTAGTTCTCAACTTTCTTTTCTGTTCCACTGTTCTATATGTCTTTCTTTACATCAACATCACACTGTTTTGATTGTAGCTTTATAATAAGTCTTGAAATCTGGTAGTTTAAGGCTTTCAAGTTTTTCTTTTTTCAAAATTGTTTTGTCAATTAGAGATCCATACAATTTACAAATAAATTTTAACAGTCTTATGAATTTCAACAAAATAACCTGCTAATATTTTCACTAGGATTGTGTTGACAGTATAGATAAATTTGGGAATTAATAATATTTTAACAACAACGTTAAGCCTTCCAGTGAATGTGGTATATTTCTCTACCTACTTAGTTTTTCTTTTATATAACTCACTAATGTTTTATACTTTCTATGCATAAAATTTAGAATCAGCTTGTCAATTACTACAAAAAACCTTCCTAGCAAGAAAACCATATGATTCTCAAATCAATTTAGGTCTTCTTTAATTAGGTATCTTAGCAATGTTGGTTTATTCTCAAAGTACATATTTTATCAAATTTATCCCAAAGTATTTCTGGTTTTGTGATGCTGTTGTAAATGGTATTTTTATATTATTAACTTTCAGATTATTAGTTGCTGATATGTAGAAATACAATTGAGTTATGCATATTGACCTTGTATCCTGCAACCCTGCTAAACTAATTTTTAGTTCTAGTATCTTTTTATATATACATAGACAATCCTGTTGTCTAAAATATGTTAAAACTAGAAAAACAGTTTTCTACTTTTAAAAAATCTGTATTCCCTTTTTTTTACTTGACTTATTACATTGGTGAGTATCTATGGTAAAAATTCAAATGGGAGTTTTGAGAAAAGATGTCCTTGGCTTACTCTCAATCTTGAGGGGAAGCACTGTCTTTCACTATTAATTATGATGGTACTTACAGGTATTTTATAGGTGCTCCTTACCAGGAAGGAGTTTCATTTTATTTCTAGTTTGCTGAGAGGTTTTATCATGAACATTTGGATTTTGTATAATGTTGTTTTCTGTAGTAAATGAGATGATCACATAGACTGTACTTTTTAGACTGTTAATATGATAAATGCTACTGATCAATTTTCAAATATTAAAACAACCTTGCATTCCTGAGATAAACCCCATGTGGTTATAAAATATTATTGGGCCAGGTGCAGTGGCTCATGCCTGTAATCCCAGCACTTTAGGAGGCCAAGGTAGGAGAATTGTTTAAGCCAAGGAGTTCAAGACGAGTCTGGGCAACAAAGTGAAACCCCATCTTTACCAAAAGTTAAGCAACTAGCTGGACATGGTGGCACATGTCTGTAGTCTTAGCTACTCAGGAGGCAGAGGCAGGAGGATCACTTGACCCAAGGAGGTTGAGGCTGCAGTAAGCTGCGTTCATGCCACTGCATTCCAGCCTGGGTGACAAGGCAACACTTTGTCTCAAATAAATAAAATAAATGTAACGTATCATTTGTGTGTGTGTGTGTATGTATATATATAATATATATATAGCATATATATACATACACATGCGCACATATATCTATGATTTGCTAAAATGTCAGTGAAGATTTTTGTATCAATATTCATACTTTATATTGGTGTAGTCTTCTTGTAAACTTTTGTTTCATTTTTGTATCAGAGTAGTGTTCACATTACAGAATGGTAAGAAAGTGTTTCCTCTTGTTCTTTTTTTGGAGTAGACTATGGAAAATTGGTGTTATTACTTCCTTAAATGTTTGGTAAAATTCTGGGCCTGGAGTATCCTTTGTGGGAAAGTTTTTACTAATATGTAGGACTATAAAAATTATCTATTTCTTCCCAAAAAAGGGCATCAACTCCTACCTACGCTCAGCAGTAAGAATGAGCCTCTACCACTGGATATTAGTAGAGGTCACGTGGAGAATCTGGATGTCCACTCCCATCTTGAAGAAATGAGGAAGTACCCCTCTTTTCCAGACAGCATGGGAGAAAAAAAGATTTAAATAAAGTCCATAGTGTCATAACACCCAAAATGCTCAGGTTTCAATAAAAAATCATTTATAGTACCTAGAACCATGAAAATATTCACTTAAATTAGAAAAGGCAGCACCATCTGAAATGAGAAGAAAAAAATCTTCCCTAAAATAGCTATACGAACACTGGTAAAATATGTCAAAACAAAATTTTTCAAAACTGGAAATTAACTAAATATTTACAATAACTTAGTAGTGTTTATTCAAGAAAAATGGTTGAATCTCAACAAGAAATGTGAACTTTATGGTGTTTTAACTTGCCCTTATTGTCTCCCTCACTCTTTACCTTCGTGATATCCTTGGAAATTAATAGCCCCAGTGCTATGGTACCTGTGAAAACCAGCAACCTAGCAGCAACTGTAGGGTGGGAGTGGAGGATGCATTTGGAGATCCCCAAAAGCTTCACCTAGACAATTTCTACAATTTGACCTCTCTGGAATCTCACTGAAAAGCTTCATGATCAAGGCTGATATTTATTTGACAAGACTCAGAGATCACTCTGAAAAACTCTATTGCCAAGACATTTGTCAAAAACATCAAAGCCGAGTGTTTAATGTAACAGCTGCCTTAGAAGTTAGGGCTAACAAGAGGTTAATAAAAAAAAATCTTAAAAGAAAAAAACTGGAAAATGAGAGTTTCATATGAGGCTTGGAAAACCTGCAACACATTCTTGGAAATTTAGAAGGCCATGCACATGTCCAAGGCTTTACATATACTCAAGAAAGACATGAGAAGGCTCTAACCTCTCATTTGTGGTTTTGCACAAGCAGGAAATGAAGGCTAAGGCAGAATTGCAAACTGCTTGCTGAAGCATTGAAGGTATATCCCAACACATACACAGAGCTTCTTGGTAAAGGCTGGGAGACTTAATGGTTCAAGGCATTTAAGGAAATGAATTCCCTACCTTATCGTTTACTAACTACTAAGCTAACTGAGTAGAGAGTTCATTTGCTATACATGACAAAAAAAAATACAGACTTTACAGAATTGGTTCAGTAAAGTCATTAAACAAGCAACAAAAACAAACTAGCAACATCAGGAAATCCTGGTACATTAATGGCCTGCCGATGTAATAAATTCACACAAACTTAATGGCTTCAGACAACACAAATTTATTATTTTACAGTTCTGGAAAGCACACATCTAAAATGGGTCTTATTTGGCTAAAATCAAGTTACCAGCAGGAGTGTGTTCTTTCTGGATGTCTTAGGATGGAACACTTTTTCTTACATTTTCCAGTTTATCTAGAGTCCACCTACATTCCTTGGTGTGGCCCCGTTCCTCCATCTTCAAATCCAGTAACATCAAGCTGTCTTTCGTCTTGCTACCATCTCTCAGGTTATCTCTTCTGATTTCCTCTTCCACTTTTACACAACCTTGTAATTACATTGGGCCCACTCAGTTAATCCAGGATAATCTCCCTATTGTAAAGTCAGCATATTAACAAAGCTGATTGCATGTGCACACTTAATTCCTTTATACAATATAATCTGTTATGATCAAAGATTCTGGGTATTAGGACATTAAACATCTATGAGCAGTAATTATTTCTGCTTGCTGTACCTGTAGTGAGGGATATCTCATTGCCATAATTGCTTCATTATATTATTTAAAATGTCAAGTTTTTAACAAAAATTATGAGAATGTAAAAAAAGGAGGTAATTATGGTCTTTACACAGAAAAAAAAATCCCCCAATCAATACAAACTTTTTATGGAAGCATGAACATTGAACTTAGTAAACAAAGAATCTAAATCAACTATTTTAAATATGCTCAATGAACTAAAGGAAACCATGTATAAAGAACTAAAAGAAACTATGAAAACTATATCTTCCCAAGTAGAGAATATCAATAAAGATATGGAAATAATTTTTTAAAGGACTGAAATTATGAAGAGAAGTGCCACTAAAATGAAAATTTTCACAAAGGAGCTCAATGGCAGGTTTGAAGGAGCAGAAAAATGGAGTGAGCAGGATATAGATAGGTTAATTAATATTATACAGTCTGAGAAACAGAAAAAAATAATGAATAAAAATAAATAGAGCCACATGGACCTATGGAACAACATCAAGAACACCAACATATGCATAAGAGTCTAGGAAAGGAGAGAAGTAAGGAAGAAAGAATATTGTAATCATCACCCAAATTATGAAATTTGGTGAAAAACATTAGCCTACACATCGCAGAAGCTCAACAAACTCCAATTAGGATTAACACAGAAAGCCATAGCTGAGTACATCATAGTCAAACTGTCAAAAGGCAAGGGCAAATAAAAAATCTTAAAAGTAGCAATAGAGAAGTGACTCATCATATACAAGGTATCCTCAATAAGATAATAGCTGACTTCTCATCAGAAACCATGGAGGCCAAGATGTCATTGGGATGATATATTTAAAATTATTAAATAAAAACGCTGTCAACCCAGTATTTATATCTGAAAAAACCACCCTTCAAAAATAAAAGAATAATTAACACATTATTTGATAAACAAACATTGAGATAGTATATCACCAGCAGATCTTACCTACAAGCAAAACAATCCAAATAACCAAATAACAAAATGGGCAAAGAACCTAGATAGACATATCTCCAAAGAAGATATGCAAATGGCCAACAGGCATATAAAAATGTGCTCGGTATCACTAATCATCAGGGAAATACAAATCAAAAGCACAGTAAATTATCACCTCACAGCTGTTAGGATGTCAATTATTAAAAAACAAAGGAAAGGTGTTGATGAGGATTGGAAAAAAGAGAACTCTTTTACACTGTTGAATGTACATATGGAAATGTAAATTGGTGCGATCACTGTGGAAAACGATATATACACTATTCAGCAATAAAAAGAATGAACTATTGATGCATACAACATGATAAATCTCACAATAGTTTTGCTGAGTGAAGGAAGACAGGCAAAGCAAAAGAGAACATGTCTTCAAAACTTTGGAAAATAGGAACTAATGTATAGTGACAAAAAAATGCATCAGTAATTACCTAGAGACAAGTCACAGAGAGGGGTGGGAAGAAAGATTAGATTAAAAGGGGTATAAGAAAACTTTCTGGAGTGCCGCATATGTTCATTATTGTACACTTTAAATGCAGTTTGTTGCATGTCAACACAGCTGTTAAAAATCATAGATAAAATATTTAGTTTTTTTCATATTATGTCTTCAAATTCTAGTGTGTATTTCACCTTTACATAGTATCTCAATATTTCTAGCCAATTTCAAGTGCTCAGTAGCCACATGCAGGTAGTGGCTATTATATTGGACAGCACAGGTCTACACTTTTCTGTAGCAGGAGGCCCACTTTCTGGAGGGATATAAAGGAGGCTCAAGACAACACCCTTTGTTTCTTTATGGAGAAGATACTTACTAGTCAGAGCTCATTGGCTTCTATGAATAACTAGTTGAAAAATATCAATGTGAGTTTTTAGTGCTCCCAAAAGCAATGTTTGTGCACAAAAAAAAGCTACTTTGGTTAGTGTTGATATAAACACATAATTTCTTAAATTTATAGACTAAAAGTCTGAGTTTTTTAAGCTTTTAATGTCAAACTTAAAATCTTTTTATCAACTTACTTTACCAATCATTTTCAAGGAAGCAATTATAAATTTATTAAGTTTCTTTGCATATTTTAAACTGAATTGATAAATTTAATATATTTGAGTTTCATTTTAAATACCTCAGTTTTCTCACAAACAAGTCTTCTCAAGAACTTAGATAAAACATCAAAATAATCATATAAATATAGTAGATCTGAAGTTCTCCTAAATGCTCCAATATAATTTATAAGTTTTGCAAAATTCTCATATAACTTTCAATATAAAATTCTCAAATCTAATCATTAATTCAACTACACATTTAAAATTAGTAACCACTGAACTCTCTAATATGCCCAATTATTTAACCATTGGAAACCTTTACATAACAAATATATAAAGGCTATTCCTAATCTGTATGCAAAATTTTAAGAGCATAGATTCAAGTCAGTTTGTCATATGTATATTATTTATAATCTTTCTGGAATTAAAAAACTCACTTATCCATGAAGAAAGCAGTTCAAGATCCTAAGATTTTGGAATTTTTATCTTAGACACCTGAGGCAGAACACCAGACCTAGAGCTTCTGGCTCAGATACGAGATATGGAGCTGCAGAGATTTCATTTCTGAGTCCTCTTTATGTCTTACTCAGAGGGTTAGTTTTTCTATTCTATATTGATTTACAACTATCGTTCTTGATGCCCATAAGTTCCATGACGTTGCCTTGAACACTACCTTGGGAAGCAAGGGGGAGAATAAGCTAATGAGAATCTGGAATTTATTTGAGGGGTTCCAAGTAATATTTGAGAAGAGGGCTCTGCTAGTGAATGCTTCAGCCAAAGTTTTATGCTTTGGAGTTCAAGGTAATATCTGACAGAAAGGTTCTGCTACTGTAAAAATGTTTTTACAACACCATGTGGAAGATCTTAGTCCCCAGAATAATAATATAGTTAAGTATATTTGTAATTTATTGGGACAGTAATCGAATATGCTACAGAGATCTGGCTTCCTTACTATTAACTCTTAATCTGGCTTAGGTTGCTCCTGATAGAGCTTTCTGTGATCTGGTACAAGCAATACCATCACCACCAACCTGAGTGTCCACCAAAAAACTGAGGAGACTTCAGATGTTGTGCTTTGTTCACTGAACATACCAGTCTGATGCCTCTTTCTGTGCTCTTCTTAGGATGTTCTTCTATAAGACTTATGTGTAACAAGAAGTGATAAACTGAAGACATTATATGTATACAAGACCCTCAGAAGACCTGTAAGGAAATGCATGACATTAGGAAATAGCCAAGTATTGTATCACTGCAAGTGTGGATACCCTCTACTATGTGTAACATGTGAATAGCCATTCAAATAGAGTTGAGTCCCACTGCACTCTGCAAATTCTGGGACTACGTTGAGGAGGCACTGGTCAAAGGTGATCATGATTGTGTGTATCTCATATCCATGCATGTTTAGTAATCATAATTATCTCCAAAAGAATTTTTTAGAGCATTACACCTAACAGAAACGTTGGATTCTGACATTGCAGCTTTTCTCACATGTTCTGTAACAGGCAGTTCTGGCTGTAAACAATGCATATCAAACTGGATACTTCTAGCTATAATGACAATGGTGCATGTCAAACTGGAAGTGAGAAAATGAGGTTTATGTCTTCTGATTTACATGAGATGATGGAGGATGGAATGATCAGACCTTCAGTAAACATGAATTTCTATCCTCTAAGGTATTGTACACAATCCTTAATGGATATGTTTCATATCAAATGTGGAAGTCTACCCTACATAGACAATCTTGGGAATAAGAAAGAGGAAAAAAGGTGTTTCTCTAGCCTGAAAGGGTCTTGTGAAAAAATGGCTTCTGCCTTCATTATTTAACGTGCTGATTTGGGCATAGAGAAGGTGGATTGGTGCAGGTTAGTGCAAGGCAGAAAGTTAAGCAGAGTTTTAAGTTGCTGCTAGATCAAGGGTCCATTTTTGTGATCAAACACTTAGTACGCAGACATCTGGGGCGAGGTGTATGTAATAACTGACAAAGCCCAAGGAGCTGACACAAGCATCAAAAAGGACAAAGGAAGGGACCACGACCATGGTCAGATACTCAGATAGCTATGTGGCTTAGGGAATTATAAAAAAGTACTTTGAGTGGAAGAAGGTCTTGTCTAGAAGTAGACCTCTGTATAAGTTTAGGATGTGATATTGACTAATAGTGTGCCCTTGGACAAGTTGCTTAAATTCCTTAAAGCCCAACTTTTCCTTCTATACAATGGGAATGATAATACCTGTTTGAGCATCATTGTCAGAAACACATTGTCAGGAAGCACATTGTAAATCCAAAATGCTTTAAAATGCAGTGTTCAGGAGTAGCACAGATCCATTCTTTAATAAAAGTGAAGAGCTGTGTTTGAAAAGAAAGCAGAAAATTCATTTCTCAAGGAAAATAAATTTTAAAGACGTGTTGGTACACAGTTTATATATGGAACAATGACATTTTTAATGAAGCAATTATTTGTTTGAAACACACTGATTGCTTGGATTATTTGTATCATATGTGCTGGTGATAATAATGATAATGATGCCTTGTATTTCCGAAGCTTATAGCACTCTTGATTTATCTTACCAGATGTTCCTGATAGCTGTGTCTTTTACTCTTGAATGTCGAATAGGATTGGTGACTAGGACCATAGTGTTCCATTGCCATGGTTTCACTGGATTTCATAAACTGTTGCTTAGCAATCCCACCTGTCACCCAGCTATTTTCTCTTTGCACTGTCTTCACATTTTACTACCAGTAAAATGTAGATGAGCCTCTTTGTAAGGGAAAATACTAGTCTCCAAACAAAGTTTAATCTTCCCACTTTGGACTATTTTCTTTCTTTTTATTTTCTTTTAAGAAAAATCAGAATGCCAGATGCCAGAGAGCTTTATAGTATAGCGATTAATATAGTGTGTGTGGAGTCAAAGCAGACCTGTATTCACAACTTATTAGCTATTTGATCTTTAGTCAGTTAATCTCTCCATGTCTCCTATTCCTCATCTATAAAATATGATAATTACATTCATCTCAGGGAGATATTGTGAGGATTAAATCAGATAACACATCAAAAATGCACCTGGCACTTAATAGGGCGTCATAACTGTTATCTGCATTATTAAGACAGAAAGCAAGTGGTAAAAAGACATCTGCCTAATGCACACCTTTCTGCAGCAAACTGCTCTAATGTGGTGGTGACAGTCTTAAAATTCTATGCCAACTACTAGAGTTGAATAACCTAGTTTTGATAGCTGGTACAAAGCTATAATGCAATTATGTGCTTACAATTAGTTTGTAATCAGTGAAACACGGATCAATACATTCCTTTTGGTCCAAATGCCAGTTCCATGGGTCCAAGTGACTTTAAGCCCTAAATGAGTGACAGCATGCTGTATGTATTTTATATTTTATTTGCTACAGTTTCTATTTGCTTCTAATAGATATCTGTCAGTGGTTATTTGAGTGGATACTGCTAATGAAGTAACATGAGACTCAATGTTTCCATCCTACCTAACAAAAACAACAACACTAATATGCCCATTTATATTGTATATGTATCTATAGGAAAAAAGGTTTATTTAAAATTCTCTACTGCCTTTTAAGGAAGTGAGTTCTACTAAGTGGAGGAGATTGCTTTTTTCTGAGTGCTGTTTTTAGCCTTAGAATACTAAATATCTTTTTACATACTTCAAGACAGAATTCAGTAATGGGTAGAGTGTTCCAATTTAGCTTTAGAAACTGAGAGATTCTTACATTTGATTTATAATTGTTCTATTGTGATGGGAGCGGACGGTAGCTGATAACCAAGTAGGACAAGATCTAGAGAAATTTAGAGGCTTCCTAAAAGAAGAATATAGATGGGAATCTTTCTGGTTAGAGAATGTGGCCAATGCAGGTTTTTCTGGTGAAACACTGAGGAATAAACTTCATCTGCTCCCTGAAATCCTCACTCACTGCTTTGATATGAATGGATTATTCTTGAAAAGTCTGAAAATATTCTGATTCCCATTTCGGGTTTGGGTGTGGAAATGAGTCTGCATGTCTAGGTAGCAAACATGAGGTTTACATTTAATCTACACAAACCACCCTTGTGTGAATGAAGAAGGATGATCACGTAAAAAGACATAGAGATCACCATTCACAGATTACACAACAATGGAGGGTATTTGCTCTAGCTAGAAGTCTACAGTCTAAATAAGCATATGAGAGGCCTGAGGCAGTCTCCTGAGTCACATGATGGTTGAAACATCTTTAGTGAGAGGTCCTAGGCTCCTGGGGTTTCTGAAAGTGCCCTCCTAAAGGAATGCCTGAGTTTCTTGTATCACCCAGATACTAACTAGAAGGGGTATTACTGTACCTGCTGTCACTCAGATACCTACTGGGGTAAATCTTGAGAGCTCTGTAGAAGATAATCGGAAATTTCCCAGCTGGGAAGATTCAGATTCCTTGAAAAGAAACTTTCAAAATCAAAATAATATGGTCATAAATCATTTATAATCACTCTTTTTACCATTTATAAATTATTTTTCAGCATTGTTTTGTTGCTTTTACTCCCAGACCACAAGTTTATTCCTGTCACTTTTTAAAATCTTTGATCCTTTGTTTTTACTATAGCAATGAATATTTTTAAAGTTTTCTCCCCCAAACAAATTGTGCACTTATCAGAATCAAGGGGTGTTATTGTTTTTGTATTTCATAAAGATGGTTTTAATAGATTTTTATGTCTATTTTAGCATTGTATTTATTATTGTCCATATCTGAACATTTTAATATATTTTCAGAAAGATGTATCTACCATACTTTTAATTATTAAAAATTCTTCATACATATAGAATAATTATTTGAAAAACAAAAGGTTAACAAACAGAAGCGTGATTAGGGTGATTAATCCCTAATTAAGCCATTCATTCTTGGAAAAGGTGACTCATTCTCTCACCTTTATGAAGATAAGCACAAAAAGTGATACTTTACACCGTTTGTAAAGTAAATACGTGTGTCTTTGGAGAATGTCTTCTCTTGTAAGCATCCTGTCTATGTATATACCCAATGCTTGGTCACTTCTAGAAAGGGCTGCTTGGGGCTAAAGCTAGACCAAAATGGATTCAATTATGAAGCTGTTAGTAGGCAGAACCTGGCAATGGCAAGAAGATAAATTGAGCCAAGGAATTAAAGCAATGAATTGAGAGTAAATTGAAATGTAAATCAATCTGGAGTAGAACTTGAGAGGAGCCCAACACTATGGGGAAGACGACAGGATAATTGAAAGAGGTATGAGAATGCAGAATTTAAGAAAAATTTAGGGAGTCTTGATTCAATGACACTTCTACCTGTCCTCTGGTCCCTCAAATAAAAGGCTCTGCTTCCTTTGCTGTTTCTTACTTCTTTTAGACAAAAATAATAGGAGGCCATTATTTTAGACTGAGCCCCTGCACTAGGACACAGCAGACCAGACCAAATCAAAATTGAGTCACTCATGCTAAATGGCACATAATCGATCTGAAGCTTTAAAAAAGCAAATAGGTCCTGAACAGACCAGTTTTTCTGAAATTAGGATTCCAGTCTACCTGCATCAGCATAATAAGGAAGTCCCTTCTGCTTTAACCCTTACAGAAAAGTAACCTAAAATAGCCTTATATTAACCAACTAGTTTTTTTTCTGTTGTTTTAGTTTCTTATTCCCACCCTACAAAACCTACTGTTCTGTTATTGTCCAGTGGGAGCTTTCATTCCATTTTGTAGAATGAAGGTAACCTTGATTAATGAATCGTGAATAAAAACCAATTAGATCTATAACTAAATTTGTTGTAATTTTGTCTTACGGTGTTTTCATTTAGGAAGGACCTGCTACATTGTATGCTATTTACAGTGTCAAGAGCATGCTTAGTGTGGGTCTTGGTTGCTTGTGAAAATACTGTTCTGTGCCTTTTCTAGTACATTAGATCTGTAAACTGGCCATCTGGAGATTTGGAGCTTCGGTAAGCCTAAAATGATACTGCTGTCCACACTTTCAAGATATTAAAGCAAGTTACAAAACCTATCCTGGTGCACTAATGAAGAAGGGTCGGGAGAGTTAGTGGTTGAATTCCTTCTTTTCAGAAATCAAGGAAGTGCCAGGTAAACTCAATGAAGGAAGGTGCTCAATCTGCTATTTATAACTCATCTTGCTGGCCCTACTTTCTGTACCCTCATTTAATTTTGAAAGGTGACTTAGGAAGAACAGGTTTTAATGTTCCAGAACTGAGGGAAGAAATTCCTAATCAACCTCACAATTTCCAAGCTTTTTAAATTAAATAATTCTTCTACAGCTATCTACAATTATTAAATTAATCTAGAAACACAATGTTCATAATTTCACAAAAATAATTAAAATTTAAAAATGAGAATATTCTTATAAATCTGAAAAATGCTAAGACTTCTAAGAGATTACTTGAACTAGCTGCTCTTCCCAATATAGACCTGGGACAGAATGTCAAGTGCCAAAGTAAAGAAAGGATGGAAGCACACTTTCTGAGGTCTGGTTTATCTAAATAGGGAAAATAGTCATAGTGACTGTAAGAAAATTTCACCAGAGGGACAGGATTCCTCTCAAAAGAAGATGTCTACTTGCAATATGCAAGAGAATCCCTTTATCTAGTCAATGGTCTGAACATACCAAGGGAAAGTTAGAGGATATCTATTTGGAGTGTTAAATGCTAATGAAGAACATCCAGAATGTATTTGTGTGTTGGCAGGTGAGTTAAGGTTGCCAGATAAAATACAGGATACGTAATTAAATTTGAATTTTAGGTAAAAATAAATTTTATGATCTTTATTATAATTGTGTCTCATTATTTGCTATCTATCTAGAATCCAAATTTAATGAAGTGTCCTGTATCTATTTGCCCTATTTGGCAAGGCTTGTCTTGATGTCATGAGTAAATAAAGATTCCTCAAGAAGAAGTAATGAAATCGGATTCATATGTCAAATTTATATTAGAAGAGGAAAACGTGCATACATGTAACTAAAATATGAAATAAAAATGATAAGAAATTATTACTAGCTGAAAATTAATTTAAAACATGTCAAAGCCAGTAAATATTTATTCTCTTCAGGAACTATGAAATATTTATAAAGTCTATACAGGTTGTGTAGTAGTAGACAAAAATCTAAGATGACCCTTAATCATCTCTGCCTTCTGGTATTTATACTATTGTGCAGTTCCCTCTAACATTGTACCAGAACTGGTCTGGGCAATCAGCAGAAGTGAGAGTATGTAACCACTAAGACTAGGTTATAAAAGACACTAGTTTCTCTCTATCTGTTTCTTTCCGTTTCTCTTGCCATGTCATGAAGAACCCTATGGAGTCACCCAAGTAGTGAGAAACTAAAGCCTTCGGCCAATAGCTATGTGAGAAAGCCATTCTGGAAGCAGAACTTCCAGCCCAAGTAATGCCTCTAGATGACTGACGGACTGATGATTGTGGTCCTAGCCAACAATTTGACTACAATCTCATGAGAAACTCTATGCCAAAACCACTCAGCTAAACTGCTCCTGGATTCCTTACCCTCAACTTTTGTGAGATAATGAATATTTGTGTTTTAAGCTGCTAAATCATGACGTAAGATTGGTTATGCAACAAGCAATAACTAACACAAATTGTTCAAAATGTGCAAAAATATGAAATGATGACTGAAAACATTCATTTCGAACCAACCTGCAGAATTAAAAATTCATTAAAACATTGCTAAGCAAGACTATAGGCGCAATATTATATCATGGACTGAAAAAATGTTAGATAGAAACTGAATAAATTTAAAAAGTGAAAAGTGGTGACAGCAGTCATAAATATGTAAAGTAAATTTCTCTGCTGATGACTCTATTTAATGTGTAAATATTTAGAAATTCAATATATGTTGTACAGGAAGAACAAACATGTTAACAGGCTTTTCGAGACAGTCATCTTCAGTTAATTTGCAAATTAAGATTTTAAAACATTGACAAATAAGAAAAAGAATATTTGAATTTGAATTTAATTAGTAACAACTAAACAATAACAACAAAAAGGAAAGCTTAAAAGAGAATGGGCAAGATAGCCTACTGGAGGCAGCTAGGGTGCATGGCTGTCACGGAGAGGAAGAGAAGAAGCAAGTAAATACAGCAATATCAACTGAAACATCCAGGTGCTTGCACTGGGACTAATCAAGGAAATAACTCCACCCACAGAGAATGGAGAAAAGCAAGGCAGGATGACGGCCCACCTGGAAGCAACATGGAGCCAAGGGAACCTCCCCAAACCAGGGAGTGGTGAGTGAATGTGTGACCCCAAGAAACCAGGCTTATCCCATGGATCTTTGCAACCCTTGCATCAGGAGGTCCCCTCATGAAACTACTCCACCAGGGCCTTCAGTCTGAGACACAGAGCTACGTGGAGCCTCAGCAGAGCAGCTGCTCAGGCACCTGCAGAGACCCAGGAGCTTTAGATACTCTGGCTCCAGGCTTTCCAGCAAAAGTAACTGCAACTCTGCCAATGAGGGAGATTAGACTCCTGTATATACCCTTAGGAAAGAGGCTGAATCCAAGGGGCCAAACAGTGATGGTCTGTGGGCCACACTTCCAAGGCACCTCACAGGATAAGACCCAGCCAGCCACGGTAGCAGTGTTGTGCTAATGTGGGACAGAGCTCTTTGAGGGAGGGATAGGCCACCATCTTTGCAATTTGGCAAAATTAGTCATTCCAGCTTGCGAGCCTTGGAGGGCTCACACTAGGGGCAGAGGGATCCCTGCTGAGATCTGCTCTACATCACATCTGCTCTACCAAAACCGCTTATGTTCTCTGGCTGGAAGAGATTTGAAAACTCCCTGGGACACAGCACCCAGAGGTAGGAGTGGGCTGCCATTTTTGCTGTTTGGGTGACTTAGCAGTTCTAGCCTTTGGGCTTTGGAGAGCCCAAGATGATTGGAGATGGAAGTGGTACCCCAGCAAAGGACAGTAGCCCCACGGAAATGTGGCCAGACTGCTTTTTAACAGGGTCTCCAACACTGTTCCTCATCACCAGGTGAGGCCTCCCAAACAGGGTCTCTAACACTGTTCCTCATCATCAGGTAAGGCCTCCCAAACAGGGTCTCTAGCTATCCCAACCAGTATTCTCCAGCGGATAGAGATTTCAGGCTTCCCTAGGACAAAGTTCCCAGGAGAAGAGACAGGCCACCATCTTTGCTGTTCGGGCATCTTAGCCATTCCAGCCTCTATTTTGCAAAGTGTCTGAGGTGATCAGGGGCTGAAATGTATCCCCAGCACAGCGCAGCTGCTCTACACAAACATGGCCAGACTACTCTTTCAAGTGGGATTCCAATCCCATTACTCCTGATTATAGGAGAGACCTCCTATGTGGGGAGGTCCAGTTACTTCCTACAGGTGTGTTCAGGCTAGCAGTAGGTTCAAACCTCTCTGGGACAGAGCTCCCAGAGGAAGGGGAAGACTGTCATCTTTGCTGTTTTGCAGGCTTCACTTATGATACCCCCAGGTACTGGAAAATATGAGGCAACTAGGGATTGAAGCAGACCCTAAGCGAACCACAGCAACCCTATGGGAAAGTGGTTAGACTGTTCAAAGAAAACAAAATACCCATCCAAATGTCAGCAACCTCAAAGGCTGAAGGTAAATAATCCCACAAAGATAAGAAAGAATTGGTGCAAGAGTGCTGAAAATTCAAAAAGCAGAGTGCCCTTTTCCCTCCAAAACACTGCACCACCTCTCCAGCTAGGGTTCAGAACTGGGCTGAGGCTGATATGGCTGAAATGACAGAAGAAGAATTCAGAATACAAATAGGAACAAAGTTCACTGAATACATTGTAACCCAAGGCATAGAAGCTAAAAATCATGATAAAACATAGCAGGAGCTGACAGACAAGGTAGCCAGGATAGAGAAGAATGTAACTAACCTCATAGAGCTGAAAAACACATTACAAGAATGTCATAATGCAATTGTAAGTGTTAATAGAAGAATAAATCAAACAGGAAAGAATCTCAAAGCTTGAAGACTACATTTCTGAAATAAGACGGGCAGATAAGAATAGAGAAAAAATAATGAAAAGGAATGAACAAAACCTCTGAGAAATATGGGATTATGTAAAGAGAGTGAAACTAAAACTCATTGGTGTACCTGAAAGAGATGGGAAAAATGGAACCAATTTGGGAAACATATTTCAGGTTTTATGCCTGAAAACCTCCCCTACCAAAGAAAACAGGCCAACATTGAAATTCAGGAAATGCAGAGAACCCCAGTAAAATACTCCATAAGATGATCATCTCCAAGATACAAAATCATCAAATTCTCCAAAGTCTAAATGAAAGAAAAAATGTTAAAGGCAGCTGCAGAGAAAAGCCAGGTCACCTACAAAAGGAAGACCAGTAGACCAACAGAATATCTCTCAGCTGAAACCCTATAAATCGAAGAGATTGAGAGCCAACATTAAACATTCTGTAAAGAAAGAAATTCCAGGCCAGATGCAGTGGCTCATGCCTGTAATCCCAGCACTTTGGGAGGCCAAGGTGGGTGGATCATGAGGTCAGGAGTTCAAGACCAACCTGGCCAAAATGGTGAAACCCCATCTCTACTAAAAATAAAAAAATTAGTTGGGTGTGGTGGCACACCTGTAATCCTAGCTACTCAGGAGGCTGAGGCAGGAGAATTGCTTGAACCTGGGAGGCAGAGGTTGCAGTGAGCCGAGATCGCACTCCAGCCTAGGTGACAGAGCGAGGCTCTGTCCAAAAAAAGAGAGAGACAGAGAGGGAGGGAGAGAGAGAGGGAGGGAGGGAGGGAGGCAGGGAAGGAGGGAAGGAAGGAAGGAAGGAAGGAAGGAAGGAAGGAATGAAGGAAGGAAGGAAGGAAAGAGAAAGAAAGAGAAAGAAAGAAATTGCAATACAGAATTTCATAGCCAGCTAAACTAAGCTTCATAAGTAATATGGTTTGGCTCTGTGTCCCCACCCAAATCTCATCTTGAATTGTAACTCCCACAATTCCCACATGTCATGGAAGGAATCTTGTGGGAGGTGACTGAATTACAGGGAGGGTCTTTTCTGCACTGTTCTTCTAATAGTGAGTAAGTCTCATGAGATCTGATAGTTTTTTTAAAAAGGGAGTTTGCCTGCAAAAGCTCTCTTTGCCTGCTGCCACCCACGTAAGATGTGACTTGCTTCTTCTTGCCTTCTGCCATGACTGTGAGGCTTTCTCAGCCATGTGGAACTGTGAGTTCTCCATTAAACCTCTTTCCTCTGTAAATGGCTCAGTCTCAGGTATGTCTTTATCAGCAGCATGAAAACAGACTAATACAATAAGTGAAGAAGAAATAAGATATTCTTTCAGAAAAGCAAATGCTGAGGGAATTTGTTACCACCAGACCTGCCTTACAAGAGCTGCTGAAGAAAGCACTAAATATGAAAAACCAAGACTACCAAACCAAAACCAGTCACTACAAAAACACACTGTACTTCAGAGCAGTGATGCTATAAAGCAACCACATAAAAATGGCTGCAAAATAACCAGCTAACATGATGACAGGATCAAATCCACACATATTAACACTGAGCTTAAATGTAAATGGGCTAAATCCCCCAATTAAAAGACATAGAGTGCCAAGCTGGACCAAGAACCAAGACCCACTTGTATGCTATCTTCAAGAGACCCAACTCAGATGCAATGACACATGTAGGATCAAGATAAAGGGATGGAGGAAAATCTACCAAGCAAATGAAAAACAGAAAAAATCAAGGGTTGCAATCCTAGTTTCTTGCAAAACACAATTTAAACAAACAAAAATCGAAAATAACAAGGAAGGGCATTACATAATGATAAAGGGTTAAATTCAACAAGAAGAGCTAACTATCGTAAATATGTATGCACCCAACACAGGAGCATCCACATTCATAAAACAAGTTCTTAGAGACCTTCAAAGAGACTTAGACTTCACTCAATAATAGTGGGAGACTTTAATATCCTACTCACAATCATCAAGACAGGAAATTAACAAGAATATTTGGGACCTAAACTCAGCTCTAGATCAAGTGAACCTGATAGATATCGACAAAACTCTTCACCCTAGACAAGAGAATATACATTCTTCTCATTGCCATACAGTTCTCACTCTAGCATCAGTCATATAATGGGAAGTAAAAACTCCCCAGCAAATGCAAAAGAACTGAAATCATAGTAAACAGTCTCTTGGACCACAGCACAATCAAATTGGAACTCAAGACTAAGGAATTCATCCAAAATCAAACAATTTTCAACCTGCTCCTGAATTACTTCTGGGTAAATAATGAAATTAAGGCAGAAATCAAGAAGGTCTTTGAAACTAGTGAGAAAAATATAGTTACCAGAATCTCTGGGAGACAGAGAAGGCAGCATTAAGAGGGAAATTCATGGCACTAAATGCTCACATCAAAAAGTTAGAAAGATCTCAAGTTAACAACATAACATCACAACTAAAATACCTAGAGTACCAAGAACAAAGAAACCCCAAAGCTAGCAGAAGACAAGAAATAACAAAAATCAGGGCTAGACTGAAGGAGATAGAGACATTTAAAAAAATTAAAATGATCAATGAATCCAGGATCTGGTTTTTTGAAAAATTAAAAAAATATACAGACCACAAGCTAGAAGAATAAAGAAGAGAGAGAAGATTCAAATAAACACCATCAGAAATGCAAAGGGGGATATCGCCACTGACTGCATAGAAATACTAACAACCATCAGGGAATATTATGAACACCTCTGTGCACATAAACTACAAAATCTAGAAGAAATGGATAAGTCCTTTAAGAAAAGAACTTTCAGCCCAGAATTTCATATCCAGTCAAACTAAGCTTCATAGGCAAAGGAGAAATAAAATCCTTTATGAACAAGCAATTGCTGAGAGATTTCGTCACCACCAGACCTGGCTTACAAGAGCTCCTGAAAGAAGCAGTAAACATGGAAAGGAACAACCAGTACCAGACAGTCCAAAAATGTACCAAATGGTAAAGACCATCAGCACAATGAAGAGACTGCATCAACTAATGGGCAAAACAACCAGCTAGAATCAAAATGGCAGGAACAAACTTACACACAACAATATTAATCTTAAATGTAAACAGGCTAAATGCCCCAATCAAAAGAAACAGACTGGCAAATTGGATAAAGAGTCAAGACCCATTGATGTGCTGTATTCAGGGGACTCATCTCACATGCAAAGATACACACAGACTCAAAATAAAGGGATGGAGGAAGATTTCCCAAGCAAACAGAGAGCAAAAGAAAAGCAGGGGTCGCAATCCTAGTCTCTGATAAAACAGACTTTAAACCAACAAAGATCAAAAGAGACAAACAAAGGCATTACATAATGGTAAAAGAATCAATGCAACAAGAAGAGCTAACGATCCTAAATATATATGAACCCAGTACAGGAGCACCCAGATACATAAACCAAGTTCTTAACGACCTACAAAGAGACTTAGACTCCCACACAATAATAGTGGGAGACTTTAACACTCCACTGTCAATATTAGACAGATCAACAAGACAGAAAATTAACAAAGATATCCAGGACTCGAACTCAGATCTGGACCAAGTGTACCTAATAGATATCTACAGAACTCTCCATCACAAATCCACAAAATATACCTTCTTCTTGGCACCACATTACACTTATTTTTAAATTGACCACATAATTGGAAGTAAATCACTTCTCAGCGAATGCAAAAGAACAGAAATCATAACAAACAGTCTCTCAGACCACAGTGCAATCAAATTAGAACTCAGGATCTAGAAACTCACTCAAAACCACACAGCTATATGGAAACAGAACAACCTGCTCCTGAATGACTACTATATAAATAATGAAATGAAGGCAGAAATAAAGATGTTCTTCAAAACCAATGAGAATGAAGACACAACATACAACAATCTCTGGGACACATTTAAAGCAGTGTCTAGAGGCAAATTGTTAGCACTAAATGCCCATATGAGAAGTGAGGAAAGATCTAAAATCAACACCCTATAGTCACAATTAAAAGAGCTTAAGGAGCAAGATCAAACAAATTCAAAAGCTAGCAGAAGGCAAGAAATAACTAAGATCAGAGCAGGACTGAAGGAGATAGAGACACAAAAAAACCTTCAAAAATCAATGAATCCAGGAGCTGCTGTTTTGAAAAGATCAACAAAATAGATAGACTGCTAGCCAGACTAATAAAGAAAAGAGAGAAGAATTTAATAGATGCAATAAAAACGATAAAGGGGATATTACCACCGATTCCACAGAAATACAAACTACTATCAGAGATTACTACAAACAACTATATGCACATAAACCAGTAAATCTGGAAGAAATGGATAAATTCCTGGACACTTAC
This sequence comes from Aotus nancymaae, assembly GCF_030222135.1. Classification (NCBI taxonomy): domain Eukaryota; kingdom Metazoa; phylum Chordata; class Mammalia; order Primates; family Aotidae; genus Aotus; species Aotus nancymaae. Next base: position 4,554,579 of record NW_026988472.1, read on the forward strand.
CATCCCAAGCCTAAACCAGGAAGAAGTTGAAACCCTGAATAGACCAATAAGAAGGTCTGAGGTAGAGGTACCAATTAATAGCCTATCAACCAAAAAAAGTCCAGGTCCAGACAGGTTCACAGCCCAATTCTACCAGATGTACAAAGAGGAACTGGTACGACTCCTTCTGAAATTATTCCAAACAATACAAAAAGAGGGAATTCTCTCTAACTTATTTTATGAGACAAACATCATTCTGATAGCAAAACCTGGCAGAGATACAAATAAAAAAGAAAATTTCAGGCCAATATCCGTGATGAACATTGAGGCAAAAATCTTCAATAAAATACTGGCAAACCAAATCCAACTGCACATCAAAAAGCTTATCCATCATGATCAATTAGGCTTCATCCTGGGGATGCAAGGCTGGTTCAACATATGCAACTCTATAAACGTAATCCATCACATAAACAGAATCAAAGACAAAAACCACATGATTATACGAATATCTCAATAGATGCTGAGAAGACCTTTGACAAAATTCAACAGTTCTTTATGCTAAAAACACTTAATAAACTAAGTGTCAATGGAACATATCTCAAAATAATAAAAGCTGTTTATGACAAACCCACAGCCAACATCATACTGAATGGGCAAAAACTGGAACCATTCTGTTTGAAAACTAGCACTAGACAAGGGTGTCCTCTATCACCATTCCTATTCAACATAGTATTGGAAATTTTGGCTAGGGCAATCAGGCAAGAAGAAGAAATAAAGGGTATTCAATTAGGAAAAGAGAAAGTCAAATCATCTCTATTTGCAGACCACATGATTGTGTATTTAGAAGATGCCATCGTCTGAGCCCAACATCTCCTTAAGATGATGAGCAACTTCAACAAAGTCGCAGCATATAACATCAATGTGCAAAAATCACAAACATTCCTGTGCACCAATAACAGACAAACAGAGAGCCAAATCATGAGTGAACTCCCATTCACAATTGCTACAAAGAGAATAAAATACCCAGGAATACAACTAACAAAGAACCTCTTCACGGAGAACTACAAACCACTGCTCAAGAAAGTAAGAGAAGACACAAACAGATGGAGATACATTCCATGCTCATGGTTAGGAAGAACCAATAATGTGAAAATGTCTATACTGCCCAAAGTAATTTATAAATTCAATGCTATCCCCATCAAGCTACCATTGACCTTCTTCACAGAACTGGAAAAATCCACCTTAAACTTCATGTGGAACCAAAAAAGAGCCCACATAGCCTAGACAATCCTAAGCAAAAAGAACAAAGTGGGAAGCATCACACTACTGGACATCAAACTATACTACAAGGCTACAGTAATCAAAACAGCATGGTACTCGTCCCAAAACAGAGATATAGACCAATGGAACAGAACAGAGGCCTTGGAAGTAATGCCACACATCTACAGCCATCTGATCTTTGACAAACCTGACAAAAACAAGCAATGGGGAAAGGATTCCCTCTTTAATAAATGGTGTTGGGAAAACTGGCTAGCCATGTGCAGAAAGCTAAAATTGGACCCCTTCCTTACACCTTATACAAAAATTAACTCAAGATGGATTAAAGATTTAAACATAAGACCTAACACCATAAAAACCCTAGAAGAAAACTTAGGCAATACCATTCAGGACATAGGCATAGGCAAGGACTTCATGACTAAAACACCAAAAGTAATGGCAATAAAAGCCAAAATAGACAAATCGGATCTAATTAAACTAAAGAGCTTCTGCACAGCAAAAGAAACAATTATTAGATTGAACCAGCCACCAACAGGATGGGAAAACATTTTTGCAAGCTACCCATCTGACAAAGGGCTAATATCCAGAATCTACAAAGAACTAAAAGTAACGTACAAGAAAAAAACAAACAACTCCTTGAAAAAGAGGGCAAAAGATATAAACAGACACTTTTCAAAAGACATACATGAGGCCAACAAACATATGAAAAAATGCTCATCATTACTGGTCATTAAAGAAATGCAAATCAAAACCACATTGAGATACCATCTCACGCCAGTTAGAATGGCGATCATTAAAAAATCTGGAGACATCAGATGCTGGAGAGGATGTGGAAAAATAAAAATGCTTTTACACTGTTGGTGGGAGTGTAAATTAGTTCAACCATTGTGGAAGACAGTGTGGCGATATCTCAAGGATCTAGAAATAGAAATACCATTTGACCCAGCAATCCCATTATTGGATATACCCAAAGGATTGTAAATCAATCTGTTTTAAAGACACATGCACATGTATGTTCATTGCAGCCCTGTTCCCAATAGCAAAGACTTGTAACCAACCCAAATGCCCATCAAAGATAAACTGGATAAAGAAAAAATGTTGCACATATACACCACGGAATACTATGCAGCCATAAAAAACGAGTTCATGTCCTTTGCAGGGACATGGATGAAGCTGGAAACCATCATTCTCAGCAAATTGACACAAGCACAGAAAACCAAACACTACATGTTCTCACTCATAAGTAGGTGTTGAACAATGAGAACACATGGACACAAGGAGGGAAACATCACACACTGGGGTCTATTGGGGGTTTGGGGGCTAAGGGAGGCATAGCAGGGTGTGGGGAGATTGGGAAGGGATAACATTAGGAGAAATACCTAATGTAAGTGACAGGGGGATGGAGGCAGCAAACCACGATGTCATCTGTATACCTATGTAACAATCCTGCAAGATCTGCACAAGTACCCAAAAACTTAAAGTAAAATAAAAAAAAAAAAAGAAGAAGAAGCTGGACTGGGCCTGAGAGAGGCTCAAGCAGCAGGTACCTGTGAATCACATGTTTGGTCAGGAAGAAATGATTGACATCATTGGGATGACCATAGGCAAAGGCTACAAAAGGGTCACCAGTCATTGGCACAGCAAGAAGCTGCCCCTCAAGACCCACCAAGGCCTGTGCAAGGTGGCCTGCATTAGAGCATGGCATCATGTTCGTGCAGCCTTCCTTGTGGTACACACTGGTCAGAAAGGCTACCATCACTACACTGAGATCAACAAGAAGATCTTTAAGATTGGCTAGGGCTACCTGATCAAGGACAGTTAACATATCAAGAATAATACTTCCACTGACTATGACCTGTCTGACAAGAGCATCAACCTTCTGGGTGGCTTTGTCCACTATGGTGAAGTGACCAATGATTTTTGTCATGCTGAAAGGTTGTTTGGTGGTAACCAAGAAGTGAGTGCTCACCCTCCACAAGTTCTTGCTGGTGCAGACCAAACAGAAGGCCCTGGAGAAGACTGACCTTAAGTTCATTGACACCACCTTCAAGTCAGGTCATGGCCCCTTCCAGACCAAGGAGGAGAAGAAAGCATTCATGGGACCACTCAAGAAAGACCAAGTTGCAAAGAAAGCAGCTTAGTGCCAGGAACAGATTTTCCAGCTTTTGGGGTCTCAATAAGAGTTATTTTCCACTGACAAGTAAAAAGAAATCATAGATGACACAAACAAATAGAAAAGCATCCCCTGCTCATGGATTGCAAGAATCAATATTGTGAAAATGACCATACTGTGCTAAGCAATGTACAGATTCAATGCAATTCCTGTCTAAATACCAACATCATTGTTCACAGAATTAGAAAAAACAATCCTAAAATCCATATGAATCCAAAAAAACTCCTGAATAGCCAAACTAATTCTAAGAAAAAAGAACTAATCTGGAAGCATTGCATTATCCATTTTCAAATTATACTGCAAGGAAATAGAAACCAAAACAGCATAGTATAAAATGTAGACCCAAAGACCAACAGAATAGAATAGAGAACCTAGAGATAAAGCCAAATACTTACAACCAGCTTGTCCTTGACAAAGTAGACAAAAACATACACTGGAGAATGGACACTTGATTCAGTTTCCCTGGGTAGTCATGTGTAGAAGAATAAAACTAGATCCTGACCTCTCAGTACGTAAAAAAATGAACTCAAGATAGATTAAAGACTTAAATCTAATACCTGAAACCATAAAAATTCCAAAAGGAAGCCTAGTAAAAACTCTTCCGGACATTTGCCTAGGCAATGAATTTATGAGTAAGAACCCAAAAGCAAATGCAGCAAAACAAAATTAAATAAATAAATACCCAATTAAACTGAAAGCTTCCGCACAGCAAAAGCAATTATCAACAGAATAAATGGACAACCTACAGAATGGGAAAAAATATTTGCAAACTGTGCATCTGACCGAGGAATAATATCTAGAATCCATAAGGAACTCAAACAAATCAGTAAGAAGGAAAACCCCAAATAACTCCGTTAAAAAGTGGGCAAACAACATGAATAGGAATTTCTGAAAGAAGAGATCTAAGATGGCTGATCACTAGCAGCTCGGGCTCGTAGTTCCCAGTGAAAGCACAGAGAACGAGAGGACGCCACACTTTCAGACGAATATTTGTTGCTCACGGACCAGGAGATTCCCAGCAGAGGAGCCCCACGTGTCGCCAGGGCGACTCTTATGGCCGGCGCGGCAGTTTAGCTGGCACCTTAGCGCGCCAGTTTTTGGTGCAGAGTCCAGAGATTCCTGGGCAGAAAAGCACCATCCATCTTAACACCGCTGTTTTGGCCGGCGCAGTGGATTGCTCAGACTTCGGCACTGGGAATCAACAAGTTTGACGTCTGCTCAGAGACCTAGTTAGAAAGTTGGTAATTACAAAGACAACAGACGGATAAATATATAATGAAGGGAAGAAATCAGCGTAAAAAGGCAGAGAATACTCAAAATCAGAATGCCTCTACCTCTACAGGGGATCGCAATTCCTCATCAGTAACGGAACAAGGCTTAATAGATTACGAGTGTGTTCCAATAACAGAAGCAGGTTTCAAAACGTGGGTGATAAGAAACTTCTGTGAATTAAAAGAACTTGTTCTAACCCAATGCAAAGAAACTAAGAACCTTGAAAAAAGGTTTGACGAAATGTTAACGAGAATGGACAATTTAGAGAGGAATATAAGTGAATTGATGGAGTTGAAAAACACAACACGAGAACTTCGTGAAGCTTGCACAAGTTTAAACAGTCGAATTGATCAAGTAGAAGAAAGGATATCAGAAGTCGAGAACCAGCTCAGTGAAATGAAACGAGAAGACAAGATTGGAGAAAAAAGGATGAAAAGGAATGAGCAAAGTCTCCAGGAAATATGGGACTATGTGAAAAGACCTAATTTACGTTTGATAGGTGTACCTGAATGTGACGAAGAGAATGAATCCAAGTTGGAAAATACTCTTCAGGATATCATTCAGGAAAACTTTCCCAACCTGGCAAGGCAGGGTAATATTCAACTCCAGGTAATACAGAGAACACCACAAAGATATTCTTCAAGAAGACCAACCCCAAGGCACATAATCGCCACATTTATTAGGGTTGAAATGAAGGAGAAAATACTAACGGCAGCCAGAGAGAAAGGTCAGGTTACCCATAAAGGGAAACCTATCAGACTTACAGCAGATCTCTCAGCAGAAACCCTACAAGCCAGAAAAGAGTGGGGACCAATATTTAACATCCTTAAAGAAAAGAACTTTCAACCCAGAATTTCCTATCCAGCCAAACTAAGCTTTATAATCGAAGGAAAAATTAAATCCTTTGCGAACAAACAAGTACTTAGAGAGTTCACCACCACCAGGCCTGCTTTACAAGAGGTTCTGAAAGAAGCACTGTACATATAAAGGAACAACCAATATCAGCCTTTCCAAAAATATATCAAAAAGAAAAAAACATTAACACAACGAAAAATTTACACTAACCAATGGGCAAAACAGCCAGCTAGCATCAAATGCCAGTATTAAAGTTATATATATTTTAATTGGATAAAAAGCCAAAACCTATTGGTATGCTGCATCCAGACCCATCTCACATGCAACGATACACAAAGACTCAAAACAAAGAGAAGGAGGAAGATTTATCAACCAATCAGATAGTAAAAATAAACAAATAAATAAAAAGCAGGAGATGCAATTCTCGCCTCTGATAAAGTAGACTTTAAAGCAACAAAGAGCAAAAGAGGCAAAGAAGGACATTACATAATGGCAAAAGGATCAATGTAGCAAGAAGAGCTAATGATTTTATAGATCAACGAGACAGAAAATTAACAAGGACATCCAGGACTTGAACTCAGACCCGGAACAAGTAAACTTAATAAACATTTATAGAACTCTCCACTTCAAATACATAAAACATACATTACCACCTCACACCTATTCCATAAGTGACTACATAATTGGAAGTAAATCACTCCTCAGTCATCGCATAGCACTTCATAGGTTTAAATGAAATATTGGTTGGCTGCTCGTTTGTTATTTTCTTCCCTTATTCCTTCCTGTCTACATCAAGTATAATTATTGGTATAAAAGAGGTTTTCAATACCCATTACTAAACAGCATTCTAGCCTGGGCAAGAAAGCAACACTCCCATTCTCTCTCCCTCTTTCTCTTCCTTTTTCCTCCTCTTCTTTATTCTTTTTCTTTATTCTTTCTCTTTCTTTCTTTAAAAAAAAAAAAGAAGAAGGGATCTCTCTGGGTAGGAAAAGTTCCAGGCACCAGTACATGTGGCTAGGAATAACAGGTCTTCAAGAACACTTTTGAAGTGTTCTTCAAAAAGAATCACTTGAAAGAGACTGACATCCAGGATACCTGTAATAGAACAATCTGGGCCAACATCCATAATTCATTCAGACATTTCTAGACTCACTATGTTAATGGGCTCAGCTATGCCTGCTAAGGTCTTGGTCTTCAAGGTATTTACAATATACTACAGATAAAAAGATAAAACACATACATACAAAAAACTGTAACAATGCAATGGGAATAAAGTAACAGAGCAAACCAGTGCAATATAGCAGAGGGGACCCCACAATACAACTGCAGCTTGGACTGTATTCCTAATCCTGCTGCTAACTCACTCTTCAGCTTTGAATAAACTATTTTTACCTCTCGAGGCAATTCCAAAAAAAAAAAAAAGAAGATATGCAAATTGCCAACAGGTGTATCAAAAAATGCAACATCACTAATCATCAGGGAAATGCAAATTAAAACCACAATAAGATACCACCATCCCCTTGCAAAAATGGCCATTATTAGAAAGTCAAAAAACAACAGATGTTGGCATGGATGTAGTGAAAAGGGGCCATTTATGCACTGCTGATAGGAATATAAATTAGTATTTATAATCTCTATGGGAAACAGTATGGTGATTGCTCAAAGAACTAAAAGGAAATCTATCATTTAATCCAGCAATCCCGCTACTGGTTATCTACCCAAAGGAAAATAAGTCATTATATCAAAAAGACACCAGCACACGTGTGTTTATTGAAATACAATTTACAATTGCAAAGGTATAGGGGATAATACACAAAGGCCATTTTTGGCTCATTTGTATAACATTTCAATAAGATTAAAAACAATTTGAAAAACAGAGTACATACTACATTCCTATTCATGTGAAAAATATCTGAGAGTATATGTATGTGTTTTAATTTCTCCTGGTGTATGTATGTGCATAGTACACAGAGTAATAAATTTTAAAAGACGACCGTTATTAACAGAAGTGTTTGGGATGGGGGGGAATTGGACCAGAGACCAAAAGAACTCCAGTTTCTAAAATGGAGTCCATTATCCTGTGATGTAACTCAGAAACAGAAAACCAAATACTGTATGTTCTCACTTATAAGTAGGAGCTAAGTTACGGGTATGCATTGTATTACTCATATAAAATTAACATGTTTGTCACAAAATACTTACCAACTTTGTTTATGAAAATTTTGTTTCTTCCCTGCAGACTGAGACCCATTAGCTCAAGTCTGCTGGTAGTAAAATAAAATTTTTACACATCCAATTGTTTTAAAAATAGCCCAAACAAACATACTTTAGCCATTTAGAGCCCACCTCCTATGCATACCTCAAAAAAACCTCACCCCACATCTGTCAGCCATCAATTAAATAGTCCTGTAGTATAATCATTCTTAATGAAGAATATCTTTGACTCAAATAATCCCACAGATTTGAAGTAAAATTCCCATTTTTAGACATGTTTTCAGGATTCCTTCACCCTTTGCATTTATCTTTGTGAATTTCTGAACCAATACTAAGCTGTGTGAATCAGTGTAGAGACGTTGTAATATTAAACATAGAACGATGCTTGGTACATACATAGTCAGCAGTTAAAAATTTTTGTCAATGAATGAATAAGCCCTTATAAGCAAAGTCATTTACTCTTACTTAGAGTAGAATAGAAGAGTGAATAACAAAGTTTCAGATCAGATCTAAATTTTGGTTGTACCAGCTAAGTGATTTTAATTATGCCACATATTTAAGTTTTCTTATCTACAAAATGCAGATAAGCTTTGTGGCATTCCTTGGTTTTAGGGGGGATGAAATACAAGTGAACATGGCACAGCAAAAGTGTCATTAATTAACCTCTCTTCAATGGGTACAGTACAGAGTTTGTTAGAATAAATAAGACCTAGTGTTTGATAGATCAGTAGGGTGAATATAGTTAATATTAATCTATTGTGTATTTCTTTTTTTTTTTTTTCTCTATTGTGTATTTCAAAATAGCTAGAAAAGAACAATTCAATGTTGCTAGCATCAAGAAAAAACAAATATTTAAGATGATGAATATCCCCAATACTCTTGTTTTTTACATATTATATAAATGTATCAAATTATTGCCTGTATCCCAAGTATATAATCCGTTATGATACATATCAATAAAAATAATAATAACGTGTCAATATTTTCTCCATCTTTTGAAGTAGTGACTTTAGGGACAAGAAAATGATATTGTAAGGGCACTAGGTTAATTTAGAGCAATGGTATGCCAATTGAATGTTTGTATTTGAAATGTAATTGCTTTGTTTTGCTTTGGTTAAGGTACAATCCTATAAAAAATAAGTTCTTTTTTTTCCCACTAAGCCCTAAAAACTAGGCTAGTAAAATATTGACAAAATGTCTTTCTAATCATAGTAAGGAGGATACTTTCCAAAATAGTACAAACTCTTCCTTCATCAGTAAGAGTCTTAATAAGGGGAGAATAGGGGCCACATGTTACAGGTGTAACACAATGCACACATGGAAGCAAATGCACAAATTTACCTTCTAATTCTTTCCTTTTACTGATATATGTGCTTCCTTCTATAGTTTCTTCTTATCCAAATAGTTCAATCATTGTTTATGATTTTGGAACAATTTGTCAGGCAGGAGTGGACGAGGTGGGTGTAGTGTAAAAAACAGAGTATAATTACTCAGAAACACAACAGGAATAAATAAATAGAGATAAATAAATTGGAATTAATCTAGTGAGATAATTTAACATATTCTACATAAGTCCTCTAAAGTACTCTAAGAAACTTATTGCCATATAAAATTACCCCCATGAGACATCCAAATGCAATAGCCACAAATACAGCATCATTTTTGATTCATTTTTCATCTCATTGCTAGTTTATTAAAACTGCAAACAATAAATTTAGCATTTACAAGGTTAACATTATAGCTCCCATGAGAAATCCTGGCTGGAATGCCAGAGGAGAGTAAGAGGCTGCATCAGAAGCAGCAGCCAAGTTTAAGAAAAGACTGGAGTATCATTCCCTTTATTTCCCCTCTGGTTTATCCAAAGCTTTGCTCTATCCAAGGGATCTGATATATTTTTTTCCCTTCCACTTGGAAAAGAGCAACATCAACCTTTAACATTTTTGGCCTACTTAAATATCATCTTTAGAGTTGTCTGTGACCTTTCTCCTTCTGCCTGGAGAAGAGAAAACAAATACAAAGACAAAGGCATTACCCAGCTATGCTTTTTCCCCCTCACTTTATCCAGCATGGCCAATAGTAGCGCAAGAGATCCAGTGAGTGAACTCCACTGGAGTTAGATGCATTATTGTTAAATATCCTAGGTGGCTTCACCTCTCATAACAGACAAGTAGCCAACTGGCTACTTCATAAGAAGTCATGAGTAACCCCACAGTCACACAGGTATCAGAGATTCACCATTCTTCAACCATTCATTTTTCCTTTACCCAAACAATGCTCTTTTATGTTTTAGAGTTTTGGGTTGCACTAGAAAATTTCGGACCCTGCCACCACTGTGTCAGGAATCTCTGAAACTACACCCAGTTTCGATGATTGCTGATAATTACCAAGGAGGGCTTGCAGAATTCACCATATAGTCGTACACATATTAATAGCTCATAACTATTACAGTAAGAAGATACAAACAAAAATCAGCAAAGTGAAAAGGAAAACAAAGTCCAGAGAAAACTAGTATAAGCTTCCAAGAGTCCTCTCTCAGTAAAGTCTCCAGAAAACAAAATATGACAGCACATATTCAAGAGTTAACAGACCCAATACAGTTAAGATGTCAATTGTTCCTAAATTGATCTATTAAAGAAGTGAAAGCTTATGATTACACAATAACCCATATACATATGTTGATGGCAGCTCTATTTTAATCACAAAGAATGAGAAATAATCTGAATATCCTTGGGTGAATGGATAACCAAACTGTGGTACACCCATACAATGGACTATTACTTAGCAATAAAACAAATGAAATGTGAATACATTCAAAAACTTGGATAGAACTAAATGGCATTATGCTAAATGAAGAAGTCAGACTCAAAAGATTACATGCTGTATGATTCCATTTATATGGCATTCTTGAAAAGACAAAAGTATTGTGATGAAAAACAGATTAGTGGTTAACAGGGGCTTAGGTGAATAGAGAGGTGTGACCATAAAAATAAAGCACATAGGAGGCTTTTGGGAAGGAGGGAACAGTGGTAAATCAACACATGCTTACAAATTCATTAAACTGTACACCTCAAAACGTCAATTTTACTGCATGATCACTTAAAAAATAAAATTACAAAAAAATATTATTCGGGAAGGTAAGAATCCTTGTTTTCTGTGAAACTGTTTTAATATAAGTGCATATATGCCTAAATGCCAGTTTTGTCTACTTTCGTATAGCATACCCTCTTTTACATCTGGCATCTTTCATTTCAAATGTTTGCATATGGTTTAATTTGTTCATTATCATTGTTGTATGTATCACATGGTGTGAATATAACATAATTCATTGAATCATTTCCTTAATATATAAATGTACTGTTTCCAGTTTTGTGCTATTACAAATAGTGCTACTATATGAACATTGCTCTATATCTTCCATATTTACATTTATGTACAAGAATGCTCACCACAACCAGTTTAAGATGCATAAAAAGTAAATCAAGCACTACTTAATAGCCAATAGGAGAAGGGCTGAATAAACTATGGCTACAATAAATGATAATATATTATCAAAATCATCTCAGAACAGGCAAGCCATTATTTGGATAAATTTCCAAAGTACTAACCTGGTGGCCATTGTGATGATGACATTTGGCTCTAATGACTTCACGTGGGTCACAGTAACCAATGGGGCAGAGAGCCCACTGGGCTCATCTTGGGGCTCCCTGTGAGCAGAGATGAGGAAGGAGCAGTTACACAGCGGCTAATCACCCCAAAGCACTACAGAAACAGCCTCACCTGGTCCCTGGCTTGTGGTTCTGACCACAGCCTCAGAGCCTTCCCCTGTCTGACTGCTCTGAGGACTTCCAGGGAGGCAGTCCCTGGCTGTGCTGAAGTGGTCCCTATCGGTCTTTCCCCACCAACTCTGACCCACTCTTCCTCTTCTTGGGCCAAATCTGCTTTCTTATCACTTCAGCTCCTCTCCGTTCAGAAGCATCCCCTGCATGCTGGGGGTGTAATTATGCCTATTGTGCAGGTGAGGAAACTGAGGCCCAAAGAGGACAAGAGCTGGGCCTGCACCTGCACAGCAGGTCAATGAACAGGTGGTTGGTGGGCCGCGTGTCATCCCACAGCTGTACATCCCCTCAAGCCATGTGGAGATTTTCTGCTGCCTCCTTCTCTGAGGGGCCCTCCCGGCCTGTCAGTCTACCTCTCAGACTACCAGTCCTGGGGCATCTACTCACTCCAACTTGGGATTCTAGACCCAGCATTCAGACCCTGGTATAGGGCTGGGTGGAGGCAGAGTGGGCAGCTGGCCAGCATTTGGCTGGAGGTTGGTGGTCTTTTCTTAAGCCCAATGCTCTGTTGGGGTTTTCCCCAGTGTCTTCAGGATCCAGGCCTGTGCCCTCAAGACTGGCCAAGTTGTAGCCTGCCCTGCCCTGGCACAAGTACAAGATGCACTGACCTCTCTCAGAGCCAGTGCATCTTGTAGAAGAAAGCATATAATGCAATCATTAAATAAGAAAAATAAGACAAAAATGTGTGAGAATTTTCTCTTAGCCTTGGAAATGAGCTTCTGGTGTGAGGGAAAGGAGCATGAAGGAGAAAACGGCCATAAGCAGATGACTCCTAACAGCACTGACTAAAATTGGGGCCCTTTAGGAGGAAGGGGATAAGCCAGCCTTAGCCTGCCCCACCTGTCCAAGCACAGAGAGGGTTGATTGGACCCCAGCTTGGGGCTCATGCACCCTGAGGCCTGTGACCTCAACAGGTATGAGTGTTTAAGTGTTTAAGAGTGTGTCTCCAAGAACAGAAAATCAAACACCGCATGTTCTCACTCATAGGCAGGTGTTGAACAATGAGAACACATGGACACAGGGAGGGGAGCATCACACACTGGGGTCTGTTGGGTGGAAATAGGGGAGGGACAGTGGGGGGTGGGGAGTTGGGGAGAGATAGCATGGGGAGAAATGCCAGATATAGGTGATGGGGAGGAAGGCAGCTAATCACACTGCCATGTGTGTACCTATGCAACAATCTTGCATCTTCTTCACATGTACCCTCAAACCTAAAATGCAATTAAAAAAAAAGAGTGTGTCTCTCCCTTGTCTTCTCTGAGGACCTCCAGGTCTAGGAGATAAGATGCCCCTGCTGGCAAAAGCAGGTATTACTGCAGTGTGGGCAGTCTGAGCTCTGACTGGTGACAGCAAGTCACTCAACATGGAGCCACTTTCACAGCTCTTCTTCCCTGACTGACAGGAAAAGGTCACGTTGACTTAGCAGGAAGTTCAGGTTTGGACCTGGTCTCACTCTAGACCATAGTCATCCAGAAGGGGAAGTGGAAGTGTTGTAAGATATGAGTGGGTGACAGCTGGGATGAACGCTGAGGAGAGAGAGAGCAGGGACAACTGTGAGATTAGGATACTAGACCTAGTCACTAGGAGGAGGGAGAGGAAAATCAGAAAGGCCCCTGCAAAGGACTGCTCAGCGTTGATGAGAACACAGAAGGCCCTTAGGGGCTCAATTTTCCCATATGTAAACTAATGATAAACATACCGTTTACACTTAGAATTGGTGTGAGAAAAACAGGACTCATAAACTGATCAGCAAGTGTCTGACACAGAATCACAGTCAGGTAAATGCTGATAGTATTTTTATTGTTATTGCAACAGGAATCACTCTATGTTAATTGACCATTGACATTTTGTTCTCCCCCAGGGGATGGGAAACTTGCTTTTTTTGAGGCTGCACCCTGTCTATCCACCTCTACGGTCCCAGTGTGGGGACATTACACATATGTTGTGGCAAATTAGGATATCCTACAATAAGTCTCACTTTACATTTGAACCACAGATTTTCAGTGCCTTTATATCAGAAATTTATTTTTCAACTTCTGTAGGAGGAAGAAATAATTGCTTCCCTAAGCAGGGTAGATTCTTAGTAGGGTCTTTTGTTGCAGAACTGTTTTTAAGGGTGTGAGGGCTCAAATGGGAGCTCACAGATGTCATGTGTTGTCCTTGTGTACAATGATAAGGTGTAAGACTGGAATCAGGAAGGGGGAAGAGCTTGTGAGTGAGATTTGCTGTCAGGCAATAAAGAATTTTAGAGAGGAAAAGAAAGATTTGTGGCTGCTTTCCCCTCAAAATCGAAGTTGTTACTTTGGATAGGAATCTGGCCACTTCTCTTTTAGTAGTTTTGGTTAAAAAGACACTTTATTTCTATGAGACTTCATTCTTGTTAATCAGAATCTGTAAGTAGCAAGCATCCATACCTACATTTGGGTACATTTTTTAATTTGAAAATGTTTTAATAATAAATCCCAGTTATACTGTGCACACTTTCTAATCAGGGCAAGTATCCTTTTGTTTATTTCATGGTCAAGCAGGCATAGAAATCACTTTAAGGCACATGGTAAAAAGATAGAGGAGTTTATCAATGAGATTTAGTCTCACAACAGGATTCTCCAAAATGAAAACATTTAGAAAAATACCACTAGAGAACTGAACCTGGAGTGGCTACTGCTTTCATACTAATTTGCCAGGCCCATTTCCTCCCTATAATCAAGTTTTGTTGGAACACACAGTCTCACCCATTCCTTCCCTAGACATCTATGGCAGAGGTGAAAAATTGCAACAAGGAGCTAAGGGCACACACCTCACTCAGCACCTCCATGGGGTGCTCTATAGATCTTGGGGCTGTGGGCACAAGTCCTCAGTATTCCCAGTTTCTGAAACCACTTCTTATAGTCTATTCTGCCCCTTCCTGGGTCTCCATCAAGGAGTCTGGAGTCTGTCCCTGACTCAGATAGCTCCAACAGCACCCCCAGTACTTGCCCCATCTTCACCTGAGACATGCCTCATTATACTCTCCTCCCTTTGGAATTCAGGCACAACTGATGAGCACTGACATTAAAACTGAGATAATAAGACTGACAAAACAAACTCTTTGTAGCAATAAGATATCAAATCCGGGGCCGGGCGCGGTGGCTCAGGCCTATAACCCCAGCACTTTGGGAGGCCAAGGCAGGTGGATCACGAGGTCAAGAGATCGAGACCATCCTGGTCAACATGGTGAAACCCCGTCTCTACTAAAAATACAAAAATTACCCAGGCGTGGTGGCGCATGCCTGTAATCCCAGCTACTCAGGAGGCTGAGGCAGGAGAATTGCCTGAATCCAGGAGGCAGAGGTTGCAGTGAGCCAAGATCGCGCCATTGCACTCTAGCCTGGGTAACAAGAGCGAAACTACGTCTCAAAAAAAAAAAAAAAAAAATCAAATCCAAGCCTGACTCTGTTATAGCATCAAATGACAGATAACAGGCCTTGAAGGAAACTGAAGTATTTTATCCCAAAATATATTTCCTTGACATATTTTGAAATGGCTCTGCAATATTGCTGTGGAGAAAATTTATATTCTGTAGAGAATCTCTTTCCCTTTCCAGGTCTTTCTGGTCCTTAAGATATTAACTGAGAGTCTAACATCTTTTAAAGGAAACATTTGCCATCTATTGCTTCTAAGGATGGCCACCTATAAGACTTCATCCACGTAATATAAACTTTGGTCTCTACAACCCTCATCTTAACTCAGACACTCTTTTCTATTGATTACAGGTTTTTAGATAATAACTCAACTCTTTCAACCAATTGCCAAATTCAGAAAATCTTTGAATCCTCTTATGACCTGTGAGTACCTCCACTTGAAGTTGTCCTGGCTTTAAGGACTGAACCAACGTATACCTCACATGTATTGGTTGATATCTTATGTCTACCTAAAACTTACAAAACCAAACTGCAACCCAACCACTTTGTGCACATGTTGTCAGGATCTCCTGAGGCTGTGTCACAGGTCCTCACGTGTGACTTAGAATAAATTTCTTCAAATATTTTACGGAGTTTGAATTTTGCGTCAACACACTGGATATGTGTTGTCAGTGTAAAGGAAAAACAGATACGTTAATTTATTATTATGCTCAGCATCTAAATCTGAAAAAAAAAAAACAATCTTTCCTCTTTTTTAACAGCTAGGGGAAAATCATGAGTAGAGGGAAGCCCCTGCATATGAGTCATGGTCCTCACATTTGGCTCAGAATAAATCTTCAGATATTTTTTAGAGTTTGGCTTTTTTGTTCACACTTTCATCAATCATTTCCTTGTCTGTTCCTGGTTTTTCTGTCATTCTTACAATGACTTTGTCTACCCCACAGAATAAATACATTCACACGTGTTTTGTTTAATACAATTTGGTTGCATTATTATACATTTAATTGCCTCATCTGACAAAGAGTTTCGTTTGACCAAACTTTAGTCAGGCTCCTGAAACTTCACCTAGGTCCATCTGTGTATTTCCCTTGTAAAATCCAGTTTTAACAAAGAACCCTGCTAAGTCCTTTTAGCAAGAACACTCTACCCTTGATATCTGATCGTCTTTGATATCTGCCTGTTCCCCATCCTCCACAATTCCCTAGGTGATGTCTAATCACTCTGTCCTGTCTTCAGCAAGAATGCTGCTAGGCAGGTTTAGCCAGAATCCCCCTTAGTCCTCCTCTTAGTAATTTTCCATCCACTGACTCCCACCCTGCTCCTTGGCTATAAATTACTACTTTCCCATGCTACTTTTGGAGTTGAATCCAATCTCTTTTTCCTGCTGTAAAACCCCAGTGTCGTGGTCCCTATATCCATCACAATGATCCGGAATAAAGTCTTCCTTGCCATGCTTTAACAAGTTTCATTGAATAATTTTTTCTTTAGCACATCTACTTGGGGCAAAGAGTGAAGGATTCACCATTGTTTAATGAATCCCTGTTTCTCCCACTTGTTTAAAATGGCTCTTTTTTTATGTCCTACAGGCCCATTCATTTTTGTATTTAGTTCTCTCCTTTTAATGTTCTTTTCTTTCTTTATTGTATATTTGCCTATTCAATGTTTCTTTTTGTATATTTATTCTTATACATTTTAACCTATTTTAATTGCTGTAACCTAATTATATTTTAAATGTCAAGTAATGTTTGTTCTTCTGGTTAGAAGCAAATTTTTGTTGCCACAAAAGAAATAGCACTCAAACATAAATTTTCTCAGCAAGACAATTTTTGCTTCTACAGAAGGGTGCATCGCATGGATAGAGCAATGGCAAGAACACACCTGAACAGGGAAGGGGAAGGAGTTCTTATCCATGATGCAGGTCACCCCTACTGCTGTGTCTTTCCCCTATTGGCTAGGGTTGAAACTCACAGTCTAAGCTAATTCCAACTGACTATTTTAAAGAGAGCAAGAGTACGAGCCAGAGTGGCGGGGTGAGAAGTTTCAGCAATAAAGACTGTTACGAAACAGGTGACTAAAGGTGACTTAAGTCAGAGCAGGTGACCAGAGGTGACTCAAGACGGAGCAGGTGACCAGGGGTGACTCAGGATGGAGAAAGTAACCAGGGGTACAGATATGAACTACTGATTAGAACTGGCAGGAAGGTTGTTTACTGAAACTAGAGGCAAGGAGAGGAAGAGAATGAAATAGTTAAACTTTAAAATGGAGAACAAAGAAAACAGAAACAGAACATATTGGCATACAGATTCTTTGAAAAGAAATTTGGAGCTCAGTGTATTCAACATTGTCTATTATTTTCTCTTTTTCCTGGCTCTTCTGGTACTTTGATCTTTCAGAAGAACTTAAGAGTCTTTCAGTCAGATGCCAAAAAATTTCTATTGGGATGCTAATTGCAGTAGTATTTAGTTTATATATTAAGTTAGGGAAAATAATTATCTTTCTGTAACTAGGTCTGTTTATCAAAGAAAAAAGTAATTGCCAAATTTCTCCAGTCTTCTATCATTCTCCTGAGAAGGGTTATTACTTTTACTATTTTTATTACATTACTTCTTTACATTCATGTTAAATTTATAACTAAGCTGGAGGATAGCACAATACACACACATACACACACTTTTTTTCCTCCATCCATATCACTAAGTTAAATAAAAAGAATCTAATCTTAGACAAGGAAAGACTTTTTTCAAAAACACTATTATCATAGGAAGAATGCTCTGACCTCAGAGTCTTTGAGTATGTCAGAATCAAAAAGAAAAAGGCTTTCCCTTGCAAGAAAAGATAAGCAGGTCTAGCAGGATTTTTTGAAGGGAAATTGCGGAAAAGAGTGAGAATCAACAGACAACATGACCAGATAACCTCACGAAATATTTTATGCTGTGGTCAATTGCTTCTCAGGATAAGCTGTTACAGGTAGATTTTGAATTAAAGTGACTGCTCCCTCCAACTAGGGAGCAAGCCAATATTTAGGTGCCTGGAAGGAAGAAAGAAGCCTGACTAAGGTCTATCCAAGCCAGAGTGTAAGTAATGGCCAAATGTTAACACTTGGTCACCCATAATAAAACAATATTTAGTCCTCTGTTTATTCATCTGTACTGGTTCAATAATTGGTAAAGTTGAGACCATAAGTGGTGCTCTCCTCACTTGGCACTGTCTGTTGCTTGTCACATTATAAATCTCAGAGATGCAGTTAAAACTTGACAGAACTTTTAACTACTAGGCCATTTCTTTACTACCCTACCTCCATATTTGGTCTTCACTGAGGATTCTGAAATCTGTGTACCACCAGCAGTTCCAGCTGCCTCCTGGGCACAGACACCTTAAACAGTGCCCTCAAGACTCACCCTATCTTTAACTAAACACCTTCCTTCTGCAGCCTTTCACTTTTGCATTAGCTCCATCATGAGGAAAAGAGTCGTGGCAAAGGTATCACCAGAGAAGATAAGTAGACTACATGCTAAAACAAAAATATCAACATTCTTTATAGAATGTATACAAGACCAAGAGTCTCATAACCTGATATTCAAAATTCCCAGGATGTAATTCAAAATTCTCACAACATGAAGATTGGGAAAATTTCAACCTACATGGGAAAAGACTATTAACAGATACCAATGCCAAAAAGGCAGAGATGTTGGGATTATCTGACAGTCTTAAAGCCAAAATTGTCAAAATGCTCCAACATACAATCATGAACACTTCTGAAAGAAATATAGACATTGCAGCATATGCATGCACAAGCACGAAAAAAGACTTAACAAAGAACCAAATGGAAATTTTAGGAGTTAAAAAAGTTTATTTGCTTCACTATAGCAACCATTTTACTATTGTGAAAGAAAAAAAAAATCTTAGGACACCAAACTCACTAAGCCGAAGGGAAAAGTCAAGCTGGGACCTGGGTCACACAAGGCTACCCCCCATTTTGTTCCTAAATAAGATAGCTACAAACATAAGAAAAATAAAACTGCATACCTCTCTCATACTTTGCCCACAATGAGCCCCAAGTTCTTTACCCTAAAATAATTCTGTAAATTTCACCCTGACAATGTAAATTAATAGCTTATCTTCACAGGTACCAGACAAAGAACAAAACAAAAAAGTCATCCCTCTGCTTACCTGAGTAAAATGCATATCTGACTGTTTCCTCTGCCGTATGTTTATCTATGTAAAAATGAAGGTTGACTGAATGCGGAAGTGATAATTCCTCTACCCCACCTCCCACATGTAAAATGTGTGCTCAGTGAAGGCACCTCAAAGACTAACAATGTGTATACATCAGTGTCAGGTATTCCCAAGACTACCACGTTTGATGAGTTCCTAGGAAAACTCACAGGACTCAGCTTATAAGTTAAACTCAAACTCAGATTTACTACAACAGAAGTGGAGCTGTTGTTGAATGGGTATAGAGTTTTAGTTTTGCAAGACGAAAATGTTCTGGAGATTAGTTGCACATTAATGTGAATATGCTTAACACTACTGAACCCAGAAATTGTTGAGATGATAAATTTATTTTATGTGATTTTCCCATAATCAAAAAGAAAAAAATACATTTACTAGAGTAAAAGGACATAAAACAAAAATATCAAAAGGAAAAGATGCCTGGAGTGAAGACTGAAAGATATCTGCACAAGTTTTCAAAAGTCCTCTCCTTATGGAATCACACATTTTTTTCCAATTTGTACTAAATGTTGTCTACCAGGGAAGCTCATTAGAGACTCAGCATGCAAGGTTTTTATTGAAAGTTGGTCACTTAGGCACTCTATGCCAAGCATATAGCAATATTCTAGACTCCTACAAACAAAAGCACTCAGTTTAAAATATCCTGTCTTCCCTCAGTATACATGCAACAAAGGAAAGAGGAATGTATGTGGAAACCAAAACCCACAGATGCATAAGTCCCTTATTTAAAATAGTGTAGTATTTGCATTGAACTATGTACATCCTGCCCTATATATCTTTCTTATTGTCTGCCATTGTGATTTAGTGGATTTCTGTGGTGGTATCATTTGAGTCCTTTCTCTGAGTCCCTTGTGTAATTGCTTTACCAGTGAGTTATACTTTCATGTGTTTTCATGATAGTATTAATAAATGTCATCCTTTCACTTCCGTGTTTAGGACTCCCCTGAGCATTTCTTCTAGAGCTGTTCTATTGGTAGCACATTTTGCTAAGCATTTGCTTGTCTAGGAAAGACTGTATTCCCATATTTTTGCTGGATATGATATTCTTGACTAGCAGTTTTTCCTTTCCGCACTTTGAATATATCATCCCATTCTCTCTCTTTTTTCTTTTTTTCAGTAGAGATGAGGTTTCACTATGTTGGCCTAGCTAGTCTGGTCTCAAACTCCTGACCTCAAGTGATCTGCCCACCTTGGCCTCCCAAAGTGTTTGGACTACAGGCATGAGCTACCACGCATGGCCTATCATCTCATCTTCTTTTAGCCTGTAAGGTTTCTGCAGAGAAACCTGCTGTTAGTCTGAAGGAATTTCTTTATAGATGGCTAGCTGCTTTTCTCTTGCTGTTTTTAGAATTTGGCTTTTTATTTCTAACTTTAAATAGTCCAACTATAATGTGTCATGTAAAAGACCTTTTTGCATTCGATCTGCTTGGTGATCACAGAGTTTCCTTTATCTGGATGTCTAAATCTTTTGCTAGACTTGGGAAGTTTTTATCTATCATTTTGTTAAGTAGATTTTCTAATACTCTTGTTCTCTCTTTGCCCTTGGGGATACTGATTATTCTACTATTCTGTCACTTTATGTTATTTCAATTTTTTGTTAATTTGCTTAATTTAATCATTCTATAATATACACATATATCAAAATACCACATTGTACCATACAAATATATATCATTATCAGTTAAAACATACAAACAAAAGAAAGATGATAATACAATTAAAACATGGCAAGATATGGAATGTCAGGAAAAAAAGAGATGACAGACATTATCAATATTAAAAATGCTAGAAAAGGAGGAATTTCAATATAGATACCACAGGCTTTGCAAAGCTATCTTAACTATGTTTCCCTAGATAAGAAATACTGCCTTCCTTTGAACTTTATATAACAAAATAACCATGCAAAAATACTTTGTATAATCTTCTTTCGTTTACTCAACATCATGATTGGAAATTGAACTACATTGCTGCTTGTAGTTTTCATGTATGCATTTTCACTACCTTATAATACTCCGCAGAGTGTATGTACCACCCAGTATTCCTCTTCTGGGTAGATGGATTTCTGTATTTTATAGATTTTGGCTAATAAGAACAACATTCTTATGCATGTTCTTGTGAATATTTTATGGTGCATACATACATATTTTTCTCTGGGGTACCTACTTGAAGTCATAGTTGTGTGCCTCTTCCTTTTAATCTACTCCCATAATTGATTAAAACAACTTGTACTCCTATTAGTAATGTACTGAAATTTTGCATGATCAGTATTTTTGCTGAACATGGATGTTGCTATTTTTTTCTTTTGCATCCATTGTGCTGTGATATATTTTTTTTAATTTTTATTTCCATAGTTTTCGGGAAGCAAGTGGTTTTTGATTACATAGAGAAGTTATTTAGTGGTGATTTCTGGTGCACCCTTCACTTGAGCAGTGTACACTGTGCCCAATATGTACTCTCTTATCCTTCATTCTCCTCTTACCCTTCCCCTTAATTCGCCAAAGTTCATTATATCATTCTTATGTCTTTCCAGCCTCACAGTTTAACTCCAACTTATAAGTGAGAACATATGATATTTGGTTTTCCATTTCTTAGTTACTTCACTTATAATAGTAATCTCCGACTCCAAGTTGCTGCAAATGCCATTATTCCATTTCTTTTTATGGCTGAGTAGTATTCTATGCTGTATATATACTACATTTTCTTTATATACTCAATGATTGATGGGTATTTAGGTTTTTTCCAGATTTTTGCAATTGAAAATTGTGCCGCTATAAACATGCATGTGGAAATGTCTTTTTCACATAATAACTTCTTTTCCTTTGGGTAGATACCTAGTAGTGAGATTGCTGATTCAAATGGCAGTTCTATTTTTAGTTCTTTAAGGAATCACCACACTGTTTTCCATAGTGGTTATACTGGTTTATATTCCCACCAGCAGTTTAAAAGTGTTCTCTTTTCACCACATTCACATCAACATCTATTATTTTTTATTTTTAAATTATGGCCATTTTTGCAGGAGTAGGTTGGTATCTCATTGTGGTTTTAATTTGCATTTCCCTGTTAGTCATATTAAGCATTTTTTCATATGTTTGCTGGCCATTTGTATATCTTCTTTTGAGAATTGTCTATTCATGTCCTTGGCCCACTTTTTGAGGGGGTTTATTTGTGAGAGTTTTGCTGATTTGTTTGAGTTCTTTGTAGATTCTAGATGTTAGCCCTTTGTCAGATGCATAGGTTGCAAATATTTTCTCCCACTCTGTGGGTTGTCTGTTTACTCTGCTGATTATTTCTTTTTGCTATGTAGAAGGTGTTTTCGTTTAATTAGGTCCCATTTATTTATTTTTGTCTTTGTTGCATTTGCTTTTAGGTGCTTTGTCATGAACATTTTGCCCAAGCCAGTATCTAGAAGAGTTTTTCCAATGTTATGTTCTAGAGTTTTTATGGTTTCAGGTCTTTGATTTAGGTCTTTGATCCATCCTGAATTGATTTTTGTATAAGGTGAGAGATGAAGATCCACTTTCATTCTTCTACATGTGGCTTGCCTATTATCCCAGCACCATTTGTTGAAGAGGGTATCCTTTCTCCACTTTATGTTTTTGTATCCTTTGTCAAAGACCAGTTAGCTGTTAAGTATTTACGTTATGGTACTTCAAATGTCATGAAGGCTTTGCTAATTTTTAAATTCTTTTTTTCTTTAGTTTTTTCTGACTGGATTTTTTTTTTCTTCAGTGAAATTTTTATTTATTTTATTTATTTTTTTTAAATTTTACTTTACGTTCTGGGGTACATGTGCAGATCATGCAGGGTTGTTGCATAGGTACATACATGGCAAGATGGTTTGCTGCCTCCATCCTCTCGTCACCTATATCTGGCATTTCTCCGCATGTTATCCCTCCCCAACCTCCCCACCTCCCTCTGTCCCTCCCCTAACCACCCCAACAGACCCCAGTGTGTGATGCTCCCCTCCCTGTGTTCATGTGTTCTCATTGACCAGATTATTTTTAAATACCTGTCTTCAAGTTCTGAGATTATAACTTCTGCTTGATCTAACGTATTGTTGAAGCTTTCAAATGTTTTGCACTATCTTCAGTGAATTATTCTGTACCAGGATTTCTATTTGTTTATTTTTTAAATATGTATCATTTTGACAAATTTGTCATTCATATCGTGAATTGTTTTACTGATTTCTTTGTATTGTTTTTAAGAATTCTCTTGTATCTCACTGAGCCTCTTTAAAATCAATATTTTGAAATCTTCATCTGGGATTTTGAGGATTTCTTTTTGATTAAGGTCTATTGCTGGAGAATAATTGTGTTCCTTTGAAAGTATCATATTTCCTTGGTCTTTCATGTTTCTTGTGTCTTTATGTTGCTATCTGAACATCTAGTGAAACAGTTGCTTCCTCCTATTTTGGAATTTACTTTGGAAGGGGAGGACATTTTCCTGAAGATGTATTTATGGTGTTGATTGGGTAGGGCATTTTGGCTTTGATTCTGGGTGTATGCTGTAGTGTAATTTTTGTAGGATTTATTTGGCTATAAACAGCATTAGTGGTATGTATGATTTACTTGGTGGTTAGGTGTAGTTATTAGTAGAGGCAGGAATGAAGTTGTACTTCGTACTGGAACCCTGGGTGGGCGAGTCCTCAGGCCCCAGGCGTGGCAGCAGTGGCCTGAATGTGTGTATCCTTGTGCTCCAGGACAGTGTACACTGGCACAAGTGATGGTGGTTACCAGCAGGCAAATTCCTGGGCGTCCAGGTGGCTTGCTTACATACCAGTAGTGGCAGTGGCAAACCAGGTGGTAGGCTGGGTTCTTGGGCCCCTCAGCAACTGGTGTGGCATATACAATGGCACTAGCAATGGTGGGATGATTTTCTGGGTCTAGAGCAGTGTGCATTGATGTTGGTAGTGGCTGCAGTGGCTTGGATGGGTCAGTCTCCAGGCCTGAAGATGGTGATTGCAGGCAGAAGCTAGCTGTGGTGACAGTGGCCAAAAGTTTTTACTCAATCATCTCAGGCCCCGTGGAAAGAGTGTTTAGGTGTTCAAAATGATGGATTGAGTTGGGTAATCCACCTAACCCCATGTTATATGCCTGGGGTCTTGGAGGGAGTGTGTAAAGCTGGGTTGAGTGGGCTTGTACTCAGGCCCTCCAATGGTGACTGTAGGCACCAGCTGTGGTGAGCAGGGACAGACAATCCTCAGACTCCAGGTGGAATGCTCAGTAGAGGGGTGGTTAGAAGCTGAGCTGAGGCCCTGCCACTAGACAGGGTTGGGCTCGCCTCAGTGGCCACAGCCTGGGCTGGCAGGTAGGAAATGTATATCCCTCTCATGCTTCAGCTCCAGCAAGGCTCACCTCCTGATCCTGGTGGTGGTAGCCCACACCTAAGTCTCACCCTAGTCCAAGCTGCAGGAGTCCATCACCCAGCTTACAACTAAGTCCCAATGGCAACTTGCACCCCTTTCACATCTCAGTCTCAATATTAATAGTGTTCAATTTCCAACACTGGCAGCTGCAGCACATGCCTTGCTCGCTTCTCAGCCCCAGTCATGGGAGCTTGTTTCCATCTTGCTCCCCAGCTCTAACAACAGCAGCCCAAGTTTCACTAATGACTTAGTCCTGGCATACTCTGTTAAAGGCTGGGATTTAAAATGGCACCTTGCTAACTATAGTAGCCATTTAGTTCTCCGAAAGGGTTTGGGACACAGTGCAAGCTCTCTCCGTAGAGCAGTTTTGTCTCATCATCTCCTGCCAGCTCCTTATGTTAGTTTTAGTGCTTGGGAGTATTGAGGGGCTCTCCAAGTAATCAGGATTGTAGATTCCATGGTGGGGATGTGGGCTGATGTCTCTCACTTACCTTTTCCCCATGTAGGGAAGTCACTCCCAGTTCCCACCCAATCTCAGTCAGACAGACTACCTCTCTTCATTCTCTTTTCTTGCTTCCTGTCACTATTCTGTTGAATTTCAGTGTTCTCTCTTGGATAATGTATTTGAAATGTGATTGTCTATACACTATTTTGGTTCTTCTAAGCAAAGGAAGGAGGCGAGCAAGAAATGCTTCTATTCAGCCATCCTGAAGCCCTTCTTCTCTTATATACTTTAAATTACTTCTAGATTACTTATACTACCCAATACAATGTAAATACTATGTAAATGGTTGTTACAATGTATTGTTTAGGAAATAATATTAAGAAAAAAGTTTGCACATGTTTGATACAGATGCAGCAATCTTTTCTTAAAAAATATTTTCAATTCACCGCTTGTTGAATCCAAAGGATGTAGAGCCCATGGACACTAAGGACTGATTCTATTGTTTCTACAAACAGATTAGGCACAGTAAATCACCTTTATCAATTAAGAAATAATGAAAATGGGTGGGAAGAGTCAAGATGGTTGAATAGACACAACCCCAGTGCACAACACCCAGTGAGAGAGATGCAGAAACCCAGAGATCTCCTAGCTCCAACCAAGGTACCAGGTGCATTTCAACAGGTCTGGTCCGATGGTCAGCAAAGCCAGGCAGGGCAGACCAAGGCGGGGAGGGGTGCTGCTTCACCCAGGAAGTGCATTTGACTGATGAGTCAGAGGCTCCTCCTCTGGCACTCCAGTCCAGATACAGCACTTCCCCCAAAGCCTCAGCAATACACAGAACAGGAGATCTTAGCCAGTCAAGCACCGGGAATTACAAGCGCAGAGTTGAATAATAATCCAGGGCGGTGTCCCAGATTGGCGCACCAATCTAAGCAAACACATAAGCCCATAAGCCGGCCGAGAGAGACTGCAGACCGAGCTATCGTCCCCTCCCCCTGCCCAGAGAGAGAGGGAGCTGAATGTAGAAGACAGAGGGAGCAGCTGGGTTGGCCCCTCTCGCATGACTGGAGACAGGGATCTAAAAGCGGGGAGAGAGCCAGTGAGGCTGGGCGGGTCCCTTCCCTCCCCAACAAACCCCAGAGGGCAGAAGTACTAACTCTAGCAGGTTACACAGCCAAATGCCACAGTCTGAGCTGAACCCTGAATGATCCAGTCCTGTGGAGGAAAGACATAACCAACCATTAAAGGGGTGGGACTAGGCTCCATGTTTTAACAAAAAACACAGGAAATCTACGTAGCAACAGATGGTGTTCTTGACCAGCCAGCACCGCCTCCAGGTCAATGGAAGAGGTAGGCCTAATCTCCCAGTGTAAACAACAAAAAAAAACACAGGAAGCTTACCTAGCAACCTGAAGGAGTCCCTAGAAACCCAGTAGCGCCTAGACAGGCAGACAAGTGACTTCCTCAAGCAGCCTCCCTGAGATCACAGCCAGGTAAATACATGAAGATGGGAAAAAAAAAACAGTGCAAAACAGATGAAACCATCAAAGACCAGCACACTTCTCCTTCAAGGGATCACAACTCCACAACAACATGGCAACACAACATGACCAAGAAAGAGTGTGACAAATTGACAGAAACAGACTTCAGAAGGTGGATAATAACAGAAATGGGTTCTTCTTTGCTATTGCATCATGAGACTGGAAATGCTCTGAACTTTTATGGTCTGCTTCTCTTTTAAACATAAGTTTTAACTCCAAACCATACCTTTGTGGATGAATAAAATTAATGCTTTCAAGAGCGCCCAAGTCACTTCTTGAACACTTTGATGCTTAGAAATTTATTCTGCAAGGTACCTTAAATCATTTCCTTCAAGTTCAAAGTTTCAAGGATATCTAGGGCAGGGGCAAAATGCCACCAGTCTCTTTACTAAAGCATGGCAAGAATCACCTTTGCTCCACCTCCCAATAAGTTCCTCATCTTCATCTGAGGCTACCTCAGTCTAGGTTTTACTGTCCAAATCACCACCAACATTTTGATCAAAGCCAATCAACATGTCTCCAGGAAGTTCCAAACTTTCCCACATCTTCTTGTATTCTGAGTCCTCCAAGTCTCTAGGAAGTTCTAAACGTTCCCACATTTTTCTGTCTTCTTCTGAGCCCTCCAAACTGTTCCAACCTCTACCTGTTATCCAGTTCCAAAGTTTCTTCCACATTTTTTGGTATCCTTATTGCAGTACACAACTCTTCTGGTACAAATTTACCATATTAGTCCCTTTTCATACTGCTGTGAAGAAATATCCAAGACTAGGTAATTTATAAAGAAAAAGAGATTTAATGGACTCACAGTTCCACATGGCTGGGGAGGCCTCACAATCATGGGGGAAGGCAAAGGAGGAGCAAAGGCACATCTTAAATGGTGGCGGGCAAGAGAGCATGTGCAGGGGAACTGCCCTTTATAAAACCATAAGATCTTGTGAGACTTATTCGCTATTACGAGAACAGCATAGGAAAACCTGCCTCCATGATTTAATTACCTCCCACTGGGTCCCCCCCACAACACATGGGGGTTATGGGAGCTACAATTCAAGATGAGATTTGGATGGAGACACAGCCAAACCATATCAAGGCACTTACTGTTCCTTCTGCCTGGAATGTCCTTTCTCTAGGTAATTGCATGGCCTACTTCCTCACCTCCTCCAGGTCTGATCAATAATCATGTTTTCAGGGAGGCCTTCCCTGATATACTTGAATACAGTAAAAATTCTTTTCACATATCATTTCTCCTGACCTATCTTTCTATGTATCTACTACCCTCTAATGGGCTATACATTTTCTGGAAAATTCTATGATATTAGATATTTGTGAATGTTGTTTTCTATTGTATTCCCAGCACTGAAAATAGTAACCAAGCACACAGCAATTGCTCAGAGAATTCTTGTTGAAGGACAGCTAGAAACCAGGCCCTGTGCACTAAGATGTAAAAATACCCTCCAAGATAAGTATTGGCACAATTTTACCTGAATCTGGGGATGGAGTCCAGAGAGTATGTAAAATGTAGAATCATTTGAATTTAAATATAAATTTATTAAATAATGTTTAATCATCAAGTGCTACCTCTCTAATTATACTCATCAGCACACAAACATGATTTCATTTTATACACTTTATTATTTTATTTTTTTTTTAGAGAACATGGCAAACTATTTTAACTTTTATTTTAGATTAATGTGCAAGTTTGTCACATGGGTAAATTGCATGACATGGAGGTTTCATGTACAGATTATTTTATCACCAAGATAATGAGCATAGAACCCTATCAGTAATTATTTGATACTCTCCCTCCTCTGGTCTTATAACCTCAAAAAGGTCCCAGTGTCTATTGCTCCCTTCTTTGTGCCATGAGTTAGCTCCCACTTATGAGAGAACATGCAGTTTTTAGTTTGTGTTCCTGTGATAATTTGCTTAGAATAATGGACTCCAGTTCCATCCATGTTGGTGCAAAGGATATAATATTTTGCTCTTTTTTTTGGCCATATAGTATTCCACGGTGTATATATACCGTATTTTCCTCATCCAGTCTACTGTCAATGAGCACATCTAGGTTGATTCCAAGTCTTTGCTACTGTAAATAGTGCTATGATAAACATACATGTGCATGTGTCTTTATGGTACAGTAACTGAGATTTATTTAGGTGTATACCCAATAATGGGATTTGCTGGGTTGAATGGTAATTCTGTTTTAAGTTCTTTCAGAAGTCTTCAAATCACTTTCTGCAGTGCTAAATTATATTCCCATCAGCAATGTATACGCATTCCCTCTTCTCACCAATGTCATCAGCATCTGTTATAGTTTGACTTTTTACTATTAGCCATTCTGAGTGGTAAGAGATGGTATCTCATGGTGGTTTTGATTTGCATTTCCCTAATGATTGGTGATGTTGAGCATTTTTTTCATATGCTTATTGGCCATATGCCTGTCTTCTCTTGAGAAGTGTCTGTTCATGTCCTTTACCCATTTTTTAAAATGCCTATCAATGGATAGACTGGATAAACAAAATGAGGCACATATACATCATGGAATACTATGCAGCCATCAAAAAGGATGAGTTCATGTCCTTTGCAGGGACATGGATGAAGCTGGAAACCATCATTCTCAGCAAACTTACACATGAACAGAAAACCATACACTGCGTGTTCTCACTCATAAGTGTGCTTTGAACAACGAGAACATGTGGACACAGGGAGGGGAACATCACACACCAGGGCCTGTCTGGGGGCAGGGGGCTAGGAGAGGGATAGCAGGTGGCAGGGGGATTGGGAAAGGATAACATTAGGAGAAAAATCTAATGTAGATGGTGGGAATTTTTTTTTCTTTTTTTTTTTAAATTATACTTTAAGTTCTGGGATACATGTGCAGATGGTGCAGGTTTGTTACATAGGTATACATATCTCATTAGAGAAATGCAAATCAAAACCACATTTAGATACCATCTCATGCCAGTTAGAATGGAAACCATTAAAAAATCAGGAGACAACAGATGCTGGAAAGGATGTGGAGAAATAAGAATGCTTTTACATTCTTGGTGAGAGTGTAAATTAGTTCAATCTTTGCCCATTTTTAATGGGGTTGGTTGTATTTTGCTTGTAAATTTGCTTAAGTGCCTTATAGATTCTGTATATTAGACCTTTGTTGGATGCATGGTTTGCAAATAGTTCTCTCATTCTGTAGGTTGTCTGTTTAGTCTCTTAATAGCTTATTGTGCTGTGTACAGAAACGCTTTAGTTTAATTATTCCCATTTGTTAATTTTTGTCATTGTACTGCTCTTGGCATCTTTGTTATGAAATCTTTGCCAATTCCTTTCTCTAGAATAGTATTGCCTAGGTTATCTTTCAGGATTTTTATACTTTTAGGTTATAAATTTCAGTCTTTAATTGATCTTTAGTTGTTTTTGTATATGGTGTAAGGAAGGGGGTCAGTTTCAATCATCTACATATGGCTAGCTTGTTATCCCAGCACCATTTATTGAATAGTAAGTCCTTTCCCCATTGCTTATTATTGTTGACTTCATCGAAGATCAAATGCTTGTTGGTATGTGGTTTTATTTCTGGGTTCTCTATCTTGCTCTATTGGTCTGTGTGTTTGTTTTTGTACCAGTACAGTGCTGTGTTTGTACATCAGTACAGTGTTTGGTTACTGTAACCTTGTAGTATCATTTGAAGTTAGGTAGTGTGATGCATTTGGATTTTTTCTTTTTGCTTATAATTGCTTTGGCTATTCAGGCTCCTTTTTGGTTCCATGGATTTTAGAATAGCTTTTTTTTTCTAATTTTGTCAAAAATGACATGGGTACTTTGATAGAAATAGCAGTGAACCTGTAAATTGCTTTAGCCAGTATAACTATTTTAACAATATTGATTCTTCTTATCCATGAGCATGGAACGTTTTCCATTTGTTTGTCATCTGTGATTTCTTTGAGCAATGTTTTGTAATTCTTCTAGAGTTCTTCCACTTCCCTGGTTAGTTGTGTTCCTAGGTATTTTATACTTTTGTGGCTTTGTGAATGGGATTGTGTTCTTGATTTGGCTCTAACCTTGAATGTTATTGGTGTATAAAACTGCTAGTGATTTTTGTACATTGATTTTGCCATAGTTTATCAAATATAAGAGTCTTTGGGTAGGGACTATGAGGTTTTCCGAGTATAGAATCATATGGTCTGCAAAGAGAGATCATTTGACTTCCAATCTTCCTATTTGGATTCCTTTTTTTTCTTTCTCTTGCCTGATAACTCTTGCCAGGACTTCGAGTACCATGTTTTATAGGAGGTATAGTGAGAGTGAGCATCTTTGTATTATTCTGGTTCTCAAGGGGAATGCTTCCAACTTTTGCCCACTCAGTATGATGTTGGCTGAGGGTTTCTTGTAGATGGCTTAATTATTTTGAGGTATGTTCTTCCAATGCCTAGTTTGTTGAGGGTTTTTAACATGAAGGAATGTTGAATTTTATCAAGTCTTTTCTGCATCTATTGAGATGATCATGTAGTTTTTGTTTTCCATTCTGTTTATGTGATGAATCATGTTTATTGATTTGTATATGCTGAACAAACTCTGCATCCCAGGAATAACGCCTGCTTGATCATGAGGGAGTAGTTTTTCCATGTGCTGCTGGATTTGGTGTGCTAGTATTTTGTTGAGGATTTTTGCATCTATGTTCATCAGAGATGTTCATCTGAAGTTTTCTTTCTTGTGTCCTTGCCAGATTTTGATCTTAGAATGATACTGGCCTCATGGAATGAGTTAAGGAGGATCCACTCTTCCTCAATTTTTTGGAATAATTTCAGTAGAATGGGTACCAGCTCTTCTTTATGTCTGGTAAAATTTGGCTATTAATCCATCTGGTTCAGGCCTTCTACTAGTTGGTGGGTTTTTTATTGCCAATTCAATTCCAGAACTCATTATTGGTCTCTTTATGGTTTCAATTTCTTCCTGGGTCATTCTTGGAAGTTTGTAAGTTTCCAGGAATTTATCCATTTCTTCTAGATTTTCTAGTTTGTGTGCATAGAGGTATTTGTAAGAGCTCCTGAGAATATTTTTATTTCTGTGGTATCAGTGGTAATGTCCCCTTTGTCACTCCTGATTATGTTTATTTGGATTTTCTCTTTTTTTTCCTTATTAGTCTAGCTAGTAGTCTCTCTATCTTATCTATTCTTTCTAGGAACCAACATTTGGTTTCACTTATCTTTTGCGTGATTTTTGCATATCAATTTTATTCTGTTCAGCTCTGATTTTGGTTATGCTTTTTCTTGTGCTAGCTTTGGTGTTTGTTTTCTCTTATTTTTCTAGTTTCTCTAAGTGTATTATTAGTGTGTTAATTTGAGGTAACTTTTTGATGGGGACATTTATCACTATAATTTTCCCTCTTAACACTGCTTTAGCTATGTCCCAGTATTTTGTATCTTTGTTTCAAATAATATATATTGTATATTAGTTTCAAAAAAATTTTTGATTTGTGTCTTAATTTCATTGTTTACCCAAAAATCATTCAGGAACAGGTTGTTCAACCTCCATGTACTTGTATGGGTTTAAGTAATCTCCTTAGTATTGATTTCCATTTTTATAGCACTGTAGTCAAAGAGTGTAGTTGGTATGACTTTGGTTTTTGTGAATTTGCTGAGAATTGTCCTATGGCTGATTGTGTGGTCAATTTTAGAGACTGTGCCATGTGCAGATGATAAGAGTTTATATTCTGTTGTTTTAGGTTGGAGCATACTGTAGATGTCTGTTAAGTCCATTTGGTCAAGTGTTGAGTTCAGGTCCCAAATATCTTTGTTAGATTTTTGCTTTCATGATCTGTCTAATACTGTCAGTGGAGTGTTGATGTCTTCCCATGTTATTGGGTGGTTATCTAAATATCTTCATAGGTTCCTAGTAAATTGTTTTATGAATCTGGGTACTTCTATGTTGAGTACCTACCTATTTAGGATAGTTACATCTTCTTGTTGAATTGAACATTTTATCATTATGTAATGACCTTGTCTTTTTTTATCTTTGTTTATTTAAAGTCTATTTGGTCTGAAATGAGAAGAGCAACCATTGATCTTTTATTTTCATTTACCTGATAGATCTTTCTCCAGACCTTTACTTTGAACTTATGGAAGTCATTGCATGTGAGATGGATTTCTGAAGACAGCATACAGTCAGTTCTTGGTTCTTTATCCAACTCCCTGTTCTGTGCCTTTTAAGTGGAGTGTTTAACCCATTAATCTGTAGCCCAAGATTAATATTGATATATACATATTTGATCCTATGATCATGTTGTTAGCTGCTTGTAATGTGTACATGATTGTATAGTTGCTTCATAGTGTCAATGGTCTATGTATTTGAGTGTGTTTTTGCTGTGACCCATAATGAACTTTTGTTTCCATGTTTAGTACCCCTTTAAGGACCTCTTGTTAAACAGGTCTGGTAATGATGAATTCCCTTTGCATTTGCTTTTCTGAAATGATTTTATTTCTACTTTGCTTCTGAAGCTTAGTTTGGATGGATATGAAATTTTTGGTTGGAATTTCTTTTCCTTAATAAGGCTGCATATAGACCCTCCAATCTCTGCTGGCTTGAAAGGTTTCTGCTGAAAATCTGCTGTCAGCATAATAGGGTTTCTTCATAAGTGACCTGCTCCTTCTCTCTAGCTGCCTTTAATGTTTCGTATTTTGCATTGACCTTGGAGAATCTGATGACTATGTGTCTTGGGGACAATTACCTTGTATAGTACCTTGTAGGGATTCTCTAAATTTTCTGAATTTGAATGTCAATCTTTCTAACAAGGTTGGGACAATTTTCAGGAGCAATGTTCTCATAAATATTTTTCAAGTTGTTCGCTCTCTC
This sequence comes from Aotus nancymaae, assembly GCF_030222135.1. NCBI lineage: Eukaryota > Metazoa > Chordata > Mammalia > Primates > Aotidae > Aotus > Aotus nancymaae. The sequence goes on from NW_026988472.1 coordinate 4,588,014, forward strand.
TCCCTCTCTTTCAGGGACATCAATGTGTTTAAGGTTTGGTCTCTTTATATAACCCCATATTTCTCGAAGGGCTTGATCATTCTTTTTTATTTCTTTTTCTTTATTTTTGTCTAACTGAATTGATTTGAGGAACTGATTTTCAACTCTAAAATTCTTTTCTCAGTTTGGTCAATTCTTCTGTTAATACTTCTGATAGGATTATGCAATCCTTGTATTGAGTTTTTTTAGCTCTAGCAGATTAGTTTGTTTCTTTCTTTAAAATGGCTATTTCATCTTCCATCTCTTGCATAATTTTACTGGATTCCTTATATTGCCTTGCATTAAGTTTCAACTTTCTCTTGAATTTTGATAATCTTCATTGCCGTCTGAATTCTGAATTCTTCATCTATAATTCCCGCTGTTTCAGTCTGGTTAAGAATCACTGCTGGGGAGTTCGTGCAGTCATTTCTAGATAAGAAGACACTCCAGCTCTTTGAGCTGTCAGAGTTCTTGTGCTGGTTCTGTCTCAGCTTTGAGGGATATTGTTCCTTTAATCTTTAAAGTTGCTGTCCTTTGGATATGGGTTTTTGCTTTTATATTCTTTGATTCACCAGAGGGCATGACTGTGGTATAAGTTGGGTTCAGTTGAATGGTTTCATTTCTGGACAATTTCAGGTGGCCAAAGTTCAGCTCTGCACTCCTGGAATTTATGCTCTAACTTTGGGGGGTTGGGACCAAGCTAGTTGCTTTGTTCTCTGGCCCTTCAAGGTTGACCACCTGCTGTGCTGGAGAGACCAAGGTGTTCCCTGTGTGCTGGCAAAAACACTCCAATGGGGAGTACTGCCAACAGTTCTTTATCAGAGTGGTAGCAGCAGGATCCACCCTCATGCATGTGCCCCAATGGCAGCAGCATGGCAGTATATGTGTATGGAACATGCCAGTGGTGGCAGGGCAGCAGGGTATGCACATGTGCACCAGCCTGAGCAGTGTGGCCCCAGCAAGGTCCACACATACTGGTGGCAGTGACCAGTGAGGCCAATGTGCCTGCACCAGCAAACCAATGAGGGAAGGCTGCAGGTAAGTGAAGGCTGGCAAAGCCATTGGGTTAGGCAGTGGGTGGGAACATGCTAACAGAAGCCCATTTGCAGAAGCTCTCTGACAGGCAGGGTCTGCCAGTGAAGGAGGTATGGTAGTAGCCCCTAAGAAGCACTTGGATTGGGTATCTGAAGCTGTGCTGCCAGTAGGTGCAGTCCAGCAAAGACCCTGACGGGGATGTTCAGATTGGATTGGCCCTGTGCCATAGGCAAGATAGCCCTGTTCTGTTCAGATTCAACAGTCAACAAAAGCCAAAGCCCCCTAGAGAAGCATGGTAAGCCTTGGCGGATGGGCACCCCTGGCTGTGCTCCACTGCAGCCATTCCCATACCAAACCTTCTGGGCTTTGCACAGCCTGGAGTCCTGTCCCTGCCAACTCTCCAAACAGCTCTCCCTACCAGCTCAAATGTCCATGGGGACCATAGGGTCTCCTGCTTCAGAGGTTCATAGTGAAAGTGGGCCACAGCATGCCTATTTACCTAGGAGCCATTCAGAGCCAGAAATGAGTTCTAGTGCTCAGCAACCCCATGCAGGCTTCCAGATTTCACCCATTTTAGACAAAACATAAAAACATGAACCAAAACAATCACTTACCACATGTTCCATGTGACCTACTAGAAAAGACAAAGGTTAAAAAACAAATGAGTAAGTTATTTCACATTAGAATAAACGCTTTGAAGATAATAATTAATGTGATAAAGTAGAGGCTAACTGCATGAAGGGTATTGTATTATCAGGGTAGGTTAAGTTATACTGTAATAGGAGACAACTCCCAGATATGAGATCCTCAAAATCATGAAGGTTTATTTACTACTGCTAATGTTTATCCATTCCAGGGCAACAATAGGGCTCTGTAATCCCTCAGGGACCCAATGTCACGAAATCTACAATCACCAAGGGTACCTATGTTATAGCAGGGGAAAAGAGAGACATCTAGACAGTCTGACATCAGTAATTTAGTGTTCCGTGTTGCAAGTGTCATGACTTCACAATTGGTCACATGGCCCCACCAAAATACAAGGAACAAAGATGTACAATATGGTTGTATGCCTTGATGTGAGAAAAAATGGAAGTATTGTATGAACTGCAATAAAGATTACCTCAGGCAGAGTTTACCTTAGAATGAGCAGACAGGAAAGGGTTTTCTTTATGAAGTGACAGTTGAGCTAAAACTTGAAATGTGAAAAGGTATTAGGTGTGAAAAGATCTGGGGAAAAACCAGCTCATAAAAAGAAAACAAAAAGTGCAAATATCTAAAGTAGCAAACGAACATGATGTATTAAAGGAAAAGAAACATTCCAGTGTTGCTTGATCATAATGAGTGATGTGAGGGTAGTCAGAAAATGAATTTGGAAAGCTAGGCCAGGTCCACATTTTGAATGGTTTTATAGGCCAAAATAACAATGAATCTTATTACAAGTGCAATGTAAAGTTTTCAGAGAATTTTTCTCAGAATACAGGCATTATCTGATTTACATTCTAATAAGAGTATGTTTACAATTTTACAGCCTTGTGTAGAATAGATTTTAAAGGAAAGACAATTCAAATAATGATTAGAGAGTTTGTATTTTAACTTGGTAGAAGTATATAAGAAGAGAAAGGGCTGGATTAAGGGTTCTGTTTTTTAGATCAAATCAAAAAGACTTGCAATAAAAAATAAAATATAATAAGACCAAGAGTTTTATTTGGGAAATGTTGAGTTTGTGACTCTGTTTACTATACAAAGAAAGGTCAGATAAAAGTCTAGGTATCAGGGAAGTGGTTGATGCATGAGAATTCAGTTTGGGAGGTCTCAGGATAAAGATGCTACATTACTGCAAGGAATTGGATGAAACCACTCAGAAGGAATATAGCTAAAGCCTCAAACCCATTTAAAAGTTAGCTAGAGGAGAGGAAACTAGTAAGAACACTTGAGAAGGAATGACCAGTATGGTAGAAGAAAAACCATGGTAGTGTCTTGTCAGGTAATGCATAAACCAAAAGTGATTTCAAAAAGAAAGTTCACCTGTGTGTAGGCTGAATAATGTTCCCTCAAGATTTCTATGTCCTAATCAGTGAAGTCTGAGTGTCACCTTACAAGGCCACAAGAGATGTTGCAGGTGTGACTAAATTAAGGGACTTAAAATAAGGAGATTTTCCTGGATCACACTAAATTAATAAATTAACTTTAAGAAAGATAAAGTCTGTGATGTTGAGTTGTCCTATGCAAGATCAATTAGTATCATTCAATTTGTTGAAGTTTACTTTTCTTTCACAAGTGTTTTTTAAATTTTCAATTTAGAAATAATTTTATATATTTATGGGGTACAATGTGATGTATTGATACATGCTTACAATGTGAAATTATTAAATCCAGCTATTAACAAAGTGTTTTAAAGTGCTCTTCACTTGTTATGTTTATTACTTTTTGCTGATAAAAATAGAATTTTCTCTACTATCACATCCTCTGGCTGGTTAGCTTCTGTGTATATGAAAATTATTGAAATTTGCATATTTATTTTATTACCCATTACTTACAGAGTTAGTCAATATTTTTAGTACTATTGACATTTTGAGGTGGATAATTCTTTGTCATGGGGAGAGGGGCTCTCGTATGTACGGTTAGATGTTTAGCAGCATTCATGGCCTCTATCCACTAGAATGTAGTATCAACATCTCTCCAGTGTGACAACCAAAAATATTTCCAGACATTGCTAAAATGCCTCAGGATGTAAGTCTGATTCAACATGAGCAAGTCAATAAATGTAATTCATCATATAAACAGAATCAATGACAAAAAAAACACGTGATTATCTCAATAGATGCTAAAAAGGTTTTCAATAAAATTCAACAGGTAGGCAGTGAAGGAATATACCTTACAATAATAAGAGCCACATATGACAAACCCAAAACCCATATCATACTGAATGAACAAAAGCTGTAAATATTCCCCTGGAAAACCAGCACAAGACAAGGATGCCGTTTATCATCACTCTTATACAACATGGTATTGGAAGTTCTGGCTAGGGAAATCAGAAATAAAGGGCATTCAAGTAAGAAGAGAGGAAGTCAAATTATGTTTGTTTCTGTATGACAGGATCCTATATCTAGAAAATCCTATTGTCTCAGACAAAAAGCTTTTTCAGCCAATAAGCAACTTCAGCAAAGTGTCAGGATACAAAATCAATGTGCAGAAATAGCTAGCATTCCAATATACCAACAACAGACAATCAGAGAGCCAAATCATGAATGAACTCCCATTCACAATTGCTACGAAAAGAATAAAATACCTAGGGATACAGCTAACAAGGGAAGTGAAGAACCTCTTCAAGGAGAACTACAAACTACTGCCCAAGGAAATCAGAAAAGACACAAACAAATGGAAAAATATTCCATGCTCATAGATAGGAAGAATCAGTATCGTGAAAATGGCCATGCTGCCCAAAGTACTTTATAGATTCAATGCTATGCCCATTAAGCTACCATTGACATTTTTCACAGAATTAGGGAAAAAAAATTCTAAAATTCATATGGAACTCAAAAACAGCCAAGACAACAACTCAAATGGCCAAGATAATCCTAAGCAAAAAGAACAAAGTTGGAGTCATCACACTACCTGACTTCAAACTATACTACAAGGTGACAGTGACCAAAACAGCATGGTACTGGTACAAGAAGAGACACATACACCAACAGAACAGAATAGAAAACTCAGAAATATTTGTAAATGTAAAAAATGAAATGAAATTAAATTTTTTAAATCTTGAAAGAATATAGCAGTTACTATAAAGTATTGATGCTTCAAAAAATAGATTCTTCGTTAGAAACTCCTAGCTGCTATCACTTAAGCAATTTTCAGACTGTACACTTTGGCCTTGGTGTTTTTGCCAAGATCATTTTTTTTTTTTGCTGGAAGCATATGGCTAAATGGTAGGAGACTGTTGAACTGCTTTGTTCTGAAGATTTGTGTCTACCCAAAATTTATATGTTGAAACCTAATCACCAAAGTGAAAGTACTAGGAGATGGGGCCTTTGGAATGTAATTCTGCCATGATGGTAGAGACCCCGTGAATACAATTAGTATCCTTATAAACAGCACCCCAGAAAGCTGCCACTTCCATAATGTGAGGACACAGTGAGAAAACACTGTCTATGAATCAGGAAGTGAATCCCTATCAGACACTGATTTTGCTGACATATTGATCCTGCACTTCCTAGCCTCCAGAACTGTGATGAATATGTATTTGTCGTTTATAAGCCACCTAGTTTAAGATATTTTATTGCAATGGCCCAAACCGATTGAGTCATGACCTGACATCCAGTAGAACAAGAATTAAATACATAGATATGTACTATGGTTTGAATGTGTTCCCTTTAAAATTCAGGTGTTGCCAATGTGATAGTATTTAAAGATGGAGCCTTTAAGAGGTTGTTAAGCCATGAGGGCTTCTCCTTTGTGGATGAGATTAAATGCCCTTATCAACAAGTCTCAACAAATTTTAAAAAATGAAATAATATCAAGTATTTTTCTGACCACAATGGTCAGAAACTTCAAGAACTTCAGAAACTAACTATATAAATATACAAAAATTAAGCAACATGCTACTGAATGACCAATGGATTAATGAAGAAATTAAGAAGAAAATTTTAAAAATTCTTCAAACAAATAAAAATGTCATCACCACACGCCAACCCTGTGAGATATAGCAAAAGCAGTACTAAGTGGGAAGTTTATAGTGACAAACACCTACATCAAAAAAAGTGGAAAGACTTCAAATAAACAACCTAATGAAACAGTTCAAGCAACTAGACAAGAACAAATCAAATCCAAAATTCATAGAAAAGAATAATAAAGATGCAATAAAATATAGATATAATAATAATAATAATAAAGAACAGAACAGAAATAAATGAAATTGAGACTAAAAAATATAAAAGACCAATAAGATAAAAAGTTGGTTTTTTTGAAAATGATAAAAAAATTGACAAAACTTTAGCTAGATTAAGAAAACAAGAGAGAAGAACCAAATAAAGAAAATCAGAGACAAATACAAACACATTACAACTGATACCACAGAAACCCAAAGAATTATTAGAGATTGTTATGAACAAATATACATACACCAACTGATATGGTTTGGCTGTGTCTCCACCCAAATCTCATCTTGAATTCTAGGTACCACAATCCCCACATACCATGGGAGGGACCCAGTGGGAGATAATTGAATCATGGGGGTGGGTCTTTCCCATGATGTTGTCTTGATAATGAATAAGTCTCACGAGATCTGATGGTTTTATAAAGGAGCATTCCCCTGTACATGCTCTCTTACCTGCTACCACCTAAGACTTGACTTTGCTCCTCATTCACCTTCCACCGTGATTGTGAGGCTTCCCCAGTCATGTGAGAATGTGAGTCAATTGGGTGTGTCCTTATAGCAGCATGAGAAAAGACTAATACACCAACAAATCAGAAAGCCAAGAGGAAATGGATAAATTGCTGAACATATACAACCTACCATATTGAACCATGGAGAAACAGAAAACCTTAACAGATCAATAATGAATAACCTGATAGAAGCAGCAATAAAAAGTCACCCCTGAAATAAAAGCCCAGAACCTGAAGCAATCACTGCTGAATTTTATCAAACATTTAAGAACTAATACCAATCCTACTCAAAATATTCCAAAAAATTGCAGAAAAGGAAATACTTTCAAATTCATTCTACAAGGCCTGCCTTACCTTCATGTCAAAACCAGACAGGCACCAAAAAAAATGAAAACTACAGGCCAATATCCCTGATGAACACAGACGCAATAATTCTCAACAAAATATCAGCAAACTGAATTTAACAACAATAAATTTAAAAGATCATTCACCATGATCAAGTCTGATTCATCATAGGTATGTAAGAAGGATTCAAGGATTCAACAAACAAAAATCAATAAATGTGATATATTACATCGAAAGAATCAAGGCCAAAAACCACATGGTTATTTCAATCGATACTGATAAAGTGTTCAATAAAATTCAACATCCCTTTATGATAAAACATCTCAACAAGCTGGGCGTAGAAGGAACATACCTCAAAACAATACAGATTATATATGACAAATCTATAGCTAATATCATACTGAACCGGGAATCACTGAAAGCCTTTCCACTAAAATCTGAAACAAGACAAGGGTTCCCACTTTCACCACTTATCCAACATAGTTCTGGAAGTCTTAGTCAGAATAATTAGGCAAAAGACGGAAAGGGCATCCAAGCTGGAAAGAAGTAAGTCAAATTATTCTTATTTGCAGATGACATGATCTTATATTTAGAAAAACCTAAAAACTTCACCAAAAACCTCTAACTGACTGATAAATGAATTCAGTAAGTAGGATACAAAATGAACGTGAAACAATCAATAGCACTTCTGTACTCTAACAGCAGTCGATCTAAAAAAGAAATAATTAAATCAATCCCATTTACAATAGCTAAAAATATTAAAACCCGAGTAATCAATTTAATCAAAGACTGCAAATAGCTAAAGCAATCCTGAGCAGAAAGAAAAACGCTAAAGGCATCACACTACTTGATACTACAAAGATATAGTATCCTACAAATATATAGTATACAAATATATATAGTACAAAATTATAGTAATATACTACAAAGATATAGTAAACATTCTACAAAGATATAGTAAACAAATAAGCATGGTATTGGCATAAAACCAGACATATAGACCAATGGAACAGAAGAGAGAATCCAGAAATAAATCCATGAACTTATAACCAGCCCATTTTCTAAAACAGTTTGAAGAATGTATATTGGGGAAAGAATAGTCTCTTAAGTAAATGGTGCTGGGAAAACTGGATATCCATATGAAGATGAAACTAGATCTCAATCTTTCACCATATAAAAGTCAACTCAAAATGGATTAAAGACTTAAATGTACAAACTGAAACTCTGGAGCTAGTAGGAGAAAATGTTGAGGAAATACTCTAGGACATGGGTCTGGGCAAAGATTTTTTTGTGTGGGACCTCAAATAACACAGGCAACAAAAGCAAAAATAGATGAATGGGGTTAAATCAAACTAAAAACTTGCTGCACAGCAATCAACCAAGTGGGGAGACAACCTATAGAATGGGGAAAAATATTTGCAAATTATTCATTTTACAAGAGATTAATAAGCAGGATATATAAGAAACTCAAACAACTCAATAGCAAAATACCAAACCAAACTAAAAAACCTAAATAATTCAATTTTAAAGGGGCAGAATATCTGAATATACATTTCTCTAAGGAATGCATACAAATCACAAACAGATTCAGCAGCTGTGCTGCACTGTGGGGAACTGCTCTGGGTCCAGACTGCCCCATCTCACTGGCATGGGCAGCAGGGGAAAGCGCCTCCTGGAGCTTCAGTGATAATGTCATCCCTCCCCTACTCCTCCCGCTGCCAAATTCGGTCCTCTTAGGCAGTCTCTCTAGAGGGCTGGGGCTGGCCGGAGAAGATTCCAAGCCAATGGCTTTTAGTTTGTGGTGTTCCATGGGAATGAGGCCATTTGGCTCCCTGGCTTCAGCTCCCTCCCCACAGGAGTGGACGAAATCTCCTACTCTGTGGAAGCTCCCAGAGCTGGAGTATGCAAATACTCCTGTGTCTCAGTGCCTTCTCACTTAGCCACCCACCTGAGATGCCACCATGGGTCTCCACAGCTTTGTGCTTGGGACCCAAGGCTCTAGGTGGCATGGGCTCAGAGGGAACCTCCTGATCTGCAGGTTGCAAGAATTGGGAAAAGCTGTGGTTTTCCAGGAGAGGAGGCATAATCCCTCACACTCTCCTTTGGCTAGGGAAGGGAGTTTCCTTTGCCCTGTGCAGCTCCAGGGTGGGCCATCACTCCACCCTGCTTTTCCTCACTCTCTGTGGGTTGTGCCAACCACCTAGTCAGTCCCAAAGAGAACCTTGGTACCTCAATTGAAGATGCAGAGTTCACCTACGTTTTTCATCCTTTTCAGTGGAAGCTGCAGAGTGGAGCTGTTTATATTCGGCCATCTTGGCTGCTCCCCCCTTTCTCTGGCACTGTTTCTTCTTTTACTAATGATTTATAACCTGTTTTTTTTTTTTTTTCTAAATTAAGTACCTCACTCCTTTTCCCTTAGGTTTATTTTGTTATTCTTTCCTTATTTTTGTGTTGGATGCTCATGTAATTTATTATCTTTTTAATAATGATTGAAAGCTACGATCTTCCTATGAATACATTTAACCATGTTTAATAGGTTCCTGAAAGTAGTTTAAAAACGATCGGCCGGGCGCGGTGGCTCACGCCTGTAATCCCAGCACTTTGGGAGGCTGAGGTGGGCGGATCACGAGGTCAAGAGATGGAGACCGTCCTGGCCAACATGGTGAAACCCCATCTCTACTAAAAATACAAAAATTAGCCGGGCGTGGTGGCATGCGCCTGTGGTCCCACCTACTCGGGAGGCTGAGGCTGAAGAATCGCTTGAACCCGGGAGATGGAGGTTACAGTGAGCCAAGATTTCGCCACTGTACGCCAGCCTGGTGATAGAATAAAAAAATATAGAGTGCATTAGAAGACTAATGCAAGGTAATTTCTTCCCTATACATCAAGTGCTTCTTTTAAATTCAGAAGCTTGTGTAATTAACGATGAGAAATTTGGAAAACACGTGCGTAAGACACTAAATTATTCAATAAGTACTGCTATTATATTTGAACTTGAACTCTATATGTGTGAATTGGAAATTTATACATAACATATCACACAGCTGGAGGTGATAATATCATAGTGTCCACGGTCGTCTTAGAAGACTGACAGGAGCAAGAAGCGGGCTTAGCATGGGCATCTTACTCACACCCATCTGGAGCATCACTGACCTATATGCACTCTCCCTACTTCACCAACCACAATAACGAGAAACTAGACAGTTTCTCACCATTTTATCATTCAGTCATTTGCAGTTACGTTTGGGGAAGGATTTAAAATGCAATTAATTACTCTTTAAGAGTCAGAAGAATTGGTCGGGCGCGGTGGCTCACGCCTATAATCCCAGCACTTTGGGAGGCCTAGGCGGGTGGATCACGAGGTCAAGAGATCGAGAACATCCTGGTCAACATGGTGAAACCTTGTCTCTACTAAAAACACAAAAATTAGCTGGACATGGTGGCGTACGCCTGTAGTCCCAGCTACTCGGGAGGCTGAGGTGGGAGAATTGCTTGATCACAGGAGGCGGAGGTTGCGGTGAGCTGAGATCGTGCCATTGCACTTCACTCTGGGTAACAAGAGTGAAACTCCATCTCAAAAAAAAAAAAAAAGAGTCAGAACAATTAAATTGGACTCAGGCCAGAGTCTGATGAAGTATGATAAATCACACAAAGCAGATTATATGCTGTGAATTCTAGCCAACAGAAGCAGAATACACTGAAAATAATTTTAAAATATCTGACTCAAACGTTTCATTTTTGTTTCTTTATTTTTAATTAACAATAATAGCAAATATTTATGGAGTGGATGTGATGTTTGTACATATTATAAAAAGATCCTATCAAGCTAATTAACACATCTCTTACGTCACCACCTTAGCACGGTTTTGTGGTGAGAATGTTAAAAAATTAATTCTTTCAGCAATTTTGAAATATACAATAAATTATTATTAACTGAACTTGGAGTTTTTATAACAGCAAAGATAAGTTTAGAACTTAAGGGATTGACCCAGAGTCACAAAACTTATATTAGAGGTCTACTACAATCAACTTCAGTGCACAGCGTATTTCATGCACACTGATTTGTGTTATAAATGTGTTATTTATTTGTAACAATCAGCCACTTATGAAAGTATCTTGAAATTATTCATTGTTGGTTAAAGGACACTGAAAAGTAAGAAAACACCTTCATTTTTTTTAACTGTAATTTAGATTCTGGGGTACATGTGCAGATCATGCAAGATTGTTGCATAGGCACATACATGGCATGGTGGTTTGTTCCCTTCATCCCCTCATCATCTATATCTGGTATTTCTCCCCTCATTATCTCTCCCCACCTTCCCCACCCAGCTGTCCCTCCCCTAGCCCCTCCCCTACTGACTGCACTGTGTGATGCTCCCCTCCCTGTGTCCCCGTGTTCTAATTGTTCAACACCTGCCTATGAGTGATAACATAAGGTGTTTGGTTTTCCGTTCTTGTGTCAGTTTGCTGAGAATGATGGTTTCCAGATTCATCCATGTCCCTATGAAGGACACAAACTCATAGTTTTTTACACCTTCATGTTTTATAATACAATATTGCTTTGACCCATTTTTTCTCTCTCATAGTTTATAAGTATATATGGGATCTGAACTACTTTTCAAAAATCTGTATGTGTAAACTCTACTATTAAAATAGCAGCATTGTTACCTCTGTATGTATTATGAAACCTTATTTTAAATGACAATGTAAGAGCCATGATAAGCCTACATTTCTTATATTTCCCTATAGTGTATTAAGAGCAATAAACATCAGCTTTCAAAGAAATCTGAAATCTACACCATGAACAGGATTTCAATTACATTTAAAAGGTAATTTTCTAAAAGATCAGCCAAATGGATTTGAAGGCCCATGGCAAATTTTATAGTCATGACCTCCATCCACTAGTGGGGTGTTATTTGTTGAAATAATCCAAAAGTCTTGTATGTAACTTTCCATAAATGAATTGCAGGTAGAACAAAGAAATAAAAATGACAGAAAAATTATTTGTGAGTACACCAAAATTACTGTCTTCTATTAAGAATAAGGGAAAAAGGGTAAAGACAAAAGAATGGGCATTTTTGTGAGTTATATTCTGGAAATCTGTTCACAATAAACCACTAAAATAATCCACAGCCTAAATTATGGAAATATTTTGCTTAAAAATATTCTATCTGGAAGAAATGATTCTTTTCCCTGTTAATCTTAGGAACTTGGTCTTTTGAGTTTCCTTGCCATAAGATGACTTAACCACGTTTAAAAGTGACTTAAATAATTATAGTAAACCATGTACAGGTATGTCAGTACCCTTAATTATCCAGCTCTTACCAATCTGACCACACAAAAAAATGTAAATCAAAGAAAAAAATGACCATCATTCATTGAGCTCCTTTCCAGAGTCTGTCCTGTTCTTTGAACTAGATCTATGCCTGTGCCAGCACTGAGCTATCTTACAGTATATAATTTTGAGTATTAAGCATTTTAAGCAAAATCATTCACTTTTTCTTATAGCAACATAGATTGCAGAAAGAACACAATCTCTGGATTGAAACATGAATTCTGTAGATATCATTTGCATCCTCTTTGGTGAGACACAATGACCTAGCCTTACATTCCTACACAATGGGGCTTTAGTCAGGGTGTTTCAAGGTATGTTGACTTGGCACTTTACATTTTGACTTGACACTCTACACATGCTATTGTAAGTTGCTTACACTTTTAATGCAATGATTTAAAAATCCAGCAACAATGTTCTAATATCAAATTTAACTAGTGAAATTATGTACAATTTTATGACTAAAATTAAATAATTTTCTTTGATTTGCTAGAGATTAGCTCTGAAAAGTACCGTATTTTCCAAGCACACCAAATAAGTCTTTAAGAGAAAGGGAAAATTCTTAATGACAAGGGACTGCACATGGCTGCAAGTCCACTTCACTTTCAAGCCAATTTTTAGTAAATGTTTGATATCCTTCTCTAATACTCTGTCTTCTGTTCCTGATCTGACGTAATGCATGATGCGTACATAAACCTCCATCCATAGGAATTCTTCTTCCCCTTCTTTTCACCTTGAACCACAGGTGCTTCTTCACCTCCTTTTTCTTAAATAGGAAAAATATCTTGACTTTTAGGTGGTGGTGTCTCTTGCTAAGGTTGTTCATCACTGGGCTGCTGGACCTAGGAATATGTGTGTGCAAACTAAAAGTTTTATTATTAATATATGCCAATAGAGATGACATCAGCAAGATGGTGGAGTAGAAAGTTTCAAGCTCCAACCCCAAACCACAAAAAGTTAAAGTAGCAACTATTCACAAACAAGAACACCTTAATTGAAAACCCCAATAATTGTAATCAAGCCCAAGACAACTGTGTGATCCCCAGAACTGAATGAAAACCCAATTTTTTAAAAAAGAAAATCAATTTAAAGAAGTCAGAAGAATGGTCTCACTTCAACTGCACCACCCTTCCACCTCCCCTAAGTTGGCACAATTCCATATGGAGAAGATTTCTATGAGTGTATGGTTGCTACAAGGGGAAAAAAGAACCAGAGGCAGTCATTCAGTTTTCCTAGCATTCTTAGATGCTTCCCAAAAAGCCTACTCTAGTCTCAGCTCATGGGAAACACCAAGGGTAATGGGCCCGGGTGACCAGGGTAAGATAGAAAGAAAGAAAGGAGGCAGAGGTTATGGTGACCAACACATGGATCTTGGTGGTACCTCTGTGTTCCCGCTACCTGTTGCACATGATTGGAGACATCAGACACATTTACAGCCACCTACAAAGTTGAGTTGGTCACTTTCAGAAGCACAGTGGGAAGGCCAACATAGCTTAAGTCCCTAGATGGCTAATTTCCATGCCTAGCCTCAGAGCCCACTCCAACGACTCACCCAAGCAAGGAGATGCCCACCTCTGACCATCTTGGAGATGTGTATAGATTAGACCTGCTTGACTCACAAGTCTTTACTCAACCAAAATGTCCACCCAAACAGAAAGACCCCCACCTCTGCACATTTCAGAGAAGTGTAGGGGATAGACCTACTTGATCTAGAAGGTCAAAGACCTGTTCAACTCAGCCAAAACCCCAGCCCACAGCTCTTCCAGAACAGGGAGGTAATCCTGAATCATGCATTTCATGGAAGCATATCTTCTGGTCCCACCCATTTTGAGCAGCAACTCTCCCTCACCTCAGAGCCCAGCTTGCAGCCTTGCTCAACTACTCATCCCAAAAGGCAGAACTACCCAGCCAGGGAATACATCCTGTGACCGACCTGACCAGAAGCCATTGTAGTACCTAGCCAGCAGCTCCACCTAACAATAGTCTCACCAGTGGTGTCATCAGACAGCAGAACCTATACAGCAGCCCCACCCAATATCAGAGCAAAGACAGTGCAGCAATCAGCCAACTAGGGATCTTACAACAAGCTCTGCCTACCCATCACCAGCTAGATCTTCCAGAATCACAGGCTAAAGACTTCAATATCCCACTTTCAATAGTGGACAGATTATCCAGACAGAAAATCAATCAGGAAACATGGGACATGAACAACACTTTAGAGCAAATGGACCCAACAGATATATATGGACCATTCCATCCAACAAAAGAATAAATATTCTTCTCAACTGCACTTGGAACATTCTCCATGACTGATCACATTAGGACACAGAACAAGACTTAGCAAATTTTAGATGACTAAAATCTTATCAAGTGTCGTTTCTGACCACAATGGTATGAAACTACAAATCAATAAAAGTAGGAATTCCAGAAAACTTACATACATGGAAATTAAACAACATGCTCTTGAATAACCAATGGATCCACAAAGAAATCAAAAGGTAAATTAAAAAAAATTTGGGAAAAACAAAAATAAAAATGCAACATATCTCCAATTTTTATAAAATACAACAAAAGCAGTTCTAAGAGGAAAGTTGATAGTAATAAATGCCTACATCAAAAAGAGGAAAGGTCCCCAAAATAACTTCATATTACTTTTCAAGAAAAAAGAACAAATTAAGCCCAAAGTTAGCAGAACAAAAGATATAACAAAGATTAGAGCAGAAATAAATGAAATACAAACTAAAAAGCAGTACAAAAGATCAATGAAACTAAGTGTTGGCTTTTTGAAAAGATAAACAAAACCAACAAAACTTTAGATAAACTACCAAAGAAAAGAAGTGAGACAACTCAAATAAATCAAAAATAAAAGAGACATTGCAGCTGATAAGAAATGAATAAATTCCTAGACACATATAACTTACAAAGACTGAATCATGAAGAAATAGAACATTTGAACAACACAATAATAAGTAAAGATTAACCAGTCATAAAAATTCCTCTCATCAAAGAAAAGCACAGGAACCGATGGCTTCACTGTTGAATTCTATCAAACATTTGAAGAATGTATACCAATATTTCTCAAACTCTTCCAAGAAATAAAAGGAAATATTTTCAAACTGTTTTTATGAGACCAGCACTATGCTGCTACCAAAGCTAGACAATGACATTACAAAAAAAGTAATTAACTAACATAGATGCAAAAATGCTCAAGAAAACAGTAGCAAACCAAATTCTACAACACATTAAAAGATCATCCACTGTGATCCAGTGAGATTTATCCCTGGGCTTGAAGGATGATTAAACATACGCAAATCAGTAAATGTGATACTTTGTATCACATAACAGAATGAAGGACAAAAACTATATCACCACATTATGAGATGCAGAAAATAATTTGACAAAATTCAACATTTTTTCATGATAAGAACTCTCATTGAATTATGTGTAGAACAAATGTACATCAGCACAAGAAAGGCCATGGAGAAAAGGTCCATGGCAAACATTACACTCCATGGTGAAAAATCTTTCCCCTAAGATCTGGAAGAAGATAAGGATGCCTACTCTAGCCACTTCTATTCAACATAGTAGTGGGAGGACTCGACAGGGTAATTACATAGGAGAAAAACATAGAAAGAATCCAAATTGAAAAAGGAGAAGATAAATTGTCACCATTTGCTCATGACATAATCTTACATATGGTAAACCTTAAAGATGCTACCAAAATCTGTTAGAAGTAATAAATGAATACACTATAAAGTTGTGGGATACAAAATCAACATGCAAAAATCAGTAGCATTTCTATACACTAACCATTAACTATCTGAAAAAGAAAATGAGAACAATTCTGTTTACAATAGCAACAACAAAAAATACTTAGGAATAAGTTTAACCGATGAGGTGAGAGACCTGTACAATGAAAACTATAAAAACACTGACGAAAACAATTGAAGAAGACACAAACCAAGGAAAGATACCCATAATTCATGGATTACAAGAATTAAAATTGTTAAAATATGTATACTACCCAAGGTGACCCACAGAGTCAATGCAATCCCTACCAAAATTTCAATGTTTTTATTCGAGGAAATAGAAAAAATCCTAAAATTCACAGGGAACCACTAAAAAGACTAGATGGCCAATGCAATCATTAGCAAAAAGAACAAAGCTGGAGGCATCATTGTACCTGATTTCAAACTATATTACAAAGCTATAGTAAATAAAATAGTATTGCACTGGCAAAAAAACAGATACATTGACCAGCGGAGCAGAATAGACAGCCCAGAACTGAACCTATACATGTACAGTCAGTTGATTTTTTTTTAACAAAGTTGCCAAAAATACACAATAAGAAAAGGATAGTTTCTTCAACAAATGGTGTGAAAACTGGATATCCACATGCAGATAAATGTGAAACTGGACCCTTATCTCACATTAGATACAAAAGTCAACTGAGAGTAGATTAAAAATGTAAGACCTGAAACTGCAAAACTACTAGAAGAAAACATAGTGGAAAAACTACAAAACGTGGTCTAGGCCATGATTCTTTGCATTTGACTGCAAAAGTGTAGGCAACAAAAGTAAAAAGAGATAAATGAGATTACATAAAATTAAAAAGCTTCTGCACAGCAAAGGAAACAAGAGTATAAAGAAACAACATACTGATTGGGAGAAAGTATTTGAAAACCATATATACAATAAGGGGTTAATATTCAAAATATATCAGGAATTCAAACAATTAAATATCAAGAAAAAAAATCTTAAAAATGGGCAAGAAAGTTGAATAGAAATTTCCCAAAAGAAGACATACAAATGACCAACAGTTATATATTTAAAATGCTCAATATCACTCATCATTAGTAAAATGCAAATTAAAACCACAATGAGATATTATCTCATACACGTCAGGATAGCTATTATCAAAAAAATGACAAGTGCTGGCAAGGGTGTGGTAAAATGGGAACCCTTGTACATTGCTGACAAGAATATAAATTAATACAGTCATTATGGAAAACAGTAGGAATTTCCTCAGCAAACTAAAAGTTGATAAACCGTATGAACAAGCAATCCCCCTTCTTGATATTTGCCCAAAACATTTGAAGTCAGTTTGTTGAAGAGATGTCTGCACTACCATGTTCACTGCTGCACCATTCACCATAGACAAGTTATGAAATCAACCTAAGTATCCATGAACAGATAAGTGGATAAGTAAAATATGGCATATATACCCAATGGAATTCTACCAGACATACAAAGAGGAGCTGGTACCATTCCTTCTGAAACTGTTCCAAATAATCCAAAAAGAGGGAATCCTTCCCAAATCATTTTATGAGACCAACATCATCCTGATACCAAAACCCGGCAGAGACTCAACAAGAAAAGAAAACTACAGGCCAATATCCATGATGAACATAGATGCAAAAATCTTCAATAAAATACTGGCAAACCGATTGCAACAGCACATCAAAAAGCTTATCCACCATGATCAAGTAGGATTCATCCCGGGGATGCAAGGATGGTTGAACATACGCAAGTCTATAAACATAATTCACCACATAAACAGAACCAAAGACAAAAACCACATGATTATCTCAATTGATGCAGAGAAGGCCTTCGACAAAATTCAACAGCCCTTTATGCTAAAAACCCTCAATAAACTAGGTATTGATGGAACGTATCTCAAAATAATAAAAGCTATTTATGACAAACCAACAGCCAATATCATCCTGAATGGGCAAAAACTGGAAGCATTCCCTTTGAAATCTGGCACTAGACAAGGATGCCCTCTCTCACCACTCCTATTCAATATAGTACTGAAAGTTCTAGCCAGAGCAATCAGGCAAGAAAAAGAAATAAAGGGTATTCAAATAAGAAAGGAGGAAGTCAAATCGTCTCTATTTGCAGATGACATGATTGTATATCTAGAAGACCCCATCGTCTCAGCCCAAAGTTTCCTTAAGATGATAAGCAACTTCAGCAAAGTCTCAGGATACAAAATCAATGTGCAAAAATCACAAGCATTCCTATACACCAATAACAGACTTAAAGAGAGCCAAATCAAGAACGAACTGCCATTCACAATTGCTACAAAAAGAATAAAATACCTAGGAATACAACTAACAAGGAACGTAAAGGACCTCTTCAAGGAGAACTACAAACCACTGCTCAATGAAATAAGAGAGGACACAAACAGATGGAGAAACATTCCATGTTCATGGTTAGGAAGAATCAATATCGTGAAAATGGCCATACTGCCCAAAGTAATTTACAGATTCAACGCTATCCCCATCAAGCTACCAATGACCTTCTTCACAGAACTGGAAAAAAACACCTTAAACTTCATATGGAACCAAAAGAGAGCCCGCATAGCCAAGTCAATTCTAAGCAAAAAGAACAAAGCTGGAGGCATCACACTACCGGACTTCAAACTATACTACAAGGCTACAGTAATCAAAACAGCATGGTACTGGTACCAAAACAGAGATATAGACCAATGGAACAGAACAGAGGCCTCGGAGGCAACACAACATATCTACAACCATCTGATCATTGACAAACCTGACAAAAACAAGCAATGGGGAAAGGATTCCCTGTTTCATAAATGGTGTTGGGAAAACTGGCTAGCCATGTGCAGAAAGCAGAAACTGGACCCCTTCCTGACACCTTACACTAAAATTAACTCCAGATGAATTAAAGACTTAAATATAAGACCTAACACCATAAAAACCCTAGAAGGAAATCTAGGCAAAACCATTCAGGACATAGGCGTAGGCAAGGACTTCATGACCAAAATACCAAAAGCATTGGCAACAAAAGCCAAAATAGACAAATGGGACCTAATCAAACTCCACAGCTTCTGCACAGCAAAAGAAACAGTCATTAGAGTGAATCGGCAACCAACAGAATGGGAAAAAATATTTGCAGCCTACCAGTCTGACGAAGGGCTGATACCCAGAATTTACAAAGAACTAAAACAGATTTACAAGAAAAAAACAAACAAGCCCATTCAAAAGTGGGCAAAGGATATGAACAGACACTTTACAAAAGAAGACATACATGAGGCCAACAAGCATATGAAAAAATGCTCATCATCACTGGTCATTAGAGAAATGCAAAGCAAAACTACATTGAGATACCATCTCATGCCAGTTAGCGTGGCGATCATTAAAAAATCTGAAGACAACAGATGCTGGAGAGGATGTCGAGAAATAGGAACACTTTTACACTGTTGGTGGGAGTATAAATTAGTTCAACCATCGTGGAAGACAGTGTGGCGATTCCTCAAGGACCTAGAAATAGAAATTCCATTTGACCCAGCAATCCCATTACTGGGTATATATCTAAAGGTTTATAAATCGTCCTACTATAAGGACACATGCACAGGGATGTTCATTGCAGCACAGTTTACAATAGCAAAGACTTGGAACCAACCCAAATGCCCATCTATGATAGACTGGACAGGGAAAATGTGGCACATATACACCATGGAATATTATGCAGCTATAAAAAACGATGAGTTCATGTCCTTTGTAGGGACATGGATGAACGTGGAAACCATCATTCTTAGCAAACTGATGCAAGAACAGAAAATCAAACACCACATGTTCTCCCTCATAGGTGGGTGTTGAACAATGAGAACACATGGACACAGGGAGGGGAGCATCACACACTGGGGTCTGTCGGGGGGAAATAGGGGAGGGACTGTGTGGGGTGGGGAGTAGGGGAGAGATAGCATGGGGAGAAATGCCAGATATAGGTGAATGGGAAGAAGTCAGCAAATCACACTGCCATGTGTGTACCTATGCAACAATTTTGCATGTTCTTCACATGTACCCAAAACCTAAAATACAATAAAAAAAAGATAAAAATTATGTCATTTGCAACAACATGGATAGAACTGGAGAACATTACACTAAGTGAAATATGTCAGACATAGAAAGACAAATATTGCATGATCTCATTTATATGTGGAATCTAAAACAATGGAACTCACATAAGCAGAGAGCAGAATGGTGGTTACAGAGTCTGCGAGGGTTGGGGGAATGAAGAGATGATGGTCAAAGAGTACAAAATCTCAGATAGATGGAAAGATAAGTTTTTCTATATCTATTGCACAGTATGGTAAGTATAGTAAATAAAGGTGTATTGTACATTTCAAAGTGACTGAGTTAATTTCAAATGTTCTCACCACCAAAATGGATAAGAATTTGAAGTGATGAATATGTTAATTCACTTAATAATTTCACATTTTATTCATAAATCATAATGTCACTTTATACCATATAAATATATATTATAAATTCTCAATTTACAATAAAATATATATGCCAATAACAAAAATATACACAATACATATTTATATCTAATCATAAATAAGTTCAATGACATTTTCCCAATATTATTCTATGTTCATACTCTTAACAAAGTTACTCCTCCCACAAAGGAGGAGTAAAGATAGCAAGAAAAGTTACCACTAGGTCTTTTGAAGGTAATTTAATCTATGCTGGCATGGATATAAGCAATCTGTTAATAAGCATGAGAAGAAGTCATTGGACATATTCCAGTAAACTAACAGCAGTCATTCAGGCAACACCAGAATGTAATTCTCCCAGATCAATGCTTGCTTTATGATATTCCAGTGTCACCCGTTATCAGTATGAAAGACTTTTAGAAGTGTATCTATATTAGTTCAACAACATTATCACAAAAATTAATTTCTGCAAATAGAAAACATGATATGTCAAAGCATGCACAATCATAGGCCCAGCTGTCTGGGAAGTCTCTCCATCATTTCCTCTTCCTCTAGATTTGGATCTTGTCCTTACATGTCCATTTATATTTCACTCTGAAAGTAGAATATTGTGATTTGGAAATGTACTTAAAAGAATAGCTATATATGAACACTTTGTGGCCAAAAGGTAACCTGAAATTTTATTTTAATTTTTTAAAGGTTAAGGTCTTACTACGTTGCCCAGCCTGGTCTTGAACTCCTGTGATGCTCCTGTCTCAAGCGATCTTGCTGTCTGTTTCCAAAGTGCCATTTTCTTTTCAAATTTAGAAAATATTTTCAGAGAAAGTCCCAGGGTCATTACAAGTATGCATGCTTTCTAGCCACAGTAAATAAGTCTTTGCTTATATATCCTCAAGCAGGCAGAGAAATTGCCCTCACAAACATGGTTAACAAAAAAAAGGCTGGACGACTGATGATTTTTGGTTTCACAATTGGACTCTAGAGACTAGAGATTTAGAATGTTAGTATCTAGTGCTTTCATCACACTCTCATTTACTAGGCCCATTTTCTCCCATAAAATTAAGTTTTGTTAGAATGCACACCCTCACGCATTCCTTCCCATGATGTCCATGGAGTAGGTAAAAAGCTGTGGCACAGAGTGAAGGGCGTGCTCCTCACTGGACACCTCTGCCAGGCACTTTCCAGACCTCAGGGCTACAGTCATCAGCCAGCAGTATTCCCAGATTCAAGGCCCCTTTTTTACTGCCTGCCCTGCCTCTTCCCAGGTTCTCATCAAGGAGTCTGGAATCTGTCTTCTGTCAGGGGTTCCAGGTGCTTTTGGGACTCAGATACCCCCAGCACTTGCCCCACCTGACCCGCCTTCACTCCACAGTCCACCTTCCTTCCTCCCTTGTTCTAGCCCAGCCAGGATGATAAGGCCCATGGCAGCTATGCCACCTGTGAGAAGATGAGCTCAAGGCCCTCCCTCTTCTAAGGCTACAGACCAACCTGCCTGACCTGCTCAAAGACTGCTGCCTCCTCCTCATGTCCACTCACACTTAAACTCCTGAGAGGTCTGAAATGGGGACGAACCAGCTGAGTCTCAGTTGAGGAAAAAGAACAAAGACCGCAGGAAGACCATCTGCTCTAGCACAGCTTTGAGCACAGAACACGGACAGCAAAAGGCGCAAGGGTACCAAATACCCTATTGTACTTCCAACCCACATTTGAAGACTCACTTTACAACAGACTTCAAAATCTCAATAAATATCCCTTCCTTCTCTGATACCCTCTTAAGGCTCTGTCCAGATACTGCTCTCTTTTAGAATGCTATATAGTAAAGACAGCTGTGTCTCATCAATAGTCAGTAGCAATAACAGACATGTGCACTGATCCATAGGAGGGTGTGGATGCTGAGGTTTTCTCACCTCTGCAGACAAGGAACCACTAGTTCTCCTGAGTATGAAAAGGGGCTTGTGCAGTTCCTTTCTTTTTGCATCCATCCTTTCCTCCCTGTCCAGGTACTTTGGGGACTGACAGACCAAGGTTACCTTTAGGGAAGTATGTGTACAGAAGGATCCCTGTAACAGAAATAGCCATTATGAACTTTAATACCTAATTTTACATGCATTGATCAATTATTTCTTTCCCTGTTTCTTGGATTTCTGTCATACGTGGGATGACCTTGCCAATTCCCATAAAATAAACACCTTCACATGATTTCTTTACTGTTTTGGATGCATTGTTGCACAATTGTGTCTCTGAAGTGACACTGATTTAGCTGAATATGCCTGTGTTCACTCAGACATGAACCATGTCTGAGAACAATTCTGGACTCCATTCAGACATGAACCATGTTCCCATATCTATGGTTCAGAAATATCCATAGATATGGGTACTAGGATCTAGACTCACACGCTATTGCATGTTGTGCAATGGTGTTGCCTAGGCTCATCACAACATACAAGCATGCATCACATATTGACTGGGATACATTCTGAGAAATGCCTCAGGTGATCACTATGTGATCATCTTGCAGTGTTTCTATGCAAATCTAAATGTATAGCCTGGCTTGCTGCATACTAGGCTATCTGCTATAGCCTATTGTTCCTAGGCTATACATCTGTACAGCATGTTACTGTACAAATTGCTGTAGGCACTTGAAGCACAAGTATTTGTGTATCTAAACATAGAAAATGTACAGTAAATATACACTATTATAATCTTATGAGACCATCCTTATTTATGTAGTCTATAGTTGACTGAAACATTGTTACACAGTGCATGATGAGACAGTATTATCCAGACATCTGTCAAACAACTATTGATAAGACACAGCTGTCATTACTGCATAATACTCTAAGGGAGAGCAGTATCTGGACAGAGGCTTAGGAGAGTATCAGAGAAGGAAGGGATATTTATTGAGATTTTGAAGTCTGTTGTAAAATGAGTCTTCAAATGTGGGGGTGGAAGGACAATAGGGTATTTGGTAAGGATTACAATATATTAATAATTGTTCAGGATGGGTGGATTTAGCAATGCAAGGATTTTCAGACAAAGCGTTCAGAGAGTCTTAGAGTTTAAAAATGTTCTTTGGATTCTTTTATTGAACCACAGATGGGGGCCGAGCATGGTGGCACTTTAGGAAGCTGAGGAAGGAGGATTGCTGGAGCCCAGGAATTTGAGGCTGCAGTGAGCTAAAATTGCACCACTGCACTCCAGCCTAGGTGACAGACTAAGACCACATAACTTAAAAAACAAAAGCAAAAACAAACAAAAACAATTACATGAAAAGAAAGCAGATGAATCTTTCAGAAATTTCCTAGAATGAACAATAAATTTACTTGCAGGTACCTTTCTAGGCAACAGTTTCCTGGAATAGTAAGGCAATGTCAATGAAAACTACAGATGAGTAAACTCTTGTTAATGTAGATAGTAAGCTATATACGTCATTTCCATTTTCACTATGCTTACATTTGCTATCAGCTAAATGTAAGAGAGTTGGTATATGGAAGAGAGGCAGAGAATGGGGGCTTAATAAGAAAGTAATATTTTTTAAAGAAATTAGAATATGTACTTTTAATTGACTCCTATATATATCAACTGGGGCTGGATTCTTCTCATGAAATAACTTGAGTGAGAAAATGGAGATCCTCTCTCTCTCTCTCTCTCTCTCTCTCTCTCTCTCAAGCTGCATTAGGAAATGTAGAGAAAGGTCAGCAAAGCAGCTATGTCTGCATTGCCTTCCAAGGCAAGCCATCAATCAAAAGAATGGAATTTTTGATGTCTGTCACAACACTTCTCACATTGCTTGGACATGTGCCAAGGGGGAGCTATAGACCAACAGCAACATCCTAGACTCCTCCATCAGGAAGCTTACTTGAGTGACGTACAACTCAGCAGTTTGCCCACAAAGGCAGAGAAGAAAGATTAGACTGAGCCAGCCTTGTGGAGGAATCCACATGAGCGGTAGCAAAAGGGCATCAAACTCAACCTTCTGTTCCCCACAGCTTAAGACAAAAAGGCCGCTTCAGCTGCCCAGTCTTCTTCCTCACTCGAGGTCAAAATAAGGTAAATCCCTGGCTCAGAAGGAACACTTCCACCCCTCCATCCCAAAAATTGCTTTCTTTCTAGAAGCACTCAGAGGCATGTAAGGACTGACAAGTTTATTGGGATAAAGTTGGTGATAATATTCCTGTACGGATACTCATTGACTTAGATGGGGTGATGTCCCAATGTACTTGAACTCAAAGCAGGCTCTGTTCTTGGTGCTTTATGCCTACAAAAACATTTAATCCCCAAACAAGAGCTCTATCCGTACCGTATATCCTCACCTGATGTCACACAAGACAGTTCTGAGTCACAGAGGCTCTATCACTTGCCAAGGGTCACAATCTGATGTATGATGGAGTCCAGAATTGTTCCCAGACCATTTCCTTCCAGAGCCCATGCCTTCAACCACCATGCACTGTAGGCTTCCCCTAGATTACCACAAGAGGAGCCACATGGAGATCCATTTTCATTACTAAAAGAGAACTTGACAAAGTGGCAAGAATATGTATGTTCAAATGACCCACTTTGCTGTTTTTCTGTGAGGATTAACTGAAAGAATATACCTCAAGTTTGTCCAACACTGGTGCCTGGTATATACATTGCTGTTTTAATGTCAACTTTATTATCTCAAGTAGAAAGGACTGAAAGTTTATCTTAACACCTTCATTAATTCTATACGCTTGAAATTTTACCAAATGATCATGTGTTACTTTGGTTAAAAATGCAGGTTATTTTTAGATAGGAAAAAGTGTCAGTGGGGAGAGATGCCCCATCTTGAACTTAGACTTTGTTAATCACTGGGGTTCAGAGATGTCTGTGCATGTTTGTCTAATTGCTGGGGCCAAAGGTCATTTGGCAGGAAGACCTGAGCAGTGTCCAGGGAGAGGGCTTACTCCAGTAGACAAAATGTCAGGCAGGAAGAAAACCTTAATTTTGAAGATCAGGGACATTTCTGTCTCTCCAGGGAATTGTCCCCTGACCAGCTTCCCTTACTTAAGTTATAAGAGGAGAGGCGGACAACAAGAAAGCTCTGGAAGATAGAATAAAGTGGAGCCCAAGTTCTGTATAACATATGCATTTTATTGTGGAATTAAAAAGAAATAACTTACACACTGAGGTAAACTTGGGGCCCTTTGAGGGTGCGTGGGGAAGAGTGTGGCCATCACCCACTCCCTGGCCATACTTCAAAACTTCTTTCAAGTTGGTGAGTTTGTCTGTCATACCTCAATCAGGTAGTTAAACAACAATAACTCCTTTAGAAAATTTTCTATCCTTTCTCTAAAATTATTCTTCTAGAGGAAGTCACATGTCTTTTCTCTCTCCAAATTCTCCACCATTTTGTTTCACTTCAGAAACATTATCATCACTCCTAAGGTCTGTGAGTCAGTTTCCTCATCTGTAAAAGGAAAAGAAATAATAGTAACTGCCTGATGGGGTTGTGAAGATGACAGACTGTTGTAATCAATGCATAAAGCTATCAGTACACTGTCTGACAGAGGAAGTACAACAGAAGAGTGAATAAAGCCTCCACATGCAGAACACAGTATTTTCCTAAAGTTCATCTCTGTTATCTGACACTCCATCTCCCTCCTAATCCTGTGGACACCTCCTCTCACCCCACCTGCTTTTCTTACCTCCCTGCGGCCCTGCACGGTCTCTTGTCTCCAGATGCCATCTGCATCCAGTTTCACAATGATGGCACTTTGAGTCAGTCTTAACCCCCTATTTGTATCCTCCCACGGAACCCACCAGCTGTCCTTAGAAAGCATCAGAGAATTTTAATTAATAAATCTCCCTCCCATCACAAAAGTTGGTAATAAATATCTCTTTTACAATGGAGCAAACTCATATTACCATACTTTGGGGGAAAAAATCACTTAATATTTCAAAAATTTTAAATGTAAAATAAGAATTCAAAATAGAACTCATGGAACAATGTAAACAGAATTCATGGAACGCTAACTAGGTAGTGTTCACTTGGAAAACAGGTCCAGAATTCATCCACAAAGTGCTGCACAGCTCAGTTTCTACAGAATGATTATTCTCTGTAAGGCCAACCAAGATATAGAAGACATATGTGGTCATGTGTGGGAGATGACATTGAAACAGACACAGAGGGGCAAAGAGAAAGACATAACACATCATGGTGAATGCATATGTCCTTTTAGGAAAATAGTATTTTATTGTGAATATGTACCATATATTCTTTGTCAATTTGTCCATTGATAAACACTTACATTGGTTCCGTATCTTGGCTATTGTAAATAATACTTCAATAAACATACAGGTGCAGGTATCTTTTTGAGGTACAGATTTGATTTAATTTGTATAAATGCCCAGCAGTAAGAATGCTGAATAATATGGTAGTTGTAGTTTTTTGAGAAATCTCCATACTGTTTTTCATAGTGGCTGCACTAATTTACATTCCCACCAACAGTATATAAGCATTCCTTTCTCTGTACATTCTCACCAACATTTATTATATTTGGCTTTTTAATAACCATTCGGACTGGTGTGAGATCGCATCTCATTGTGGTTTTAATTTGTAATTCTCTGATGATTAGTGATGTTGAAAGGTTTTTCATGTTTTTTGGCTACTTGTATGTCTTCTTTTCAGGAGTATCTGTCTATGTCCTTTGCCCATGTTTTAATGGTGCTATTTGCCTTTTTCTTACTGATTTTAGTTCCTTACAGATTCTGGATATATTTACTTTGTCAGATGCATAGTTTGCAAAAATTTTCTCCTATTCTGTCAGTTGTCTGTTTACTCTGTTGATAGTTTCTTTTGTTGTGCAGAAGCTCTTTCATTTAACTGCCTCATAACGATTTTTTGTTTTGTTGCATTTGCTTTTGAAATCTTACTCATAAATTCTTTGCCTAGACCAATGTCCAGAAGAAATTTTCCTAGCTTTTCTTCCAGGATTTTTATAGGTTGCAACCTTACATTTAAGTCTTTAATCCATCTTGGGTTAATTTTTGTATATGGTGAAAGGAAGAGGTCTGGTTTCCATCTTGTGCATATGGCTAGTTTTCCCAGCACTATTTACTGAATAGGGCATCCTTTTCTCATTGTTTATTTTTGTCAACTTTGTTGAAAATCAGTTGGATGTAAGTGTGTGGCTTCATTTCTGGGTTCTCTATTCTATTGCATTGATCTGTGTGTCTATTTTTGTAACAGTACCATGCTCTTTGGGTTACTATAGCCTTCTAGTATAGTTTGAAGTCAAGTAATGCGATGCCGCCACTCTTTTCTTTTTTGCTTAGGATAGCTTTGACTATTCGGGCTTGCTGATTTCATGTGACTTTTAGAATAGATTTTTTTTCAAATTCTGTGATAAATGATGTTGGCAGTTTGCTAAGAATTACATTGATTCTGAAGATTGCTTTGGGTAATATAGGCATTTTAATGATATTGATTCTTCCAGTCCATGAGTATGGAATATTTTTCCATTAGTTTGTGTCACCTGTGATTTCCTTTATTGGTGTTTAATAGTTCTTCTTGTTTTATAGTTCTTCTTTCACCTCCCTGGTTAGATGTATTTCTAGGTATTTTTTTTGGTGGGGGGAGGAGGCTATTGCATTCTTGATTTGTTTCTCAGGTTGAACATTATTGGCGTATAGAAATGCCACTGAATTTTTGTACATTGATTTTGTATCCTGAAACTTTACTGAAGTCATTTATCAGGTCTAAAAGTCTTTTGGAGGAATCTTTAGAGATTTTAAGGTATAGAATCATATCAACAGCAAACAGAGATCTTTCAGCTTCCTCTTTTCCAATTTGGATGCCTTTAATTTCTTTCTCTTGTCTGATTGCTGTGGCTTGTGCTTCCAGTACAGTTTTGAATAGGAGTGGTGAGAGTGGATATCCTCGTCTTGTTCCAGTTCTTAGGGGGAATGCGTCTAACTTTTGTCAGTTCAGTATAATGTTGGTTTATCATAGACGGCACTTACTATTTTCAGGTTTGTTTCTTCAGTTACTAGTTTGAGTTTTTATGAAAGGATGTTGAATTTTATCTAATGCTTTTTGTGCATTCATAGTCTTTGATATCCTGGTTCATTTTTCTGGTTTCTTGGTATTGAATTTCAACTTTCTCTTCGATCTCATTGAGTATTTTTGCAATCCATATTTTGAATTATTCATCTGTCATTTCAGACATTTCCTTCTGGTTAGGATTCATTTCTAGGGAGCTAGTGTGAGCCTTTGGAGTGTCAAAACTGGGTATTTTGCTGTCGGAGTTCTTGCACTAATTCCTTCGTATTTGAGGGAGCTGTTGCTTCTTATTTCCGAATTTGCTATCATTTGAATGGGGCCTTTTAGTTTTTTAATTCTTTTTTTTCCCTTGAGGGTATGACTGTGGTATATGTTGCGTATGATTGATTGGCTTCATTTTCGGGTGCCTTCGCAGGGCCAAGGCTCTGCATAGGCTCATTTGTTGTGGTTAGGTTCTGTGTAGAAGCATTCTCAGATTCTGCTTATTGTAGCCATGCATTTTTGTATGGTGGTGCAGTTCAGGATGCAATCCAGTAGAGGGAGCAAAAGAGTAACGGCCAGCATGGTGCCAAGTGGATGAACCTGCCCTGACAGGGATGGCAGAAAGAAATTGTGTTGGGGTGTGCTGAAAGTTTGGGGTGGGAGAGCAGGAATGTAGGGGAAGATGTGCACCAGCTCCTTGTCCTGGGCCAGCAGAAATGCTATCCAGTTCCCTATTAAGCCCCGGTGGCGGAACTCCTGACCTTCTATTTACAAAGGCTTTCTCCTTTGGTTACTGTCACAGTGCAGCTGTGGACCTTAGATCCCGCTCTCTAATGCCTACCACTGTAATAGGAGTGGGGCAGAGCCTCTTCCCCCAGTCCAGGACAGGCAACTTCACAGTCAGACCTGTGTTGCCAGGGCGCTGCTGCTCTGTGTAGGATGGGAACTTGGGCCCTGCCCTTCTAGAAAGCCTCAGCGGGTGAAGGCTCACTTTAAGCTAGGGTGGGGCCACCAGAGAAATGCAAAAAGCACTTTATTTTAGTGCATGCTCAGAGGGACTCCTATGAGAAGAACCACCACTCACTGGGAAACAGTGTGTATTGGGAGTGGGGAAGGGAGAGCAGAGTAGGGATGTTGCTCTCCCTCCAGCCTGCTTTTCCCCTTTAAATACTGAAGCCCTCAAAATCATCTTCGGAAAAAGGCACAGACCTCTCTCAGCCGCGTCCTTAACCTTGGCAAAATAAACTTCTAAGCTGATTGAGACTTGTCTCAGATACTTGTTGGTCTACCATGGGTAATGGAGTATGTTTATGGGTGGTCTAGTGGTGCAGTGGCACTACCCAGCAGCGGGGCTTTGGCAGAGAGAGCTTTGACAGTCAGCAGATTGCCAGAGGGTTGAGGGGAGCAGAGAACCACTCCGACTTACCCTGCCCACCGGGCTCTGAGATCCTCAGGGATGGAGCTCAGCCAAACTCTTGCTGCTTTCTTTATCTGAGCTCCAGCTTCCTCCCATGGATGCTTCTAAATATCCTGGCTCTCTTCCCTCCATTTTTCATTCAAAGTTGTCCATTCACAGTCACTTTGATCTTCTTTCTGAGGAGAACTGGCATGTCCCTAGTCAAACATCTTGAAACCTCTCCTCCTGGTCTTAAGTCCTGTTCCTTTCTCTCACCCTTTCCTCTCTCCTAGGTGATCTTGCCCACTTTCAGGCCTCAGTCTCTATTGACATGCTAACGAGAGCCCTCTGCTCCTATGGTTAGCCCAGATTTCTCACTTCTAGACTTCTGTTTGGATGCCTTGTAAAGAATCTGAGCACAGCTTCTCCCATTGATGAGCCCCTAATCCTGGGACAGGAACCCTTTCTAATGGGTCCTCTGTGCTGTTGACTGACATCTGCAATGCATCAAGCAGCAAGGAGCCTGGAAACCAACCTGGACAACTCCCTCTTTCTCACCTCATTCCCTCCCCCAACCCCAAGGAGCTCCCTTATCTTCTGGATTCTGCCTCATTGACTCAGTCTTTTCCTTCTGCCCTGGTAGCCACTGCCACAGTTCAGGTCTTGCCTTCCCTTACTTGTGCACTTAGTTAAGTGCACCAGCCCCCTCATACACAGTCTTGGGCCCAGCCTCTCAGCCTCCAACCCAGTCTCCACATCCATGCCGTAAGCAGTCTTTCTAAAACAAGACTTCAGCTAGGGCCTTTGATTTCAAACAAGAAAAACTACTTCTGGCTATCCAAAGCAAAAAACAAAAACAAACAAAAAAAACATACTGCAAGGCCATGGGAGAGCTCACAGGATCAAAATCTAGGTTGATGGCATGAATCAATTACAGTCATTTTCAGTTCTCAAGTTACTTTAACGAAGATTCAAATTCCAAGGAAGAGAGTCTGCTTGTCCCCACTTGTGTCATTGGCCCTCCTTTTGGCTAGAGGAATTCTAGCACTTCAATTGACTGTACCACTGAGACTGCATTAAAGGGGATGGGGGTATAGATATTGGGCAAACAAACCCCACAGATGTCCACTACAGTCCACTGCTTGGCTGCCTGAAATCTACATCTGCTCACCTTCTCATATACACAAGTTGAATAACACTTCCACTTAGCACGGCACAACTTTTCAGCAAAAATGGCTATTACTCTAAGACATTCAGGTGACGCCCATTCCAATTCTAGTGTTGTCCCAGGCCACTTTATTATTCTCCAACTTATGAACTAAGTAACAAATTTAATTACTTCCAATACAGCCTATGTAATAGTGAAGGGGACTGGTGAAAGGTCTAGGGAGTAGAAATAAATGGAGTGGACTAACTAAATTTACAATAAAGAACATAAACACAAGTATTAGTTCCTATTGCAGTTAACATGGCTGCATCATAAATAATCCCAAATATGTTAGTCAGGGTTCTCTAGAGGGACGGAACTAATAGGCTAGATGTATATATAAATGGGAATTTATTAAGGAGTATTGACTCACATGATCACAAGGTGAGGTCCCACAATAGGCCGTCTGCAAGATGAGGAGCAAAGAAGCCAGTCCGAGTCCCAAAGCTGAAGAATTTGGAGTCTGGAGTCTGATCCTTGAAGGCAGGAAGCATCCAGCATGGGAGAAAGATGTAGGCCTGAAGACTAAACCAGTCTAGACTTTCCACGTTCTTTTATCTGCTCTTATTCTGGCAACACTGGTAGCTGATTCGATTGTGCCCACCCAGATTGAGGGTGGGTCTGCCTTTCCCACTCCATTCACAGTGACTCAAATGTTAATCTCCCTTGGCAACACCCTTACAGACACCCCCAGGAACAATACTTTGCATCCTTCAATCCAATCAAGTTGACATTCAATATTACCATCACACCAAATGTAGTGGATTAAAACAGTGACAATGCTGTCAAATATGGCATTTGGACAGGACATTTTAGGAATAGCTAACTTCTGCTCCTCTTAGATTTTACTGGGGTTGCTTAAAGGCAGGAGGCCAGGATCATCTGAAGGTTCACTCAATCATATGTCTCCTAGTAAATATTGGCTGCCATCTGAGACCTGTGCTACGGCTGTTGATTGCAACAATCATATGTTCTCTTCATGTGGCCTGAGCTTCCTCATAACTTGGTGGCTGACTTCAGGGTGAGCATTCCAAGAAAAAGAGAAAAAGAACCAAGAAGAAACTGTACCCTTTTGATGATCTAGTTTAAGAAGTCACTTAGCATCATCTCCTGGGTACTCTCTCAGTTGCAGGGGTCACAAGTCACCAAAGTTCAAGAGGAGAGGAAATAGAAGCCACAACTTTCTGTGAGAATGATAAAATGATCATGTTTGGGAAATATATTTTTCCACAATTACCCTGTTATTCAACTTTGTAACATGTTGAAAACCTTGGCTGTACTGCTTGGATGGTTTTGCAGCGTCTTCTACTAGGCATCATGGTAGCACAAACTGTACCCCTAAAGATCCTCTGCGTTCTGTCCACTCTCTTCCTTGCCTATCCTGTCATACAGCAAGCTTCTTGTCAATCATCTGGCTGCCACCTTATTTATTGTTTGCCTGTTAACTCTAAATACATACATACCTAATGTCCTCAAGTATAAAAACGAGATAATCACAGATAGATTAAAGGGTATGCATTATCAGTTGGATGGGAAGAATATGTTTCTTTTATATTTATTGCACAGCATGGTTAGTATAGCTAATAATGAAGTTTTCTACATTTCAAAATTACGAAGTATAAATTTCAAATGTTCTCATCATAAGAAATCTTAAAGTATTTGAGGTGATAGATATGTTACCTAGCTTGATTTATTTCACATTGTATTAATAAATTATAATATCACTTTGTACCCCATAAATATATACAATTACAAATTGTCAATTTACAATAAAAATTAAAACTGAAAAAAAGAATCAACTAGGAAAATAAGCATTAAAATGTTTTATCACCTGGTACGTAGCTGGTGCTCAATCTAGTCTATTTCCTTCCCTTCCATTTAGAAAGATCTAGTTCCAGTCGTGCAAGTTATTATCACCATCATCAGCACAGGTCACCTTCACCCCTATTTCATATGTCTTCTGATGCAGTCTGGTGCTGAAGGAATTCCAGGGGCAGTGCTAGACATGCAGTCTCGGCATGACCCACACCTCCTGCATATTGGAAATTCTGTTTCCATTCTCTTAAGCCTCACTGCCACTTGGCAATTCTCTTGGGAAACAAACATATCCACTCTGGTAACCACAGAGTCAGGAAATAATAATTCATGCAACAAAAATGTCAACAACTGCTGAGGGCCAACACTGGACTGAGTGCTGTGAAGATGGAGAAGTTTAGAACTATTTTTGATCAAGGAAAAGTTTAGCAAGTGATAGAAACCTTATGGAATGTGGCAGGGCACGGTGGCTCACACTTGTAATCCCAACACTTTGGGAGGCCGAGGCAGGTAGATCACCTGAGGTCAAGAGTTTGAGACCAGCCTGGCCAACACGGTGAAACCCCATCTCTACTAAAAATACAAAAATTAACTGGGCATGGTGGTGTGCGCCTGTGCAGTCCCAGCTACTCTGGAGGCTGAGGCAGAAGAATTGCTTGAACCCGGGAGGCGGAGGTTGCAGTGAGCCAAGATCATGCCACTGCACTCCAGCCTGGGCAACACAGCAAGACTCCATCTCAAAAAAATAATAAATAAATAAATAATACATTCAACAGAATATAATTGTAGCCAATAAAGTCTTGTCCTATTTCCTGATCCCTTTTGTCTTCCTAATGTTCACTATTCCTCCCACCATCTGGCATCTGCCCTCTACCCTCATGTCTTTTCAGTCGGATACCCAGCTGATAGATGCCTAACATTCTTTGCTCCAGTCTGTAGTGGCCTGGGCAGAGCCTCCAAGGTGCTTGCCATTGAGTACTCCCAAAGAAGAATATGTTGCATTGCACCCGGATGAACCATAGCACCTTCAGTGGCAAGACTGGCTCTTGCTGACAGGTTGAAGATGCCATTTGCATGACAAATTTGGCAGCACTAAGAGATATGGGAGGGATGGGGTGCTGGTTTGTTTTAAGGAAGTGGTTTATGTAATTATGGACAGTGAGAAGTCCTACAATCTGCCATCTGCACACTGGAGAAACAGGAAAATTCCAGTTTAAGTACAAAGCCTAAGAACCAGGAGCATAAATAATATAATTCCCAGTCCTAGGGCAGGAGAAAACTTATATCTCAGTTCAAGCGGAGATAGAATTCAAACTTCCCCCACCTTTTTGTTCTATTCAGGCCCTCAGTGGATTAGATGATACCCACCCATGTTGGGGAGGATCTGCTTTACTTGGTCCACCAATTCAAATGTTAACCTTTTCTGTAAACACCACACAACACACCAAGAAATAATGTTTGGCCTGATATCTGGGCATTCCATGGTCCAGCATAGTTGGCACACAAAGTTAACCATCACAGATGTCATAAACTCTCAGTAATAAGTGTAGGTCCCTATGCCAAACATATGCCCTCTCTGATACAGACAAAATAATTTTGGTGTTGAACAATTTACTTCAAATGCCAGGCTAACCATTTGCTTACTGTGTGGACTTTGTAAGTTGATGAGCCTCCCTGCCCTTGTTTTCTTCAAAGTTACTGAGAATGAGGTACCAGAGCAGGGGCTTTCTGACTCATCCAGAGGAGGGTCATTTGAGAAACAATACAATTTCAGAAGTAATGGAGTTTGGTCTGACAAAATATGGGTAGAAGGAAGGAAAGGACCACTCAGGCAATTGCAACAGCAAGTGCAAAGGCCTAGAGATACTAAGCTGTCTGCAGTCCAGTTTGACTGCAGTGTGAGGCGGCTACAGTGGGAGGATGGAGAGGGAGGCTATCTACAGAGTGACTTCCAGTGCCCTTCCTTATCCCAGTGCAATGTGCATTGACCCCTTGTTGGCATTTTAGGCCTTAGCTCATGAGTCATGTGGCCATTCTTTGAATCTCAGCTTTACCACATATTAGCTGCCTGATATTGGAGTAATAGTTAATTCCTCTATGCCACAGTGTCATCACCTGCAGGATTGGGATAACAATGTTATAATCTCATAGAGGGGTTATGAGCATTCAAGGATGTAGTTTATGTCAAGTCCCGAGAACAGTGTTTGCCACAAAGCACTGTTAAGCAATGTTGGCTGGTGTCAAGATCTGTCCCAAAAATGTCTTGTTTCTCACGTAACATTCCTGGGGCAAGAGTTCCATCCATTTCCACCATATTATCTCCTGAACCTAACCCAGAACTAGACAGAATGAAAGAGCTTCACAGATACATATCCCATGATCGCTCCTTCTATGATTGCCTAGCCTCTCCAAGGATGCTCTCCTCTCTTAAATTTCAACTATTACTTGTGGAAGTAATTTACATAATCCAATTATCCTCCTTATTGTCAGTTCAAACTTCTTAGTAAGCAAGTCCATTTATTCATTCTCTTATTCAAACACCCAAACACATACCCCACAAACAAACACACATATACAACCCACCCCTAAACCCCTTCTGTAAGACTCTGCTCCGCTGAAGCTCTGGGCATCATAGAGGAGACAAGTAGGTAATCGGAAAGTTGTAATGAAGGATGATAAGTGCGCTATCTAGGAGCACAGAGCAGAGTGCCTCACCTGGCCAGCCTAGTGATGGGTTGACACAAAAGGTTGAGATCCAGATGCTGAGGAAGATTTGGCTAGCATATGCAAATGGGGAGGGGAAGTCTGACAAAATTTCAGTCTGGAGAAGGGGAAGTTGTTTGATCTTAGGGAACTGCAATTACTCTGGTGCAGACAATGGGAGTGAGGAGGAAGTAGTCATGAGAGTGAAGAAGCTATCAGAGACCAGGCCACAAAGAGATACATATGCCAAGTCAAGAGCATAGATTTTATTCTAAAGGATTTGGGTGCTCATGGAAGATTTTAAGCAGGAGGCAGTGACATGATTAGTTTGCCTTTTGAGGAGCCTTCTGTATGCAGTGAGAGGGTGGAATGAACGGTGAGTTGTATACAAATGGAAGTGGAGGCTGCGAGATCATTAGAATTCTATTGTAGGAGTCAGTAAATAGATGAGAATGAAGGCAATGGAAGATGGCACTGACTTTTTCAGTAGAAAAGCTCCAACTTGGCCTATCATCATGGGGTAGAAAAGAGGAGCAAGATTTGTACTTAGAAGGTAGAAACAATGAACTGCAATGATCAACTGGATATCAGGAAGGACACAAAGGGAGGAAGCTACAGAGACATATGGTATCTAGTTTGGGACAGACTACCTGGTAGTGCTACTCAAGTAAATAAAAAATACACTACAGACGGGGGGATCCAAGATGGCCAAACAGGAACAACTCCGAAGTGCAGTTCCCAGAAAGAACAACGCAGAGGGTGAGTGTTCACCACATTTCCAAATGAGTTTTCACTGCCCACAGACCAGGAGACTCCTGGGCCAAAAAGAGTCACAAGTTTCCAGCATGGCTGCTTCAGCTGGTGCCATGGGTTGGCGCACAGAAACTCACACAAATCTGGGCGGCTATTTCAACTAGCACCTGGAACACCTGGGAGACAGAGCCACTCATTCAACTGAAAGGGAGGGGGCTGAGACAGGGTGCCAAGTGATCTGGCTAGGCGAGTACACCCCCACAAAACAAGCAATCTGAAATGCTCTGGATTGAGAGTTTTGCAGCAAGCACAGCTGGACCCGAGATGGTTCGGCTCTGTGGGGATAAGGGCATCCGCCACTACCAAGGCAGTCCACCAATACCGAGGCAGTTCTAACTGCCTCAAGGAAGTTCGCACAGCAGCTAGGCAGAGCCCATGACAACAGCTCAGCAATGCCTCTGCTGGCAGACTGTGACTAGACTATCTCCATGTGGGGCAGGCCATCTATGAAAAACGGCAGCAGCACATCAGGAACTTATAAATAAAGTCCGACCTTCCTAGGACAGAGCATCTGGGAAAAGAGACGGTTACAATTTCCACCGCAGCAGACTTAAATGTACCTGCCCAGCAGCTCTGCACAGAACAACGGAGCTCCCAGCACAGCACTTGAGCTCCTATAAGGGACAGATTGTCTCCTCAAGCAGCTCCCCAACCCCCATATACCCACTCATAAAGGAGAGCTCAAGCCGACATCCGGTGGGTAGTCTACCAAGTAGTCTACCAGGTAGTCTGCCCACACTTCTGGGACGAGGATAAAAGAAGAAGAAACCGGCAGCAACCCTTGCTGTTCTGAGCCGTCACAGGTGATCCCCAGGCAAGCAGGGCCTGGAGTGGACTTCCAGCAGTCCTATAGCAGAGGGGCCTGACTGTTAGAAGGACAACTAAGAAACAAAAAGAAATAGCTTCAACATCAACAAAAAGGATGTCCACTCAGAGACCCCATCCAAAAGTCACCAACTACAAAGACCACAGGTAGATAAAGCCATGAAGATGGAAGAAACCAGCACAAAAAGGATGTAAACACCAAAACCCAGAACACCTCTCCCCCTCCAAGGAGTCACAACTCCTCACCAGCTAGGGAACAAAGCTGGATGGAGATTGAATCTGATGAATTGACAGAAACAGGCTTCAGAAGGTGGATAATAACAAACTTCTCAGAGCTGAAAGAACACATGCTAACCCAATGTAAAGAAACTAAGAACCCTGAAAAAAGGTTTGATGAAATGCTAACTAGAATAAA
Organism: Aotus nancymaae; assembly: GCF_030222135.1. NCBI lineage: Eukaryota > Metazoa > Chordata > Mammalia > Primates > Aotidae > Aotus > Aotus nancymaae. The sequence goes on from NW_026988472.1 coordinate 4,625,556, forward strand.
CAACTTAGAGAAAAATACAAATGACCTGATGGAGCTGAAAAACACAGCATGAGAACTTCACAAAGCATATACAAGTTTCAACAGCTGAATCAAAGAAGCAAAAGAAAGGATATCAGAGATTGAAGATCAACTCAATGAAACAAAGTGAGAAGGAAAGATTAGAGAAAAAAAGAGTGAAAAGAAATGAACAAAGCCTACAAGAAATATGGGATTATGTGAAAATACCTAATCTACATTTGATAGGTGTACCTGAATGTGACGGAGGGAATGAATCCAAGGTGGAAAACACTCTTCAGGATATTATCCAGGAGAACTTCCCCAAACTAGCAAGGCAAGCCAGCATTCAAGTCCAGAAAATACAGCGAATACCACAAGGATATTTCTCAAGAGGAGCAACCAAAAGGCCTATAATCGTCAGATTCACCAAGGTTGAAATGAAGGAAAAAATGCTGCAGAGAGAGAGATAGGTCGGGTTACCCACAAAGGGAAGCCCATCAGACTCACAGTGGATTTTTCAGCAGAAACCCTAAAAGCCAGAAGAGAGTGGGGGTCAATATTCAATATCCTTAAAGAAAAGAACTTTCAACCCAGAATTTCATATCCAGCTAAACTAAGCTTCATAAGTGAATGAGAAATAAAATCCTTTATGGACAAGCAATTGCTGAGAGATTTTGTCACCACCAGGCCTGCCTTACAAGAGCTCCTGAAAGAAGCATGAAACATGGAAAGGAACAACCAGTACCAGCCACTCCAAAAACATACCAAATGGTAATTACCATTGACACAATGAAGAAAATGCATCAACTAATGGGCAAATCATCCAGTTAGCATCAAAATGGAGAATCAAATTCACACGTAACAATATTAATCTTAAATGTAAATGGGCTAAATGCCCCAATCAAAAGACACAGACTGGCAAATTGGATAAAAAGTCAAGACCCATCAGTGTGCTATATTCAGGAAACCCATCTCATGTGCAAGGACACACATAGGCTAAAAATAAAGGGATAGAGGAAGATTTCCCAAGCAAACAGAGAGCAAAAGAAAAGCAGGGGTTGCAATCCTAGTCTCTGATAAAATGGACTTTAAACCAACAAAGATCAAAAGATACAAAGAAGGGCATTACATAATGGTAAAAAGATCAATGCAACATGAAGAGCTAACAATCCTAAATATATGCACACCCAATACAGGAGGACCCAGATACATAAAGCAAGTTCTTAATGACCTATGAAGAGACTTAGACTCCCACACAATAATAATGGGAGACTTTAACACTCCACTGTCAAAATTAGACAGATCAACAAGACAGAAAATTAACAAGGATATACAGAACTTGAACTCAGATCTGGACCAAGCAGATCTAATGGACATCTACAGAAATCTCCACCCCAAATCCACATAATATACATTCTTCTCAACACCACATTGCACCTACTCCAAAACTGACCACATAATTGGAAGCAAATCACTACTCAGCAAATGCCAAAGAATGGAAATCATAAAAAACAGTCTTTCAGACCACAGAGCAATCAAATTAGAACTCAGGATTAAGACACTAACTCAGAACCACATGATGTCATGGAAAGTGAACAACTGGCTCCTGAACGTCAACTGGATAAACAGTGAAATGAAGGCAGAATAAAGATGTTCTTTGAAACCAACGAGAACAAAGGACAACATACCAGAATCTCTGGGACACATTTAATGCAGTATCTAGAGGGAAATTTAGAGCAATAAATGCCCACATGAGAAACGAGGAAAGATCTAAAATTGACACCCTATCATCAAAATTGAAAGAGCTAGAGGAGCAAGATCAAAAATACTCAAAAGCTAGCAGAAGACAAGAAATAACTAAGATCAGAGCAGAACAGAAGGAGATAGAGACACAAAAAATCCTTCAAAAAATTAATGAATCCAGGAGCTGGTTTTTGAAAAGATCAACAAAGCAGACAGACTGCTAGCCAGATTAATAAAAAAGAAAAGGGAGAAGAATCAAATAGATGCAATAAAAAACAATAAAGGGGACATCACCACTGATTCCACAGAAATACAAACTACAATAAGAGATTAACCTTTGGGAGGCCGAGGTGGGTGGATCATGAGGTCAAGAGATCGAGACCATCCCGGTCAACATGGTGAAACCCCGTCTCTACTAAAAATACAAAAAATTAGCTGGGCATGGTGGCGCGTGCCTGTAATCCCAGCTACTCAGGAGGCTGAGGCAGGAGAATTGCCTGAATCCGGGAGGCGGAGGTTGCGGTGAGCCGAGATCGCGCCATTGCACTCCAGCCTGGGTAACGAGCGAAACTCCGTCTCAAAAAAAAAAAAAAAAAAAGAGATTACCACAAACAACTCAACGTACATAAACCAGTAAACCTGGAAGAAATGGATAAATTCCTAGACACTTGCACCCTCCCAAGTCTATACCAGGAAGAAGTTGAAACCTTGAACAGACCAATAAGAAGAACTGAAGTTGAGGCAGCAATTAATAGCCTACCAACCAAAAAAAGTCCAGGACCAGACGGGTTCGCAGCCAAATTCCACCAGACGTACAAAGAGGAGCTGGTACCATTCCTTCTGAAACTATTCCAAACAATCCAAAAAGAGGGGATCCTTCCCAAATCATTTTATGAGACCAACATCATCCTGATACCAAAACCTGGCAGAGACTCAACAAAAAAAGAAAACTTCAGGCCAATATCCATGATGAAAATAGATGCAAAAATCTTCAATAAAATCCTGGCAAACCGATTACAACAGCACATCAAAGAGCTTATCCATCACGAGCAAGTAGGCTGTATCCTGGGATGCAAGGCTGGTTCAACATAAGGAAGTCTATAAACGTAATCCACCACATAAACAGAACCAAAGACAAAAACCACATGATTATCTCAATTGATGCAGAGAAGGCCTTTGAGAAAATGGAACAGAGCTTTATGCTGAAAAACCTCAATAAACTAGGTATTGACAGAACGTATCTCAAAATACTAAAAGCTATTTACAACAAACCCACAGCCAATATCATACTGAATGGGCAAAAACTGGAAGCATTCCCTTTGAAATCTGGCACTAGGCAAGGATGCTCTCTCTCATCACTCCTATTCAATATAGTATTGGTAGTTCTAGCCAGAGCAATTAGGCAAGAAAAAAAAATGAAGGGTATTCAATTAGGAAAAGAGGAAGTCAAATTGTCTCTATTTGCAGACCACATGTTTGTATATTTAGAAGACCCTATCATCTCAGCCCAAAATCTCCTTAAACTGATAAGCAACTTCAGCAAACTCTCAGGATGCAAAATCAACGTGCAAAAATCACAAGCATGCCTATACACCAATAACAGACTAACAGAGAGCCAAATCATGAGCGAACTCCCATTCATAACAGCTACAAAGAGAATAAAATACCTAGGAATAAAACTAACAAAGGATGTAAAGAACCTCTTCAAGGAGAACTACAAACCACTGCTCAACGAAATAAGAGAGGACACAAACAGATGGAGAAACATTCCATGGTCATGGTTAGGAAGAATCAATATCGCTAAAACGGCCATACTGCCCAAAGTAATAATAGATTCAATGCTATCCCCATCAAGCTACCAATGACCTTCTTCACAGAACTGGAAAAAAACACCTTAAGCTTCATATGGAACCAAAAAAAGAGCCCGCAAAGCCAAGACAATCCTAAGCAAAAAGAACAAAGGTGGAGGCATCATGCTACCTGACTTCAAACTATACTACAAGGCTACAGTAATCAAAACAGCATGGTGCTGGTACCAAAACAAAGATATGGACCAATGGAACAGAACAGAGGCCTCAGAGGCAACGCCACACATCTACAACCATCTGATCTTTGACAAACACGACAAAAGCAATGGGGAAAGGATTTCCTATTTAATAAATGGTGTTGGGAAAACTGGCTAGCATGTGCAGAAAGCAGAAACTGGACCCCTACGTGACACTTTACACTAAAATTAACTCCAGATGGATTAAAGACTTAAACATAAGACCTAACACCATAAAACCCCTGGAAGAAAACCTAAGCAAAACCATTCAGGACAGAGGCATAGGCAAGGACTTCATGACTAAAACACCAAAAGCATTGGCAACAAAAGCCAAAATAGACAAATGGGACCTAATGAAACTCCAGAGCTTCTGCACAGCAACAGAAACAATCATTAGAGTGAACCAGCAACCAACAGAATGGGAAAAAAAAATTTGCAATCCATCCAACTGACAAAGGGCTGATATCCAGAATCTACAAATAACTAAAACAGATTTACAAGAAAAAAACAAACAAAGTCGTTCAAAAGTGGGGGAAGGATATCAATAGACACTTTTCAAAAGAAGACATACATGAGGCCACAAACATATGAAAAAATGCTAATCATCACTGGTTATTAGAGAAATGCAAAGCAAAACCATATTGAGATATCATCTCACACCAGTCAGAATGGCAATAATTAAAAATCTGTAGACAACAGATGCTGGAGAGGATGTGGAGAAATAGGAACACTTTCACACTTTTGGTGGGAGTGTAAATTAGTTCAACCATTGTGGAAGACAGTGTGGCGATTCCTCAAGGACCTAGAAATACAAATTCCATTTTACCCATCAATCCCATTACTGGGTATATACCCAAAGGATTATCAATACTTCTATTATAAAGACACATGCACACATATGTTAGTTGTGGCCCTGTTTACAATAGTAAAGACCTGGAACCAACCTAAATGCCCATTGATGATAGACTGGACAAGGAAAATGTGGCACATATACAGCATGGTATACTATGCAGCCATAAAAAACGATGAGTTCATGTCCTTTGTAGGGACATGGATGAATCTGGAAACCATAATTCTCAGCAAACTGACACAAGAACAGAAAATCAAACACCGCATGTTCTCACTCATAGGTGGGTGTTGAACAATGAAAACACATGGACACAGGGAGGGGAGCACTACACACTGGGGTCTGTTGTGGGGTGCCAGGGGAGGCACAGTGGGGGATGGGGAGGTTGGGGAGGGATAACATGGGCAGAAATGCCAGATATAGGTGACGGGGGGAGGGAGGCAACAAGCCACATTGCCATGTATGTACCTGTGCAACAATCCTGCATGATCTGCACATGTACCCCAGAACCTAAAGTACAATTTAAAAAAAAAAAGAATTACCACATTACCCAGCACTTCCACTTCCAGATATATACTCAAAGGAAATAAAATTAGTATTTAGAAAAGAAAAAAAAATACACTACAGAGAGCCAAGAGGAAAGAAGATGAACTCAGACCTTTCTCAAACAATTTCTCTTTCCTCTCTCCATCTGGCACCCTCTTCCTTTCATTATTACACTTCAACTACATCAGAATAATAGCTTTTCCCCAGCCATGTTTCTCTACCTTTGTTCATGCTGGCCCCTGCCTGCTGTGACCTCTTTTTATCTTCTTGTCTTCTAATGTCCACACCAAATGTCACTACCTCCTAGTCAGATGTAAGAAATGGATTTCCTCTTTGCCTGCTCCTTGTCTTTGTCACTAACCACAGTCTTATCAGAAGTAGCTGTCTAAATATGCTTTTCCAGCAGATTTTATAGTCACCTCTTTGTGCTTGCACATGGCCGACTTCAAAGTCTGAACATGAATGGGGACTGAATTGACTTTTTCCCACAGGATAGTGGCCTGTACACCCATTATCCACATGCCAAAGGTCTAAAGTCCCTGAAATGTGCTTGTTCCTGCATAGGAAGATGTAATGGGTAAGGCTTAATCCCTGTTCTCAGTGAGCTATGGGTCTACTCCGACAGTCTGAGTAACAGCAAGCCTGGCTGGAACTAAAAAGACTGTGAGTAAATGACAGCTGTGCATTGGAAGAGAAAAACTGGGATTGACTCCAAGGAAAGGAAATTATCTGATACAGTGGAGGCTACCAGGAGGAAACGTCATTTAGGGACTTAGAGTATGGGTAGTATATTGTTTATCTATGCTACATAACAAATTACCACCAATTTAACAGGTTAAAACAAAATACATTCATTATCTGACAGTTTCTGATGGCCAAGAGTCTGAACATGATTTAGATGGTTCCCCAGCTCAGGGTCTCATAAGGGTGTAATGAAGGCTTCAACCATGACTGTGTTCTTATCTGGAGGCTTGTCTGGAAAAGAACTCACTTCTAATCTCACTTAGGTTAGTGGTAAAATTCATTTGCTCATAGGGCTGATGGTGCTGGATGCTTGCTGGTAGTCATTGGAGGCTGAAGTTGCTAGAGTCTGGGAGTTCCTTGCCATGTGGACTTCCCCAACATGGCCACCTCAAGAGTCTCTGGAACATGTCTTCTAGCAAGATGGAGTCTTATATAACATGTCACCATCTAAGTGACACTTATAACCTGTGCTATAGTCTAACAGTGTAAAGCAAGTGGATGTATGCTTCTGGGAAGAGAAAACAGGCATACTTTCTCCTGTTTCTTCCACTGTACAACTAAAACCCTTAGACATTAAATAAAACAAACACAAGACTCTGAAAGGCAGAAAAGAAGAAAGTAGACGAATTATGGACCTCAGAACCCTGGGAACTACCCGGTGGTGTATACTCTGAGTTTTCTTTTTGTTTTATATATCCTGGACTTGAAGCTGAAGAAGACAGTGACCTAGAAACACCAACAGGGGACAGACAAAAAAAAAGTCCAAACAGAAGTCTGCTTTTTCTAGCCAAAGAACCAGGGAAGGGCAGCCTAGCAAGGCAGAAAACTTTAACAGTAAGTGCGCCACTCGAACCAAATCACACACACACACACACACACACACAAACACAAAACTGCCCCACCTCACCCACACTAGCAAAGCCTGAGCAGGAAGCCTAGATTTACTTCCTTGAGAGGATATAATGAGAAATGCAGCAACCCTGTCAGAGTGGTACTGAGGAAAACTGAGTAGGAAACTAGGCCTTGCATCCCCACCAGCAAGTAATTAGCCCTTTCCTTCCTTAGCGTTACCAGTGGAGTCCAGGTGGGCAGCTTGGGCTTCCACTCCCACATGGCAGTAAAAAAGCACTTTTCTCCCCTCTAGGGTGATGTCAGAGGAAGTCTAATTGAGAGTCAGGACTTTCACCACTGCAAAGCAGTAATGAAGTAATGAATCCCTACTGTGCTGCTAGTAAAAACCATCCAGCTATAATGTGGTATTGGTGGAAACTTCCCAGCAATAATAATGAGTCCTCCATTGGATGTCAGTGAAAGCCAAATAGAGAAACTGGACTTCCACCTCTACCTGACAATAACAAGACTGGTACCCTCTGTTTTACCTGCTAGAGTGTAGTCAGAGAAAGTCATTTAAAATAGAAGCTTGTAATAAGATCTAGGGTTTTATAACAGAATATGAAAACATGCATGTTTCAACAACATGTAACTTGTCTTAATAAGAACCAGAAAGATTTCAAACTGAATTCTAAAAGACAATTAATAGATCTCAACATCAAAATGACAGAGATGTTAGGATTATCTGACAATTATTTTTAAAGCATCCATGATAAAAATGCTTAAATGAGCATTTACTAACATTTTTTAAACAAATTATAAAAATGGAAAGCTTCAGAAAAAATATAAAGCTTCAACAACAACAACAAAAAACAGACAATAAGAAAAAGAATCAAATGCAAGTTGTTAGGACTAGAAAATCCAATTACCAAAATAAGAAGCTCAGTTGACAGGCTCAACAGCTGAACAGGGGAATAGAGGGCAAAAAAATCCCAATGAACTGAAAGATGGAATATAATGAGAAATTACCCAACACGAATAACAAAGAGAAAATACTTAAAAAAAAATGAACAGAGCTTCAGGGACCAGTGGCACTATAATAAAAGACAGAACATCAATGTCATTGGAGTCTCAGGAGAGGAAAAAGGAGAAGGAGCTGAAAGACTACTCAAAGAAATAATGAATAAAAACTTTCCAAATTTGGCACGGGACATAAACATACAAATTCAAGAACGTGAGTGAACCCCAAACAGACTAAACTCAAAGAAAGCCTTACCAAAGCACATCTTGATTAAACATTTGAAGACTAAATATAAGATAAAAATCTTGAAAGCAACCACAGAAAAACCATGCCATGGAGCACTAAAAGAAGTGGCACGATTTTTTTTTAACGCTAAAAGAAAAGAATCGTCCACCCAAAATCCTATGCCCAGTGAAAACAGCCTTCATGAATGAAGGAAAAATCAAGATATTGTCAGACAAAGAATCTTGAAAATTAAATAATAAAATGTACAGTAAACAAAAAGTGAGTAAATACAGTAGGCTTTTAAAATCCTTTTGATTTTCCTAAATTATGTTTGATGGTTGAACCAAATATAATATTGTCTAATATTTTTTCTAAATGTGTATAGGGAAAATAAAAACAATTATACTACAAATACAAAAGTGTAGAGAGACACAAAGAGAAATAAGTTCCCTACATTTTACTTGAACCAGTAAAATGATGACACCAGTAGACTTGGCTTAGTAATTTTATACAATATAATTCCTATAGTAATTATGATAAAAGCCATACAGAGATATACACTAAAAACACTGTAGATAAATTAAAATGAAATTGAAAAATATTCAAGAAACACACAGAAATGAAGAGAAAACAAAAAAGAAAATGGTAGTTCACTTTAAGCCTTACCTAATTAACAATTACATTAATTGTGAATGGTCTTTATATACCAATAAAAGACAGAAATTGGCCAAGTAGATTCAAAAACATGACCCAACCATATACTGTTTACAGGAAACTCACTTCCAGTAAAATTATATAGGCAGGTTGAAAATAAAGGATGGAAAAGGATATATAATGAAAACATTAAGGAAAGGAAAGCAGACATAACTATATTATCTAATAATGTAGACTTCAGAACAAAGAAAATTGCCAGATGTATTAGAGAAAGACATGTTTTATATTTCTAAAAGGTCAATCCGCCAAAACACATAGCAACCAAAATGGGTATACACCAAGCAACAGAGCTGGAAAACATATGAAGTGAAAACTAATAGAACTGAAATGAGAAATAGACATATCTACAATTACAGTTGTAGACTTCAGTACTTGTCTCTCAATGATAATAGAACAACTAGACAGAAAATCAGCAAGAATAGAGAATAACTCAGCAATACCATCAAACAGCAGGATCCACTTAACATTAATAGAGTATTCCACTCAACAACAGTACAATTCATATTTTCTTCAAGTGTCCAAAAATCATATACCAAGATAAACAATACACTTAGCCACCAAACAAGCCTTAACAAATTTAACAGTTTTGAAATCATACAGAGAATATTCTCTGATCATCACAGTGGAATCAAACTAGAAATCAATAACAGAAAAATAACAGAAAAATTTTAAAACATAGGGAAGCTCGGCAACACAGTTCCAAATAATACATGAGTCAAAGGGGAAATATTAAGAAAATATATAAAATACATTAAACTGAATGAAAGTAAAAATACAACACATCAAAATATGTGGGACTCAGCTAAAGCAGTCCTAATAGATTTATAGCACTAAATGCATACACTAGAAAAGAGAAAAGGTCTCAAATCAATAATCTACGTTTTCATCTTGAGAACCTAGAAAAAAGAACAGCAAAATAAATCTCAAGCAAGTAGAAGGAAGAAAAAAATAAGAATACGAGCAGAAATTGATGAAATTAAAAATTTTAAAAATAGAAAAAACGCCAATGAGAGAAAGTGCTGATTCCTTGAAAAAAAATCAATGAATTGACAAACCTCTAGCAAGACTGACAAAGAAAGAGAAAAGACATCAACACCAGGAATAAAACAGAGGATATCAACATAGACCACAAAGACGTCAGAAGGATAATAAGGTATATACGAATAACTCTACACAAATAAATTTGACAACTTCAATGAAATGGGCCAGTTCCTGACAAAACACAGACTCCCACAACTCACTCAATATGAAATACAAAACTTGAATAGCCCCATTAGAAAAGTACTTTGTGATTAATAAAAAACTCTCACCAAAGAAAACTACAGAGGAAGGGTAACATCAGCAAGATGGTGAAATAGGACTTTTCAGTGCTCATTCCCCTGCACGAACATAAATTTGAACAACTATCCACACATGAAAATGTCTTAATAAGAGCTAAGGAAACCAGATGAGAGATTATAGCACCTGAGTATAGCACAGAAATAAGAAAAGACACATTAAAAAGGGTAGCAAGGACAGTTCTACATTATCCATGTTGCCCCCTCCCCAACCACAGGCAGCACAGCATGGAGAGAGGTACTCTTTTCTTGGAGGAGGAGCAAAGTGAGCACTGTACTTTGCCTCAGAGCCCACTATCAGGTCTGTCCCACTAAAACCCAGTAGCAGACAGGCCCTGACACTCCAGACTCTAGACTGGTACATGTAGACTGATCCTCCAGGTCCACCATTATGACAGACTAAATTCTGCAAACCCAGGCTCCATGACTGCCTGGTGGAGTGGACTTAATCACCAACCCCAAACTGGAAACAAACCAGATGTGCTTCAATGGGTAACTAATTAAAAAAACTGGTACATCCATGCTATGTAATACAACTCAGCAATAAAAAGGGAAGATATTATTGATATACACAACTGGCATCAATCCCCAGAGAATAATGCTGAGTCAAAATGATTATTTCATGTTGTATAATTCCATTTTTTTAACACTTGTGAAATGACAAAACTGTAGAAATGGAGAACAGATTAGTGGTTTCTGGGATTGAAGGAAGGAGTGAGTATGGAAGGGAAATGAGTGTGCCTATAAAAGGAAAGCATAATAGATTCTTGTAGTGATGCAAATGTTTTACATCTTGAATAAATAAAATCGGTAGACCATTAGCAATATTAAACAAGAAAAGAAGACAGAAGATCCAAATAAGCTCAATTAGAAACAAAACAGGAGATATTACAACCAATACCAAAGAAATACAAAAGATCATTCAAGGCTACTATGAACACCTTTATGTGCATAGTCTAGAAAACCTAGAGAAGATGGATAAACTCTTGGAAATATTCAACCTTTCTGGATTGAACCAGAAAGAAATAGAAATTCTGAACAGACCAATAACAAGCAATGAGACTGAAAAGGTAATTTAAAAATTGCCAACAAAATAGACCAGGACCAAATGGATTCACAGCTGAATTCTATCAGACATTCAAAAAAGAATTGGTACCAATCCTATTGACACTACTCCAAAGGATAAACAGAAAATCCTCCTGAAGTCTTTCTATGAAGCCAGTATCACCCTAGTACCAAAACCAGGAAGACATAACAAAAAAAGAAAACTACAGACCAATATCCCTGAGGAACACAGGTGCAAAAACCCTCAATAAAATACTGCAAACTGAATCCAAAAGCATATCGAAAAGATAATCCACCATAACCAAGTGGGCTTCACAGCAGAGATGCAGGGATGGTTTAATATCTGCAAGTCAATAAACAGAATTAAAAACAAAACAGAATTAACAACAAAAGTCACATGATCACCTCAATAGATGCAGAAAAAGCATATGACAAAATCCAGCATCCTTTTATCATTAAAACGCTCAACAAAATGGACATAGAAGGGACATACCTTAAGGTAATAAAAGCCATCTATGACAAATTTACAGCCAAGATTATACTGAACAGGGAAAAGTTGAAAGCATTCCACCTGAGAACTGAAACAAGACAAGGACGCCCACTTTCACCACTTCTATTCAACATACTACTGGAAGTCCTAGCCAGAGCAATTAGACAAGAGAAAGAAAAGGCACCCAAATCGGTGAAGAGGAAGTCAAACTGTCACAGTTTGTCAACGACATGATCTTATACCTAAAAACCCTAAAGACTCATCCAAAATCTCCTAGATTTAATAAATGAATTCAGCAAAGTTTCAGGGCACAAAATTAATGTATGCAAATCAGTAGCTCTGCTATACACCAATGGCAACCAAGCTGAGAATCAAATCAAGGGCTCAACCCCTCTTACAATGGCTGCAAAAAAAAACCAAAATAATCACGAATATACCTAACCAAGGAGGTGAAACACCTCTACAAGAAAAACTACAAAACCCTACTGAAAGACATCATATATGACACAAACAAATGAAAACACATCCCATGATCATGGATGGGTAGAATCAATATTGTGAAAATGACCATACTGCCAAAAGCAATCCACAAATTCAATGCAATTCCCATCAAAATACCATCATCATTTTTCACAGAACTAGAAAAAACAATTCTAACATTCATACAAAACCAAAAAAGAGCCCACATAGCCAAAGCAAGACTAAGCAAAAAGAATAAATCTAGAAGTATAACATTACCCAACTTCAAACTATACTATAAGGTCATAGTCACCAAAACAGCATGGTACTGGTATAAAAATAGGCACACAGACAAATGGAACAGAATAGAGAACCCAGAAATAAAGCCAAATACTTACAGCCAACTGATCTTTAGCAAAGCAAATAAGAACACAAAGTGAGAAAAGGACACCCACTTCAACAAATGATGCTGGGATAATTGGAAAGCCACCTGTAGAAGAATAAAACTGGATCCTTATCTCTCATCTTATACAAAAATCAACTCAAGATGAATCCAGGACTTAAACCTAAAACCTGAAACCATAATAATTCTAGAAGATAACATCAGAAAAATCCATCCAGGCATTTGGCTTAGACAAAGACTTCATGACCAAGAACCCAAAAGCAAATGCAACAAAAACAAAGATAAATAGATGGGACTTAATTAAACTAAAAAGCTTCTGCACAACAAAAGAATTAATCAGCAGAGTAAACAGACAACCCACAGAGTGGAAGAAAATCTTCACAATCTATACCTCTGAAAAAGGACTAATATCTAGCATATATAAGGAACTCAAACAAGTGAGCAAGAAAAAAAAATCCCATCAAAAAGTGGGCTAAGGACATGAATAAACAATTCTCAAAAGAAGACATACAAATGGCCAACAAACATGAAAAAATGCTCAACATCACTAATTATCAGGGAAATGCAAATCAAAATCACAATAAGATAACACTTCACTCCTGCAAGATGGTCATAATCAAAAAAATCAAAAAATAATAGATGTTGGCATCGATGTAGCAAAAAGAGAACACTTTTACACTGCTGATGGGAATGTAAACTATTACAACCATTATGGAAAACAGTGTGGAGATTCCTTAAAGAACTAAAAGTAGATCTACCATTTGATCCAGCAATCCCACTACAGGATAGCTACTTAGAGGAAAAGAAGTCATTATATGAAAAAGACCACTTGCACATGCATGTTTATAGCAGCACAGTTCACAATTGCAAAAATATGGAACCAGCCCAAATGCCCATCAATCAACAAATGGATAAAGAAAATGTATAAATACACCATGGAATACTACTCAGCCATCAAAAGGAATGAAATAATGACATTTGCAGTAACCTGGATGGATTGGAAAACATTATTCTAAGTAACTCAGGAATGGAACACCAAACATTGTCTATTCTCACTCATAAGTGGGAGCTAAGCTATGAGGATGCAAAGTCATAATAATGATACAATAGGCTTTGGAGACTCAAGGAAAAGGGTGGAAGTGGGGTTAAGGGATAAAAGACTATACATTGGGTACTGTGTACACTGCTCAAGTAATGGGTGCACCAAAATCTCAGAAATCACCACTAAAGAACTTATCCTTGCAACCAAACACCACCTATTCCCCAAAAGTCTATTGAAAAAATAAAAATAAAATGTTTTGCATTTTGAATGTATCAATGTTAATACCATAACTGTAATAATGTACCACAGTTTTGCAAGGTATTACCATTGAGGGATAATGGGTGAAGGGTATAGGGATCTCTCTGCATGTGAATCTCAAAAAATAAATTATTTAATTAAAATGCTTTTTAAACAAGCAAGTCATATATCCTGCCCACACCGAAGGGGAGAAGATTATACAAGGTTGTAAATATCAAGAGGCCAAGATCATAGGAGTCACCCAAGAGTCTGTCCACCACTAGTAGGATGTCAACACACAGAGATAGAGTGCCATGGGATAGGGTTGCAGGAAGCAGGTCTCAGATATGGGGAACAGTAACTGAATAAGGGCTTCAAGTGGGAATTTGGGGTCCTGTTCACATAACAGAAGTTGCCTAATTTGGTGAATGGGTAATGGATCAGTAAGGAATACAGGAGGGAGAACCTTTTGAAGACAGACAGTTAAGAGCTGTAACTACCAAAATTTGTGGCATGTATGAATGGGTACCAAAAATCTAGTTTACATTGTAAATGTTATGGCCATTTATCCTGTGGCAGCCACGTGCTGGCACTGTCCTATGTTTCCTATGAATTTGATTCCCATAACATCCTTGAAAAGGAGGTGAGGCACAGCTTTGATAGATAAGGTAGAAGAGGAGGCAGGTTGAAAGCCTACAGTTGTAGAGGGGAAGAACTAAAGAAGGGTCTGACCCTAGTTACAGGGGCAGGGCTCCAAAGACAAGCCTTGCAGACTCCCTAGTTCTCCAGGGCTTTTCTACCTTGAATAAGGTATTTGTAACTAAGTCCTTAGTATTCCTCTATCAACTAGCCTTACAAGGACCCTGAGCTTCATCCTGACCCCCTGGATGAGCACCTTCTTTTCCTCTGTCCAGGCACTATCCTAAAGGGCCCCAGGAGCCAGTCTGAATTACTGATGTGGACATGACTCAGTATCATGCAGAGAGCTTACCCCTAGGGCATCTCTCATCTTGATACATATGGAAGATCACAAACCCTGAAGCAGAGCCATTTTCATTACTCATAAAAATGTTATAGTTCGGGAAGAAGTGAAGTTTAGACACTACATAAGTGGGCCCTTAAAAAACCCCATACTTATTATCTCATGTATACTCTGACTGACAAAAGAAATCAAGTAAAGGGAGAGATACATTTCCATTAATAAATCCTCCACAAGCATGCCTGCTTTGTGAGTGTGTGAACGTATCTCTCCAAAGGCATGGGTGTGTCCATGTTTGTTAACATGTGTGTTTGAGATAATATATTTGTGACAAATGTGTGTGCATTAGTGTATCACATTTCATTCTGTTGCTCATTTATTCATATAAAAAAAGATGCTCACTTACTCTTTCTTGAGAGGGTATACGCTTTTATAAACAAACCTCAGTTTTTTTTTCCTCTGGGGAACCCTGACTAATCACATTGAACTCCGATCCAGGCTAGACCCTCACATTTATCCTCACCAAAACTCTGGAGCTAAGTCTATTGTGCCTATTGCCCAAATAGAAAAACCAGGTCAGCTTGAGATCATAGAGTAAGAAAGAGACAGGCAGGCCTTGAAATCCAACTCCAGCCCACTGCTCCACTTGCAGGGAATGCTTGGTGGAGACAGTGGAAACCATCCAAGCTCATCCTGTTACCTTCACTCCGCCCCCATGGCATATTACGAAGAAACTGTATGCTAATATTCCTTCTCTTTCTCACTTCTTTTTGGGCCTTGGCCCCTGAATTTTTTGGAATCTAAGCTATTAACATCATTGGTTGTAGGATTAAAATCTTAGAATGTTGTTTCTGGACATAATCTAGCCTGTCCTCTTTGTTGAATAGGTGAGAAAGCTGTAGGCTAGAGAAGGGAAGCTATGAGAATCAGGCCTGGACCTAGAAGCTGAGCCACACAGACCACTCCTGAAACTCCAGCTGTCAGGGCCTCTAGTCTGTTCATCAGGCTTCTCTACCAGGTCTAGATTCAAAAAGGAGCCTAGATGTGATGAGACTGGCTGTCATGGTTCAGAGAATGCCACCTACCTCTTCTTCAGGGCAGCTATGGTCCCCAGAATAGAGGGAACTAGCTCCTGCTCCAAGGGGTAGTCCCTTTCCACAGGTTAGTTACCCTTAAGGACTTGGAGCAGACCTCAGCCTGTAAACCCTCTGGTGACCTCTTCCGGCCCCTTGCAAGGGCAGGCTACTGGATGCTGAGATGACTGGGGCAGAAAATCGTTTCTATTTGTGAAGGTTTTTTGTTTCAACTGTTTCGCTAGCCTCAGGGGTGAGATAAACTTTGTTTTTCTCCTCCCTGTGGAACTCAAAGTTGAATGATATGCGAGGTTAGTAAACCTAGCCATCTCCGGCTGGACTCATGAAGGGAAAGGCTCATCTCCTTGAAAACGAAAGGATATTTCACTTGTTCGACAAAGTAACTTAAATTTTGATGGGATGTTTCAGCTGACTGAAGCAGAATTAAATAAAGTTATTTTCTCCAAGTTTAGATGGCAGCTTTTTCCATGTTCTGAAATGTTCCTAATAATTGCATATGCTGTCTTCAGTGGTCCCCTCTGCCATTACTATTTAATTCAGTGCAGTTGTTGACAGAGCAGTTAGTCACCATTTGTCAAGCCACCCTCTCTGGTTCTGGTGTCATTTTACCAGGCAGGGCCCCTGTGCTCCAAGTCCCATGCTAAAACATGTCAACTCCCACAATTAGTGTCATGGAAAGGACCTTTCAAAGGACTGGAGATGGTCCTACACATTATAATCGATAGACAGTTAATTTGATTTATCATCTTGAGTTTTATAGTATGCAATGCTAGTGGAAGAGGGCAGATAGATATATGGAGCTCAAGAAGACCAGTCCCTTCGTATGCTGCAGGTAAATTAAGTGAGTTGGACTGCCCATGCTGGGGGTAATGACTTCCCTCCTGTCCTCACTTGAGACAATGGGTATGTGTCCCTCTGGACTGGGCCAGAACTTTTGTCAGTACTATCCAGACTGCCTCCTATTTACTGCATCTTGATTTTCCTGTTCTACTGAACCCTTGGAATTGATGCATCATTTAGACTGTTAATTAAATGGCCAAGGTTCTGCACAGAGGTTTTCTTGCCTCCCAAATGCCTCATTCAGCTCATAGGCATGTTCTTCCAGCCTCCAGCATTGGCACATGCTGAGGCCTAGGCTATCATGGACCCCACTGTTAGGTGTAAGGGATTGATTTACCAGGCAAGTAGTCCTGGTAGAGCCAATAAGAACCCGTTTTGGGGACTGAGATTTAGACATGGGGAAGAAAAAATCTCTGCTTTTTGCAGAAATTTCTACAATAAGGGTTGAGCGATGCCTTGTTTCCTGCTTATGAAAACGTTCTGTATAGATAATGAGGCCAACACAAAAACTAAGAGACAAGTGGAAAGAGGTGGAGACAGACAGACAGACAGAGAGAGAGAGAGAGAGAGATAAACATGCAGAGATGTGCACAAGTCACCGAGGCTCCTCTGAACTCCCTACAGGGAAGCCTGCTATGACAGCTCTTCATACCCCAGCTTCTGTAAGAAGACAGTAAAGCACAGGCTCTAGGAATTGGATTAGCTGATTTTGTTTTGTTTTGGTTTTAAATCCGACTTACTTATTCTCTGTAAGATTCTGACTTTCCTGGGCATCAGTCTCTCCAGGTGTAAAACGTGATCAATGAGAGTATCTATCTTGTAGATTGTTATGAGGATTAACTGGGGCACTGCAAGTTGATTGGCACCTAGTCAATACTCAGAAAATTCCACCTATTAATATTCCTATTGTTAGTGTCATTCTTTCTTTGGCTGACTTTGTCACGTAGCCAGAGACCGTGCAAGGCACACCAGGCCAGGATTGTGGTCTGCACTCTTATAAAGACTTAGGGTGAAGAAAACCAGATGAAGTGGAAGTGATCTCAGGAACATGGGAACAGCTTGCTCAAGTTCTCAAAGCAAGTTGGAGCTACAAGACTGGGAGAAGACCCCAAGGGCACTGACCATAGGCCTGGCTTCTTTCTTCACCCAGCTTTGCTCCTGGATTTTATTTGAGGCTCCCAATGGGTTAGTTTCAATGTTTTTATTTTATAGATAAGGAGATGGAGGCCTGGGCTGTTGGCAGAGCTGACATAGGAAGCTATGCTTTTTGATATTGGTACCCTTCGCCTTTCTCCTTTCCAAGAGCCCCCACTGCCTCTGTCATGACCATTGATTTCCATCTAATGTTTACTGGAAAACCCTCCGCTATTGGCATCACAGAGGCAAATTGATGTTGACATTCAACAGCCTTGATTGCCACAATAGCTCAGGTCTATTTCACTCTGTCCCTCCTATCACCAGCCCTAGACAGAGCTGGTGACAATTGCAGTCTCCAGTTGTTTGACTTATGCTGCTTATTTCTTTTTCCTCAGGAAAAAACTTAAGAAGAGAAACTATACCACTAGGCCTGTCAGCTCCTGAGTAGCACTGGAAAAAGCTAAATAAAACATTGTTTAATTGAGCATGATCTAGAGAGGGACTGAGCAGATCCAGCGTGGAACAACAGAAAAAGTGCAGACACTGGATCTGCAGAGAGAATTGTTCTCCTACCTCTGCCCAGCTACTGACCTCTGCATAACGCCAATAGCCCAGTCCACTCTCTCTTGGAAAGGAATACAATGTACCAGCCAATAAGTTAGTCATAGCAGTCCACTCTCTCGGAAAGGAATATAATGTACTGGCTAATAAGTTTGCTTGGATTCAAATATTTGCAATACCATCCAGAAGTGAGATTTTGGACAATTTCCCTTAGCCGCTTTGTGCCTCAATTTCTCATCTTTAAAATGGGCATAATAATACTCCCTACATTATGAGGTTGATGGAAGTATTAAATAACATAGTCAACATCCAGTGTTAGAATGGTACCTAACACAGGGCAAACTCTCAAATCATGAGAGCTAGTCTTTAAGAATAATCATTTCAGGGTATACTACAAGTAGAGCATCATTCATGGTGCTCCTGGGAGGTTAACAACAAAGAAGGCACCTTTTCCCAGGGAACTCCCAAATCAGTGCAGAGAGAAGTCAAGGTCATAGAAGAAACAGTGCCACACAAGGTAGAGGGTGAATATAACTTGTGATGACCAAGCTCTTACCACCTGCCAGGTGCTGCATATACAATCTCTTGATTCTTGCTACATCCTTCTGCTTGTCGAGTTGGTTCCATTTTAAAGATGTAAGAATTAAGACTCAGGAGGTCCCTACAGCTTGAAAGGATGATCCTTACATTAAAACTGATGATGTTCTAACCCCAAGTTTATGTATTTTGTACAGTGCTATGATGGCAGAGGGTTATAAACAGTTAGATCAAAGTATCTGTGAAGACTTTAAGGAGAGGATAGCCTTTGAACTTTTCTGGAAGGGAGGGTAAACTAATCAATGCAGAGGCTCTGGATGGGCATTCTGAGGCAGAAAGGACAGGATTCATATGGCCTGTGAGGGGAACAGAACTGGCATCCAACTGGCAAGGTCAGGACTTAAAGCATTCCAAAATTGTCAAAATGCAGATTCCTGCTCCCCACCCAAGAGACTGTAGCCCAACCTATCAGAAGTGTGACCCTAGGAGGGTGCATTTTAACAAGCTCTCCTGAAGGCAGTCAAATAAAAGTGGTCTCAGAACCACATTTGGATAAATCCTGGTGCAGGTATTAGAGAATAATGAAACTGCAAATGTATGTTGGGGCAGATATTGTGGTAGGATGAGTGGGTTTGCAGGGGGTATTTCCATAAATTTTACAGATAAATTGATGAAAGCAGCAAATGAAAATTGGAGGTATTCATCTGATTCAGCAGCCTGAGCCACCCCACCCTTCCTGGATATAGATAGTGTTGCAGGAGGCCCTCTGCTCCATGCTCAGGCAGATCTCCGGGCATCCAGAGCATCTGCTCACCAAAAGCAGCAGCCTCAGTCACTCCACCCTTCCTATGCAGAAATCTTGGTGTCGAGGTTGGGGCTCTCCACTACATGCCCAGGTACATCTCTAAGCATCTGCAACACTCAATCTCCTGGATGTAGAGCTTAGGCCACTCCCCATCCCCATGTAGAGAACTTGAGGCCAAGGTTTCCCAGCTACATACCCAGGCAAACTTCTGGGTACTTGGTGGCCATCCACCGGATTTTCCCTGGCCACTGGTGCTTGTACTTGCCACTGGGAGACCTGTAAGCAGGCCTTGCCTGGTCTGGATCCCCCACTTCATGGTCCCCACTCTCCTGAGGCTGAGCATGAAGCTCAGACCAATTGGCATTCCACAAATCAACCAATTGCCTGAAGCAACCGAGGACTCCTCTCCATAAACGAAGAAGTATATACTCAGCCATGCTGGCCACAGTTGGCTCTGACCTATGCCTGCCATCTACTGTCTTACAGATTGAACTGCACAGCCCAATATAAAATCTGCAGAAAGAATTGCATAGAGATATAGAAGCAAAGCCAAAAGACCCGACCGAACATTCTCTATAGTCACACAACCTAGGAAAGGGGGAAAGAGAAAGAAAAATAGTAAAAAAATTAATAGAGAAAAGAAAGAAAAGAAAAAAATTCTACCTGTACAAAAATAATTAAAAATAACTGAAGTGTCAGAATCTCCAGATGAGAGGGAACCACTGTAAAAATTCTGGTGCCATAAAAAAATCCAAATGTAGTGACACCACCACAAGCTTGCAATAGCTCTCCAGAAATGGTCCCTAACCCAAATGAAAACTCAGAAATGACACATAAATAATTCGAAGCATGGATTGCAAAGAAGCTCAATGATATCCAAGACAAGGTGGAAAATCAACACAAAGAAACTCCTAAAGTAACTGAAAAACTTACCTAAAAAATTAAAAAAATACAATTAAAAGATTTACCAATCGACTGGACAAAGCAGAGAAAGGATATCAGAGCTTGAAGACTGGTCTTTCTAACTAACCAAGTCAGATGAAAATAAAGAAAAAAGGATTTAAAAAAATGAGCAAAGTCAAGAAATATGGCATTGTGTGAATCAATGAAACTTATAAATTATTGATTAATTACTGGCATTCCTGAGAAAAAATGAGGAAAACTAGACAATCTAGAAAGCATACTTGAGGGAATAATTCAAGAAAACTTTCTTATTCTTGCTGGAGATATACATCCATATACAAGAAATCCAGAGAACACTGGCAAGATGCTATACAACATGGACATCATCAAGGCATTTAGTCACCAGACTTTCAAAAGTCAATGCTAAAAAAAAGTCCTAAAGGCAGCTAGACAAAAAAGATCACATGCAAAGGAAAGCACATCAGGTTGACAGTGGTTTACTCAGCAGAAACTTTACGGGTCAGGAGAGATTGGGCCTTGTTTTCAGCATTCTTAAAGAAAAGAAAATCCAACCAAGAATTTGATATGCCACCAAACTAAGCTTCATAAGCAAAGGAGAAAAAAAAAATCATTTTCATACAAGCAAGTGCAAAGGGAATTCATTACTATTAGACAGTCCTGACAACAGACCCTTAAAGTTCTGAATATAAAACTGAGGGAGTGGCCAAGATGGCAGAATAGAAACAGTTCCAGTCTACAGCTCCCAGCGAGATCAACGCAGAAGGCAGGGGACTTCTGCATTTCCAACTGGGGTGCCCAGTTCATCTCATTACGACTGGTTAGGCAGTGGGTGTACCCCATGAAGGGTAAGAAGCAGCAGGGTGGGCATTGCCTCACTCGGGAAGTGCAAGGAGCCAGAGGACCTCCCTCTCCCAGCCAAGGAAGCGGTGACGGACACTGCTACTGGACACTATACTTTTCTCATAGTTTTTGCAATCCACAGATAAGGAGATTCCTTCCTGTGCCTAAACCACCAGGGCCCTGGCTTTCAAGCACAAAACTAGGCAGCTGTTTGGGGAGACACTGGGCTAGCTGCCAGAGGTTTTTCTTACCCCAGTGGCACCTGAAATCCCAGAGACATGGAACTGTTCACTCCCCTGGAAAGGAGGCTGAAGCCAGGGAGCCAGGTGGTCTTCCTCAGCAGGTACCACTCCCACAGAGCCCAGCAAGCTAAGAAACACTGGCTTGAAATTCTCACTGCCAGTACAGCAGTCTAAAGTGTGAGGATGATTGAGCTTGGTGGGGGGAGGGGCATATGCCATCCCTGAGGCATTAGTGGGTCATTTTCCCCTGACAGTGCTAAGAAGGCTGGGAGGTCTGGACTGGGCGGAAGTCACCACAGCACAGCAAAGCAGTTGTGGCCAGACTGTTTCTCTAGAGTCTTCCTCACTGGGCAGGGCATCTCTGAAGGAAACGCAGCAGCCCCAGTCAAGGGCTTACAGATGAAATTACCATATCACTGGGACAAGAGCACGTGGGGGAAGGGTCAGCTGTGGGTGCAGCTTCAGTGGATTTACTCTTTCTTGCCTGCCAGCTCTGAAGACAGCAGCTGATCCTGAAAAGGGGGATTTTCCAAGCACAATGCACCAGCTCTGCTGAGGGAAAGACTGCCTCCTCAAGTGGGTCCCTGACCCTCCTGCCTCCTGACTGGGAGAGACTGCCCAACAGGGGTCAACAGACACCTCACACAAGAGAGATCGGGCTGGCATAAGGTCAGTGCCCCTCTGAGACAAAGTTTCCAGAGGAAGAAGCAGGCAGCAATCTTTGCTCTTCTGCAGCCTCCACTGGTGATACCAAGGTGAACAAGGTCGGGAGTGGAACTCCAGCAAACTCCAGCAGACCGGCAGAAATGGGGAGTATTAGAAGAAAAACTAAAAAACAGAAAGCAAGAACATCAACATCAACAAAAAGGACACCCACACAAAACCATATCCAAAGGTCATCAGGCTCAAAGACCAAAGGTAGATAAATCCACAAAGATGAGGAAAAACCAGAGCAAAAATGTTGAAAATCCCAAAAACCAAAATGCCCCTTCTCCTCCAAATGATCCCAGCTCCTCTCCAGCAACGACACAAAACTAGACAGAGAATGAGATTGATAAATCAACAGAAGTAGGCTTAAGAAGGTGGGTAATAAAAAACACCTCTGAAGTGAGGGAGCATGATCTAACCCAATGCAAGGAAGCTAAGAACCTTGATAAAAGGTTACAGGAACGGCTAACTAGAATAGTCAGTTTAGAGAGGAATATAAAAGACCTGATGCAGGTGAAAAACACACCATGAAAACTTCGTGAAGCATATACAAGTATCAATAGCAGAATCGATCAAGTGGAAGAAAGGATAGCAAAGACTGAAGATCAACTTACTGAAATAAGGCACAAAGACAAGGTTAGAGAAAAGAGAATGAAAAGAAGCGAACAAAGCTTGCAAGAAATATGGGACTATGTGAAAAGACCAAACCTACGACCGACTGTTGTATCTGAAAGTGACGGGGAGAATGGAAGCAAGTTGGAAAACACACCAGGATATTACCCAGAAGAACTTCCCCAAGCTAGCAAGACAGGCCAACATTCAAATTCAAGAAATATACAGAACACTACTAAAATACTCCTCAAGAAGAGCAACCCTGACACACATAATCCTCAGATTCTCCAAGGTTAAAATGGAGGGAAAACTGTTAAGGGCAGCCGGAGACAACGATCAGGGTACCTACAAAGGGAAGCCCATCAGAGTAACAGTGGATCACTCTGCAGAAACCCAACAAACCAGAAAAGAGTAGGGGCCAATATTCAACATTCTTAAAGAAAAGAATTTTCAAACCAGAGTTTCATATCCAGCCAAACTAAGCTCCATAAGCAAAGGAGAAATAAAATCCTTTCCAGACAAGCTAAGGGATAAGGGATTCTGTCACCACCAGGCCGGCCTTACAAGAGCTCCTGAAGGAAGCACTAAATATGGAAAGGGAAAAAGTGGTACCAGCCAGTGCAAAAACACACCAAAATGTAAGGACCAATGACACAATGATGAAACTGCATCAACTAATGTGCAAAATAACCAGCTAGCATCATAATTACAGGATCAAATTCACACATAACAATATTAACCTTAAAAGTAAATGGGCTAAATGCTCTAATCAAAAGACACTGAATGGCAAATTGGATAAAGAGTCAAGACCCATCGGTGTGCTGTACTCAGGAGACTCATCTCATGTGCAAAGACATACACAGCCTCGAAATAAAGGGATGGAGGAATATTTACCAAGCGATGGAAAGCAAAAGATATCAGGGGTTGCAATCCTAGTTTCTGATAAAACAGACGTCAAACCAACAAAGATCAGAAAAGACAAAGACAGGCAGTACGGAATGGTAAAGGGATCAATGCAACAAGAAGAGCTAATTATCCTAAATATACATGCACCCACTACAGGGGCATCCAGATTCATGAAACAAGCTCACACAGACCTACAAAGAGACTTAGACTCCCGCACGATAATAGCGGGTGACTTTAACACCCCACTGTCAATATTAGACTAATCAACAAGACAGAGAATTAACAAGCACATTCAGGACTTGAACTCAGCTCTGGACCAAGAGGACCTAATAGACATCTACTGAACTCTCCACCCAAATCCACAGAATATTATACATTCTTGTCAGCACCACATAGCACTTGCTCTAAAATTGACCACATAATTGGAAGTAAAACACTCCTCAGCAAATGCAAGAGAATGGAAATCATAACAAACAGTCTCTTAGACCACAGTTCAAACAAATTAAAACTCAAGGTTGAGAAACTCACGCAAAACTGTACAATGACATGGAAACTGAACAGCTTGTTACTGAAAACTACATAAATAACAAAATTAAGGCAGAAATAACAAAGTTCTTTGAAATTAATGAGAACATAGAGAAAACGTACCAGTATCTCTGGGACACAGCTAAAGCAGCGTTCAGAGAGAAATCTGTAGCGCTAAATGCCATAAACAATTGTGGGAAACAGTGTGGTGATTCCCCAAAGACCTAAAAACAGAACTAACATTCAATCCAGCAATCCCATTACAGGGTACATAGCCAAAGGAACATAAATTGTTCTATCATTAAGATACATGCATGCGTGTGTTCACTGCAGCACTATTAACACCACCAAAGACATGGAATCAACCTAAAAGCCCAACAATGGTAGACTGGCTAAAGAAAATGTAGCACATACATACCATGGAATAGTATGCAGCCATAAAAACAAATGACATTACATCCACTTACAGAACATGGATGGAGCTGGAGGTCATTATACTTAGCAAAGTAATGTAGAAACAGAAAACTAAACACTGCGTGCTCTCACTTATAAGTGGGAGCTAAATATGAGACAAAAATGGACACACAAAGGAGAACAACAGACACTGGCACCTACCAAAGAGTGGAGGATGGGACAAGGGAGAGGATCAGGAAAAATATTTCTTGAGTACCAGGCTTAATACCTGGAAAGCACAATAATCTGTACAACAAACCTCCCTGACACACGTTTACCTGTATAACAAACCTGCAACACATGTATGCTGAAATTAAAAGATAAAGAAAGAATTAAAAATAGATTTAAACACAAAAACTTTGAGATGAGACAAAAAGGTCACTATATAATAATAAAGGGGTCAATTCATCAAAAGTCTGTAACAATTTTCAAAATATATGCACCCAACACTGGAGCACCCAGATATATAAAACAAATACTACTGGAGCTAAAGAGAGAGAGAGGCCCCAGTACAAGAGTAGATGGACATTTCAAAACTCTACATTCAGCATCGGACAGATCTTCCACACAGAAACTCAACAATGACAACAAAAAAACAGACGTAATCTGAGGTATAGACCAAATGGCTCTAATAGATATTTACAGAACATGTCATCCCACGGCTAGAGAATACACATTCTTTTCCTCAGCACATGAATCATTCTCAAGGACAGACCGTATGTGAGGTCACAAAACATTTTAAAAAACTGAAATAGTATCAAGCTTCGTGTCAGACCACAATGGAATAAAACTAGAAATTAATAACAAAAGGAATTTTAGAAACCATACAAATACACGAAAGCTCAACAATCTGCTCCTGAATGATTAATGGGTCAATGAAGAAGCTAGGAAGGAAAGTGAAAAATTTCTTGAAACAAATGATAATGGAGACACAACATACCAAAAACTTTGGGATACAGCAAAAGCAGTACTAAGAAAGGGGTTTAGAGCTCTAAGAGTCTACATCAAAAAAGGTAAAAACTTCAAATAAACAATCTAATGATGCATCGTAAACAGCTGCAAAGAAAGAGCAAACCAAACCAAAAATCAGTAGAAGAATAAAGATCAGAACAGAAATAAAAGAAATTAAAATGAAAAAACCCTACAAAGGAGCAATGAAAGTTGTTTTAAAATAAGTTAACCAAAACTGACAAACCATTAGCCAGACTAAGGAAAAAAGAGAGAAAAAACCAAATAAATAAAATCAAAATGGAAAAGGGATTTGAGAGGCTGAGGGAGGCGGATTACTTGAGGCCAGGAGCTTGAGACCAGCCTGGCCAACATAATGAAACCCTATGTCTACTAAAAACACAAAAATTAGCTGGGCGTGGTAACAGGTGCCTGTAATCTCAGCTACTAGGGTGGCTGAGACAAGAGAACTGCTCGAACCCAGGAGATGGAGGTTCTAGTGAGCTGAGATTGCGCCACTACTCTCCATCCTGGGTGACAGAGCGAGACTCTGCCACAAAAAAAAAAGAAAGAAAGAAAGAAGAAGGAAGGAAGGAAGGAAGGAAAGAAAGAAAGGGAGAAAGAAAGAAAGAAAAAAAGAAACGAAGAAGGAGGTATAAAACTGATGCTGCAGAAATTCAAAGGCTCATTACTGGCTCCCGTGAGCAACTACATGCCTATAAATTGGAAAATCTATACCAAATGGACTAATTCCTAGATGCATACAACCTCTCAAGATTGAACCAGGAAGAAATCCATACCCTAAACAGACCAATAACAAGAAACGAGATCAAGCCAAAATAAAAGTTCTTCCAGTAAAGAGAAACCCAGGACCTTATGGCTTCACTACTGAATTCAACCAAACATTTAAAGAACTAATGCTAATCCTACTCAAACTATTCTGAAAATTAGAGGAGGACAAAATATTTTCAAACTTATTCTATGTGGCCAGTATTACCCTGATACCGAACCAAAGACTCACCAAAAAAAGAAAACCACGGGCCAGAATCGCTGATGAATAGTGATGCAGAAATCCTCAACAGAATACCAGCAAATCAAATTCAACAATACATTAGAAAGAATACTCATCATGACCAGGTGAGATTTATCCCTGGGATACAAGGATGTTTCAACATACGCAAATTAATTTATGCGATAAATCATATCAACAGAATGAAGGATAAAAACCATATAATCCTTTCAATTGATGCTGAAAAAGCATTTAATAAAACTCAACATGTCATCAAGATACAAACCCTCAAGACACTTGGGACAGAAAGAACATACTTCAATGTAAGAAAAGCCATATACGACAGACTCAGAGCTAGTATTGAAGTGGCCCCGTGGTCTGGGTTAACAACAAGAGTTCTTAGTTTCACAGCCAAGGAAATCAAGGACAGGGGCCCACCAAGAGTGAGGCTTAGAGCAGAAATTTAATAGGAGAAAGAAAGAAAAGAGCTCTCTGCTACAGAGAGGGGTCCTGAAAAAAGGGATGCCATCCTGCAGTAAAATGCAGGGATTTTTACACAAGAGCTAGTGGGGAGCCAGTATCCGATCTACACAGGGTACAGACAACCAGCTGGGAACAGGTGTACCATCTGCATAGGGTGTGAATCTCTGGCAGCCCCCACCCTAATCTTTTATTATGCAGGCGGGTCCTCAGCCTGAGCTACTCCATGTTCCTCATTTCTTTCTTACTGTGCATGCGCTAAAAAGGGGAGATGGAACACCCACGGTGGACATGCCTGGCCCCAGGTAGCCTTTTCTATCTATGCAGCTGCTGGCATCCCCCTAGGAAAGCTTCCAGCATACTATCTACCTATAATAGAAAATCAATGTGCCAACGTTTTACCTCTATATACCACCTCAAACACAGGATTTAAACTTTCAAAATAGACACAATTCTCAAGAGTATTAAAAACCTAAAAATAAGTTTAACAAAAATATGCAAACACTCTTTGCAGAAGACTGTAAAACTTTATTAAGAGAATGTCAGCAGTAAAATTTCCAGCGTAAGAACAACATTCTTGGTTTCAGTCTTCATTTGTTTTGATTTCAACCTGTGGTTGCCCTTCACCTATAATATAAATATAAAATCAGGGCATGTTACTCGGCAGATTTTCATTTAGATGACACTAGAGGTATACAACTATAATGTTGATTAGTTAAAATCAGAACCTTAAGGGTGACTCTTTAGCTTACATCCAGTTAGCCTTTGAATAAACTCTAAAGGTAGACTTCCAGGCATATTAACAAATTTTTAATTCATGCCACTTTTTCTAGTACAGTAAGGAAACAGAGAGACTGTTCCAGTTCAGAATGAATTAAGTCAAGTGAACCTATTTTATAACTGAAAAGCAAAAAAATACATATACTTTCAGTAAAATTTCAACCAAACAAAAACCTAAGAAAAAAAGGTATTTTAAAGTGTCATTTAAATATGTTGATATGAAGTAACACTCTGCATATAGAATATGCTTAGAACTGCCTAAGTGAAGTAAACAGAGAAGTCAGCATTACATTTGTTTTGCGTCTCTTGTGAAAAAGTGTAAAGATGGTACTTTGGACTACTTTAGCCACTATATAGCTGCTTTAGGTGGAGTGAACATTTGTCACTCTCTTCACCAGTACTCCCTGCCTCTTGACATGATTAAAAGTATTTCAGTTTATATAGTAAACTGAATATCCATGCTAGCTTTAAGCCATTACCATCACAGTTAAGAACATAATATAAACTGATGGCTTACTGTAAACATGTTATATATTCGTTAAAAACAGGCCATGGTCAAAATAAATAATCCGAAAATCAAAATCAAAACGAAGAATCTGAAA
The DNA here is from genome assembly GCF_030222135.1 of Aotus nancymaae. Lineage (NCBI taxonomy): Eukaryota > Metazoa > Chordata > Mammalia > Primates > Aotidae > Aotus > Aotus nancymaae. Next base: position 4,654,283 of record NW_026988472.1, read on the forward strand.
ATTATTGGCTGTTGGTTAAACGACTTACATTCAAAAGTCAGAAACATTTTCATATCTTTCTTTTAAAAATGACACGTATCTTATATATTTATCATGTACAACTTGATGCATTAAAATATATATACATTGTGAGATGGCTCGGTCAAGCTAAATAATATGTGCATCACTTCAAATAGCTGTGAAGACACTCGAAATCTACTCTCCTACCATGTTTCCTATCTTTCATATCATAATTAGCTTTGACCCAATTTTTCTCTAGCTCTTGAACTCCTGGCCTCAAGTGATCCTTCTGCCTCGGCCTCCCAAAGCGCCGGGATTAAAAACATGAGCCACCACACCTGGCCCTCTATCTCCAATAGTGTGTAAGGCAGGCATTTGGGGTCTTAAATATCTTTGAAGAATCTTTATATGTGAAGTTATGATATTAAAATATTAGTAATCTTATCTCTGTGTCACATTAAATAGAAACCCTATAATTTGCATCTTATTGAATAACATACCTGCTTCCAGCACTGTAGTGAGATCAAAAGTGGGTAGAATCCCCATCCTGATATCTGGACCATCTCCAGACTCATCCTCTATCTTAAGCAGAGCTAGCTCCTGTGGAATAGCTTCCACATCAGGCTCTTAAAGATAAAAAGGTCACCAATTTACAAATTAAAACATAAACTATGAGCGAGGAAATGCTACTATTTATTCCCTCATCATTGTGAAATAAAAACCTGTAACCTAATTATTTCAGGAGTCTGTTGCCAGAAAAACAGGAGAGCAGAGATTTTCAAAGATTGCCCTTGCCTTTCCCAAAGTTGACCCTAGACAACTTGCTTGTCCATTTTGTACTCATTTGTTATACTCAGCACATTAAATCAGTGATTTCTTTGAGTCAGTCTTACTAGACTACGAGTTTTATGCAGAAATTTAGCACTGACATCTCCAGCACTTAGTACATTATGTGGCATGAGGAAGCATTAATAAATGTGTGAAAAAAGTGTCTTAAAAAAATACATGAGCTGTCAGCAAATGACAGACTAGGGAGCTGCAAGCTGCCAATCGTCCACAGAAACATTTAAAAAAAAAAAAAAAAAAAAAAAAAAAAAAACAGAAACTGACTGAACAAACCACACAGGAGCTCTGGAAAACACGCAAAGGTTTCTGGCAACTATGCAAATACCCAATCAATAAAAAGCCTCCGTCAAAACGGTAGAAAAGTTTTGTGGCTTTTTATGCGCCCTTGTCCCACTCCTCCCCACAGCAGCAGTAGGAAATGTTTAAGATTCCTTCCTAAAGTTTTCTTTCCTCCTGTTACGGATATGTCATAAAATATAATGCATAAATACACCTCCACTGCCCATAATCATTATTCTTCACTCTCCCTTCACCTTGAACAGCAGGGGCTCCTTCATTTTCGATCTCCCCACTAGGTGCAATACCCTGAGTTTCAGTTGGTGGTTCCTCTCCTTGACGTTTTTCCTCAGTGGGCTGCTGGACCTAAGGGTATAAGTGTACGTGCAAATAAAAAGTCAATAATATGAATACACACAATGCATAGGCGCACCTAATCATAAGTCTAATGACATTTTCCAACAGTTATATATAGAGTAAAATATCCATACCCACATCAATACAGACAACACCAGAATATCATAGTTCTCAACCGAAGTTTCCTTCATGAGATGCCATTATCATTTTTTATGAGCATGGAAGACGTTTATCAGTTCATGTACACTAGCTCAAAAATATTTTTAAACCTAAATCGTTAATAGAAAACATCAAATGTTGAAGGACTCACAGTCACAGCTTCAACTGGCTGGGAAGACTCTTCATCATTTTCTCTTTCTGAGGATTGGGATCTTGTTCTTACATGCTCACTCATGTTTCCCACTGAAAATAGAATATCGTTATATGGAAAATGTGTGTAAGAACTTAGCTCTATATATATGAACATTCCATGGCAAAACAGTAATTTGTACTTTTAAATTTTTGATTTAATATTTTCTAAATGAGTCACAGGGCAATAAGTATGATACTTTCCAATCAAACTAAGTACAGATTTCATTATATCATAGTCTAACGGGTATAGAGATCACCTTAATGCCATAGTAAAAGACAGAGGGCTTTCCTAAGTTTTGGTTTCACAATTAGACTCACCACCATGAAGACGTTTATGAAAATATGGGCTGAGAATTGAAACTGAAGTGACCACAGCTTTCGTCCCACTCTCATTTACTAGGCCCATTCCCTCCCCCGCCCTCCGCACCTACCTACTCCCAAAATCAAGTTTTGTTGGAATGCACAGTCTCGCCCATTCCCTCCCATGACGTCCATGGCAGAAGTGCAAAGTTGTAAAACAGAGTGAAGGTTATGCTCCTCACCGGACACCTCGGCCAAGCACTCCTCAGACCTTGGGGCCACAGTCACCAGCCCACAGCATTCCCAGTTACCAAGCCCCTTCCTTACCACCCATGACGTCCCTACCGAGGAGTCTGGAAACTGTCCTCCCTCAGAGAGTTCCAGGAGTTTTCTGGACTCAGACACCTCTAACAGCACTCCCAACACTCGCCCCATCTTCCTGTGATCTCTCCCCTCCGTGGCTCACCTTCCGCCCGTGTCCCAGCCCAGCCACAACAAGGCCCATGGCGGCCTCAAGACCTGGGAGGAGCCGGACAACAACGGTGAGGCCCTTTTCCCTCAAAAGCCACGGACTGTGCGGCAGGACCTGCCTGAAGCCCGCTGGCTCCTCTTCACATACACTCACAACGAAATTCCCCGAAAGACCCATCTGCGGACCTACCGGCTGAGTCTCAGTCAGTGAGAAAGAATGAAGATGGCGGCAAGAATGAAGACAAGACCCTTCCTCGCAGAGCTCTACGCGAACAGAAGGTGGGCTGCAAGGCGCATGCGCGACAACAGACATGCGCGGCAAACAGACATGCGCAGCAACAGAGACACGCGCGGCAACACACATGCGCGGCAACAGACAGACATGCGCGGAAACAGGTCTGTGCAGCATGCGCACGGAGTGGGGCATTCACCACGTGACTGAAGTTTTCCTACCTCTGTGGAGAACCTAAACCGCAAGCTCCCCTGACAGCGAAAACTAACTTACAAAGCACTTTTCTTTTTCCCCCGCCCAACCTTTCTTTCACTTCCAGTGGCTTTGGAGAATATGAGCCCCAGGTTACTCTAAGGGAAGAATGTGTTTCAGAAAAATTCATCATGATAGAAGTAAATATTAAATATTTTAATACCCAATTTATATATGCTTTCAAAAATCATTTTCTGCTGTCGTGCTTGCAATGATCTTACCCACTCCAGTGCAATAAGAGATTCATGGTTTTCTGTTGCATTATTGTACATTCAAAAATCATTGATCCATCTGGACAAATTTAAGTGGTAGGGAATCAACATTATTTGTGAAATCCCTGTTTCACTCACTGTTTTGAAATGACTCATTCATCATCACCTACACCTCCACTCAATTTTGTATGTAACTCTCTTCATTTAATTTTCTTCCCTTGAGTTGCTTATTCCTGTACCACTACTGTAATATTTTAATTGCTGTAGCTTGATTATATTTGAAATGTGAAATAATGCTTGCCCTCCCTCATTGCTTTCTCTTTTTCTATCTCTTCTGACACGTTTGTCTTTCAGATGAACTTCAGAATCATTACATCAGGTGCTAAGATATTCCTAGTGTTGAGATACTGGCTATTACTTTTAAATTACATCTTAACTTAGGGACAATAACCATCTTTCTATTTTAGAATCTCTCTAAGAAATATCCACTCCTCAATTCCTCAAGACTTTGTAACATATCCCTGGCTATGATTGTGTCATTTCCTTCATATTAGTTGTTCACATTCAAATTAAATTTATTCTCGGGCATTTTTATTGTTCTATTCAATTGCAGACAGATGTTTGCTTTCACTCTACTATGATTTTCACAGAAGTCAAACTCTGATTGCAAAAAATTTGATTCTATACCTAGAAAATCACAGACTCTCTGCCCAAAAGATCCTTGATCTGATCAACAACTTCAGGAAATTTCAGGATACAAAATGAATGTAAAAACCAGGAGCATTTCTATACACCAACAGCCTTCTAAGCTCAGATCCAAATCAGAAACACAATCCCATTCACAACTGCCACAAAAAGAATAATATACCTAGGAATACAGCTAACTAGGGAGGAGAAAAACCCCTACTATGAGAACCATAAAACGCTGCTCAAATAAATCAGAGGTGACAAAAACAAATGGAAAAACATTTCATGTTCATGAACAGGAAAAGCAATATTGTAAAAACAGTCAAACTGACCAAAGCAATTTATAGATTCAATGATATTCCTATTAAACTACCAATGACATTCTTCACAAAATTAGAAGAAAACTATTTCCAAAGTCATAGGGGATGGTTACGGGGCGGTGGGAGGCATGGGGGGTCGGGGTGGGGGACGGATCTGGCAAGATGGCCAAATAGGAAGAGCTGCAGTCTGCAGCACCCAGCTAGACCAATGCAGAAGGTGGGCGGGGGGTTCTGCAGTTCCATCTGAGGTTACCCAGTTCATCTCAAGTATGCTCTAGAAAGCATACTTGAGGGAATAATTCAAGAAAACTTTCTTATTCTTGCTGGAGATATACATCCATATACAAGAAATCCAGAGAACACTGGCAAGATGCTATACAACATGGACATCATCAAGGCATTTAGTCACCAGACTTTCAAAAGTCAATGCTAAAAAAAAGTCCTAAAGGCAGCTAGACAAAAAAGATCACATGCAAAGGAAAGCACATCAGGTCGACAGTGGTTTACTCAGCAGAAACTTTACGGGTCAGGAGAGATTGGGCCTTGTTTTCAGCATTCTTAAAGAAAAGAAAATCCAACCAAGAATTTGATATGCCACCAAACTAAGCTTCATAAGCAAAGGAGAAAAAAAAAATCATTTTCATACAAGCAAGTGCAAAGGGAATTCATTACTATTAGACAATCCTGACAACAGACCCTTAAAGTTCTGAATATAAAACTGAGGGAGTGGCCAAGATGGCAGAATAGAAACAGTTCCAGTCTACAGCTCCCAGCGAGATCAACGCAGAAGGCAGGGGACTTCTGCATTTCCAACTGGGGTGCCCAGTTCATCTCATTACGACTGGTTAGGCAGTGGGTGTACCCCATGAAGGGTAAGAAGCAGCAGGGTGGGCATTGCCTCACTCGGGAAGTGCAAGGAGCCAGAGGACCTCCCTCTCCCAGCCAAGGAAGCGGTGAGGGACACTGCTACTGGTCACTATACTTTTCTCATAGTTTTTGCAATCCACAGATAAGGAGATTCCTTCCTGTGCCTAAACCACCAGGGCCCTGGCTTTCAAGCACAAAACTAGGCAGCTGTTTGGGGAGACACTGGGCTAGCTGCCAGAGGTTTTTCTTACCCCAGTGGCACCTGAAATCCCAGAGACATGGAACTGTTCACTCCCCTGGAAAGGAGGCTGAAGCCAGGGAGCCAGGTGGTCTTCCTCAGCAGGTACCACTCCCACAGAGCCCAGCAAGCTAAGAAACACTGGCTTGAAATTCTCACTGCCAGTACAGCAGTCTAAAGTGTGAGGATGATTGAGCTTGGTGGGGGGAGGGGCATATGCCATCCCTGAGGCATTAGTGGGTCATTTTCCCCTGACAGTGCTAAGAAGGCTGGGAGGTCTGGACTGGGCGGAAGTCACCACAGCACAGCAAAGCAGTTGTGGCCAGACTGTTTCTCTAGAGTCTTCCTCACTGGGCAGGGCATCTCTGAAGGAAACGCAGCAGCCCCAGTCAAGGGCTTACAGATGAAATTACCATATCACTGGGACAAGAGCACATGGGGGAAGGGTCAGCTGTGGGTGCAGCTTCAGTGGATTTACTCTTTCTTGCCTGCCAGCTCTGAAGACAGCAGCTGATCCTGAAAAGGGGGATTTTCCAAGCACAATGCACCAGCTCTGCTGAGGGAAAGACTGCCTCCTCAAGTGGGTCCCTGACCCTCCTGCCTCCTGACTGGGAGAGACTGCCCAACAGGGGTCAACAGACACCTCACACAAGAGAGATCGGGCTGGCATAAGGTCAGTGCCCCTCTGAGACAAAGTTTCCAGAGGAAGAAGCAGGCAGCAATCTTTGCTCTTCTGCAGCCTCCACTGGTGATACCAAGGTGAACAAGGTCGGGAGTGGAACTCCAGCAAACTCCAGCAGACCGGCAGAAATGGGGAGTATTAGAAGAAAAACTAAAAAACAGAAAGCAAGAACATCAACATCAACAAAAAGGACACCCACACAAAACCATATCCAAAGGTCATCAGGCTCAAAGACCAAAGGTAGATAAATCCACAAAGATGAGGAAAAACCAGAGCAAAAATGTTGAAAATCCCAAAAACCAAAATGCCCCTTCTCCTCCAAATGATCCCAGCTCCTCTCCAGCAACGACACAAAACTAGACAGAGAATGAGATTGATAAATCAACAGAAGTAGGCTTAAGAAGGTGGGTAATAAAAAACACCTCTGAAGTGAGGGAGCATGATCTAACCCAATGCAAGGAAGCTAAGAACCTTGATAAAAGGTTACAGGAACGGCTAACTAGAATAGTCAGTTTAGAGAGGAATATAAAAGACCTGATGCAGGTGAAAAACACACCATGAAAACTTCGTGAAGCATATACAAGTATCAATAGCAGAATCGATCAAGTGGAAGAAAGGATAGCAAAGACTGAAGATCAACTTACTGAAATAAGGCACAAAGACAAGGTTAGAGAAAAGAGAATGAAAAGAAGCGAACAAAGCTTGCAAGAAATATGGGACTATGTGAAAAGACCAAACCTACGACCGACTGTTGTATCTGAAAGTGACGGGGAGAATGGAAGCAAGTTGGAAAACACACCAGGATATTACCCAGAAGAACTTCCCCAAGCTAGCAAGACAGGCCAACATTCAAATTCAAGAAATATACAGAACACTACTAAAATACTCCTCAAGAAGAGCAACCCTGACACACATAATCCTCAGATTCTCCAAGGTTAAAATGGAGGGAAAACTGTTAAGGGCAGCCGGAGACAACGATCAGGGTACCTACAAAGGGAAGCCCATCAGAGTAACAGTGGATCACTCTGCAGAAACCCAACAAACCAGAAAAGAGTAGGGGCCAATATTCAACATTCTTAAAGAAAAGAATTTTCAAACCAGAATTTCATATCCAGCCAAACTAAGCTCCATAAGCAAAGGAGAAATAAAATCCTTTCCAGACAAGCTAAGGGATAAGGGATTCTGTCACCACCAGGCCGGCCTTACAAGAGCTCCTGAAGGAAGCACTAAATATGGAAAGGAAAAAGTGGTACCAGCCAGTGCAAAAACACACCAAAATGTAAGGACCAATGACACAATGATGAAACTGCATCAACTAATGTGCAAAATAACCAGCTAGCATCATAATTACAGGATCAAATTCACACATAACAATATTAACCTTAAAAGTAAATGGGCTAAATGCTCTAATCAAAAGACACTGAATGGCAAATTGGATAAAGAGTCAAGACCCATCGGTGTGCTGTACTCAGCAGACTCATCTCATGTGCAAAGACATACACAGCCTCGAAATAAAGGGATGGAGGAATATTTACCAAGCGATGGAAAGCAAAAGATATCAGGGGTTGCAATCCTAGTTTCTGATAAAACAGACGTCAAACCAACAAAGATCAGAAAAGACAAAGACAGGCAGTACAGAATGGTAAAGGGATCAATGCAACAAGAAGAGCTAATTATCCTAAATATACATGCACCCACTACAGGGGCATCCAGATTCATGAAACAAGCTCACACAGACCTACAAAGAGACTTAGACTCCCGCACGATAATAGCGGGTGACTTTAACACCCCACTGTCAATATTAGACTAATCAACAAGACAGAGAATTAACAAGCACATTCAGGACTTGAACTCAGCTCTGGACCAAGAGGACCTAATAGACATCTACTGAACTCTCCACCCAAATCCACAGAATATTATACATTCTTGTCAGCACCACATAGCACTTGCTCTAAAATTGACCACATAATTGGAAGTAAAACACTCCTCAGCAAATGCAAGAGAATGGAAATCATAACAAACAGTCTCTTAGACCACAGTTCAAACAAATTAAAACTCAAGGTTGAGAAACTCACGCAAAACTGTACAATGACATGGAAACTGAACAGCTTGTTACTGAAAACTACATAAATAACAAAATTAAGGCAGAAATAACAAAGTTCTTTGAAATTAATGAGAACATAGAGAAAACGTACCAGTATCTCTGGGACACAGCTAAAGCAGCGTTCAGAGAGAAATCTGTAGCGCTAAATGCCATAAACAATTGTGGGAAACAGTGTGGTGATTCCCCAAAGACCTAAAAACAGAACTAACATTCAATCCAGCAATCCCATTACAGGGTACATAGCCAAAGGAACATAAATTGTTCTATCATTAAGATACATGCATGCGTGTGTTCACTGCAGCACTATTAACACCACCAAAGACATGGAATCAACCTAAAAGCCCAACAATGGTAGACTGGCTAAAGAAAATGTAGCACATACATACCATGGAATAGTATGCAGCCATAAAAACAAATGACATTACATCCACTTACAGAACATGGATGGAGCTGGAGGTCATTATACTTAGCAAAGTAATGTAGAAACAGAAAACTAAACACTGCGTGCTCTCACTTATAAGTGGGAGCTAAATATGAGACAAAAATGGACACACAAAGGAGAACAACAGACACTGGCACCTACCAAAGAGTGGAGGATGGGACAAGGGAGAGGATCAGGAAAAATATTTCTTGAGTACCAGGCTTAATACCTGGAAAGCACAATAATCTGTACAACAAACCTCCCTGACACACGTTTACCTGTATAACAAACCTGCAACACATGTATGCTGAAATTAAAAGATAAAGAAAGAATTAAAAATAGATTTAAACACAAAAACTTTGAGATGAGACAAAAAGGTCACTATATAATAATAAAGGGGTCAATTCATCAAAAGTCTGTAACAATTTTCAAAATATATGCACCCAACACTGGAGCACCCAGATATATAAAACAAATACTACTGGAGCTAAAGAGAGAGAGAGGCCCCAGTACAAGAGTAGATGGACATTTCAAAACTCTACATTCAGCATCGGACAGATCTTCCACACAGAAACTCAACAATGACAACAAAAAAACAGACGTAATCTGAGGTATAGACCAAATGGCTCTAATAGATATTTACAGAACATGTCATCCCACGGCTAGAGAATACACATTCTTTTCCTCAGCACATGAATCATTCTCAAGGACAGACCGTATGTGAGGTCACAAAACATTTTAAAAAACTGAAATAGTATCAAGCTTCGTGTCAGACCACAATGGAATAAAACTAGAAATTAATAACAAAAGGAATTTTAGAAACCATACAAATACACGAAAACTCAACAATCTGCTCCTGAATGATTAATGGGTCAATGAAGAAGCTAGGAAGGAAAGTGAAAAATTTCTTGAAACAAATGATAATGGAGACACAACATACCAAAAACTTTGGGATACAGCAAAAGCAGTACTAAGAAAGGGGTTTAGAGCTCTAAGAGTCTACATCAAAAAAGGTAAAAACTTCAAATAAACAATCTAATGATGCATCGTAAACAGCTGCAAAGAAAGAGCAAACCAAACCAAAAATCAGTAGAAGAATAAAGATCAGAACAGAAATAAAAGAAATTAAAATGAAAAAACCCTACAAAGGAGCAATGAAAGTTGTTTTAAAATAAGTTAACCAAAACTGACAAACCATTAGCCAGACTAAGGAAAAAAGAGAGAAAAAACCAAATAAATAAAATCAAAATGGAAAAGGGATTTGAGAGGCTGAGGGAGGCGGATTACTTGAGGCCAGGAGCTTGAGACCAGCCTGGCCAACATAATGAAACCCTATGTCTACTAAAAACACAAAAATTAGCTGGGCGTGGTAACAGGTGCCTGTAATCTCAGCTACTAGGGTGGCTGAGACAAGAGAACTGCTCGAACCCAGGAGATGGAGGTTCTAGTGAGCTGAGATTGCGCCACTACTCTCCATCCTGGGTGACAGAGCGAGACTCTGCCACAAAAAAAAAAGAAAGAAAGAAAGAAGAAGGAAGGAAAGAAAGAAAGGGAGAAAGAAAGAAAAAAAGAAACGAAAAAGGAGGTATAAAACTGATGCTGCAGAAATTCAAAGGCTCATTACCGGCTCCCGTGAGCAACTACGTGCCTATAAATTGGAAAATCTATACCAAATGGACTAATTCCTAGATGCATACAACCTCTCAAGATTGAACCAGGAAGAAATCCATACCCTAAACAGACCAATAACAAGAAACGAGATCAAGCCAAAATAAAAGTTCTTCCAGTAAAGAGAAACCCAGGACCTTATGGCTTCACTACTGAATTCAACCAAACATTTAAAGAACTAATGCTAATCCTACTCAAACTATTCTGAAAATTAGAGGAGGACAAAATATTTTCAAACTTATTCTATGTGGCCAGTATTACCCTGATACCGAACCAAAGACTCACCAAAAAAAGAAAACCACAGGCCAGAATCGCTGATGAATAGTGATGCAGAAATCCTCAACAGAATACCAGCAAATCAAATTCAACAATACATTAGAAAGAATACTCATCATGACCAAGTGAGATTTATCCCTGGGATACAAGGATGTTTCAACATACGCAAATTAATTTATGCGATAAATCATATCAACAGAATGAAGGATAAAAACCATATAATCCTTTCAATTGATGCTGAAAAAGCATTTAATAAAACTCAACATGTCATCAAGATACAAACCCTCAAGACACTTGGGACAGAAAGAACATACTTCAATGTAAGAAAAGCCATATACGACAGACTCAGAGCTAGTATTGAAGTGGCCCCGTGGTCTGGGTTAACAACAAGAGTTCTTAGTTTCACAGCCAAGGAAATCAAGGACAGGGGCCCACCAAGAGTGAGGCTTAGAGCAGAAATTTAATAGGAGAAAGAAAGAAAAGAGCTCTCTGCTACGGAGAGGGGTCCTGAAAAAAAGGGATGCCATCCTGCAGTAAAATGCAGGGATTTTTACACAAGAGCTAGTGGGGAGCCAGTATCCGATCTACACAGGGTACAAACAACCAGCTGGGAACAGGTGTACCATCTGCATAGGGTGTGAATCTCTGGCAGCCCCCACCCTAATCTTTTATTATGCAGGCGGGTCCTCAGCCTGAGCTACTCCATGTTCCTCATTTCTTTCTTACTGTGCATGCGCTAAAAAGGGGAGATGGAACACCCACGGTGGACATGCCTGGCCCCAGGTAGCCTTTTCTATCTATGCAGCCGCTGGCATCCCCCTAGGAAAGCTTCCAGCTTACTATCTACCTATAATAGAAAATCAATGTGCCAACGTTTTACCTCTATATACCACCTCAAACACAGGATTTAAACTTTCAAAATAGACACAATTCTCAAGAGTATTAAAAACCTAAAAATAAGTTTAACAAAAATATGCAAACACTCTTTGCAGAAGACTGTAAAACTTTATTAAGAGAATGTCAGCAGTAAAATTTCCAGCGTAAGAACAACATTCTTGGTTTCAGTCTTCATTTGTTTTGATTTCAACCTGTGGTTGCCCTTCACCTATAATATAAATATAAAATCAGGGCATGTTACTCGGCAGATTTTCATTTAGATGACACTAGAGGTATACAACTATAATGTTGATTAGTTAAAATCAGAACCTTAAGGGTGACTCTTTAGCTTACATCCAGTTAGCCTTTGAATAAACTCTAAAGGTAGACTTCCAGGCATATTAACAAATTTTTAATTCATGCCACTTTTTCTAGTACAGTAAGGAAACAGAGAGACTGTTCCAGTTCAGAATGAATTAAATCAAGTGAATCTATTTTATAACTGAAAAGCAAAAAAATACATATACTTTCAGTAAAATTTCAACCAAACAAAAACCTAAGAAAAAAAGGTATTTTAAAGTGTCATTTAAATATGTTGATATGAAGTAACACTCTGCATATAGAATATGCTTAGAACTGCCTAAGTGAAGTAAACAGAGAAGTCAGCATTACATTTGTTTTGCGTCTCTTGTGAAAAAGTGTAAAGATGGTACTTTGGACTACTTTAGCCACTATATAGCTGCTTTAGGTGGAGTGAACATTTGTCACTCTCTTCACCAGTACTCCCTGCCTCTTGACATGATTAAAAGTATTTCAGTTTATATAGTAAACTGAATATCCATGCTAGCTTTAAGCCATTACCATCACAGTTAAGAACATAATATAAACTGATGGCTTACTGTAAACATGTTATATATTCGTTAAAAACAGGCCATGGTCAAAATAAATAATCCGAAAATCAAAATCAAAACGAAGAATCTGAAAATTATTGGCTGTTGGTTAAACGACTTACATTCAAAAGTCAGAAACATTTTCATATCTTTCTTTTAAAAATGACACGTATCTTATATATTTATCATGTACAACTTGATGCATTAAAATATATATACATTGTGAGATGGCTCGGTCAAGCTAAATAATATGTGCATTACTTCAAATAGCTGTGAAGACACTCGAAATCTACTCTCCTACCATGTTTCCTATCTTTCATATCATAATTAGCTTTGACCCAATTTTTCTCTAGCTCTTGAACTCCTGGCCTCAAGTGATCCTTCTGCCTCGGCCTCCCAAAGCGCCGGGATTAAAAACATGAGCCACCACACCTGGCCCTCTATCTCCAATAGTGTGTAAGGCAGGCATTTGGGGTCTTAAATATCTTTGAAGAATCTTTATATGTGAAGTTATGATATTAAAATATTAGTAATCTTATCTCTGTGTCACATTAAATAGAAACCCTATAATTTGCATCTTATTGAATAACATACCTGCTTCCAGCACTGTAGTGAGATCAAAAGTGGGTAGAATCCCCATCCTGATATCTGGACCATCTCCAGACTCATCCTCTATCTTAAGCAGAGCTAGCTCCTGTGGAATAGCTTCCACATCAGGCTCTTAAAGATAAAAAGGTCACCAATTTACAAATTAAAACATAAACTATGAGCGAGGAAATGCTACTATTTATTCCCTCATCATTGTGAAATAAAAACCTGTAACCTAATTATTTCAGGAGTCTGTTGCCAGAAAAACAGGAGAGCAGAGATTTTCAAAGATTGCCCTTGCCTTTCCCAAAGTTGACCCTAGACAACTTGCTTGTCCATTTTGTACTCATTTGTTATACTCAGCACATTAAATCAGTGATTTCTTTGAGTCAGTCTTACTAGACTACGAGTTTTATGCAGAAATTTAGCACTGACATCTCCAGCACTTAGTACATTATGTGGCATGAGGAAGCATTAATAAATGTGTGAAAAAAGTGTCTTAAAAAAATACATGAGCTGTCAGCAAATGACAGACTAGGGAGCTGCAAGCTGCCAATCGTCCACAGAAACATTTAAAAAAAAAAAAAAAAAACAACACAGAAACTGACTGAACAAACCACACAGGAGCTCTGGAAAACACTCAAAGGTTTCTGGCAACTATGCAAATACCCAATCAATAAAAAGCCTCCGTCAAAACGGTAGAAAAGTTTTGTGGCTTTTTTTTTTTTTTTTTTTTTGAGACGGAGTCTCGCTCTTGTTACCCAGGCTGGAGTGCAATGGCGCGATCTCGGCTCACCGCAACCTCCGCCTCCTGGGTTCAGGCAATTCTCCTGCCTCAGCCTCCTGAGTAGCTGGGACTACAGGCACGCGCCACCGTGCCCAGCTAATTTTTTTGTATTAATAGAGACGGGGTTTCACCATGTTGACCAGGATGGTCTCGATCTCTCGACCTCGTGATCCACCCGCCTTGGCCTCCCAAAGTGCTGGGATTACAGGCTTGAGCCACCACGCCCGGCCAAGTTTTGTGGCTTTTTATGCGTCCTTGTCCCACTCCTCCCCACAGCAGCAGTAGGAAATGTTTAAGATTCCTTCCTAAAGTTTTCTTTCCTCCTGTTACGGATATGTCATAAAATATAATGCATAAATACACCTCCACTGCCCATAATCATTATTCTTCACTCTCCCTTCACCTTGAACAGCAGGGGCTCCTTCATTTTCGATCTCCCCACTAGGTGCAATACCCTGAGTTTCAGTTGGTGGTTCCTCTCCTTGACGTTTTTCCTCAGTGGGCTGCTGGACCTAAGGGTATAAGTGTACGTGCAAATAAAAAGTCAATAATATGAATACACACAATGCATAGGCGCACCTAATCATAAGTCTAATGACATTTTCCAACAGTTATATATAGAGTAAAATATCCATACCCACATCAATACAGACAACACCAGAATATCATAGTTCTCAACCGAAGTTTCCTTCATGAGATGCCATTATCATTTTTTATGAGCATGGAAGACGTTTATCAGTTCATGTACACTAGCTCAAAAATATTTTTAAACCTAAATCGTTAATAGAAAACATCAAATGTTGAAGGACTCACAATCACAGCTTCAACTGGCTGGGAAGACTCTTCATCATTTTCTCTTTCTGAGGATTGGGATCTTGTTCTTACATGCTCACTCATGTTTCCCACTGAAAATAGAATATCGTTATATGGAAAATGTGTGTAAGAACTTAGCTCTATATATATGAACATTCCATGGCAAAACAGTAATTTGTACTTTTAAATTTTTGATTTAATATTTTCTAAATGAGTCACAGGGCAATAAGTATGATACTTTCCAATCAAACTAAGTACAGATTTCTTTATATCATAGTCTAACGGGTATAGAGATCACCTTAATGCCATAGTAAAAGACAGAGGGCTTTCCTAAGTTTTGGTTTCACAATTAGACTCACCACCATGAAGACGTTTATGAAAATATGGGCTGAGAATTGAAACTGAAGTGACCACAGCTTTCGTCCCACTCTCATTTACTAGGCCCATTCCCTCCCCCGCCCTCCGCACCTACCTACTCCCAAAATCAAGTTTTGTTGGAATGCACAGTCTCGCCCATTCCCTCCCATGACGTCCATGGCAGAAGTGCAAAGTTGTAAAACAGAGTGAAGGTTATGCTCCTCACCGGACACCTCGGCCAAGCACTCCTCAGACCTTGGGGCCACAGTCACCAGCCCACAGCATTCCCAGTTACCAAGCCCCTTCCTTACCACCCATGACGTCCCTACCGAGGAGTCTGGAAACTGTCCTCCCTCAGAGAGTTCCAGGAGTTTTCTGGACTCAGACACCTCTAACAGCACTCCCAACACTCGCCCCATCTTCCTGTGATCTCTCCCCTCCGTGGCTCACCTTCCGCCCGTGTCCCAGCCCAGCCACAACAAGGCCCATGGCGGCCTCAAGACCTGGGAGGAGCCGGACAACAACGGTGAGGCCCTTTTCCCTCAAAAGCCACGGACTGTGTGGCAGGACCTGCCTGAAGCCCGCTGGCTCCTCTTCACATACACTCACAACGAAATTCCCCGAAAGACCCATCTGCGGACCTACCGGCTGAGTCTCAGTCAGTGAGAAAGAATGAAGATGGCGGCAAGAATGAAGACAAGACCCTTCCTCGCAGAGCTCTACGCGAACAGAAGGTGGGCTGCAAGGCGCATGCGCGACAACAGACATGCGCGGCAAACAGACATGCGCAGCAACAGAGACACGCGCGGCAACACACATGCGCGGCAACAGACAGACATGCGCGGAAACAGGTCTGTGCAGCATGCGCACGGAGTGGGGCATTCACCACGTGACTGAAGTTTTCCTACCTCTGTGGAGAACCTAAACCGCAAGCTCCCCTGACAGCGAAAACTAACTTACAAAGCACTTTTCTTTTTCCCCCGCCCAACCTTTCTTTCACTTCCAGTGGCTTTGGAGAATATGAGCCCCAGGTTACTCTAAGGGAAGAATGTGTTTCAGAAAAATTCATCATGATAGAAGTAAATATTAAATATTTTAATACCCAATTTATATATGCTTTCAAAAATCATTTTCTGCTGTCGTGCTTGCAATGATCTTACCCACTCCAGTGCAATAAGAGATTCATGGTTTTCTGTTGCATTATTGTACATTCAAAAATCATTGATCCATCTGGACAAATTTAAGTGGTAGGGAATCAACATTATTTGTGAAATCCCTGTTTCACTCACTGTTTTGAAATGACTCATTCATCATCACCTACACCTCCACTCAATTTTGTATGTAACTCTCTTCATTTAATTTTCTTCCCTTGAGTTGCTTATTCCTGTACCACTACTGTAATATTTTAATTGCTGTAGCTTGATTATATTTGAAATGTGAAATAATGCTTGCCCTCCCTCATTGCTTTCTCTTTTTCTATCTCTTCTGACACGTTTGTCTTTCAGATGAACTTCAGAATCATTACATCAGGTGCTAAGATATTCCTAGTGTTGAGATACTGGCTATTACTTTTAAATTACATCTTAACTTAGGGACAATAACCATCTTTCTATTTTAGAATCTCTCTAAGAAATATCCACTCCTCAATTCCTCAAGACTTTGTAACATATCCCTGGCTATGATTGTGTCATTTCCTTCATATTAGTTGTTCACATTCAAATTAAATTTATTCTCGGGCATTTTTATTGTTCTATTCAATTGCAGACAGATGTTTGCTTTCACTCTACTATGATTTTCACAGAAGTCAAACTCTGATTGCAAAAAATTTGATTCTATACCTAGAAAATCACAGACTCTCTGCCCAAAAGATCCTTGATCTGATCAACAACTTCAGGAAATTTCAGGATACAAAATGAATGTAAAAACCAGGAGCATTTCTATACGCCAACAGCCTTCTAAGCTCAGATCCAAATCAGAAACACAATCCCATTCACAACTGCCACAAAAAGAATAATATACCTAGGAATACAGCTAACTAGGGAGGAGAAAAACCCCTACTATGAGAACCATAAAACGCTGCTCAAATAAATCAGAGGTGACAAAAACAAATGGAAAAACATTTCATGTTCATGAACAGGAAAAGCAATATTGTAAAAACAGTCAAACTGACCAAAGCAATTTATAGATTCAATGATATTCCTATTAAACTACCAATGACATTCTTCACAAAATTAGAAGAAAACTATTTCCAAAGTCATAGGGGATGGTTACGGGGCGGTGGGAGGCATGGGGGGTCGGGGTGGGGGACGGATCTGGCAAGATGGCCAAATAGGAAGAGCTGCAGTCTGCAGCACCCAGCTAGACCAATGCAGAAGGTGGGCGGGGGGTTCTGCAGTTCCATCTGAGGTTACCCAGTTCATCTCAAGTATGCTCTAGAAAGCATACTTGAGGGAATAATTCAAGAAAACTTTCTTATTCTTGCTGGAGATATACATCCATATACAAGAAATCCAGAGAACACTGGCAAGATGCTATACAACATGGACATCATCAAGGCATTTAGTCACCAGACTTTCAAAAGTCAATGCTAAAAAAAAGTCCTAAAGGCAGCTAGACAAAAAAGATCACATGCAAAGGAAAGCACATCAGGTTGACAGTGGTTTACTCAGCAGAAACTTTACGGGTCAGGAGAGATTGGGCCTTGTTTTCAGCATTCTTAAAGAAAAGAAAATCCAACCAAGAATTTGATATGCCACCAAACTAAGCTTCATAAGCAAAGGAGAAAAAAAAAATCATTTTCATACAAGCAAGTGCAAAGGGAATTCATTACTATTAGACAATCCTGACAACAGACCCTTAAAGTTCTGAATATAAAACTGAGGGAGTGGCCAAGATGGCAGAATAGAAACAGTTCCAGTCTACAGCTCCCAGCGAGATCAACGCAGAAGGCAGGGGACTTCTGCATTTCCAACTGGGGTGCCCAGTTCATCTCATTACGACTGGTTAGGCAGTGGGTGTACCCCATGAAGGGTAAGAAGCAGCAGGGTGGGCATTGCCTCACTCGGGAAGTGCAAGGAGCCAGAGGACCTCCCTCTCCCAGCCAAGGAAGCGGTGAGGGACACTGCTACTGGTCACTATACTTTTCTCATAGTTTTTACAATCCACAGATAAGGAGATTCCTTCCTGTGCCTAAACCACCAGGGCCCTGGCTTTCAAGCACAAAACTAGGCAGCTGTTTGGGGAGACACTGGGCTAGCTGCCAGAGGTTTTTCTTACCCCAGTGGCACCTGAAATCCCAGAGACATGGAACTGTTCACTCCCCTGGAAAGGAGGCTGAAGCCAGGGAGCCAGGTGGTCTTCCTCAGCAGGTACCACTCCCACAGAGCCCAGCAAGCTAAGAAACACTGGCTTGAAATTCTCACTGCCAGTACAGCAGTCTAAAGTGTGAGGATGATTGAGCTTGGTGGGGGGAGGGGCATATGCCATCCCTGAGGCATTAGTGGGTCATTTTCCCCTGACAGTGCTAAGAAGGCTGGGAGGTCTGGACTGGGCGGAAGTCACCACAGCACAGCAAAGCAGTTGTGGCCAGACTGTTTCTCTAGAGTCTTCCTCACTGGGCAGGGCATCTCTGAAGGAAACGCAGCAGCCCCAGTCAAGGGCTTACAGATGAAATTACCATATCACTGGGACAAGAGCACGTGGGGGAAGGGTCAGCTGTGGGTGCAGCTTCAGTGGATTTACTCTTTCTTGCCTGCCAGCTCTGAAGACAGCAGCTGATCCTGAAAAGGGGGATTTTCCAAGCACAATGCACCAGCTCTGCTGAGGGAAAGACTGCCTCCTCAAGTGGGTCCCTGACCCTCCTGCCTCCTGACTGGGAGAGACTGCCCAACAGGGGTCAACAGACACCTCACACAAGAGAGATCGGGCTGGCATAAGGTCAGTGCCCCTCTGAGACAAAGTTTCCAGAGGAAGAAGCAGGCAGCAATCTTTGCTCTTCTGCAGCCTCCACTGGTGATACCAAGGTGAACAAGGTCGGGAGTGGAACTCCAGCAAACTCCAGCAGACCGGCAGAAATGGGGAGTATTAGAAGAAAAACTAAAAAACAGAAAGCAAGAACATCAACATCAACAAAAAGGACACCCACACAAAACCATATCCAAAGGTCATCAGGCTCAAAGACCAAAGGTAGATAAATCCACAAAGATGAGGAAAAACCAGAGCAAAAATGTTGAAAATCCCAAAAACCAAAATGCCCCTTCTCCTCCAAATGATCCCAGCTCCTCTCCAGCAACGACACAAAACTAGACAGAGAATGAGATTGATAAATCAACAGAAGTAGGCTTAAGAAGGTGGGTAATAAAAAACACCTCTGAAGTGAGGGAGCATGATCTAACCCAATGCAAGGAAGCTAAGAACCTTGATAAAAGGTTACAGGAACGGCTAACTAGAATAGTCAGTTTAGAGAGGAATATAAAAGACCTGATGCAGGTGAAAAACACACCATGAAAACTTCGTGAAGCATATACAAGTATCAATAGCAGAATCGATCAAGTGGAAGAAAGGATAGCAAAGACTGAAGATCAACTTACTGAAATAAGGCACAAAGACAAGGTTAGAGAAAAGAGAATGAAAAGAAGCGAACAAAGCTTGCAAGAAATATGGGACTATGTGAAAAGACCAAACCTACGACCGACTGTTGTATCTGAAAGTGACGGGGAGAATGGAAGCAAGTTGGAAAACACACCAGGATATTACCCAGAAGAACTTCCCCAAGCTAGCAAGACAGGCCAACATTCAAATTCAAGAAATATACAGAACACTACTAAAATACTCCTCAAGAAGAGCAACCCTGACACACATAATCCTCAGATTCTCCAAGGTTAAAATGGAGGGAAAACTGTTAAGGGCAGCCGGAGACAACGATCAGGGTACCTACAAAGGGAAGCCCATCAGAGTAACAGTGGATCACTCTGCAGAAACCCAACAAACCAGAAAAGAGTAGGGGCCAATATTCAACATTCTTAAAGAAAAGAATTTTCAAACCAGAATTTCATATCCAGCCAAACTAAGCTCCATAAGCAAAGGAGAAATAAAATCCTTTCCAGACAAGCTAAGGGATAAGGGATTCTGTCACCACCAGGCCGGCCTTACAAGAGCTCCTGAAGGAAGCACTAAATATGGAAAGGAAAAAGTGGTACCAGCCAGTGCAAAAACACACCAAAATGTAAGGACCAATGACACAATGATGAAACTGCATCAACTAATGTGCAAAATAACCAGCTAGCATCATAATTACAGGATCAAATTCACACATAACAATATTAACCTTAAAAGTAAATGGGCTAAATGCTCTAATCAAAAGACACTGAATGGCAAATTGGATAAAGAGTCAAGACCCATCGGTGTGCTGTACTCAGCAGACTCATCTCATGTGCAAAGACATACACAGCCTCGAAATAAAGGGATGGAGGAATATTTACCAAGCGATGGAAAGCAAAAGATATCAGGGGTTGCAATCCTAGTTTCTGATAAAACAGACGTCAAACCAATAAAGATCAGAAAAGACAAAGACAGGCAGTACAGAATGGTAAAGGGATCAATGCAACAAGAAGAGCTAATTATCCTAAATATACATGCACCCACTACAGGGGCATCCAGATTCATGAAACAAGCTCACACAGACCTACAAAGAGACTTAGACTCCCGCACGATAATAGCGGGTGACTTTAACACCCCACTGTCAATATTAGACTAATCAACAAGACAGAGAATTAACAAGCACATTCAGGACTTGAACTCAGCTCTGGACCAAGAGGACCTAATAGACATCTACTGAACTCTCCACCCAAATCCACAGAATATTATACATTCTTGTCAGCACCACATAGCACTTGCTCTAAAATTGACCACATAATTGGAAGTAAAACACTCCTCAGCAAATGCAAGAGAATGGAAATCATAACAAACAGTCTCTTAGACCACAGTTCAAACAAATTAAAACTCAAGGTTGAGAAACTCACGCAAAACTGTACAATGACATGGAAACTGAACAGCTTGTTACTGAAAACTACATAAATAACAAAATTAAGGCAGAAATAACAAAGTTCTTTGAAATTAATGAGAACATAGAGAAAACGTACCAGTATCTCTGGGACACAGCTAAAGCAGCGTTCAGAGAGAAATCTGTAGCGCTAAATGCCATAAACAATTGTGGGAAACAGTGTGGTGATTCCCCAAAGACCTAAAAACAGAACTAACATTCAATCCAGCAATCCCATTACAGGGTACATAGCCAAAGGAACATAAATTGTTCTATCATTAAGATACATGCATGCGTGTGTTCACTGCAGCACTATTAACACCACCAAAGACATGGAATCAACCTAAAAGCCCAACAATGGTAGACTGGCTAAAGAAAATGTAGCACATACATACCATGGAATAGTATGCAGCCATAAAAACAAATGACATTACATCCACTTACAGAACATGGATGGAGCTGGAGGTCATTATACTTAGCAAAGTAATGTAGAAACAGAAAACTAAACACTGCGTGCTCTCACTTATAAGTGGGAGCTAAATATGAGACAAAAATGGACACACAAAGGAGAACAACAGACACTGGCACCTACCAAAGAGTGGAGGATGGGACAAGGGAGAGGATCAGGAAAAATATTTCTTGAGTACCAGGCTTAATACCTGGAAAGCACAATAATCTGTACAACAAACCTCCCTGACACACGTTTACCTGTATAACAAACCTGCAACACATGTATGCTGAAATTAAAAGATAAAGAAAGAATTAAAAATAGATTTAAACACAAAAACTTTGAGATGAGACAAAAAGGTCACTATATAATAATAAAGGGGTCAATTCATCAAAAGTCTGTAACAATTTTCAAAATATATGCACCCAACACTGGAGCACCCAGATATATAAAACAAATACTACTGGAGCTAAAGAGAGAGAGAGGCCCCAGTACAAGAGTAGATGGACATTTCAAAACTCTACATTCAGCATCGGACAGATCTTCCACACAGAAACTCAACAATGACAACAAAAAAACAGACGTAATCTGAGGTATAGACCAAATGGCTCTAATAGATATTTACAGAACATGTCATCCCACGGCTAGAGAATACACATTCTTTTCCTCAGCACATGAATCATTCTCAAGGACAGACCGTATGTGAGGTCACAAAACATTTTAAAAAACTGAAATAGTATCAAGCTTCGTGTCAGACCACAATGGAATAAAACTAGAAATTAATAACAAAAGGAATTTTAGAAACCATACAAATACACGAAAGCTCAACAATCTGCTCCTGAATGATTAATGGGTCAATGAAGAAGCTAGGAAGGAAAGTGAAAAATTTCTTGAAACAAATGATAATGGAGACACAACATACCAAAAACTTTGGGATACAGCAAAAGCAGTACTAAGAAAGGGGTTTAGAGCTCTAAGAGTCTACATCAAAAAAGGTAAAAACTTCAAATAAACAATCTAATGATGCATCGTAAACAGCTGCAAAGAAAGAGCAAACCAAACCAAAAATCAGTAGAAGAATAAAGATCAGAACAGAAATAAAAGAAATTAAAATGAAAAAACCCTACAAAGGAGCAATGAAAGTTGTTTTAAAATAAGTTAACCAAAACTGACAAACCATTAGCCAGACTAAGGAAAAAAGAGAGAAAAAACCAAATAAATAAAATCAAAATGGAAAAGGGATTTGAGAGGCTGAGGGAGGCGGATTACTTGAGGCCAGGAGCTTGAGACCAGCCTGGCCAACATAATGAAACCCTATGTCTACTAAAAACACAAAAATTAGCTGGGCGTGGTAACAGGTGCCTGTAATCTCAGCTACTAGGGTGGCTGAGACAAGAGAACTGCTCGAACCCAGGAGATGGAGGTTCTAGTGAGCTGAGATTGCGCCACTACTCTCCATCCTGGGTGACAGAGCGAGACTCTGCCACAAAAAAAAAAGAAAGAAAGAAAGAAGAAGGAAGGAAAGAAAGAAAGGGAGAAAGAAAGGGAGAAAGAAAGAAAAAAAGAAACGAAAAAGGAGGTATAAAACTGATGCTGCAGAAATTCAAAGGCTCATTACCGGCTCCCGTGAGCAACTACGTGCCTATAAATTGGAAAATCTATACCAAATGGACTAATTCCTAGATGCATACAACCTCTCAAGATTGAACCAGGAAGAAATCCATACCCTAAACAGACCAATAACAAGAAACGAGATCAAGCCAAAATAAAAGTTCTTCCAGTAAAGAGAAACCCAGGACCTTATGGCTTCACTACTGAATTCAACCAAACATTTAAAGAACTAATGCTAATCCTACTCAAACTATTCTGAAAATTAGAGGAGGACAAAATATTTTCAAACTTATTCTATGTGGCCAGTATTACCCTGATACCGAACCAAAGACTCACCAAAAAAAGAAAACCACGGGCCAGAATCGCTGATGAATAGTGATGCAGAAATCCTCAACAGAATACCAGCAAATCAAATTCAACAATACATTAGAAAGAATACTCATCATGACCAGGTGAGATTTATCCCTGGGATACAAGGATGTTTCAACATACGCAAATTAATTTATGCGATAAATCATATCAACAGAATGAAGGATAAAAACCATATAATCCTTTCAATTGATGCTGAAAAAGCATTTAATAAAACTCAACATGTCATCAAGATACAAACCCTCAAGACACTTGGGACAGAAAGAACATACTTCAATGTAAGAAAAGCCATATACGACAGACTCAGAGCTAGTATTGAAGTGGCCCCGTGGTCTGGGTTAACAACAAGAGTTCTTAGTTTCACAGCCAAGGAAATCAAGGACAGGGGCCCACCAAGAGTGAGGCTTAGAGCAGAAATTTAATAGGAGAAAGAAAGAAAAGAGCTCTCTGCTACGGAGAGGGGTCCTGAAAAAAAGGGATGCCATCCTGCAGTAAAATGCAGGGATTTTTACACAAGAGCTAGTGGGGAGCCAGTATCCGATCTACACAGGGTACAAACAACCAGCTGGGAACAGGTGTACCATCTGCATAGGGTGTGAATCTCTGGCAGCCCCCACCCTAATCTTTTATTATGCAGGCGGGTCCTCAGCCTGAGCTACTCCATGTTCCTCATTTCTTTCTTACTGTGCATGCGCTAAAAAGGGGAGATGGAACACCCACGGTGGACATGCCTGGCCCCAGGTAGCCTTTTCTATCTATGCAGCCGCTGGCATCCCCCTAGGAAAGCTTCCAGCTTACTATCTACCTATAATAGAAAATCAATGTGCCAACGTTTTACCTCTATATACCACCTCAAACACAGGATTTAAACTTTCAAAATAGACACAATTCTCAAGAGTATTAAAAACCTAAAAATAAGTTTAACAAAAATATGCAAACACTCTTTGCAGAAGACTGTAAAACTTTATTAAGAGAATGTCAGCAGTAAAATTTCCAGCGTAAGAACAACATTCTTGGTTTCAGTCTTCATTTGTTTTGATTTCAACCTGTGGTTGCCCTTCACCTATAATATAAATATAAAATCAGGGCATGTTACTCGGCAGATTTTCATTTAGATGACACTAGAGGTATACAACTATAATGTTGATTAGTTAAAATCAGAACCTTAAGGGTGACTCTTTAGCTTACATCCAGTTAGCCTTTGAATAAACTCTAAAGGTAGACTTCCAGGCATATTAACAAATTTTTAATTCATGCCACTTTTTCTAGTACAGTAAGGAAACAGAGAGACTGTTCCAGTTCAGAATGAATTAAATCAAGTGAATCTATTTTATAACTGAAAAGCAAAAAAATACATATACTTTCAGTAAAATTTCAACCAAACAAAAACCTAAGAAAAAAAGGTATTTTAAAGTGTCATTTAAATATGTTGATATGAAGTAACACTCTGCATATAGAATATGCTTAGAACTGCCTAAGTGAAGTAAACAGAGAAGTCAGCATTACATTTGTTTTGCGTCTCTTGTGAAAAAGTGTAAAGATGGTACTTTGGACTACTTTAGCCACTATATAGCTGCTTTAGGTGGAGTGAACATTTGTCACTCTCTTCACCAGTACTCCCTGCCTCTTGACATGATTAAAAGTATTTCAGTTTATATAGTAAACTGAATATCCATGCTAGCTTTAAGCCATTACCATCACAGTTAAGAACATAATATAAACTGATGGCTTACTGTAAACATGTTATATATTCGTTAAAAACAGGCCATGGTCAAAATAAATAATCCGAAAATCAAAATCAAAACGAAGAATCTGAAAATTATTGGCTGTTGGTTAAACGACTTACATTCAAAAGTCAGAAACATTTTCATATCTTTCTTTTAAAAATGACACGTATCTTATATATTTATCATGTACAACTTGATGCATTAAAATATATATACATTGTGAGATGGCTCGGTCAAGCTAAATAATATGTGCATTACTTCAAATAGCTGTGAAGACACTCGAAATCTACTCTCCTACCATGTTTCCTATCTTTCATATCATAATTAGCTTTGACCCAATTTTTCTCTAGCTCTTGAACTCCTGGCCTCAAGTGATCCTTCTGCCTCGGCCTCCCAAAGCGCCGGGATTAAAAACATGAGCCACCACACCTGGCCCTCTATCTCCAATAGTGTGTAAGGCAGGCATTTGGGGTCTTAAATATCTTTGAAGAATCTTTATATGTGAAGTTATGATATTAAAATATTAGTAATCTTATCTCTGTGTCACATTAAATAGAAACCCTATAATTTGCATCTTATTGAATAACATACCTGCTTCCAGCACTGTAGTGAGATCAAAAGTGGGTAGAATCCCCATCCTGATATCTGGACCATCTCCAGACTCATCCTCTATCTTAAGCAGAGCTAGCTCCTGTGGAATAGCTTCCACATCAGGCTCTTAAAGATAAAAAGGTCACCAATTTACAAATTAAAACATAAACTATGAGCGAGGAAATGCTACTATTTATTCCCTCATCATTGTGAAATAAAAACCTGTAACCTAATTATTTCAGGAGTCTGTTGCCAGAAAAACAGGAGAGCAGAGATTTTCAAAGATTGCCCTTGCCTTTCCCAAAGTTGACCCTAGACAACTTGCTTGTCCATTTTGTACTCATTTGTTATACTCAGCACATTAAATCAGTGATTTCTTTGAGTCAGTCTTACTAGACTACGAGTTTTATGCAGAAATTTAGCACTGACATCTCCAGCACTTAGTACATTATGTGGCATGAGGAAGCATTAATAAATGTGTGAAAAAAGTGTCTTAAAAAAATACATGAGCTGTCAGCAAATGACAGACTAGGGAGCTGCAAGCTGCCAATCGTCCACAGAAACATTTAAAAAAAAAAAAAAAAAACAACACAGAAACTGACTGAACAAACCACACAGGAGCTCTGGAAAACACTCAAAGGTTTCTGGCAACTATGCAAATACCCAATCAATAAAAAGCCTCCGTCAAAACGGTAGAAAAGTTTTGTGGCTTTTTTTTTTTTTTTTTTTTGAGACGGAGTCTCGCTCTTGTTACCCAGGCTGGAGTGCAATGGCGCGATCTCGGCTCACCGCAACCTCCGCCTCCTGGGTTCAGGCAATTCTCCTGCCTCAGCCTCCTGAGTAGCTGGGACTACAGGCACGCGCCACCGTGCCCAGCTAATTTTTTTGTATTAATAGAGACGGGGTTTCACCATGTTGACCAGGATGGTCTCGATCTCTCGACCTCGTGATCCACCCGCCTTGGCCTCCCAAAGTGCTGGGATTACAGGCTTGAGCCACCACGCCCGGCCAAGTTTTGTGGCTTTTTATGCGTCCTTGTCCCACTCCTCCCCACAGCAGCAGTAGGAAATGTTTAAGATTCCTTCCTAAAGTTTTCTTTCCTCCTGTTACGGATATGTCATAAAATATAATGCATAAATACACCTCCACTGCCCATAATCATTATTCTTCACTCTCCCTTCACCTTGAACAGCAGGGGCTCCTTCATTTTCGATCTCCCCACTAGGTGCAATACCCTGAGTTTCAGTTGGTGGTTCCTCTCCTTGACGTTTTTCCTCAGTGGGCTGCTGGACCTAAGGGTATAAGTGTACGTGCAAATAAAAAGTCAATAATATGAATACACACAATGCATAGGCGCACCTAATCATAAGTCTAATGACATTTTCCAACAGTTATATATAGAGTAAAATATCCATACCCACATCAATACAGACAACACCAGAATATCATAGTTCTCAACCGAAGTTTCCTTCATGAGATGCCATTATCATTTTTTATGAGCATGGAAGACGTTTATCAGTTCATGTACACTAGCTCAAAAATATTTTTAAACCTAAATCGTTAATAGAAAACATCAAATGTTGAAGGACTCACAATCACAGCTTCAACTGGCTGGGAAGACTCTTCATCATTTTCTCTTTCTGAGGATTGGGATCTTGTTCTTACATGCTCACTCATGTTTCCCACTGAAAATAGAATATCGTTATATGGAAAATGTGTGTAAGAACCTAGCTCTATATATATGAACATTCCATGGCAAAACAGTAATTTGTACTTTTAAATTTTTGATTTAATATTTTCTAAATGAGTCACAGGGCAATAAGTATGATACTTTCCAATCAAACTAAGTACAGATTTCTTTATATCATAGTCTAACGGGTATAGAGATCACCTTAATGCCATAGTAAAAGACAGAGGGCTTTCCTAAGTTTTGGTTTCACAATTAGACTCACCACCATGAAGACGTTTATGAAAATATGGGCTGAGAATTGAAACTGAAGTGACCACAGCTTTCGTCCCACTCTCATTTACTAGGCCCATTCCCTCCCCCGCCCTCCGCACCTACCTACTCCCAAAATCAAGTTTTGTTGGAATGCACAGTCTCGCCCATTCCCTCCCATGACGTCCATGGCAGAAGTGCAAAGTTGTAAAACAGAGTGAAGGTTATGCTCCTCACCGGACACCTCGGCCAAGCACTCCTCAGACCTTGGGGCCACAGTCACCAGCCCACAGCATTCCCAGTTACCAAGCCCCTTCCTTACCACCCATGACGTCCCTACCGAGGAGTCTGGAAACTGTCCTCCCTCAGAGAGTTCCAGGAGTTTTCTGGACTCAGACACCTCTAACAGCACTCCCAACACTCGCCCCATCTTCCTGTGATCTCTCCCCTCCGTGGCTCACCTTCCGCCCGTGTCCCAGCCCAGCCACAACAAGGCCCATGGCGGCCTCAAGACCTGGGAGGAGCCGGACAACAACGGTGAGGCCCTTTTCCCTCAAAAGCCACGGACTGTGTGGCAGGACCTGCCTGAAGCCCGCTGGCTCCTCTTCACATACACTCACAACGAAATTCCCCGAAAGACCCATCTGCGGACCTACCGGCTGAGTCTCAGTCAGTGAGAAAGAATGAAGATGGCGGCAAGAATGAAGACAAGACCCTTCCTCGCAGAGCTCTACGCGAACAGAAGGTGGGCTGCAAGGCGCATGCGCGACAACAGACATGCGCGGCAAACAGACATGCGCAGCAACAGAGACACGCGCGGCAACACACATGCGCGGCAACAGACAGACATGCGCGGAAACAGGTCTGTGCAGCATGCGCACGGAGTGGGGCATTCACCACGTGACTGAAGTTTTCCTACCTCTGTGGAGAACCTAAACCGCAAGCTCCCCTGACAGCGAAAACTAACTTACAAAGCACTTTTCTTTTTCCCCCGCCCAACCTTTCTTTCACTTCCAGTGGCTTTGGAGAATATGAGCCCCAGGTTACTCTAAGGGAAGAATGTGTTTCAGAAAAATTCATCATGATAGAAGTAAATATTAAATATTTTAATACCCAATTTATATATGCTTTCAAAAATCATTTTCTGCTGTCGTGCTTGCAATGATCTTACCCACTCCAGTACAATAAGAGATTCATGGTTTTCTGTTGCATTATTGTACATTCAAAAATCATTGATCCATCTGGACAAATTTAAGTGGTAGGGAATCAACATTATTTGTGAAATCCCTGTTTCACTCACTGTTTTGAAATGACTCATTCATCATCACCTACACCTCCACTCAATTTTGTATGAAACTCTCTTCATTTAATTTTCTTCCCTTGAGTTGCTTATTCCTGTACCACTACTGTAATATTTTAATTGCTGTAGCTTGATTATATTTGAAATGTGAAATAATGCTTGCCCTCCCTCATTGCTTTCTCTTTTTCTATCTCTTCTGACACGTTTGTCTTTCAGATGAACTTCAGAATCATTTCATCAGGTGCTAAGATATTCCTAGTGTTGAGATACTGGCTATTACTTTCAAATTACATCTTAACTTAGGGACAATAACCATCTTTCTATTTTAGAATCTCTCTAAGAAATATCCACTCCTCAATTCCTCAAGACTTTGTAACATATCCCTGGCTATGATTGTGTCATTTCCTTCATATTAGTTGTTCACATTCAAATTAAATTTATTCTCGGGCATTTTTATTGTTCTATTCAATTGCAGACAGATGTTTGCTTTCACTCTACTATGATTTTCACAGAAGTCAAACTCTGATTGCAAAAAATTTGATTCTATACCTAGAAAATCACAGACTCTCTGCCCAAAAGATCCTTGATCTGATCAACAACTTCAGGAAATCTCAGGATACAAAATGAATGTAAAAACCAGGAGCATTTCTATACGCCAACAGCCTTCTAAGCTCAGATCCAAATCAGAAACACAATCCCATTCACAACTGCCACAAAAAGAATAATATACCTAGGAATACAGCTAACTAGGGAGGAGAAAAACCCCTACTATGAGAACCATAAAACGCTGCTCAAATAAATCAGAGGTGACAAAAACAAATGGAAAAACATTTCATGTTCATGAACAGGAAAAGCAATATTGTAAAAACAGCCAAACTGACCAAAGCAATTTATAGATTCAATGATATTCCTATTAAACTACCAATGACATTCTTCACAAAATTAGAAGAAAACTATTTCCAAAGTCATAGGGGATGGTTACGGGGCGGTGGGAGGCATGGGGGGTCGGGGTGGGGGACGGATCTGGCAAGATGGCCAAATAGGAAGAGCTGCAGTCTGCAGCACCCAGCTAGACCAATGCAGAAGGTGGGCGGGGGGTTCTGCAGTTCCATCTGAGGTTACCCAGTTCATCTCAAGTATGCTCTAGAAAGCATACTTGAGGGAATAATTCAAGAAAACTTTCTTATTCTTGCTGGAGATATACATCCATATACAAGAAATCCAGAGAACACTGGCAAGATGCTATACAACATGGACATCATCAAGGCATTTAGTCACCAGACTTTCAAAAGTCAATGCTAAAAAAAAGTCCTAAAGGCAGCTAGACAAAAAAGATCACATGCAAAGGAAAGCACATCAGGTCGACAGTGGTTTACTCAGCAGAAACTTTACGGGTCAGGAGAGATTGGGCCTTGTTTTCAGCATTCTTAAAGAAAAGAAAATCCAACCAAGAATTTGATATGCCACCAAACTAAGCTTCATAAGCAAAGGAGAAAAAAAAATCATTTTCATACAAGCAAGTGCAAAGGGAATTCATTACTATTAGACAATCCTGACAACAGACCCTTAAAGTTCTGAATATAAAACTGAGGGAGTGGCCAAGATGGCAGAATAGAAACAGTTCCAGTCTACAGCTCCCAGCGAGATCAACGCAGAAGGCAGGGGACTTCTGCATTTCCAACTGGGGTGCCCAGTTCATCTCATTACGACTGGTTAGGCAGTGGGTGTACCCCATGAAGGGTAAGAAGCAGCAGGGTGGGCATTGCCTCACTCGGGAAGTGCAAGGAGCCAGAGGACCTCCCTCTCCCAGCCAAGGAAGCGGTGACGGACACTGCTACTGGACACTATACTTTTCTCATAGTTTTTACAATCCACAGATAAGGAGATTCCTTCCTGTGCCTAAACCACCAGGGCCCTGGCTTTCAAGCACAAAACTAGGCAGCTGTTTGGGGAGACACTGGGCTAGCTGCCAGAGGTTTTTCTTACCCCAGT
This sequence comes from Aotus nancymaae, assembly GCF_030222135.1. Taxonomy (NCBI): domain Eukaryota; kingdom Metazoa; phylum Chordata; class Mammalia; order Primates; family Aotidae; genus Aotus; species Aotus nancymaae. The sequence continues at coordinate 4,685,171 of NW_026988472.1, forward strand.
GGCACCTGAAATCCCAGAGACATGGAACTGTTCACTCCCCTGGAAAGGAGGCTGAAGCCAGGGAGCCAGGTGGTCTTCCTCAGCAGGTACCACTCCCACAGAGCCCAGCAAGCTAAGAAACACTGGCTTGAAATTCTCACTGCCAGTACAGCAGTCTAAAGTGTGAGGATGATTGAGCTTGGTGGGGGGAGGGGCATATGCCATCCCTGAGGCATTAGTGGGTCATTTTCCCCTGACAGTGCTAAGAAGGCTGGGAGGTTTGGACTGGGCGGAAGTCACCACAGCACAGCAAAGCAGTTGTGGCCAGACTGTTTCTCTAGAGTCTTCCTCACTGGGCAGGGCATCTCTGAAGGAAACGCAGCAGCCCCAGTCAAGGGCTTACAGATGAAATTACCATATCACTGGGACAAGAGCACGTGGGGGAAGGGTCAGCTGTGGGTGCAGCTTCAGTGGATTTACTCTTTCTTGCCTGCCAGCTCTGAAGACAGCAGCTGATCCTGAAAAGGGGGATTTTCCAAGCACAATGCACCAGCTCTGCTGAGGGAAAGACTGCCTCCTCAAGTGGGTCCCTGACCCTCCTGCCTCCTGACTGGGAGAGACTGCCCAACAGGGGTCAACAGACACCTCACACAAGAGAGATCGGGCTGGCATAAGGTCAGTGCCCCTCTGAGACAAAGTTTCCAGAGGAAGAAGCAGGCAGCAATCTTTGCTCTTCTGCAGCCTCCACTGGTGATACCAAGGTGAACAAGGTCGGGAGTGGAACTCCAGCAAACTCCAGCAGACCGGCAGAAATGGGGAGTATTAGAAGAAAAACTAAAAAACAGAAAGCAAGAACATCAACATCAACAAAAAGGACACCCACACAAAACCATATCCAAAGGTCATCAGGCTCAAAGACCAAAGGTAGATAAATCCACAAAGATGAGGAAAAACCAGAGCAAAAATGTTGAAAATCCCAAAAACCAAAATGCCCCTTCTCCTCCAAATGATCCCAGCTCCTCTCCAGCAACGACACAAAACTAGACAGAGAATGAGATTGATAAATCAACAGAAGTAGGCTTAAGAAGGTGGGTAATAAAAAACACCTCTGAAGTGAGGGAGCATGATCTAACCCAATGCAAGGAAGCTAAGAACCTTGATAAAAGGTTACAGGAACGGCTAACTAGAATAGTCAGTTTAGAGAGGAATATAAAAGACCTGATGCAGGTGAAAAACACACCATGAAAACTTCGTGAAGCATATACAAGTATCAATAGCAGAATCGATCAAGTGGAAGAAAGGATAGCAAAGACTGAAGATCAACTTACTGAAATAAGGCACAAAGACAAGGTTAGAGAAAAGAGAATGAAAAGAAACGAACAAAGCTTGCAAGAAATATGGGACTATGTGAAAAGACCAAACCTACGACCGACTGTTGTATCTGAAAGTGACGGGGAGAATGGAAGCAAGTTGGAAAACACACCAGGATATTACCCAGAAGAACTTCCCCAAGCTAGCAAGACAGGCCAACATTCAAATTCAAGAAATATACAGAACACTACTAAAATACTCCTCAAGAAGAGCAACCCTGACACACATAATCCTCAGATTCTCCAAGGTTAAAATGGAGGGAAAACTGTTAAGGGCAGCCGGAGACAACGATCAGGGTACCTACAAAGGGAAGCCCATCAGAGTAACAGTGGATCACTCTGCAGAAACCCAACAAACCAGAAAAGAGTAGGGGCCAATATTCAACATTCTTAAAGAAAAGAATTTTCAAACCAGAATTTCATATCCAGCCAAACTAAGCTCCATAAGCAAAGGAGAAATAAAATCCTTTCCAGACAAGCTAAGGGATAAGGGATTCTGTCACCACCAGGCCGGCCTTACAAGAGCTCCTGAAGGAAGCACTAAATATGGAAAGGAAAAAGTGGTACCAGCCAGTGCAAAAACACACCAAAATGTAAGGACCAATGACACAATGATGAAACTGCATCAACTAATGTGCAAAATAACCAGCTAGCATCATAATTACAGGATCAAATTCACACATAACAATATTAACCTTAAAAGTAAATGGGCTAAATGCTCTAATCAAAAGACACTGAATGGCAAATTGGATAAAGAGTCAAGACCCATCGGTGTGCTGTACTCAGGAGACTCATCTCATGTGCAAAGACATACACAGCCTCGAAATAAAGGGATGGAGGAATATTTACCAAGCGATGGAAAGCAAAAGATATCAGGGGTTGCAATCCTAGTTTCTGATAAAACAGACGTCAAACCAACAAAGATCAGAAAAGACAAAGACAGGCAGTACGGAATGGTAAAGGGATCAATGCAACAAGAAGAGCTAATTATCCTAAATATACATGCACCCACTACAGGGGCATCCAGATTCATGAAACAAGCTCACACAGACCTACAAAGAGACTTAGACTCCCGCACGATAATAGCGGGTGACTTTAACACCCCACTGTCAATATTAGACTAATCAACAAGACAGAGAATTAACAAGCACATTCAGGACTTGAACTCAGCTCTGGACCAAGAGGACCTAATAGACATCTACTGAACTCTCCACCCAAATCCACAGAATATTATACATTCTTGTCAGCACCACATAGCACTTGCTCTAAAATTGACCACATAATTGGAAGTAAAACACTCCTCAGCAAATGCAAGAGAATGGAAATCATAACAAACAGTCTCTTAGACCACAGTTCAAACAAATTAAAACTCAAGGTTGAGAAACTCACGCAAAACTGTACAATGACATGGAAACTGAACAGCTTGTTACTGAAAACTACATAAATAACAAAATTAAGGCAGAAATAACAAAGTTCTTTGAAATTAATGAGAACATAGAGAAAACGTACCAGTATCTCTGGGACACAGCTAAAGCAGCGTTCAGAGAGAAATCTGTAGCGCTAAATGCCATAAACAATTGTGGGAAACAGTGTGGTGATTCCCCAAAGACCTAAAAACAGAACTAACATTCAATCCAGCAATCCCATTACAGGGTACATAGCCAAAGGAACATAAATTGTTCTATCATTAAGATACATGCATGCGTGTGTTCACTGCAGCACTATTAACACCACCAAAGACATGGAATCAACCTAAAAGCCCAACAATGGTAGACTGGCTAAAGAAAATGTAGCACATACATACCATGGAATAGTATGCAGCCATAAAAACAAATGACATTACATCCACTTACAGAACATGGATGGAGCTGGAGGTCATTATACTTAGCAAAGTAATGTAGAAACAGAAAACTAAACACTGCGTGCTCTCACTTATAAGTGGGAGCTAAATATGAGACAAAAATGGACACACAAAGGAGAACAACAGACACTGGCACCTACCAAAGAGTGGAGGATGGGACAAGGGAGAGGATCAGGAAAAATATTTCTTGAGTACCAGGCTTAATACCTGGAAAGCACAATAATCTGTACAACAAACCTCCCTGACACACGTTTACCTGTATAACAAACCTGCAACACATGTATGCTGAAATTAAAAGATAAAGAAAGAATTAAAAATAGATTTAAACACAAAAACTTTGAGATGAGACAAAAAGGTCACTATATAATAATAAAGGGGTCAATTCATCAAAAGTCTGTAACAATTTTCAAAATATATGCACCCAACACTGGAGCACCCAGATATATAAAACAAATACTACTGGAGCTAAAGAGAGAGAGAGGCCCCAGTACAAGAGTAGATGGACATTTCAAAACTCTACATTCAGCATCGGACAGATCTTCCACACAGAAACTCAACAATGACAACAAAAAAACAGACGTAATCTGAGGTATAGACCAAATGGCTCTAATAGATATTTACAGAACATGTCATCCCACGGCTAGAGAATACACATTCTTTTCCTCAGCACATGAATCATTCTCAAGGACAGACCGTATGTGAGGTCACAAAACATTTTAAAAAACTGAAATAGTATCAAGCTTCGTGTCAGACCACAATGGAATAAAACTAGAAATTAATAACAAAAGGAATTTTAGAAACCATACAAATACACGAAAGCTCAACAATCTGCTCCTGAATGATTAATGGGTCAATGAAGAAGCTAGGAAGGAAAGTGAAAAATTTCTTGAAACAAATGATAATGGAGACACAACATACCAAAAACTTTGGGATACAGCAAAAGCAGTACTAAGAAAGGGGTTTAGAGCTCTAAGAGTCTACATCAAAAAAGGTAAAAACTTCAAATAAACAATCTAATGATGCATCGTAAACAGCTGCAAAGAAAGAGCAAACCAAACCAAAAATCAGTAGAAGAATAAAGATCAGAACAGAAATAAAAGAAATTAAAATGAAAAAACCCTACAAAGGAGCAATGAAAGTTGTTTTAAAATAAGTTAACCAAAACTGACAAACCATTAGCCAGACTAAGGAAAAAAGAGAGAAAAAACCAAATAAATAAAATCAAAATGGAAAAGGGATTTGAGAGGCTGAGGGAGGCGGATTACTTGAGGCCAGGAGCTTGAGACCAGCCTGGCCAACATAATGAAACCCTATGTCTACTAAAAACACAAAAATTAGCTGGGCGTGGTAACAGGTGCCTGTAATCTCAGCTACTAGGGTGGCTGAGACAAGAGAACTGCTCGAACCCAGGAGATGGAGGTTCTAGTGAGCTGAGATTGCGCCACTACTCTCCATCCTGGGTGACAGAGCGAGACTCTGCCACAAAAAAAAAAGAAAGAAAGAAAGAAGAAGGAAGGAAAGAAAGAAAGGGAGAAAGAAAGGGAGAAAGAAAGAAAAAAAGAAACGAAAAAGGAGGTATAAAACTGATGCTGCAGAAATTCAAAGGCTCATTACCGGCTCCCGTGAGCAACTACGTGCCTATAAATTGGAAAATCTATACCAAATGGACTAATTCCTAGATGCATACAACCTCTCAAGATTGAACCAGGAAGAAATCCATACCCTAAACAGACCAATAACAAGAAACGAGATCAAGCCAAAATAAAAGTTCTTCCAGTAAAGAGAAACCCAGGACCTTATGGCTTCACTACTGAATTCAACCAAACATTTAAAGAACTAATGCTAATCCTACTCAAACTATTCTGAAAATTAGAGGAGGACAAAATATTTTCAAACTTATTCTATGTGGCCAGTATTACCCTGATACCGAACCAAAGACTCACCAAAAAAAGAAAACCACGGGCCAGAATCGCTGATGAATAGTGATGCAGAAATCCTCAACAGAATACCAGCAAATCAAATTCAACAATACATTAGAAAGAATACTCATCATGACCAGGTGAGATTTATCCCTGGGATACAAGGATGTTTCAACATACGCAAATTAATTTATGCGATAAATCATATCAACAGAATGAAGGATAAAAACCATATAATCCTTTCAATTGATGCTGAAAAAGCATTTAATAAAACTCAACATGTCATCAAGATACAAACCCTCAAGACACTTGGGACAGAAAGAACATACTTCAATGTAAGAAAAGCCATATACGACAGACTCAGAGCTAGTATTGAAGTGGCCCCGTGGTCTGGGTTAACAACAAGAGTTCTTAGTTTCACAGCCAAGGAAATCAAGGACAGGGGCCCACCAAGAGTGAGGCTTAGAGCAGAAATTTAATAGGAGAAAGAAAGAAAAGAGCTCTCTGCTACGGAGAGGGGTCCTGAAAAAAAGGGATGCCATCCTGCAGTAAAATGCAGGGATTTTTACACAAGAGCTAGTGGGGAGCCAGTATCCGATCTACACAGGGTACAAACAACCAGCTGGGAACAGGTGTACCATCTGCATAGGGTGTGAATCTCTGGCAGCCCCCACCCTAATCTTTTATTATGCAGGCGGGTCCTCAGCCTGAGCTACTCCATGTTCCTCATTTCTTTCTTACTGTGCATGCGCTAAAAAGGGGAGATGGAACACCCACGGTGGACATGCCTGGCCCCAGGTAGCCTTTTCTATCTATGCAGCCGCTGGCATCCCCCTAGGAAAGCTTCCAGCATACTATCTACCTATAATAGAAAATCAATGTGCCAACGTTTTACCTCTATATACCACCTCAAACACAGGATTTAAACTTTCAAAATAGACACAATTCTCAAGAGTATTAAAAACCTAAAAATAAGTTTAACAAAAATATGCAAACACTCTTTGCAGAAGACTGTAAAACTTTATTAAGAGAATGTCAGCAGTAAAATTTCCAGCGTAAGAACAACATTCTTGGTTTCAGTCTTCATTTGTTTTGATTTCAACCTGTGGTTGCCCTTCACCTATAATATAAATATAAAATCAGGGCATGTTACTCGGCAGATTTTCATTTAGATGACACTAGAGGTATACAACTATAATGTTGATTAGTTAAAATCAGAACCTTAAGGGTGACTCTTTAGCTTACATCCAGTTAGCCTTTGAATAAACTCTAAAGGTAGACTTCCAGGCATATTAACAAATTTTTAATTCATGCCACTTTTTCTAGTACAGTAAGGAAACAGAGAGACTGTTCCAGTTCAGAATGAATTAAATCAAGTGAATCTATTTTATAACTGAAAAGCAAAAAAATACATATACTTTCAGTAAAATTTCAACCAAACAAAAACCTAAGAAAAAAAGGTATTTTAAAGTGTCATTTAAATATGTTGATATGAAGTAACACTCTGCATATAGAATATGCTTAGAACTGCCTAAGTGAAGTAAACAGAGAAGTCAGCATTACATTTGTTTTGCGTCTCTTGTGAAAAAGTGTAAAGATGGTACTTTGGACTACTTTAGCCACTATATAGCTGCTTTAGGTGGAGTGAACATTTGTCACTCTCTTCACCAGTACTCCCTGCCTCTTGACATGATTAAAAGTATTTCAGTTTATATAGTAAACTGAATATCCATGCTAGCTTTAAGCCATTACCATCACAGTTAAGAACATAATATAAACTGATGGCTTACTGTAAACATGTTATATATTCGTTAAAAACAGGCCATGGTCAAAATAAATAATCCGAAAATCAAAATCAAAACGAAGAATCTGAAAATTATTGGCTGTTGGTTAAACGACTTACATTCAAAAGTCAGAAACATTTTCATATCTTTCTTTTAAAAATGACACGTATCTTATATATTTATCATGTACAACTTGATGCATTAAAATATATATACATTGTGAGATGGCTCGGTCAAGCTAAATAATATGTGCATTACTTCAAATAGCTGTGAAGACACTCGAAATCTACTCTCCTACCATGTTTCCTATCTTTCATATCATAATTAGCTTTGACCCAATTTTTCTCTAGCTCTTGAACTCCTGGCCTCAAGTGATCCTTCTGCCTCGGCCTCCCAAAGCGCCGGGATTAAAAACATGAGCCACCACACCTGGCCCTCTATCTCCAATAGTGTGTAAGGCAGGCATTTGGGGTCTTAAATATCTTTGAAGAATCTTTATATGTGAAGTTATGATATTAAAATATTAGTAATCTTATCTCTGTGTCACATTAAATAGAAACCCTATAATTTGCATCTTATTGAATAACATACCTGCTTCCAGCACTGTAGTGAGATCAAAAGTGGGTAGAATCCCCATCCTGATATCTGGACCATCTCCAGACTCATCCTCTATCTTAAGCAGAGCTAGCTCCTGTGGAATAGCTTCCACATCAGGCTCTTAAAGATAAAAAGGTCACCAATTTACAAATTAAAACATAAACTATGAGCGAGGAGATGCTACTATTTATTCCCTCATCATTGTGAAATAAAAACCTGTAACCTAATTATTTCAGGAGTCTTTTGCCAGAAAAACAGGAGAGCAGAGATTTTCAAAGATTGCCCTTGCCTTTCCCAAAGTTGACCCTAGACAACTTGCTTGTCCATTTTGTACTCATTTGTTATACTCAGCACATTAAATCAGTGATTTCTTTGAGTCAGTCTTACTAGACTACGAGTTTTATGCAGAAATTTAGCACTGACATCTCCAGCACTTAGTACATTATGTGGCATGAGGAAGCATTAATAAATGTGTGAAAAAAGTGTCTTAAAAAAATACATGAGCTGTCAGCAAATGACAGACTAGGGAGCTGCAAGCTGCCAATCGTCCACAGAAACATTTAAAAAAAAAAAAAAAAAACAACACAGAAACTGACTGAACAAACCACACAGGAGCTCTGGAAAACACTCAAAGGTTTCTGGCAACTATGCAAATACCCAATCAATAAAAAGCCTCCGTCAAAACGGTAGAAAAGTTTTGTGGCTTTTTTTTTTTTTTTTTTTTGAGACGGAGTCTCGCTCTTGTTACCCAGGCTGGAGTGCAATGGCGCGATCTCGGCTCACCGCAACCTCCGCCTCCTGGGTTCAGGCAATTCTCCTGCCTCAGCCTCCTGAGTAGCTGGGACTACAGGCACGCGCCACCGTGCCCAGCTAATTTTTTTGTATTAATAGAGACGGGGTTTCACCATGTTGACCAGGATGGTCTCGATCTCTCGACCTCGTGATCCACCCGCCTTGGCCTCCCAAAGTGCTGGGATTACAGGCTTGAGCCACCACGCCCGGCCAAGTTTTGTGGCTTTTTATGCGTCCTTGTCCCACTCCTCCCCACAGCAGCAGTAGGAAATGTTTAAGATTCCTTCCTAAAGTTTTCTTTCCTCCTGTTACGGATATGTCATAAAATATAATGCATAAATACACCTCCACTGCCCATAATCATTATTCTTCACTCTCCCTTCACCTTGAACAGCAGGGGCTCCTTCATTTTCGATCTCCCCACTAGGTGCAATACCCTGAGTTTCAGTTGGTGGTTCCTCTCCTTGACGTTTTTCCTCAGTGGGCTGCTGGACCTAAGGGTATAAGTGTACGTGCAAATAAAAAGTCAATAATATGAATACACACAATGCATAGGCGCACCTAATCATAAGTCTAATGACATTTTCCAACAGTTATATATAGAGTAAAATATCCATACCCACATCAATACAGACAACACCAGAATATCATAGTTCTCAACCGAAGTTTCCTTCATGAGATGCCATTATCATTTTTTATGAGCATGGAAGACGTTTATCAGTTCATGTACACTAGCTCAAAAATATTTTTAAACCTAAATCGTTAATAGAAAACATCAAATGTTGAAGGACTCACAATCACAGCTTCAACTGGCTGGGAAGACTCTTCATCATTTTCTCTTTCTGAGGATTGGGATCTTGTTCTTACATGCTCACTCATGTTTCCCACTGAAAATAGAATATCGTTATATGGAAAATGTGTGTAAGAACCTAGCTCTATATATATGAACATTCCATGGCAAAACAGTAATTTGTACTTTTAAATTTTTGATTTAATATTTTCTAAATGAGTCACAGGGCAATAAGTATGATACTTTCCAATCAAACTAAGTACAGATTTCTTTATATCATAGTCTAACGGGTATAGAGATCACCTTAATGCCATAGTAAAAGACAGAGGGCTTTCCTAAGTTTTGGTTTCACAATTAGACTCACCACCATGAAGACGTTTATGAAAATATGGGCTGAGAATTGAAACTGAAGTGACCACAGCTTTCGTCCCACTCTCATTTACTAGGCCCATTCCCTCCCCCGCCCTCCGCACCTACCTACTCCCAAAATCAAGTTTTGTTGGAATGCACAGTCTCGCCCATTCCCTCCCATGACGTCCATGGCAGAAGTGCAAAGTTGTAAAACAGAGTGAAGGTTATGCTCCTCACCGGACACCTCGGCCAAGCACTCCTCAGACCTTGGGGCCACAGTCACCAGCCCACAGCATTCCCAGTTACCAAGCCCCTTCCTTACCACCCATGACGTCCCTACCGAGGAGTCTGGAAACTGTCCTCCCTCAGAGAGTTCCAGGAGTTTTCTGGACTCAGACACCTCTAACAGCACTCCCAACACTCGCCCCATCTTCCTGTGATCTCTCCCCTCCGTGGCTCACCTTCCGCCCGTGTCCCAGCCCAGCCACAACAAGGCCCATGGCGGCCTCAAGACCTGGGAGGAGCCGGACAACAACGGTGAGGCCCTTTTCCCTCAAAAGCCACGGACTGTGTGGCAGGACCTGCCTGAAGCCCGCTGGCTCCTCTTCACATACACTCACAACGAAATTCCCCGAAAGACCCATCTGCGGACCTACCGGCTGAGTCTCAGTCAGTGAGAAAGAATGAAGATGGCGGCAAGAATGAAGACAAGACCCTTCCTCGCAGAGCTCTACGCGAACAGAAGGTGGGCTGCAAGGCGCATGCGCGACAACAGACATGCGCGGCAAACAGACATGCGCAGCAACAGAGACACGCGCGGCAACACACATGCGCGGCAACAGACAGACATGCGCGGAAACAGGTCTGTGCAGCATGCGCACGGAGTGGGGCATTCACCACGTGACTGAAGTTTTCCTACCTCTGTGGAGAACCTAAACCGCAAGCTCCCCTGACAGCGAAAACTAACTTACAAAGCACTTTTCTTTTTCCCCCGCCCAACCTTTCTTTCACTTCCAGTGGCTTTGGAGAATATGAGCCCCAGGTTACTCTAAGGGAAGAATGTGTTTCAGAAAAATTCATCATGATAGAAGTAAATATTAAATATTTTAATACCCAATTTATATATGCTTTCAAAAATCATTTTCTGCTGTCGTGCTTGCAATGATCTTACCCACTCCAGTACAATAAGAGATTCATGGTTTTCTGTTGCATTATTGTACATTCAAAAATCATTGATCCATCTGGACAAATTTAAGTGGTAGGGAATCAACATTATTTGTGAAATCCCTGTTTCACTCACTGTTTTGAAATGACTCATTCATCATCACCTACACCTCCACTCAATTTTGTATGAAACTCTCTTCATTTAATTTTCTTCCCTTGAGTTGCTTATTCCTGTACCACTACTGTAATATTTTAATTGCTGTAGCTTGATTATATTTGAAATGTGAAATAATGCTTGCCCTCCCTCATTGCTTTCTCTTTTTCTATCTCTTCTGACACGTTTGTCTTTCAGATGAACTTCAGAATCATTTCATCAGGTGCTAAGATATTCCTAGTGTTGAGATACTGGCTATTACTTTCAAATTACATCTTAACTTAGGGACAATAACCATCTTTCTATTTTAGAATCTCTCTAAGAAATATCCACTCCTCAATTCCTCAAGACTTTGTAACATATCCCTGGCTATGATTGTGTCATTTCCTTCATATTAGTTGTTCACATTCAAATTAAATTTATTCTCGGGCATTTTTATTGTTCTATTCAATTGCAGACAGATGTTTGCTTTCACTCTACTATGATTTTCACAGAAGTCAAACTCTGATTGCAAAAAATTTGATTCTATACCTAGAAAATCACAGACTCTCTGCCCAAAAGATCCTTGATCTGATCAACAACTTCAGGAAATCTCAGGATACAAAATGAATGTAAAAACCAGGAGCATTTCTATACGCCAACAGCCTTCTAAGCTCAGATCCAAATCAGAAACACAATCCCATTCACAACTGCCACAAAAAGAATAATATACCTAGGAATACAGCTAACTAGGGAGGAGAAAAACCCCTACTATGAGAACCATAAAACGCTGCTCAAATAAATCAGAGGTGACAAAAACAAATGGAAAAACATTTCATGTTCATGAACAGGAAAAGCAATATTGTAAAAACAGCCAAACTGACCAAAGCAATTTATAGATTCAATGATATTCCTATTAAACTACCAATGACATTCTTCACAAAATTAGAAGAAAACTATTTCCAAAGTCATAGGGGATGGTTACGGGGCGGTGGGAGGCATGGGGGGTCGGGGTGGGGGACGGATCTGGCAAGATGGCCAAATAGGAAGAGCTGCAGTCTGCAGCACCCAGCTAGACCAATGCAGAAGGTGGGCGGGGGGTTCTGCAGTTCCATCTGAGGTTACCCAGTTCATCTCAAGTATGCTCTAGAAAGCATACTTGAGGGAATAATTCAAGAAAACTTTCTTATTCTTGCTGGAGATATACATCCATATACAAGAAATCCAGAGAACACTGGCAAGATGCTATACAACATGGACATCATCAAGGCATTTAGTCACCAGACTTTCAAAAGTCAATGCTAAAAAAAAGTCCTAAAGGCAGCTAGACAAAAAAGATCACATGCAAAGGAAAGCACATCAGGTCGACAGTGGTTTACTCAGCAGAAACTTTACGGGTCAGGAGAGATTGGGCCTTGTTTTCAGCATTCTTAAAGAAAAGAAAATCCAACCAAGAATTTGATATGCCACCAAACTAAGCTTCATAAGCAAAGGAGAAAAAAAAATCATTTTCATACAAGCAAGTGCAAAGGGAATTCATTACTATTAGACAATCCTGACAACAGACCCTTAAAGTTCTGAATATAAAACTGAGGGAGTGGCCAAGATGGCAGAATAGAAACAGTTCCAGTCTACAGCTCCCAGCGAGATCAACGCAGAAGGCAGGGGACTTCTGCATTTCCAACTGGGGTGCCCAGTTCATCTCATTACGACTGGTTAGGCAGTGGGTGTACCCCATGAAGGGTAAGAAGCAGCAGGGTGGGCATTGCCTCACTCGGGAAGTGCAAGGAGCCAGAGGACCTCCCTCTCCCAGCCAAGGAAGCGGTGACGGACACTGCTACTGGACACTATACTTTTCTCATAGTTTTTACAATCCACAGATAAGGAGATTCCTTCCTGTGCCTAAACCACCAGGGCCCTGGCTTTCAAGCACAAAACTAGGCAGCTGTTTGGGGAGACACTGGGCTAGCTGCCAGAGGTTTTTCTTACCCCAGTGGCACCTGAAATCCCAGAGACATGGAACTGTTCACTCCCCTGGAAAGGAGGCTGAAGCCAGGGAGCCAGGTGGTCTTCCTCAGCAGGTACCACTCCCACAGAGCCCAGCAAGCTAAGAAACACTGGCTTGAAATTCTCACTGCCAGTACAGCAGTCTAAAGTGTGAGGATGATTGAGCTTGGTGGGGGGAGGGGCATATGCCATCCCTGAGGCATTAGTGGGTCATTTTCCCCTGACAGTGCTAAGAAGGCTGGGAGGTTTGGACTGGGCGGAAGTCACCACAGCACAGCAAAGCAGTTGTGGCCAGACTGTTTCTCTAGAGTCTTCCTCACTGGGCAGGGCATCTCTGAAGGAAACGCAGCAGCCCCAGTCAAGGGCTTACAGATGAAATTACCATATCACTGGGACAAGAGCACGTGGGGGAAGGGTCAGCTGTGGGTGCAGCTTCAGTGGATTTACTCTTTCTTGCCTGCCAGCTCTGAAGACAGCAGCTGATCCTGAAAAGGGGGATTTTCCAAGCACAATGCACCAGCTCTGCTGAGGGAAAGACTGCCTCCTCAAGTGGGTCCCTGACCCTCCTGCCTCCTGACTGGGAGAGACTGCCCAACAGGGGTCAACAGACACCTCACACAAGAGAGATCGGGCTGGCATAAGGTCAGTGCCCCTCTGAGACAAAGTTTCCAGAGGAAGAAGCAGGCAGCAATCTTTGCTCTTCTGCAGCCTCCACTGGTGATACCAAGGTGAACAAGGTCGGGAGTGGAACTCCAGCAAACTCCAGCAGACCGGCAGAAATGGGGAGTATTAGAAGAAAAACTAAAAAACAGAAAGCAAGAACATCAACATCAACAAAAAGGACACCCACACAAAACCATATCCAAAGGTCATCAGGCTCAAAGACCAAAGGTAGATAAATCCACAAAGATGAGGAAAAACCAGAGCAAAAATGTTGAAAATCCCAAAAACCAAAATGCCCCTTCTCCTCCAAATGATCCCAGCTCCTCTCCAGCAACGACACAAAACTAGACAGAGAATGAGATTGATAAATCAACAGAAGTAGGCTTAAGAAGGTGGGTAATAAAAAACACCTCTGAAGTGAGGGAGCATGATCTAACCCAATGCAAGGAAGCTAAGAACCTTGATAAAAGGTTACAGGAACGGCTAACTAGAATAGTCAGTTTAGAGAGGAATATAAAAGACCTGATGCAGGTGAAAAACACACCATGAAAACTTCGTGAAGCATATACAAGTATCAATAGCAGAATCGATCAAGTGGAAGAAAGGATAGCAAAGACTGAAGATCAACTTACTGAAATAAGGCACAAAGACAAGGTTAGAGAAAAGAGAATGAAAAGAAACGAACAAAGCTTGCAAGAAATATGGGACTATGTGAAAAGACCAAACCTACGACCGACTGTTGTATCTGAAAGTGACGGGGAGAATGGAAGCAAGTTGGAAAACACACCAGGATATTACCCAGAAGAACTTCCCCAAGCTAGCAAGACAGGCCAACATTCAAATTCAAGAAATATACAGAACACTACTAAAATACTCCTCAAGAAGAGCAACCCTGACACACATAATCCTCAGATTCTCCAAGGTTAAAATGGAGGGAAAACTGTTAAGGGCAGCCGGAGACAACGATCAGGGTACCTACAAAGGGAAGCCCATCAGAGTAACAGTGGATCACTCTGCAGAAACCCAACAAACCAGAAAAGAGTAGGGGCCAATATTCAACATTCTTAAAGAAAAGAATTTTCAAACCAGAATTTCATATCCAGCCAAACTAAGCTCCATAAGCAAAGGAGAAATAAAATCCTTTCCAGACAAGCTAAGGGATAAGGGATTCTGTCACCACCAGGCCGGCCTTACAAGAGCTCCTGAAGGAAGCACTAAATATGGAAAGGAAAAAGTGGTACCAGCCAGTGCAAAAACACACCAAAATGTAAGGACCAATGACACAATGATGAAACTGCATCAACTAATGTGCAAAATAACCAGCTAGCATCATAATTACAGGATCAAATTCACACATAACAATATTAACCTTAAAAGTAAATGGGCTAAATGCTCTAATCAAAAGACACTGAATGGCAAATTGGATAAAGAGTCAAGACCCATCGGTGTGCTGTACTCAGGAGACTCATCTCATGTGCAAAGACATACACAGCCTCGAAATAAAGGGATGGAGGAATATTTACCAAGCGATGGAAAGCAAAAGATATCAGGGGTTGCAATCCTAGTTTCTGATAAAACAGACGTCAAACCAACAAAGATCAGAAAAGACAAAGACAGGCAGTACGGAATGGTAAAGGGATCAATGCAACAAGAAGAGCTAATTATCCTAAATATACATGCACCCACTACAGGGGCATCCAGATTCATGAAACAAGCTCACACAGACCTACAAAGAGACTTAGACTCCCGCACGATAATAGCGGGTGACTTTAACACCCCACTGTCAATATTAGACTAATCAACAAGACAGAGAATTAACAAGCACATTCAGGACTTGAACTCAGCTCTGGACCAAGAGGACCTAATAGACATCTACTGAACTCTCCACCCAAATCCACAGAATATTATACATTCTTGTCAGCACCACATAGCACTTGCTCTAAAATTGACCACATAATTGGAAGTAAAACACTCCTCAGCAAATGCAAGAGAATGGAAATCATAACAAACAGTCTCTTAGACCACAGTTCAAACAAATTAAAACTCAAGGTTGAGAAACTCACGCAAAACTGTACAATGACATGGAAACTGAACAGCTTGTTACTGAAAACTACATAAATAACAAAATTAAGGCAGAAATAACAAAGTTCTTTGAAATTAATGAGAACATAGAGAAAACGTACCAGTATCTCTGGGACACAGCTAAAGCAGCGTTCAGAGAGAAATCTGTAGCGCTAAATGCCATAAACAATTGTGGGAAACAGTGTGGTGATTCCCCAAAGACCTAAAAACAGAACTAACATTCAATCCAGCAATCCCATTACAGGGTACATAGCCAAAGGAACATAAATTGTTCTATCATTAAGATACATGCATGCGTGTGTTCACTGCAGCACTATTAACACCACCAAAGACATGGAATCAACCTAAAAGCCCAACAATGGTAGACTGGCTAAAGAAAATGTAGCACATACATACCATGGAATAGTATGCAGCCATAAAAACAAATGACATTACATCCACTTACAGAACATGGATGGAGCTGGAGGTCATTATACTTAGCAAAGTAATGTAGAAACAGAAAACTAAACACTGCGTGCTCTCACTTATAAGTGGGAGCTAAATATGAGACAAAAATGGACACACAAAGGAGAACAACAGACACTGGCACCTACCAAAGAGTGGAGGATGGGACAAGGGAGAGGATCAGGAAAAATATTTCTTGAGTACCAGGCTTAATACCTGGAAAGCACAATAATCTGTACAACAAACCTCCCTGACACACGTTTACCTGTATAACAAACCTGCAACACATGTATGCTGAAATTAAAAGATAAAGAAAGAATTAAAAATAGATTTAAACACAAAAACTTTGAGATGAGACAAAAAGGTCACTATATAATAATAAAGGGGTCAATTCATCAAAAGTCTGTAACAATTTTCAAAATATATGCACCCAACACTGGAGCACCCAGATATATAAAACAAATACTACTGGAGCTAAAGAGAGAGAGAGGCCCCAGTACAAGAGTAGATGGACATTTCAAAACTCTACATTCAGCATCGGACAGATCTTCCACACAGAAACTCAACAATGACAACAAAAAAACAGACGTAATCTGAGGTATAGACCAAATGGCTCTAATAGATATTTACAGAACATGTCATCCCACGGCTAGAGAATACACATTCTTTTCCTCAGCACATGAATCATTCTCAAGGACAGACCGTATGTGAGGTCACAAAACATTTTAAAAAACTGAAATAGTATCAAGCTTCGTGTCAGACCACAATGGAATAAAACTAGAAATTAATAACAAAAGGAATTTTAGAAACCATACAAATACACGAAAGCTCAACAATCTGCTCCTGAATGATTAATGGGTCAATGAAGAAGCTAGGAAGGAAAGTGAAAAATTTCTTGAAACAAATGATAATGGAGACACAACATACCAAAAACTTTGGGATACAGCAAAAGCAGTACTAAGAAAGGGGTTTAGAGCTCTAAGAGTCTACATCAAAAAAGGTAAAAACTTCAAATAAACAATCTAATGATGCATCGTAAACAGCTGCAAAGAAAGAGCAAACCAAACCAAAAATCAGTAGAAGAATAAAGATCAGAACAGAAATAAAAGAAATTAAAATGAAAAAACCCTACAAAGGAGCAATGAAAGTTGTTTTAAAATAAGTTAACCAAAACTGACAAACCATTAGCCAGACTAAGGAAAAAAGAGAGAAAAAACCAAATAAATAAAATCAAAATGGAAAAGGGATTTGAGAGGCTGAGGGAGGCGGATTACTTGAGGCCAGGAGCTTGAGACCAGCCTGGCCAACATAATGAAACCCTATGTCTACTAAAAACACAAAAATTAGCTGGGCGTGGTAACAGGTGCCTGTAATCTCAGCTACTAGGGTGGCTGAGACAAGAGAACTGCTCGAACCCAGGAGATGGAGGTTCTAGTGAGCTGAGATTGCGCCACTACTCTCCATCCTGGGTGACAGAGCGAGACTCTGCCACAAAAAAAAAAAGAAAGAAAGAAAGAAGAAGGAAGGAAAGAAAGAAAGGGAGAAAGAAAGGGAGAAAGAAAGAAAAAAAGAAACGAAAAAGGAGGTATAAAACTGATGCTGCAGAAATTCAAAGGCTCATTACCGGCTCCCGTGAGCAACTACGTGCCTATAAATTGGAAAATCTATACCAAATGGACTAATTCCTAGATGCATACAACCTCTCAAGATTGAACCAGGAAGAAATCCATACCCTAAACAGACCAATAACAAGAAACGAGATCAAGCCAAAATAAAAGTTCTTCCAGTAAAGAGAAACCCAGGACCTTATGGCTTCACTACTGAATTCAACCAAACATTTAAAGAACTAATGCTAATCCTACTCAAACTATTCTGAAAATTAGAGGAGGACAAAATATTTTCAAACTTATTCTATGTGGCCAGTATTACCCTGATACCGAACCAAAGACTCACCAAAAAAAGAAAACCACGGGCCAGAATCGCTGATGAATAGTGATGCAGAAATCCTCAACAGAATACCAGCAAATCAAATTCAACAATACATTAGAAAGAATACTCATCATGACCAGGTGAGATTTATCCCTGGGATACAAGGATGTTTCAACATACGCAAATTAATTTATGCGATAAATCATATCAACAGAATGAAGGATAAAAACCATATAATCCTTTCAATTGATGCTGAAAAAGCATTTAATAAAACTCAACATGTCATCAAGATACAAACCCTCAAGACACTTGGGACAGAAAGAACATACTTCAATGTAAGAAAAGCCATATACGACAGACTCAGAGCTAGTATTGAAGTGGCCCCGTGGTCTGGGTTAACAACAAGAGTTCTTAGTTTCACAGCCAAGGAAATCAAGGACAGGGGCCCACCAAGAGTGAGGCTTAGAGCAGAAATTTAATAGGAGAAAGAAAGAAAAGAGCTCTCTGCTACAGAGAGGGGTCCTGAAAAAAGGGATGCCATCCTGCAGTAAAATGCAGGGATTTTTACACAAGAGCTAGTGGGGAGCCAGTATCCGATCTACACAGGGTACAAACAACCAGCTGGGAACAGGTGTACCATCTGCATAGGGTGTGAATCTCTGGCAGCCCCCACCCTAATCTTTTATTATGCAGGCGGGTCCTCAGCCTGAGCTACTCCATGTTCCTCATTTCTTTCTTACTGTGCATGCGCTAAAAAGGGGAGATGGAACACCCACGGTGGACATGCCTGGCCCCAGGTAGCCTTTTCTATCTATGCAGCCGCTGGCATCCCCCTAGGAAAGCTTCCAGCATACTATCTACCTATAATAGAAAATCAATGTGCCAACGTTTTACCTCTATATACCACCTCAAACACAGGATTTAAACTTTCAAAATAGACACAATTCTCAAGAGTATTAAAAACCTAAAAATAAGTTTAACAAAAATATGCAAACACTCTTTGCAGAAGACTGTAAAACTTTATTAAGAGAATGTCAGCAGTAAAATTTCCAGCGTAAGAACAACATTCTTGGTTTCAGTCTTCATTTGTTTTGATTTCAACCTGTGGTTGCCCTTCACCTATAATATAAATATAAAATCAGGGCATGTTACTCGGCAGATTTTCATTTAGATGACACTAGAGGTATACAACTATAATGTTGATTAGTTAAAATCAGAACCTTAAGGGTGACTCTTTAGCTTACATCCAGTTAGCCTTTGAATAAACTCTAAAGGTAGACTTCCAGGCATATTAACAAATTTTTAATTCATGCCACTTTTTCTAGTACAGTAAGGAAACAGAGAGACTGTTCCAGTTCAGAATGAATTAAATCAAGTGAATCTATTTTATAACTGAAAAGCAAAAAAATACATATACTTTCAGTAAAATTTCAACCAAACAAAAACCTAAGAAAAAAAGGTATTTTAAAGTGTCATTTAAATATGTTGATATGAAGTAACACTCTGCATATAGAATATGCTTAGAACTGCCTAAGTGAAGTAAACAGAGAAGTCAGCATTACATTTGTTTTGCGTCTCTTGTGAAAAAGTGTAAAGATGGTACTTTGGACTACTTTAGCCACTATATAGCTGCTTTAGGTGGAGTGAACATTTGTCACTCTCTTCACCAGTACTCCCTGCCTCTTGACATGATTAAAAGTATTTCAGTTTATATAGTAAACTGAATATCCATGCTAGCTTTAAGCCATTACCATCACAGTTAAGAACATAATATAAACTGATGGCTTACTGTAAACATGTTATATATTCGTTAAAAACAGGCCATGGTCAAAATAAATAATCCGAAAATCAAAATCAAAACGAAGAATCTGAAAATTATTGGCTGTTGGTTAAACGACTTACATTCAAAAGTCAGAAACATTTTCATATCTTTCTTTTAAAAATGACACGTATCTTATATATTTATCATGTACAACTTGATGCATTAAAATATATATACATTGTGAGATGGCTCGGTCAAGCTAAATAATATGTGCATTACTTCAAATAGCTGTGAAGACACTCGAAATCTACTCTCCTACCATGTTTCCTATCTTTCATATCATAATTAGCTTTGACCCAATTTTTCTCTAGCTCTTGAACTCCTGGCCTCAAGTGATCCTTCTGCCTCGGCCTCCCAAAGCGCCGGGATTAAAAACATGAGCCACCACACCTGGCCCTCTATCTCCAATAGTGTGTAAGGCAGGCATTTGGGGTCTTAAATATCTCTGAAGAATCTTTATATGTGAAGTTATGATATTAAAATATTAGTAATCTTATCTCTGTGTCACATTAAATAGAAACCCTATAATTTGCATCTTATTGAATAACATACCTGCTTCCAGCACTGTAGTGAGATCAAAAGTGGGTAGAATCCCCATCCTGATATCTGGACCATCTCCAGACTCATCCTCTATCTTAAGCAGAGCTAGCTCCTGTGGAATAGCTTCCACATCAGGCTCTTAAAGATAAAAAGGTCACCAATTTACAAATTAAAACATAAACTATGAGCGAGGAAATGCTACTATTTATTCCCTCATCATTGTGAAATAAAAACCTGTAACCTAATTATTTCAGGAGTCTGTTGCCAGAAAAACAGGAGAGCAGAGATTTTCAAAGATTGCCCTTTCCTTTCCCAAAGTTGACCCTAGACAACTTGCTTGTCCATTTTGTACTCATTTGTTATACTCAGCACATTAAATCAGTGATTTCTTTGAGTCAGTCTTACTAGACTACGAGTTTTATGCAGAAATTTAGCACTGACATCTCCAGCACTTAGTACATTATGTGGCATGAGGAAGCATTAATAAATGTGTGAAAAAAGTGTCTTAAAAAAATACATGAGCTGTCAGCAAATGACAGACTAGGGAGCTGCAAGCTGCCAATCGTCCACAGAAACATTTAAAAAAAAAAAAAAAAAACAACACAGAAACTGACTGAACAAACCACACAGGAGCTCTGGAAAACACTCAAAGGTTTCTGGCAACTATGCAAATACCCAATCAATAAAAAGCCTCCGTCAAAACGGTAGAAAAGTTTTGTGGCTTTTTTTTTTTTTTTTTTTTTGAGACGGAGTCTCGCTCTTGTTACCCAGGCTGGAGTGCAATGGCGCGATCTCGGCTCACCGCAACCTCCGCCTCCTGGGTTCAGGCAATTCTCCTGCCTCAGCCTCCTGAGTAGCTGGGACTACAGGCACGCGCCACCGTGCCCAGCTAATTTTTTTGTATTAATAGAGACGGGGTTTCACCATGTTGACCAGGATGGTCTCGATCTCTCGACCTCGTGATCCACCCGCCTTGGCCTCCCAAAGTGCTGGGATTACAGGCTTGAGCCACCACGCCCGGCCAAGTTTTGTGGCTTTTTATGCGTCCTTGTCCCACTCCTCCCCACAGCAGCAGTAGGAAATGTTTAAGATTCCTTCCTAAAGTTTTCTTTCCTCCTGTTACGGATATGTCATAAAATATAATGCATAAATACACCTCCACTGCCCATAATCATTATTCTTCACTCTCCCTTCACCTTGAACAGCAGGGGCTCCTTCATTTTCGATCTCCCCACTAGGTGCAATACCCTGAGTTTCAGTTGGTGGTTCCTCTCCTTGACGTTTTTCCTCAGTGGGCTGCTGGACCTAAGGGTATAAGTGTACGTGCAAATAAAAAGTCAATAATATGAATACACACAATGCATAGGCGCACCTAATCATAAGTCTAATGACATTTTCCAACAGTTATATATAGAGTAAAATATCCATACCCACATCAATACAGACAACACCAGAATATCATAGTTCTCAACCGAAGTTTCCTTCATGAGATGCCATTATCATTTTTTATGAGCATGGAAGACGTTTATCAGTTCATGTACACTAGCTCAAAAATATTTTTAAACCTAAATCGTTAATAGAAAACATCAAATGTTGAAGGACTCACAATCACAGCTTCAACTGGCTGGGAAGACTCTTCATCATTTTCTCTTTCTGAGGATTGGGATCTTGTTCTTACATGCTCACTCATGTTTCCCACTGAAAATAGAATATCGTTATATGGAAAATGTGTGTAAGAACCTAGCTCTATATATATGAACATTCCATGGCAAAACAGTAATTTGTACTTTTAAATTTTTGATTTAATATTTTCTAAATGAGTCACAGGGCAATAAGTATGATACTTTCCAATCAAACTAAGTACAGATTTCTTTATATCATAGTCTAACGGGTATAGAGATCACCTTAATGCCATAGTAAAAGACAGAGGGCTTTCCTAAGTTTTGGTTTCACAATTAGACTCACCACCATGAAGACGTTTATGAAAATATGGGCTGGGAATTGAAACTGAAGTGACCACAGCTTTCGTCCCACTCTCATTTACTAGGCCCATTCCCTCCCCCGCCCTCCGCACCTACCTACTCCCAAAATCAAGTTTTGTTGGAATGCACAGTCTCGCCCATTCCCTCCCATGACGTCCATGGCAGAAGTGCAAAGTTGTAAAACAGAGTGAAGGTTATGCTCCTCACCGGACACCTCGGCCAAGCACTCCTCAGACCTTGGGGCCACAGTCACCAGCCCACAGCATTCCCAGTTACCAAGCCCCTTCCTTACCACCCATGACGTCCCTACCGAGGAGTCTGGAAACTGTCCTCCCTCAGAGAGTTCCAGGAGTTTTCTGGACTCAGACACCTCTAACAGCACTCCCAACACTCGCCCCATCTTCCTGTGATCTCTCCCCTCCGTGGCTCACCTTCCGCCCGTGTCCCAGCCCAGCCACAACAAGGCCCATGGCGGCCTCAAGACCTGGGAGGAGCCGGACAACAACGGTGAGGCCCTTTTCCCTCAAAAGCCACGGACTGTGTGGCAGGACCTGCCTGAAGCCCGCTGGCTCCTCTTCACATACACTCACAACGAAATTCCCCGAAAGACCCATCTGCGGACCTACCGGCTGAGTCTCAGTCAGTGAGAAAGAATGAAGATGGCGGCAAGAATGAAGACAAGACCCTTCCTCGCAGAGCTCTACGCGAACAGAAGGTGGGCTGCAAGGCGCATGCGCAACAACAGACATGCGCGGCAAACAGACATGCGCAGCAACAGAGACACGCGCGGCAACACACATGCGCGGCAACAGACAGACATGCGCGGAAACAGGTCTGTGCAGCATGCGCACGGAGTGGGGCATTCACCACGTGACTGAAGTTTTCCTACCTCTGTGGAGAACCTAAACCGCAAGCTCCCCTGACAGCGAAAACTAACTTACAAAGCACTTTTCTTTTTCCCCCGCCCAACCTTTCTTTCACTTCCAGTGGCTTTGGAGAATATGAGCCCCAGGTTACTCTAAGGGAAGAATGTGTTTCAGAAAAATTCATCATGATAGAAGTAAATATTAAATATTTTAATACCCAATTTATATATGCTTTCAAAAATCATTTTCTGCTGTCGTGCTTGCAATGATCTTACCCACTCCAGTACAATAAGAGATTCATGGTTTTCTGTTGCATTATTGTACATTCAAAAATCATTGATCCATCTGGACAAATTTAAGTGGTAGGGAATCAACATTATTTGTGAAATCCCTGTTTCACTCACTGTTTTGAAATGACTCATTCATCATCACCTACACCTCCACTCAATTTTGTATGAAACTCTCTTCATTTAATTTTCTTCCCTTGAGTTGCTTATTCCTGTACCACTACTGTAATATTTTAATTGCTGTAGCTTGATTATATTTGAAATGTGAAATAATGCTTGCCCTCCCTCATTGCTTTCTCTTTTTCTATCTCTTCTGACACGTTTGTCTTTCAGATGAACTTCAGAATCATTTCATCAGGTGCTAAGATATTCCTAGTGTTGAGATACTGGCTATTACTTTCAAATTACATCTTAACTTAGGGACAATAACCATCTTTCTATTTTAGAATCTCTCTAAGAAATATCCACTCCTCAATTCCTCAAGACTTTGTAACATATCCCTGGCTATGATTGTGTCATTTCCTTCATATTAGTTGTTCACATTCAAATTAAATTTATTCTCGGGCATTTTTATTGTTCTATTCAATTGCAGACAGATGTTTGCTTTCACTCTACTATGATTTTCACAGAAGTCAAACTCTGATTGCAAAAAATTTGATTCTATACCTAGAAAATCACAGACTCTCTGCCCAAAAGATCCTTGATCTGATCAACAACTTCAGGAAATCTCAGGATACAAAATGAATGTAAAAACCAGGAGCATTTCTATACGCCAACAGCCTTCTAAGCTCAGATCCAAATCAGAAACACAATCCCATTCACAACTGCCACAAAAAGAATAATATACCTAGGAATACAGCTAACTAGGGAGGAGAAAAACCCCTACTATGAGAACCATAAAACGCTGCTCAAATAAATCAGAGGTGACAAAAACAAATGGAAAAACATTTCATGTTCATGAACAGGAAAAGCAATATTGTAAAAACAGCCAAACTGACCAAAGCAATTTATAGATTCAATGATATTCCTATTAAACTACCAATGACATTCTTCACAAAATTAGAAGAAAACTATTTCCAAAGTCATAGGGGATGGTTACGGGGCGGTGGGAGGCATGGGGGGTCGGGGTGGGGGACGGATCTGGCAAGATGGCCAAATAGGAAGAGCTGCAGTCTGCAGCACCCAGCTAGACCAATGCAGAAGGTGGGCGGGGGGTTCTGCAGTTCCATCTGAGGTTACCCAGTTCATCTCAAGTATGCTCTAGAAAGCATACTTGAGGGAATAATTCAAGAAAACTTTCTTATTCTTGCTGGAGATATACATCCATATACAAGAAATCCAGAGAACACTGGCAAGATGCTATACAACATGGACATCATCAAGGCATTTAGTCACCAGACTTTCAAAAGTCAATGCTAAAAAAAAGTCCTAAAGGCAGCTAGACAAAAAAGATCACATGCAAAGGAAAGCACATCAGGTCGACAGTGGTTTACTCAGCAGAAACTTTACGGGTCAGGAGAGATTGGGCCTTGTTTTCAGCATTCTTAAAGAAAAGAAAATCCAACCAAGAATTTGATATGCCACCAAACTAAGCTTCATAAGCAAAGGAGAAAAAAAAAATCATTTTCATACAAGCAAGTGCAAAGGGAATTCATTACTATTAGACAATCCTGACAACAGACCCTTAAAGTTCTGAATATAAAACTGAGGGAGTGGCCAAGATGGCAGAATAGAAACAGTTCCAGTCTACAGCTCCCAGCGAGATCAACGCAGAAGGCAGGGGACTTCTGCATTTCCAACTGGGGTGCCCAGTTCATCTCATTACGACTGGTTAGGCAGTGGGTGTACCCCATGAAGGGTAAGAAGCAGCAGGGTGGGCATTGCCTCACTCGGGAAGTGCAAGGAGCCAGAGGACCTCCCTCTCCCAGCCAAGGAAGCGGTGAGGGACACTGCTACTGGTCACTATACTTTTCTCATAGTTTTTGCAATCCACAGATAAGGAGATTCCTTCCTGTGCCTAAACCACCAGGGCCCTGGCTTTCAAGCACAAAACTAGGCAGCTGTTTGGGGAGACACTGGGCTAGCTGCCAGAGGTTTTTCTTACCCCAGTGGCACCTGAAATCCCAGAGACATGGAACTGTTCACTCCCCTGGAAAGGAGGCTGAAGCCAGGGAGCCAGGTGGTCTTCCTCAGCAGGTACCACTCCCACAGAGCCCAGCAAGCTAAGAAACACTGGCTTGAAATTCTCACTGCCAGTACAGCAGTCTAAAGTGTGAGGATGATTGAGCTTGGTGGGGGGAGGGGCATATGCCATCCCTGAGGCATTAGTGGGTCATTTTCCCCTGACAGTGCTAAGAAGGCTGGGAGGTTTGGACTGGGCGGAAGTCACCACAGCACAGCAAAGCAGTTGTGGCCAGACTGTTTCTCTAGAGTCTTCCTCACTGGGCAGGGCATCTCTGAAGGAAACGCAGCAGCCCCAGTCAAGGGCTTACAGATGAAATTACCATATCACTGGGACAAGAGCACGTGGGGGAAGGGTCAGCTGTGGGTGCAGCTTCAGTGGATTTACTCTTTCTTGCCTGCCAGCTCTGAAGACAGCAGCTGATCCTGAAAAGGGGGATTTTCCAAGCACAATGCACCAGCTCTGCTGAGGGAAAGACTGCCTCCTCAAGTGGGTCCCTGACCCTCCTGCCTCCTGACTGGGAGAGACTGCCCAACAGGGGTCAACAGACACCTCACACAAGAGAGATCGGGCTGGCATAAGGTCAGTGCCCCTCTGAGACAAAGTTTCCAGAGGAAGAAGCAGGCAGCAATCTTTGCTCTTCTGCAGCCTCCACTGGTGATACCAAGGTGAACAAGGTCGGGAGTGGAACTCCAGCAAACTCCAGCAGACCGGCAGAAATGGGGAGTATTAGAAGAAAAACTAAAAAACAGAAAGCAAGAACATCAACATCAACAAAAAGGACACCCACACAAAACCATATCCAAAGGTCATCAGGCTCAAAGATCAAAGGTAGATAAATCCACAAAGATGAGGAAAAACCAGAGCAAAAATGTTGAAAATCCCAAAAACCAAAATGCCCCTTCTCCTCCAAATGATCCCAGCTCCTCTCCAGCAACGACACAAAACTAGACAGAGAATGAGATTGATAAATCAACAGAAGTAGGCTTAAGAAGGTGGGTAATAAAAAACACCTCTGAAGTGAGGGAGCATGATCTAACCCAATGCAAGGAAGCTAAGAACCTTGATAAAAGGTTACAGGAACGGCTAACTAGAATAGTCAGTTTAGAGAGGAATATAAAAGACCTGATGCAGGTGAAAAACACACCATGAAAACTTCGTGAAGCATATACAAGTATCAATAGCAGAATCGATCAAGTGGAAGAAAGGATAGCAAAGACTGAAGATCAACTTACTGAAATAAGGCACAAAGACAAGGTTAGAGAAAAGAGAATGAAAAGAAACGAACAAAGCTTGCAAGAAATATGGGACTATGTGAAAAGACCAAACCTACGACCGACTGTTGTATCTGAAAGTGACGGGGAGAATGGAAGCAAGTTGGAAAACACACCAGGATATTACCCAGAAGAACTTCCCCAAGCTAGCAAGACAGGCCAACATTCAAATTCAAGAAATATACAGAACACTACTAAAATACTCCTCAAGAAGAGCAACCCTGACACACATAATCCTCAGATTCTCCAAGGTTAAAATGGAGGGAAAACTGTTAAGGGCAGCCGGAGACAACGATCAGGGTACCTACAAAGGGAAGCCCATCAGAGTAACAGTGGATCACTCTGCAGAAACCCAACAAACCAGAAAAGAGTAGGGGCCAATATTCAACATTCTTAAAGAAAAGAATTTTCAAACCAGAATTTCATATCCAGCCAAACTAAGCTCCATAAGCAAAGGAGAAATAAAATCCTTTCCAGACAAGCTAAGGGATAAGGGATTCTGTCACCACCAGGCCGGCCTTACAAGAGCTCCTGAAGGAAGCACTAAATATGGAAAGGAAAAAGTGGTACCAGCCAGTGCAAAAACACACCAAAATGTAAGGACCAATGACACAATGATGAAACTGCATCAACTAATGTGCAAAATAACCAGCTAGCATCATAATTACAGGATCAAATTCACACATAACAATATTAACCTTAAAAGTAAATGGGCTAAATGCTCTAATCAAAAGACACTGAATGGCAAATTGGATAAAGAGTCAAGACCCATCGGTGTGCTGTACTCAGGAGACTCATCTCATGTGCAAAGACATACACAGCCTCGAAATAAAGGGATGGAGGAATATTTACCAAGCGATGGAAAGCAAAAGATATCAGGGGTTGCAATCCTAGTTTCTGATAAAACAGACGTCAAACCAACAAAGATCAGAAAAGACAAAGACAGGCAGTACGGAATGGTAAAGGGATCAATGCAACAAGAAGAGCTAATTATCCTAAATATACATGCACCCACTACAGGGGCATCCAGATTCATGAAACAAGCTCACACAGACCTACAAAGAGACTTAGACTCCCGCACGATAATAGCGGGTGACTTTAACACCCCACTGTCAATATTAGACTAATCAACAAGACAGAGAATTAACAAGCACATTCAGGACTTGAACTCAGCTCTGGACCAAGAGGACCTAATAGACATCTACTGAACTCTCCACCCAAATCCACAGAATATTATACATTCTTGTCAGCACCACATAGCACTTGCTCTAAAATTGACCACATAATTGGAAGTAAAACACTCCTCAGCAAATGCAAGAGAATGGAAATCATAACAAACAGTCTCTTAGACCACAGTTCAAACAAATTAAAACTCAAGGTTGAGAAACTCACGCAAAACTGTACAATGACATGGAAACTGAACAGCTTGTTACTGAAAACTACATAAATAACAAAATTAAGGCAGAAATAACAAAGTTCTTTGAAATTAATGAGAACATAGAGAAAACGTACCAGTATCTCTGGGACACAGCTAAAGCAGCGTTCAGAGAGAAATCTGTAGCGCTAAATGCCATAAACAATTGTGGGAAACAGTGTGGTGATTCCCCAAAGACCTAAAAACAGAACTAACATTCAATCCAGCAATCCCATTACAGGGTACATAGCCAAAGGAACATAAATTGTTCTATCATTAAGATACATGCATGCGTGTGTTCACTGCAGCACTATTAACACCACCAAAGACATGGAATCAACCTAAAAGCCCAACAATGGTAGACTGGCTAAAGAAAATGTAGCACATACATACCATGGAATAGTATGCAGCCATAAAAACAAATGACATTACATCCACTTACAGAACATGGATGGAGCTGGAGGTCATTATACTTAGCAAAGTAATGTAGAAACAGAAAACTAAACACTGCGTGCTCTCACTTATAAGTGGGAGCTAAATATGAGACAAAAATGGACACACAAAGGAGAACAACAGACACTGGCACCTACCAAAGAGTGGAGGATGGGACAAGGGAGAGGATCAGGAAAAATATTTCTTGAGTACCAGGCTTAATACCTGGAAAGCACAATAATCTGTACAACAAACCTCCCTGACACACGTTTACCTGTATAACAAACCTGCAACACATGTATGCTGAAATTAAAAGATAAAGAAAGAATTAAAAATAGATTTAAACACAAAAACTTTGAGATGAGACAAAAAGGTCACTATATAATAATAAAGGGGTCAATTCATCAAAAGTCTGTAACAATTTTCAAAATATATGCACCCAACACTGGAGCACCCAGATATATAAAACAAATACTACTGGAGCTAAAGAGAGAGATAGGCCCCAGTACAAGAGTAGATGGACATTTCAAAACTCTACATTCAGCATCGGACAGATCTTCCACACAGAAACTCAACAATGACAACAAAAAAACAGACGTAATCTGAGGTATAGACCAAATGGCTCTAATAGATATTTACAGAACATGTCATCCCACGGCTAGAGAATACACATTCTTTTCCTCAGCACATGAATCATTCTCAAGGACAGACCGTATGTGAGGTCACAAAACATTTTAAAAAACTGAAATAGTATCAAGCTTCGTGTCAGACCACAATGGAATAAAACTAAAAATTAATAACAAAAGGAATTTTAGAAACCATACAAATACACGAAAGCTCAACAATCTGCTCCTGAATGATTAATGGGTCAATGAAGAAGCTAGGAAGGAAAGTGAAAAATTTCTTGAAACAAATGATAATGGAGACACAACATACCAAAAACTTTGGGATACAGCAAAAGCAGTACTAAGAAAGGGGTTTAGAGTTCTAAGAGTCTACATCAAAAAAGGTAAAAACTTCAAATAAACAATCTAATGATGCATCGTAAACAGCTGCAAAGAGCGAGCAAACCAAACCAAAAATCAGTAGAAGAATAAAGATCAGAACAGAAATAAAAGAAATTAAAATGAAAAAACCCTACAAAGGAGCAATGAAAGTTGTTTTAAAATAAGTTAACCAAAACTGACAAACCATTAGCCAGACTAAGGAAAAAAGAGAGAAAAAACCAAATAAATAAAATCAAGATGGAAAAGGGATTTGAGAGACTGAGGGAGGCGGATTACTTGAGGCCAGGAGCTTGAGACCAGCCTGGCCAACATAATGAAACCCTATGTCTACTAAAAACACAAAAATTAGCTGGGCGTGGTAACAGGTGCCTGTAATCTCAGCTACTAGGGTGGCTGAGACAAGAGAACTGCTCGAACCCAGGAGATGGAGGTTCTAGTGAGCTGAGATTGCGCCACTATTCTCCATCCTGGGTGACAGAGCGAGACTCTGCCACAAAAAAAAAAGAAAGAAAGAAAGAAGAAGGAAGGAAGGAAGGAAGGAAAGAAAGAAAGGGAGAAAGAAAGAAAGAAAAAAAGAAACGAAGAAGGAGGTATAAAACTGATGCTGCAGAAATTCAAAGGCTCATTACTGGCTCCCGTGAGCAACTACATGCCTATAAATTGGAAAATCTATACCAAATGGACTAATTCCTAGATGCACACAACCTCTCAAGATTGAACCAGGAAGAAATCCATACCCTAAACAGACCAATAACAAGAAACGAGATCAAGCCAAAATAAAAGTTCTTCCAGTAAAGAGAAACCCAGGACCTTATGGCTTCACTACTGAATTCAACCAAACATTTAAAGAACTAATGCTAATCCTACTCAAACTATTCTGAAAATTAGAGGAGGACAAAATATTTTCAAACTTATTCTATGTGGCCAGTATTACCCTGATACCGAACCAAAGACTCACCAAAAAAAGAAAACCACGGGCCAGAATCGCTGATGAATAGTGATGCAGAAATCCTCAACAGAATACCAGCAAATCAAATTCAACAATACATTAGAAAGAATACTCATCATGACCAGGTGAGATTTATCCCTGGGATACAAGGATGTTTCAACATACGCAAATTAATTTATGCGATAAATCATATCAACAGAATGAAGGATAAAAACCATATAATCCTTTCAATTGATGCTGAAAAAGCATTTAATAAAACTCAACATGTCATCAAGATACAAACCCTCAAGACACTTGGGACAGAAAGAACATACTTCAATGTAAGAAAAGCCATATACGACAGACTCAGAGCTAGTATTGAAGTGGCCCCGTGGTCTGGGTTAACAACAAGAGTTCTTAGTTTCACAGCCAAGGAAATCAAGGACAGGGGCCCACCAAGAGTGAGGCTTAGAGCAGAAATTTAATAGGAGAAAGAAAGAAAAGAGCTCTCTGCTACAGAGAGGGGTCCTGAAAAAAGGGATGCCATCCTGCAGTAAAATGCAGGGATTTTTACACAAGAGCTAGTGGGGAGCCAGTATCCGATCTACACAGGGTACAAACAACCAGCTGGGAACAGGTGTACCATCTGCATAGGGTGTGAATCTCTGGCAGCCCCCACCCTAATCTTTTATTATGCAGGCGGGTCCTCAGCCTGAGCTACTCCATGTTCCTCATTTCTTTCTTACTGTGCATGCGCTAAAAAGGGGAGATGGAACACCCACGGTGGACATGCCTGGCCCCAGGTAGCCTTTTCTATCTATGCAGCCGCTGGCATCCCCCTAGGAAAGCTTCCAGCATACTATCTACCTATAATAGAAAATCAATGTGCCAACGTTTTACCTCTATATACCACCTCAAACACAGGATTTAAACTTTCAAAATAGACACAATTCTCAAGAGTATTAAAAACCTAAAAATAAGTTTAACAAAAATATGCAAACACTCTTTGCAGAAGACTGTAAAACTTTATTAAGAGAATGTCAGCAGTAAAATTTCCAGCGTAAGAACAACATTCTTGGTTTCAGTCTTCATTTGTTTTGATTTCAACCTGTGGTTGCCCTTCACCTATAATATAAATATAAAATCAGGGCATGTTACTCGGCAGATTTTCATTTAGATGACACTAGAGGTATACAACTATAATGTTGATTAGTTAAAATCAGAACCTTAAGGGTGACTCTTTAGCTTACATCCAGTTAGCCTTTGAATAAACTCTAAAGGTAGACTTCCAGGCATATTAACAAATTTTTAATTCATGCCACTTTTTCTAGTACAGTAAGGAAACAGAGAGACTGTTCCAGTTCAGAATGAATTAAGTCAAGTGAACCT
Organism: Aotus nancymaae; assembly: GCF_030222135.1. Taxonomy (NCBI): domain Eukaryota; kingdom Metazoa; phylum Chordata; class Mammalia; order Primates; family Aotidae; genus Aotus; species Aotus nancymaae. The sequence goes on from NW_026988472.1 coordinate 4,717,159, forward strand.
ATTTTATAACTGAAAAGCAAAAAAATACATATACTTTCAGTAAAATTTCAACCAAACAAAAACCTAAGAAAAAAAGGTATTTTAAAGTGTCATTTAAATATGTTGATATGAAGTAACACTCTGCATATAGAATATGCTTAGAACTGCCTAAGTGAAGTAAACAGAGAAGTCAGCATTACATTTGTTTTGCGTCTCTTGTGAAAAAGTGTAAAGATGGTACTTTGGACTACTTTAGCCACTATATAGCTGCTTTAGGTGGAGTGAACATTTGTCACTCTCTTCACCAGTACTCCCTGCCTCTTGACATGATTAAAAGTATTTCAGTTTATATAGTAAACTGAATATCCATGCTAGCTTTAAGCCATTACCATCACAGTTAAGAACATAATATAAACTGATGGCTTACTGTAAACATGTTATATATTCGTTAAAAACAGGCCATGGTCAAAATAAATAATCCGAAAATCAAAATCAAAACGAAGAATCTGAAAATTATTGGCTGTTGGTTAAACGCCTTACATTCAAAAGTCAGAAACATTTTCATATCTTTCTTTTAAAAATGACACGTATCTTATATATTTATCATGTACAACTTGATGCATTAAAATATATATACATTGTGAGATGGCTCGGTCAAGCTAAATAATATGTGCATTACTTCAAATAGCTGTGAAGACACTCGAAATCTACTCTCCTACCATGTTTCCTATCTTTCATATCATAATTAGCTTTGACCCAATTTTTCTCTAGCTCTTGAACTCCTGGCCTCAAGTGATCCTTCTGCCTCGGCCTCCCAAAGCGCCGGGATTAAAAACATGAGCCACCACACCTGGCCCTCTATCTCCAATAGTGTGTAAGGCAGGCATTTGGGGTCTTAAATATCTTTGAAGAATCTTTATATGTGAAGTTATGATATTAAAATATTAGTAATCTTATCTCTGTGTCACATTAAATAGAAACCCTATAATTTGCATCTTATTGAATAACATACCTGCTTCCAGCACTGTAGTGAGATCAAAAGTGGGTAGAATCCCCATCCTGATATCTGGACCATCTCCAGACTCATCCTCTATCTTAAGCAGAGCTAGCTCCTGTGGAATAGCTTCCACATCAGGCTCTTAAAGATAAAAAGGTCACCAATTTACAAATTAAAACATAAACTATGAGCGAGGAAATGCTACTATTTATTCCCTCATCATTGTGAAATAAAAACCTGTAACCTAATTATTTCAGGAGTCTGTTGCCAGAAAAACAGGAGAGCAGAGATTTTCAAAGATTGCCCTTTCCTTTCCCAAAGTTGACCCTAGACAACTTGCTTGTCCATTTTGTACTCATTTGTTATACTCAGCACATTAAATCAGTGATTTCTTTGAGTCAGTCTTACTAGACTACGAGTTTTATGCAGAAATTTAGCACTGACATCTCCAGCACTTAGTACATTATGTGGCATGAGGAAGCATTAATAAATGTGTGAAAAAAGTGTCTTAAAAAAATACATGAGCTGTCAGCAAATGACAGACTAGGGAGCTGCAAGCTGCCAATCGTTCACAGAAACATTAAAAAAAAAAAAAAAAAAAAAAAAAAAACCAGAAACTGACTGAACAAACCACACAGGAGCTCTGGAAAACACGCAAAGGTTTCTGGCAACTATGCAAATACCCAATCAATAAAAAGCCTCCGTCAAAACGGTAGAAAAGTTTTGTGGCTTTTTATGCGCCCTTGTCCCACTCCTCCCCACAGCAGCAGTAGGAAATGTTTAAGATTCCTTCCTAAAGTTTTCTTTCCTCCTGTTACGGATATGTCATAAAATATAATGCATAAATACACCTCCACTGCCCATAATCATTATTCTTCACTCTCCCTTCACCTTGAACAGCAGGGGCTCCTTCATTTTCGATCTCCCCACTAGGTGCAATACCCTGAGTTTCAGTTGGTGGTTCCTCTCCTTGACGTTTTTCCTCAGTGGGCTGCTGGACCTAAGGGTATAAGTGTACGTGCAAATAAAAAGTCAATAATATGAATACACACAATGCATAGGCGCATCTAATCATAAGTCTAATGACATTTTCCAACAGTTATATATAGAGTAAAATATCCATACCCACATCAATACAGACAACACCAGAATATCATAGTTCTCAACCGAAGTTTCCTTCATGAGATGCCATTATCATTTTTTATGAGCATGGAAGACGTTTATCAGTTCATGTACACTAGCTCAAAAATATTTTTAAACCTAAATCGTTAATAGAAAACATCAAATGTTGAAGGACTCACAGTCACAGCTTCAACTGGCTGGGAAGACTCTTCATCATTTTCTCTTTCTGAGGATTGGGATCTTGTTCTTACATGCTCACTCATGTTTCCCACTGAAAATAGAATATCGTTATATGGAAAATGTGTGTAAGAACTTAGCTATATATATATGAACATTCCATGGCAAAACAGTAATTTGTACTTTTAAATTTTTGATTTAATATTTTCTAAATGAGTCACAGGGCAATAAGTATGATACTTTCCAATCAAACTAAGTACAGATTTCTTTATATCATAGTCTAACGGGTATAGAGATCACCTTAATGCCATAGTAAAAGACAGAGGGCTTTCCTAAGTTTTGGTTTCACAATTAGACTCACCACCATGAAGACGTTTATGAAAATATGGGCTGAGAATTGAAACTGAAGTGACCACAGCTTTCGTCCCACTCTCATTTACTAGGCCCATTCCCTCCCCCGCCCTCCGCACCTACCTACTCCCAAAATCAAGTTTTGTTGGAATGCACAGTCTCGCCCATTCCCTCCCATGACGTCCATGGCAGAAGTGCAAAGTTGTAAAACAGAGTGAAGGTTATGCTCCTCACCGGACACCTCGGCCAAGCACTCCTCAGACCTTGGGGCCACAGTCACCAGCCCACAGCATTCCCAGTTACCAAGCCCCTTCCTTACCACCCATGACGTCCCTACCGAGGAGTCTGGAAACTGTCCTCCCTCAGAGAGTTCCAGAAGTTTTCTGGACTCAGACACCTCTAACAGCACTCCCAACACTCGCCCCATCTTCCTGTGAGCTCTCCCCTCCGTGGCTCACCTTCCGCCCGTGTCCCAGCCCAGCCACAACAAGGCCCATGGCGGCCTCAAGACCTGGGAGGAGCCGGACAACAACGGTGAGGCCCTTTTCCCTCAAAAGCCACGGACTGTGTGGCAGGACCTGCCTGAAGCCCGCTGGCTCCTCTTCACATACACTCACAACGAAATTCCCCGAAAGACCCATCTGCGGACCTACCGGCTGAGTCTCAGTCAGTGAGAAAGAATGAAGATGGCGGCAAGAACGAAGACAAGACCCTTCCTCGCAGAGCTCTACGTGAACAGAAGGTGGGCTGCAAGGCGCATGCGCGACAACAGACATGCGCGGCAAACAGACATGCGCAGCAACAGAGACACGCGCGGCAACACACATGCGCGGCAACAGACAGACATGCGCGGAAACAGGTCTGTGCAGCATGCGCACGGAGTGGGGCATTCACCACGTGACTGAAGTTTTCCTACCTCTGTGGAGAACCTAAACCGCAAGCTCCCCTGACAGCGAAAACTAACTTACAAAGCACTTTTCTTTTTCCCCCGCCCAACCTTTCTTTCACTTCCAGTGGCTTTGGAGAATATGAGCCCCAGGTTACTCTAAGGGAAGAATGTGTTTCAGAAAAATTCATCATGATAGAAGTAAATATCAAATATTTTAATACCCAATTTATATATGCTTTCAAAAATCATTTTCTGCTGTCATGCTTGCAATGATCTTACCCACTCCAGTACAATAAGAGATTCATGGTTTTCTGTTGCATTATTGTACATTCAAAAATCATTGATCCATCTGGACAAATTTAAGTGGTAGGGAATCAACATTATTTGTGAAATCCCTGTTTCACTCACTGTTTTGAAATGACTCATTCATCATCACCTACATCTCCACTCAATTTTGTATGAAACTCTCTTCATTTAATTTTCTTCCCTTGAGTTGCTTATTCCTGTACCACTACTGTAATATTTTAATTGCTGTAGCTTGATTATATTTGAAATGTGAAATAATGCTTGCCCTCCCTCATTGCTTTCTCTTTTTCTATCTCTTCTGACACGTTTGTCTTTCAGATGAACTTCAGAATCATTTCATCAGGTGCTAAGATATTCCTAGTGTTGAGATACTGGCTATTACTTTTAAATTACATCTTAACTTAGGGACAATAACCATCTTTCTGTTTTAGAATCTCTCTAAGAAATATCCACTCCTCAATTCCTCAAGACTTTTTAACATATCCCTGGCTATGATTGTGTTATTTCCTTCATATTAGTTGTTCACATTCAAATTAAATTTATTCTCGGGCATTTTTATTGTTCTATTCAATTGCAGACAGATGTTTGCTTTCACTCTACTATGATTTTCACAGAAGTCAAACTCTGTTTACAAAAAATTTGATTCTATACCTAGAAAATCACAGACACTCTGCCCAAAAGATCCTTGATCTGATCAACAACTTCAGGAAATTTCAGGATGCAAAATGAATGTAAAAACCAGGAGCATTTCTATACACCAACAGCCTTCTAAGCTCAGATCCAAATCAGAAACTCAATCCCATTCACAACTGCCACAAAAAGAATAATATAGCTAGGAATACAGCTAATTAGGGAGGAGAAAAACCTCTACTATGAGAACTATAAAACACTGCTCAAATAAATCAGAGATGACAAAAACAAATGGAAAAACATTTCATGTTCATGAACAGGAAAAGCAATATTATAAAATGGCCAAAGTGACCAAAGCAATTTATAGATTCATTGATATTCCTATTGAACTACCAATGACATTCTTCACAAAATTAGAAAAAAACTATTTTCAAATTCACAGGGGATGGTTGCGGGGGCAGTGAGGGATGTGGGGGTGGGGGTGGGGGACGGATCTGGCAAGATGGCCAAATAGGAAGAGCTGCAGTCTGCAGCACCCAGCTAGACCAATGCAGAAGGTGGGCGGGGGGTTCTGCAGTTCCATCTGAGGTTACCCAGTTCATCTCATTCGGACTGGTTAGGTAGCAGGTGAAGCTCATGGAGGGCGAGTAGAAATAGGGTGGGGCATCACCTCACCTGGGAAGGGCAAGGAGCCAGGGATCTTCCTCCCCCAGCCAAGGGAAGCCATGAGGGACTGTTATATGGCCCAGATACTATGCTTCTCCCATGGTTTTTGCAATCTGCAGACCAGAAGATTCCCTCATGTGCCATCACCACCAGGGCCTTGGATTTCAAGCATAAATCTGAGTGGCTGTTTGGCAGAAACTGAGCTAGCTGCAGGAGTTTGTGGGGTTTAAAAAATTTTTTTTCGTACCCCAGTGGTTCCTGGAACCCCAACGTGACAGAAGTGTTCACTCCCCACGAAAGGGGGCTGAAGCCAGGGAGTCAAGTAGTCTCACTCAGTGAGTCCCACTCCCATGGAGCCCAGCAAGCTGTAAAACACTGTTTTGAATTTCTCACTGCTAGCACAGCAGTCTGAAGTCAACCCTGGACTATGGAGCTTGGTAGGGGGAGGGGCATCTGCCACTACTGAGGCTTGAGTAGGCAGTTTTCCCCTGACAGTGTTAAGCAGGCCAGAAAGTTCAGACTGGGTGGAATGCACCACAGTATGGCAAAATGGCTGTGGCCAGACTGCCTCTCTAGTTTCCTCCTCACTGGGCAGGGCATCTGTGAAAGAAAGTTAGCAGCCTCAGTCAGGTTCTTATCAACAAAACTCTTATCTCCCTTGGACAGAGCACCTGGGGGAAGGGGCGGCTTTGGGCATAGCTTCAGCAGCTCTGAAGAGAGCAGTGGATCCTCAAAAGGAAGTTTCTCCCAGCACAGCACTCAAGCTCTGTTAAGGGACAGATTGCCTCCTCAAGTCCTCAAGTGGGTCCCTGACCCCCCTGCCTCCTGACTGGGAGAGACCACCCAGCAGGGGTCAACAGACACCTCATACAGGTAGGTGAGCTCCAGGTGGCATCAGGCCAGTGACCCTCTGGGACAAAACTTTCAGAGGAAGAATCAGTCAGGAATCTTTGCTGTTCTGCAGCCTCTGCTGGTGATACCCAGTCAAGTAGAGTTTTGAGTGGACCTCCAGCAAACTGCAGCAGATCTGCAGAAGAGGGGCCTGTTAGAAGAAGAACTAACAAACAGAAAGCAATAATATCAACATCAACAAAAAGGATCCCGACACAAAAACCCCGTCCAAGGGGAGGGAGAGCATTAGGACAGATACCTAATGCATGTGAGGATTAAAGCTAGATGACAGGTTGATAGGTGCAGTAAACCACCATGGCATATGTATACCTATGTAACAAACCTGCGTGTTCTGCACATGTATCCCAGAACTTAAAAGAAAAAAGAAAAACAAAAAAGAACAGTGCCCAGTACATCACATTACAAGAAATGTTAAGCGACATCCTTTTTATAGAACAAATATAAAAATAGGTAGAAATTTTGATCTAAACAAAGGAATTAAGAGCCCTAGAAATGGTAATAATGTTAAATATGTAAGATTATTTTCTTCTAATTAATGGTTGTACTCATATATGTATGTTTCTGCACTTGTATTTTTTTTTCAAAGTGAAAACAAGTTTATTAACAAAGTAAAGGAATAAAAGAATGGCTACTCCACAGACAGTGCAGCCGCGAGAGCTACCGCTTGCCCATTTTTATAGTTATTTTTTGCTAAAATGCTAAACAAGGGGTGGATTACTCATGCCTCCCCTTTTTAGACCATATAGGGGGACTTCCTGACATTGCTATGGCATTTGTAAACTATCATGGAGCCTATGGGTGTGTAGCAGTAAGGACGACCAGAGGTCGCTCTCATTGCCATTTTGCTGTTGGTGGGTTTTGGCTCACTCCTTAACTGCAACCTGTTTTATCAGCAAGGTCTTTATGACCTGTATTTTATGCTGACCTCCTGTCTCATCCTGTGACTTAGAAAGCCTTAGCTGTCTGGGAATACAGCCTAGTAGGTTTCAGACTCATTTTACCCAGTTCCTATTTAAAATGGAGTTGCTCTGCTTCACACACCTCTGATGAAGGTCCATCTTCTGTAATTTCTTCAGGCTGAATAGAGGCTATGATATTCCTGCCTAAAAATGAGGGTCTCTTGCATTCAAGGTAGAGAGGAGCTCAGTCAGAAAACATCGGTATGGCAAGGTCCATTCATAACTCTTGAGTTTTGACAAAAGGTGATATCTGGAAGATTAATAAGTGTTTAAGAAAACATTCAGTAAGCTTGTCTGGTATTCATATACAAAGAATATAACAGCTATATATTCCACAAGATTAAAGCAAAATAAGTAAAATTATTCCAAGGAAACTAAATTAGAAGGCTTTTCATGAACTGGGCAACTGTGGAAACTAAGCTGGTATGGGATTGTTAGCTGATTGTGATGTGCCCAGAATTAGAATACTGATACATTTTTTACATTACCCATCCCTCTTGTTTCTTCTGAGCAGCAGTCAGAGATCATTGGTTCATTCACAGGAATAAGCAGGGTTAGCCTAAATTGCAGAAACAAACTTAAAAACAACTGATGAGACTAGAATCTAAGAACAAGTATACCATAGCTTTAAAAGCATAATATTTCTCTTCCCAGTTTCCTATTTTTACTAAAGACAAATCATGGTAAGACAGATTTGTGTTATTATACTTGGCATGGTTATTTGTATAAAGTGCAGCAAGAATAATTATTTTTCACAAAAACTCTTTTTAAATTGCCTTTGATGGAACTCTGTTCCATAGAAGGAATTTCAGATAAGACTTTTTTTTTAAGCCGAGCCCAACCATAGGCTTGCAGCCTTAAATACCTATAAGCTGGGTACATTTTTTCCTCTTGAGGTCCCAAGATAACTTGAAGCTTCTGGACCTGTCAGAAAGTGACATTCTTTCCTCACCACGGGGATTGTTGTAGGCAAAGTATGAGGTCAGTGCCCCATGGGGCTTTTATTGGTTCTATAAGTCAACTTTAATTCCCTAAAGGAAAACACACCATTCCAGTCGAAGCCTTGGTAAAATAACCAATTTCTCCAACTGTGTCCTGTTAAACAAAAGAGAACAGATTCTTACTGAACTTATGCAAATAACTATATTGCCATAAGTTAAGAATACTCACAACTATTTTCCAAATTCTGGAGATATCGGATAGTGAGAAACAAATACACTCCAAATTTTGTTCACAGGAGTATATTTTACTCAATTTCTACAAGCTGTAAATAGCTCAAAAGAAAAGTTTCCTTGACTCTGAAAAACAATACAAAGGATCAGTAGCATATTAAGCAAAGTTAAAATATTACTTCAGTTTTTTATGAGTTTAGTGAATTTAGTTAACTCCTGTTTTGGTTTTGCTTGATATTCCTGAATATTTTAGCTCTTACTGAGCATTCTGAAAGTTGTTTCCTGTATTCTTATGTTACAATTTCCAAAGTTATCAGAAAGCTGCATTTAAAAACACTTGCTAGTTAATTGTAAACCACCTTCTAAAGAAAATTAAAACAAGAAAACAATTTTATGTGTATGATAAAAAGTTTTAGGACAGCCATTATTAAAGCCACAATTGATAAGGAAATTTGTTACCTCTGTGGCATACAATGATTTCATGTAACAACTATAATCACTAATGACATATGCTAAGTCATATTAGAATTATAGGGGGTTTCCCATAACTTTGGAACATATACCAATAACACATTTATGCAAATTTAGTCCAAAGAAAGCAAAACACTATTTCACATTTGATAATGCTTCCTGTATGATTTTATAGCATATAAGCCAAATTTCATCTTTACATTAATGTACTATTAATGTTAAACTCAATTTTTAATAAAACCTTATAGACCTATCATCCCAATTTTAATGTTTAACCATAAGGTAAGATTCTTATAAACCTTTTGTAACTCTTTACATTTTTTTTGTGAAAGAGCAGATCAGTGCTCTGAGAAAAACCTGTTGTGCTTTTATTCCAATGTTTAATTTACAGAAAAGCTGAATAATACCCCTTTAACTTTACCCAATATATTCACACACAGAATTGCTTACAATTAATTTTTATAAATCTTCTATGACTTGTTATAATTTAAACATTTTTTTACTTAAAACAAACCTTTAAAACTTTATGCAGAAAAAAATCCACATTCCCATGACTTCTTATAATCTTTCACCAAAAACACTTTTTACTTTCTTTACACACCTTGCACGTAAAATTGCTTCTTCAGTAGTTTCAACTACGTGTCACAATGTTAACTCTTAGCAACTGCTATTTCTGGTAAAAACCTTGGTAAATCTGAGATTTTAATTATGTATTAGATGTGGAGCCTAGCATAGGACACACTAGGCAGAAGTGTAGATAAGAGCTGAGTCTCCAGTGTAGCTAATGGACATGGCTAAATCCACATTTCCCCAGACCTTATCCTACTTAAGCAGGCAAGTTGTAGAGTAAGAGTCTGCTTGGTGCAGTGGCTCACAGCTGTAATCTCAGCATTTTGGAAGGCCGAGACAGGCAGATCACCTGAGGTCAGGAGTTCAAGGCTAGCCTGGCCAACATGCCAAAACCCCATCTGTACTAAAAATACAAAAATTAACCAGGCATGGTGACAGGTGCCTGTAATCCCAGCTACTTGGGAGCCTGAGGCAGGAGAATTGCCTGAACCTGGGAGCTGGAGGCCACAGTGAGCCGAGATCATGCCATTGAACTCCAGCCTGTGCAACAAGAGTGAAACTCCCTCTCAAAAAAAGAGTCATAGTGGTATTATATGAAGCATTTAGGAAGCCTAACAAGCTTTGAATTGTACAATTCTTGCATAAATTCCCTTTCACATTTACTTTCACAACTTACACAGACCATCTGAGACATTTTCAGACTTTCTGACTTGCCCCAAACATCCCTCCTTTTTTTTTTTTGTTCTGAGATGGAGTCTCGCTCTGTCACCAGGCTTGAGTGCAGTGACCCATCTGAAACATTTTTGGACTTTCTGATTTGCCCCAAACATCCCTCCTTTTTTTTTTCTGAGATGGAGTCTCACTCTGTTGCCAGGCTGGACTGCAGTGGAGCAATCTCCTCTCACTGCAACCTCCACCTCCCGGATTCAAGCAATTCTCCTGCCTAAGCCTCCCATGTAGCTGGGACTACAGGTGCATGCCACCACAACCAGCTAATTTTTGTATTTTTAGTAGACACAGGTTTTCACCATGTTGGCCATGATGGTCTCCATCTCTTGACCTTGTGATCCGCCTGTCTCAACCTCCCAAAGTACTGGGATTACAGGCGTGAGCCACCACACCTGGCCACATCCCTCCTTTTAAACAGTCATTTTACTTTAGTATAATAATTTGCCATGCAAGATCCTTTCTTATATAAAATCGCTTTCTTTATAATCATCTTTGTATAGCTAGGGGGCATGGCTAATTTCACATGTCCCCAGGCTTTATCTAGAATTTAATGGCTTTAAGGTAGGTAAGTTGAACAATTATTGAAAATTAAAGAAGCAATTTATGACCTTAAGGCATTTAGCAAACTCAGTATCTGACAGGAATAATTTAGACTAAATGTTTTCATCAATAATTTTTAAAGATGTTTTTATTTCCCAAAGATTACTAAAGTTACCTGAACTAAAAGGCATTACAGTTTTTGTTGTCTTTTAAAATATTTGATTTAAGTGCTTATTTTTGTTCAAGCCAATTAATTAGAGCTCTTTTATATTAACATTATACACAACACATATATAGTTAAGCAGAAAGACAGAAGAAGATTACTACAGTAGTTGTAAGATTTTTCATTTGCCAGTTTTTAATTTTCTTAATTGGATTACTAGTTTTAGGGTGGAACTCTTGGAAGAATAGGGCCAGGAAAGGGGTCTCTGGTGTCCCTGGTTTTCCCGAGGAGTCCTGGCTATTAGAGCTTGAACATCTTCTTTTAATTAAACTGATTTTAACCATAGAACCTTTTAATAAAGTCCTTTCAGTATTTCTTATGACAAACGTCTAATTCTGGCTTTTGAACTTTACCAAAGGTAACCTCCCAGGTGCTTAGAGAAAGGAAAATTTAAGATAATCCATGGAGGAGAAAATAATCAACAAAGTTACACAGATATGAAACCAGAAATGACTTAGTTCCTAGGTGAGGAGTCGGACTCAGAACACTATTAGTGAAAGTGCCATACCTTAGCTACTGAGCTACAGCCTACAGCATGCTTCAGCTTCTTTCCCAGAAGGAGTGTAGAGTAGTTAATCTTAAGCTTGCAAAGGCTTTTAACTATTTAATATGATTTTTAGAGCTAACTATGACATGAACCCTAAAATTTCGGTTCCCTGAAGGCAGAGACCCAAAGAAAGTATGGCCACATGGTTAAAAGGTCAAGCTCCCAAGGGCATAAAACAACATGGAGACAATTCAGTTTGTTTCAGGGGCCTGCAGCCAAGTTTGTTACTGACCAGCTTGCTGGGTCTTCTAGAAAAGCAGACTTACAGGTGTTCTAAGCCCGTGTTTTATCCTCAAGTACCCCTCGACACAGAAAAGCAAATTCATAACACAAAACACACCAGCCTAAGCCCAGTCTTAGAATTTGTTTTTGTGTCAATCAAAACTTTACAGAGGAGATAAACACTGATATCTTTTTCCATTCATTCAGCTGTTTGCACCGGGAGGGAGAAGCTAGAAATCTGACTGGTAAGAAATTCTTAACCTTTTGTCAGCATGCCAGACTTCTGGGTTCCCTTTCCCTTAGTGGTACTAGTGATCCAGCTTGTGGCACCATCACCCTGGAGGCCAAGCGTCATCATAAAGGAAAAATTTTTTTTCATTCTAGCCAGAGCAAAATACGTGTAATAAAACATAGACATTAGTCACTCTGCTTAGCACCCACTGTCAAATGGGCAAGGCTTAAACTTACCCCCAGATGGACCCCATAATCTTTAATCCAACCTCCGACTTGGAGTTTCAACACTTGTTCTCTGGGCAAGATGGTGGCCCTGAGGAACAGAAAAGATAAGAAAGGGGGCCAGACTTGGTGGTTCACATGTGTAATCCCAGCACTTTCGGAGGCCAAGGTGGGAGGATCACGAGGTCAAGAGATCGAGACCATCCAGGCCAACACATGGTGAGAACCCGTCTCTACCAAAAAAAAAAAAAATACAGAAATTAGCTGGGCATGGTGGTGGGTGCCTGTAGTCCCAGCTACTCAGGAGGCTAAGGCAGAAGAATCGCTTGAACCCGGAGGTGGAGGTTGCAGTGAGCCAAGATTGCACCACTGCACTCCAGCCCGGTGACAGAGCAAGATTGTCTCAAACAAACAAAAAAAGATAAGAAAGGGAAAAGGAAAAGTAGAGAAAGAAAATATTGCCTGTGGCAGGGTGGGGAAGGCAAAATGATCAGCGAGGCCAGAGAAAGACCCACCCATTGCAGCAACACTGAAAAATTTCAGGTGGCTACTGTTGGTCCAGCAGGGATCTTTTTACAGCAGTCCCATCAGCTCTCAAGCTTCCCCTTTTGGAGGAGGAAAAAGCTCTCCATGTCCCTCGATACTGTACATGCCTAACCCTGTCACCCTCAGCCATCAGCAAAGAGTGCAAGGCAGATTAATTCCAAAGAGAATAGTAGTTAACATCCCATAGTTCTGAACCTGTTCTTAGCTGAGAGGGACTTTACCAAGAGGGGCCTCTAACCCCCTAAATCTTAGAAGGGATTCTAACCCTCCCAAGTTGGGCCTCTAACCCAAGGTCAGTCAAGCGTCCTTGCCTTTTATTAAAGGAGCCTCTAACCCACTCTGTCTTAGGAGAGACTCTAACCCCCCTAAGTTGGGCCTCTAACCCAATCCCATTCTTTACCCAGGTACCCCACCACTTACCCAAAGTCAGCCAATCAGTGCTGCAGTCTATTTCCTTTGTGTTGGGGAGGTTTCCTCAGTATTGTCCCTTTTTTGGTTCATGAGAAAGATGTTACCAGATCCCACCACTTACCCAAAGTTAGCCTTTGGATTGGGGGTTTCCACAGTATAGTCACTTCTGTAGTCACCAGAAAGATGTTTTAGGACCCCAAAACTTACCCAAAGGTAGCCATTGGGTCAGGGTTTCTTCACTGTAGTCCCTTCTGTGGCCACCAGACATATGTTAGAGGAAAGGGGTCACGACCCCATGTTCTAATACAGGGTTCTCAGATCTCATGCAAGAAAGAATTCAGGGCTAGTTCACAGTGCAAAATGAAAGCAAGTTTATTAAGGAAGTAAAGGAATAAAAGAATGGCTACTCCATAGACAGAGCAGCTACACTTGTCTGATTAGTGATTGTATTCATGTATGCATGTTTCTGTACTTGTCTGATTCAGTCAAAAAACTTTTTATTTCAGATCGGTTTATCAATTTCTCCAAGAAGAACACCCTTTGAGATTTTAATTGGAATTGCTTTGAACCTATAGATCAATTTGTGAAAACTGTATCTTAAGCATATTGACTCTTTTGATTCGTGAACAAGATATATCTCTTTATTTTATTTGGGTCTTAAATTTCCTCTCAGCCATCTTTTGTACTTTTCATGGTGTTATAGGTCTTGAACTTCCTTATTTAGATTTATCCCTTAGTAGTTAATATTCTTTGAGAGTATAATACATACTATAAAAAATGCCAATCCAAGTTTGTATTGCTGATGCAAAGAAATACAATTAAATTTTGTATATTGATTTTTAATCCTGCAACACATTGTTTCTAGTAACTTTTATAGATTTCATCAGATTTTCTACACAAAAGATTATATTATCTATGAATCATATAGTTTTACTTCTTCCTTTTCCATCTGGATGCCTTTTATTTCATTTCCTTTCTCATTGCACTGACTACATCCACCAGGACAGTGCTGAAGAGAAGTGAGTAGGGCTGATATCCTGGCCCTTTTCCTTATCCTAGTGTGTGTGTATGAATTTCTCAATTACATACTCTTAGATGGAATAAAATATTATAATCCAATTGAAATCTCTGCTTCCATCTGATAGTTTACAAATAGTAACGAAAGTCTACAATTAAATTACTGCTTCATTCACTTTTGAGTAATAGATTGATAATATTAATACATACAAAATAAAGACAATTTAAGAAAGAGAAAATCATGTTTTCAGTATCAGTAATTAGAAGTTAGAATCAAGTACCTACACACACACACACACACACTAGGATAAGAAAAAATATATGTGTATGTGTGTGTCCGTGTGTGTGTGTATATATATTATATATATAATTGTGTGAAAAATTGATTCACACATTTATGAAGGCTGAGTTCCACAGTCTGCCATTTACAAGCAAGCACGAGACCAGGGAAACCAGTGATGTACTTCAATCCATATCCGAAGGTCTGAGAACTAGGGAAGCAAATGGTGTAAATCCCAGTTTGAGGGCAGGACATGTGGACTGAACATAAATATATGCGTGTATACATGTACGTTTGTACATGTGTGTGTAGGCTATGTGTATATCCAATATGGAGTTCTGATAGTTTCTATCTTATTTTATTGTGTTTCTTTATAATACTATTCATTGCTCATTACATTAAAGATGCAAATTACATTTCATCAATGACTATGTATTTTATGGTAACCCTAGTGGCCATATCAAATATGTCCTTTTTATCTAAAAACAATGCATCTTTGAAAGTTCACATTAAACTTCAGATAACAGTGTCTGTTTCTCACAAGGCAAGAGTTAGTTAATAAAAAGTAGACCTCAGGAAAAAGGATCCACAGGTGCAGGTGCCCTCTTGTTCACTTGCCATCCTGTATATGGCTGTTCTTGGGCTTGGGTGTAGTTAAATGTCATGTTTTTATGATCCCTCTTCCCTCTATGAGGGAAGTGTGAGAGTTGTATTGGGCATGATAGTTAATTTGAACTCAAGCCTAAAGGACCCTTATTTAAGATGTCAAAAAGTTTAGGAAGGAAAAGTAAAAGAGCTATCCAAGCCCCTTTCAATACTCAAGAAACCTCACGGCTCCTAGTCAACAGAGGCAGGAAAACAGCCTACATAACACAAGGTGCGTCAGTGCGCATGTCCGTTGCTGGGCGTGTCCATTATTGCGCAAGTGCCTTGCTGTCTGCGGCGTTGCTGGGCATGTCCATTATTGCGCATGTGCCTTGCTGTCGGCAGTCTGCGCTCGGAGCTGTGGCCTGGAAGGTGGTCCTCTGTCCTCTTCACTTTTTCTCGAGGACTGGAACTCAACCGGTAGATCCGCAGATCAGTCCTCCAGGGAATTTAGTTGTGAGTGAAGGTGAGGGGGAGCCAGTGGGCTTTGGACAGGTCCTGTGGCACAGTCCGTGGCTTCTGAGGGAAAAGGGCTTTGCAGTCGTCGTCCGGCTCCTCCCAGGTCGCGATGCCACATGGGCCTTTGTCGTTGTGGCTGAACTGGGACGAGGGAGGAAGGTAGGCCGTGGAGGGGAGGAGTCACATGGAGATGGGACGAGTGCTGGGCATACTGTTGGAGGTACCTGAGTTCCGAAAGCACCTGGAACCCTCCAAGGGAGGACAGATGCCCCAGTTCTCAGATGGGACCTGGGCAGGGGCAGGGCGAGGTGGGTGGTAAGGAAGGGGCATGGGAACTAGGAATACTGCGGGCTGATGATTGCGGCCCCAATGTCTGTAGAGCACCCCACAGCAGTAGGGGCTTCGCAACTTCACACCTGCGCCAGGACCTCTCAGGAAGGAATAGGCGAGGCTGTGCATTCCAACAAAACTTGATTTTAGGAGGGAAATGGGCCGAGTAAATGAGAGTGGGACAAAAGCAGTAGTCACTCTGGTTCCAGTTCTCCACCTATATTTTCCTAGATGTCTTCATGATGGAGAGTCTAAATGTGAAACCAAAACTCACAAAGTCCTCTGTCTCGCCATGAGCCTTGCCAGCTAGCATAGCCATAATATGAATGACTTTGCGAGCAGCCATATTTGGTATGATTGGAAAGCATGCAAGCTCACAATTATCCTGGAAATTAATTTTAAGATATTTTCAAAATTTAAAACTTTAGGTATCATCGAATTTAGCCATGGAAGTGGTCAAATGATACACTCTTATGTACATTTGCTGAATCACAGTATGTCACTTTCAGAGTGAAGTATGAGTGGACATCAAAGAGCAGGGTCTACATCTAGAGAAAGAAGAGATGATCAAGAGTCTAACCATCCAGTAGGGGCTGTGGTTGTGAGTATTTTAACATTTGATATTTTCTATTAGAAACTTATTTTTGTGAAAATGTTGTTGAACTTATATTGATATATTAATAAGGTCTTCCATGCTTATAAATGGTAATAATTGAATCTCATGGCATAAACATAGATTTGGATGTTTGCATTCTAATGTTGCGTAGATGGTTATATTTTTATATTCCCCAGAAATATGCCCTATGGCTTCCTTCTCCTGCTTATTCGTAACACATTGTATACATCCATTCCAGCGTGGATTAAAATAGCTTCCCAAGCTTTTAAGGGAATTCTTTTCTTGTAGTAACTATTAAGAATAAGTATATGTAGAATTGTGTAAGAAAAAATGTTTTTAGACTTATTTTTGGTGAGATGTATCTGTATATTGAGTATCTGCATATTATTGACATACATTAATAACAGAGCTTTTTATTTGCACACGCACTCACATTCTTAGGCCCAGGAGCCACCCAGTGATGACCAACCTCAACAAGAGGAACCACCAACTGAAAATCAAGACTATACACCTGGTCAAGAGAGAGATGAGGGACCACTGGATTTCCGAGGTGAAGGGTGGGAGAGGAAGAATGTCTGTGAATGTAGGAGGTGTATGTGTGTATCATGTATTGTAATATGGAAGTAAAAGGAGGAAAAAAGCAATAGAAAGAGATCTCAAGCATTTCCTGAAATTTGGCTGGAAAAGTGAAGAAGGCATAGCTTGCAGCCAAGTGCAGTCCCTTGGTATAAGGCTTTCTGCCTTCAAGACTTGCTTGTTATGCTTGCCAGAGCCCTTCATTAGCAAACCCAGGGAAACTATGTTTAACTTTAGTCAGAATTTGCGCTATTTCACTAGTTAAATTTGATCTTAGAATGTTGTCTGTCCTTCTTAGTAATTACAACAAAAGTTTAAGCAACTTTTAATAGCATGTGTAGAGTGCTAAGGCATCATGTATACATGTTTTTACATATATATGACATATATGATTTTATATCTATATGATACATGTTTTTACATATATATGATATACATTTTTTACATATATTAACATATATGTTTTACATATCTTGATATATTGACATGTTTTGCATATGGCATACATATGACATAATATGCCTCACATATTATGACATATATGTTTTTACATGTTATGACATATGTTTTGCATATTATAACATGTATGTGTTTTACATATAATGATATGTTTTATATATATTTTACATATAATGACATACATTTTACACATATAATTACATGTTTTTACATATGATATATGTTTTTACATATAGTGAAATATGTGTTTTACATATGGCATGTTTAACATATAATGACATGTGTGTTTTGCATATAAATATATGTTTTACGGCCGGGCGCGGTGGCTCACGCCTGTAATCCCAGCACTTTGGGAGGCCGAGGCGGGCGGATCACGAGGTCAAGAGATCGAGACCATCTTGGTCAACATGGTGAAACCCCGTCTCTACTAAAAATACAAAAAATTAGCTGGGCACGGTGGTGCGTGCCTGTAATCCCAGCTACTCAGGAGGCTGAGGCAGGAGAATTGCCTGAACCCGGGAGGCGGAGGTTGCGGTGAGCCGAGATCGCGCCATTGCACTCCAGCCTGGGTAACAAGAGCGAAACTCCGTCTCAAAAAAAAAAAAAAAAAAAATATATATATATATATATATATATGTTTTACATATGTGGCACATAAATGTTTTTACATATACCGACATATATGTTTTTACATATATGCACATGTGTTTACATATGATGATATATTTTACATATATGACACATATATGTTTTTACATGTGTATGATACATATGTTTTTTACATATATATGATATATATATATCATATCCACACCAATTCACACCTTGGATTAAACTAGGTTGCATAGAGATATATAATCTCTCTATATATGATATTTTATATGTAACACCTTGGATTAAACTAGCTTGCATAGAGATATAAATCCCATTTGATAAGTAAGAAAACTGAGACTCAGAGATTGTGCTTACAAAAGAGCACTGCACTGGTGGAGAAATAATTTGTATTTCATTCCAAAGTATGTATTCTTCTTACCATCTAGGTTGCTGTAAGAAAAAGCAGGTTTTAGGGATATAAATATTAATGAGAGAGATGGTTTCAGCCTTGAGCTCACAATCTAGTTACACTAAAATAAATCACTAATTTAAAATTATAAGTACAAGAACGTATACCTACAGAGGGGTCAACTAAGCTGTCTGGGGCACTTGTGGGAGAAGAAAAGGATGATAACATTCGGAAAACCTTGTTTTCTTTTTCTGACAAGACTCCTGAAATAATGTTGTTGAAATTCTTATGCATTGCATTTATTACCACACTAGCCTATAGGCTTTTATTTCATAACATTGAGGGAGTGAATATTATCACTTTTATTTATATTTTATGTTTTACAACTTAAATTGGTAACCTTTTTTATTTTTAAGTGCTAGGCCTGGCAGCCTATATCAGGGAACTGATTCGGACAAAGACTGGGGGTGAATGTGGGGATGGACCCGACGTCGTGGGAGAATTTCTGCCAAATCTGGAGCCTGTAAGAATACCAGAAGCAGGTAAGTTATCCATTAAAAATGCAAATTATACGGTTTCTGCTTTCAAAAGTACTATATATTTTGTAATACAGAGGTACCATTACTTCTAATATAATTTAACAGAGTTCATATATAAAGACTCTTTGAAAAGCCTGACTTATAAGCTGGCAGAGATTCTACCACATTGGGTCAAAGCCACATTCCATTATAAAATGTGAAGATATTTTCTTACTTTTTAGTATACGTTCCTTAACCAACAGCTAATAATATCAGATACTTTTATGAAGGTCTGCTTTTAAAAAGTATCTAATAAATTTGTAACAGATGTTCATTGTATGAAACATGCTGAGGCAATTAAGTAGGCTTTAGTCCAAGCTCTAACATAAGTTAACTGACTTTGGGCAAATTCCTCATCTTCTATACCCACATTTGCTCTTATAAAAATGGGTCAAAATCAGATACGTTAAAATTTGAGTAATCAACTTAAGTATGTCGAAACTTCTAAGCATTAATTATATGAGCTTCTGAATTTAATGCAAACACTTAGTGTTTAGGGAAGAAATTACTTTGCATTAGTCCACTGTTTTTGCTCTACATTCCTAATCCATTCCATTAGAATATTTAGGTTAAAAATAGTTTCCAGGCTATGTTCAGGAACCTGTTGAACATATACTCATAGTAAGATCATAGCTTTTAATAGCTATGTTATTAAAAAATAAAAATATAAAATTATATGAGCATTCAATATAAAAAATAAGAAAAATGTACAAAATAAACATAAGGAAAAAGGAAAAATATACTTTTTTGTCTAATTTTAATTTTCTTTTTTTGTTTATTTTATTTTATTTTTTATTATACTTTAAATTCTGCCATACATGTGTGGATCGTGCAGGATTGTTACATAGGTATATACATGCCATGGTGGTTTGCTGCATCCATCCCCTTGTCATCTACATTAGGTATTTCTCCTAATATTATCCCTCCTCAATCCCCCCACCCCCTGCTATCCTTCCCCTAGCCCCCTCATCCCACAATAGGCCCCAGTGTGTGATGTTCCCCTCCCTGTGCCCATGTGTTCTCATTGTTCAACACCCACTTATGAGTGAGAACATGCGGTATTTGCTTTTCTGTTCTTGTGTCAATTTGCTGAGAATAATGGTTTCCAGCTTCATCCATGTCCCTGCAAAGGACATGAACTCATCCTTTTTGATGGCTGCATAGTATTCCATGGTGTATATGTGCCAGATTTTCTTTATCCAGTCTATCATTGATGGGCATTTGGGTTGGTTCCAAGTCTTTGCTATTGTAAACAGTGTAAAAGACAGGTATAATGATTAAGGGAAATAATTCAACTAGTAAATAAAAGAGATTTTCAACATATCTATGAATAGATATGTTTGTGTAATCTTGTTTACATAATCTTGTAGAAAATGGTTTTCTTGTAGAAAATGGTTTTCTACAAGATTATGTAGTTTAAAATATAGTCTCTAGTTTACATCATCTTGAAGAAAATGGACAAAGCTCAAGTATACAAAATAAAAAATAGGAACAAGACAGGACCAATATTGAATGTGTAATACGATTACAAGTGGATACATTCTTGAAATCGGAACAATTTTTAAACTTTGATGCAATGTTTGATATGCTATCAAAACAAAATTATTTACTCTACCACAGTAGTGAGTATTTAAACATCATAACATGGATGAACTTTTAAAACTTGCCAGAATTTTCCATCAACAGTGTTTATCATTTAGAAACAAACAAACAAAAATAAGCTATTGTTTATTTATTTTTAGCTTTTCCATATTTGTTAGTCTCTTTCTGTCTCTCCTCCTCTCCCTCTCCTTCTGCTCCCCCTTTTGCCAAATTATGAGAATCATTACTATTTCTTTTTAACACTTTATCTATAATGATAATGGCTTGCAACCAGTGAGACAACATAATTTATTATACAAGCTGGAATATTTTTAAATGTGCGAAGAAGTGTTATTGATAATTATTCTAGAACCACAGGTGAAAACAGAGACAAATGGTTAACCTATTTTAAATAAACATATAAGAAGTAAACTAATCACAAACATTTTAGTATTGTGTCATAACAGAAACAAAACAAATATAATACTAGCCTTTCTATTTATGTCACATAAGCACTTTCAAATGTGGCATTACTGTTTGAGCTCTCCTATATTCGAAAAATTATTTCAAATTTCTTTTGTTTCCTAAGTTTTATGTTTGGTTGGTTGGATTTTTTTTTTCTAAAATTACATGCAGTTTTTAGTTTCTAGTTAAAACTTTCTTTAAATAGATTCATTTGCTCAAATCATTTTGAACTCAAACTCTTTCTTATATACTAGAAAACTGAGTGGGATTTTAAAATATTGTTAATATACCTGAAAATCTACCTTCTAAGTCTCTAGAGGTTTAACTGGATATAAGCCAGAGGGTTACCTTGTTATAGTTCATTTTATAAAGCCAAAACTATGTCTTATTTTTTTACCCATAGTGTTATCGAAATAAGTCCTGCTAAGAAATACTCCCAACTGTTATGTTTATTTTTAAATGAAGACAAGCTGCAACCATACATGCAGTCTTCATGTTGGAAACTTGATGATTCAAATTCTCTTAGTAAAGTTTCCCAATTGTCTACAAAGAAGTCTTGTGCATCTTATTTTAAACTAGGAATAATTAGGTATTTCATACTATTGAAAATTTATCTTTTTTGAAATTTTATATTCTGTTTGAGCTGGTATATAGAGATATACTTTTATGATTGATTTTTCTCTCCAGAAACCTTGCTAAATATGCTTATTAATTCCAAAAGTTTGTCTGTAGGTACTTTTTGATTGTCAACATATGCAATCATGCCATCTGTGAGTAATAATACTTTTCATTCCGCCTTTTAAAGTATTATACTCTTTATTTCTTTAATTCATTTTATGGCATTGGACAGACCCATCCATTACAATGAGGAATTGAACTGGTGATAGTGGACATCCTCATCTTACTACTGATAAGAAATGGAAAATATTCAACATTGTACCATGATTTACTGTAGATTTTATTTGTAGATATACTTTATCAGAAGTTCCTTCTATTTCTAGTTTCTGAGAGTATTCCTCTTGGATATATGTTGACTTTCCCCAAATAGTTGTACTTCATCGACTGTGATTATCATAGGATTTTTTCCTCTATTAATTTACTACTGTGGTGAATACACTAAGTACATTTAACCAACCTTGCATTTGTAGGATAAACACAACTGGTTCTTGAAATGTTATCCTTTTTCAGTAATCTATGTCCTAATATTTAGTATGTGTGTGTGTATATGTAATTATATATATATTTTTTAATTTAATAAAATTATTAAATAAAAAATAAAATTTAGTATATATACTAAATAAAATATTAGTGTGTATATATATAGAGAGAGAGTGACTGAGTGAGATTAACTTACACTTTGATTTCATGTACTATTTTTGTTTGACTTTGGTATCAAGGTTATGCTAGCTTTTTCATATGAATTGGGATGTAAAACTTCTTTTTCCATCCTCTGGAAATAAAATCTCTACAAATTGTGAGTTATGAAGGGCTAGGCTTTCCCATGCTCATCTGTTTCTGTATGGCTTCTGCCTCTTACAGTTTTAAATTTTCGGACTTAATAGGCAGTGACAGAAGGGGCAGCTCCAGGTTCCCATCTCTTCAAACCTTGTGAGGCACATCTTCTCTAAATGCTTTGATCCCTCTAATGATGCTGTCACTCTGAAAGCTACCTGCTCATGTTTTTATGCTGATGCTTTTCTCAAAGTATATGCTTCTGAAAGTGTTGTATAAGGAACTAACACTGTACATGATGACTTTAGCCAGTAATAGGATACTTTCATAAAAATTTCATCAGCATATGAATATAACACTGTTTGACTTAAAAGGCATTGTTCTTTCCTTGAAGGAAAGTTTCTCTTGTATCCCCTTCTGTTCTTTCTCAAAGTTAATTTAGAGGTTGAGAAGGATCAGTGACAAATCTCTTTTTTCCTCTGTAAAATTCTTTATTGGCCTGATATTCACCATATCTCACTAAGAAACCTCTAAAGCTACCTAATTCCAGCCTTGCACCCTTATTACTGTACACAGTGACAGCAGGTTGCATCTCTGAGCCCCCATTCATATCCACACACATTTAGAGTTATGCAAGATCCTACCCAAAATCCACCTTGCTTAGGGAAAGACACAGGATTATAAATAGCAACTATTTCTTCTACTTGCAAGTTTAAAATATTTTCTTGATCCGAAAAGATTAAAAATCTATGGCTAAAAAAATGAGAAAACTGCAAGGTGGTATCTCAACTTTCACAAAATTTGTGAGAGATTCCTAGATGGTGGCGCTAACTGCAAAGATCAGAAGCTAGGTAGAAATGAAAGGGGTGCTTGTTGAGACAAAATGTCTTGGGTCCTATCTACACTGCCTCTTTATAAGCTGTAGCATGAAATAGCCATGGGTTTTTATTGTGGCTCTGACACCAACTGGCTGTGTGATAGTGAGAAAGATACTTGCATCCTTTGGAACTGTTTTGCATTACTAAAATATAAATTACAATGTTTATACTGAAGTATTACTATGATTAATAAGTGAGATAAAGCCAGGCATGGTGGCTCATCCCTGTAACCTCAGCACTTTGGAAAGCCAAGGATTGCTTCAGCCCAGGAGTTTGAGACTAGCCTGGGCAACGTAGCAAGACCTCATTTCTACTAAAAAATAATAATAATAAATAAATGAGATAACACATATGAAGTAGGCATTACAGTATAAATGGATTTGGTTCACTGGTTATAGTCCATTTTTAATTACTTTTGTATTTCGGTTACTTTTATAATTATATCTCTAGTAAGAGATACTGATTTTGAATTTCAAGTAATTATATAACTGAATGAATCTGAGCTCAGAAATTAATTTGATTTAAGTAAACAATTAAATTGCAGTGCAGTTGATATCAGAAGTAGCATTGTATCTAAAGTTGGTTTATAAATGACAGAGGCCTGGCAAAGGCCACCTTAGGTCATCTGATGTGCTGAAAACTGCTCCTCGTTACATGTGATGGCAACGAAAATAAGTCAGTATTGTGGTCATGCAACATCACACAACTCAATATCAGAGTCTATCTGTCAAGTGGTCAAGCAATCTCTAAGTCAGCCCTGTGGTGACTGACTAGGGCCACAAGGATCACCACTGCAATTGTTAGGTTGGCTTGTCACATATTCATAGAGTCAGCTAGTAAGAAGACAAAGAGTTCAAATAGATCCAAATAGTTTACTACTTACAGACAGCACAAACAAGATCAGCATTGTATCAGCTTTCTGTTTCTCTTTTTTTTTTTTTAGGATTTCAAAGTGATAGTCTTTATTCCAATATTTTTATTTTTATAAATTTATTTCAACTATAAAAGTAATAAATTCTTTTTTTTTTTATTGCATTTTAGGTTTTGGGGTACATGTGAAAAACATGCAAAGTTGTTGCATAGGTGCATTCATGGCAGTGTGATTTGCTACCTCCCTCCCCCTCACCCATATCTGGCATTTCTCCCCATGCTATCCCTCCCCAACTCCCCCCCCCGCTGTCCCCCCCACTCCCCCGCAACAGACCCCCGTGTATAGTGCTTCCCTCCCTGTGTCCATGTGTTCTCCTTGTTCAACACCCTCCTATGAGTGAGAACATGTGGTGTTTGGTTTTGTGTTCTTGTGTCAGTTTACTGAGAATGATGGTTTCCAGGTTCATCCATGTCCCTACAAAGGACGTGAACTCCTCATTTTTAATGGCTGCATAATATTCCATGGTGTATATGTGCCACATTTTTCCTGTCCAGTCTATCATCCAACCCAAATGCCCATCGATGATAGCTTTCTGTTTCTCTAGTCCCACAGTATGACATTGAATCAGAGGCGTTCGATAACAGGCAGTGC
Source organism: Aotus nancymaae (assembly GCF_030222135.1). NCBI lineage: Eukaryota > Metazoa > Chordata > Mammalia > Primates > Aotidae > Aotus > Aotus nancymaae. The sequence goes on from NW_026988472.1 coordinate 4,741,895, forward strand.
AGGTGCTGGGTCTCTCTGCCATCCATAACTATACTCTCACAGTATGACATTGAATCAGAGGCGTTCGATAACAGGCAGTGCAGGTGCTGGGTCTCTTTGCCATCCATAACTATACTCTAAGTCAGTAAGCAGTTTTATACCCACAATTGTACCCTAAGGTGGGGCAACAAGGAACATCTTGTGCTCAACTAGGGAGATGGATGAGTAATGATCTCGTGTCAGCCTCCAGCGAGACAGAAGGGAAGTGAGAAAATTCCTTGTGGCAGGGTCACCAAGGCACCAAGGCTGAGCCATTCCACTGGTGTCTGACATAAAACAAAAGACCATATGTATAGTGCTTATGAACATAACATTTCCAATACTGGTTCCAAAATGGAGGGGATGCTTTCCCTGTCTGGGTCATTACAAAAAATTAATTAAATATACATGGCTTGATGCCTGCTATGTTACAAGAAAATTCTGGAATGCTGGAAATGAAGAGACCAAAAAAATGTGATGCTTGCCCATGGGGGGATATCACATTCTCTTGGGACAGGCATAAACAAACACAAAACCATTTTAAACACAAAGAATGAACAGAGGCAAGAGACCCAACCAAAAGTAAAAATAAAAATTTTTAAAGAAACTGGGGTGGCCTAAAAGCAGGAGAAAAGCACAAAAAGAAGACTCACTGTTAGAAATAGATACACTGGACTTCCCATATCCACTGATCACTGGGTTCATATACTTGATTCTACTAATGTAAGACTGAATGACAATTATAAACTAAAATTTGCCAGATGGACAGTGTTGTTTTCATTTTAAAAAGTATTTCTTTTCATTTTCGCTACCAGCATAGGTGTGTAGTAGTAACATATTGCATTAATTTCCATTTCCCTAATAATTTATGATGCTGAGCATCTTTTTATGTGCTGATTAGCCATCCATATCTTCCTTGGTGGTGTCTGCTGAGTTCTTTAGCCCATTTTTTAACTGAGTTTTTTCATTTCTTATTATTGAGATTTGATGGTTCTTTATATATTCTGGAAATGAATACGTTATAAAAGATGTGTTTTGCAAATACTTTCTCCCCATATGCGATGTTTTGCAAATGTCTTCTTCCCATATGTACCTTTTCTTTTCTTTCTCTTAACCATATATTTTAAAGAGCAGAAGATACTTTTAGTTTTGAAGTACAATGTACCAGTTTTTCTTTCATCAGTTTTTTTAATCCAAGAAATCTTTGCTTCACTTAAGGCCAAAAATATCTTCTCCTATTTATTTTTTTCCCTAGAAATTTTCCAGTTTTAGGTGTTACGTTTAACTCTATGACACACACTAAGTTAACTATTGGGTGCGGAATAAGGCTTTTTTTTGTTTCTCCAGTTTGTATTTTTTGTTTTATTGTTTTTGCTTCTGGACTCCAATTATCCCAACACTACTTGTTAAAAAGATTATCTTTCAGGGAGAGAGATCCAAGATGGCTGATCACTAGCAGCTTGGGCTCGTAGTTCCCAGTGAAAGCGCAGAGAATGAAAGGACGCCACACTTTCAGACGAATATTTGTTGCTCACGGACCAGGAGATTCCCAGCAGAGGAGCCCCACGTGTCGCCAGGGCGACTCTTGTGGCCGGCGCGGCGGTTTTGCTGGCGCCTTAGCGCACCAGTTTTTGGTGCAGAGTCCGGAGATTCCCGGGCAGAAAAGCACCACCAATCTTAACACCGCTGTTTTGGCCGGCGCAGTGGATTGCTCAGATTTTGGCAGCTGGGAATCAACAAGTTGGACGTCTGCTCAGAGACCTAGTTAGAAAGTCAGTAATTACAAAGACAACAGATGGATAAATATATAATGAAGGGAAGAAACCAGCGTAAAAAGGCAGAGAATACTCAAAATCAGAATGCCTCTACCTCTACAGGGGATCGCAATTCCTCATCAGTAACGGAACAAGGCTTAATAGATTACGAGTGTGTTCCAATAACAGAAGCAGGTTTCAAAACGTGGGTGATAAGAAACTTCTGTGAATTAAAAGAACTTGTTCTAACCCAATGCAAAGAAACTAAGAACCTTGAAAAAAGGTTTGACGAAATGTTAACGAGAATGGACAATTTAGAGAGGAATATAAGTGAATTGATGGAGTTGAAAAACACAACACGAGATCTTCGCGAAGCATGCACAAGTTTAAACAGTCGAATTGATCAAGTAGAAGAAAGGATATCAGAAGTCGAGAACCAGCTCAGTGAAATGAAACGAGAAGACAAGATTGGAGAAAAAAGGATGAAAAGGAATGAGCAAAGTCTCCAGGAAATATGGGACTATGTGAAAAGACCTAATTTACGTTTGATAGGTGTACCTGAATGTGATGAAGAGAATGAATCCAAGTTGGAAAATACTCGTCAGGATATCATTCAGGAAAATTTTCCCAACCTGGCAAGGCAGGGTAATATTCAACTCCAGGTAATACAGAGAACACCACAAAGATATTCTTCAAGAAGACCAACCCCAAGGCACAGAATTGCCACATTTATAAGGGTTGAAATGAAGGAGAAAATACTAAGGGCAGCCAGAGAGAAAGGTCAGGTTACCCATAAAGGGAAACCTATCAGACTTACAGCAGATCTCTCAGCAGAAACCCTACAAGCCAGAAAAGAGTGGGGACCAATATTTAACATCCTTAAAGAAAAGAACTTTCAACCCAGAATTTCCTATCCAGCCAAACTAAGCTTTATAATCGAAGGAAAAATTAAATCCTTTGCGAACAAACAAGTACTTAGAGAGTTCACCACCACCAGGCCTGCTTTACAAGAGCTTCTGAAAGAAGCAGTATACATATAAAGGAACAACCAATATCAGCCTTTCCAAAAATATATCAAAAAGAAAAGAACATTAACACAATGAAAAATTTACACTAACTAATGGGCAAAACAGCCAGCTAGCATCAAATGCCAGTATTAAAGTTATATATATTCTAATCAGATAAAAAGCCAAAACCCATTGGTATGCTGCATCCAGACCCGTCTCACATGCAACGACACACAAAGACTCAAAACAAAGAGGAGGAAGATTTATCAACCAATCAGAGAGTAAAAATAAACAAATAAATAAAAAGCAGGAGATGCAATTCTCGCCTCTGATAAAGTAGACTTTAAAGCAACAAAGATCAAAAGAGGCGAGGAATGACATTACATAATGGCAAAAGGATCAATGTAACAAGAAGAGCTAACGATTTTATAGATCAACGAGACAGAAAATTAATAAGGACATCCAGGACTTGAACTCAGACCCGGAACAAGTAAACTTAATAAACATTTATAGAACTGTCCACTTCAAATACATAAAACATACATTACCACCTCACACCTATTCCAAAAGTGACTACATAATTGGAAGTAAATCACTCCTCAGTCATCGCATAGCATTTCATAGGTTTAAATGAAATATTGGTTGGCTGCTCGTTTGTTATTTTCTTCCCTTATTCCTTCCTGTCTACATCAAGTATAATTATTGGTATAAAAGAGGTTTTCAATACCCATTACTAAACTGCATTCTAGCCTGGGCAAGAAAGTAATACTCCCATTCTCTCTCTCTCTTTCTCTTCCTTTTTCTTCCTCTTCTTTATTCTTTTTCTTTCTTTCTTTAAAAAAAAAAAAAGATTATCTTTCTCCATTGAATTGTTTTTTCACCTTTGTTGAAAGTCAGTTGATCATGTGTGTGAGTCTATTTCCGGACTCTATTCTGGTCCTTCTTTTTTTTGTTTTTCCAATACCACACTATTTTGATTACTGTAGTTTTACACTAAGTCTTTAAGTAGCATGAGTTCAGAATCATTTTGGTTATTTTTGTTCTATTGTTTTTCCTACCTTTATTTCTCAAATAAAAATTGTATATATTTTAGGTGTACAAGATGTTTTTATAAATATAGTGAAATGATTACTATAGTGAAGCAAATACCCACATCCATGTCCTCACATAGTTACCTTTTTGGGTTTTTCTGGTGTCAGCAAATTTTCAATGTACATAACAGTATTCATGCTATGCATTATAACTCTAGGCTCATTCATCCCACATAACTACGACTTTATACCATTTGACCAACATCTCCGTATTCCCCCCACTTCCCAGCCCAGGTAATCATTGTTCTGCTCTGCTTCCGTGCATTCAACTTTTTTGGGTTACACATATGAGATGCAGTATTTTTCTTTCTATGTCTGGCCTGTTTCACTTTGCATGATACCCTTTAGGTTTATCCATATTGTCACAAATGGAAGAGTAGCCTTCTTCTCTAAGTCTGAATAATATTTCATTGTATACGCTTACCACAATTTCTTTACCCCTCAATGGACACTTCAGTTGTTTCCATATCATGGATATTGTGAATAATGCTGCAATGTCCCTTCAAAGTACTGATTTCATTACCTTTGAGTATATACCCAGTAGCATCATAAAACCTGGACTATATTTGGTAATTGTATATTTAATTTTTAAATATCTTTTATATTATTTTCCATAATGGCTTTACCAATTTACACTCCCAGTAACAGTGTACATGGGTTTGCTTTTCTCCACATCCTCCACAACACTTGTTATATCTTGCCTTTTTGATAATAGCCATCCTAACAGATGTGAAGGAATATCACATGGTGGTTTTGATTTACATTTCCCTGATTAGTGCCACTGAGCACCTTTTCCTATAACTGTTGGTCATTTGTATGTATTCTTTGGGAAAATGTCTATTCAGGTCCACTGCCCATTTTTTTTAAGTAGGGTTACTTGTTTTCTTGCTATTAAGTTATGCAATTTCCTTGTATATTTTGGATACTAACTTCTTGTCAGATATAAAATTTACAGTATTTTGTCTCATTCTGTGGGCTGCCTTTTCACTTTGTTGGTTGTTTCCATTACTGTACAGAAACTTTTTAGTTTGGTGTAGTCCCATTTTAAAATTTTTTATTTTGTTGCCTGCGTTTTTGGTAGCACATAACAAAAATTACTGCAAAGCCCAATGTCAAGGAGTTTATTCTCTTTGTAGTTGTGATTTGCATTTCTCTGATGATTAATGATGTTAAGCACCTTTCCATATGCCTGTTTGCAATTTGTATGTCTTCTTTTAAGAAATGTCTATTCATACCTCTTCACCATTTTTAATTAGAGCTATGGAATTGTTTGAGCTCTTTATATATTCTGGTTATTAATCCCATGTCATATGAGTAGTTTGTAACTATTTTCTCCCATTCTGTGGGTTGTGTCTTCACTTTGTTAATTTTTCCCTTTGCTGTGCAGAAACCTTATAACTTAATGTAATCCATTTGTCCATGTTTTCTTTGGTTACATGTGCTTGTGGAATATTACTCAAGTTTTTGCCCAAACCTATGCCTTGGAGAGTTTCCCCAATAAATTCTTGCAGTATTTTCACAGTTTAATGTCTTAGATTTCAGACTTTAATCAATTTTGATTTGATTTTTGTATATAGCAAGAAATAGGGGTCTAGTTTGATTCTTCTGCATATGGATATCCAGTTTTCACAGTGCAATTTATTAAAAAGACTGTCTTTTCCCCAGTGCATATTCTTGGAGCCTTTGTTGCAAATTAGTTAAATGTAGGTGTATGGATTTGTTTCTGGGTTCTTTATTCTGCTCCATTGGTCTATGTGTGTGTGTTTATGCCAGTACCATGCTGACTTGGTTACTATAGCTCTGCAGTATAATTTGAAGTCAGGTAATGTGACTCCTCCAGTTTTCTTCTTTTTGCTTAGGATAGCTTTGGCTATTCTGGGTCCTTTATGGTTCCATATACATTTTAGGATTGTTTCTTCTATTTCTGTGAAGAATGTCATTGGTATTTTGACAGGAATTGCATTGAATTTGTAGATTGCTTTGGGTAGTATGGATATTTTAGCAATATTGAGTGTCTAAACCATGAACATGAAATATCTCTCCATTGTTCTATGGCCTCTTCAATTTCCTTCATTAATGTTTTATAGTTTTCATTATAGAGATCTTTCACTTCTTTGGTTAATTACTAGGTATTTTATTTTATTTGTGACTATTGTAAATGGGATACTTTCTTGATTTCTTTTACAGATTGCTCACTGTTGGCATTTGTACAAGTGGCACTTGTATAAGTGCTACTTATTATTCTATATTGACCTTATATTGTGCACCTTTACCAAATATTTTCATTAGTTCTAATAGTTTTTGTGAGCCTTTAGGTTTTTCCAAATGGAAGATCGTATCGTCTGCAAACAAGGATACTTTGACTCCTTCCTTTCCAATCTGGATGTCCTTGATTTCTTTCTCTTTTCTGAATTGTTCTAGTTAGGACTTCCAATACTATGTTGAATAAAAATGGTGAAACTGGGCATCCTTGTTATGTTCCAGAAGACTTTAGTTTTTCCCCATTCAGGCTGATACTAGCAGTGAGTCTGTCATATATGGCTTTTATTATGTTGAGGTATATTTCTTCTATCCCCAGATTTATGAGGGCTTTTATTTTGAAGGAATGTTGAACCTCAAATGCTTTTTCAGTATCAATTTAAATGACTATATATATTATTTTAATTTTTATTTTAAGTTCCAGGGTACATGTGCAGGATGTGTAGGTTTGTTATATACGTAAACATGTGCTATGGTGATTTGCTTCACCTGTCAACCTATCACTTAGGTATTAAGGCCAGCATGCATAAGCTATTTTTCCTAATGCTCTCCCTCCCTTGACTCCACCCCGTGACGGGTCCCAGTATGTGTTGTTCCCTTCCCTGCATCCATGTGTTTTCATTGTTCAGCTCTTACTTTTAAGTGAGAACATGCAGTGTTTGGTTTTCTGTTCCTGTATTAAGTTGCTGAAGATAATGACTTCCAGCTCCATCCATGTCCCTGCAAAGGACATGATCTCATTCCTTTCTATGGCTTCATAGTATTCTGTGGTGTATATTTACCACAGTTTCTTTATCTAGTCTATCGTTAATGGGCATTTGGGTTGATTTTATGTCTTTGCTATTGTGAATAGTGCTGCAATGAACATATGCATGCAGGTTATCTTTGTAATGGAATGCTTTATATTCCTTTGGGTATATATCAAGTAATGGAATTGCTGGGTGAAATGGTATTTCTGGTTCGAGATCTTTGAGGAATTGTCACACCATCTTCCACAATGATTGAACTAATTTACACTCCCACCAACGGTGTAAAAGTGTTCCTATTTCTCTGCAACCTCGCTAGCATCTGTTGTTTCTTGACTTTTTAATAATCACCATTCTGACTGGCATAAGATGGTATCTTGTTGTGGTTTTGATTTGCATTTCTGTAATGATCAGTGATGTTGAGCTTTTTTTCATATGTTTGTTTGGCTGCATGAATGTCTTCTTTTGCGAAGTGTCTGTGTCCTTTGCCTACTTTTTAATTGAATTGGTTTTTTCTTGTAAATTTATTTAAGTTCCTTGTACATTCTGGATGTTAGACTTTTGTCAGATGGGTAGATTGCAAAATTTTCTCCCACTCTCTAGGTTGTCTGTTCACTCTGATGATAATTCCTTTTGCTGTGCAGAAGCTCTTTAAAAGTTTAATTAGATCCCATTTGTCAATTTTGCCTTTTGTTGCAGTTGCTTTTGGCGACTTCATCATGAAATCTTTGCCTGTGCCTATGTCCTGAATGGTATTGCTGAGGATTTCTTCTAGGGTTTTTATAGTTTGGGATTTTACATTTAAGTCTTTAATCCATCTTGTATTGATTTTTGTATAAGGTGTAAGAAAGCGGTCCAGTTTCAATTTTCTGCATATGGCTAGCCAGTTCTCTCAGCACCATTTATTAAATAGGGAATCATCTCCCCATTCCTTGTTTCTGTCAGAGATCAGATGGTTCTAGATGTTTGGTCCTACTTCTAAGTTCTCTATTCTGTTTCATTGGTCTATATGTCTATTTTGGTTACTGTATGTAGCCTTGTAATATAGTTTGCAGTCAGGTAGCATGATGCTTCCCACTTTGTTCTTTATACTTAGAGTTGTCTTGGCTGTATGGGCTTTGTTTTACTTACATATGAATTTTAAAATAGTATCTTCAAAAAGAATGTCAATAGTGGTTTAGTGGGAATAGCTTTGAATCTATAAATTACTTTGGGCTGTATAGCCATTTTCACAATATTGATTCTCCTATTCACGAGTGTGGAATATTTTTCCATTTGTTTGTGTTCTCTCTAATTTCCTTGAGCAGTGGTTTGTGGTTCTCTTTAAGGAGGTCTTTCACTTCCCTTGTTAGCTGTATTCCTAGGTATTTTATTCCTTTTGTAGCAATTGTGTATGAGTGTTCATTCATGATTGGCTCTCTCCTTGCCTGTTGTTGGTGTATAGAAATCCTTGTGACGTTTGCACACTGATTTTGTACCCTGAGACTTTGCTGAATTTGCTTATCAGCTGAAGAAGCTTTTGGGCTGACATAATGGAGTTTTCTAGTTATAGGATCATGTCATCTGCAAACAAAGACAATTTGACTTTCTCTCTTACTATTTGAATACTCTTTATTTCTTTCCCTTGCCTGAGTGCCCTAGCCAGATTGCTTAAATACTATGTTGAATAGGAGTGGTGAGACAGGTCATCCTTGTCTTGTGCCACTTTTCAAGGGGAATGCTTTCAGCTTTTGCCCATTCATTTTGATAATGGCTGTGGGTTTTTCATGTATCACTCATTATTTTGAGGTATGTTCCTTCATTACCTAGTTTATTGAAAGTTTTTAACAGGAAGGGATGTTGAATTTTATCAAGGACTTTTTGGCATCTATTGAGACAATCATGTGGTTTTTGTCTTTAGATCTGTTTATGTGATAACTTATGTTTATTGATTTAGGAATGTTGAAACAGCCGAAATTGCATCACAGGGATGAATCCCACTTATTGGTGGTAGATAAGTTTTTTGAGGTGCTGCTGGATTCAGATTTCCAGTATTTTATTGAGAATTTTTGCATCAATGTTCATCAGAGACATTGGCCTGAAATTTTATTTTTTTGTTATATCTCTGCCAGGTTTGGTATCAGGACGATGCTGGCCTCATAGAATGAGTTAGGGATGAGTGCCTCCATTTCAATTGTTTGGAATAGTGTGGGAAGAAAGGGTATCAGCTTCTTTTTGTACTTCTGGTAAACTTCAGATGTAAGTCCGTCTGGTCCTGGGCTTTTTTTGGTTGATAGGCTATTGATTATTGCCTCAATTTCAGAACTTGTTATTAGTCTATTCAGGGATTCAACTTATACCTGATTCAGTCTTGGGAGGGTGTATGTGTCCAGTAATTTATCCATTTCTTCTAGATTTTCTAGTTTATTTGCACAGAGGTGTTTATAGTATTCTCTGATGGTTGTTTGTATTTCTGTGGGGTCAGTGGTGATATCCCCTTTATCATTTTTTATTGTGTCCATTTCATTCTTCTCTTTTCTTCATTAGTCTAGGAGCCATCTATCTATTTTATTATTTTTTTCAGAAAACTACCTCCTGGATTCATTCATTTTTTGAAGGGTTTCTCGTGTCTCTCTCTCCTTCAGTTACCCTCTGAGCTTATTTATTTCTTGTCTTGTGCTAGATTTGGGGTTGGTTTGCTCTTAGTTTTCTAGTTCTTTTAGCTGTGATGGTAGGGTGTTGATTTGATATTTTTCTAGCTTTTTGATGTGGGCACTCAGTGCTATAAATTTCCCTCCTAACACTGCTTTAGCTGTGTCTCAGAGATTCTGATACATTGTCTCTTTTCTCATTGTTTCAAAGAACTTCTTGTTTTCTGCCTTAATTTCATTACTTACCCAGGAGTCATTCAGGAGCAGGTTGTTCAATTTCCATGTAGTTGTGTGATCTTTGAGTGAGTTTTTTAATCTTGAATTTTAGTTTGATTGTGCTGTTGTCCGAAAAACTGTTTGCTATGATATTAGTTCTTTTGCATTTGCTGAGGGTGATTTACTTCCAATTATGCAATGAATTTTAGATTAAGTGCCATGTGGTAATGAAAAGAATGTATATTCTGCTGTTTTGGAGTGGAGAGTTCTGTAGATATTTATCAGGTCCACTTAACCAGAGCTGAGTTCAAGTCCTGAATATCTTTGTTAATTTTCTGTCTTGATGATTTGTCTAATATTGACAGTGAGGTGTTAAATTCTCCCACTACTATTGTGTGTGAGTGTAAGTCTCTTTGTAGGTTGTTTTTTTTTGTTTGTTTGTTTGTTTGTTTTGACAGTCTTGCTCTGTCACCCAGGCTGGAGTGCAGTGGTATTATCTCAGCTCACTGCAACCTCTGCCTCCCAGATTCAAGCAGTTTTTCTGCCTGACCGCCCAAGTAGCTGAGACTACAGTCATGTGCCACCACACCCAGATAATTTTTGTACTTTTAGTAAAGAAGGGGTTTCTCCATATTGGCCAGGCTGGTCTCGAACTCTTGACCTCGTGATCTGCCTGTCTTGGCCTCCCAAAGTGCTGGGATTACAGGCATTAGCCATCATGCCCAGCCTCTCTGTAGGTATCGAAGAACTTGTTTTATGAATCTGGCTGCTCCTGTATTGGGTGTATATATGCTTAAAATAGTTGTCTCTTGTTGTTGAATTGACCCTTTTGCCGTTATGTAATGCCCTTCTTTGTCTTTTTTCATTTTCGTTGGTTTAAAGTTGGCTTTTTCAGAAACTAGGATTATAAGCCCTGCTTCTTTCCAGTTGCTTAGTAAATTTTCCTTCATCTTTTTATTTTGAGTCTATGTGTGTCTTTGCATGAGATGGGTCTCTTGAATACAGCAAAGTGATGGATTTTGGCTCTTCCTCTAGCTTGGCATCCTTTATCTTTCAACTGGGGCATTTGGCCTATTTACATTTGAGTTTAATATTGCTCTGTATGAATTTGATACTGTCATCATGATTTTAGCTGGCTGGTTATTTTGAAGACTTGATGTAGTTGCTTCATAGTGTCACTGGTCTCTGTACTTGAGTGTGTTTTTATAGTGACTGGTAATGTTTTTTTTTTTTTTTTCGTATTTAGTGCCTCCTTCAGGAGCTCTTGCAAGGCAGTACTGGTGGTGATGAATTCCTTCAGCATTTGCTTGTCAGAAAAAGATTTTACTTCTCCTTCACTCATGAGAACTTCACTATGCAAACACAAGTATCAAGAGCTGAATAGACCACACAGAAGAAAGGATATCAGAGCTTCAAGACTATTTGGATGAAATAAGGCAGGCAGACAAGATTAGAGAAAAAATAATGAAAAGGAATGAACAAAACCTCCAAGAACTATGGGATTATGTTAAAAGACTGAGCCTATGACTGATAGGGATACCTGAAAGAGATGGAAGAATGGGATCAAGTTGGAAAACATACTTCATGATATCATCCAGGAGAATTTCTCCAACCTAGCAGAACAGTCCAACATTCAAATTAAGGAAATCAGAGAACCCCAGTAAGATACTCCACGAGAAGAACAAGCCAAAGACACATAATCATCAGATTCTCTAAGATCAAAATGAAGGAAAAAATGTTAAAGGGAACCAGGTAAAAGGCCAGGTCACCTATAAAGAAAAGTCCATCAGACTAACAGAAGACCTCTCAGCAGAAACCCCTGAAGAGATTGGGGGCCAAAATTCAGCATTCCTAAAGAAAAGAATTTCCAATCTAGATTTTCATATTTGGCAAAACTAAGTTTCATGAGTGAGGAAGAAGTAAAATTCTGCTGCCAGACATATTGGAGCTCCATTGTATGTTATTTGTTTATTTTCTCTTCCTGCTTTTAGGATCCTTTCTTTATCCTTGACCTTGGCGAGTTTGGTTATTAAATGCTCTTTGGGTAAATCTGCTTGGTGTTCTATAACCTTCTTGTATTTGGATACATTTCTCTATTTTTGGGAAGTTCTCTGTTATTATCCCTTTGAATAAACGTTCTACCTCATCTCTTTCTCTGCCTCCTCTTTAAGGCCAATGACTCTTAGATTTGCCCTTTGAGGCTATTTTTAAATCCTGAAGTTCTTTTTTGTTCATTCTTTTTTGTTCTTTTTTCTTTTGTCTCATCTAACTGTGTATTTTCAAATAGCCCATTTTCAAGCTCACTGATCCTTCTGCTTGATCCATTCTGCTATTAAAGGACTCTGATGCATTCTTCTGTATGCCAATTGCATTTTTCAGCTTGAGTATTTCTGCTTGATTCTTTTTTAATTATTTCAATCTCTTTGTTAAATTTATCTGATAGAATTCTGAATTTCTTTTCTGTGTTATCTTGAATTTCTTTGTGTTTTCTCAACACAGCTATTTCAAATTCTGTGCCTGAAGAGTCACATATTTCTATTTCCCTAAGATTGGTCTTTGTTGCTTTATTTAGTTTATTTGGTGAGGTCATGTTGTCCTGGATAGCGTTGATGCTAGCAGATGTTCTTATATGTCTGGGCATTGAATAGTTAGGTATTTATTGTAGTCTTCACTGTCTGGGCTTGTTTGCAACCATCCTTCTTGGTAAGGCTTTCCAGATATTCAAAACAGAACTGAGAAGGTCAGGGCTATGTGAGCTGAGTAACTCTGTGAGTCTGCAAAGCAGATATAGCTTAGATCACAACAGCCAAGTCCTTTTGTATTGTTAACAGTTTTTTTCTGTTGAGATGTTTGAGTTCGTTGTATATTCTGGATATTAATCTCCTGTTGAATGAATAGTTTGCAAATATTTTTTTCTGTCATTCTGTAGGTTGTCTCTTTATTCTATTGGTTGTTTGCTACACAGAAGTTAGTTTGATATAATCCTATTTGTTTATTTTTGCCTTAGTTGTCTCACAATAACATTGTATTTAATCAATTGCCCTGCTTACTGTGCCAATTTGTCAAGAGCTTAGTTAAGCTGCCAGTGCCAGAGTAGTCAACTAAGACAATAAGCCAAAATTAAAGCATTGTTTACTCTCTATGATAGCATAAGCAAGAAACCAAAAAGAAGAAAGGACCAGCTCCCTCATTGGCCTCTTTTTCTCCAAGGAATTGTGCAGGCATCAGTCAAAGTTCTGATGTATCAGCACAGATGGTGTAAATTCTCTGACTGCAGAGAGGAAGCCCTGAAAGTATAGATGAGGGAAGGGCTAGCAGTGGAAAAATACTGAGTTCTGAGTCAAAGGGGAGGAAAACATCATAAAGGTTTTTCTTTTCCCTCTGATGAGGAGCTCTCAGTAGAAGTGCCTATGAAAGACCCTGGCTTGAGCCTTTCAGTAGTCATCTGGATGGAGGTGCCTGGGTTAAAAATGCGTTTATACACAAGAGCATGGTTATACAGAAAGTTCTGAGACTTGAATGGAGCTCCATTCAGAGACTATAATGCACTACTTGTGAATCATAAAGGTTTTTCTTTTCCCTCTGATGAGGAGCTCTCAGTAGAAGTGCCTATGAAAGACCCTGGCTTGAGCCTTTCAGTAGTCATCTGGATGGAGGTGCCTGGGTTAAAAATGCGTTTATACACAAGAGCATGGTTATACAGAAAGTTCTGAGACTTGAATGGAGCTCCATTCAGAGACTATAATGCACTACTTGTGAATCATCAAGGTTTTCCTTTTCCCTCTGATGAGGAGCTCTCAGTAGAAGTGCCTATGAAAGACCCTGGCTTGAGCCTTTCAGTAGTCATCTGGATGGAGGTGCCTGCGTTAAAAATGCATTTATACACAAGAGCATGGTTATACAGAAAGTTCTGAGACTTGAATGGAGCTCCATTCAGAGACTATAATGCACTACTTGTGAATCATCAAGGTTTTCCTTTTCCCTCTGATGAGGAACTCTCAGTAGAGGTGCCTATGAGAGACCCTGGCTGGAGCCTTCCAATAGTCATCTGAATGGAGGTGCCTGGGTTAAAAATGCGTTTATGCACAAGAGCATGGCTGTCCAGAAAGTTCTGAGACTTGAATGGAGCTCCATTTGGAGACTATAATGCACTACTTGTGAACCAAGTCTGGGGTGAGGAGGGGAACTTTCTTCATAAGGCCTGTGGGTATTTTTGTAGTTGCCTATCGTTGTGCCAGAAAGATCACACATAGGTTTTTGGCTAAGCAACAGACTCCTCAATGTAAGCTCCATGAGATCAAAGACTACATCTTGTGTCCCTGAACTCTCAATACTTATCACAAGGCGTAGCATCTAGTTCACAGTTATCTTTTAACAATGCATAAATGATTGACCCTCTCTTCAAATTGAGAGGGAGAATTTTCAATTACACTCTACTTCACATTAACGAAGCATGTGTTGCAAAAATGATTGGAGGAAATTGGACAGTTTTCTTCACTTGCAAATCCAATCCCAGATGTATAGAAGTAGGCATGTATATACCTACACAGTTATACTAATTGCTGGGGACACTAGAATGAACTCTTATAAAGAGTCTGAAGTCCAATATAGGAGACATGTGTATCCCCCATGACATATATTACACTGATATTTAATTGATTAATTGCCTATTTTTCCAGTAGATATGGAGTTTCTTGAGAATGGAATGCAATTCTTCCCCCTTGTCTCTCTATGGCATGGCACCATTGAGATAGAGAATGTCTTCTCAGTGAATAAGCATGGCCAGCAGAATGATATAGGAGCAAGATGCCACCAAGGGACTGGGCGCAGTGGCTCATGCCTGTAATCCCAGCAATTTGAAAAGCCAAGGTGGTGGATCACCTGAGGTCAGGAGTTTGAGATCAGCCTGGACAACATGACGAAACTTAATCTCTACTAAAAATACAAAAATTGGCTGGGCATGGTGGCAGGTGCCTATAATCCCAGCTATTCGGGAGGCTGAGGCAGGAGAATTGCTTGAACCCAGTAGGCAGAGGTTGCAGTGAGCCAAGATCATGCCATTGCACTCCAGCTTGGGTGACAGAGCAAGACTCCATCTCAAAAAAAAAAAAAAAATACCACCAAGGGATTTAATCTAAACTAAATCACATGTCATTAACTACCCTTGTATTGAAAAATAGGCCTATGCCAACAGAATTCCCAATATATATAGATTGCCACCTCTCCAGTTAAACTAATTAAGGGACTATGATAAAAGGCTTCAGTTTAAGATGTATGGCTCTTCTTGAATTTTTTCAAGTTCTTCCAAATGTACAAGGACTGTTGTATATCCTGGATCTGCAACATCTGCCTCTACTAAATGTGACCCTACCTGACAGGAAGGGCTCCTCCTCAGTACACTAGGAGAGCATGTTCCTGGCCCTAGAAAGCTGTGCCTGGCTTTGTGAGGGAGTTGTTCTTGAATGTTCCTTTCTGCTTGCCTCCCTTTTGTAGAAGTTTTGGGTCTTTGACCAGCTGGGTATAGCTCCATTGAGGCCAAGTCTCTGGGCTTAGCTGTTTCCAGGGACTTTCTGAGATCTGAAGGAGCATCCTTCTAATAAAAAACAAATGTGTGTGCATATTTGTGTACACATGTGTGTATGAACAGGTGTGTGTTTGTGTGTCTATGTGTTTTGAGGCTGCTAATCTATAAAATGGGATTACAACATCTATTGTTGTAATAGAAGAGGTACTGGTATTTGCAATAATGTATATAAAGAACCACGGCTTTGTACGATTATGTGTTCTACAAATAGCAGCTATTGTAAGGTGGATAAAAAGTCATTTGTAAATTCAGTCTGGAGTTATTGGGTACCTGCAATGTCAGTCACTTGTCCTAGTTCTAGACAAAAATAAGTAAATGGAATCACCACATTTTCTACTTTGGTGCAGTTGACATTCCAGTGAGGGGTGGGGGAACAGACAATATCAGACAAACTTTATTTAAGTTAATTTCTAAGAGCGGTGAATGTTATGGAACATTATGAACCAGGGTTGTGTGATAGAGAACAAGTGATGAGGTGACTGGTGGAGGAATTGACCCTTTGAGGAAAGCTGGTCAGGGAAGGCCTCTGAGCAAAGGGACATCTGAATAAAGGCTGATTGATAAGGTAGGGCAGGCTAATGAAGGACTTCAAAGAGTAGTACCACAAGGAGGAAGACAAATGAGCTGGGGAGAACCATGATGATGGTGATGATGAGAAGAAGGAAGACAAAGTGAATGTCTATGTGCAAATAAACAAATTCATGCATTCCTCATCATTAATCCTTTTATTCCTTGGATAAGCATGTATTGAGCATATACTCTGGCACTCTGTGCTAGGCTCTTTGAATCAGACACATTTCTGGCTCTTAAGGAAAAATCAGCAAAATGAAAAGGCAACTTATGGATTGGGAAAAAATATTTGCAAATCATTTATCTGATAAAAGGTCAGTAGCCAAAGTGTATGAACTCATACAACTCAATAGTGGAAAAACAATTTAGGAAAGGGCAAAGGACCTGAATAGACATTTCTCAAAAGAAGACATACAAATGACAAATAGGTGTATGAGAAAATGCTCAACCTCAGAAAACCTCTTCTATACATTGGCTTAGGCAAAAATTCATGGCCAAGAACCAAAAAGCAAATGCAACAAAAATAAATCCATGGGACCTAATTAAACTAAAATGCTTCTGCACAGCAAAAGAAATAATTAGCAGAATAAACAGACAACCCTCAGAATGGGAGAAAATAGACACAAACTAAACATCTGGCAAAGGACTAATATCCAGAATCTACAAGGAACTAAACAAATTGGCAAATAACAAACAAATAATCACATTAAATGAATGAGTTAGGGAGAAAACACTCCTCCTCCTCAATTTGTTTGGAATAGTTTCAGTAGGATTGATATCAGTTCTTCCTTGTACATCTGGTAGAATTTAACTGTAAATCCGTGTGATTCAGAGCATTTTTTGGTTGGTAAGTTCTTTATTGCTGATTTCATTTCAGAAGTTGATACTGGTTTATTTAGGGTTTCAGCCTCTTTCTGTGAATCCATATTTTTTTGAAGTTCCAGCAAAATAATGCCAGGCATAAATGGATTCTGTCAAACCCTTAAAGAAGGAATATTGACAATTCATCCAAACTCTTCAAGAAAATAGAATGGACAAAAATACTTCCTGTGATGATTAATATAGAGTGTCAAATTGATTGGATTGAAGGATGTAAAGTATTGTTCTTGGGTGTGTCTGTGAGGCTGTTACCAAAGGAGATTAACATTTGAGTCAGTGGACTGAGAGAGGCAGACCCATCAGACCCACCCTCAATCTGGGTGGGTACCATCTAATTAGCTGCCAGTGCAGCTAAGAAAAAAAAAGCAGGCAGAAGATGGCGGAAGGAGCCGGCTTGCTGAGTCTGCCAGCCTTCATCTTTCTCCTGCGCTGAATGTTTTCTGCCCTTAAACATCAGACTTCAAGTTCTTCAGCTTTTGGACTCAGACTTACACCAGTGGTTTGCCAGGGGTTCTTGGGCCTTCAGCCACAGACTGAAGGCTGCACTGTTGGCTTCCCTACTTTGGAGATTTTTGGACTCAGTCTGGCTTCCTTGCTTCTCAGCTTGCAGATAGATGGCCTATTGTAGGGTTTCACCTTGTGATCGTGTGAGTCAATACTCTTTAATAAACTTTCCTTCATATATACATCTATCCTATTACTTCTGTCCCTCTAGAAAAACCTGACTAATACACTTCCCAGCTAATTTTATGAATCCATCATTATCCTGATACAAAAATATAAAGACATTATGAATAAATGAAATCACACACCATACTTCTTATGAATATGCACACAAAAATTCTCAAAAATATTGACTAATTGAATATAGCAATATATTAAAAATACAAAAGTACAATGAGGAAATGAGGCTTATACTGAAAATTCAGGGTTGGTTCACATTAGCATGTCATATGATAATCTCAGTAAATGAGAAAAAAAAAGCATTTCATAAAATTCCACATCCATTGATGTTAAAATCTCTCAACATCTAAAATGTGAAGAAAAATATTTCTTAAAAAACTGACAATACCAAATATTACCTAGGATATAATGCAACTAATACTTGTATACATTGCTAGTGGGAATGTAAAATAGCCAGACACTTTGGAAAACAGTTTGGCAATTTCTAATAAACTGTCTTAGTCCATTCGGGTTGTTATAACAAAATATCATAGATTAGATGGCTTATAAACAACAACAATTTACTTCTCACACTTCTAGGGACTACAAGTCTGAGATCACGGTGCCAGCATATTTGAGTTGTGGTCAGAGCTTTCTTCTGGGTTCGTTCTGACCCATTCATGAGGGTCCCACCCTCAATACCTAATTACTTCCCAAATATCTCATCTCTTAGTACAATCACATTGGGATTTCAACATATGAATTTGGTGGGGACACATTCAGTTCATTACATGGACTTAAATACACACTTGTTAGATGATCTAGCAATCCCTCTCCTAAATATTTATTCAAAAATGCCTTCACAATAGTCTCCCAAAGTCTTAACTCATTCTAGCATTAACTCAAAAGTTCCGAGTCCCAAGTCTCATCTGGAGATGAGTTCCCTCTACCTATGAGCCTGTGAGTTAAAAAACAATTTATTTGCTCCCAAGATACAATGGTGGTACCAGGCATTGGGTATACATCCCCATACCAAAATGGAGAAATGGGACAAAAAAGGGGGCTACAGGCCCCAAGCAAGTCTGAAACCCAGAAGGACAGTCATTAAATCTCAAGGCTCCAAAATAATCTCTTTTGATTCCACATCCAACATCCAGGACACACTGGTGCAAGTGGTGGGCTCCCAAAGACTTAGATGGCTTCATCCCTGTGGCTTGCAGGGTGCAGCCGCTGTGGCTATGTTAATGGGTTAGAGTTGAGTGTCTGCAGCTTTTCTAGGCCCAGCATTCAAGCTGCTGGTGACTTTATCATTCTGAAGTCTAGAGGGTGGCCTCCTTAACACAACTCTACTAGACAGTTCCCCGGTAGGGTGAGGGGAAGATTCTAACCCCATATTTCTCCTCTGCACTACTCTAGTAGATTTCTTTAAGGGCTCTGTTTCTGTGGCAGGCTTTTGTCCAGGTAGCCAGATGTTCTTGTACATCCTCTGAAATTTAGAGGGAAGCTGCGAAGCTTCCTTCACTCTTGCATCCTGTGTACCCACAGACTTAGCACCACATGGAAACCTCTAAGGCTTATGGCAGTTTGTGTTCTTCAAAACAGTGGTCTGAACAATATCTGAGGGCCTTTTCACTGAGGCTGGAGCTGGAGCAGCCAGAATTTGGGCAGAAGTGTCCCAAGGCTGCGCAGGGCAGCAGGACCCTGGGCCTGGCTGTCAAATCATTATTTCCTTCTAGACCTCTGGGCCTGTGATGGCAGAAGCTGTCTCCAGGATCTCTGAAATGCCTTCAAGGCCTTTTACCATTGCCTTTGATATTAACACTTGGCATCATTTTAGCTATGCTAACCTCTCTAGCAAGTGGCTGCTCTGGAGTCTGCTTCTGCTCTCTGCTGGAAAATGCTCTTTTCTTTTCCACTACATGGCCAGGCTGTGAATTTTCCAAATTTTTATGCTCTATTTCCTTTTTAAATATAAGTTCAAATTTAAGTCATTTATTTGCTCTTGTATTTGATCATATGTTGTTAGAAGCAGCCAGACCACATCTTGAACACTTGGCTACTTAGAAATTTCTTCTGCTAGATACCATAAGTCATCACTCTTAAGTTCAAACTTCCACAAATCCCTATAGCATAGACACAATGCAGCCAAGTTTTTTGCTAGGGTGTAACAAGGGTGGGCTTTGATCCAGTTCCCAATAACTTCCTCATTTTCATCTGAGACATTATCAGCCTGGCCTTCACCTGAGATGTTATCAGCCTAGCCTTCCCTGTCCATATTTCTATCAGCATTTTGGTCACAACCACTTAACAAACCTCTAAGAAGTTCTGAATGTTCCCTTGTCTCCCTGTCTTCTTCTAAGACCTACAAACACTCCCAACCTCTGTCCATCACCCAGTTCCAAAGCCATTTCTACATTTTCAGTTATCATTATAGTGATGCCCCACTCCTTGGTACCATTTTTCTGTGTTAGGCCATTTTTACATTGCTATAAAGAAATACCTGATGCTGGATAATTTATAAAGGAAGGAGGTTTAATTGGCCCATGGTTCTTCAGGCTATAAAGGAAGCATAGTGCCCACATCTATTTCTGGGGAGATCTCAGGAAGCTTACAATCATGGCAGAAGGCAAAGAGGGAGCAGGTGTTAACACTAGGTGAGAGGCAGCAATAGAGTGAGAGGGAGGATGTCCCAGACTTTTAAACAATCAGATCTTGTGTGAACTGAACAAGAACTCACTTATCACCAAGGGGATGGTGCTAAACAATTCAGGAAGGATCTGCCTCCATGATCCAATCACCTCCCATCATAGCCCATCTCCAACACTGGGAATCACATTTCAACATGGGATTTGGAGTAGACAAAATATCCAAACCATATTATAGATCTTTACAGTGGTTTTATCTCCAAGAAAGGAAAACAAATAAAATGTCCTTCAATTTGTCCTTTAATAAAATTATGTTAAATCCATACAGAGAAATGCTATTCATCAATAAAGGGGAACAAAGTACTTATAGACAGCATGAATGAATCTCAAATGGATAGTGAAAAGTAAAAGAAGCCAGATGTGAAAAAATTAAATATTCCATGATTTTATTTCTATGACATTCTACAAAAGGCCAAACTGTAGTGATGGAGAAAAGATCAGTGGTTGCCAGGGGATAGAGATAGAGGAGGAGGTTGACTGAAAACAGGCAGAAGACAAAATTTGGGGATGACAGAACTATTCTATAGCTTGATTGTGGTAGTACTTATACACTGCATGCATTTGTCAAAACTTGAACTGTAGAACAAAAGAGTGAATTTTTCTGTAATTGAATTATGCCTCATTACTGAAAATATTGTCATAGAGCAAACTGAGGCACTACAAAGTAATTCAGATGTGACCCAGCTGATTGAACTATTGCACATCAAAGATTCTCATGCCAGCACATCCAAGGTATGCTTGGAGGAACACAGTCTTTACTCTGGAACAGCTAAGAGTGTTGGAAGATATGTTCAGGAAGACAGCGTACTTCAGTTGGGTTACCTTGGAGGAACAGGCTTCAGTCTTCAATGCTGATGAATCATTGGTAAAGGTTTGGCTTAAGAACTGTTGAATTAAGTGAAAAAAGAAGCAGTGGAAAATTAAGCAATGGCTGTTACCAGTACCACCAAAGCATACTTTTTGTGAAGGAAGCCCCTTTACACAACTGCAGCACACTGTCATCCTGTGAATCTTGGAATTTTAGGTGCCTATGACTCTGATCTGAGCTGAACGTGGAGGAGTTGCTGCCTCATCATTGGATTCTTAGGCTTGTGTTGCCCAACAGATACATCTGGTAATCTCTCGTCCTCCTGAGGTTTTCTTTCCCTGTGTCATAGACTAATTTGTATAATTATATTCCTCATCCAGAGAAGATGATCCCAGCAGCTGAAATAAATATATCTTAGACCTCAAGGATCCCTCGCCGATGGAGGCAGAGCAGGGGGAGTGGAGGGCTGGCATCCATCTTCGGTATGGCTTCTGACCCAGCCACATAGTTCCTGACAAAAGTCTATAACCCAAAGCTTGAGCAACAGAAAAACATTTTCAATCACCTTTAATGGGTAGACTTGAGAACAAATAGGACAGACTTTATGGGTTTATCTTTATCAGTGGAGAAAACAATAATCTCTCCATTTTTACTCATTCCCCAAGTTTTTCTTCTTCCCCAGACCCAAATTTCTGAATCAAAGACAGTAATCAGATGACTTAGAAAGAATAGCAGAAATCAGTTTTCCCTGAGTTTCAACGTGCCCCAAATTGAACTTAGTTCATTCAAAGCACTCCAACCAAAGTCAGTACAACTTAAGAATCCCTGCTCCCCATGGGCTATCTTTTCATCCTTTAAAAAAAAAATTAGGACACAAGAACACAAAATCAAACACCACATGTTCTCACTCATAGGCGGGTGTTGAACAAGGAGAACACATGGACACAGGGAGGGGAGCACTATACACGGGGGTCTGTTGGGGGGAGGGGGGATAGTGGGGGGGTGGGGAGTTGGGGAGGGATAGCATGGGGAGAAATGCCAGATATAGGTGAAGGGGAGGGAGGCAGCAAATCATACTGCCAGGTGTGCACCTGTGCAACAACCTTGCATGTTCTTCACATGTACCCCAAAACCTAAAATGCAATTAAAAAAAAAAAAACAAAAAAAACAAAAAAAAAAAATTAGGTTGTTGTCAAAGTTGGTGGTGGGATGGCAGTGCTTACAAGTCTATGGGCAACATGCAACTCCAGTGCTGTGTACATCCTTCCATAGCAGAGGGGGAAAAATGAGTATCCAATATGTTTTGGGAACTTGTCTTCACTTTGGTATCAACAACGAGCGCTCAATTGGTTAAGCTGTATACTTATATTTTAGCTATCAATTATGAAAAAGTAGTTTTAAAGACTCTTAGAAATTAGGTAGCAAATAAAAAAGCATTCAATAAAAGACAACAGTGAAACAATTTTAAAAGTTTTAATAAAGGTGATATAGATTTAGATTAAGAAAATTTCTGGATACTGAGAACAGAGAAAGAGGCAGAAGAAATTATCATAGAAATCATGCAAAGAAATGCCCCTAAACAAAGAAGGGCATGATTATCCAACATAAGTGAAGAGTCTTAGACAAAGGTGTTTTACTGTACACTTTCAGAATACCAAGAATAAATATAAATAGTAAATTCTTAAAACACACACACACACACACACACACACACACACACACGACAACCAACCCAATAAAATATGTCCAAGGCATTTGAGAATACATATGGATGACAAATGAACACATGCAAATGTGTTCAATGACCGGGCATGGTGGCTCACATCTGTAATCCCAGCACTTTGGGAGGCCAAGGTGGGTGGATTACAAGGTCAGGAGATTGAGACCATCCTGGCCAACATGGTGAAACCCCATCTCTACTAAAATACAAAAAAATTAGCTGGATGTGGTGGCACGCTCCTGTAGCCCTAGCTACTAGGGAGGTTGAGGCAGGAAAATCGCTTGAACCCGGCAGGCGGAGGTTGCAGTGAGCCAAGATCGCACCACTGCACTCCAGCCTGGGCAACAGAGTGAGACTCTATCACAAAAAAAAAAAAACTGTTCAACATATTGAAATGCAAATTAAAAGCAAGAGGATATACTACTACACAACTACTAGAATGACCAGAATTGAAACAACTGACTATACCAAGTGTTCATCATGGGATGGAACAACTATAGCCCGGATTTACTGCTAGTAGGAATGCAAAGTGGCACAGTCCACTTTGAAAAATGTTTTGCCTGTTTAGCAATAAAGTTCTACAACTGCAAATGAATTCAAGAAAAATAATTTATGGGACAAGGAAAGCAAACTATACATAGCATGTGAATGTTAATTAAAATATAAAACAGTATTAAGAATGAAAAGATTATTATTTAGGTTGGTGCAAAACAATTGCAGTTTTTGCCATTACTTTTCATTACTTTTAATAGCAAAAACTGCAATTACTTTTGCATCAACGTAATATAATAAAAGATGCATGTAAACTGAAAGGGCTGAAAATTGGCTGTTCCACTGGCCAAAGATTTGAACTTGAATAAGATACTTACCTTCTCTGATCCTCAGCTACCTCATCTATTAAAAAGAGATAATTGAGTGGAGAGATTTATATTTTTTATGAAAAGAGGAATAATGACCAGAGAGATTAAAAGTTATTTACAGTGAAACTACCTAGAGCACACACATCATCCCCTGGAAGAAGCTCCTCCGAACCACTTGGGTTTACAGGGCCAGCTTCTGTGTTCTGAGCATCCCCTGGCTCATCCCTGTCATTGCTTGTTTTACGTTTGTATTGTCATAATCTTCTGAATGATTCTCTACTAATTAGACTCTGAGCTCTAAGAACTCCTACCCTGCATGAACCATTCCTATGTCCTTAGCGTCTGTCTAGACTAGTGCCCAGAGCCTGATTCCCAGGTTATCAGACAAGTTTTGGGTTTTTGACTTCATGTTTGTGACATATGCTACCCACTTAACCAAATATGCCATTATTAAACCAGCAATTTGTTTACTGTGAATAATACATTGCAAATGACAAATCACAGAACTATCTTTCCAAACTTATGTTCTCTTCGGCAGGTGTTTCTGGCCTTCATCCCACACTTTGTCTGGAAGTGCCTAGTACTAGCACATTTCCTATCTTTATGTTCATAACAATCTTGGACATCCTGGTCAGATTGGCCCTCAGTTAAGGGCTGTATTGGCCAATTCACTGATCTTCTCATATCCAAAGGGGCTGAAGAACAGACCAGTCCATCAGTAAACATTTTTTGAACCAACACAAGACTGTCTATCTGGTTATTTTAGTATTTATAAGTGTAAGGCATAAATACGTCACCCAACCTTATGGCAAAAAAAAAATCAAGAATATAAACCCAGTAATCAACAAATATGGGAAGTCCAATCTAGTTATTTTACTCTCACAATCATTCTTTCCCTTTGACTCTTGATTCTAGGCTACGGTATTAATTGTTTTTGTTGTTTTATGGGCCCCTTGCCTGTGTTCTTCCACTTTTCAACTGCTTTTCTATTTCTGTGGCTGTTTCTCAAACTAGAGTGTGGTATCCCTCATGGCAAGCACTTTTCAATTTCAGCATCCCAAACACTTCCTTAACATGGCAGGCATTAGTGCATGTGTATCAAATTAATCTTTCATAATGACCCTAGCAGTGGAAAGCATCTCCCTCACTTTGGAGTCATTATTGTAGATGTTGTTTGAAGGTCCCACACGTACAGTCTTTGGTGCCAAACCCTGTAGGGGGATGATTCTGCTATGGTGCCCTGGAAACTCTGCATCTCGCCAGATAGGCCCAGGTATATAGGCTTAACTAGACGGAGCTGAGTCTTGGCAGGACACCCAGTGGTTCCTCTTGGAACAAGGGAAAAGCAGCAGCATGGTAAGTAGCTGCCATGAAGCAGTTTCTCACCTACTTCCCTATACTGCTGGAGCCTGACACAAGGCCATTACTCATCCATCTCCCTAGTCTCAGTTGGGTACAGGATGTTCCTTCTTGCCCCAACGTAGGGAATAGTTGTGGGCTACAAAACTGCTTACTGTTGTAGAGTATGGCTTTGGGCTCCTCACCGGCAGAGAGACCCACCACCTAAGCTGTCTGTCACTGAGCACATCTGATTCAGTGTCATGCTGTAGAACTAGAGACACAGGCAGCTGACACAATTTGATCTTGCTTTTTCTTTCTCTGTAAGTTAATAAAATGTTTGGATCCATCAAGCACATTGTCACCTTACAAGTGAAATCTATGGAAGTGTGACAAGCCAACCTAATACCAGTAGTGATACTTGTGGCTGTTAGACACTGCAGTGCTGCTTAGGAACCACTTGACCACTTGACAGACTCTGGCAGTGAGTCATAAGGTGGTGCATAACCAGAATATTGACTTACCTTCCTTGGCATCACACACCTCAAGAGACAGAGTTTTCAGCACACAGCAATACTTACGGCAGATTTTGCCAGATATGGGTAACTTGCAAACCAACTTTAGAATTGATGTCAGGTCTGATGCCA
Source organism: Aotus nancymaae (assembly GCF_030222135.1). NCBI lineage: Eukaryota > Metazoa > Chordata > Mammalia > Primates > Aotidae > Aotus > Aotus nancymaae. Next base: position 4,767,390 of record NW_026988472.1, read on the forward strand.
ACTACATCATTCAATTAATATATTCAATTTAAAAAAGAAAAAAGCAATAAGGAAAAAAAGAAAAAGAAAGTTGAAATCAGTTTAACTCAAACTCATCAAAAAAGTTTATTTGATATCCCCTACTTGAAATTCAAAAGCAATATTGCTTGCTAGAAGTATAATTGTAAAGGTTAAAAAATGCAAAAAAGAAAATGTTAATGAAAAATGTAATCTAACTAATGAAACAAATCTATTTATAATTTAATATCTCCTCCATATAGGTTTGCTCACTTATTCATGTTAGCGGTAATTTAGTATACACATTACAATTCTATTTTAGAAATATGGAAGCAGATCCGAATAATTTAAGTACATTTTCCAGCCAGTATATTTCAGGACCAGGATGGAAACCCACAGCTGATTCATACCTTGGCCAAAAAGGGACAGAACAGATACGACTCAAGAAACTTTACCTCAGCTTATGGACGCCTCACATATTTTGTGGAAATTGGTATACCTTTAAATTTAGGCTCATTTTTAAATTTGGATCATATATTTTAAATCTTTTTGGATCAAAGAAATATACTTAAAACTCTGTAGGGGTAAAAATCATTAACATATATAATCCCCTGGCATTCCCTAAGCACGTGGACTCTGAATGAAGTCCTTTGTTGAAGAACTGTTTTATTGGGATGGTAAGATGAAAATGGGAGCTCAGAGATGTAATGTAGAAACTTATCAATGTAATTTACCACAAAAACCAATTAATAAAGAAAAATCCTATGATCATCAGAATAGATGCACTACAAGTGTTTGATAAAAATCAACATATACTGAAGATAACTACTTGTAGCAACCCAGGAATAGAAATTCCTTACTCTGATAAACTGCACCTACAAGAAAAATACAGTAAAAATTATGGTGAAATGTGGAAAAATGATCTATTTCTGATCAGAAACAAGACAAGGATGTCTACAATCGCCAATTGTATTCAAATTGTACTGGGAAATTCTATCCACTAACGTGAATGAGAAAAGTAAATAAAAGGAATAATATTAAAAATGGCAAAAAATCCCTGTTATTATTCAAAGGTTATATGATTGTATATGTTAAAAATCCAAAAGGATCTGGAGGTAAACTTTTGGAATTAAAAAGCATAGTCAGTAAGGTTGCAGGATAGAAAATCAATGTACCAATATATTATCTCTATATAGCATTTCAAACACAGGATTTAAACCTTCAAAATAAATACAATTCTCAAGAGTATTAAAAACCTAGAAATAAATTTAACAAAAGTGTGCAAGAATTCTTTGCAGAAAAATGTAAAACTTTAAAAGAATGTCAGCAGTAAAATTTCCAGCATAAGAGCAACATTCTTGGTTTCAGTCTTCATTTCTCTGGTTGCCCTTCATCTATAATACAATATAAAATTAGGGCATGTTACTCAGCAGATTTTTATTTAGATGACACTAGAGGTATACAACTACAATGTTGATTAGTTAAAATCAGAACCTTAAGGGTGACTCTTTAGCTTACATCCAGTTAGCCTTTGAATAAACTCTGAAAGTAGACTTCCAGGCATATTAACACTATATTTAATTCATGCCACTTTTTCGAGTACAATAAGGAAACAAAGAGACTATTCGAGTTCAGAATGACTTAAATCAACTGAATATTTTTTATATATAAGTAGAAAGCAAAAACATGCATATACTTTCAGTAAAAATTCAACTAAACAAAAACCTAAGGAAAAAAAGAATTTTGTAAAAGTACCATTTAAATATTTTGATATGAAATAACACTCTGAATATAGAGTATGCTTAGAACTGCCTAAGGAAGTAAATAGAAAAGTCAGCATTACATTTGTTTTGTGTCTCTTGTGGAAAAGTGTAAAAATGTTACTTTGGACTACTTTAGCCATTATACAGCTGCTTTAAGTAGGGTGACCATTTGTCACTGTTTTCACTGGTACTTTTGCTTCTTGACAAGCTTAAAAGCATTTCAGTTTATTCAGTAAACTAAATACCCATGCTAGCTTCAAGCCATTACCATCATAGTTAACATCACAATATAAACTGATGATTATTATGAACATATTATGTATTTGTTAAAAACAGGCCTTTATCAAAATATCTGGAAACTATTGGCTGTTGGTTAAATGACTTACATTCGAAAGTCAGAAAACATTTTCATATCTTTCTTTTAAAAATGACACATAAAATCATACATATTTATCATGCACAAGATATATTAAATATATATATTGTGAAATGGCTAATTAATATGTGCATTACTTCACATAGCTGTGAAGACACTTGAAATCTACTCTCTTAGCATGTTTCATATCTTTCATATTGTAATTTAATTAGCTTTGACCCAATTTTTCTCTATCTCTTGAACTTCTGGCCTCAAGTGATCCTTCTGCCTCGGCCTCCCAAAGTGCTAGGATTAAAAGCATGAGCCACCACACTTGGCCCTCTATCTCTGATAATGTGTAAGGCAGGCATTTGGGGTCTGAGCTATCTTCAAAGACTCGTTATATGTGAAGCATGATATTAAAATAGCAGTAACTTTACCTGTGTGTCATGTAAAACATAATACTGTGAAAATAGAAACCCTATAATTTGCATCTTATTGAATAACATACCAGCTTCCAGCACTGTAGTGAGATCAAAAGTGGGTAGAATCCCCATCCTGATATCTGGACCATCTCCAGGCTCATCCTCTATCTTAAGCAGAGCTAGCTCCTGTTGAAGAGCTTCCACATCAGGCTCTTAAAGATAAAAAGGTCATCAATTTACAAATTAAAACATGAACTATGAACAAGGAAATTACAATATTTATTCCCTCATCGTTGTGAAATAAAAACCTGTAGGCTAATTATTTCAGGAGTCTGTTGCCAAAAAACAGGAGAGCAGAGATTTTCAAAGATTGCCCTTTCCGTTCCCAAAGTTGGCCCTAGACAACTTACTCATTCCTTTTGTACTCATTTGTTATACTTAGCACATTAAATCAGTGATTTCTTTGAGTCGGTCTTACTAGACTATGAGCTTTATGCAGAAATTTAGCACTGACATCTCCAGCACTTAGTATATTATGTGGCATGAGGAAGCATTAATAAATGTGTGGAAAAAAGTATCTTAAAAAAATACATGAGCTGTCAGCAAATGGCAGACTAGGAAGCTGCAAGGTGCCATTCTTCCACAGAAACATTAAAAAAAAAAAAAGCAGAAACTGGTGCAGTAAAACCATACAGGAGCTGTGGAAAATACTCAGAGTTTTATGGCAACCATGCAAACATCCAATCAATAAAAATCCTCCATCAAAATGGTAGAAAAGTTTTGTGGCTTTTTATGCGTCCTTGTCCCACCCCTCCCCACAGCAGCAGTAGGAAATGTTTAAGATTCCTTCCCAATGTTTTCTTTCCTCCTGTTATGGGTATGTCACAAAATATAATGCATAAATATATCTCCACCGCCCATAATCATTATTCTTCACTCTCCCTTCACCTTGAACAGCAGGGGCTCCTTCGCTTTTGATCTCCCCACTGGGTGTAATACCCTGATTTTCAGTTGGTGGTTCCACTTGACATTTTTCCTCAGTGGGTTGCTGGACCTAAGGGTATAAGTTTGTATGCAAATAAAAAGTCAGTAATATTAATACACACAATGCATATGTGCATAATAAGTCAATCATAAGTCTAATGACATTTTCCACTATATATACATGTGTATACATAGTGAAACATCCACATCCATATCCATATCCATACAGGCAACACCAGAATATAATACTCCTGAACCAAAGTTTCCTTCATGAGATTCCATTAATATTTTTTATCAGCAAGGAAGACGTGTATCAGTTCATGTACACTAGCTCAGAAATATTTTTAAAACTAAATTGTGTTAATAGAAAACATCAAATGTTGAAGGACTCACAATCGCAGGTCCAACCAGCTGGGAAGACTCTTCATCATTTCCTCTTTCTGAGGATTGGGATCTTGTTCTCACAAGCTTACTCATATTTCCCACTGAAAATAGAATATTGTTATATGAAAAATGTGTGTAACAACTTAGCTGTATATATGAACATTCCATAGCAAAATAATGATTTGTACTTTTTTAATCTTGAAAGTGTTTTCAAAATGAGTCACAGGACAATGATAAGCACGCATGCTTTCCAATCAAAATAGTACAGATTTGTTTATATCATAGTGAAACAAGCATAGAAATCACCTTAATGCCATAGTAAAAGAAAGGGGACTTTTAAAATTTTACGAGTTTTGGTTTCACAATTAGACTCGCCATCATGAACATGTTTATGAAAATATGGGCCAAGAATTGAAACTGAAGTGACTACTGCTTTCTCCCAACTCTGACTTACTAGGTCCATTTCTCCTCCACGTACCAACCCCCGCCTCCCAAAAAATCATGGCTTGGTGGAATGCACAGCTTCGCCCATTCTTTCCCATGACGTCCATGGCGGAGGTGAGAAGTTGCGACACAGTGAAGGTTATGCTCCTCACAGGACACCTCTGCCAGGCACTCTACAGACCTCAGGGCAACAGTCACCAGCCCACAGAGTTCCCAGTTCCCAAGCCCCTTCTTTACCACCCATGACGTCCCTACCGAGGAGTCTGGAAACTGTCCTCCCTCAGAGAGTCCCGGGAGTTCTCGGGACTCAGACACCTCTAACAGCATTCTCAACACTCGCCCCATCTTCACGTGTCTCTCCCCTCTGCGGCTCACCTTCCTCCCTCATCCCAGCCCAGCAACAAGACCCATGGCGGGGTCACTACCTGGGAGGAGCCAGATGACGGCCAAGAGGCACGTTTCCCTCAGAAGCCACGGACTGTGCCACAGGACCTGTCCAAAGCTCGCTGGCTCCTCACATTCACTCACAACTAAATTCCCCGAAAGGTCGATCTGTGGACCTACCAGCTGAGTCTTGTCAGTAAGAAAGAATGAAGATGGCTGCAAGAACAGCTGTCCAGGCCGGGTGCGGTGGCTCATGCCTGTAATCCCAGCACTTTGGGAGGCCGAGGCGGGTGGATCACGAGGTCAAGAGATCGAGACCATCCCGGTCAACATGGTGAAACCCCGTCTCTACTAATTCAAAAAATTAGCTGAGCATGGTGGCGCGTGCCTGTAATCCCAGCTACCCAGGAGGCTGAGGCAGGAGAATTGCCTGAACCCAGGAGGCGGAGGTTGCGGTGAGCTGAGATCACACCATTGCACTCTAGCCTGGGTAACGAGAGTGAAACTCCGTCCCAAAAATAATAATAATAATAATAATAATAATAATAATAATAATAAAGACAAGACTTTTCCTTACAGAACTCTGCGTGGACAAAGGTGGGCAACAAGGCGCATGCGCAGCAACAGGTCTGTGCAGCATGCGCACTGAGTGGGGCATTCGCCACGTGACTGAAGTTTTCCTGCCTCTGTGGAGAACCTAAACTACAAGCTCTCCTGACAATGAAAATGAACTTCCAAAGCACTTTTCTTTTTCCCCACCCAACCTTTCTTTCACTTCCGATGGCTTTGGAGAATATGAGCCCCAGGTTACTCTTAGGGAAGAATGTGTTTCAGAAAAATTCATCATGATAGAAATAAATATTAAATATTTTAATACCTATTTTACATATGCTCTCATAAATCATTTTCTTGCCTTCTTCATGAGTTTGCTGTCATGCTTGCAATGATCTTAACCACTCCAATACAATAAGAGATTCATAGTTTTTTGTTACATTATTGGACCTTCAAAATCATGGATCTAACTGGACAAAGTTAAAGTGGTAGAGAATCAACAGTATTTGTGGAATCCCTGTTTCACCCACTGTTTTGAAATGGCTCTTTTATCATCTCCTACATCCCCACTGAATTTTGTATGTAACTCTCTTTTAATTTTTTTCATTGAGTTATTTATACCTGTACCACTACTATACTATTTTAATCACTATCGCTTAATTATATTAGAAATATGACATAATGCTTGTCCTCCCTCATTGCTTTCTCCTTTTCTATCTATTCTAACACGTTTGTCTTTCAGATGAACCTCAGAATCATTTGATCAGGTGCTAAAATATTCTTGTTGAGATACTAATTATTATTTTTAAATTACATCTTAACTGAGGGGCAATACCGTCTTTTTATTTTAGAATTTCTCTATCCAAGATACAGCTACTCCTCAATTCCTCAAGGTTTTTATGTATCCCTCTCAATGATTTTATTTGCTTCATATTATTTCTTCACATTCAAATTAAATTTATTCTTGGGCATTTTTATTGTTCTCTTCCGTTGCAGACAAATGTTTTCTTTCACTCCACTATGTTTTTCATAGAAGTCAAACAAGCTCTGTTTGCAAACATTATGATTCTATACCTAGAAAATTCCAGACTCTCTGCCGAAAAGCTCCTTGATCTGATAAACAACTTCAGGAAATTTCAGGATCCAAAATTAATGTGGAAAATCCAGGAGCACTTCTATACACCAATAACCTTCAAGTTCAGAGCCAAATCAGAAGCATGATCCCGTTCACGATTGCCACAAAGAGAATAAAATACCTAGAAATACAGTTAACTAGGGAGGACAAAAGTTTCTACTATGAGAACTACAAAACACTGCTCAAAGAACTCAGAGATGACACAAACAAATGGAAAAACATTCCACGCTCATGAACAGGAAGAAGCAATGTTGTCGAAATGGCCAAATTGACCAAAGCAATTTATAGATTCAATGATATTCCTATTAAACTACCAATGACATTCTTCACAGAATTAGAAAAAAACTACTTTAAAATTCATATATAGAACCAAAAAAGAGCCCAAATAGCCAAGGCAATCCGAAACAAAAAGAATGAAGCCAGAGGCATCATGTTACCTGACTTCAAACTATACTAGGAGGTCATGGTACACAAAACAGCACGATACTGGTACCAAAATAGACATATCACTCAATGAAATAGAATACACAGCCCAGAAATAATGCTGCATAACTCACACCTATTACCATCTGATCTTCAACAAAGTTGACAAAAACAAGCAATATAAAAATGACTCCCTATTCAATAAATGGTGCCGGGATAACTGGCTAGCTATATGCAAAAGATTGAAACTGGACCACTTCTTATACAAAAATTAACTAAAGAGGGATTAAGAACTTAAATGTAAAACCTAAAACTATAAAAATCCTGGAAGACGACCTAGACAATATCATTCTGGACATAGGAACGGGCAAAGATTTCATAACGAAGATGCCAAAAGCCATTGCAACAAAAGCGAAAATTGACAAATGGGATCTAATTAAACTAAAGAGCTTCTTCACAGCAAGGAAACTATCCAGAGTGAACACACAACACACAGAATGGGAGAATACTTTTGCAAACTATGCATCTTTCTAAGGTCTAGCATCCAGCATCTATTAGGAACTTAAACAAATTTACAAAAACAGAAAAAAAAACCAGGCGCAGTGCCTCACAACTGTAATCATATATAGATATTTTAAAATAAGTTAACCAAATTTGACAAACCATTAGCCAGACTAAAAAAAAGGAGAGAGAAAAAACCCAAATAAATAAAATCAGAAATGAAAAAGGATTTTGGAGGCTGAGGCAGGAAGATCACTTGAAGCCAGGAGCTCAAGACCAGCCTGGCCAACATGGTGAAATCCCATCTCTACTAAAAATACAAAAATTAGCCGAGCATGGTGGTAGGCACCTGTAGTCCCAGCTACTAGGGTGGCTGAGGCAAGAGAATTGCTTGAACCCAGGAGGTGGAGGTTCTAGTGAGCTGAGATTGCGCCACTGCACTCCAGTGTGGGCGACAGACCAAGATTCTGTCTCAAAAGAAAAAACAAAAAATAGAAAAGAAATGAAAAAGGAGACATTACAAAACTGATGGTGCAGAAATGCAAAGGATCATTACTGGCTCCTATGAGCAACTATATGCCTATAAAATGGGAAATCTAAATACATACAACCTCTCAAGATTGAACCAGAAAGAAATCCGTAACCTGATCAGACCAATAACAAGTTACAAGATCAAAGCCATAATAAAAGGTCTTCCAATAAAGAAAACCTGGGACCTGTTGGCTTCACTGCTGAATTCTACCCAACATTTAAAAAACTAATACCAATCCTACTCAAACTATTTTGAAAAATGGAGGTGGAGGGAATATTTCCAAACTCATTCTATGAGGCAAGTATTACCCTGTTACCAAAGTCAGACAAAGACACATCAAAAAAAGAAAACCACAGGCCAAAATCACTGATGAATATTGATGCAGAAATCCTTAACAAAATACTAGCAAATCAAATTCAACAATACATTAGAAAGAATACTCATCATGACCAAGTGAGATTTATCCCTGGGATGCAAGGATGTTTCAACGTATGCACATTAATTTATGTGATAAATCATATCAACAGAATGAAGGGCAAAAGCCATACAATCATTTCAATTGATGCTGAAAAAGCATTTAATAAAACTTGTTATGTCATCATGATACAAACCCTGAAAACACTGGGGATAGAAAGAACATCCTTCAATGTAATAAAAGCCATATACCACAGACCCACAGCTAGTACTGAAGTGGCCTGGTTGCCTCAAGTAACAGCCAGAGTTCTTGGTCTCACGACCAAGGAAATCAAGGATGTGGACACACCAAGAGTGAGGTTTAGAGAAGAAATTTAATAGAAGAAAGAAAGATAACAGCTCTCTGCTACAGAGAGGGGTCCTGGAAAAAGCATTGCCATCCTGCAGTGATATACAAGGGTTGTTATAGATGAGCTAGTGGGGAGGAAGTATCTGATCTACATCGGGTACAAACAACCAGTTAGGACCAGGTGTGTCATCTGCATGGGTCGTGAATCTCTGGCAGCCTCCACCCTAATCTTTTATTATGCACGCGGGTCCTCAGCCTGAGCCACTCCATGTTGCTCATTTATTTCTTACTACGCATGTGCTAAAAAAGGGGAGGTAGAATCCCCATGGTGGAGATGCCTGGCCCTAGGTGGCCTTTTCTATCTGTGCAGTTCCTTGCATCCCCCTATGAAAGCTTCCAGCTTCTTTATCTATGTTTGGCCCTCAATCTTCCAGGCTGCTTTTGTTAGAAAAGAAGTGATTTATTGAGCTGCTTTTTTTTAGAAGGAAAGTTCTTCCTAGGATTTTTGCCCTCACTAACTGCCAAAATAGTTACTTTCTGAATGAGGAAAAACTGATATCCTTTCCTCCAAGTTCTGGAACATGACAAAGACTCCCTCTGTCACTGCTGCTACTTAACATAGTACTGAAAGTCCTAGCTAGAGCAATCAGATGAGAAAGATATAAAATGCATCCAAGTTAAAAAGGAAAGAGTAAAATTATCCTTGTTTGCAGATTACATTCTCTTATAAGCCTAAAGACTACACAAGAAAACTTTTTTTTTTCTTTTTTTCTGAGACTGAGTGTCACTCTGTCGCCCAGGCTGGAGTGCAGTGGTGCAATATCGGCTCACTGCAACCTCCACCTCCTGGGTTCAAGCTATTCTCCTGCCTCAGCCTTCTGAGTAGCTGGGATTACAGGTGCACGCCACCACACCTGGCTAATTTTCTGTATTTTTAGTAGAGACGAGTTTTCACCATGTTAGCCAGGATGGTCTCAATCTCCTGATCTACCTGCCTCGGCCTCCCAAAGTGCTGAGATTACAGTTGTGAGCCACTGTGCCCAGCCAAGAAAACTCTTAAAACTCATTTTTTTAAATTCAGTAAAGTTGTAGGATATAAATTCAACATAGGAAAATTAGTAGCACTTTTATACGCCAAAAGTGAACAAGGTGAAAAAGAAAAAAAAAGTAATCCCATTTACAATAGCCACACATAAAATTAAATACCTATGAATTAGCTTAATAAAATAAGTGAAAGAGCTCTATAATGAAAACTATAAAACACTGATGAAGGAAATTGAAGAGGACACCATAAAATGGAATAATATTTTATATTCATGGATTGGAAAAATCAATATTGTTAACATGTACATACTACTTAAAGCAATCTACAGATTCAATACAATCCCTATCAAAATACCAATGACATTCTTCACAAAAATAGAAAAAAAAATTCTAAAATTTATATGAATAAAATTTTTTGTTGTTTTTTTGGAGATGGAGTTTTGCTCTTGTTGCCTGGGCTGGTATACAATGGCACGATCTCGGCTCACCGCAACCTCCGCCTCTGGGGTTCAAACAATTCTCCTGCCTCAGCCTCCCAAGTAGGTGGGATTACAGGCATGTACCACCATGCCTGGCTAATTTTTTGTATTTTTAGTAGAGACGGGGTTTCACCATGTTGGCCAGGCTGGTCTCCATCTCCTGACCTCATGATCCACCCACCTTGGCCTCCCAAAGCGCTGTGATTACAGGTGTGAGCCACTGCACCTAGCCATGGATAAAATTTATATGGATAAAAGACCCAGAATAGCCAAAGCTATCCTGAGCAAAAAGAGCAAAACTGGAGGAATCACATTACCTGACTTCAAATTATACTACAGAACTACAGTAACCAAAACAGCATGATACTGGCATAAACACACACACATAGACCAATAGAACAAAATAGAGAACCCAGAAAAAAATCCACACACCAGGCCGGGAGTGGTGGCTTATGCCTGTAATCCCAACACTTTGGGAGGCCGAGATGGGCTCATCACCTGAGGTCGGAAGTTCGAGACCAGCCTGACCAACATGGAGAAACCCTATCTCTAAAAAAAAAAAAAAAAAAAAAAAAAAAAAATACAAAATTAGTTGAGTGTGGTGGTGCATTCCTGTAATCCCAGCTATATGGAAGGCTGAGGCAGGAGAATCACTTGAACCTGGGAGGCAGAGGTTATGGTGATCTGAGATTGTGCCATTGCACTCTAACCTGGGCAGCGAGAGCAAAACTCTGTCTCAAAACAAAAATCCACACACCTACCATGAACTCACTTTTTACAAAAGTGCCAAGAACATACACTGGGAAAAAGACATTCTCTTCAATAAACTGTGCTGGGAAAACTGAATAGCCATCATAGAAGAATGAAACTAGACCATAAGCTCTGGCTACATACAAAAATCAAATCAAAATGTATTAAAGACTTAAATGTAGGACTGAAAACTATGAAACTGTTACAAGAAACATTGCAGAAAATCTCTAGGACATTGGTTTGGGCAAAGACTTCTTGAGCAATACTGCATAGGCACAGGCAACCAAAGCAAATATGGGCCAATGGGATCACATCAAGCTTCTGCACAGCAGAGGACACAATCAACAAAGTAAAGAGACAACCCACAGACTGAGAGATGTTTGCAAACTATCCCTCTGACAGAGGATTTATAACCATAATATACAGGAGCTCAAATAACTGTATAGGAATAAATCTAATAATCCAATTAAAAATAGGCAAAAGATTTGAGTAGACATTTCTCAAAAGAAGATGTAGAAATGGCAAACAGGCATATGAAAAGATGCTCAACATCATGGATCATCAGATAAATGTAAATCAAAACTACAATGAGATATCATCTCACCCCAGTTAAAATTGCTAATATCCAAAAGAAAGGCAATAACAAATGCTGGTGAGGATGTAGAGAAAAGAGAGCCCTTGTACACTGTTGGTGGGAATGTAAATTAGTACAACTACTATGGAGAGCAGTTTGGATGTTTTTCAAAAGACTAAAAATGGAGTTAACATATGATCCAGCAATCCCACTGCTTGGTATATACCCAAGAGAAAGGAAATCAGTATATGGAAGAGATATCTGCATTCCTACGTTTGTTGCAGTACTGTTTATAATAGCTCAGATTTAGAAGCAACCTAAGTGTCCTTCAACAGATGAATGGATAAAGAAATTGTGGTACATATACATAATGGGGTACTATCAGTCATAAAAAATAATGAGACTGTCACTTGCCACAACATGGATGGAACTGGTCATTATGTTAAGTAAAATAAGCCAGGCACAAAAAGACAAATATTGTAGGTTCTCATTTATTTGTGGAATCTAAAAATTAAAACAACTGAACTCATCAACATAAAGAGTAGAAGGATGGATACCAGAGTCTAGGAAGTGAGGTGGGGGGGCTGGAGGTAGGTGAGAATAGTTAGTAGGTATCAAAAATCTAGAAAAAAAATACTATTTTATATCACAATAGGGGGACTATAGTCAAGAATAATTGTATATTCTAAAATAAATAATTTTTTTTGTATTAAAATACAAAGGATAAGTGCTTGAGGGGATGGATACCCCATTCTCCATGATGTGCTTATTTCACACTGCATGCCGGCATCAAAACATCTCATGTACCTTGTAAATATATACACCTACTTTGTACTTACAAACATTTAAAATAAAAATAGATTTTAAAAAATTCAGTGTATGTTGCATCAAGCTGGTCTGCATGGTTATTCAGGTTCTAGAGTCCAAATTATAAAATACCAAAACAGTGAGTAGATTGCTTTAAATTAATGTGTCCTAAAACATAAGAAAAGTTTCAATGAAGGTAAGAACTTACGAGCAATGAGTGTAACATGGAAAAAAATGATATAATCAGAGTGAATTACTAGACCAAACCTAAAACTAGGCATAGAGCAGAAGTGCTGTCATAGTCTGACAGGTTGAACACTGTTGTAAGAACCAGAGACTCCTTATTCACAATGGTAAACATAGGCTTTTTGTAGCTTCTGCCCTTAGTTGAGCTACTTCAGATGCCGGTGCTTGTGTGAAAACACTCCCTTGTGTGATTGTATGAATACCATTTTCATACCTGCTGCATAGGAGTTAGAGCACATGCAAAGTATGTTGGCATTCAGATGTGTATCTTTATTTTTCTGATACATAGTAGATTATATTGAATACCTAGCTCTTAGTAGAATCCTCTGATAGGCATTTAACACAAATCATAACATTCTTCAGATGGGACAATTCTGCAGAGTCAATATCCTTATGACATAATTTCCAACACTGTGTTTTTAGTGACTCATACTACTTTTGTCCCAAAATAAATTATAAAGCTAACTTAACATGGGCTGGAAAGCACCATTGTGACTTCATCAGAGAAAAAGAGACTTAAAATTTACATCCATCTATGCATGCAAGAAGTTATGACACCACCCATCCATCAATTCAAGAGATATGATTTGAGATCCTCCATAGGTCATAAACTGCCATACAGTTCACATACCTTTAAAAGAATACAAAATTACAGTTAGATAGAGAGAATAAGTTTACGAGATCTTGAAAAATGCTGAGAGTGGATGTTAAGTGTTCTCACCACAAAACGATAACTATGTGAGGTAATGCAATGTTAATTAGCTATATTTAACCATTCCATAACACATATGTACTTCAAACTATCATGTTGTGCACAATAAATACATATGATTTTATCTGTCAATTTAAATATAATAAATACGTTTGAAAAAAAAGTCTTCAGCATTAGGGCAAGAGAGTCTCTGAAGGAACCTTCTTCCTAATTTTGAAACTCTGGTCCTCTCTAGCCTTCTCTGAGCCCAGTTACTTCCTTTGGATGTTCTTTGACATATTTATGACCAGCTCAGACATAAAAGTTCTCAGAGACAACCATGGTTTTTATGCATCTTTTTAGATGGTGTAACACTGAGGTTCTCCCCACTAGCCAAGGGCGAATTACCCTTGACCAAATGACCGAAGTGCTACATATCCACTTGAATGGTGCTTTTCAACCCATATGCATCCCAGAGCAGGAACTGCAACATCTAAACCATTGTTTACAATGTAAAATTTTGAGGTCAGTTTTTTAAATTTGCAGGTTAAGCATTTGACTTATTACTAAGCAAATTTCTAGCTCAATTTATCGGAAGCGAGGAAACGTCTGTGATTCTTTTTGTTCCTAAATTGCTAGAAATATGACTGAACTTCTTTCAGGCGAAGTAGGTTATTGGTAGAATTTGCTATAAATAACTAGTTGTAGATACAGTTTTAAACATAATGTAAATGTCAAAATGAGCCTTGGTGGATAACCACATACAAAAAAAAAATCAATCCAGACACAGTCCGTATACCTTTCATAAAAATGAACTCAAAATGGATCTTAGATCCAAATGGAAAACTGCAGAACTTCTAAAAGACAATGTAGTAGAAAAATCTAGGTGATTTGGGGTTTGGTAATGACTTTTTTTTTTTTGAGACGGAGTCTTGCTCTGTTGCCCAGGCTGTAGTGCAATGACGTGATCTCGGCTCACTGCAACCTCTGCCTCCTAGGTTCAAGTGATTCTCTTCCCTCAGCCTCCCAAGTAGCTGGGATTATAGGCACACGCCACCACGCCCAGCTAATTTTTGTATTTTTAGTAGAGATGGGGTGTCATCATGTTGGCCAGGCTGGTCTCGAATTCCTGACCTCATGATCTGCCCACCTCAGCCTCCCAAAGGGCTGGGATTAAAGGTGTGAGCGACCACACCTGGCCTGGTAATGACTTCTTAAAAATAACTCAAAAAATACAATATGGGGACGGTGTGAAAGCAGTAAGATGGTGGCGGCGGTGGTGGTGGTGGAGTTCCAGAGAGCCCAGTCTCTACTCAGCACCTACCGGGAGGCCTCCATCCACCTCCTCCACTCCATCGTGAAGTGTGACATTCAAGAAGACGATGAGGAGGCAGTGAAAGTCAAAGAGCAGAGCATCCTGGAACTGGGATCTCTCCTGGAGAAGACTGGACAAGCTGCAGAGCTTGGGGGACTCCTGAAGTATGTATGTGTGACCCTTCTTGAATTCTATCAGCAAGGCTAAAGCAGCTCGCCTGGTCTGATCTGTTTCTTGATATGGAAGCAGCTACAGGGCAGGAGGTGGAGCTGTGTTTAGAGTACATCGAATGGGCCAAATCAGATAAAATAACTTTCTTATGCCAAGATTTGGAGGCAAGACTGGTGTCCTTGTAATTTGATACCAAGAGGTACCAGGAACCATCGTATTTGGGTTCTCAGCTGCTGTGGGAATTGAAAAAGATAGACAACAAAGCCCTTCTGGTGGAAGTATAGCTTTTAGAAAGCAAAACTACCATGCCCTGAGCAACCTGCCAAAAGCCCGAGCTGCCTTAACTCTGCTTGAACCACAGCAAATGCCATCTACTGCCCCCCTAAATTGCAGGCCACCTTGGACATGCAGTCATGTATTATCCATGCAGCAGAAGAGAAGGACTGGAAAACTGCGTACTCATACCTCTATGAGGCATTTGAGGGTTATGACTCCATCGACAGCCCCAAGACCATCATATCACTGAAGAACATGTTGCTGTGCAAAATCATGCTCAACACCCCAGAAGACGTCCAGGCTTTGATAAGTGGGAAGCTTGCACTTCGTTATTCAGGGAAGCAGACAGAAGCATTAAAATGTGGACTCAGGCTAGCAAGAACAGATAACTGGCAGATTTTGAAAAGGCTCTGACAGATTACTGGGCAGAGCTCCAGGATGACCCAATCATCAGCACACACTTGGCCGTGTTGTATGATAACTTACTGGAACAGAATCCGATCTGAGTCATTGAGACTTTTTCTAGAGTACAGATTGAACACATATCTAGTCTCATCAAACTGTCCAAGCCTGATGTGGAAAGGAAATTATCACAGATGATTCTTGACAAGAAATTTCATTGGATTTTGGACCAGGGGTAAGGTATCCTGATTATTTTCAGTGAACCCCCAGTAATAAAACTTATGAAGCTGCTCTGGAAACAATTCAGAACATGAATAAAGTAGTAGATCCCCTCTACAACAAAGCCAAGAAACTGACATAGAGTTGGATGCGTAGCAGTCCTTTGGAGAGTGTGGCGGGGGGAGAGTGAAATCTCGGGGGGAAATTCTAAGAGATTTTTTTTTCTTTCTTTTTCTTTCTTTTTTTTTTTTTTTTTTTTTTTTGATCTTCGACCTCTGATATCTTTTCTTCTGCTTGGTCAAGGAGATTCTTTTTTCTTCTTGTTCTACTTTTCGCTCAGACAGTTTTTAAATCCTCATTTGGTACATCTATATTCCAGCCAATACGTGTGCCAGTTTTCATGTAATCTTTACTGGCCCAACTTGGGAGTGAGGAAATTGCTTTAAAAAAAGAAAAGATTATTCGAAATAAAAGGAAAAAGGCTTCCACTACCTAAAGCTGTGTTCTCTGCCTCCTGGGAGAGGGCCGCAAAGCCAGGCACCCCGCCAACCACTAGGGGGCCTAATCCACCTGCTGGGCATCACCTCTCCTCCTCCTCACAATTGGATGTTGGCTGACCATCAAAAGCAAAGACTTCTTATTCTGTTTGTACTGAACCAAAACAAACAACTGTATATAGACTGCTGTTTTCTTTTTTATTTGAAATGGGACATTTTGGTGTTATTTCTCCTGCCATACGGCCTGTCTACCCTTCCATCCCCCACATTGGCTCCAGCAGAACAGCTGGAAGTCCTGCCGCCACTGCCACGGCCACCACCACCACCACTGCAGCAGCAACAGCAGCAGCAGCAGCACCTGCAAAGCTCCGCTCTGACCTGTGAAGGAATTGGGATGAGGCCAGGAGCTAGTGTCTACCACGGCCACACAGGGAGCAGTGTGGGCCCTTAGCTTCCAGGGGGCCTGCTACGCATGTGACTTTTTTTTTTTTCCACACAGTAAACCAGATTAGCCATCAGTGTTTTAATTGCTCCTCCTCTCCTGTCCCCTCCTTTCTCCTCTCCTCTCCTCTCCCTTCTCTTCCCCTTTCAACCAGAAGACTGTCATGTCTCTCTGCCTTCTCCCTCTCCCCTCCAGGGGAGTCAGGCTGTCTGAAATCCATGAGCTTCTCTCCCTCTCCCACTCCTCCTCTCCTGCTTTCAGCTGGATTTATTCCTTTTTTAAACAGTGAACATCTGAAATGAGATTGTGAAGTGTGGTTCTTTTTTTTTTTTCCTTTAATTTTCTTTGTTGGGTTTTTGAGCAACCTCATGTCCCCTTCCCAGGGAGCTTCTTTATTTACCTGTTAGAACTCAAGTGGATGGGAAGTAGAGCACTGTGTGTCAGCATGCTTTGTTTTCTGACGCGATTACACAGCAAGGCTTTAATGCCATTTGGGTAGGTGAGCTTCTGCACCTCTGTTGTGCTGAACTGTATTTTCTTCTCACACCTCCTCTTTGTCTTTTCTCTTTTCCTCTTCCCCTCTTCCTGCCTCCTTCCTGCTGGTCTCCTTTTCTCTTTCTTTACCTTCCACGGATTATCCTTCCAGGTTTTTGCAATACATTCATATTTTGTACAAGGATTTTGTTGTACCAGGTTTTGCATCCTCATTGAATATGGCTGGCTTTTATTTTCCTCTCCAAAATCAGGTTTTTGTTCTCAACATCTCTCCCCACTATGCCCAGTCACTGGTTTTGGCACCATCAACATCAAATGTACAAACGGTTCTTGCTAACCAACGCCATGTATATCTGATGTTCAGATGAGTTCCAATAAAAATATTTTTTCAAAAAAAAATACACTCTATGAAAGAAAAAATATGATAAATTGGACTTTAGTAAAATTAAATGCTTCTGCTTTCTGAAAGACACTGTTCAGAAAATGAAACAAAATGAAGAACACTAGGAGAAAGTATTTGTAAAACACATGTAATGAAGGTCAGGTATCCAAATATGCAAAGAATTCTGAAAACAATAAAAAAAGGAAGAACCCAATTAAAAAATAGATAAAAAATTTGGACAGCTGACCAAAGAGGATATACAGATGGCAAATAAGTGCATGAAAAGATGTTCAACATCACGTGTCATTAAGGAACTGCAAATTAAAACAACAATGATATACCAATACACACCTAGTAGAATAATTAAAATTTATAATACTGTCTATATCGAATTGTCACTGGTAGAGGGTAGTAATTGCAAGTTGTCCAGGTTCTTGGCATTTTGAAAAACAAATTGGACAAAACGTCCCGAAAAGCAAAGAAAGAATGAAGCAACAAAAGACTGAAAGCAGGGATTTATTGAAAAGGAAAGTATACTCTACAGTGTGGGAGCGGACCCAAGCAGTGGCTCAAGGGCCTGGATACGGAATCTTATTGGTTCCAAATGCCCCCTAGAAGTTTCCCATTGGCCACTTCTTGCTCACCTCATGTAAGGGTGAGCAAAGAGTCTTCTTTTTGCATAGAGCAACCAATCAGGAGCCAGGGTGAAGTTACAAAGCTATACTTCTATGCAAAAGAAGACTCTGCGGGCAATCAATCTGAATGGTTGTGGACAGCAACCAATCAGAGGCTGGAGTGGAGTTACAAAGTTGCAAAGGAAGACGCCACCCAAACGCAGTATGATTTATTGCCGACAACCAATTTCCCATCTGCCACACAGAAAAGGTGAAAGGGAGTAGCCTCTGGTCCTTTTGTTACTTAGGGGAGGAAAGTTAGGGTTTTCCTTTCAATTTAGTTCTAGGAAGTCCCCGTGAAACAGCCTTAGGTTCCCTGCCCCCAAACCCTATTCTCCTGCCTCAAATGTTGGGAAGGATGTGGAAATTGAAACAACAATGAGATACCAACACACACCTAGTAGAATAACTAAAATCTAAACTAGTGATTATCAAACGATGGTAAGGATGTGGACCAACAGAAACTCGTTCATTGCTGGTGGAGATGCAAAATGGTACAGCCACTTTGGAAGACAGTTTGGGGGCTTTTTACAAAAACTAAGCATATTCTTACAATAAAACCCAGAAATCCTGCTCCTTGGTATTTATCCAAATGATTTGAAAACTTAATATGTAAGCCAGGTGCAGTGGTTCACGCATGTAATCCCAGCACTTTGGAAGCCCAAGGCGGGTGGATCACCTGAGGTCAGGAGTTCGAGACCAGCCTGGCCAACATGGTGAAATCCCATCTCTACTAAAAATACAAAAATTAGCTGGGCATGGTGGCGTGGGCCTATAGCCCCAGCTACTCGGGAGGCTGAGGCAGGAGAATCACTTGAACCTGGGAGACGGCGGTTGCAGTGATTGCGCCATTGCACTTCAGCCTGGGCAACAGAGCAAGACTCTGTCTCAAGGAAAAAAAAAAAAAGTAAAATGTGCACAAAACCTGCACATCAATGTTTATAGCAACTTTATTAATAATTGCCAAAACTCAGAAGCAATGAAGATATCCCCCAGTAGGTGAATGGATAAACAAACTCTGGTATGTCTGTACAATTGAATATCATTTAATGATAAGAAGAAATGAGCTCTTAAGCCAAAAAAAGATATGGACAAACATTAAGTCTATATTGTTAAGTGAAGAAAACTTCTCAGTTGATGGAATTTTTTCATGATTCCCTGTTTCTGTCTGTCTGTGTAGCTGTATGTGTTATGTGTGTGATGTTTATTATAAAAGAGCTCTAGTTAATTGACTTAAACAAAAATAAGCACTTTAATCAAACATGTTGTTAGAAAAATAGAAATATTACTGCTTTTAGGTCATGTGACTCTGATAACCTTTGAAAAATAAAGACAGTTTAAAGATTATTGGTTAAATTAAAATAAAAATGTCTTCAAAGTTCACACATTTGGTCTACATTAGGCAAGTCGGATACTGTCTACTAGATGTTTTAAGGACATAAACTGCTATGACTTTTAGTAACTGTTTGACTTGTCTGTTTTACAGTCATTAGATTCTAGGTAAGTCATGGGGTATATGGAGTTAGCCAAGTACCCTGGCTAAGCTGGGAAAAGTCATGGGCTCTGCAATCTTATACATTGTTAAAATTGCTTACCTACTAGGTTTCTCACTAAAAACAAAAGCTGCTAGGAATTAACATTGTAACATGTGTACTTGAGACTACTGGAAAAACAGTTTTACATGCAAGATATAGAAGGAAAGTATAATATTTTGGTGGGAGGTTGTATAGCATGGGAATATGGTTTTTGTTAAAGGGAATGTAATTTTGTCTGGTTCAGAGGTTTTAAGGATTGTCCTAGCCTAAAAGAGCAATGGGGCAAAACTGAAGGTTTAAGCAAGTTGTAAAGTGTTTGTGAAGGGTTGATCTTGTAAAAGAAGCTCTGTGTGTATGGGCAAGTTCGCTAAGATTTGAAGGGGATTATTTCATTTTTCTGTAGGTTGAACACTGAAATAAAAGCACACACACGCAGGGTCAGAACCTGGGCCCACATGACTGAATAACAGGGTTTTATTAGAGAATTGATCAGTTGTTTAATAGGAAATTGTAAAGGGTTATAAGAGGTTTATGAAAATTTTACCTTATGGTCAAACCAATTAAGATTGCATAGATTTGATTATAAGGGGGTTTTTTTGGTCTTTTTTTTTCTTTCTTTTTTTTTTTTTAAACGGAGTCTCCCTCTGTCATCCAGGCTGGAGTGCAGTGGTGTGATCTCAGCTCACTGCAGCCTCTGCCTGCTGGGTTCAAGCAATTCTCGTGCCCCAGTCTTCTGAATACCTGGGATTACAGGCATGTACCACCATGCCCCGCTAATTTTTGTATGTTTGTAGAGACAGGCTTTTGTCATGTTGCCCAGGCTGATCTCAAACTCCTGGACTCAAGCAATCCACCTGCCTCAGCCTCCCAAAGTGCTGAGATTACAGACGTGAGCCACTGTGCCTGTCCTATAAAGTTTTATTTAGAATCAGATTTAAGATTAATAATATACTAATGCAAAGGAGAAATTTGGCTTTCTCTTTTAAACAAGATTTTCATGTAATGTTAAAATGTAATAAAAGATTTTTGTTTGCCTTTTGAATAAGCGATAGAGAAAAAGGAGGGGAGGAAAAAAGAGACAGATTTAGTTGACCTCTTGCTGTCATTATTGGGTCATGTTTGCAAAACTGAATCTCTCCTCTATCAGTGAGTAAAGATTTTTGCCTTTAACAATGTGTTGAGTTATCATTTTGGCTAAATAAATGACTTACAGTGACCTGGGATTTTATCTTGTAATATCAAGTGTTTCAACCTTTGATATTTGATGAACTTTCCAAAGTTAAATTCTAAATTAAGCCTTTTAAAAAATCTGGTTAACCTTTTAGATATTAGTTACCCTAAAGTCCAAAAGCCACATATTTGGCTTATTTGGTATATAAAAATAGTACAAAAACATTGTCAACTATGGAATGGTGTTAGGCTTTCTTTGGACTGTATTTACATGAATCTGTTACTGGTATGTGTTTCATCATGATGTAAGATTTTCATAATTCTGTTATGTCTCAGTGTAATTATGATTGCCATGTTAAATTATTGTGTGCCACAGAGATGACCAGTCTTTATCGTGACTGTTCTGAGACTTTTGTCATCTACAATTGTTTCACTTTGGTTATTTTTAAGGTGGTTTTATAATCAGCTGTAGGACTATGACAGATGCTCTTGAATGCAGGTTTCTGATAACTGTGGAGATCGTGACACTAGAATAGAGGAAAATAACTTCCAAGACTCCCATAGAGAGCTAATCTGTTCATGAATATCAAGCAGAACAGGAATTAATTACGTAGACTGAACTAATGGAAGACTAAAATAATCTTTTTATGACTTTTTGTTTGAAGTATTGCTAACGTTTGGTTTTTCAGAGTTCAGAAAACCTTTATTTCCTTAGAACTACTCATAGATTTTAACAATTGGGTAAAGTAAACCTCTGTGAGCAAAACTTGAAGTGTATTTCTTTCTCTCTACCTGATTTCTCCAGAATTTGAAAATTATTCATAAGTATACCTAATTTATGGTGGTAGAGTTATTTGCATATGTTCAATAAGCACCTGTTTTATTTTGTAACAGGACGCAATTGGAGACACTGGCTATTTTACCCAGGCTTTCACTGGAATGGCATACTTTCAGACATAAATAAATTGAAACAAAGTTGATTTATAGAGCCAATAAAAGCCCCTTGGGAAAGCTGGCCTCATATCTTGTCTACACAGTCATTGTACAGGGTTCTCGACCTGTGGTAAGTAAAGAGTGTCACTCTTTGACACTCCTTCTGACAGTGTCACTTTCTGACAGGCCCAGGAGCCCCAAATTACCTTGGGACTTCAAGGTGAGGAATTTACCCAATTAATACAAGTATTTGTAGACACAGATAAATCCGTGGCTGGCCTCAAAGTTTTGAAGTCTAATCTGAGATTCTTTATTGGATAAAGTTCCAGCAAAGCCAATTTTTAAAAGAACCTATATGGCAAATAATATGCTGACTTTGTGCAAATACTCAGGCCAAGCACAATAAAACTAAAACTTATTTTGCAAATAAATTTGTCCTACTGTGATTTGTCTTTAGTAAAAGCAGGAACTGGAGAGAGAAAAACTATGTTTCAAAAAAAAACTATAGTATAGCTGTTGTTCGAGTTTAGTCTCATCCACTGTTTTTGAGTTTTTATTATTTTCTGCAATTGAAGCCACCATTGCAAAATTATAGCTGAGACAGCAAAAGAGATCTAACCTAAGCAATTCTGTCTTACTTCTAACCTCCGACCTGCCCTTGTTCATTCCTGAGTGTAGGCTGAACTAACTGGGAGGAACTTAGTTTATACTTTAGCTTTGAAACAAAGGGGATAGCAGTTCCTTCCCAAAACAAATCCCCTTCCTGCCTGGGGACTAGACTGCCTTTGCAGGACTAACAAATTAGCCACAAGATTAGAAATTATGATTTGGAACATGGGGAGAAATGCCAGATATAGTATATACCTAAAGTAAAATAAATAAATTAAAAAAGAAATTATGATTTGGTAGTCCTGCAGCTGCATATTGCAAGATTCTAAACCTCCCCAAGTTGCTCCCAGGGATAACATCACTATTGTTGTCAAACCTAAGGTAACATCACTGTTGTTGTCAAACCTAAGCTTGAGATATTTTGCAAACCCTGCACTCGATGGACTAGTTAGATCCATCCAGATACACAAACTGGCTCATCTGGTCTTGTGGCCACCCTTCCAGGAATTGAATCAGCACAAGGGGACAGCTTCAACTCCCTGTGATTTAATTTCTGACCCAACCAATCAGAACTCCTGAGTCACTGGCCTCCTACCCATCAAATTATCCTTAAAAACTTTGATCCTCAAATTCTCAGTGAGACTAATTTGAGTAATAATAAAACTCCAGTCTCTCACATAGCCGGCTCTGCATGAATTACTCTTTTTCTATTACAATTCCTCTGTCTTGATAAATTAGCTCTGTCTAGGCAGTGAGCAAGGTGAACCCATTAGGCGATTACACAATTTGGGCTGAATCCTGAATTCTTTCTGGGCTACAAGTCCCCATACTAATGCTTTCAAATTTTTCTTTTGTTTTTCTGATTTTTCCTCAATGAAATTGCTACTACCTCTTTCTTAAGACCCTGCAAGCTGAAGCTTATGCCTTGTAACAGAGGCAAGAGAAAAAAATGTCAGATTGCCACTGCCTTCCTCCTCTAATACTAAAGATATCTGGATAAATTGTGCTCAACATTAACCTTTGTTTTTCTTCTGTCTCTATAGAAATGCCTCTTATTAAAAATCTGTTTGTCTTCATGACATACAGAAGCCTTGCCCATTTGCAATGCCACTTCCTAATGGATACAGCTGTTTAACTGGACGAATCTAGTCTCAGGACTACAACACTGACTAAAAAGATATGGAACAGTATATTTAAATTTTCTCATTCCTGTTTATCCCGTAAACCAAAAAGTATCTGAGACAAGTGTCAATCAATTTAGAAAGTTTATTTTGTCAAGGTTAAGGACACACCCACGACACAGCCTCACAAGGTCCTTACGACATGTGCCCAAGGTGGTTAGGGCAGAGCTTGGTTTTATACTGTGAATGGAAAATCTTGGGGCCCCTAAATTACTAAGCTAAGGGAAAAGTCAAGCTGGGAGCTGCTCAGGACAAACCTGCCTCCCACTCTATTCAAAGTCACCCCTCTGCTCACTGAGATAGATGTGTATTCTGATTGTCTCCTTTGGAAAAGCTTATCAGAAACTCAAAAGAACGCGACCATTTGTCTCTCATCTACCTGTGACCTGGAAGCCCCCTCTATGCTTCAAGTTGTCCCTGCCTTTCTGGATGCAATCAATGTACTTCTTAGATGTATTGATTGATGTCTCATGTCTCCCTAAAATGCATGAAATGAAGCTGTGCCCCAACCACCTTGGGCACATGTTGCCAGGACTTCCTGAGGCTATGTCACCAGCACACATCCTCAACCTTCACAAAATAAACTTTCTAAACTAACTGAGACCTGTCTCCAGTATTTGGGGTTCACATTTGGTAGCCACGGAGGGATTCTGAATGGAGATGCCCCTGACATTTGACAAATCTCTTCTTGGTGCTTGGTACCAGCCTGAGCTAACTTTATGGCTCAAACCAAAAGGACAATTTGCTGAGGTCTGAGAGCACCATTTCCAGAGAATCCCTCATCTCCCAAAATTTGGTTAAAATCTAAAGTTTATTTTGCTGTCCAACTCCTCTTTCTTTTTTCAGTTTTACTTGCTTCCCATGAGGAAGGCAAGATTTCCTGTTTCTGTAACTATGGAAGGCAGGTAACTCCTTGATGGAGTTTGAGCTCGATTCCAACATGGAAGATGAGTTGTTTTTTACTTTCCTTCTTCTACAATGGTAGAGAGCAGTCTACAGCTTGAGACCCATCCCTAGGTAAGTAACTGAATTGGAGTTTGTCTTGGCTGAAGTTAAGATTAACAACCAGCTGGTCTTAATTTCTCCTTACCATTAGAGCACTCAGTAATTATATAATTTGTGCAATCATTTATTTTGCTTGACTGGTTTTTTGGTTGTTTGTTTGTTTCTGGTTTTGTTGTTTTTTCCATCTTTTTCCCATTGGGTTTGACCAGCTCTGTCTGACTTGATCAAATCTGAAGGAAAGTTCCAAATGAGGGGGAGCAAGGCCTCTAAAGTGGCTAAATTCCCACTAAATGAAAGGTGGTATAGTGCAGGGAGAAAAACAGCCAGCAAAAGAAAACAGAAAAATAAAAGGAAAGATTTTTGATTTTGACTACGTAAGGAGCTTTATTTACATAACAAAGCTTTTTTTTTTTTTTTTCCTAACCATGCCAAATTGAAAGCAATGACTGTCTTTCTCTCCCCACCACCATGCTGCAGTTCAATAGCTAAGGGTCTTACTTCTTTTTTATTCCCCACCATGACAGCCTACGTTTGTTCCTAAATCAAACCCTTTCTGGTTTGATACTTGGTACTTCTGAAACAGCAGCAATTTGTTCTAGCCGAAATATAGTAATGAAATTTTAAAAGATTTTTTTAAGAGAGCTCAACGGTTAAAAGTCCACTTAATTAAAAGCTAACATCCATGATGTGTGTGTATGTGTGTGTGTGTGTGCCTGTTTGTATTTAAGGCCTTCATGTTTTTGTGTTGGTTTGCTTTTTGTTTTCTCTCCTAGGACCTTGTTTTTTTGTTTGTTTGTTTTTTGTTTGTTTGTTTTTGAGCAAAAGTTTTTTTTAATTTCTCAGTTGACTGAATTCTGTTTTCTTCATTAATAGCTAGTGTAACAGAGGCTACTCCCAAGTTTTTAAGGAAGAGTACAGCTTAGACACTTAGAAATGTCTTTGTTAAAAAAAATTAAGTGCACTGTAAAAGCATCATGTGGTCTAATTTCAAGATGATTATTCCTTTTTTTGGAGACCCGGGATTCAGACTGGTATGCTCTGCCCAGAGCTCAGAGATCCAGTTAAAAAGATAGGTAATCCCTATCTAAATAAAATTGGTCTTTCTATACAATCCTATGATAAATTTTTGTAATTTTATGTGTAATTTGGCTCAAAGAAAAATAAAAATGTCTCCCTCTAACACCACCAGACTTTTTTTTCTCTACCTTATGATGCAAATTTTGCTATTTGATTTTCACCTGGATTGTTTCCTTTAATATACAACTTTGAGGCTATTTAGCTAACAATTGCCTAGGGTTGTAAAACAGGTTATTAAGAATCTGAAAGTCTAAAATAGGAAAAAAAGAAGAGGGATCTTCATGAATCTATAAGATGTATTTCCATCTGCATGCTTAATATGTCGACACATTTATGTGTTGTTTATACAATATTTCACTACTTTTTGGCTGCATTTATTAATTCAACCAATTTCACACTTATCCCTGCCAAATACTGTAAAGTGACAAAATTTGGAATAGCAGTTACAAAACTATAAACCCGGCCCAAACCAGAATAATCTTTTCTTGTGCAATCTTTAATAAATCAGACATTGATATTGGTTTAATAAAAACAGCTGCATCTTGAATTTAGTAAGATTACCTTAACTTCTAATCCTGTGGCTTTAGGCAGTCTAGTCCACAGGGAGTAAGGAGGTTTGTTTTGGAAAAGGAATGTTATTGTATTTGTTTCAAAGCAAAACTATAAACCACGTTCCTCCCAAAGTTTAGGAATGAACAAGGACAGTTTGGAGGTTAGAAGCAAGATGGAGTCAGTTAGGTCATATCTTTTTCACTGTCTCAGTTATAATTTTGCAATTGTGGTTTCATAACTTTAAATCATGACTATCACAGATTTCATAAATAATCTAGGCAAACTATTAAAACAAACTAATTAGGCAGATGTAATGGGATGAATACCTGTAAACAAATGACACAATTTAGATAAAGTTATATTACATCAAATAATACATATTTCATTATTTGGGTATTTTCCAATAAAAAAATATATTGTAGGAAAACATTCTTGCCAAAAAAAGTATGTTCTTTTTTAAAAAGGTGAACAAGTTTTGTCTAATTCAAAGCTTATTTAAATGTTATGTGTAAAACAAGGTAAAGGAACCAGGAAGTAAAAAAGATGTCAAGAAAGTTATAAAATAAAGAGGATTTTGTGGTAAGAAAGATTAAAGAGAAATGATTTTATGTCATAAAGAATCTTATAAGGTAAATTTGGTCCTAATATAAATGACTGGTTCTTTAAAAGGAAGGATGCTCAGAACAAACAAGAAAGTACAAGCATGTCATGAATAGTCTGTGTGAGTAACAATAAGAGAATTTATTTTTTTTAATTATATGATCAAATTGTTTATAATTAAAGGAAAATTAAAATGCTCTTTCTAGAGATTGGACTATGTAAAACAACATTTATTCACTAAATTATTGGCTAAACCAGTAATACTTTCTTAGCGGCTTAATTAATTAATTAATTTGTTTGTTTGTTTTAATGAGACAGAGTCCCTCTCTGTTGCCCAGGCTGGAGTTCAATGGCGGGATCTTGGCTCATTGCAACCTTCGCCTCCCAGGTCCAAGTGATTCTCCTGCCTCAGCCTCCTAAGTAGTTGAAATTACAGGGCCATGCCACCACATGCAGCTAATATTTGTATTTTTTTTAGGAGAGATGGGGTTTTGCCATGTGGGCCAGGGTAGTCTCAAACTCCTGACCTCAGGTGATCCACCCTCCTCCACATCCCGAAGTGCTGGGATTGAAGGCATGAGCCAATTTTACTCTTAATGAATTATAAGAGAGTTTAATTTTTTTAACCCAAAGTTCAACTTTTATTGTATTTCACCACTTTTCAGCTTTCCCTTCCCTTTTAAAAGGCATGTTTTCTTAAAGGTCTAAAGGAAATGTTTTCTTCCAATATAATATTCTGTGCACTGCCAAAGGTTTTTTCTTTTGCCCTTTGGTAACTGGCATAATAGATTTTCCATTTTATTAAAATAATTTCTATGACATTATTATTAAGTTTGATTTTGCTTACGAAAAACTGAGATTTAAAAACTTTTAAATTAAGGTTATTACAACCCTGTATCTTTCTGTATGTGCTTTTAAAGTACCTGTGACATTAAGTTACAGGGCTTTAACTCCTGGGTCTAAAAAGAATACTAAGTCTTGATAAATATTAAATACTGATAGCAATTAAAGCCTCATCTTCAGGCCCTGTAGAAGACCCCAACCAAAATAAACTGCATTCCTAAGACACAAAGCCAGAAATTAAATCCATTCAACTCCTTAAGGCCCAGGTACTATTAAAGAATAGGTGGGCATGTGAGATTGTGAGGGTCAATTTTAAAAGATAAAATAAGTTCATTTTCTCTAAATTAATCATTAATGTCAAAGGCAAACTGATGCAAGACCAGCATATGGATCCCTGTGTCAGATTAACAAGGTTTTCTGGAAGCACTAATTAACTCCTTAATAAAGGTTATAAAAGGCTTATGGAAGTTATATTTTATAATCAAGATTAAATTTTATAAATTGTTTACAGAATTTTTTAAAAAACAAATTTAATTGGCTTCCTGATGTTTTTATTAGGGCTTCTGGTTTGAAAAATTGTCTCCTCTCTCAAAGAATGAAGGTTTTCACTTTTTAAAAAATCTTTGAGTTATAACTTTGGTTAAATGAATGACTTTACAATAACCTGTAATCTTATTTTGTAATATTGAGTGTTTTAAACCTTTAATATTTAACAAGCTTTACAAAATCAAATTATAAATTAGGTCTTTTTCTGACCAAATTAATCCCTTAAGATATTAGGTTCCCTAAAGTCCAAAAATGACATAATCTGTCTTATTTGGTATAAAAAATATACAGGAAGCATTGTCAAATATGAAATGATGTTTGGTTTTCTTTGGGCTGTATTTGTATAAATATGTTATTGGTATGTGTGTTCCAAAATTAAGGGAAACTCCTATAATTCTAATATGACTTATTGTACATTATCAGTAATAATCATAATTGTTATGTTAAAATTATTGTTTGCCAGAGAGGTAACAAATTTCCTTGTCATTTGTATCTTTGACTATGGCTTCCCTAAAACTTTTGGTCATCTATGGGCAATTGTGTTGTTTCTGTCTTCTTTTGAAGGTGGTTTTATAATCAGCTGTAAAACTCTAAAAGGATTTATATGCAGGTTTCTGATAACTTTGGAGACTGTGACATCAGAATAAAGGAAAAACTTTCAGGACTCATGGAGAGATAAAATGTTTATGAGTATCAAGCAAAACAGTAATTAACTGCACAAACTGAACTAATATTTTTACTTTTTGTTTAAAATGTTGCTGATCCTTTGGGTTTTTTTCAGAGTCTTGAAACTTCTCTTTTGAGCTATTGACAGCTTTTTACAATTTAGTATACTCCTATGAACAAAATTTGGAGCATATTTATTTCTGTCTACCTGAGTTCCATATTTGTTTCTCTCTACCTGATTTGGAACTATTTATAAGTATTCTTAACTTATGGTAATTCAGTATTTGCATAAGTGCAAAAAGAATCTGTTTCCATTTTTAACAGGGTACAATTGGAGAGACTGATTATTTTACCAAGTCTTTGACTGGTATACTGTGCTTTCCTTTAAAAAATCAAACTTGACTTATGGAGTTAATAAAGCTCTTGGAAAAATTGGCCTCATATTTTGTGTACACAGTCCCTGTACAGAGTTTCTGACCTGTGATAAGTAAAGAATGTCACTTTCTGACAGGCCCAGAAGCCCCAAGTTTATCTTGGAACTTCAAGAGGGAGGAAATTAACCCGACTCATAGATACTTGATGCCGCAAATCCATGGCTGGGCTCAGCTTTTAAATAGTCTTATCTGTAATTCCTTCTATGGAACAAAGCTCCATCAAAACCAATTTAAACGCCTATGTAAAAATTAATTATTCTTGCTGTACTATATACAAATAATTAGGTCAAGTATGATAAAGTGAACCAGTCCTACCATGATTTGTCTTTAACAAAAATGGGAAAGTGGAGAGAGAAAAATTATGTTTCAAAAAACTATAGTACACCTATTGTTAGTTTCTAACCTTGCCCAATGTTTTTTAATTTTCATTATTCTCTACAGTTTGGACCAAATTTTAATTTTTTCTTGGCTATAGTCTTCAAAAATATGTTTTCAATTTTTTTCTTCTTTTTTTCCCATATTTCCTAATTTTGAGTCATCAAACCTAAGCTGTGCTTTCATAAAGCCCTGCAAATTGAAGCCAGACAACTTAAACATGAGAAGAAAATAACAGCAAACTACTTACATACATAAGCCACTTTTATACCTGCCTACTGATGTAGGGACTTCAGAGTAATGTGACCTATGTCGGTTTTCCAGAGTTGTTTTTCATTTGTTGTTTTTCTTCCTTCCTACCCCTATTTTTTTTCATAGGACATGAGACTTCACAATCTTCTAGAAGTGAGCTTTCCTAATACATCTGGACCTACCTGTACAGGAATAAACCATCCTGGCCATGACAGATCAATAAAACCTGGGACCAGAGGCTCATTTTCTTCTAAAATGCTTTCTCCAAAAGACTTTTTTAAAAAGTGGGAGGGAAATGTGAATATAAATTAAATCTTGGAACCCCAAACTCATTAAGCCAAAGGGAAAAGTCAAGCTGGGAACTGGGTCACAAAGACCTGCCTCCCCCTTTTGGTTCCTAAATAAGATGGCTACAAGATGAAAAGCTACATGCCTCCCCCATATTTTGCCCACGAGGAAATTCCTAGTGAGCTGCAAAGTCTTCCAAGGTGTGTCTGTTAAAATTTCACCGTAACAACGTAAATTAATAGCTTATCTTTAGAGGTGCAGTAACCCCCCAGCCCACAGGACATAAATGCATATCTGATTGTTCCCTTGCCCCATTTTTGTCTGTGTTATCTTATGTAAAACGCATATTCCCTGCATTTTTCCTCTGCCCCATTTG
Source organism: Aotus nancymaae (assembly GCF_030222135.1). Lineage (NCBI taxonomy): Eukaryota > Metazoa > Chordata > Mammalia > Primates > Aotidae > Aotus > Aotus nancymaae. Next base: position 4,797,938 of record NW_026988472.1, read on the forward strand.
TCTATGTCATCCTATGTAAAAAATACAGATTCACTGAGTCAGACAAAAGCATGAATGGCTATTTTTCCTCACCCGCCTCTTTCATTGAATTGTGTACTTCTCAGTATCCCATCCTTTCCCCTTCAAATTTGGGAGCCCTCAAAATCATCTTCTGAGAAAGGCATAGACCTGTTTCCCAGGCATGCATCTTTAACTTTGGCAAATAAATCTCTTAAAATGATTGAGACTTATCTCATCATTTGTCTCAATTGACAGTCTTTTTACGTTCCCAGATGAAGAAACATATAAGTCTCCCTCAGTTTATAGGGAGTAACATGTATCGAAAGTCCAGTTGTTTTAAGACTCTGGAAAAAGACATTTGCTTCCCTGTAACCTTGAGCCCTCAAATGCTGGTAACCCCTGCCAATCATTCCAACAATCAAAGTTTTCCTTGGAAACTTCAAAAATGTCCCAAAGTAGGTGATGATATTCTATCTATGAGCCACAAGTATACAATGTAAAAGAAGTACCCTCAAACTTTGTACTTACATCCAAAGAATAGAAATGTTTCCATCAGAACAGAAGAAATAATATGGCACCAGGAAGATCAAATTAAGCCAATCAGGAAAAAATAAAGAAAAAAGAATAAAAATAAATAAAGTCTCCAAGAAATAAGGGATTATGTAAAATGGCCAACCCTAAGAATAATTGATGTCCCTGAGGGAGAAGAGAAAATAATGTCTTGAAAATTTATATGAGGGAATAATTGAGGAAAACTTCCTGGACCTGGCTAGAGATCCAGATATCCAAATCTAAGAAGCTCAAAGAAATCATGAGACGTTCACTGCAAAAAGATCTTCACCAAAGTATACAGTCATCAGGCTATCTAAAATCAGCATGAAGGAAAGAATTCTAAGAGGACCAAGACAAAAGTAACAAGTAATATTCAAAGGAAAACGATCAGACTAAACAGACTTCTCAGCAGAAACCTTACAAGCCAGAAGAGATTAGGGCCCTGTCTTCAACCTCCTTAAACAGAACAGCTGTCAGGCAAGAATTCTGTATCCCACAAAACTAAGTTTATAAATGAAAAAGAAGTAAAGTCGTTTTCACACAAACAAATGCTGAGGGAATTTGTCACTACCACTACAATAAATTCTAAAAGGAGAGTGAACTCCCATTCACAATTGCTGCAACGAGAATAAAATACCTAGGAATACAATTAACAAAGGATGTAAAGGACCTCTTCAAGGAGAACTACAAACCACTGCTCAACGAAATAAGACAGAACACAAAGAGATGGAAAAACATTCCATGCTCACGGTTAGGAAGAATCAATATCATGAAAATGGCCATATTGCCCAAAGTAATTTACAGATTCAATGCTATCCCCATCAAGCTACCAATGACCTTCTTCACAAAACTGGAAGAATCTACCTTAAACTTCGTATGGAAACAAAAGAGAGCCTACATATCCAAGACAATCCTAAGCAAAAAGAACAAAGCCAGAAGCATCAAGCTACCTGACTTCAAACTATACTACAAGGCTACAGTAATCAAAACAGTGTGGTACTGGTACCAAAACAGAGACATAGACCAATGGAACAGAACAGAGGTCTTGGAGGCAACGCCACACATCTAAAACCATCTGATCTTTGACAAACCGGACAGAAACAAGCAATGGGGAAAGGATTCCTTGTTTAATAAGTGATATTGGGAAAACTGGTTAGCCATGTGCAGCAAGCAGAAACTGGACCCCTTCCTGACACCTTACACTAAAGTTAACTCCAGATGGATTAAAGACTTAAACATAAAACCTAACACCATAAAAATCTAAAAGAAAATCTAGGCAAAACCATTCAGGACATCAGCATAGGCAAGTACCTAATGACTGAAACACCAAAAGCATTGGCAACAAAAGTCAAAATAGACAAATAGGATCTAATTAAACTCCAGAGCTTCTGTACAGCAAAAGAAACAATCACGAGAGTGAACCAGCAGCCAAAAGAATGGAAAAAAATTTTTGCAATCTATCCATCTGACAAAGGGCTAATATCCAGAATCTACAAAGAACTAAAACAGATTTACAAGAAAAAAAAACATACAAACCCATTCAAAAGTGGGTGAAGTATATGAACAGACACCTTTCAAAAGAAGACATATATGAGGCCAAGAAACATGAAAAAATGCTCATCATCACTGGTCATTAGGGAAATGCAAATCAAAACTACATTGAGGTACCATCTCAGGCCAGTTAGAATGGTGATCATTAAAAAATCTGGAGACCACAGATGCTGGAGAGGATATGGAGAAATAGGAACTCTTTTACACTGTTGATGGGAGTGTAAATTAGTTCAACCATTGTGGAAGACAGTGTGTTGATTCCTCAAGGACCTAGAAATAGAAATTCCATTTGACCCAGCAATCTCATTTCTGGATATATAACCAAAGGATTATAAATCATTCTATTATAAAGACACATGCACATGTATGTTCACTGTGGCATTGTTTACAATAGTAAAGACCTGGAACCAACCCAAATGCTCATTAATGATAGACTGGACAAGGAAAATGTGGCACATATACACCATGGAATACTATGCAGCTATAAAAAATGATGAGTTTGTGTCCTTTGTAGGGACATGGATGAATCTGGAAACCATCATTCTCAGCAAACTGACACAAGAACGGAAAACCAAACACTGCATGTTCTCACTTATAGGTGGGTGTTGAACAATGAGAACACATGGACACAGGGAGGGGAGCATCACACACTGGCATCTGTTGTCGGGGGCTAGGGGAGAGATAGGGGTGGGGAGGTTGGGGAGGGATAACATTGGGAGAAATGCCAGATACAGGTGACGGGGGATTGGAGGCAGCAAACCACCTTGCCATGTATGTAACAATCTTGCATGATCTGCACATGTACCCCAGAACCTAAAGTACAATTAAAAAAAAAGAAATTCTAAAAGGAGTTCTAAACCTTAAAACACACCAAAATAGAACCTCTTGAAAGCTTAAAACTCACAGGGTCTATAAAACAATAACACAATGAAAACAAATCTAGGTAATAATTGACATGATAAAGAAAACAGTAGCTCACATCTCAATATTAACATTGAATGTAAATGGTATAAACCGTCCTCTTAAAAGATACATAATGGCAGAACAGATAATAAATCACAATCCAAATATCTACTCTCTTCAAGAGACTCACCTAACACAGAATGTTCTATGCAAATTCAAGGTGAAAGGCTGGAAAAAGGTACTCCGTGCAAATGGAAACCAAAAGTGAGCAGGAGTAGTTATTCTTATATGAGACAAAACAGACTGCAAAGCAGTGACAGTTAAATTAAAAAAAAAAAAAGACAAAGATGATCACTATAAAATGATAAAAAGTTTAATTCAACAAGAAAATAATAGAATCTTAAAGTTAGTTATATGCACCAAACCTTGGAGCTCCTAGATTCATAAAACAGTTACTATTAGTCCTCAGAGGGGAGACTCCCTTGCCTCCTATTTTACCTCCTCCCTTCCCGCCTTCCAGATGGGAAGAAGGGTGAAGAAGGGAAAAATAAAATAAAATACCAAAGAGCTGGGAAAATGACTCCCTTTTTGGTTCCCAGCGTCTCTGCTATCTGTTAACCTTGAAGGAGTTGCAAATGAATGCTATCTCTGCTGGCTGGAGCCTGGCACTTGGTCACGTCCCCACGTCTCCACGGACCAGGCTCCCTACTGGAATCACCTCTACCAACAAACAGCTTGTTGCTTTTGCCTTATCTCTGTAAGCCCCCTCCCCTGCCAGTCCCCACTCATGCTGCATATGAAATAGCAATCAATAAAGCCAAAAGATTCTAAGGTTGGACGTCCAGCAAATGGACAATGACATAGTTCCACCTCAGTTTCCCCTTTAGGGTTGTAAGCCTATAAAAAGGGAGAGAAGCTGCAACTCGAGGAGCTCGGTAAATGAGGCTGTAGACCCCGAAGCTGCCAGCCAAATAAAAAGCCACTTCCTTCCTCAGTTTAGTGTTCTAGAGGTTTGTTCCCCACCACTCCTGCCTCATTTTTGGTTCCCTGAGTGGGAAACAAGTTTTGGTTGGCAGACAGCCAGGACACACTTCCAGGCAGCTTTGCCCTGCCCTGCAGAGCATCCCTATGGAGACTCCAGCCCACTTGGGAAATGGGATCCTGAGAGGGCTCCCAGGTAGGCATTGGACCCGGTGGACCCTTCCACAGCACAGCCAGGCAGGCCCACGGGGATCTGGTGCAGAGGCTGTACCCTGAGAACGAACTGGTGTGCTCAGATCCCGGATGTCAGAAACTTGGTAGGATTAATTCTGAGAAGCTTCACTGGCCCACCCCACTGGATGGAAGTGTGGCCTGATTACCCACACTGTGCCAAGGTAGGCACTTGGTTTTGGTTCTTTTCTTGTGTGTGTGTGTGTCCTGAGAGCCAGCAAAGAGTGGGATAGGGCCTGCTGAGCTGGCAGCCGACATAGTGCAGTGGGGAATAGCTTACCTGCTGCCAGGGCAGTCATGATAGAGCACGCTGAGTCAGCACTCTGGTTTTGATTTTGTTCCTGTGTGTGTGCCAAGGTAGGCACCTTGGTTTTGGTTCTGTTCTTGTGTGTATGTGTCAATCTCAGAACTTTGGTTTTAATTTTGTGACTCTGTAAGACAGTCTTGGTGCCTTAAACTTGTTTCTGTTTTTAACTTGGCTAGAGGGAGATGGGTAAAATGCAGAGTAAACCCACTCCATTGAAAACTATGCTAAAGAATTTCCAGAAGGGATTTAGTGGAGATTATGATGCCACCATGACACCAAAAAAACTTAAAACTCTGTGTGAAGTGGCCTGACCAGCGTTAGAGGCAGATTGGCCCACAGAAGGGAGCTTGGACAGGTCCCTTATCTCCAAAGTGTGGCACAAGTTTGCAGGAAAGCTGTGATACCTTAACCAATTTCCGTACATAGATACTTGGTTACATTTAGTTTTAAACCTCCCACAGTGGTTAAGAGGCCAAGCAGTGGCAGTGTCAGTTACAAAGGGACAGGCAGTTAGGAAAAAATCTTACTCCACCCGCCAGGGGACACAGGCTTCTAAGATCTTGGCTGACTCGACACCAGAGGACCCTCTTCCAATAACACCCCCTCCTTACCAGGCGGAGAGGCCCCCCTCTCCAAAGCCGGAGATCTCAATGCCTCCACAGGGTCTGAACCCTCCTAGACAGCCCAGAGTAAAAAAAAAAAAAAAATTGCCGCATCAGGAGGCACTCCTCCCATAGCAGCCCTCTTCTGGGGGGGGTCCCCTCCCCTGGGGGCTCATTTGCAGCCCAAGGCTGGAATGCAAATGCCCCTGAGAGCAGCGGTATACAAGAGTAAATGAGGATGAATATATGGTGGAAAGGCATGTCTTCACATACGTACCGTTCACTTCGTCCGACCTCATCAACTGGAAGAATAACAACCCATCTTACATTGACAGACCACAAGCCTTAATTGACTGGATTCAAACTGTCATCCTAACTCATAACCCTAATGGGGCTAATTGTCACCAGTTTCTCATGTATCTTTTTAACACTGATGAGAGGTGAAGAGTGCTCCAGGCAACATCTAAATGACTGGAAGAGCATGTACCAGCTAATTACCAAAATCCCTAGGAATATGTAAGAACCCAGTTACCAGGAACCGACCCTCAGTGGGATCCAAATACCCATGAGGGCATGCAGAGGCTAACTCGATACAGAGAGGCCTTACTGGAGGGAGTAAGAAAAGGAGCGCAAAAAGTCACAAATATACACAAAGTACCTCAACTTAAGCAGGGGCAAAATAAGAGTCCAGCCCAGTTTTATAAAAAACTGTGTAAGGCCTATGGCATGTATACTCCTTTTAACCCTGAGAACCTTGAGAATCAGCGCATGGTAAACTTAACTTTGGTCAAAGCGCAAATAATATCAGAAAAAAGTTACAAAAACAGAATGAATTTGCTGCCATGAGAACTGCACAGTTTTTGGGAATAGCCCATCAGATATTTGTAAATAGAAATGCAGTAAGCTACCGAGAGAATAAGTGAAAGAACCAGCGAAATATTGATTTTCTGGTCATGGCTATCAGACGAACCCCTTTAAAGGGGCAGGGCAAGGGGGGCCCTGGAAAAAACACCCAGTTAAATCAACCATGTCTACAGTGCAACCAGTGTGCCCATTGTAAAGAAATGGGGCACTGGAAAAATAAGTGTCCTCAGTTGGCAGGGGAACAGGGTAACTCCAAGCAAGAAGCCTCAGGAAAAGTGAGACTACCCTGTTTAGCTTGGCGGGGGGGCCAATGGACTGAAGGGGACCAGGCTTGGATGCCCCCAAAGAGCCCATGGTCAGGATGAACATGGAGGGCAAGGACATTGATTTCTTAATCAACACTGAAGCAGAGCACTCGGTGGTGACCCAACCTGTGGCCCCTTTGTCCAGCAAGACAATAAATATAATTGGGGCAACTGGAGTTTCAGAAAAACAGACTTTTTGCCTGCTACTCACCTGCTTGATGGGAGGCCGAGATTATACAACAGTTCTTGTGCAAGCCGGATTGCCTTCTACTCCTCCTGGGAAGAGACTTGCTGAGCAAACTAAGAGCTACTGTCACTTTTACTGATAAGGGTTCTCTGCAGCTCAAACTGCCTCAGGCAGGAACATTATGGCTCTCACAGTCCGGAGGGAGGAGGAGTGAAGACTCTTCCTGACAGAGCCAAGAGGAGAATTAACCCCTGCACTGACCAAGTGATGGCCACGGGTCTGGGCAGAAGACAACCCCCCAGGTTTGGCAGTAAACCAAGCCCCGGTGGTTATCAAAGTAAAGCTGGGGGCACTACCAGTTAGACAGAGGCAGTACTAACTACCAAGAGAAGTTCTTGAGGGCATCCAGGTCCATCTCAGACACCTGAAAGCTTATGGTATTATGGTTCCCTGCCAGTCTCCTTGGAACACACCTCTCCTGCCTGTCCCCAAGCTGGGTACCAAGATCTTTAGACTGGTGCAGGATCTGTGCTTGGTCAACCAGGCAATTGTGACCTTGCACTCCACAATGCCCAATCCCTATACACTGCTAGGACTGTTGCCAGCTGAGGCCAGCTGGTTCACTTGCTTAGACTTAAAGGATGCTTTCTTCAGTATCTGGTTAGCTCCTGAGAGTGAGAAACTATTTGCCTTCCAGTGGGAAGATCCAGAGTCAGGTGTACACAGTACACCTGGACTTGACTTCCACAGGGATTCAAAAACTCCCCAACCGTCTTCAGAGAGGCATTGGCCCAGGACCTCCAGAGGTTCCCCACCAAGGAGGTAGGTTGTGTGCTGTTTCAGCATGTGGATGACCTTTTGCTGGAACATGCAGTAGCAGCCAGATATGCTCAGGGAACTGACTTGTTGCTCAGACACCTGGAGACCTGTGGATATAAGACCTCCAAAAAGGAAGGCCCAAATTTGCCAACAGCAGGTGTGCTATCTGGGATTTAACATCCAGCAGGGGCAGCAAAGCCTAGGAATAGAAAGAAAGCAGGTTATCAGTAACCTGCCGGTGCCTAAGAATCAAAGGCCGGTACGAGAATTCTTGGGAGCAGTGGGATTCTGCAGGCTGTGAATTCCCAACTTTGCAGTTCTGGCTAAGCCCCTGTATGAAGCCACAAAGGTGGCAGGGACGGAGAGCCATTTGAGTGGAGCTCAGGGCAGCAGGGGGCCTTCTTGCAGTTAAAAGCAAAACTGATGTCTGCCCTGGCTCTGGGATTGCCGGACTTGACAAAACCCTTTATGCTGTATGTATCTGTATGTAAATGGCAGTTGGGGTCCTGACCCAGACTGTGGGCCCATGGCCTTGACCAGTGGCATACTTGTCCAAATAACTGGATGGAGTTTCCAAGGGATGGCCCCCATGTCTAGGAGCCTTAGCAGCCACTGCCTTACTGGTACGAGAGGCTGACAAGCTAACTTTGGGACAGAATTTAAAGATAAAAGCCCCCACACCGTGGTCACCTTAATGAACATGAAGTGACATCACTGGCTCACCAATGCCCGCTTGCCTAAGTACCAGAGCCTACTGTGCAAGAATCCACACATAACCATAGAAGTTTGTAACACCCTAAATCCGGCCAACTTACTCCCAGTGTCTGAGGACCCAGTAACACATAACTGCCTAGAGGTACTGAACTCAGTTTACTCCAGTCAGCTAATTCTGCAGGACCAGCCATGGTCTCAGGCTGACTGGGAACTGTATATGGATGGAAGCAGTTTTGTCAACCTTCTAGGGGAAAGGTGTGCTGGATATGCGGTGGTGACTCTGGACTCAACTCTAGAAGCCAAGGTATTACCTTAAGGCACCTCAGCACAGACAGCGGAGTTAATAGCCTTAACTCGTGCCTTGGAATTAAGTGAAAAAAAAAACTTAACATTTTCACTGACTCACAGTATGCATTCCTCACTCTCCAAGTAAGGAGAAGTGCCTACTTAACTCTGGGGGCAAAGAAAATACCAACAGGAAATTTTGCAGCTACTGGAATCAGTATGGAAGCCCCAAAAAGTGCCAGTCATGCACTGCAGAAGACATCAGCAAACCTCCACCACAATAGCACAGGGAGATGCCTGTGCAGATGCGGAAGCCCGGAGGGCCACATCTATCCCATATCGGGCATCAGTTGCGGCCCCCTTACTGCCCCAGGTCCCAGACTTGGTGCCAGTTTACTCAGAGGGAGAAAAAAATCTCCTCCAAGCTGAAGGCAGAAAGGAAATAAAGGGAGGGTGGATACACCTGCCAGATGGAAGGGTAGCAGTGCCACAGCTGTTAGGACCTGCAGTGGTCTTAGCTGCCCATGAAACCTTCTCTCACCTTGTTCAAGAAACCCTTGAAAAATTGTTAGGCCAGTATTTTCACATCTCTCATTTATCTGCAGTAGCAAAAATAGTGACACAATGGCGTGTAACATGCAGACAGCACAATGCCAGACAAGGACCTATGGTCCCACCAGAAATCCAGGCTTATGAAAGTACTCCTTTTGAAAAGTTGCAAACAGATTTCATTTAGATGCCTAAATGAAGAGGTAACTGATATCTGCTGGTTCTGGTATGTCCTTACTCCGGGTGGGTAGAAGCCTACCCAACACAGACTGAGAAGGCCCATGAAGTGACTCGTGCTCTTTTAAGAGACATCATCCCTAGATTTGGACTGCCTTTGCGAGTTGGCTCAGACAATGGGCCTGCATTTTAGCTGACTGGTGCAGAGTACAGCTAGAATGCTACGAATAAACTGGATAGTACATGCTGCCTACCGGCCTCAGAGTTCAGGCAAAGTGGAGCGAATAAACAGAACTATAAAGAATGGCTTAGGGAAGTGTGCCAGGAGACGGGGTTAAAATAGGTATAGGTCCTTCCTATGGTTTTGTTTAAGATTAGTTGTATACCTTCTAAAAAAACTGGATATTCCTCTTATGAGACCCTGTATCATAGGCCTCCTCCCACTCTCTGGGGACTCCCAGGGACTCCCTGTGAATTAGGGGAAACTAAATTATGTCAGCAATTACAGGCTTTGGGAAATGTGGCAGAGAAGGTGTCTGAATGGGTTAATGAAAGATGCCCTGTCAGCTTATTCTCCTCAGTTCACTCTTTCTCACCAGGTGACTGAGTTTAGATCAAGGACTGGAACATGGCCTCCCTACAACCGAGGTGGAAAGGACCCCAAACTGTCATTCTGACAACTCCAACTGCCGTGAAGGTCAAGGGAGTTCCTGCAGCATCAGACACCTGGGAAGCAAAGACAGATCTCGATAACCCATGTAAGATCACCTTAAGGAGAACTGAGACAACAAGGCCTACTCCAGTCACACCCCAGAAACTGACCGGTCTACAAATGGCCAAAGCATGAGGACTGCCTCCATGGGACAGGTATTCCTTCTCTTTGGACTATGGACTTGCATCTTTGCTACCCCAGTAGATGTAAATCCCCCATCCAAGGATTGTTCCCAGTGCATACATAAGGTTACTATGGTAGGACAAAAGGTTACCACAGTTCTCTTGTTCTACAGTTATTATGAATGCACCAGAACCCTCAAAGGAACTTGTTTATATGATGTTTCCCAGGACCTCATGGTTGAAAATATTGTAAGGGACATGACAAAACTGACACATGTACCTGTACAGGTCCGGCATGGGTTCGACCCTGCATCAATGTTTGGGAATTTGTTTCCTGCTATAGGAGGGCTCAAGACCATTATCATAAGTGTGTTACTGATGATAGGAGCATGAATATTGCTCCCCTGCTTAATGTCCTTGCTCCTTCAAGTGATAAAAGGATTTATTACTGCCATGGTTTAAGAAAAAACATCAGTGCAGACCTATTACATGAACCACCACCAATCTGTCTCACCAGAAAACCCCGATAGTGAGGCTGAAGGTAAGAGTGAGAATTCTCACTTTAAAAAAAAAAAAAAAGAGGTAAGTGAGATTCTCAAAGCGGGGGTAAGAGGGAAGATCCCTTTGCCTCCTTCTATTTTACCTCCTCCCTCCCCAGCTTCCAGATAGGAAAGAGGGTGAAGAAGAGAAAAAGTAAAATAAAATAAAAGACCAAAGAGCTGGGAAAATGACTCCCTTTTTAGTTCCCAGCGTCTCTGCTATCTGTTAACCTTGAAAGAGTTGCAAATGAATGTTATCCCTGCCGGCTGGAGCCTGGCACTGGGTCACGTCCCCATATCTCCACGGTCCAGGCTCCCTCCTGGAAACACCTCTGCCAACAAACAGCTCGTTGCTTTTGTCTTGTCTCTGCAAGCCCCCTTCCCTGCTGGTCGCCCCTCATGCTGCATATGAATTAGCAAATCAATGAAGCCAGAACATTGTAAGGTTGGACGTCCAGCTAATGGACAATGACATAGTTCTGCCTCAGTGTCCTCTTTAGCATTGTACGCCTATAAAAGAAGAGAGAAGCTGCAGCTCAGGGAGCTCGCTGAATGAGGCTGTAGCCCCCCGCAGCTTCTGGCCAAATAAGAAGCCACTTCCTTCCTCAGTTCAGTGTTTGAGAGGTTTGTTCCCTGTCACTCCTGCTTCAGACCTAAGAAATGAGATAGACAGCAAAACAAAACAATAATACTGGGAGACTTGAATACACCACTGGTAGCACTAGACATATCTTAGAGACAGAAAGTCAACAGACACAATGGACTTAAATGGCACACTAGAACAAAGGGACCTCACAAATATTTACAGAAAATTCTGCCGAAGATTTGCAGAATATACACTCTTTTTGTCAGCTCATGGAACATTCTCCAAAACAGACCATATGGTAGGCCACAAAACAAGTCTCAATAAATTTTTTAAAATCAAAATTATATCCAGTATCTTCTCACACCACAGTAGAATCGAACTAGAAATCAACTCCAAAAGGAACCCTAAAAACTACACGAATACATAAAAATTAAATAATCTACTCTTAAATGATATGTGGGTTAATAATAAAATCAAGATAAAAATTTTAAAATTCTTTAAGTTGAGTGATAATATTGAGACAAGTTATCTAAACCTCTGAGATACAGAAAAAGCGCTGCTAAAAGCAAAGTTTACAGTGCTAAATGCCTACATTAAAAAGTCTGAAAGAGCACAAATTGACAACTTAATGTCATCCCTCAAAGAACTGGAGAAACAAGAACAAACTTAACCTAAAGCTAGGAGAAAAGCAATAACAAAGATCAAGCTATGGATATTTCTGACCCATAGTGTAGTAGCTCTAGAATGGGGATTAGAGGGTTGGGACTTTCAGCCCCACCCCCAACCCTCAGGGAAGGGAGAGGGGCTGAAGGTTAAGTTGATCACCAATGGCAGGCCAATGGTTTAATCAAACATGCCTACATAATGAAAACCTCTATCAAAACCCCAAAGGACAGGGTTCATAGAGCTTCTAGCCAGCTGAACATATGGAGGGTACCATGCCCTCTGTGGGCATGGAAGCTCCCTGCCCCTTCCAACATACCTTGCCCTATGTATCTCCTCATCTGCATCCTTTCTCGGGGTATCCCATTTGCCAAAAAATATGTGAGAAGTCCCTGGGCTGCAGAGCTGGGTAATAGAATTAGGGCATAGGTAGAATAAAGGGGAAAGCAACACGGCAACTTGCTAAGGCAAGATGACTTGGATCCTATCTACACATTGTCTTTTTATAGGCTATGGCATGGAATAGCCATGGGTTTCCCTTCTGCCTTTGAGGTGTTGGGCAAGATACATGTATCCTTTGGGACAGTTTCACCATTTCTAAATTAGAAATGAGAATATTTATACTAAATTATTCCTAAGAAGAATCAATGAAATAACATACCAAGTAGGCATTACATTGAAGATAAATTTGGTTTACTAGTTATATTTCCTTTTTTCCTTTAAAATTTCCATTTTTTTTATTCCACTTTTCTTTACAACTACATCTCTAGTATGTGATAACTGCTTTTGAATGTCAAGCAGGGATATCTACTTACCTTTTTAAATGAATTTCAGTTCAGAAACTTATTTGATTTAAATAAATATGTTAATTAAATAACAGTGTAGCTGATGTCAGACACGGCACCAATTCTAAAGTTGATTTGTAAATAACCAAGGTGCGACGAGGCCAACCCTAAGTCAATAGTACATGCTGAAATCTTGTTTGCTGTGTGTGATGCCATGAAGAATAGGCCAATATTCTGGTCAGGCAACACCACACACAACTGAATACAATAGTGTGTCAAGTGTTCAAGCATTCCCTAAGCAGCCCTGTGGTGGCAAACAGGGCCGCAAGGATCAACACTGCAGCTGTTAGTTTGGATTGTCACATATCCACAGATTTGGCCTATAGGGAGACAATGAGCCCAAATGGATCCAAGTGATTGATTGCTTGAAGACACAGCAAAAGCAAGAACAGCATCATGTCCCATAGTATGACACTAATTTGGAGGTACTCAGTGACAGACAGCACAGATGGTGGGTCTGTCTGCCTATGAGGAGCCCACAGATATACCCTAAGGCAGTGAGCACTTTTATACTTTCCAACTGTACCTTAACATGAGGAAAGGCCTGGGCTTAACTAAAACTAGGAAGATGAATGAAGAACGGCCTTGTGTCAGCCTTCAAGAAGATAGGGAGCTGGCAAGAAAGTAGCTTTGGCAGCTCCCACCATGCTGCATATCTCCCTTTGTTCCAATGAGATTCGAGGTATTCTGCCAAGAATCAGGTTAGCCTGCAGCCTGGCTTTGCCTATGTGGCCTACGTGGTGACCTGCAAGAGCTCCAGGGCACCATGGCAGAGCTATTACCCTAGAGTGTCTGGCAGGAAACCAAACGCCATGTGTAAGGTGCCTAGAAACATACCATCTCCAATAATGAGTCCCAAATAGAAGAGATGCTTATCTGTTAGGATCATTACAGAAGATTGATTAATCAATTCAGTAGATATGCATTGATGCCTGCCATGTTACAGGAAATATCTGGAATGCTGGAAATAGGAAGACCAACCAACAACACGTGGTACTTGCTGTGGGGGCTATCACACTGTGATGGGACAGATAGACCCTTAAACAGAAGAGCAGTTGAAGTGCAAAGGGGAAACACAGAGAAGGGATGCAGAGGAATTAAAAAAACGATGAATGATGTAGTGTCCAAGAATCAGAAAGAAAACAACACTATTTCTTGAAAAGACAATTTTTCTCCATCGCCTTTGAACCTTTTCTGAAAACGAATTTACCATGTCTGTGAGTCTGTTGCTGGATTCTATTCTGATCTGTTGATTTTTTTCTCCAATAGCACCCTGTCTTGATTCCTATAGAATTAACATAATTGACATATGGGGCTGGATGATTAAAAATCATATTAATAAAATAATAAATAAGATAGAATTAATGTGAATCTTGACATTATGCAATATGAATTCCCCAAAGTTATCCTTCAAAATTGTTTTGGCTCCTCTGATTCATTTTCCTTTCCAGACAATTTTGAAAATTGATTCCAGTGCAGTGAGTTGTTTACGTTGATGCAGTTTTGCTTTCAATGATAGCAGATAAATATGTTAGTAGCTACACAAGGACATGGGGGAAGGAGGTGAGTTTCATCTTAGCTTGGGGAATGATCCAATATATAGGGAGCAGTGATGGTTTAGGAGAAGGGAGTGATCATTGCAGGAACAAAGCCCATGAGAAGGTGAGAGGCATGGGATCCTGAGCTAAGGTGAGGGGGCTGGCTTCAGTTATGAGCACTGTATACAGAAGGGCGGCAGGGAATGCCAGGGAATCACTGAAAGTGAGGGTGGCCTTGGGGATCCCTGACACAGTGTGAGTCACCAGCAAGACCCTAACTCACTAAAATATGGTGAAAGCCTTCTTCCAATAAAGGAAGACTGAAGGGCTAGAGATGATGAAGTTGTCACACCTAGGAGACTATGGATTTCCCCATAATGTGAAGCAGCAGCTGACCTGTTGTCTGTTATGAGTAATACATGTATGTACTCCCAGTATTTAACAATAATCTCTCCAACTATAAGAGAGCTGGCTCAGTGGATCCCTTCACCGCTGTTCTGTGCTGGATAATGGAAGGGGGAAAAGTGCAGCCACGTGCTGACTTTGGTTTCTGTTTTCTCCTGCAGGCAGGTAGAGAAAGGACCCAAATGTCAAAGAGCTTTGAGCAGGCAAAAATTCCTGAACATTTGAATTGCTCTTTCCTCCAAGTGGGAGGGAAAAAAAAAGTTTCCTGGGCTTGAGCAAAGCCTTAGATCAACCTTAAGTCTTAAAGGAAAAAAAGGGGGGTGGGGAACAAGCCAGGTGTAGTGGCTCACGCCTGTAATCCCAGCACTTTGGGAGGATGAGGCAGGAGAATCACTTGAGGCCAGGAGTCCAAGACCAGCCTGGGCAACATAGTGAGACCTCCTGCTCTACAAAATTTTAATAATTTGTTGAATGTGGTGACACATGCCTGTAGTCCCATCTATTCAGGAAGTGAGGCAGGAGGATCAATAGAACCCAGGAGTCTGAGGTTGCAGTGAGCTATGAGCCCTCCAGTGTACTCCAGCCTGGGCAACAGAGCAAAACCTTGTCTCAAAAAGGGGGGTTGGGGGTGTGACGACACATTCCAGCCTTGTTTTCAGCTGGGCTGCTGCTACTAAAGCCACCTCCCAACATATGAGCCAGGATCTCTCTTGTCCATGATGTTTTAACTCTGTGAATGCTGAATTTACTGCGAGGTGTTTGAAGGAAATTTCCTGGAAATGACAAAAGGGGGGAGTTTTAAAATGGCCTTGCATTTTGTGGTTAATACATCTGGATGTATGACAATATTGACAGAAGAGTTCCAGCAGTTTCACTACTCAATGCAGCAGCCACAAGCCAGGAATTGCAGTTTTCCACGTTTCTCTGGATAAATGATAGAGACAAAAGGGATGGAGGTGCTGTAAACCCATTTTTTAATTTTTTCTAAATTCAGAATTTATCCTGACCATTTCTTAAACATGAATATTTTTACCTAAATTATACTAAAATGTGTTTTTTGAAAATGCTGTGTCCCTCTTGCATACAACTCTTCCAGAAAAGAAAAGTCTGGAGGAGAAAGGGGATGATTAAATAGATTAAAAATTTTCATCACAGAAAGCCTCTCCCTTCCCCGAAGGTTGAGGGTGTGGCTGAAAGTACCATCCCTCTAATATCCTCATCTTAGAGCTATCTAGGGGCTGCCAGCCTCCGTCAACTCACTAGCATATAAAAGATGTCACTTCTTGGAGATTCTAAAATTTTTAGGAGTTGTATACCAGTAAACTGGCTGGAGGACCAAACATATATTTCACAGTATCACACTTGGATATACTAGTTCAATCAGAACACAAAATTTCTGAAAATACTCTTTTCCCTTTTTTTCAAAACAAAGTCTCCCTCTGTCACCCAGGCTGAAGTTGCAGTGGCCTGAACATGATTAACCTCATCCTCAACCTCCTGGGCTCAAGGGATCCTCCCACCTCAGCATCCGGAGTAGGTGGGACTGCAAGTACATACATACATGCATCCATCCCTACATTCCTTCATTCATTTTCCTAGAGGCTATGTTGCCCAGGCTGGTGTCAGTCCCCTGAACTCAAGCAGTCCTCCTGCTTCTGCATCTCAAGTGCTGGGATTACAGGCGTGAGCCACTGCACCCAGCCACAATTTTCAATAGTCTCAAATACTTGGAAATAAAATTAACAAAAGATGTGCAAGAATTCTTTGGAAAAAACTGTAAAACTTTATTGAGATCTTTTAAAGTCAAACGCCTTAGATAAAACCAGTTTGTATTATTTCAGCCTTTCTTCATTTAAACGTGTAGTTGTCCTTCACCTATAATAGAAACATAAGAGGAGGGGCCATTACTAGCAGAACTGTATTCAGATGACATTAAAGGTTTGCAAACAAACCAAAGTTTCAGTTTTGTCAAATGGACTAAAACCAGAAGTCTAAGAGTCATGCTTCGGCATACATTCCGTTAGATCTCTGTAGAGACTTTGGAGACAGACTTCCAAGCATATACATTAAAAAAACTTTTTAAACACATTTTGCTTTCTAGTGTTACAAGAAAACCAAAAGACAGTTTGAGGTCAGAACACAAGTGAATCTATTAAAAGGGGGATTAAAGTAGAAAACAGAAATTGTGTATAATATTACTAAAAATATAACCAACACTCAAAATACCTAAGAAACAAAAGAAAATTACCAAAAAAAAAAAAATGAATAATGTTCTGGCTTGAAACTAGGCTCCTGGAAATAGTCTGAAAGCTATCTTTTAAGAAAACTGTTAACGTCACATTAAGAAGTGCATAATTGAAGATAATAAATAGGCCACTATTTTATTTTTCCCTATTGTGCAACAGTACAAAAATGTTGCTTTAGGCTAGTTTGTGTTGTTTTTCAGGTATGGTAAACATTGGTCTCCAGTTTTCACTTCCGGTGCTGATGTCAACATGAATAATGACTCTTTTTTCACTTGAAGGTATTCCTATTTACATAATTAATTATACAGCCACATTAGTGTTAAGCTATCACTATCATTTTTGAAATCAAAACATCAAATAAGTATATATCATGAACAGTGTGGCAAAAAAGGAAACAGAGATAAAGGGAAATGGAAAAGAAGAATAAGACACATGAAGACAAATATTTGTTTTTAAAAGTAAGTGTTTTTGAGGGACAACTGGCAAATTTCTCAAGTTCTTCCACAGTCTTTGTGATGTTTAGATATTCAGGTATTACATGAATGTAGTAAATAATGAGTGTGTTCTTATCATATCAATCATTTCATCCATACTCTGAAAATATATTAGCGTTCAAGAATGTATTCAGTTTCTATTATACCCTATATTTAACACATGTGTCTTGTGCATATTCCGTGTTCATCTTTTTCCATTTTCTTCTAGATAGTATAAACTACTGTATACTACTGGATACTCTATTTATACTATTTTTCAAAAGAACAAGCTTTTAAATTTATTACTTTTGGATTAGTTTGCCTTTTACTAATGATTCATACCTGTCTTTTATTCACTACCTCTTTCCTCTTCCATTAGGTTTATGCTGTTGCCCTTTTATTATTATTTTTGTTTTTTATTATGATTTTCTTGTATAATATAATTTGCTATCTACTTTAATAAGATGTGCATTTAAGGCTATGATCTTCCTAAGAATACAATTGAGGCTTGTTTAGTAGTCTGAAAACTATCTTTTAATGTAAATAGTCTAATGAAATGGTTCAGCAGTGCAGAGTAAAAACATCTAGGTAATTTCTTCCCTAAACATGAAGTGTTTCATTTAAATTCAGAAGCTCTTCTAATTAACAGTCAGCAATTTGGAATATATGTGTAAAATATGCTGACTACTCAGGAATTAGCAAGTTATGGGCTTTGAACTTTAGATCCTATTAACTGATGTCTCAAGACAGAAATGTGTAATATGTAGCCTATGATATGGTTGGGGTGATTCAACCATATGTGTCTTCAATCTAATTACACACAGTAGCTCATGAAGACTGACAGGAGGGCAAGGAGCATGCTCACTGACCTACATGCATTCTCCCTACTTCATGGGCCACAGAAACCCATCTCTTGCCATTTTATTATTCAGATATTCAAGGCTTCACTGCGGAAAGGACTTAAAGTGCAATTATTCTTTAAAAGCCACAGAATTCAGAATTTGACAAAATCCAAGAACAGCCATTCAGGTCTCCATTAGAGAAACAAATATCAAGCAGAGTGCTCATTTATTTTCTTAGGAGCAATGAAGTCTCAACTCAGATATTATAATTGGACTGAAGCTGATTGTTAAGCTAAACAAATCATGAAAGTCAAATATCTTTGTATTCTATCCAACAGAACCAGAGGACGCAGAAATTAGCACTGAAATGGAATTTAATCTGATGTGCATTCACTATTTTCAATAAGAGCAAACATGGCTATAGAATATATGGGATTCACCTAGAATCTCACAAATTATGGTAGAGCTGGTACTAGAATCCTCTTCAGTTCTCAGCACATTTTACACCAACTGGTATTACAAATGCACAATGTATTTGTTAAAAGCAGAAATTAAAAACTAATTCGAAAACTGTTGGTTATCCTCAGAAGAAAATGCTTTCACATTTGACGATTCAATATGGCTTTGACCCAATTTGTTTCTGTCTCTGATAGTGTTTAAGTCTTGTGGTCAGGCATTCAGGGTCTGAACCACCTTCCAAAGAAAGTCTGCGTTTGAGCTCTGTTTTTAAAGGGGCACTAATGTTCTCTCTTTTTATTATCAAGAGTATAATATTGTGGAAAACAGAAAGCATGTAATTTTGCATCTTAACGGATAACATACCTCCTTCTGGCATTTTTAAATCATCTAGTTTTGGCAGAATCTTCCCCTTGACATCAGGACCATCTCCGCATTCATCCCGTCTTTGACTGAGACAGCTCCTGAAGATCAGCTTCCAGGTCACACACTTAAAAATGCAAAAGTTATCAAGTGAAGCAGGCAAACATAAAATATAAATAAGGAAATGATAATATTCTTTTCCTCAGTGTTAAAAGCCTGCAGGCTAGTGTCATAACAAATGTGATGCAAAAATTATTACCATTTTGTTATCTCGTATTATGAAGGCTTATTTTATTTTATGTATTTAATTGTATTTTTGAGACGGGCTTTCACTCTGTCCAGGCTGCAGTGCAGTGGCACCACCTCGGCCCACTGCAGACTCAGCCTCTGGGCTCAACGGATCCTCCTGTCTCGGCCTCACGAATAGCTGAGCCTGCAGGTGAATGCCACCACCAAAGACAATTTTTGTATTTTTTGGTAGAGATGTGGTTTCCCCATGTTGCCCACGCTGGCCTCAAACTCCTGGGCTCAAGGGATCTGCTTGCCTTGGCCTCCCTATGTTTTGGGATTATATACATAAGGCACTGGTCCTGGCCTGAAATCTTATTTTAAATGACAATCTAAGGATAAATCATGCTAGACCCACATTTCCCATGCTTTACCATTGTGTATTACAAACAGCGAGTATCAACTATCTAAAAAATTTGAAGTGTGCCACATAAATAGCGTTTTAATCATAACTTAAATGTAATTTTCTGAAAGTTTGCATCAATGTATTGGCTGGCCTATGACAAGTCATACAGTCGTGACACCCATCCCTTGTTGAGGTAACTTAACATTTTCTGGTAAAAATTATTTAAAGTTATTCTTAGGTCGAAAGGCCCTATATGTAACTTTCCATAAATGAAACTCATTGACAATAAAGTACCAACAACAACAACAACAAAATCACTGTCCTGCAGTGAGACTACAGGAAGTTGAGTGCAAAGAAGTAGTTGGGTATATACCCAAAGGATTATAAATCATTCTACTATAAAGACACATGCACACATATGTTCATTGCAGCAATATTCACAATAGCAAAGACTTGGAACCAATCCAAATGCCCATCGATGATAGACTGGATAAAGAAAATGTGGCACATATACACCATGGAATACTATGCAGCCATCAAAAAGGATGAGTTTATGTCCTTTGCAGGGACATGGATGAAGCTGGAAACCATCATTCTCAACAAACTAACACAGGAACAGAAAACCAAACACCACATGTTCTCACTCATAAGTGGGTGTTGAACAATGAGAACATATGGACACAGGGCGGGGAATATCACACATGGGGGCCTGTCATGGGGTTGGGGGCTAGGGGAGAGATAGCATTAGGAGAAATACCCAATGTAGATGACGGGTTGATGGGTGCAGCAAATCACCATGGCACATTTATACCTATGTAATCAACCTGTACGTTCTGCACATGTATCCCAGAACTTAAAGTATAATATATATATATATATATATATGCACACATATACATATAAATCGGCATTGTAGACAGTCATATTCTGGAAACCTCTGAACAGTGAATTACTAAATAATCCATGGCCCAAACTCTGTCCATGTTTACCTTGAAAATGCTACCCGTTGCGGAAACAATTTCTGTTTCATGATAATCTTATGGCACTTTAAGTTTTCTAATTATAAAAGTGTTGAAACAACTTTTAAAAGCCCCTTAAAATCATACTAATATAGCTATCCGTATGCCAGTGTCCTGAATTATCCAGCTTTTACCAAACATACTGTCAAAAATACCAATGAAAGGGAACAGTGGCTGTCATTCACTGAGTTCTTTTCTGGAGTTGCTGTCCTGCTTCACTGAACTGTGTTTTGTCCTAAGCCAATACTGAAATACCTTATAGTACAGACATATTTGAGTATTATGCATCTTAAGCAAAACCAGTCACATATTCTTACAACATAGATGACAGAAAGAACACAAACCTTGAAACGAAATATGAATTCTGTCTCCATGACTCAAGTGTTCTTTGGTGAGCCTCAGTTTTCTTATTAATAAAATGGGGCTAACATCCCTATGCAAATGGGCTTTATTCAGGGTGTTATAAGGTAGGGTGACTTGGCACTCTACGTGCTATTAAAGGGTGCTTACAACACTGTGGATACCGCGGCTGAGAAGATGATACAACATTCTAAGAAGATCAAATTAAATAGTGAAATAATGTACATTTTCTTACATCAAATGGTTTCAAAAATCAATTTTTGTTGAAATGCTGAGCCCCTCCCATCCGAACCTCCAGGGTGGAGTTGAGCGGTTGCAACATAGCACTGGGTGCTTCTCACTGAACACCTCTACCAGGCACTCTACAGACCTCAGGGCTGTGGTCACCTAAGTCCTAATTTAGCAGTGACTGAATTTTCAAGCATACAAAGTAGATCTCAAAGAAAAAGAGAAGATTCACTATATCCAGTGACTGCATAAAACTGAAAACTATACTCTTCACTTTTCCAGCCAACTTTAAATGTTTGAGATGCTTTCCTAATGTTTTCTTTCCTCCTGTTACTGGTTATGGCATAAAGCACGATGCACCCATAGGCCTCCTCCCCTCATAGGAGGCCTTTCTTTCCCTTCCCAGCACCTTGAATCTCAGCTGCACCCTGATCTTCTTCTCTCTCCTGACCAAGTGTAGGATCCTGACTTTCAGTGGGTGGTTCCCCTTCTTGAGATTCTTCATGACTGGTCTCCTGGGACCAGGAGGAGTGAGAGTGTGCAAATAAAAAGTTTTGTTATTCATACTTGTCAATAATATAAATATACAGAATACATAGATATTTCTGATCATAAATAAGTCTAAAGACATTTCTCCAACACTATTCCATATTCTCTTTTTTTCTTCTTCTTCTTTATACGGAGTCTCGCTCTGTCGCCAGGCTGGAGTGCAGTGGTGCGATGTCAGCTCACTGCAACCTCCGACTCCTTGGTTCAAGCAATTCTCCTACCTCAGCCTCCTGAGTAGCTGGGATTACAGGCACACGCCACCATGCCCTGCTAATTTTTGTATTTTTAGTAGAGACGGGGTTTCACCATGTTGGCCAGAAGGGGCTCAATCTCCTGACCTCGTGATCTGCCCCTTGGCCTCCCAAAGTGCTGGGACTACAGGCATGAGCCACCACGCCCGGTCCACTATTCCATATTCTTAATGCTTCATAAAGTTACTCTTCCCACAGTTTACTCTAAGACAGTTACCCTCAAGAGCTTTGGAAGCCATTTTAACCTATCTTGGTACAGATGTGTGCAATCATTTATCAATAAGCATGAAAAGGAAGTCATGGGCAAAAACTGGGGAACAGAAGATCATCTATCCAGACAAAACCAGAACGTAATCCTCTTGGATTAGTCTGTCCTTCATGAGATGCCATGATTATTTTATCAGCACGGAAGGCTGATAAAAACTATACTAGTTCAACAACACTAGCACAAAAACAACTTTCTGCTAATAAAAAACCTCGGATCTTAAGGCACTCACAAGCAGAGACACACTGAGCTCAGAAAGTTGTAAACCTCATCTTGGTATGGGCTTATATGTTGATCTTCCTTGGCACCTCATATTTCACTCTGCAAACAGAATACTGTGATTGGGAAAATGCACTTGAGAGGATAGCTATATTTAAGCACTTCTATGGACAAATGTTAACTTGTACTTTTTTTTTAATTTGGAAAAATTTTGAAATAACTCCCAGGGCAAGTATGGGTGTATGCCTTGTGAATCGTATGCTTGCAAAGCTACTTGTTGGTCAAGCCAGCACAGCAATGTCTTAAGGCTCCTGGCAAAGACGCAAGAAATTTCCAGTGAGGTTTGGTGTCACAACTGAACTCTCCATCATGGAGACATTTAGGAAAATACAGCTAGAAAATTAAAATTTGAGTGACAACGGCTTTTCTCACACACGCATTTGCTAGGCCCATTTGCACCCTAAAATCAAGTTTTGTTGGAGTGCAGAGCTCCGCCCATTCGAACCTCCATGGTGGAGTTCAGAAATTGCGACACAGCGCTGGGTGCTCTTCACTGGCCACCTCTGCCGGGCACTCTACAGAACTCAGGACTGTGGTCACTAGCCCACAATGTTCCAAGTTTCTAGGCTCCTTCTTTACCACCCACCTCTTCCCTTCCTATCCCTTCCCACCCACACAGACCCCCCCACCTAGGAGTCTGGAATCTGTCCTCTGTTGGGGGTTCCAGGTGCTTCCAGGATTCAGATACCTCCAACAGCAACCCCAGCACTCGCCCCATCTCCACCTGACCCCCGTCCACTCCGTGGCCTTCCTTCTTCCCTAGTTGTGGCCCTGCAAAGACAAGAAGGCCCATGGCCGTGGTGCCGCTTGAGAAGGATGATGACCTCGAGGCAGTTTTCCCTCTGAGCCACGGACCACGCTGCCTGTTCCATTCAGAAGCTTGCTGGCTCCTCACACTCATTCTCATTTCACCTCCTGGTAGGACTGCCCTGTGGGCAGACCTACCCGCTACGTTTCAGTAGGGGAGAAAGAGTCCAGACAGCAGGAAAGAGACCCTCACACCCTCACAGCTTCACAGCAACGGCGACGTGCTGCAAAGGGATCGAGGGAAGAAGCTTAGAGAACGTGCGCACCGAGGCGGCCACCCAAGGAGCATGCGCAGTGAAATCTGAGTTTGTCTTGCAGCCTGAGTTGCCCTTCCTTGTCCCGCCACGGCCACTCCTCCGCTTCTTCCCAGGTCCCCACTAAGGATGTTGGAATCCGTCCTCTCTGGGCGGATTCATATGCTCTAAGGACTCAAAAACCTCAAATAGTGTACCCCTTCACAACTCACTCTGTTCAGCTGACCCTCCTCCCCTCTAGGGCCTTCGTTCCTCCCTTGTCTGGGCTCCCCACGACGACAAGGCCATGGCAGTGTCGCCTTTTAGTAGAAGGATGACCACCTCGAAACCTGTTCCCTACGTGGCCATGAACCCAGTCACCTGATCCACGCAAAGACCACCCGCCCCTCCTCACACTCACTCCCCCTTCAACTTCTGGGAGGATTGATCTGGGGACCTATGAGCTGGATCCTAGTTGGCAAGAATGAAAGAAGTCACTATCCGTCAGGGCTCTGCAGGGACAAGAAACAGACATCAAGGCATATGGGCAACAAAGGACTTGCTCAGCAAGGGGCATGCACACTATTAAGTCAGGCACATGCAGGGCCAGACAGGGTTTTCCCACTGTCCCCAGACTGGCATCTACCGGGTCTCAGGAACACAAAGAAAGAGACTTGAGAGATCTTTTTTGCTTTGTTTTGTTTTGTCTCTTGCCCAACCATTCTCCTGCATCCAGAAACTTTGGAAACAGACAGTCCCACGTCACCTTTAGTGGAGGATGTGTCTCAGAAAGACCTTTTGTGAAAGAAATTATTTTCATATCTATATTTATAAATGCTTTTCTTCAGACAGGATGTTGCTCTGTCACCCAGGCTGGAGGGCAGTGGCATGACCATACCTCACTGCAACCTCAATCTCCTGGGCTCAAGCAATCCTCAACATGCAGTCCCCCCTGGTGCCTGATACTACAGGTATGGGCAGCACTACACCTGGGTAATTTTTTTTTTTTTTGACAGTGGTCTCACTGTGTTGCTAAGGCCAGTCTTGAATACCTGGGCTCAAGTGATCCTCCCACCTAGGCCAATTTTTATACATGCTTTGATTAATCCGTTTTTATTTGGTTCTCTTTTCTGTCATGCTTGCAATGAATTTAACTAAATAAATTCTAATGCAGACTAAATAAATACACACCTGTTTACTTTTTTAGGTTGTGTTACTGCACGGTTAAGTCTCTGGACTAGTAACAGATTTATCTGAATATATCTGTAGGTCATTCAGTCAGTGTATAGTTCAGAAATCTCCATAGATATTGATGATAGGATCTAAGCTCAGTGTACTGTGACATGACGCACAGCAGTGGTGACTATGCTCATCATAAACTGTACTCCCCAGATAGTAGCCAAATAACCTGTTCATGAGACAGCTCTGACATTATTTGCATAACACTGTAAGGAAGAGCACTACCTCAAAAGAGCCACTACTATGTCAGTTGTGGACTGGCTTTAGGCACATTTTTTCTGATTTTGAAATCTAGTGTAAAATGGATCTTTTAAAGTCAGGGACAGTTTTGTTAGAATTGGGTAGGAATCATAATGATTTAGGATCGATGGAGCCAACAAGACAAGATTTTTAGACTAGGGTTTCAAAGAGTTTGGGGATTGAAAAATGTCATTTGACACTTTTTATTGAGGAGTTGACAGATGTTTCAGGCAGTTGCTGAAACGAACGGTAAAGTTCTTTTGCAATGTTTATTCTCCTAGGCAAGAGATTCCTGTACTAGAAAACTTACCTTGATGAAGCCAGTGGAGTATAAACTCACATTAACATAGACAGTAAGCTGTGCGCATGATTCCTGTTGTCATTACTTTTATATTACTTAGCAGTTTAATGTGGGAAATAGTATATGAAAAGGAAGCATAGGAAGGGGGCCGTAAATTAGGAAATACTGTTGAGTTGACTCCTGTATATTCCATCCAACTGGGATTCCCGTAACGAAATACCTTGAGTAGGAAAAGAGAGATTTCTCAATTTCTCTGTCTCTAAAAAGCAGCTTGAGTAGGAATTGTGGTTCTTCAAGATTTTGGGTTTTCTTAAGGAGTAAAAGCAGTCATAATCCTGATCTAATATTTAGTATATCTTTTATCTTTCCTGTACTTTCTTGACAAGGACACTATCGTTACTAAATTTTACTTTCTTTTTTTCTTTTATTAATTATAGTTTTTAGTATAGTGCACTTAGAAGTTCTCAAAGAATGGGAGAAGTGATTTCTGAATTTAGACTTTCCGTGAGCAACTAATTAGCATATGATCAAAGTCACGACATCAGATGGCTGCGTGGTTGCGCTTCACTGGGACCTGGATTTTAATGATTGCTGAGCAGCCGCACTCCAGCTTCAAAGGGTGGTGTTTAACTTCATGTCAAATTTAAGCTTCTTCCCACCATTCTTGTGAGAGATAAACCTTGATCAGCTGGATGAATTCAAAGAATGATAATTTTAAAGAAATTAGATAAAATAATTAGTAGTGTCCACTGCATACAGAATATACAAATACACTGCACATTCACATACACATACTTATATTTATTTGTGTGCTGAAGTATATACAAACTGCGTATTTCTCATGTGTTGTAATAAAAGAGTTTGAAGGCTTAGAGGTTATGAGACAAAATGTTTAGAGGCCCTTCCTTTAGCCATCTGTGAAGATGATGGATTAAGACTTGCTCAGAATAAATTCACTGTTGTCTGTAGCTTTCTACGTAATGCTTTAAGTAGCCCTCAGTGATGTTTAAATTGGTCAGTTTTATTGTGGGCATTTGACGCTTAACGAACTCATTTGTGAACTCATGAGTTGGTGAGAAGTCTGATTAGTGGTGGGGCTTTAGTTCCTACCATGTCTTTCTGCAGCTGCAGGGTGTTTTAATGTGTGTGCTTCTGCACTCGTCTGATGATGCTTTGATGTGTTCCCTTTCATTTCACCCCTTTATTATTGACTGTCTTTTATGGCTCCTATTAGGCACTTTGTTAGCATCTTGTGACAGTGTCATCTGTGTTATTCAGATTTGATCTGTTTTGCACATATTCCAAAATATTTTCAAGCATTAATATTTATTCTTACCAACTTTCCTGTAAGTACTTGGAGGAGTCCAGTGCAATTAAATGGGCATATTTGATGTTACATCTTACTGGGCAATAATCATACTGCATTTCTAAGCAGACTAACAGTCATTATGCTTGAGGTATATGTCACCATTATGCTTAGATAAATGACACATTGACCAAGACATAGAATGAAAGATTCTGATATATTGACATTTTTAACAAATCGCCTTGAGAAATACACAATCATGAAATATTTGGAAAAATTCTCCCTTTGAAACTGATGCAAGATATGCCAGACCCAAAATTGAAGCTTAGCCTGGGAGGGCTCTTGGCTTTGCCCAGGAGAGATTTCAAGTGTGAGCTGGTAGTATCAGGCAGCAATCTTTTATTGAATGGAACTGCTCCTTGCAGAGCAGGGCTAACTCATAGGCACTACACCCAGAGTCAGCAACCTATAGGGTCTTTGCAAATGCATTTCTATTCACTTATACCCACTTTCAATCATATGTACATTAAGGGCAGGTTCATGCAAATTGAGAGGTGAAGTATTTAGAACTTTCTATGAAAGGGGTGGTAACTTCCAGGCCATTGCCATGGGAAGCTGTTGTAACTTCCGGTTCATTGCCATGGCATTTGTAAACTGTGATGGTGCTGGTGGGAGTCTCTCATGCTAATAAGCAAAGAAGGCAGCCAGGGATCACCTTTGTGGCCATCTGCTGGTTTCTGCCAGTTTCTCCACTTTATTCTGTCTGAATCAGATCCTGTTTTAGTCAGCAGGGTTATGACCAGAAACAAGTCCTGCCAGTCTCCTACCTCAAATATATATTTGTGTATTCATCTAAGCCCTGGGACAAGTTTCTCAGAGCAGAAACATAGTTTGGTAAAGCTGGATGCTTTTTTGAGGGGATAGGGTAAGATCAGAAAGTAATCCATGCTTTTCAATCTTTAAGTAAATAAATTAAATAATGGATGAAAAACGTAAGCCTTAATGTAATGCAGAATAGTAGATATTAGATTAATACACGGTCATGGATTTTTCTTTAACAGGCTTGGCAGTAAAAATTTTAGTCTTTGTGGGCCACATAGATTCTGTGGCATATTGTTGTGTTTTTTTAAAAGAATAAGTGTTTAAAATGTAAAAAAAATTATTATCTCAAAGGCTATGCAAAAATGAGCCATGGGCTGGATTTAGCTTGCAAGTCATAGTCAGCTAGCCCCTGGATTATTTTTTAATTCAAATATTTGAATGCCACATTTTTGTACCAGTATTCAAAATATTAACAAAGGAGAGCTCTACCTCCACATAATATTTAGAAAGGCTCAAGAGAAAGTCACTTTAGCCCTGAAAATAAGAAAAAGTCTAATAATCTATATTATCATTTTTTTTAGATCATGAGAGAGCTGAGGTAATAAGGTAGCCACAGGAACTGATATAAGAGGGTGACAAGTCCCTCTGAGGTGAGATGAGACACACAAACTGTGTCACCTCTGGCAGAACACGTGTGCAAGAAGTGACAGTCATAAAAGTGGGTAAGAAGAAAACACTCAAAATTAACAAATTCATAAAGTTTAAACATAGGCTACTGAGAGAGGTGGAATCCCAGGAATTCTCAGACATAAGTAGAATCCACATTCACAGACAAGTGAGATCCCATCTCAAAGAAAATAATAGTCAAACTGTATAAGGCTGGATGAAAAATCTAGAACAAAAATAACGGATGCTGGTGAGTTCGTGGAGAAAAGGCAATGTTTATACACTGTTGGTGGAAGCATAAATTATTTCAACCATTTTGGAAAGGAGTGTGGCAATTCCTCAAAAAGCTAAAAGCACAACTACCATTTGACCCAGAATCCCATTACTGGGTATATAAAGACACATTCACAAGTATGTTCACTGAAGCACTATTCACAATAACAAAGACGTAGAATCAACCTAAATGTCTATCAATAGGAGACTGGATAAAGACAATGTGGTATACATACACCATGGAATATTATGCATCTGTAAAAAGAAAAAAGACAGAGAAAGACAGCATGACCTTTTCAGGAACATGGATGGAGCTGGAGGTGATTATCCTTAGCAAACTAACATAGGAAGAGAAAACCAAATGCCACATGTACTCACTTATAAGTGGGAGCTAAATGATGAGAACACATGGACACATACCGAGGATCAACACACTGGAGCCTATCAAAGGGTAGAGAGTAGGAGGAGAGAGAGGATCTGAAAAAATAACTAATAGGCACCAGGCTTAATACCTGGGTGTCAAAATTATTTGTACAACAAATCCCTGTGACATGTGTTTACCTATATTACAAACCTGCACATGTACCCCTCAACCCAAAATAAGTTTCAAAAGAACCTCACAAAAGTTTATGAAATAGTCTGATCTTTCTACTTAGAAGAAATAAATTCACTTATTTTTGTACAAGGAAGGAAGGGTGGGAGGGAGGGAGTGAGGGAGGGAGGGGAAGAAAAAGAGAAAAATAGGCCTGAACAAATGTGTCTGTCTCTACCCAAACAGGTCTTCATGAGAAGGCACTTTGAGCAACTTGCATGAGAAGTAACATAAATCAGAGGATGTATTAGTCCATTTTCATGCTGTTGATAAAGACATACCTGAGACTGGGCAATTTACAAAAAAAAAAAAAGTTTAATGGAGAGTTCACAGTTCCACATGGCTGGGGAGACCTCACAATCATGGCAGAAGGCAAGGAGGAGCCTTCTGTTATTCTGGCTGTGTTTCTGAGCAATTCAAACTTGCCTTGGGCCCCAATGAATCCATGTATTCTCTTGAAGGGCACTTTTTCCCTGGATTAACAGCGCAGCTGAGAACCAACACAGACTGGTTAGTTTAGGAAGAAAAAGAAAAGAAAAATACAGGAGACCAACATTTCCTCCCTCACGATATTATTGTTCTCTTTTTACTTTTTCCATTCGATCTAGAGAAGGATATTTGAATCCCAAAATTTCTAAGCTGAGAGACCGCTGAAAGATCATCCTATAGAGTATAGCCATTTTTAAAATATTGTTTTAGCAACAGAACACTTTTGTGAAATGAAATTTCATCTAAAACCCTACAGCAGAAAATGGGGCAATAAAGTAATATTTTTTCATATAAATGTGTCACCTTAGTTTCAAGTTATCTTTCTATAACAGCTGTCAGTAAATTTGATTGAGGTTCTTTTGAGGCACCTAACAAATTGTTCTGTGGATTTCTGCAAAACACTTCAGTTCCACATTGGCTTCTGCATCTAATTTTTTGGTATTTTTATTGCTATTGTTTTATAGCTGCAAGAAGATCTTGATTTTCACAATATATTGATCACTAATATGTATCTTGGGGAAAAAAAGAACCCCACTTTAAAACTAAACAAGTTACAAGTAAAGGATAGAAGAAGATATACCCTGCAAATATGAATCACATAAAAATTCAACGTGTCAAATTAATACCTCACAAAGCACACTTCATAATGGGGATTATTACAAGGGACAAGATTGAACATTATATAATAATCATGAGATCTGGTCATTTAAAAGTGTGTAGCACCTGCCTCCCCTCCCCCAGCTCTCTCTCTTGCTCCTGCCTTTGCCATATGAAGTGCTTGCTCCTGCTTCACCTTTTACCAAGAGCAAAAGCTTCCTGAGGCCTCCCCAGAAGCTGAGCAGAAGCTGTTACCAGAAAGGGGTCCCAATCCAGATCCCAAGAGAGGGTTCTTGGATCTCATCCAAGAAAGAATTCAGGGTGAGTACACCGTGCAAAGCAAAAGAAAGTTTATTAAGAAAGTAAAGTGGTGAAAAGTACAGCTACTCTATAGACAGAGTAGGGTGTTCCCAAAAGTAAGAGAAGGAATGTGTCCACCCTAGGTAAAATACTCATTTATATACAGGATAAAAAAAGATCATGGGGAGATAGGCTCTGCTACAAGGGTTTGTGATAAAGGATTAATTTTCTTAATTACTATATTTTGCAAGAATCGATATTATGATCTTTAAAGCAAAATCAGGAATGTTTCTGTTATCAAGGTATCAGGATATCAGGACACTCCTAAGTCTGGGTCTGTTCAGTAAATGTTATCAATCTGTTCCCTTAACCATAAACCTCTAGAGGCTAGAAATAATTAACTTTCTGAGAATGCAGCTAAGCAAGTCCCAGCCTCATTTTTCCTACCCCTCACTCAAAATAGAGTTGCTCTGGTTCGAATGCCTCTGACAAAGCCAGCGCCATGCTTTCTGTAGAACCTGCAGAGCCGTGAGCTAATTAAAACCTCTTTTCTTTTTAAATTACCCAGATTCAGGTATTTCTTTACAGCAATGCAAGATGGCCTAATACAGGGTCTGCATTGCTTAGGAGTCTCATGTTGATTGCAGTGTTTTCAGTGGTTAACTTATCTCCCAAATCCTGCTGATGATGTCCATTTGCTCACACATGTCTGTGGCTGGTGTAACTTGCATTTTTGTCTCTCTCATCTTGGTCAGAATCTGGTGCTCCTTGGCTGACGCAGCCTCAGCCCAAGGAAGCCTGTGCCGGCTTCTGCAGACCCCTCTGAATCTGAGCTTCATCCTCCCTTCCACCCCTGGCCAGGGTTGTCCACTCCACAGCCTCAGCTGCAGGGTAACCTAGCCCCTATCTGGCTGAGGCTTGCCTCATGGTAGCACTCCTGGCTCTTGAATCAGCCACTTTGCATACCCTCCAGCGCCCCCGACCCACAACCTTCCTCAGATAATTCAGCCCCCTGGGGTCTCACCTACCACACAGCAGTAACCACGATCAGCTCTAGAAAACAAAAATCCCTCATTTCTAACCATCTATTTGCCCACTTTGTAGATGATAGCGTGATCCGATAGACATGGAGAATGTGGTGATTCAAGTAAAAGGAATAATCATTACAAAAGCTTATTCCTTGAGAATGTGGAAGGGCATGGGATCCAAGTGAAGGATGTTAAGGAAAAAAATTATTCATGACATTTATTAAAGAACGGGAAGGCAGACTTTATCCATCAGGATAGGTGTAGGGACCACTGCAATGGAGGGTTGTGTAGTGAAGGGAGAGAAACTTGGTTCCACTCCAAATACAACAAGGAAAAGCGGGGATTTATAGCCAAAAAGCAGGGTGGGGAGCAATGGATGGAAAATTACTAAGAGGAAACACCAAGGATAAGGGGGTATTCTGGCTAAATTGAACTAACAGGATACTTGGTGAAAGTGGACTCCGTTGACCAGACATCACCTGTGGGATGAGGAACCTAACTGAGATATTGAGGATGGAGAATTCTAACTAAACTGACTTAGCAGGATTCTTGTTAAAATTGCACAATGCAGAGACAAACATGGAAGTCTAAAAGTCCCCTGTCCAGGGCTGTCTGCTCCGCAGCCTCGGCTGCAGGGTCACTTAGCCCCTAGCTGGGTTAGGCTTCCTTTATGGTACGGATCTTTAGCTCTGGAATCAGCCACTTTCCACATCTGCCCCCCACCCTCAGGGACCTCCCCGGGCTCCGATGCGCAGGCCCAGAGCCCGTCAATCGTAGGCCAGCCCCGCCCTCCGGGCTGCGTTTTTCCGGCGGCGCAGAAACTTCTTGTGCGGTTGCTATGGTTCTGAGGGCAAGACTATGGGAGGCTGCCCTGTACGGTAGGTTCGTCGGGGCCTTTCCGGACGGTACCAGTCCATTCTCTGGTCCCCACCGTCATCATGCTTTGCTTTCTCAGCCAAGATCTCGGGGCTCGGGGCGGTTACGCAGCGGAGATGTATTTTCCTCCGGGGTTTGTGGCGCTTGGCTCGCAAGACTTGGAGGTAGCAGTGTTGCTCCGCGAAGCGGCCCTGCTCGCCTCAGCCCAGCCCTTCGTACTTGAAAAAAATGCCGCGAAGCGTTCTCCGAAAGAAAATGCTGGTTCTTTGGTGGTCGGTGCCTTACGAGCCCTGGAGGCGGGGGTGAGGTGGGGAGACGTGGCCCCTTGTGAAAACTCAGTCAGTGGACAATACTATTCTGTTTTTCAAATTGGCATTTCTTCGGTGAGGCTGTTAGGTACCCTGGCAACTAGTATTTTTGTTTCTCTGATTGGTTTTGTCATCTTTCTCCACGTGGTACTGGGGTTCTATGGACCTTTATCAATGTATTCTTTCATTGCAAACGTCTCTGAATCTCATTGTAGAAAACTTGCTGAGACTGTAAAGTGTAATAAAGAAAGCCAATCTTACCCACAGTCTGATCACCCAGCCGTGACCATTAATCGTATTTTGTGATCAATTTCCTTGGATATTTTTCATTCATAAAGTTGCATTCTAAACAAATGAGATTAATATTGTATCATGATTTGAACATCCCGCTTTTTAAACTTAGCTTCACACTTTGAAAAACCATTTTCATAGTATTAGTCTGTTTTAAAAACAATGCAAACATATTGTGAGCTTTTCAAAGTTTCAGTAAAACTTGAGCGCAAAATACTCAAAATACCATGATCAAAGACAGCCATCACCATGCTCCCTAATGAAGGCAGGAGCTGTGGCTTGTGTTCGTTTACTCTTTTATCCTGGGCACCTGGAGGAGTGCCTAGCATTTAGTGGATGCTCAATAAACACTGTGAAATAAAATAATATTTACATCCAGTCATTTTTTCTATATGTAATCAATCATTTCGTAATGGAGTATAATATAGCAACAGTTTTCTACATGATTTTTTATTTGGCATTTTGTAGTCAGCATTTGCCTGTGTCATTAGGATATCTTAAAAATCCGTTTTATTGGCCTCAGCCAGTTCAGTTGACAAAGTGCATTTACTTGGTTGGTAACAGACTCAGGACAGAGCCCAGATCTTTCTGGGTTCGAAGCTCTTTCTTTCATTTCATAATAATCTCACTGAGGCTTCCGTAAGATGTAGCCTAGAATTTCCTTGGTAGATGCGGTGGATCTTTTATTGTTGCTCCATGTTTTGATCAGCTGTTAGTATATTGCCTATCTTTCAGAAAAAGAGACCCTACCCTGGATCAATTCATAGAAGTGAGATTCTGGAAGGCATCGTAAGGTTATTTTCTGAAAGGTATGCTAAGGTTATTTTCTGGAAGGCATCCTAAGGTTATTTAGGCCGGTGGTGAAAAGCTAGTCAACGGAGCCTGCCGCAGTGATTTAGATCATGTAATGAGGAGCTTGCAATATAAAGGAAAATACACTAACTATGAATTTAGGGGCCAAATTACCAACATGCTCTTGGAATTAGGGGCACAGACATATGACAGTAAACAGTATATAGGAAGCAAGCCTCATCTGACTACAAAGGTCTTTCCCCAAATCCAACTAAAACTGCTTTGGCATGCCTCACACGTCTGGGAAAAAATCACATTTCCTGCAAAAAAAAAATAAAGTGCCTTTTTAAACACTGTATACAAATAAGCTGGATTCATTTATACTGGCAAGTTCTTTATCATAAAGATATTGTTTGATTGGGACATGCAGTTCTTCATTAACTTTTACTTCCTGAAAACTTTTGTGGAGGACCTTGGGCCAAGGCTAAAGAGAACTTTCCTTCCAGCCTTAGCTCTACCACCCTTACTCATTTTACTGTCTGAGTAACTGTGCTTCTCTGGGCCTGCTCTTTCCTCAGTTTTAAGAAGAGTTCAGGCTATGTTAGTGGGTGTCACAGGAAAGCAGATCTAGGCAGGGATGTGGTTAAAGAGCCCCTGTTCCCAGTACAGGAACTCCTTTTTTTCCTATTATGTGTTGCTTTTAGTTTCTTAAAGAAAGTGGTTTAATTTAACAGAGTGTTAGAAATCACTGCACTACATGATCGTTACTCAGTCTCCCAAAGGTGAGAATTGATTAAAGAGTAATGAAATTATAAAAGTGTTACCCGCTCAGCCATTCTTAGAAGTACCAAAAACTCAAAAGTAGGCTCTAAGCAGATGGCTGGGGAGAATGTCTGATTCATAATAGAGTGCTATGAAAATTATGTCAAATGCCACATTCTGATTACTTATTGACAAGGAACTTGAAACTGAAGATGTAATCTTACCAATCATTGAAAACAATTTTGAAAAAAGAATATTTCAAGGAAGTAATCGGCCACAATCTCAAGCAAGTAATCGGTGACAATCTAGTGGAGTAACTACTATGTCATAATACTAGTTGGTATAGCAACAGTAAGTGCCTAACCACATTCAACATACAAGAAATAGCTCTTCAGTGTCCCTACACCATTACAAGTGTAATGACTTGTATTTATTAGCATAATATAGCTTTAATTGAGCTATAATTACTAGTAAGTAGACACTGGCAGTTATACATGTCTTAAGTGTTATTTTATGGAAGGGGTTAAAACATCACTTACCCTGGAATTGTAACTTCATGGAGTCAAGACAATGAAACTAATTAGGTAGATTTTGAAAACCTAGCTATTAAATTCCTCATGTTCTTACTTTATTTTCAAGGGTCACTTAAAGTTATGAAAATTATTTCTAGAAATGAAATTTACAGCCTAACTTTACTTACAGTTCTTGTATTACATTTTTTATCTTCATGCCTGGTAATGGAGTACTTAAGACTTTTATGTCTTGGGATAGCAGATAGTGACATATTTTTTCAGGCAAGATCTCATATATATATGTTGTCACTGCTTTACAGTTTAAGCGTCCAAAAGATTAATTGTTAGATGACATATTTTCCTCTCTCTTTGCAATTTATTTTCAGGAAAAGAAGAAATGGCAATAAAGAGGACAACCATCATCCCCCCCAGCCCAAAAGGAGTAAGAGAAGCCCTGTCTTTCAGGATTCTCGAGATACAGAGGTAGGAAGTATGATTAGATAACCTCTGTTTCATTCATTGCCTACACTAAATTATCCAATTTGTGCTCCCTAATGAAAAGAAATGTATTATTCCAAGAAACCTTCATAAAAGTGTTCTTGCTTGATTACAGTGGCTTTTGAGCTGGAACTCTTAATTATTATGTATAGTATGTCACAGAAGATGGAAAAGAAGCACAGAAAAACTTTGCTAAACATAATCAGGAGGAATTAGGCCCTGTAATTTTGCCCCTCATATGAGCAAGGAATAGTAGTCTTACTCACCTTCTTTTCGTATGGAAAACATATTTTCTAGTATGTAGTGATATGTTATTAGCTGGAAGGTAAGTCTTGCTTTCTCAGTGAAAAAGTGAAAAATCTGGGGCAGTTTCATGATTTTACAAAACTTTAATGGTGCTAGAAAAAGAGCTTGAAGTTTTTAATTTTTTATTGATATAGAATAGATGTACATATTTTGGGGGTACATGTGATATTTTGATACCTGTATATAATGTGTAATGATCAAATCAGGGTAATTGGGATATCTATCACCTCAAACATATATCTTCTATTTGTGTTGGAAACTTATAATTCTTCTTTTCTATTTTGAAATATATAATAAATTATTATTAACTGTAATTTTCCTACCATACTATTGAATACTATAACTTATTCCTTCTATATAACTGTATTTTTATACCCCTTAGCCAACTTCTTTTCATCTCCCCTTCCTCTTTTCTAACCCTCTGGTAACCACCATTCTAAGGAGCTTGAATTTTAACTTCAAGGTGCTTCACTTTAATGACTTATATTCATTAGCATAATATAGCTTTAATTGAGATATAATTACTAGTAGAGTGTTAAAGGAGCCTCGTAAAGTCTTTCTGAGTTAATCCTTTTAGTTAGTAACTAAGTATGGCTTACTTTTCCCTTTTTTGAGCAAGATGAGAAAAGATTATCAATCCACGTCCTCTTCCTGGTACCTACCTATACACGGGTATGATTATCCAAGATCCTGGGCAGCTACTTGGATGGGTAAAATGTAACTATATTTAACTTACGTAATTTATTCTCTTAGGTGCTGGGGGATTTTTGTTGAATAAAGACCCAAACATTTCTGTACAAGTGTCTCTTACTTACAGGAGCATTCATTTTACCTTTTTTTTCTGGTTATCTTTTATTCTTTATTTTTTTTTTATTATACTTTAAGTTCTAGGGTACATGTGCAGATTGTGCAGGATTGTTACATAGGTATATACATGCCATGGTGGTTTGCTGCATCTATCCCCCCATCATCTACATTAGGTAATTCTCCTAATGTTATCCCTCCCCAGTCCCCTCACCCCTTGCTATCCCTCCACTAGCTCTCCCACCCCCCAACAGGCCCTGGTGTATGATGTTCCCCTCCCTGTGTCCATGTGTTCTCATTGTTCAACATCCACTTATGAGTGAGAGCATGTGGTGTTTGGTTTTCTGTTCTTGTGTCAGTTTGCTGAGAATGATGATTTCCAGCTTCATCCATGTCCCTGCAAAGGACATTAACTTATCCTTTTTTATGGCTGCATAGTATTCCATGGTGTATATGTGCCACATTTTCTTTATCCAGTCTATCATTGATGGGCATTTGGGTTGGTTCCAAGTCTTTGCTATTGTAAACAGTGCCACAATGAATATACGTGTACATGTGTCTTTATAATAGAACAATTTGTAATCCTATTTATAATACTTTGGGTATATACCCAGTAATGGGATTGCTGGGTTAAATGGTATTTCTATTTCTAGGTCCTTGAGGAATCGCCACACTGTCTTCCACAATGGTTGAACTAATTTATGCTCTCACCAGTTTATTGAGTAATAGAAGAAATTAAGAGTGGAAAATTATGTAGATATACACACAAGTGGCTTATCTGTAGCAGATCTCTGCCTTTTTCTCTTCCCTACTGTATAGATTAGAAAAAGATTTTCTGTCCTAATGCTACAATTCCAAGAGGGCAGCAGAAGTAAGACAAATGAGAGAAAAACAGAACCAGGAGGTCCCAAGTGCCTTTAAAATTAGAGTTCTATGAAACCTATGTTTTTTTACCTGATAGGAAATCTCCCCTTGTCAGATTATTTTAAGTAATATCAATTCAGATGACAACTGAGACATTTTTTTTTTGAGACAGAGTCTCACTGGGTCACCCAGACTGAAGGTGCTATGGCATGATCTCCGCTCGCTGCACCCCCAACCTCCTGGGTCAAGTGATTCTTGTGCCTCAACCTCCTGAGTAGCTGGGATTACAGGCGTGCACCACCGTGCCTGGCTAATTTTTGTATTTCAGTAGAGATGGGGTTTTTCCATGTTGGCCAGACTGGTCTCTAACTCCTGGCCTTAAATGATTCTCCTGCCTTGGCCTCCCAAAGTGCTGGGATTACAGGTGTGTGGCACCACGCCCCAGCATTGGTGAAATTTTTTGAAGAACATTTTGTCTTAGGTTCTTAGTAGTTTAGAGTCATTCTCATTAAGTTTGATTACATACATTCTAAGAGACAGAACTACTTTGGGAGACATTTTTATGGATGAAATTGTTGTTGAACAAAATAATGGTCATTAGATGTGGTTTTAAACACTATGGCAAAATGGGAACCTTGTGAAAATAGCTTCTACTTAAAGATACATTCAAAATGGAGTAACAAGCTTTTTCAAAGACAGCCCAATCTGTTTCGTGCATTTTAAGAATCCTTGTTCATGTAGCATACTAAACATCCCAAGCACTTTCATATTGCAGTTGAATCTTACAGTCTCAGTTGTTTTAATGAATTGAAGATGAATATGTCCACATGTTTTTTTCTGCAGGTGAGGATTACCTATCAGTCTTGTTTTTTCATTTCTTTTTGTTTGTTCAAAACCCATTTACTGAATTGAAACAAGGTGAGTTGCATAGATTTTTAAATAAATGTATAGATTCTATTATAAATTTAATTTGTAAGCTGAAAAATAACTTACAGCTCAGTGTCTGTTCTAACTTCATCTTATGAGAGAAACTGAGCTACAAAAAGCATAGATTATTTACCCCATCAGCACAGAAAAGTTAATACATGAATATCATTGCCTTGCTAATTTGGAAAGTGGTTGTAATTCAACAACCTAATTAACTTGACATTTTACAGTTCATAAGATTCCACAATGTTTCTAGTATTAGGGAATGTGGATGTGTCATTTTAAATGCACTGGATCTTTGGGAGCACATATTTTAAGTGCCCTCTGATGGATTTGGTTAGGATCATCTGTTTTACTTACTCAAGTTTCTACGGGTACCTTTGAATAAACATCATATTATTATTCCAGGGATAGAATATGTATTAGGAATGAATGTTTTGTTATGGAGGTTCACATAAAGGAAAAGCTCTAAGGCATGGAGGGATAGAATTGAGAGGAAAGCTAAGGCTTGAAAGAAAGTAAACTACCGGGTTCATCTGCTTTTACAATTAAAAAGAGTTATATAATTTTATATCATAAATACATGCACGAATTTCTGCTCTGTTTTTATGAAGATATTCTGTAACTGATATTCCATCTCATCTCCTCAGTTCTATTTATCTACTGTTTCCTTCATTAGCCTGCTAAGGTTCTCTTTTCACTCCCTAACTAATCTTGCGTCTGGTTTATTTTTCTCTCAAGTACTGTGTCTTTTCTCTCTCTTCTAAATCCAAACTGTAATCTGCATTCACTCCCTTTTATTTCTCACCTCCCTTCATGCAGCTGCTCACTAAACCTTACCTCCTCTATCCCCTCCCTACTCCTTTGCTATAACATATGTCAGGAAACATCTGAGACTTCCTAAATTTCATTACCAAATATTTACTGAGCACCTACCATTTGGCAAGCATTGTCCTGGGTGCTTGGCATCAACTTAGATGTCTCTGTCATTTCCTCAATGACTCCTTTCTGTTCTACCTCCGCATGTATCAAATACATCCCTTTCTTTACATTTCCACCATCCTAATTCAGGTTTGCATTGTCTCTTGCTTAATACATTGCAAAATTTCCCAGTGGTTTTTGTGGTCTCATCCACCCCGTATTTGATTCATACATTACAATGCTCTTCC
The DNA here is from genome assembly GCF_030222135.1 of Aotus nancymaae. Taxonomy (NCBI): domain Eukaryota; kingdom Metazoa; phylum Chordata; class Mammalia; order Primates; family Aotidae; genus Aotus; species Aotus nancymaae. The sequence continues at coordinate 4,837,342 of NW_026988472.1, forward strand.
TAAATATAGATCTGAGCATTTATCTTATGCTCAAATACCTGTTTGTACAGACTTCTTAGAGTGACATTCAAGGCCCCTGATAAGCCAGCCATATCTTCTCTTGCATATTTTGGCTCTCACTGACTCCTCTCTGGGAGATACCAGCCACGTCATCTGTGGCTTTGTCTACTCAAAATCTCTTCTTCAGCTTACTTGTGCTCTTATGCTCTCCATTTGTCACACCCTTCCTGTTAATATTTTCTGTATCTTTCAAGGCCTAGCCCAGATGCCTTTCATTTTAAGAAGCCTCCTCTATTACCCCAGTCAGCATTCATTGCTACATTCTTGTCATTGCAATAGCTTGATGCTGTCATTCTCAAAGTATTGTATTTTTCTTGATTAGGCTCAAGAATTCCCTGTTGAATCCCTAAGTAGCCCAAGCAAAGTGCCCCCTTATACATTGTATAATAGACATGCAAATATTTGTTTAGATACTGGTTGAACATCAGAACAATCTGTGCCTACTTGAGAGCGTCTCAGAGGTTGGGCGCCAGCATGTGCATGTGAGTCAAAGTGTCAGAAAGCCACACAGATGGTTCTGATGCCTATTCTAAAACAGAATATGTTATGGCAAATCCCTGCTGGCCTCAAAGTTTCTTTGGTTACAGGTAAGTATGCAGATTTCGTTATGGCCCAAACTAACCTAAATCCTGCTTTTTCACACAAACCTGGACTCCAGGGTTTTTGTAAAGTGCCTTTGTGAATTTTGCATAGTAAGATACCCTTCTTTAGCGTCTTCATAAATATAATTTTATTTTGCTGTGTATGTAAATTTGCAAGGGCTCCGTTCTTCATTTGCCTTGCACAGATACCAGCATTAAACCTATATTGAAAGTGCAGACAAAAAAGAATGAGCTTTGTAACTGTCAGATAGGATAAGCATTCCAGTAAGACATTTTTATGAGGAATCAGGAGGATGATGAAAATGTTTTATATATTATGAGTCTTTCCAAATACTGGAGTGCTTAAAAATCTTATTTATTCTCTGATAAAAGAATCTGCAGTTTGCAAGGCTGAGGCAGGAGGATCCCTTGAGCCCAGGAGTTCAAGGCCACAGAGAGCTGGGATTGCAGCAATCCAGCCTGGGTGTTCCAGCGAGAGCTTGTCTCTTAAAAAATAAAATAAAGTGTAGTAAGGTTAATGCTTCTATACTAAGATAGCAGTTTCAAGTGTCAAAACCATATACCATCAAGAAGCAAATTTTCCTCTCAGTCATTCTGACAATAAAACAATCCATTAAATGGGATCTCTCACATGAAATAGATTCACAGGGTAAGTGTAACAAAGCCCAGATTGCATGATATAGGCTATGTTTATTAAATGAACAGCATTATTGGCCTACAAAATGCTAGTGTATGTGATTTTTTAGATGCTCTTTAGTAGGCTAAAGGAGATTAAACCCTCTTCCCAAAACCTCCTTTATGGAATCATAGTGCATTTTAAGTCTTTGCTTTGAAGTCAGAAGTAACTGATTCCAAAAGCAGATTTTACTTCATTTTGTAGTAGCATTCTTTAGTTTGCTTACTTACAAATAAAATGTTTGTTTTTCACAAAAGAAATATATTTGTAGTAGATGAGTTAGAAAGTGAAGATACAAAACTAAAAGTTAAAAAAAATATTTAAAGTCCCAACTATATATATGTGAGCTCAAAATATCTGAGACAGGTCTCAATCAATTTAGAAAGTTTCTTTTGCCAAGGTTAAGGACACACCCTTGACAGCCTTGGGAGGCCCTGACAGCATGTGCCCAAGGTGGTTGGGGTATAGCTTGCTTTTATACATTTTAGGGAGAGAGAAGACACCAATCAATATGTGTAAAATGTACATTGGTTCAGTCTGGAAAGACAGGACAGTTTGAAGCTGGGGCTTCCAGGTCATAGGTAGGTAAGAGACAAGAGGTTGCATTATTTTGAGTCCTTGATCTGCCTGTCACTGAATATACAATTTAGTCTGGCTCAGTGAATCTGCATTTTTACATAAACAATAGGGCAGAGGGAACAATCAGATACACATTTGTCTCAGGTGAGCACAGGGATGACTTTCTGTCTGGCACCTGTGAAGGTAAGTTATCAGTTTACATTGCCAGGGTAAAATTCAACAGAATTGTTTTGGGGTAAGATCTTAAGGCCCACAAAGGATTTTCTTATTGGCAAATTGTGAGAAAGTTATGTTGCTTTTAAACAAAATTTTGTAGCTATCGGATTTAGGAATAAAATGGGAAGCGGGTTTGCCTGATGTAGTTCTCAGCTTGACTTTTCCCTTGGCTTAATGATTTTAGAGCCCTGAGATTTATTTTCCTTCACATTTCTCCCACTTTCTTAAATCTTTTGGAGAAAGCATTTTAGAAGAAAATGAGTCTCTGGTCTCAGATTTTGTTTGATCTCTTGTGGCAAGAATGGTTTATTTCTAGATGGTTAGTCACACATTATTAGAAAATCTCATTTCTAGCAGGTTGTGAAGTATCATGTCCTATGAAGTGAAAATAGGGGAAGGAAGAGAGAAAGAATACAACAAACAAACATGAAGATGGAGAACAATCCTGGAAAATCAATATAGGCCATATTACTCTGAAGTCCATACATCAGTAGGCAGGTATGAAAGTGTTTTATGTATGTAAATAGGTTGCTGTTGTTTTTTTCTGATGCTTAAATTGTCTAGCTTCAGTTCACAAGGCTTTAAGAAAGCACAGGTTAATTTTTAGTGATTTCAAGTCAGGAAAAAAGGAAAGGAAAGAAGTAAAAAAATAAAAACATTATTTTTGGTGACTTGTAGCCAGGAAAAATTTTAGAATTCAGTCTAAACTAGAAAATAATGAAAATTGATAAAACATTAGGCAAGACTAGAATCTAACAACAGGTATACTATAGTTCATTTTGAAATGTATTTTTTCTCTCTCCAGCCCACATTTTCACTAAAAACTAATCATACTACAAATTTATGTGCAAAATAAGTGTTAGTTTTATTATACTTGGCCTGAGTATTTGCATAAAGTCAGCAAGAATAGCTGTTGGCCATGCAGGCTCTTTTGTTTTTTGAGTTGGCTTTGCTGGAACTTTATTCCATAAGGAATCTCAGATTACACTTCAGAGCCTCTAGCCCAGCCATGGATTTATCTATGCCTGTAAATACCTGTCTTAATTGGGTGATTTCCTTACTGAGGTCCCAAGATAATCTGGGACTCTTTGGGCCTATCAGAACACATTAGCTCTCTATGGGAGTCTTGGAAGTTTTTCCTCTATTATAGTATCACGGTCTCCAGAGTGATCCCAAACCTGCATTCAGGAGCACCTGTCAGAGTCCTATATCTGATTGTAAAACCACCTTTTGAAAATGATAAAAGTAAAACAACCATGAATGACAAGAGTTCTAAAATTGTCATAATTAAAGACACAATTGACAAGGAAATTTGGTTACTTCTGTGGCATACAATAATTTTACATAATCATAATTACTACTGATAACATATACCAGGGATTCCCAGTCCCCGGGCTTGCAGACTGGTAATGGTCCATGGCCTCTTAGGAACCAGGCTGCACAGGAGGAGGTGAGTGGTGGGCAAGCGAGTAATACTGCCTGAGCTCTGCCTCCTGTCCGATCAGTGGCGGCATTAGATTCTTATAGGAGCACAAACTCTATTGTAAACTGCACGTGTGACAGATCTAGGCTGTGTGTTCTTTATGAGAATCTAATGCCTGATGATCTGAGGTAGAACAGTTTAATCCTGAAACCATACCTTCCTTCCCCTATCCGTGGAAAAATTATCTTCCACGAAACCGGTCCCAAGTGCTAATAAGGTTGGGGACTGCTGACATGTACCAAAACATATCAGTATCACAGGAATTTCATACAATTTTGAAACACGTACTAGTAACACATTTATATAAATATAATCCAAAAAAGGTTAAATGCCGTTTCATACTTGACAATGCTTCTTATATGATTTTATTATATCAAATAACCTGAATATGTCTCTTTTGGACTTCAGGGGACCTAATATCAAAAGATTAATGAGGATCAAAGTTAGAATGTTATTTTGGAAAGTGTGTCAACTATAAAGTGTTAAAAACAACTCACAAAATAGGATCAAAGGTCATTGTAAAATAAGTCATTTATTTAGCCAAATGATAACAAAGATTTCCCCAAAAAAGACAAAACCCTTTATTTTTTGAGGGAGGAGACTTAATTTCCCAAACAATAAGCCTTAATAAAGATGGTGTACAGCCCATTAAATCCTCTTTTAAAATTTTATAAACAAATTTATTAAGATTCGGTCATCTTGACCATAAGATACAATTTCAATAAACTTTTTTTATAACCTTTATATTTTTTTAAATTAAGAAGTGGATTACTGCTCCAAGAGAACCTTGTTACTGTGACTTTGGGGCCCAGATGCTGGTCTTGCATCAGTGTGCCTTCAATGTTAATGATTAATTTATAGAGAAACTAAACTAATTTATCTCTCAAAATTGGCCGTTAGAATCTCATGCACCCACCTCTTCCATGATAGTTCCTTGGCCTTGAGCAATTGAATAGTTTTAATGTCTGGCCCTGTGTCTTATGAACAGTTTATTTTTATTGGCATCTTCTACTGGGTCTGAAGATAAGGCTTTAACTGCTGTCATTGTTTAAGATTTAGCAGGACTTGGTGTTCTTTTTAATACTCAGGAGTCAAAGCCCTATAACTTAAAGGCACAAGGACTTTAAAAGCAACAACGTTACATGGATGTAATAACCTTGATTAAAAAAAACAGTTTAACCTCAGTTTTTTTCTAAGCAAATCAAAACTTAATAACAATGGCATAGGAGTTATTTTGATAAAATGTAAAATTTGTTTGTTAGGCCAGTTGCCAAAAGGCAAAAAAGAAAAAAAAAAATCCTCTTGCAGTACAATTGCTGTTCTCTGTGGAGAGTCCATTTAGGTAACCTGCAAATCAAAACTAATGGAAAGGATACTTGAATTATTTAGACATAGGGAGAGTGTTTCCTGGGTAATTCGTGAAAATTTTTGGATTTATAGAATTCAAAGCCAAGAGCACAGAATGTTATGTTGGAAGAAAACATTTTCTTTAGACCTTTAAGGTAAAACATTTTTAGCATCAGGCCATGGCAAACAGTTAGAACCTGAGGAAAAAAATTATGGAAGCTGAAAATGATTTGAAGGAGATGGTTATTATCTCAGGCCTTTTCAAAGTGGAGACAAAGCTGAAAACAGCAAGATAATAAAAGTTAAAAATTGGGTTAAAAAAATTAAAATCCCTTGTAAAACAATACCTTAAGAAAATTTTGTTGTTCTATCCAATTCTTTAGTGTATAGGTGTTTTTTTAAAAAATCAAAACCTAATCTCTAAAAAGACTATTATAAATAATTTTCCTTTAATTATAGACAACTTGATACAAATCATTAATGAGATGCTTGGACTTCCTGTTTTATCCTAGACATCTCTCTTTCTTAAATAACCAGTTATTTTAGAACAGAAGTTTACCATACAAGATTCTTTCTCATATAAAATTATTTTCCCTTTAACCTTTCTTGCCAAAAATACCTTTATATTTATAAAGAGGTGAATATATATTATGTAAAGAAAGCGGTATTTCTTTACATTGCTCTTATTTACTGGTTACTTTCACCTTGTTTCACAAATAATTTTTAAATAACCTTTGAATTAGACAAAAAATATTTTCTTTTAAATAACAAAACATTTATTAGAAAACTATTTTCCCATATTTTTTTAAAAATTGGAAATGATCCAGACCTTTAATGAGTATTTATTATTTAACTTATTATAACTTTAGATTTTAAATTATATGACAAGTTTATTTATAAGCATTTATTCCATTACATTTCTCTAATTAATTAATTTTTAAATGGTTTACCCAGATGAAAGCTGTGAAAGTCATTATTTAGTTATTTCTGTTAACTGTGTTTATAGCCTGTAAATATAGGTTTTTCTAAGAACTTGAAATATAAAGACTTCTGATATAGAATGATATATTATTATTGTTAATGGCTGATGAGATTCTGTTGTATGAATGCATGTACTATAATTTAACTACTTTGTTTTTAAATATTTAGTTTCTGATTTTTAGCTATTAAAAAATATTGATAGTATACAAATGTGTTGATGAGCATTCCTATTTATATCTGTACACAATTGAGTTTAAAAACTTTTTAAATGAAGCAAATTAAAGGTAGATCTATTTTTTCTTAATAATTCTAAAGAAATCCCTTCTAGCCTATGAATTTTTAACGTACACAGGATAGCATCACCCTAGTGTTGCACTATAGTGTAAAATCAATATGTTGTCATTGGAAATGAAAATTTGATTCATCAGAAATGATTTTTAATTCTTACCTGATTTTTCAGGCAGTACCTGTAACCAAAACAACAAGGAAAGCTAACTAAGAGGAACCGAAGTGTGGACTGTGGGTTTCTTATCCAATATAATAGCTTATTTAATTTTGGAATATTCATAACGTCATTACTTTGTGACAGTGGGAGTTCTAGATTTTTATACTCAGGCCTAGGAAAATATTTTTTTGAATTTTCTTTTTGAATTGGCCTTAACATTTATTCTTAAATCAATGTGATTGCTATTGCTAACTCTCACATCTGGCTTCATTTGGCCCTTCCCATCTCTTTCCTGCACAAGTTCTTTTAACATATGTTTCTAGTTGGATGATGATGAGCATAGGTTGTTTCTTGGTACCTGTGGGCAGTGTACTGTGTGACCTAAGTTGAGCAACTGTAAATGACCTATGGACTATGACCATTCTTGGTTTAAGTCTTACTAATGTTACCTTTGGAAAATACTTACTTAGAAGAACTATAATACCAGCATTGTTAATATTGTCATTTGAACAAGAGTCCTTGTCATTACCTTATTCTTTTGAGAATTGTAACATTGGAAGGCAGGAAATTCTTGGAAATGACTGTGTACAGGGATCCCTGAGTAGCTTCTCCAACATAAAAAAGATACTGAGTCATATTAGTTCAATGAAAAAAAAGATTGTAAGAGGAAATACACACCTTATTAAATCCGTAAATATAGAAGAACAATGAATGCTAGTCATAAAATGCTAATAAGTAACATGTAACTTTGACTAAAAGTAGGTCAAATGCCTTTCAGGATATGTATGTAGTATTGAATTGATATAGGAGGGCCATACATGTCCACTATCAGGATATGTATACAAAATCATTGTTTATTTGTATCGATGTGTGTATGCATGTGTGTGTCTTATTTGCTTCATTGTAACTTTTACCCATAGTCCATCTTACTTGCTATGGTCATTATTTCTACTATATCCTTAATATTAATTGATACTTCGGGTGGAGGATAAGTATTTACTTCTCTGATCTAGTTATTGGAATAAATGGTACAAGCAAGAGTAGAGAATGTGTGAAGAGATTTGGAATTGGAAGGCCTGTGTTTGAATGCTCACCCTGCCACTTCCTAGCTCTGTGACTTTGGACAAGGCAGTTATCTGTTTCCTCATCTGTAAAATGGGGGCTGTTAATCCCAACTCAATTGAAGGATTGTTGTGAGGATAGAATGAACTATCTTAAATGGCTCTACTTTATAAAAACCGTTAAGCCCAGTATAGAGTTTTTATGCTGCTATTCTCCAAGCCAAGTAGGAAAAATATTGTAATAGCACAACAGCAATCCCCTTTCTGTCTTTTTTTTTCCAGTTTTCATGCAGTGATAAGGAAAGGAGCTGCAGCTACATTAATATCCCAGAGAGAGGAAATGGACCAGAAGGCAACTTAAACCAAATTGTTACTGAACCCAATACAAACATTCCCCAGTTCTTGCACGAGGGGTATATACTATGCCAAGGTCTTTATTCCCACATCAACCAGATCTTGAAGGAGGCTCACTTCAACAGCCTGCAGCAGAGAGGACAAGCTCCAGCATGATGAACTAGGACTTCCTTATTCCAACCTAACCTGTGTTTATAAAAGCAATTGCATACACACCAAAAAAAAGTCTATTGGTTTTTAAGTCTATATTTTAAATAACAAGTTAATGGGCAATTGTTTAATTGGAGTTTTACTGAACTATTGCAATTTTAAACGGGCCATGAAGAAATTTTTATGGGATTGTTTTCAGGTTGGGTATCAAATTCATGTTAAGGTAGCAATATGAGAAAACTTATCCTGTGCATTGAAGCCATAGTATGTCCAATTCAGATTGATTTCCAGATCTGTCAGTTAGAAACTCTATGTTAAACATCTTTTTAAAATACAAGTAAGTCATCATTTTAAAAAATGCAATGACAGTAGCCTAGTAAAGTGTATGTAGCTTTCATTTAAAAAACAAACAAAAAATTTACACTCAAAAACCATAAGTTAGTATTCCCAAATATGCAAAGCCAGATTCAGTCTTGCACTTAAATGAACTGCCATACTTGCCCCTCAGAAGGTAGGTGTTCTATTGAAATTGCTCTCTAGTTGTAATGGCAACAATTAGACCCAGTTTAGACTGTGAACATGAAAACCTCCCTCTAATAACTGTCTCCACTCTTTGTATTTCTGGGGAGAATGTTTCTAAGCCTCTTGAATACTCAGATACCTTCTGTATCATTTATCCTCTAGAGCGTGCACTTCAGACCTAGTAGGAAACACTGTACAATTCTGTCACACAAGAAATGTGTAATAACATTTTGTCTTACACAAAAATTTATTACATTAGCACATGTGATCTCATAATTCCATCTATTATGTCTAGAGTTAATGCTAATACAGTGTAAGCTACTAAACTGATGTGTAAAGTAACAAGAATTGTGGAAGTGGGTTGGACAACTATATACTTCATGCTTCAAGGACCCTTTCACAGAGATTAGGGAGCTAGCTTACATTATTAAAATTGCAAAGATTTCCATGGCTTAGAAACAATGAGCTGATATGCCATTAGCAGAAACAGGCAGTACTATTTATTTAGAGATGAGTGTGTCCCCATGTTTTAGTCATACTAAAGAGCCAACCAAATTTGAATAGGGAATTCATAGATGTGCTTCCTCAATGGTGAGCTGTGTGAACGAGGAACCAGGATGCATCAGGTTATCTGCCCTGGAGTATGCCATGGGGTACGACTTGTTGCTAGATTTAAACAAAAATGCTTTAGAGTCTAACAGTCCTCTCTTCCCTGGTCACATTCTCTTTTCCACTGTATTTGGAGGTCCACAGAGTGGAAGCTAGCAGATCTGAGAATTATGGATAGCTCTACAAAGAGGTGTTTGCCAATTGGCAAGGTTTGGGAAAGACTCAAGGTTAACAGGTTTACTGAAAGGAGAATGAGATTTTATTAAATGACAGAATTAACGTATGAAAATGAACACTGTCCTAGGAAAAGAATGCACACACACACGCACACATTTTCATGTTTGTTTTCTTGAATATGGGTAGGATTTTAAGGAAGATACTTGTAGTGGAATTTTAGTGTTACGGGAAAAAATTATTAAGCACCACACTGGCCCCGAACTTAGGGAGTAGGCATGAGTCAGTTACTTCTCAATTAGATGGTTTGAGTAAGAACATTTTTTCTATGGCCATTGCTTCCAAAGTCAATATCAGATGTGTGATGAGAAGAAATTTGAATTCTAAAAGGCTTTATGGCAGAAAATAGAGAAAGGATATCTGGCTACCAGTTTCTCTAACAATGAAGTGAGCAACTAAATACTAAAGGAGATGAGATATTTGAACTTTCAACCCACACGTACACAACAGGATTCAGAAATACCCAAGAAGAATTTTGCAGGCTTAAATACACAGCATCCTACTGAAAGAAAGTATCTATTAAAAACACAGTATAGTTGAAAAACTGAGAAAGCAAATTTCCATTCATTCCCCCACCTATTTAAAGATATGAAAGATAAAACTATCACCATGGCAAAGCATTATTTTTTCAAAGTAAAAAATATATATAATAAAGCAATTACATATCACAGAAAAAGTCTGTTGGCTTTTCAGTCTTATATAAGACTTTTCAATACTTAGTTGAACTAAGTACATACAATCTTATTCCAAAGTGGTCAGTGTAAATCTCTTGTCCTAGTAAATACAATATTCAATCTCTGTCCTGTCTTTTGCAGATGGTCTAAACCTGTTTATGTCATAAACCGGTTTATGTCCTTTGATCCTGAAATGAAGCTCAATATTTCACAGCAGGGAAGGAACCAAGCTTTTTAATTATCTTTGCTATGAAGGAGAAGTATTTTCAAGGAATATCAGAAGAAAGTAGAAAGGACTACTCTGGCTTTTTTTTTTTTTCCAAAATTAGGAGTTTGAAAAAAGGGAGCCAGATTAGTTTAAGAGGTGAAATTGGACCCTGTTATATTTTTTTAAATGAGAGTATAAAGCAAGGGCAGAATGCCACACCAATACTGAGGTGGGGTGGTGGTTGGGGAAAGGAACTGCCCTTAAATTCAAACCCACCCTTGTGCCACACTCTTTGTGAGTTATTCATCAACGCCTGAGGTAGTTGGTGTGGGCTGTCCACTTCATAGGTGAGGAGAGGGAGGCTGACAGTAAGTTATCCCTATGACTACAAGCGATCCTGAGAAAACTGAGAGTGGTTAATGATTTGCTAAAAGGAACACAGTGGCCAAGCAGCAGTGCCAGGGCATCTCTGCTTTTATAGTGAAGACCAGGGCTGCCAGGCCACCTTTTTTTCTAGGGAACAATTCCCTGTTTATATAACCAAAGAAACAGTAGAATGAAACAAAGTTTAAGCTCTTCATCGGAGTCTACATGTTGAATGATTTTCTAAATGCATTCCTTTTTATATAGCAGCACTTTCCCCATTTTCAAATGAATACTCTGTAATATTGTCACTTAAGTCCCTACAGAGTGAGTCGGATCTTAAAGCTGACACTGATACCAGACTTTTTCCTCCTGGATTTCTTGTTACTTCTGGCTGGAGGCTGTGGTCAAAGTATAACCTATATCATCTGAATGGAACTACTAGTTGAATACATGAACTGAGGCTGGGAAAAACAGGCAAATATTCTGACCAGGAAGCCATTCAGATCTATTTTATATTTTGTTTAAACTAAGACAGTTATCTTGGGACCAACTGTACAAAGATGGTGTACCTACCTAAATCACATGTGGGATTCTACACTGGTGCACATTTGACTGGTTGGTAATTTCCATGCATCTTCTGGCCACAATATTGTTATAATAAGTGGCAATTTTCTTGGTACCAACAAAACTACAAATTCAGTTGCCAATTACTAAGATGTTGATGGAGACTATAGGGAAAATGATATTTAGGTTGAAGCGCAGAAAATACATAGCCTTCTCCAGGGAGAAAGTCAGTCATTCGTTCTCTTCTGATGAAAGAGAAAAAAATCCAACTTTTTGGTCTATAAAATCTAATTAAAATATATAGAAAAGATTTTATATCTGTGCTATTTCTTAGGGACCAAGTGAAAGTAATTGTATGGAATTAGAGTTGCTCTTCCCTTACTACTAAAAGACTTTTTTGAAGTAGGCAAGAGTGTAACATAATAAAATAAAACAAATTGATGATTAACTGATCAATATGGAAAGTATAAATTTACACATCACTCACTTTGACAATCCCCAGACTCCAGATTTGGTATTCCATTAGACTAAGGAGTAGATCTTTAACTTCCTGTCACTTGGATTAAGTAGGATCAATTTCTTCCATGTTTCATTGGCCCTGGTTCTTTTTTTCATATCTTCTGTGGTTTCTCTAAACTCCTTGAGGTGCCCCAAATGCATTTCTTTAGATGGTGTATTAGTCCATTCTCACCCTGCTGTAAAGAAATACCCGAGACTGGGTAAAATTTATAAAGGAAAAAGGTTTAATTGACTCACAGCTCTGCATGGCCAGGGAGGCCTCAGGAAACTTACAGTCATGGAAGAAGGAAAAGCAGGCACCTTCTCCACAAAGCAGGAGAGAATGTGAGCATGTGAAGGAGGAAATGTCAAATGCTCATAAACCCATCAGATCTCATGAGAACTCACTATCAGAAGAACAACATGAGGGAAACTGCCCCCATGATCCAGTCACCTCCCACCGGATCCCTCTCTAGACACATGGGGATTACGGGGATTACAATTCAATGGGAGATTTGGGTAGGGACACAGCCAAACCATATCATTCTGCCCCTGGCCCCTCCCAAATCTCATTCTCATGTCCTCACATTTCTTTTTTTTTATTCTTTTTTTTCTTGAGACAGAGTCTCACTTCGTCACCCAGGCTGGAGTGCAGTGGCACAATCTCAGCTCACTGCAACCTCTGCCTCCCAGGTTCAAGTGATTCTCCTGCCTCAGCTTCTCAAGTAGCTGGGACTACAGGCACCTGCCACCACACCTGGCTCATTTTTGTATTTTTAGTAGATATGGGGTTTCACCACATTGGCCAGGCTGGTCTCAAACTCCTGACCTCAAGTGATACACCCACCTCAGCCTCCCAAAGTGCTGGGATTACAGACGTGAGCCACTGCGTCTGTCCTCACATTTCAAAACAATCATTCCTTCCCAGCAGTTCCCCAAAGTCTTACTTCAGCATTAACCCAAAAGTCCAAATCCAAAGTCTCATCTGAAACAAGGCAAGTCCCTTCCACCTAGGAGCCTGTAAAATTAAAAGCAAGTTAGTTATTTCCAAGATACAATGGGGGACACAATAGTTGGATAAATGCTTCCATTCCAAATGGGAGAAATTGGCCAAAATAAAGGGGCTACAGGCCCCATGCAAGTCCAAAATCCAGCAGGGTAGTCATTAAATCATTAAATCTTAAAGCTCAAAAATAATCTCCCTTGACTCCATGTCTTACATCCAGGGCACACTGATGCTAAGGGTGGGCTCCCATGACCTTGGGCAGATCCACCCCTGTGGCTTTGCAGGATACAGTCCCCTGCTCTGGTTGCTTTCACAGCTGGCATTGAGTGTCTGTGGCTTTTCCAATGTACTATGCAAGCTGTCAGTACATCTACCATTGTGGGGTCTGGAGGACAGTGGCCCTCTTCTCATAACTCCACTAGGCAGTTTCCTAGTGGGGACTCTGTGTGGGGGCTCCAGACCCTCATTTCCCCTGCACACTGCCCTAGCAGAGGTCCTCCATGAAGGCTTCACCTCTGCAGCAAACTTCTCCTTGGGCATCCAGGCATTTCCATACTTCCTCTGAAATCTAGGCAGAGGTTCCCAAACCTCAATTCTTGACTTCTGTGCACCTGCAGGTCCAATACCACATGGAAACCACCAAGGCTTGGGGCTTGCACCCTCTGAAGCAACAGCCTGAGCTGTACCTTGTCCCTTTTAGCCACAACTGGAGCTGGAGTAGCTGGGACACAGGGCACCAAGTCCTGAGGCTGCACAGAGCAGGGAGACCCTGGGACTGGCCCTTGAAACCATTTTTCCTTCCTAGGCCTTCAGGCCTGTGATGGGAGGGGCTGCTGCCAAGATCTCTGAAATACCCTGGAGACATTCTCCCCCTTGTCTTGGCAATTCACATTTGGCTCCTAATTACTTATGCAAATTTCTTCAACTGGCTTGAATTTCTCCCCAGAAAATGGGTTTTTATTTTCTATCACATTGTAGGCTACAAATTTTTCAAACTTTTAGGCTCTGTTTTCCTTTTAAACATAAGTTCCAATTTCATATCAACTCTCTCAAGTTCAAAGTTCTACAGATCTCTAGGGCAGGAGCAACAAACCACCAGTGTCCTGCTAAAGCGTAGCAAGAGTGACCTTTGCTCCAGTTCCCAATGAGTTCCTCATTGTCCATCTGAGACCACCTCAGCCTGGACTTCATGGTCCATATCATCATCAGCATTTTGGCCAAAACCATTTAACAAGTCTCTAGAAATTTCCAAACTTTCCCACATCTTTCTGTCTTCTCACTGAGCCCTCCAAACTGTTCCAGCCTCTGCCTATTACCCACTTCCAAAGTTGCTTCCACATTTTTAGCTATCTTGATAGCAGTGCCTGCCCCACTCTCCACAGGACCAATTTCCTGTATTAGTCCATTCTCACACTGATATAAAGAAGTACCTGAGACTGGGTAATTTATGCAGGAAAGAGGTTTAATTGACTCACAGCTCCATGTGGCTGTGTAGGCCTCAGGGAAGTTACAACCGTGACAAAAAGGGAAACAGGCACCTTCATCACAAGGCAACAGGAGAGTATGAGTGTGTGAAGGAGGAAATGTTGAACACTTATAAAACAATCAGATCTCGTGAGAACCCACTCATTATTATGAGAACAGCATGGGGGAACCACCCCCATGATCAGATCACGTCCCACTGGGTCCCTCCCTCAACACATGGGGATTATGAGGATTACAATTCAAGATGAGATTTGGGTGAGGGCACAGCCAAACCGTATCAGATGAGAACACTGTTTCCCCAGTGACTGGCAGCATCTGATCATGGAAAGAACTACGGGCACTTCAATATGGTTGTGGACATCTTGTCATCCTTGCATAATCTCTTCAATGCACTGCATCTCTGTCCACATGCAGTACAAGGTGTGCTTGATGAATGCTAGGGAGTGATTCTGGAGCAGCATTTCCTGCACAGTCCTAGTGTCTATAGATCTGTCAATGGCAGAGTTCTTTTTTTCTTTGTTTCTTTTCATTTTTTTTATTGCATTTTAGGTTTTGGGGTACGTGTGAAGAGCATGCAAGATTGTTACATAGGTAAACACATGGCAGAGTTTTTAACCTGCATAGTGAGGATCTCTTTGTGTTGGGAGGAGTCATCAGAGGGAAGGCAAGCCAGAAGGTTATCCAGTTTAACCTTCAACTTAAAATCTAGGGTTGAAGGGAAGCTCTGCTCACAAGGACTAACAGCTGAGCATTAGTGGAGAAGCCACTATTGTCAAGTAGACCCTGCCTTGTCATATTGACACAGGTAGCATTAGAAGGCAGGTCTCGAGAATTCTCAAACTGGAGAAAGAAAGATATGCTTGATCTGCTTATTTGGGTCTGTTTATTTGAAGTAGAATTGCTGGCTCTGGTGTCAAGAACCTGCAAAGATAAAACCAGGAGCTCTTTGAACAGAGCTACTGGAGAATGAGTCTTGGCGTCCTTTTATCAGAGCCTGAAAGAGTATTAGAGAAAAATTCTCAGATAAGTCTTTCAAGGAGGTCTCAAGTCAGTCTTTTTCCTAGCAGCCAGAATTCCCCCATTCCACACTGAGAAGGATAGAATGGTTTTGGTAGAGAAAAAAGAGACCAATAGTAATGGACGTAGACTTATTCCCAAACAACTAAGTTAGCCCTTTTCTAAGACTGATTTTTCCAGAACACAGCTCTTGGAGTAAACAGATTTGCTGAGGACAAATGACTCCTCAAGAATAGAGCTGCACTGAGCCTTAGAACCCTAGGAAGCCCCATTCACATTACATTCTATGTGAACGGTGCCATCTGGAGTTGTGTAACAGAGACTCTTTTAACATCCCTGGCACTTCTCTTATCTAACACAATGACAACTTCGTCTATACTCAGCTTTTGAGAGAGGGACATATTGTTATAGGTAAGAGTATTGAGGAAACAGACATCAGAAAGTGGCATCCTAGTTTAAGGGCAAAGGAACCCTGGAGTCAGATTATGCTACCGCATCTCTCTCACAAAATGATTACATGGCTTTGTCATCCCATTCTATCTGTTTTCTTCTTGCCATTTCCTTTTCCATTTCAGTCAATATAACCAAATCCTCCATCTGACCTTTGAATTGTGGAGTTCTCCAGGGCACAGTCCTTGATCCTCTTTTCTTCTCATCAGGGATGTCATTCAGTTTCACGGCCTCAAGTAATAGTCCTATGCTGAGAGAACCCAAATGTGTATTGCCTGGCCTGAGCTCTCACTTCTCTCTTTGAGATCCATACAATCCCCTAGCCTCTTCCTCCTCTCTATTTGAGAGTCTCATCCCCCTCAAACTTGACATTTTCATATGTAATCTTACCATCTTATCCTTCTGACTATAGAGTTTCCTCTTTAACTCTGACACCTCCTTTCCCACACCCTCCACAGGCATTACTAAATCCTCTCCTCAGAACTAAACCTACAATTGGTTCAGTTAGCTTCATCTTCACTGCTAACACTAATCCAATCCATGATCACCTCTCACGTGGATTAAGGTAAGAGCTTTGTTGTGACCTCCCAACATCTACTGCAGCCCCACTGTGATCCACTATCACATGAATGTAAAATTAAATTTTGACTTTTACATTAAAATTTCAGTTAAAATTGTAGTTTTGATTATGTTACTCTCCTCTGTTTGGAGAACAACTGTGAAAATGTGAAAATGTTTGTTTAATTGTGATAAATGCTGCTAAATACAAAATAAGATATTCTGGGGATATATAGTGAGGGATCTCTAAGGGCCTGGATGGCTAGGGAAGGCTACCCATTGCTTTTAGGACAGTGTGCAAGACCCTTACTCTGGCCCACAAAGCTTTGCTTGATCTAGCCAGGCACAATCTCTATTTCTCCAGGCTCATCTCATGCCACTTCTTCTCTCTGTGCACAACTCTCAACCTCACTGACTCTTTCACGTTCTCAAATACACCAACATCCTTCTTGACTCAGGCCGTTAAACACACTCTTCCTTTTGCCTGGAATTTCTTTCCTTGCCTTATTCACCTGTATAACTCTTATTCATCCTTCGGGCTGAAGTTTAGATGTCACTTCCACGGGGAAGCCTTCTCAGACCCTCTAAGCTTGGCGATGTCTCTCTGCTATATGTTTCTAAGGCAGATTATAAATTTGTTTTATGGCAGTCATCAATATTGATATAGATACTTATTTATGAATGAAACGTCTGCCTCCCTTCCAGACTAAGACCTCTATGAAAAAGGATTCATATGTGTCTGGTTCATTGCTGTATTTCCAGAACACACAGTATACACAACCTCAGTAACTGCTGGTTGAATGAACCAGAAAAGAAAGATGAGTTAGGGCTTCCACCTGTAGGATGGCCTCCAGAATGGATTAGAGCAACTCACAACAGGAATGGATCTAGCAGCAGGCTTTTTGACTAAGTGTTGAAAAGAGTTTGATTCAAAGTGGGGGCCACCAATTAATTTAGTGAACAAAGCTGAGTCTTGATACCTTGAGTCTGGTTGGGAATTAATTGAATGACTGCTTTTCTGGCCAACAGTAAGTCTGATATGACATAGCAAGGAGAACTCTCTTCTAACAGCATGATAGAACATGGGGCCTGAACTGCAGCTTGGTCAGATACAGCTCAACATTTGAGAAGTAACTTGCTTTCATTCAAAATTGCTTCCCTAAAGAGGACCAATAAAAGGATATGCTGGATGACAAAGGTAGGCCAGGGTATGATGAGGGTCATAGGAGAAGGACCTTGGTATGTCACAAAAGAAGACACATACCACAGAACTATTGTGCTAAAGAGTGACTGTCATCAGAAATCTTTAAGCTACACCCACTCCTGGAAGAGGTTGGCTCCTGCCACCTGCTGGATGGACATATGGAATGCGAGTGGAAAGGAAAGGATCGTAATGAACTAGAACACAGAAGGAGCAGGCAGTGAAAGTTGGCAGCACAGCAGACATGGAGATAGGGAGAAGAAATGATCCAGCTCCAGATTGTTTCAAGAATTTCTGATTGTAAGTTGATCTGGTGGCCCAGCTATGCTATGGAACTTGTTTCATGGCTGCATGGAAAGGCAACGAATGATGTCGGAAAAAGAAAGAAAAGCAATGCCATTTCTTTGCATCTTTGGTGAGCAATTTCAGGCTATTTTTGTGTGATGACTTTGCATTAAGTTTCCTAATTCTCAGCATGGAAGGTCAGTATGACTGAATGACAGCTGACCAGCCGTGCTATAAAATTCCACTGTTTATTTTCTACTGCTTGATAGCACCTTCCTTCACTCCCATGGAGAAGCAACCTTAATTTGATCATCTCATGTGTTAGTTAACAAATATGGTAGATGCCTTTTCTCAGTTTTTCTTTCTTTCAGTTCTCAACAGTCTGGAGCCTTATTAACCATCACTCCTGGAAGCTTTCTCCTACCCCTCTCTGATCTTCTGCCTTACTACTTTTTCTCTTGTCTCTTTGAATGCACTGTGAAATTCTTGGCAAGTTGTTTCACTTTGCCACATCCCCACTGCAATGGACTGAATGTTGTGTCCCCTCAAAATTCATGTATTGAAACTCTGATCCCAATGTGATGGTATTAGGAGGTGGGGCCCTTAGGAAGTAATTAGGTCATGAGAGTGGAGCCCTCATGAACAAAATTAGAGCCCTTATAAGAAGTCAGAGAGCTAGCTAGCCTTCTATCCACCACTTGGGAGTACAAGAAGAAGCCAGCAGTCTGCGACCCTAGGGGAGCCCTTACAGAACCCTGACCTCAGACTCCCAGCCTCCAGAACTGTGAGAAATATATTTCTATTGTTTATAAGCCACCCAGCCTATTGCCTGTTATAGCGGGCACCCAAATTGACGAAGACACACACCCTATCACATATTTCTTGAATTCAGTCCTCAGGCCTCTACTCATTTTAGTCTGTCCTCTCTGCCTCAGGATTCTTTTTCCTCAAACATTACTTCTAAGTACATGACTACTACTAGATCTCTATTGTTGTCCTCACCACTGCCTTAAATTCCAGATATGCATTCCCTTCTCCGTGCTGAACATTTGCTCCTGTAAGTGTCTCCGTCAGCTCATGATCAGTATAGCTAAATCAAAATTCATCAAGACTACCCAAAATGTAGCTTACATTCCTTCATATCTCAATGCATCCCACCACCATGCCCCTAGATGTTCTAGGCCCTCCTTGGCCTTCCGATTGTTCCTTGGATGTCTCTTCCCTATAATTTTTCAATTTACTACTCCCAGGTCTCAAATTTAGATCACAATCATCTCACATTTAGATTAATCCAATAACACTCTAGGGGCAGTTTTCTTTCTCTGTCTCTTCTTGTCTTTCCTTTCTTTGCTGCCAGATTAACCTGATGCAGATGCCATTTGGGTCATATTTTTTATCAGTTCTAAAAGGACCCCACTGCTTTATATCTTACTTGGTGATCACGGCTTTCCTGGCCCCAATGAACCCTTCAGCTATATTTCCCATTACCCTCTTTCTTCTAGGAACCCTCAAATCAAAAGCATGAATTGAAAGATATCGGGCTTCCCCTTATTTTGCAAATTGCACAAAGACTTTTCTACCATAAATGTGACACCACTGACACTGCATAACCTTGTCTCAGTCCATCTATTCATTTGTCTGTCCGTCTGTCTATGCATGCATGAAACTATGATTCCATCCATATACCTATCCAAAAAGCATTTGGAGAGTCTCCATAGGCCATGAACTAAACCAAAGTGCACACCCTATTAAAAGCTCCAATATCATCCTATGAGGCAGGGCAAGGCATCCCCTGAAGGGATCTTCCTCTTAATTTCAAAATTGGTCCTCTGTTGTCTCCTCGGAGCCCAACCACCTACTATGAACATTCTGTGACATGTTTTTACCATGACCTACCTCATAAAGAAAAGTTGTCATATGCAACCATGTTTTTATGCATCTTTCTGGATGCTGGAGCACGGAGTTCTTCCCACTGCCAATACCAAACACTACAAAATCCCGAAATGACTTAAGTACTATATATCCACTTAAGTGGTGCTTCTCAACTCACATGCATCCTGGAACAGGAAGTACAACATCTAAACCCTTGTTCAAAGTTGTACAGCTTTTGAAGTCAAATCTTCATATCTTGGTTAAACCTCCCTCTCTCCAGACATGGAGATAGGGAGAAGAAATGATCCAGCTCCAGATTGTTTTCAAGAATTTCTGATTGTAAGTTGATCTGGTGGCCCAGCTATGCTATGGAACTTGTTTCATGGCTGCATGGAAAGGCAACGAATGATGTCAGAAGACAGAAAAGCAATGCCATTTCTCTGCATCTTTAGCGAGCAATTTCGGGCTATGTTTGTGTGATGACTTTGCATTAAGTTTCCTAATTCTCAGCATGGAAGGTCAGTATGATTGAATGATGGCTGACCAGCCGTGCTATAAAATTCCACTGTTTATTTTCTACTGCTTGATAGCACCTTCCTTCACTCCCATGGAGAAACAATCTTAATTTGATCATCTCATGTGCTAGTTAATAAATATGGCATATGCCTTTTCTCAGTTTTATTCTTTCAGTTCTCAACAGCATGAAGCCTTATTAACCATTACTCCTGGAAGCTTTCTCCTTCCAGGAGTGAGCTTCTCCCATGATGAAGGTCATGGGAGAAGGACCTTGGTGTGTCAGAAAAGAAGACACATACCACAGAACTATTGTGCTAAAGAGTGACTGTCAGAAATCTTTAAGCTACACCCACTCCTGGAAGTGGTTGGCTCCTGCCACCTGCTGGACGGATATATGGAATGCGAGTGGAAAGGAAAGGATTAACTAGAACACAGAAGGAGCAACATGTTGTAAAACCGTGTCTCCAACCATTTCTTCATATGATTTGTCTGTAAGTATTCAACACCCAATTGCCTGCCTTCTGATTTGTCTGGACCATGTTAGAGACCCATGGGACTTCAGTTTGCTAAAAACAAAACCAAGTATACTTAATCCACGAGGTCATGCATGCCATGGAAAAAATGAAGCTCTCCATTTCTCTCTTAAAAAGATTGTGCTGGGTGCCCACTGGGGCATGAGGATCAAGAAGACCTGTAATAAAGCTATTGCTCACAAGCAGAGTCTGTGGTTCTGATACAAAGGAGCCTGCGGTGCAGTGTTACTGGGCACAAAACTGTCTTGGTCGGTTTTTCCCTTCTGAAAAGACAGATGGTCAATTTCCGCTCTGTGGAAGTCTTGGGCATGTGGCTAACATTCTAAATATATGAAAATACATCCCATGCCTTGGACTCTCTCCATCTGTGATAGGCATGGAAGGCCCAACCAAGATACTTCTTTGTGTGGGAGCCAAGCAAGACCACTAGAATCTCCCATTGGCATTCTCCATGAAGGTTCTTTCAAGATGCTCTCACCCATAGGGTCCCTAGCAAGACGTATGGTTGCTGAGATAATTTCTAGCTCTTCATCCTTGTCCCAACGCAGCTCTTCCTATATGGGATAAAATGTCCATATGGGGCGTCTCTTTCTTCTTGAAATAGACTTTTCCAATCAAGTTATTTGGTTTCCATCTGAAAGGTTGTGTCAAAAGAGCTGGAAACACCACTCTGTGATGTTGTGAGAAGATTCTCCTATTGGCCATTTCTATGTTTAACAGTGTCCCAGAACAGCTGCAAGGTCCTCATGTAGTAAGCTCTCACTAAACTTGTTCTGTACCCTGGAGAGTGGCCTCATTTCCATCTATCCTTGGGCAGATGAGAACATATCATAGCGGAAGCCTAAATTATATTCATTCTCCTGTGCTGGACATGTCTGAAAACATGGCTCCTATACGTCTCTGTCTGTCTATTGAACACCTGTGATGAATAATGGAACCAATCTCAGGGACTGAAGGGACAGAGATATTGGGGAAATCAACCAGAGAAAGATCCAGGCCCAACAAGCCCATGACTACATTGTGTATGTGTGTGTTTGAGTGTGTGTGTGTGTGTGAGAGAGAGAGAGAGAGCATTAACAAGCGACAGAGGCAGTTCTGACAGTTCTGATCATTGTGCAGGAATCTAGGGACCATTTCTGAGAGTGTGTATTGATAACTAACAGATAAGAGCTCAAATCAAATGGCATTTACCAATGTCCAGAATGTCATATCCTAGAACAAAAACCGAAGAAATACTCAGGTCCAGGAGAGAAGATGACAGCAGGGTCACGAAGCAGGGCTGAGACTTTTGGTGGCGTGTTAGTGCAAGTTGAATTGAACTCAACTATGATTGGGAAATTGCAAGAAGTTTCACAGGCTGATCTATCCGAATAAAAGAGCCGGCCATACCTTTTTCTTCCCCAGGTGTCCTAAATAAAAAAACAATCTAGTGAAATAACTTCTTTCTCTGGATTTCAGGTTCTTTCTGCATTACATTAAGCTGGTTAACATAACCATCACCTCAAATATTTAACATTTTTTGAACATTAGAAATTTACTCTCTTAGTGATATTAAAAAGCACAAAACACAATTGTCAGTTATATTTGCCATACTGTGCAATTGATCTAAACAATCCAGCTTATTCCTCCTGTCTAACTGAGGCTTTGGACCCTTTGACTATCATAGCCCTATTTCTCCCACCCACCAGCCTTTAGTAACTACCACTCTACTCTTAGCTTCTATGAGTTCAACTGTTTTAGATTACACATGTAAGTGAGAACATGCAGCATTTGTTTTTCTGTGTTTAGCTTATATCACTTAGCATAATGTCCTCCTATTTTATCCATGTTGTCTGAAGTTGACAGAATGTCTTCATTTCTGAAGGATTAATACCATACCATTGTGTATATATACACTACATTTTCTTTATCCATTTATCCCAAGACTTGCCAACATTACAACTGCCATAGGTCTCTACCTGGGCCATTCCCTCCTGGGGCTTTTAGGTAGAATGGCTGGCCTTCTTTCCAAATAGCACAGTCATCAATCAGTGCATCCACCCACCCAAAAATTACTTATGAGTGCTTTCTATGACTAAACACTTACAACTCGCATCCCACAAAATGCTGTGGCCCTGTCTAAAAAAAAAAAAAAAAAAAAAAGGAGGTAAACATGTTATTTTGCACAAACTCTCACCACCAATTGGCACGTATCTGCCCCTTGTCATCAGAGGCCTTATTGCCTCTTTGCTGATGTAAGCGTTTTTGTAACATACATCCACCAACCCATTGGGAAAAAAACTTCTTCAGTTGTACCTGCATGTACCCTTGATACATGTCTTGCCACCAAATACATTATTCTTGCCCTTCTCTGTGACTAGTATTAGTGAGTAGACAATTAAATAATTGTTTAATGTTTATGAGACTAATGTTTCTTATGTTTTCTGCCCCCAACACATTTGAAGGATAAGGAGCTTCCACGTAAGTAACAGTGGCCCACCAATATAGTCTTCTGGTGGGTATATGAACAGGACTCCATAAGTTTATAAGTTAGAACCCCAGTAGGGAAGGGGACATTCATAGAAATGATATTTGATAAAGCCCCTCTGCCCCAGTCCTTCCCAAGTCATGTCTCATAACTAGAAAAATATGAAGTGAAGTGATTATTTAAGACTGAAGGGAATGCCGGTGTTACATGAAGTGCTGGAGAAGGGAACTTGTTGCCACAGGTATGAAACAGTCTAATACTGTGGAAGATAGAATACAGCCAAAGGAGGTATGATTGATTCCAGACTCCACCTCCTCGATTGGAAATCCATGTGGTATTTCCTCAGTTCCGATTATTAGAGCTTCCTACCCTTTCAGCTCCCATTAGCAGGTCTTGTCCCCTGTATTCCCAGGTGCTCATTTCAGAAACCCCAGCAGTCCGCACTGTGTATAAGGGAAGACTAATCAGGAAATTGGATGGAGATGACGGACTGGGTTTGTGCGTACGTGTGTCTGCATGTGTTATATATAGATATGTCACAATTGGGACTGAAAATAAAATGGCCCATGAATTAGGGGGAATTTCTGAACATCAGAATGCTTCAGAAATGAGATTAAATGAAAGCAATCACCACCCAATCCTGAAAAGGAGAGGATGTCTTCCAGAGTTAAGATTTGCTCAAAGAGTGTTCTGAGGTTTAAGTTGCAGGATGGAATTATAAACGGAGTGAGAATACAGTCACCTCCCTGGTTGAGATGCTGTGGTAGGGCCAGCAGTCAGACTAGCTGGGCAGGGAATTCCCATCCTCCAGTGCAAGAAGCAAAGAGATGCAGAGTCCTCTGCCCACAGCATGAGTTCCTGCAGGTTGATGCTGGTGTCCCAGGCTTAGAGGCTCCAGGCTTCCTTGTTGTCTGGTATCCTTCGTGTGATCCATGTGAATGTCACTCCCATGCCTTCTGCAGGAGACAAATAATATCAATGTGTTGGCATGTATTTTGCATTTTACATTTTCATGGCATAACGAAAAATATTACTTTTTCTTTTGCAGAGTTAAATGATAACCTGTGTTCACTGATAGCATTTTTCAACTTATTGAGGTATAATTGACAAATAGCTATGCATTAGGTCTCCAGGACTTGTTCATCTTATAACCGAAGGTTTGTACACTTTGACCAACACCTTTTCATTTTCCCCACCCTAGACCTCTGGGAACCACTATTCTAGGAAATGCAATCAGTACCTTGAATAGATATCTGCTTTGCCATGTTCACTGCAGCATTATTCAAAATAGCCAAGATATGGAAGCAATGTAAGTGTCCATTGATGAATGAACAATAAGGAAATTGTGATAATTGCAGTATATGTGTATAAATGTGAATATCGTTCAGCCTTAAAAATGGAGGAGATCTTGTCATTTAGGACAACATGTATGCACTTGGAGGACACTATGCTAAGTGAAATAAACCAGATACATACAGAAAGAAAAGCACTGCATGATCTCATTTATATGCAGAATATAAACAAAGCTATAACGTTTCCATGGTGAACAAGTAAGTTCTTCCCTGTGGCTGCATGCATTTTGATGTAGTTTGTGGAGCTGAGTTCCAAAAAAAAAAAAAAAAAAAAAAAAAAGTCACCAACAGTTTTTCCCTCAGATTTGACTTCAAACATATGAGCAAAAGATTCCACACCAGACAGTTTGGTAGTTAAAATGACTTTGCAACATTTGTTCCCAAAATCAAAAAAAAAGGGGGGGGAAAGAAAGAAAAGGATTGCTATATGTGTACTTCACAGACCTAACATTGAACGAGAGGATGGGAGTTAGGTAGTGCATGTGTGGGGAAAGTAGTGGAGGATCTGATCGTAATAGCTGAGGTGTGCTGATTGCATCCTGTGTATACAGCAGTGTGTGCATTATTTCACCTTTTTGACCTGCTTGACCTCAGTCAATCAGTCACAAAAGTCCTATAATTTTGCTGCTATCATTATCTTCAATTTATTGAAGGGAAAAATCAAGCTCCGAGAATTGAGAACTTTGCACAAATTTAAAGAACTTGGATCTTGCCAAGATGGACTAGGAATCCAGGGAGTCTGACTTCAGTCTCATTTTTAATGACCATAGTCCTGATGAATGTCAAGGGTTAAGAGTTAAGTTCAATATGTAAATGTTATACCTGAAAACACCAATATTTACATTTTTAACTCATAAAATCACCACTGTAAAGTTATGGGTGTGATCATGTAATTATGCCCATTTGCAGAGAGGTCTCACAGAGAGTCCCATTGTGCAATAAAGATGCAAGCTCTGGGCAGATGGGAAGTTGAGTAATATATAGATGTTGGACAGGTTGTGATGTGGTGGAAAAAAACATGCCCTTGGAAGAACAGCCTTCCTTGTCTCCTTGATGGTAGACCTCAAACTTTCTGTTCACTGCTGGCATCCTGAGACAGAATTAAAGAGGAGTAGATACAATTTTCTCAACATAAAGCTCATGACGCTGACCTCTGTGAAGGTTGTGGTCAGGTGAGGGATTCTAGGGTTGCCCACACAGAAGGTAGATTTCTTTCATCCCTAAAATATCAGGGTATAACACCTAGAAAAAATTTCAGAAGAAGAAAAGTGTCTCTTCTGTGAAGCCAATGGTCAATTTCTTTAAGGTGTTGAAGCAACCTGGGTAATAAGAACTTATTGCAAGGAAACCAGGGGAAAGGAGGGAGAAGAGAATTTTACTTACTTCTTAGATGCAAATCCCTCAAAGTCCCTATCCTTCCAGCCTGGGACAGACTCCAGGCCTCACAGAGAATCCCAACAGTCAAGCAACCCCATTAATATTAATGACATTCTGAGCTCAAAAAAAAGCACTTTCTCCATGTTAGTGGTATTTATCTGATTGGGTTCTTTTCCTGACACCCAACGAAGGGCTCCTCCTCTGGGCAGGGTGACTAGCACAACCATCTTAGAGGCAAGTGTCCTCCCCTGTGTCCATCCAATTCATAGCTGCCTTTATGTCCAAAATTTTGGAAGACAAAATTAAACTTTGGAGAATGGATCCTCCAGTCTCTCTCTTCTCCCTTTTTGTTCTTGCATGTATGTTCTCTCTTATGGAGAGACAGCCCAATAAGTTGTTTACTTGACTAGGTAAAATACAAGAGGGAACCGCAAATTTCAAGATGAAAAACTCATCATTGCCAGAGGTGGGTCGCCAACAGGCCATTTGGGATTTCTGTGTCAGTGTGTGGTGTTATTACTGGTCACTGGACCTTCGCCACTTCCATGCTTGCCTAGGGTGTGAGATCTCGTAGGGCAAGCAGCAGTCTTCGAACTGTGTTCCTCACATTCATGGGAACTTGGGAATGCACAAAGTCTTTCCAAGATGTGGTGAGACCAAATGGCCTGAAAAATTCCATTTCCAAGTCTTCGAACTTCCATAAGTGCTAGACTCATCTGCTGGAGAATGGTTTATGGGTTACACTTTTTCGCTGTCCTTTTTCATAACCCTCCTCTTCGTGCTTTACAAAAGAGAACTCTACTTCTGGCCCATCCATAATGGTATAATGCTGGATTGGACTCAGACTTTAAAATCTCCAGGCACCAAAGGAAGAATTTGAATATTGATGTTAGCAAACATCCTTTGATTCAAAGACCCCTGCCATAAGCCTACTCCATCCATCTCATTAAGATATTCATTCCCAATGAAAAAATATATATCTAACATATATGATATCTAGAACACATATATAGGATATGTCATATATATCTTATATGTAATATTTAAGACAATAAGTACATATATGTGTATATATGTCTATATATAGTCTCAAAATGTATGTGTTGTTATACATATGTATGATGCATGTGCCTTATTTACATATTATGTCACACGAATAAAGCACAAAAAAACCCAGTAAAATTAGATAATAGGGCGCTTTTTCTTTTTTAACGTAAAATAGATATGCTGTTTTTATGCCTAGACTGGTAGAGTCTATTTGTTACCAAATTTTTCCATTAGTTCTTAGTGCATCTTGAGATACTCCTCCATCATTTCTTAAATGATTCTTTACTATTGAAAAAATTTAAATTCTCATACATATCGTTGTTGATTACCAAGTGATTTACAATGCTGCCTATATGTATTTCTTACTCTTAAGATGCTCAGAACTTCTATATTGCATACTCTACCAAATATTCTTGATTTTGCCTTTCCTTGACTTTCAGGCCTACCCCATTCTGTGCTTTCCTAAAATAGCCTTAAAAGAACACAGTGATTTGCTCCTTTGCCCTAGAAAAGGAAAGACAATGAGATTAACTAGGCATGTCTAAAATTCTACAAATGATAATTAATTCCAAAATAATGACAATCTTTTTTTTTTACCAACATCACAGGAAAACACCGAAAATGAAAATGTCTCTTCCTATGTTAATTTTCCATAAGTAAAATATCCTAATAAAATATATTTCAAAGATTGTATACATTTTAGGTTAAAAGAAGTATATGCAAGTTTAAGCACAAAGACTGATGTAGTAACTATCTGTGAAGAGAATTCTTTTTAGAAATCTAGGTTCACAAATTCTTTTGATTTTTTGTCCATTAAAATTAAAAGTTTGCAAAAGCACTAAAGGTCCTTTTAAGAATACATAGGAATCATGAGAGGCCAATTACTTATTTCAGTCTTTTACTAGATCTGGGTGCCAAGGCATATCTATCTACCTTGTCTAAAACCAATAGCAGCAAGAACCAAAGGTGTAAAAACTTTAGCTAATTTAGTTCTTGGGTCTCCAGTAAACTTACTGGTTCCCCTGTTGCAGGATTTCAGAGACTGGAAACACCGTTGAGGTTACAGAAGGAGTTTATTTTAGGTGTACACCGGCCCGGCTGGTTCCCTGACTGGGAACAAAATGGCTGAGCCCTTAACAAAATGCTCATCATCACTGGTCATTAGAGAAATGCAAATCAAAACTACATTGAGATACCATCTCACGCCAGTTAGAATGGTGATCATTAAAAAATCTGGAGACAACAGATGCTGGAGAGGATGTGGAAAAATAGGAACACTTTTACACTGTTGGTGGGAGTGTAAATTAGTTCAACCATTGTGGAAGACAGTGTGGCGATTCCTCAAGGACCTAGAAATAGAAATTCCATTTGACCCAGCAATCCCATTACTGGGTATATATCCAAAGGATTATAAATCGTTCTACTATAAGGACACATGCACACGAATGTTCATTGCAGCACAGTTTACGATAGCAAAGACCTGGAATCAACCCAAGTGCCCATCAATGATAGACTGGACAGGGAAAATGTGGCACATATACACCATGGAATATTATGCAGCCATCAAAAATGATGAGTTCGCATCCTTTGTAGGGACATGGATGAACCTGGAAACCATCATTCTCAGCAAACTGACACAAGAACACAAAATCAAACACCGCATGTTCTCACTCATAGGCGGGTGTTGAACAATGAGAACACATGGACACAGGGAGGGGAGCACTATACACTGGGGTCTGTTGGGGGGAAATAGGGGAGGGACAGCAGGGGGTGGGGAGTTGGGGAGAGATAGCATGGGGAGAAATGCCAGATATAGGTGAAGGGGAGAAAGGCAGCAAATCACACTGCCACATATGCACCTATGCAACAATCTTGCATGTTCTTCAAATGTACCCCAAAACCTAAAATGCAATTAAAAAAAAAAGAAATTTAACATTGTAAATTCCTTTAAAAGACAGTAAATGTAAAAAAAAAAAATAAAGTATCAAAATTCTTTAAAAAAAAACAAAGGCAGGGTTTGACTTTTTATACATGAAGTACACAGTGGCGCTAAAACAAGTTTGCAGGTGTAGAACAAAGGCAATTCATTGAGCAATGATAGACACCTAACTTAGGCTTACATATGACTATTGCTCTGCGACCCAGATGTTTGCTACCTGTAGAGCTCAAGGATTCTAGCACAGGCCTTATCTATTGCCTTCTGCTACAGTGCCCGGAAGGCTGGAGTCCTGACTGCTTGGGCATTTCTTATGACCTTCGCTGTGTTACAGAAACTTACAGTTATCAGCTATAGAGAACAAGAATACAAGAATTTATAAACTTATTAAACTTGCAAAGGAGGATACAATCCCACGGGAGGGGGAAGGACTCAGGAAAGTTTACTTATAAAAGAAAAATTTAATTTCTGCTTCTCTTTCATGCATTCATTTTATTTTTATTAATTTTTCCTTTTCACCCCAAGCTGTGTAGAATATTCTACAGACAGAAAATCCTCAGCACTTCTTGGCTAGTCACCTACCCTCCTATGAAACATTATCTCTTTCCCCTTAACACATCCCTGTGCATTACTGAACCTTCCTCCTTTGCTTGACGAAGAGAATTATATGATTTCTTAACTGTGTTAGGCAATTATCCATATCCTGCACAGACCGTCTAAAGATATCTTTGGATATCCTTGGTTTTATTCTGTTCGTGGTTCATACTGAAAAAGAAAAGCTTATAACTGGCAAGTGGGTTCTGCTATCCCAGACTGGAATTTATCCTTAAAATGTAAGTTTCTCTCAGAAATTAAATCTGTTCATTTGGTTAAGTTACTTGCCCTTGTCTGGTCCTGCCATGTGACAAAATATGAATGAGCAAATATTTATGCTGGTCACAGGTGTGGTTTAGGGTCAGTCCATAACTTTGAAATGTTATAAAAACAGTTTTATCTCTATATACATTAGAGAGATAAAGAAACTAGATATGCTTGCTAATTAACTTAAAGAGATTGCCATCATAAAAGTGGCGTTTAGAAAAATCATTTTATGTATTACAATAGCAAAGATGATTTGGCAATTAATAAAATCAACATTGATGGGATAATTTTACAATTATTGCCACACACTCAGATGATGCCTTCAGCTTTGCTACCAACATGTACAAGCTGCATTTCCAAAACACACACCTGAGCAGCCTCTGCATGACCGAATATCTGGAGATCTGGTCTTCTCGATAAACGTTATTGAGGAAGCACTGCCCTTAGGCCTCAGTGGAAAAGACCTTATCAGGTACTGTTAACAGCACCATTTTGTCCAAAGGAAGACAATTTCTGTTCAAGACACCATTAGTTGTCCAATTCATTGGCACCTATTTTTTCCCTTTAACAATTAAAATTGTTTATCCTGGTGTTAGAGTAGGTAGTTGGGCAGACATGAGCAGGGCAGGAGAGCCCCCCGCTCCCCAGGAATGTCAGGTAACGATCAGGTGATGGTCAGGCAGTTAAACTATTTTTATAAAATAATAATTGGGCACAGCTGGTGCCAGGGAGAGACAGTCTAGGAGATAGATAGAAAACACCTAGAACTGGTGATCAGCAGCTTCCAGATAAGATCTCAGGAGTTGGGCTAGTGGGCTCAAGCATGTGCACTAAGAAGCAAAATGGCAAAATGTAACCAGTATATGACCTTCCCCTGTGAACGCTGGACTGGTAAGGGAATAATGCCTCAAGTGAGTATGCACACAATTTCAGTAAACACACTGTGCATACGGTCCCTCCCAAGTGCTGGCAGGCCACTGTGCACGTGGACAGTCCTCCAGAAGGGAAAAATCAAGGAAGAAGAAATGCAAACCCAGAGCCATGCCAATGTATAAGCCCAAGTCAAGGGCTGAACAGGGCACTTGGGTCTCTCAAGTCATCCACTTGGCCCTCTCCAAATGTACTTTGCTTCCTTTTATTCCTGCTCACTCCTGCTTTAAACCTGGCTTTGGTCTCTCCCTCTGCCTCATACCTACTTCTGCCCCTCGGCTGAATTCTTTCCTCTGAGGAGGCAAGGATCAAGTTGCTGCAGATCCGTACAGATTCACTGCTAGCAGCAATGGTAAAAACAAGTGACTGCAGCTTTTTTCCCAACTAAATCTTTGACCATGGTTTTATCTTTGCACCTTGGAGATAAAAATTTTAAAGATGAGGTAAACTAAAATTAAAATCCCAACCCCAACCCCCACCTAAATGGACCCCTTCTTGGCCAAGGGGACCCGAAAAAAACTTTCAAATTGTAACTGAAAAGCCGGTTATTTGCTTGTTGCATGTAGAGTTTAATTAACAAGAGCAAGGCCTAATACCAAAAAAAAAAAAAAAAAAAAAAAAAAAAAGTGAATTTATTCTGAAGCTAGCTTGGGGGAAGGGGCACAGAGCATCCTGCCTTTAAATGTGCCACTTCACCTTTGGAGCAGAAAGTGGGCATTTTTATGACGTGGAGGGGGAGTGAGCAAGGGCAGTGGTCCCCCTGCTAGCTTGGCATCTTATCAAAGGAACAAGTGAGCTGATGCCTTCCTGGGCAGAAGTCATAAAAGTGGCTAAGTGGGCATGCTTTCAATAAGCCCTCCTGGTGGATGAAAGTTCCAAGGCAATCCCTGGAAGATGGAAGCTCCAAGGCTACCCCCTGGAGGTAAAAGTTCCATCGTGCTTTGGTCTGCAAACCAACCATCAGCTCTGGAGGAGAGATCTGTCTTGGAGCACGTAGTTAGAAGACCCTGTCCTGTAGGGAATGTCTGGTGAGAGGGAGGGGAAAGGTTATATTTGTATTTCTGAAGGACTAAGTAGGAAAAGGAGAGCTGGGGAAATGAGAAAAGAGAGAGAAAGGGGAGAAAAATTAAACAACCTCTAGAAAAATGAAGGTACTCAGTTACAAAGCTGAGTTCCTGGCCATGAAGGGAAGGGAAGTCAGACATGCCCCATTAAACCCCTCTCCCTTTTGTGGTTAAAACACAGCAGCTTCCCAGCATTAATATTAAAACAGAGATCATGCTCACGCCTGTAATCCCAGCACTTTGGGAGGCCGAGGTGGGTGGATCACGAGGTCAAGAGATCGAGACCATCCTGGTCAACACGGTGAAACCCTGTCTCTACTAAAAATACAAAAAATCATCTGGGCACGGTGGCGCGTGCCTGTAATCCCAGCTACTCAGGAGGCTGAGGCAGAAGAATTGCCTGAACCCAGGAGGCGGAGGTTGTGGTGAGCCGAGATCGCACCATTGCACTCCAGCCTGGGTAACAAGAGCGAAACTCCGTCTCAAAAAAAAAACAGAGATCATAAGATTGACAGAATGGACTCTTTGTGGCAACAAGACACCAAACTATAAACAAGGCCTAAGGCCATGCCAGACAAGAGTAATAAACTCTGTTCTAACTGCCACAAGGTGTTTATTTTTCTAGCAGCTAAACGAACACTGGCCTAGTGATAAGCAATACTAAAACAATTGTAGCTCATCACCAGACACTAACTGACCTTCTGTTTCACAAGCCATAACAACAACTTTGATTGGACAAGCGACTGATTTCAGTAACTTTCTACAGATAAGACCACCAATCATGGACTGGTTCTAGTCAGTTTACAGAGGGTTCGCACTTGAGTGCTTTTGCATCCTGAAAAGACCTTTTGACATATAGGGCTTAATTGTAATATGTTTAAATGTTAAGTCTCCACCCCAAGGTGAACATGTGTCATATGTTATACGTGTTTGTTCAGTAAGCATGCATCAGGACCACCTTAATGAATATTCATAGTTTCTCCTGTAACCTGACGAATATGTATATTTAGCCAACTTGTTCAGAATAAAGCACCTTACCCCAACCCCTCCTCCTTTGAAGTGCCTCTCTCTGATCTTTGCCAGATGCTATGCTTCCCAGCCTGTGAGAAGGCCACCTTGCAGGCTGTAACCGCTTATAAGAACAGGAAAAATGTGGCACATATACACCATGGAATATTATGCAGCCATCAAAAACGATGAGTTTGCGTCCTTTGTAGGGACATGGATAAACCTGGAAACCATCATTCTCAGCAAACTGACACAAGAACACAAAATCAAACATCGCATGTTCTCACTCATAGATGGGTATTGAACAATGGGAACACATGGACACAGGTAGGGGAGCACTATACACTGGGGTCTGTTGGGGGGAGTGAGGGGGGCAGTGGGGGGTGGGGAGTTGGGGGGAGATAGCATGGGGAGAAATGCCAGATATGGGTGAAGGGGAGGAAGGCAGCAAATCACACTGCGACGTATGCACCTATGCAACAACCTTGCATGTTTTTCACATGTACCCCAAAACCTAAAATGCAAAAAAAAAAAAGAAATAGTCTCCTTTTTCCAAATTTATAATCCTGTGATTTTTTTTTACATTAACAATACTTAATCACAGAATTATCCCCCACTTCCTGACAGTGTTCAATCAGAGAAAAGCCCCACTTTTTGAGTTCTCCTGCAAATCACCTAACATAAGTCCAAGTCCTATAGAAAAGCCTCTAAGAAGTACGTTCTAGCACCCTATTAATGAGATGCCCGCTGTGTTCCACAGTGTATGTTTTCTCCCTCCTTGAGATTTTGTTTGGTTACAGAGGTGTTCCTCATGTTCTTTTTCTGGAGGGTACCAGCAGAAGATACATGACAGGTTTAGATAGCACAAATAATTAAACGTCCCATAACTTATGCCTATTTGGCACTTTATTTTAAAATATTTTATAGTATCATTTTGTTTTATGCCAAGAGATTTTTCTAAAATTAAATATGGCATCATCATAAAACAGTACAGCTGAAGTGCAGGGAAAGCAGCAACTGTAAAAGTGACTCTTGAATTGCAGGGTTCTAGGAAATGCTATCATAACTCATACTCTGCTAAGAATTATGTCAGTTTTCAGGTAGAGTTCATGGAAAAGTGAATCAGGTTCTCATCTTCATCCCTGAATCTTACAGCTGGCTAGAAGTGTTTGCAGGATAACATAAATATACAAACTCTGGATTGGAATGGGAAGATTGAAGGGAGATTTCTGTCAGTCTTACTTTCAAGTGAGGTTAGTTAATTCAATAAGCAAGAATTCAGTGACATTTACCATCCAGGCAACTGATGCTGGGTCTGCAAAGACCAATTAAATATAGTTCTTGCTCTCAAGGTGTTATAGGAGGCAGAAAAAAATTATTTAGGTAGACAAGATAAAGTGAGTCCCTGGCAGAAAACTCCTTTTAACAAAAAACAGCTCAAAAATAGCTCCCTTTCTAACCTCCTGCAGTTCAAAGAAATCACCTCTAACAACAAGCAGCCTGAAAGAGCAGACAGTAAAACACAGATAAGACAGCTGGGACACAGAAGGAGGTAGGGGAAGTCTGCTAGGTAATTACCAAACTTCACACTTATACAATTGACCCCAGTAAAACAGTGGGCCTTAATAAGCACATTCCTTTCCTTTTAGGCACACTAAAATAGGGACGCTAAAAACACACTCCGGGGTATGCCTGCAGCTGCAAAAAGAGGTACAGGAACAGACACAGAAACTCTCCCTCCCAATAAGTAGGACAAAGAAACACAAACTAACAGTCGGCCTATGTGGTCAGGGAATGGGATAAGAGCTGATTAAAAAAAAACAAAAACAAAAAAACTCTGCTCTGTACAGATAGCACACCTGGTCCCAACTAAACCATCAGGCCCTAGGAGTATAAGACAGCCCCTCCTCACAACTCCCCTCCTCGCTAGCCCATTTATAAAAACCCTGACATTGTGGAAGACAGTGTGGCGATTTCTCAAGGCTCTAGAAATAGAAATTCCATTTGACCCAGCAATCCCATTACTGGGTATATATCCAAAGGATTATGAATCATTCTACTATAAAGACACATGCACACATATGTTCATTGCAGCACTGTTTACAATAGCAAAGACCTGGAACCAACCCAAATGCCTATCAATGATAGCCTGGACAAAGAAAATGTGGCACATATACACCATGGAATACTACGCAGCCATAAAAAATAATGAGTTCGTGTCCTTCATAGGGACTTGGATGAATCTGGAAACCATCATTCTCAGCAAACTGACACAAGAACAGAAAGCCAAACACCGCATGTTCTCACTCATAGGTGGGTATTGAACAATGAGAACACATGGACTCAGGGAGAGGAGCATCACATACTGGGGGCAGTTGCGGGGGGGTAGGGGAAGGACAGCGGGGGGTGGGGAAGGTATGGGGGGATAACATGGGGAGAAATGCTGGATATAGTATACACCACATTTTTACTACAATTTGGCAACCCGCTTGGGACTCCTCTCTGTGATGGAGAGCTGTTCTTTCCTTTCGCCTATTAAACTCCTGCTCCAGACTCACCCTGTCTGTGTGTGTGTCCACAACCTCCATCTCCTTGGCCGTGAGACCAAAAACCTTGGTATTTAGCCCAGACAATGAGGCTGCTTCAAAGGGTCTGTCTCCTGGGAGAAGAGCCCCATTAATTCAATCCAGAGTTACCTGTGATGGTCTATGGTATGCTGGGCACTGTGCTAGCTGTGGTGCATACAACAGTGATCAAAAGAGACAGAGGAATCCACCTTTGAGGAGTGTACATTCTCTGAGTAGTAGCTTTAGGGGAGTGACTGACAATTTACAAGCATTGAAAGACATTAATAAGCAATGGCTCTACTAATCCAAACTTGATTCTGTCTCTGTAAGTAGCTTTAAGAAGCCCCAAATGCTACAAATTCCATTATGCTCCATTTTCATTATTCCCTACTCTCACGTGCCCACACCAGAGTCACTGAGCTGAGTGCGACACACCATGATGCGACTGTGATTACATATCCACCAAAAAACACCCCTGATGGGACAAGAGAACACAACAGCTCTGTACATGTTACATGATGAGGCTGGGTTGTGGAGAATTTGTTATTTAGGGGAGCCCTTGCAGTAGCTTCGTCCAGTGAACAGCAAACCCCCACGACTACCCTTAAGCTATACTAGCTTGTCGCTCGATTCATTCTCATTTTCTTTGAAAACTCCCAGGAATGTTTTATTCTTTTCTAACTGCTTTTAAGCTGTGAACAAGAAACCTACAATAATCATATAATCATAGCCACAGAAACCCACATAGCTGAAATTTTTTTTAAACACTAAGTATCTCAAGACTCAAAAGATACATTTTGCTGAAAGATATGAAATACTTTATTTGGGAGGATATCTGTGGAGTAATGCTCCAAGTAGTAGAGTCTACTGCTGCAGACTCTATTGGGATAACATGTTCCTAATGTGTAAGTCCCAGACTCTTCAAAAACTACTCTAGCCCTGGATAAAATAGCAAATTGGTGAGCTTCCCATTTAAAAGGAGTGCAGAAACAGATAATTATGCAAGTAATTACAACAAACTGATGTGCTCTATCTGACACTTTAGGCGAATGAGGGTAGGCTAAAAGAGAATCTGGCAGGGAAAACTACCCTAATGGAGGGGTGGCAAGGAAAGCTTGCCTGAGGAAGTGCTCTGCAAGCTGAAATAACCAGGAGTTCCTCAGAGTAAGGCAGAGTGTGTGTTTGGGGGGAATATGAAAGAAAGAGTGAACAACATGCCTAAAGTTTTGTGAGCCAAAGACAACACAGATAACCTGGGGGCCTTGATTGTCTCAACCCCTTCTCTACAGGGGCCACGTTCTACTTCCTGGATATGACCTGAAGACCTCATGGCCCACCTAGAGTTTTCAATACATTCCAGTGTAAAGATCTCATGGCCCACCTAGAGTTTTCAATACATTCCAGTGTATGGATGTGTATCAATGTTTTCAAGCAACTTCCTTCTGATGGGCATTTAGGTCATTTGAAGTTTTCTGCTCCTGCCAAGAAAACTAGGGTGATAACATTGTTCAAAAATCTTTGTATGCCTGTGTTATTATTTCCTAGGAATAAATAAATTTTTTTGAGACAAGGTCTTGCTCTGTCACTCAGGCTGGAGTACAGTGGCACAATCTCAGCTCACTGCAACCTCCACCTCCCAGTTTTAAATTATCCTCTCCCTTCAGCCTCCTGAGTAGCTGGGACTACAGGCACATGCCACTATTCCTAGTTAATTTTTATATTTTTTGTAGAGATGGGGTTTCACCAAGTTGCCCAGGCTGGTCTCAGATTCCTGGGCTCAAGCAATCAAGATGTAAACCAAGTGACAGGACGCAGGGGCTCAGCTCCCTCCCCAATCAGATGTGCTTAGGTTCTTGACCTCACTTGCCCCAGGAATGGGGAAAGGGCCCTGGCAGCATGATGAGCTTACCATTCAAATAAGTATCAGACCCAAAGAGTTTAGCAGAAAATGATTTATTAGGCAAAGAGTTTGCAGAGAGCGATTTATTAGGCAGAGAGAGAAAGAGAGAGAGAGCTCCCACATTGCCATGGGAGGGGATCCAGAGAAGGAGTCCATATAGGGAGAGAGAGAGAGAGAGCACCTTCAAGAAACAGGATCCTAAAGCTTGTTTAACAACTGGCTGTCCTGGCCCTACCCTCTTCTAGGTCCGTTTATAACCATTCTATTATTGCTGGCCTTCAGGCCTCTCATCTTTAACCTTCTTGTCACATTCATTTCTTCTAGAATTAAAGCCATAAGGCCACAAATGATCCTGCAAATGGAATCCCAGATGTCTTTGGCTGATAAGTTCTATCGTGGACCTCTGGATCAACCTGCACCCCTGGAAGACTCCCCTCTGAAGGAAACCTCAACTGCAGGGCCCCTTCTATGCCCCAATTCAGCAGGAAGTAGTTAAAGAGCAATCAATGCCCTTGTCCCAACAGCAGTTGGACTTTCCTGTTCAGAGTAGGGACTGAGGAACTGTATTAAGGAAAACAGCCTGTGTTTCAAAGGCAGGAATTTCCCAGCACCATACCTCCATCCACACCCCCATCCAGGAATGTAAAGTTCTTTGTCTCAGTTTCGCACGAGCTAGGTAAAATTCCAGGTGAGCTTCTTTTGTTCATAAAGCCTGCCAAACGTTCTGGGAGGAGGGGCTGTTGTGGGCCCAAGCAACCAATTCAGGATCAGAGTCAAAGATCAATCACTCCAGAGGAAGTCTGAAAGAACTCCTCTCATTGGAGAAGAACATGAATGGGGCAGGGGTAACTCCAGGGTTAAAATCCCCCTGCTGCCTTACCTAAATGGATTTCCCTCTCTGGGATCCCCTCCCACAACAGTGTGGGAGCTGTCTGTGCCTCTCTCTATATATGGACTCCTTCTCTGGATCCTCTCCCGCAGCAGCCTGGGAGCTCTCTCTCTCTCTCTTTTTCTCTCTCTCTCTTTCTCTCTCTCTCTCTGCCTAATAAATAACTCTCTGCAAACTCTTTGCCTAATAATTCATTTTCTGCTAAACTCTTTGGGTCTAATATTTATTTGAATGGTAAGCTCACTGCACCTCCAGGGCCCTTTCCCCATTCCTGGGGCAAGTGAGGCCAAGAACCTGAGTACATCTGATTGGGGAGGGAGCTGAATCCCTGCATCCCGTCACCCAGTTACACACCTGACTAGGCCTCCCAAAGTACTGGGATTATGGGCATAACCCACTGCTCCAGGTTGGAATAAATAATTTGAAGGAAAGTTACTGTATCTGAGGGTTCTTGTGTTTATACTGTTGGTGCTTATTCCCAGCCTGTACAGTCCTACCTGCAAGGAAGCTAATGCTGGCTCACCACATCCTCACTGTGGTAGGTATTCTCTAAAGACAGCCACTGTCAAGAACTTCCTTCCCTCTCTGCACTCATTGATTGTCATGCTATGAGATGGAGTCTAACTCTCTTCCCCTTGAATATGGACTGTGTTGGAGCAATAGGACATGGCAGAAGTGATGCATGTTTCTTCCAAGTCTAGGTGATAAGAAGACTTAATTCCACCCATGTCTCCTAAAACTCTCACTCTTGGGGTTTTCCCTCTGAGAACACAAACATCATGCTAAGAGAATCCCAAAAGATAGGGAGAGACCAGGTGGAGGCTACAAAGTTGTAAACCTCAAATAAGCCAATAGTCAGCATGAAAAGCCAGTCATGTAAGTGAGTCTACTTGGAAGTCCAGGACAGTAGAGCCTTTGGAACACCATAGTTGCCACTCATAACTGACTACAACTGCACGAAAGACCCCAAGTGAGCTGATACCCACCAACCCATAGAACTGTGTAGGACACAGACACTTTTTTTGCTTTAAGCCGTCAAATGGTGGAGCATTTTTTAAAATGTAGCAACAGATAACTGGATCATTCACCATCACTTTTTCTTTTTAATTATCTTACACTGTGAGTAGGTATAAGGAGGATGATCATATCTTACCCATATGTAGAATATCTTTTATGCCCTTGTTTAATTCAGAAGGTGTCATTGTCCAGGACCTCAGGACCAAACAAGTAAAACCTTCTAACATATTTTACTATTCCTTGAGGTAAGACATTAGAGCACAGGGGTTAATAAAACTGGCTTTGGAATGAAGCAGATCTGAGTTAGAATCTGAGCTCCAGCACTTACTACTTGTGTGAACTTCGGCAAGTTACTATGATTCTGTGGGCCTCCATTTCCTGATTAACTGGAATGATGGGAACAGTTAAAAGATAAGTGAAGGCATAGCTTTTGATGCTGTGTCTGGTACATAAGAAGGAGTAAGTAAATGAGAACTGTTATTGTTATTAGTATTATTATTAGTAATAGTAGCAGCGGCAGCGGCAGTGACAATAGCAGTAGCAGCAACAGTATTGTGATTTATTAAATGCCCAATATATTCTAGGTATTGTTATCATTATATAAGGGTTTTTTAGTCAAAAACAATTTGAATCTCCTCTTGTCTGCCTGAAATATGGCATCAATTCTAGATCCGTATCACTCTCTTCCACTCTTCCTCAATCAGGGAAGATACAGCTTTTCTCTGCAGGATGACTTGTGGGAGGCCAGCCCTGGTTATAGCCTCCAAGAGTCTTGTCTGGGCAAGGCCCTGAGACCTAATGCCATTTCTCCTGCTCTCCTTAAGGCGAGAAACATGGAGACCCAAACAGCCCAGCCATGGCCTGGGAAAAGTCATTGACACTGTGCCTGGGTAATCCACACATCAGCATGAAGAACTATGCTAGGACACCTGGGTTTCTAGTCTATCCTTCATCCAGAAAAAGGGCATTGAGTGTAGGGGCAAGATTTATGTTGTTTTTTCATTTCCTTTTTTCCTGCAGACCCTACCACTCTTAATTGTGCTGTGCTAAGAGGAATTAAAATGACAATAACTGTGAGTGAAGACCTCATGGACAGATTTCACAGATATGTCCGGAGAAACTGGCACCATCTCTTCTATGGGTTTGTGGGACCTTTTGTAAGTGCCGATGGGATGGGTGAGGCCTCTTTAAAGTTCTGGATGGCATCCGAGAAGCCAGCAGGCAGCTGATTGGTAACTCAGAGTGAAAAGAAAACAAGTTCCCCTGGCACAGTAAGAATCTCAGATAGGCCACTTTCTTTTGCCGGAATAGGACACCTTGATGAAAACAGTTTAAATAATTATGGCAAATACTATCTCATGTAACAACACATCCGTGAATAGGGTTTCTAAGACTTTAAATAATGGTTTCGATGACATCACAATCATTGCTGTTCTTTTTCACTGCACAGTTCCAGGATACATTGTCAAAAAAAACAGTAATGTGAAGTGGAAAATATGGCACTGACTCTTAACCATATGTTTCCTACTAAGAGCAGAGTCTTTTCCTAGAAACAACCAGACTCTTTTTCCACTGAGCTAATTCTGAAACTGAATAATACCTTAGTCCAGTGGTGCAATGCATAGATTTTATTCAGTTAAAGTTTCATATCCTTCCCCTTTGCTTTCTTGTTTAGGTATAACCATCACTGGAAGGTTAGAAAATTGATGTTTGTTTTCACATCTGCGCACTGTCCCCATGTTAACATCTGATCTTCAACTGTGATATAGTTTATTCAAAACCAGGTGCCAGGTACTGTGCTAGTCTCTGGGAATTTAGGGCTTTTTCACTTATGGAGCTCACAAACTGTTGGAGAATGTGTGTCAGAGTGTGTGTGTGTGCACATGTGCATATGTTTGCATGCACATGTTGTGGTTCAATAAAGGTAGCAATGACAACAACCTGAGAAGAGGGCTCTATCACAAGGTCATTCATTCAGTGGGTTCTGAGAGCTCATAGCCAGGGAAACTTGCCCAAGGCCAGTAAAAGTTCGGCAGGTGAAAAAAGAGGGGAGAGTGGAGTAACGTTTAATTGGCGGTTTCCTGTGATTGATTGGATATGTTGGGATGGTGAGAGCAGTAGAGGAGTCTGAGATAGTGCATGCAGGTAGATAGATGTCTTTCACAGAATTGCTGAAACCAGAGAAGGCATGCTTCTGCAAGTTGCTGGAGAGCATCAGTGAATTCAGGTTTGTGCACATAGTGTCAAGTGTCTATGGGACCATCAGAAAGAAGTGTCTAGGAGGTGAGTGGGTACCTAGGTATTGTCACCAAGGAGAGAGAATAAGCTGAAGATGTGGGTCTGGGAGTCATCAGCAAATGACAGCACAGTGTAGTGGGTAAGATCCAGAATGCCTGGGTTTGACTTTAGGCTCTAACCCTTACGACATGTGTTACTTTGTGTAGCATACATAAGCCTTCTGTGTCTCGGTTTCATAATCTAAACAATGAGGATGATGATAGTTTGTAAGAATCGCTTTTGTCTGTTGTAATCATTTAGCATAAAATAATGTTCCATTTTGTAAAATTCAAATGGCTGTTCAATTCCCTTGGCAAAAGGGGAATTCCCTTTTTATGTATCTGCTTGAGTATGCATACAAGATGCATTGAGTATTTTAACCAGATGTATGTTCCTATTAGAAACAGATGTAAACAATTGAGCATAAATTTGTTCTTTGATGTATACTCTAAAAGAAATAAAATCTCCAGCCAGTCACACAAAAATGCCCACCTCCTTTAAATCTCTCACTCATGATTTCTTCCTGCCTGGACCTTCCCCCCACCACACCCACACCCACCACCAGAAGGTTGGAGTTTATGACCTATTTCTCTATCATTCCACTGTTACATCACCTCTGGGGCCTTGGAAACTTTTTTTGTCATTAGGAGTCATGTGTCCCAGCAAACAACCAGAACCTGGGGGAGGGTCCCTCTAGTGCTGCCACACTGTCCTGTGAGGGGTGGGAGGTGGGGATTATGTTGGTTTCTGGGGTCTCAATCAGGGAGTAGTGCTTTATTTCACATGAAAATGAAAAAAAAAAAGTCTAACCAGCTTGTCACACCAAGAAGCTAGTCACCATTTACATGCTGGACCTTCCTCCTTCACTCTCCCTAGACCTATAAGGTGAGAATTTAGGACATTGTTTATCTGATTTGTCCCATCTCTGTAAGTAAAGCTCCATTCTTCTAGAGAGTCCTGCTTTTCTCAAGAATCACTTGCCACGTTCAATCACTACTCCCTGAGGGACAGCTGCTGGAGGACGCAGCTTCTCTAGGATCTCAGAAGGACTTCTTCTCTGGGTGATCTAATGCCTATCTTTTCTAGGGGCAGCTCTTCATCTTGTGGCCAGAAGATTTGAGGCACCACTTGGTATTGAGATGGCACAGAGGTGATCCAGACAGAGAAACAGCATCTCCTAAACACAGGTCAGGTATGAGTTACTGTTTCTATAATACCCTGCACGAATGTAACCTTTATTGCTAATCGTGTAAGTGGGACTTCCTAACTAAACAATTGTATTCCTCAGATGCCCTATCTCCAGTGTCACAGCTTTTATGACACTGTGTATGGAATATTTTGTCTTTTTCTGGTTGGAGAAACAGAATCTTTAGAATTTATATGGCACTGAAGGGCTAATTAGGATTGAATCAGTGTCAGAGATCATTCTTTCCTTGGCTTCTTGCTGGACAACTTGCCACCACCTTACAGAAAAGATAAGAATAATTTAAGTGTTTATGTGTGGGGTAGGTAGAATTCTACAGATATTCAGCCCAGATTCCCATACCCTGGCTATTCCATTAAGCACATATCTAGGTATACTGCTGGGAAGGGACTTTCTGCCATAAGTCAGTTGACTTTAGGATAGGGAGATTATCCTGGATTATGTGAGTGGGCCCATTGTAATCATATGAGCTCTTAAAAGCAGAGGAGGGGCCGGGCGCGGTGTCTCACGCCTGTAATCCCAGCACTTTGGGAGGCCGAGGCGTGCAGATCACGAGGTCAGGAGATCGAGACCATCCTGGTCAACATGGTGAAACACCGTCTCTACTAAAAATACAAAAATTAGCTGGGCGTGGTGGCAGCGCCTGTAGCCCCAGCTACTCAGGAGGCTGAGGCAGGAGAATTGCTTGAACCTGGGAGGCGGAGGTTGCGGTGAGCCAAGATAGCACCATTTCACTCCAGCCTCGGCAACAAGAGCAAAACTCCGTCTCAAAAAAAAAAAAAAAAAGCAGAAGCGGAAGTCAGAGAGAGATTCTGCATGAGAGGGAGAGAGGATCAAGCTGTTGTTGATGGAGAAGGTCATAGAGAGAACATGAAAAGGAATTCAGGCAGCCTCTAGGAGCAAAAACCCACCCTCAGCTGAGAGGCAGCAAGGGAATAGGGACCTGGGGACCTCACTCTTAAGGCTGCAAGAAACTGAATTCTGCAAACAATCTAAAAAAACAGGTTCTTCCTCAGAGCCTCCATTAAGGAATGCAGCTCTGGGGACATCCTGACTTTGGCCTTTTAAGACCCTTAGCAGAGGACCCAATCAATCCCACCCAGACTTCTGACATACAGAAATGGTGAGATAGTAAATTTCTGTCATTTAAAGCCATGGAGTTTGTGAAAAATTGTTATGGCAGCAATGGAAGTTTAATATGGAAACATTTCTCATATTGAAGTAAGCAGAGAATCTCATATATCATTTGATATATTTTTAATGTTTTTGGTCTCCTGCATTAGCTTATACTTCTTTAAACAAGTTTGTCAGGAATACCTAGTGAGTGGATGATTCCTTGGATAACCAGTTTGCCTGTGGGGAGCAGATATTGGGCATCAGAGTTGTACTGTTATTGGAAATTTGGTCATATGACTAATATGTCAAACAATCAAGTGTTCATGGCTTTGCTTGGCTCTATTGCTCCAAGAAAAATAAGGAAGAATTTCCATACGGCAATGAGCAGTATTTATTAACAATGCCCAGTAACTAGTGTGCGTGAATATGGAAAATCCAAGAGGTGTTATCTCCTGCATGGGAACTCCTGGCCTTTGACAAAATCCACTATTGTAGGATGTTGTCAATAGCTTTGGAGGGGAGCAGTGGGTTTCTAATTCATCACTGCATATGGATAGCATTTTTAATTTGTGTTCGATACTCAGTGTAGCAGGCTGGTTAACACTTTAGCAGCAGTGATCCCTTCATTTTTCATTAATCCACTCTGTGGATGGAGAATGAATTAAAGCTTAACGTTTTAGTAACAATCCAGCCTAAAAAAGAAGAAAGGCCTCATGTAACTAAAAGTTGTCTTTATTACACTTAGCAGATTCAAAGAATGTAAAGGAGTGAATCAAGATAAGGAGGACGTATGGGTGGCAAATGTGAATAAAAACAAATGACCATATCATGATGGGAAGATTAGTGA
Organism: Aotus nancymaae; assembly: GCF_030222135.1. Taxonomy (NCBI): domain Eukaryota; kingdom Metazoa; phylum Chordata; class Mammalia; order Primates; family Aotidae; genus Aotus; species Aotus nancymaae. The sequence goes on from NW_026988472.1 coordinate 4,881,753, forward strand.
CATTCACAATGCAAAGGACTTTGCATTTCAAGAGACTTAGGTTGAAAATGTGTTCCACCACTTGAGTTCCTTAGCCTCTCTGATCCTCAGTAACCTCATCTGCACGTGGGGGATGATAATATTATATATCATAGCATGTCCTGAGAGAAGCTGTTCCTGATCCCTTAGCCCAAGTGGTCAGGAACAGCTTCTGTGTTCCGAGCCCCCCCGTCTCATGCCCACCATGGTTTTCATCCCTTGTTTTGTCATTATCGTCAGTATGGCTCCCTGTCCCCACCAACTGTGAGCTCTTTGAGGTCTGTTATCCTGCAGAAAACATGGATGTGTGAGAAAAGTCCACCAAAGCACAGATCCTGGAGCCTGGTGCTCACAGATGCTCTGACACATTTATGTATGAGTGATGATGACCCGTGCTACTCATTCAGTACAGTAGCTATTGTTATACAACTAACAAAAATCAGTTTGTGTACTGGAAATAATATACTATACATGACTGAATGCAGCAAATCTCTCAGCTCAATTTTCTATCAATCCAGAGGGTTTATGTGTCTTTTATCCCCACACTTTGTTCAGAAACTTACCATAGCAGTATAAAAAACACATTTTCCCTTTCAAAGTGCATCTTGGACAGTGCAGGTTGGAGCTTTTCTTTGGAGCTTTCCTGTATGCAGTGAATTGATATAGCAGAGTGGGACTGCAATAAATACTTGTTGGAAGAATGCAACATTCCTAAGTCTGTTATTTTTACTTTGTAGATGGGAGGCATATATACAATTTAGGCTTATCTCAGCAGGTTTACGAATGTGAACCCAGTAATTAAGAGACTTGTAAAGTCCAGGTAACCTTTTCCACTTCTACAGAAAGGCCACTCTGCTTACTTTCTTCCTGCCTCTTTGGTCACTCCTTCTCAGTCTGTTTCCTTGAACCCCTCCTCCTGCCATTAAATACGTGTGTGTGTGTGTGTGTGTGTGTGTGTGTGTGTGTGTATTCAAAACCAGGTGCCAGGTACTGTGCTAGTCTCTTGGAATTTAGGGCTTTTTCACTTATGGAGCTCACAAACTGTTGGAGAATGTGTGTGAGAGTGTGTGTGTGTGTGTGCACACGTGCATATGTTTGCATGCACATGTGTGGTTCAATAAAGGTAGCAATGACAACAACCTGAGAAGAGGGCTCTATCACAGGGTCATTCATTCAGTGGGTTCTGAGAGCTCAGAGCCAGGGAAACTCACCCAAGGCCAGTAAAAGTTCGGCAGGTGAAATATATACATACATATATGTGTGTGTATATATATACACATACACACACACACACACACACACATATGTATATATATATAGAGAGAGAGAGAGTCAGATCAGATGTTACAGTATTCTCTAGAGGTCTTACCTTACAGTGTATCAATTGGGTCATGCTCCTGATGATCATCAGTGGTGCTAAAAATACAAAAGTGCAACATAACATAACCATTCTAACAATGGTTTTCAGAAATGTCCTGTTCTCATTCCAACTGTATGTGAATCCAGATGGTGGCCTGAGAAGAGGTTCTAGCCTTTGGCTCCAGGGATAAGTCTCAGAACATGCCAGAGTAGAGATTTACCTTTGAATCATAATTATACTGCAAAATAAGGAAGAGGAGCCTTAGATCTGAGAAGTTATGGGCAATTCCTGAATCAGATTGACTGAGAAATCCCAAGCAAACACTAAAGAGGCATAGGAAAAGAGAGCTGTAAAAGTGCACAGTAACTCAAGGGGGAATTCCAAATGTGAACTGAGTTAACAGTCAGGTCAGAAGTTGGGATACGAAGAAGAAACAGCATTGGAGGCATGTGAACCTTCCACCTGCATATTAGTGCTGGTGTCCTTTGATTAGATGTTCCATGTTTCTTTCTCTGTTCAGTGCCTACTATGTGTTGACTACAAACAGCACTGTTATGACTCTAGCATGGTGCCCAGAGCACCACTGTGCCATTTCAAAATGGTATGAAGTTTAAGATGTGGGTCCTGCTTTTTAGGACATGTAAAGGATTAAATCTGTTTTCCTCATAGAGCCCTCTGGAAAGTACCCAGCCAGTCACAACGACAGACTCCCCATTAGAAAATAATTACTACTCTGGGAAAATCTGTTTGTGATGACATATATCCAGAAGTCTGTGGCAGCAAAAAAAATAACTTCTTGTGTAGCCAGAAAAGACTTGTGAACAGGTAAGTTCATGTGAACTCAGTTCCTCTGTTGGGAGCTTAACAGACAGTTTGGGAATTAAAGTGACCCTGAATGGTTTTTCCCTTGTCTCATGGAGAGATGGGGAAGGATAATAATATATCTACTCCTAACTCATAGGCCTAAATTTGAGCAGAGGACTCAGGCTACATGTATGCTGTGGGGAGATGTTATTGATCATGATATGTTGCCCTAAGCTTCAGTGTAGCAATTTTGTCCTGTGTGCCAGGCACTGCACAGAGTATTTCACATGCTTTACCTCGTTTAATAATCTCCAATAATTCTAAAAGGTAGGTTCAATCATTATCCCCAGTTGACAAATGAGATTCCGGGGCCCAGAGTGGTCACACAACTTGCTCAAAGACACAGTTTGTGAATGTGTGATCTGGGACATAAACCCAGGCTGTGGCTCCAGAGCTTGCATTCCTGATGGCTTTCCCCACTGCCTCTAAGGAATGGATGCTAAGGGCTAAGAGACAGTTTCATGAGTCGAGGTTATACTTGCAAGCACCAACATTTATATTCCTTATATCATAATCCTCAACACAAGAGGTGTGAGTGTATAAATATGCTTACATATCAGAGAGATCTCAAGATAGAATTGTGGGGGAGCTGATTGTATGAGTGTTTTCTCTACCATCCAGCACTTCTGAAGGGATCTAGTGCATCGTTCTAGAAGCCACATTGAGTCAGCCGATCAGTCTTCTTTTATCCCTTCTCTTCAACAAGCTCAAATGCTTTTGTACCTATTCTGCTAGATATTTGTTGGGGCAAAGCCAGAACCAGAAGACAACACAATCCCTGTCTTTGAAGCATAGATATTCTATTCAGGGGCAGAAAATCAATGCACAAAAGAATTAAGAAACACTTAATTGATTCCTTATGGGTTGAATTACAGTAGGTCAGAGAAGATATATGAAGTGCTTAGAATAGTCCATACTATTAGATGTGTTACTACTTCTGCAGTGGTGTTTGATGCCACCTGTTGCTTAAAAATTGTAAATAATTTTCCTTGGCATCATTCTCCTCACATCATTCTGCCACTACCACTCTACCCAACAAATTATTTAAACTTAAATCTCCAGTATTGGTATCATCAGAACTTCTTGTTTTGTTATTTTAAAAAAATTATTTATATATTTTAATGCACACAGAACAATTGTATATATTTATCAAGTACAACATGATTTTTTTATGAGATGGAGAATCACTATGCTGCCCAGGCTGGTCTCAAACTCTTGGGCTCAAGCAGTTCTCCCACCTCAGCCTTCTGAGTAGCTAGGATTACAGATGAACACTACCATGCCTGGCTTACATGATGTTTTGAGATATGTATTCATTGTGGAATGGCTCAATCAAGCTAATTAACACAGGCATTACTTCACATACTTAGCATTTTTTGTATGTGGAGAGAACACAAAATCTTCTAGCAATTTTCAAGAATACAATACATTGTCATTATTATAGTCAACATGATGTACAATAGATCTCTTTTTCTTCAAAATGAAAGCCAGTTTATTAAGAAAGTAAAAGAATAAAAGAACAGCTACACCACAGACAGAGCAGCCTCAAAGGCTGCTGGTTGCCCATTTTTATGGTTATTTCTTGATGATGTGCTAAACACAGGATAGCTTTTTCATGCCTCCCCTGTTTAGACCATATAGGGTAACTTCCTGACTTTGCCATGGCATTTGTAAACTGTCAGGGCGCTGGTGGGAGTGTAACAGTGAGGACAACCAGAGGTCACTCTCGTTGCCATTTTGGTTTTGGTGGGTTTTGGCCGGCTTCTTTACTGCAACCTGTTTTATCAGCAAGGTCTTTATGGCCTGCATTTTGTGCTGACCTTCTATCTCATCCTGTGACTTAGAATGCCTTAACCGTCTGGGAATGCAGCCCAGTAGATTTCAGCCTCATTTTACCCAGCTCCTGTTCAAGATGTAATTGATCTGGTTCACATGCCTCTGACATTTCCGCCCTCCCTCTTATAAGAGAACCCTTAATCCTGAGAGTTGCAGACGGATGAAGATCCATCTTCTGTAACTTCTTCAGGCTGAATAGGGCCGTTGATATTCCTGCCTAGATACTAGGGTCTCTTGTGTTCAGGGTAAAGAGGAACTCAGTTAGAAAGTATCAGTATGGTGAGGGCCATTTACTCTTGAGTTTTGACAAGAGGTGATATCTGGAAGATTAACAAGTGTTTCATTTAAAAAAACATTCAGTAAGCTTATCCTGTATTCCTACACAAAGAGTATAACAGCAATATATTCCATGAGAGTAAAACAAAATCAGTAAAATTATTCCAATTAAACTAAATTAGAAGGTTTTTCATGAACTGGGCAACTGTTGGAACTAAGCTGATATGGGATTGTTAGCTGATTGTAATGTGCCCAGAATTAGAATACTGATCCAGATTTTTACATTACCCATCCCTCTTGTTTCTTCTGAGCAGCAGTCAGAGATCACTGGTTGGTTCACAGGAATAAGCAGGGTTAGCCTAAATTGCAGAAACAAACTGAAAAACAACTGAGACTAGAATTTAATAACAAGTGTACCACAATTCTTGAAATGTAACTAAAACATTTTATACTTTTTACTTTTCTGATAAAATATTTGATTTAAACTCTTATTATTTTCAAACTAATTAAAGCTCTTTCATATATAAAAATCACACACATATTACATATAAATATATAGACAGATAGAAGATAAAGGATCATCCTCTAAGCCGGGAATTGAACTCTGAACCCAGGCCGCCATTGTGAAAAGAGAAAGCATCCCACATGGTTACAAGGTCAAGCTCCCAAGGGCATAACTGACCAGAGGGAAACATCCAGTTTACACACACACACATACACAGAGAGAGAGAGAGGGAGAGAGAGAGAGACCAGAAATCTGACTGATAAGAACTTCTTATCCTTTGCTGGCATGCCAGGCTTCTGGGTTCTCTTTCCCTGAGTAGGCCTAGTGACCCAGCTGGCTGCACCACACCCCTAGGCGCCAAGCCACAACACAAAGGAAAATTGTCTTTTTTTGTTCTGGCCAGAGCAAAATATGTGGGACAAAACACAGACATTAGCCACTCTGCTTAGCACCCCCAATTAAACTCACAAGGCTTAAACTTGCCCCTGGTTGGGCCCTGTCATTGTTAATCCAACCTCTGACCGGGAGTTTCAACATGTGGTTTCTGGCAAGATTGTTACCCTGAGTAATAGAAAAGATAAAAAAGGGAAAGGAGAGAAAGAAAAGCATTGCCTGTGACAGGATGGGGAAGGCAAAATGATCAGGGAAGCTAGGGAAAGACCCTCCCATTGCAGTGACACTGAAAAGTTCAGGTGGCTGTTGTCAGCTGAGCAGGGATCTTTTCCAGTAGTCCTATCAGCTCTCAAGTTTCCTTTCTTAGGGAGGAAAAAGCTCCCCATGCCCCACGATCCTGTACATGCCTAATCCTATCATTCATAGCCATCAGCAAAGAGTGCAAGGCAGATAAATCTAAAGAGAATAGTAGTTAACATCTCATAGTGCCGAAACTCTTCTTAGTTGAGAGGGACTTTACCGAGAGGGACCTCTAGCCTCCTGAATCTTAGGAGGGACTCTAACCCTCCTAAGTTAGGCCTCTAACCCAAGGTCAGTCAAGCATCCTTGCCTTTTATTAAGAGGAGACTCTAACCCACTCTGTCTTAGGAGAGACTCAAACTCCCCTAAGTTGGGCCTCTAACCCAATCCCATTCTTTACCCGGGTACCCCACCACTTACTCAAAGTCATCCAATCAGTGCTGCAGTCTATTTCCTTTGGATTGGGGGGTTTCTTCAGTATCGTCCCTTCAGGATTCACCAGTGTTACAGGACCCCAGCACTTACCCAAGGGTAGCCACTGGGTCAAGGTTTCTGCACTATAGTCCCTTCTGTGGTTGCCAGAAATATGTTACAAGACAGGGGTCTGGATCCAGACCCCAAGAGAGGGTTCTTGGATCTCGTGCAAGAAAGAATTCAGGGTGAGTATGCAGTGCAAAGTGAAAGCAAGTTTATTAAGAAAGTAAAGGAATAAAAGAACAGCTACTCCATAGACAGAGCAGCCTACAATAGATCTCTTGAATATACTCCTCCTCTCTGAAATTTTGTATTATTTAACCAGCATCTCCCCACTCACCTCCCAGCCCTGGTAACCCCATTCTACCCTTTGTTTCTAGGTTCAACGTTCTAGACTCCCGTATAAGTGAGATCATGCAATATTTTTCTTTCTGTGCCCAGCTTATTTAACCTCACATAATGCCCACCAGGTGAATCCATGTTGTTGCATATAACAGGATTTCTTTCTTTCCTTCTTTTTAAAGGCCGAATACTATTCCATTGTGTACATATGCCACCACAATGTTCTCCAACTAACTGGCTCTTTACCTTTAGCCTTGCCACTATTTCTTGCTGAGCTCAATTTCCCCCCCTATACATTAGGGTTAATAGTTTATATTACAGTGTTAATGTGTTCAACACATAGTGATTGGAAATAATAATCACTGTCTTTACTCTTGATAGTCAGTTAATAGGAGGGAATGATCAGATTGCACTGGAATTGTATTCATATTTAGTGGGGTAATATCATCTGTTATTAATACCGACAACTGAACATAGGGTGACTGGGAATTTGAAGCACTTATAAAGTAAACTTGAGGATTGATGAGGTGACATAAAGGAAGCTACAAAGGAATCCAGCTTCCACTTCTTGCCTCAGGGCTCCTCTCCACGCTGGGTGTGGACCATCTGACTAATAAGGGTGGCACCTGCTCAATCAAGAATGACTGCTAGGGTGCTGGTCTGGGCAACTAGGTGGATGTTGGTGACCACATCCAAGCAATTTCCTTCCTCACTGACTCGGCAACTTGTACTGCTCTCTCATTGACTATCTCCTCTCCTCTTAATTCAATAAACCAGGACAGCAGCAATAGTGAAGGCTGTAATTCATTCAGTACCCTCTCCATGCCAAGCACTTCATTCATTCCAGATATAAACATTAATTGAAGGCCTTTCTTTTCAGTATATACACAATAGTGGAACTGCTGTATCATATGATAGTTTTATTTTTTTTTAAGGTTTTTGAGGCACTTCTATACTGTTTAAAAATCAAAATAAAATATTTTACAAACATGCATTCAAGCAAACTGAAATATCAAGTATAATAAATAGATTCTACTTTTAAGTATCCTTTTCTGAGCCAGAATTAAATCTTGGTCCATTCAGAAAATTTTAAATCCACCCTCTTCATATTCCTTCTAGTAAAATGTATGTTTCTGCTTATAATTTGCAAGTAACAGGAAACTGGCCCAGCATCCATATCTGCCTACTAACCTCACCCCAGTAATTGACCTTTCAATGTGGCCTTCCACAGTTGTTCCCAGCAATGTCAATATTTTCACTTGAAACATGTGATGGAATGTTCACAGCCTCTAGAGCCTGATCCTGACTACCTTTCCATTCTCAGCCCCCTTCACTCTTGCATTTGCAATTATTATTGACATTGGCTTTGATGTAATATAGAACACGTATGAATTCCAGTCATGGCCCTGACACTTAAGTCACTCTGCCATTAAGCTTCCGTTTCTTCATCTGCAAAATAACAATAATCTTACCTACTTTGTAAGTTTCAGGGAGGATTAGTAAGCTAATGGATCTAAAACTCCTAACTCTCAGTTGGGCATGGTGGCTCACTCCTGTAATCCCAGAACTTTGGGAGGCTGAGGCGGGTAGATCACCTAAGGTAGGGAGTTCAAGACCAGCCTGACCAACATGGAAAAACCCCATCTCTACTAAAAATACAAAATTAGCCAGGCATGGTGGTGCATGCCTGTAATCCCAGCTACTCGGGAGGCTGAGGCAGGAGAATCACTTGAACCCAGGAGGTGGAGGTTGTGGTGAGTCAAGATCGCGCCATTGCACTCCAGCCTGGGAAACAAGAGTGAAACTCTTTCTCAAAAAAAAGAAAGAAAAAAATTTTGCAATCAAAACTCCTAATTCTCAGTAACTGGCCCACAGGCTACACTAAATAAATGGTTGTTATTACGTGTCACCTATCTCTGTATCACTGGCACAGGGGAGGTCATGAGACAGGCACTCAGAATGTGTGTAAGATTGAATTAGAGGAAAACCTTGCGAAAGGCTGGAAGAGTAAAATGTGGGAAATCACCCACACCCCCCCCAAATGGAATCTGTGGCCAATGACTTTCTTTTTTGGTTCATTTTCCTTTTTTCAAGTCTTTTGCTTGTCTTAAGAAAAGATGTAGGTTGATGGAGGAAACCCTAGGTAATGAGCAATTTAAGTACATATTTGTTCCAAGGAATATCGAATATTTAACCCTCTAGAGTGAGTAACTGTGGCTGAGGGAGAGAGGAGTCATGAGGAACTGAATTAGCTGGGGCCTGCTTTTATTGCTTTCATTCTTCCAGTCCAAATAAATGGCAATGTAAATGTATCATTGTCCCTAATAGCTTACCTCCTAGGATCAGGAATAAATTTATCTGTGGGGCCTAAGAATCTCAAGGTACCCATTGAGATAGGACTGCCTCATATTACATTACATGAAACTAGTGGAGAGAGTATGAGGTATTTTTTTAAGCCAAAGAGTAGGTTTTTTGAAGAGCAGTGCTGCAAAAGATACCAGTATTTGTACCTTTAGAAATTGTGATATGTACTCTCCACTTGAAGATGTGTGATCCTGAGATTTCTTGTGGAATGTGTAATCCAGTAGGGATAAAATAAAGTTAAAGCCAATATTTCCCATTTTCGGACTACATTATTTGCTTATGTTGATGCTTACTGAAAAAAATTACTAAATAAATTAATTAGATTTCAGTTGCTGAAATTATCAGGGACTCTTCCTGATGTGTGTAGGTGTGTTTATAGGCATTGCAGGAATGATATGCAACGTAACATGTTTTAAATACAACCTTTGTGTTTCTAATACATGCTTTTTTTCTTTGAGAGGATGGAAGAAGATCAGCAGTGGGAAAGTTCAAGGTTACCTCAGAAGAAAAAAAAGTCAGTAAAAAGCATGAGAAGAAATATATCAAGCCTGTGGCACCTTACCAGGTTGACAGAAAAGCAAAAGCCTCCTTCTCACGTGATACAGATCAGAAAAGATTCAAATGTGAATGCCACTACTGCCAGTGGTGTACGGGGAACACTTCTGGGATCTCAACCAGGAAGAAAGTAACCTCCCATTCTTCCTTGGATAACCTAACACAAGAACTCAGTAACTTGATGCTCAACCCTGGAACTACCCAGTCTTCTCTCCTACAAGAAAGGGCACAGGAAAGAAACAAGAAAGCCAAAAACAGAGGCATCAGAAAAGCAAAATTACATTTTAGAGGCTCCTGTAAACATAAGCAGCATAACTCTGAGACTGCCATCCTCAGGTAAAGGAAGATCAGAATAAATGGGGTCATGAATGTCAACATTACCAACTGCTTGAGTGAAACCCTTTGAAAACATGGTCAGGAGGAGTAACAGCATCCAGTTTTATGACAAGAATCACATCAGCTGGCAATTCAATTCAACTGTGGCATCAGCATCTTTCCTTCAGTATTTTAGCATCACCCTGGCATATGCTGGGAGCAGTTGCTCTTTGGCAATGGCAACTGGGTAGCAATGATTCTATACTCCTGGTAACATCGTTTTCATGGTGCAAACTGTCATTTTCCCTCCTTGGGTTTCAGTCTTTCCTCCCTTACTGTGTTGACAATAAAGTATAAAGCATGTATGCAGTGTTTCTGACTTCCTGTTTTTTAAATGCTTTCATTTCACTTTATTGATTTGATCCAGAAGTACTAGGTCTGTTGAAATATACTTGTCTGTGTTCACTTTTTATTTTGAAATTATTATAGATGCACAAAAAGTTGCAAAAATAATACACCCTTCACCTAGTTTGCCCCAAGAAAGTTTACAGCTTACATAACTATTGCACAGTATCAAAATCAGGAAATTGATATTGGAACAATGTATATGTAGTTCTGTGTCATTTTATCATATGTGTAGATATGTGTAATCACCAATCAAATTACAGAACTGTTTCATCACCACAAAGATCTTTCTCATGCTACCGCTTCGTAGTCACACTCACCACCATCCCAGCACCATCTCTAAGCTCAGGTAACAATTCAACTGTTCTCCATCTCTCTAATCATTTCATTTTAAGACTAATACATAAAAAAGAATCATGCAATATGTAGCCTTTTGGGGTTGGCCTTTTCCATTCAGCATAATGCCCTCAAGATCCATACAGTCTGTTGTATGTGTCAAAACCTGCTGAGTAGCATTCCATGGTATGGATACGCCACGGTTTCTTTATCCATTGACCTCTTGGTGGACAGGTTGGCTCCAAGATTTGGGCTATTACAAATAAAATTTCTACTAACAAGTCTTTTTGTGGACGTTTGTTCTCATTTGTAATAGGCAATTCAGCTGCTCTAATAGATAGCTACTGATATCTCATTGGAACTCTTTGTAGACCCCTCCAACACCTGTACCACTGAAATCCACTCTTTTTCAACTCTACTCATTTTTTGTTAATGAATAGGAATTGCTTCTTGGCTTGAAACAGTTTAGGTAGGAATAGTCTGTTACTTTCATTCAGATTTATTCCTACTAACACAATGAGCAATATAGATTTTTTTATACTCCAAAATAACCCTCCATGAATTCTAATCCCTTGTATGCTATTTTAAAAGTCTGCAATCATTTCCAAATTACCAAGTTCTTTATGTCTCAGCATTCTGATCTGAGAAAAAGGAATTTTAATATTACCAAACACGGAGGACTTCAGCTATATGAACTAAATGCAATTATGTCAATAAAGTGTAAGAAATGGTTCCTTGTATGTTAGTAGAATTAGTAATATATATCTCAATTCTCTTACTAAAGGTATCATGGAGGTACAGATGGTATTTTTGGAAGGTCTGACATGATGATCAAATGAAACAAAATAGAAAAAGTTCTTAGAATAATACAAATTATTAGCTAGATCATTACGCCTACTGTGATATTCAAGATATCCCATAGTATGGTTTTCACAATAGTTTATTTTATCATTGCATTTATTAGATAATACTTTTTGAATCAAAAATATATATTAAATAAAAAATACTTGTATGCATCAGAAGCATAAAGAAGCATAAAGATGTCATTTACTGTTTGAGACTTGGTAAATGGTACCTTAAATTTCACACTATATTGAGAACTGTGCCAGCTACTATGTGGAATTTCACAGAAAAATTTCTCATGTTCTAGCCACTGAAGACCTCATAGCTGACTAGACAGATTTGCAATATATCTAATTTTTTTAAACTCACATATATTGTGCCTACAAAGGTAAATTCCATCTCCTTACAGGAATGGAAATGATATTCCTATTTATGCTACTTCCAAAAGATCAGTTAGTTCAACAAACATTCATTGATGCCTACCAGCTTTCAAGTAATGTCTTAGATTCTGAAGGTGGTGATATTGAGAAAGACTGAAACCATCAGTGTGTTAAATTCACACGTTGCATGGTATTTTACAAAGTGTTAAGTGCTGTAGAAAAGAGGGAAGTCAAGCAAGGCAAGGGAAATTTGGAGTTTGACAAGGAACTGGGTGAGCTGCAGATTAAATTATTAAATAAAGCGACCAGGGTAGGCTGCATTGAGAAAGTAACATTTCGATGAAGATGTGAAGGTGAAGAGGAGTCAGCCAAGCAGATACATGGGGTCAGAACTTTCCAGACAGGGGAAACCATTTGGAAAAAGTGTCTGAAGCAGAGCCTGCCTGACACAGCACAGACACTTCAAGCAAACAGTACAGCTGGGAGCAGGAGTGAGGGCTGAACAGAAGGCAGGAGATGACAGGGTGACAGGGTCAGGATCCTGTTGGACCTGGTAAGCTCCTACTCAGTAAGCTAGTCTGAAAAGAACAACCAATGGGTATAAATACTGAAGGCAAGTTTGTGTGAGGTAGTCAAGTTCAGGTAAAGGAGGGCCATGGGAAGAATAGTCAGAGAAGAGGACATAGGGATAATCTGCACGTCTTTTATGTGTGTATGTGTTTCTATATATATGTAAAAAATACACATATACACATACATATAATTTAACCTGCAGGTCACCCAGTTCCTCATCAAACTCCAATACATATAATACATATAAACACACTGTATATATATCTTATATAAATGTGTGTGTGTATATATGTAATCTGCATGTCTTACAGCTACACACATATATATGACATGCAGATTATCCCTTATATACATATATATCCCTTTTACATATGTGTATATACATATATACACATACATATATAAAAGACATATATATGAAAGATATATGTATGTATATACACATACATATATAAAAGACATGTATATATATACACACACATAGAATGCTGAGTATCTTTCAGAAAAATGATTGAGTGATTATCAATTATGTCATGAAAAACAAAGATAAATACCTATACCCTCAACAATTTTTAATTAACCCAATTATTCCATGAGATCCATGCAGCAGGCATGAGAGTGCTATTAGCACTCACATAAGAGATACCAGACCAAATGGAAAGCTCCTGTATCTATTAAGCTGAGGCACTAGCACCAACATGCAGAAATTCATGCTGTGGGTGGAGGAATCTGCTTCCTTCTGCTTCATGCCCTGGGTGTTCTTACTGCCTTATATATTCCATAATGGAAACTTGAGAAGCAGGTAATCCAGAGAAGCCAATGGTTGCAGGAAAAGAAAAAAAGCCCCAAGAAAAGCCTGCTCTGTCTAGCCAAAGAACCAATCAATGCATGAGACATGTAATTGAGTAGCCCCAATTCTACATGTACCTTGAGATTATCGGTCCATACACACAAAACAGGAACTGTGTATACACACAATACACTCTGTATTCATGGTCCCTGAAGGGAAAAAGTTACAGAAAACAAGCCCACTAGGCTTCCATCATGTTTATATTTGTCTATTAGTATACACTCTCTCTTCTGTGAAGGAACATGAGGTCCAGGAAAGCAGATATGCTATCTGTTGTGGCCACTGCTTTATCCCCTATTCCTAGAGTAGGCCATGGTGCAGCACAGACCCTCACTGCCTGCTTATTTCATTAAATGAATGAATGAATACGTAAATATGAAGGAGGGTGGAGATACAAGGCTAGAGGATGAACCCACTCATGAAGTCTGTGAGTGGCAAAGGAACTGGCTGTTCCTTTTTCCAAGCAGAGCTGCAGGTCTTATGTTCATTATTTCACCTAAGTCTCTCAACAGAACTTCAAGCTAAGTACTCTAATTCTCCTTTGACATTTCAAGGGACCAAAGATGTCATCACGGACCCAAGTTCTTTCCTCTCTGCTCTACCCTTTCACATGCTGGGTTAAACCTCAAGGTGGTCTGAAGATAGCTATAATTTTTTCCAAGCCTCATGGATTAAAATGTCGATATCCCTAAGCAAAAGGGGAATTTCTGTGCCTGATATTTTCTAGGAGCAAAAAATTATTTCACAGGAGTCCCCAGGATATATTTTCTTCTTTCACCTAGGCCAACACTGGATCACATACCTGTTTCTCAAGATAGAAAGGATGACCATTAAAGTCTGAGATGGAAAGATTTTGGAATGCAATGGATGTCACAGAGTCAAGCACAATAGTCCCTACACCAGCATACACACTGTTGTGAGAGGCTTTGTGTCTGTAGGGGGAAGGCAGGGTGAGTGAGATAAAGAGAACTTGCAGCAGGATAGATTTCAAAGTGCAAGATTGTGCACTGAGTGAAAACAGACTGTTTTGATGTGCTGCTTGTTCACACTTTATAGGTGAAGAAATTAAAGCTCAGATATTAGGTGATTAGCTCCAGATCACATAGCTCCTCTAAGAATAAGAGCCAGGTACTCCCAGGAGTCTGCTTTTCTAACATCCAAGCTATACGGGTTCCACAGGCTGTGAGATGTTGCTCCCCTTAACCACACTGAGCCTTAGATTCCTCATCTGTAAAAAAGAGGTAAGGGGAATACTTACTCTACATGGACAGTGAGATTTAAGTGAGATAATGCATGTAAAACACTTGGGAACCCAGTAGATTTAGTAAACAGCAGCTCTTCCCATCACTAAATCTTTTTTCTTTTTTGAGACATAGTCTCACTCTGTCGCCCAGGCTGGAGTACAATGGCACGAACTCAGCTCACTGCAACCTCCGCTTCCCAGGTTCAAGAGATTCTCCTGCCTCAGCCTCCCAAGTAGCTGGGATTACAAGCACATGCCACCGCGCCCAGCTAATTTTTGTATTTTTAGCAGAGATGGGGTTTCACTATCTTGGCCAGGCTTGTCTTGAACTCCTGACCTTGTGATCCACCTGCCTCGGCCTCCCAAAGTGCTGGGATTACAGGTGTGAGCCACTGCGCCCAGTCCCATCACTGAATCTATTATACAACATCTACCACTTGGATGACACATGGACACTCACCTAAATGAGCAATTACTGAAGGCTGGAGGTAGGATCATCTGGGGGACACTGTCAGGACAGGAAAGAGCAATGATACTACAGACCCTGCAGCAAAAAGTCACAACATCTCCTGTGAAAACTTCTACCATTTCCCCAAGGCTGTGGTGTGCGCATCAGCCTTCTCCTCGATAACATTTTCTTCAGCAACATCTCTTCAGTCTCTGGCCATCAGATCTCACCTCCCCAGCTCCCTGGTCCCAGCCCCAGTCACAATCTCTATACAGGAGTGTAACAAGGTATCTCTTCAGTGAATTATGGACTGCAGGCCCATTCTGATGGCAGATTTCAGGTTGAGGGAGTAAGAGTTTATCAAAGCTTTGTTATGAATGAAAATCATGTGGAGAATGCACAACCACTAGATGCTTCTGGTCGAAGTGTAGGATGATAGTCACAAATCCTAGTCTGAGTGAACAGAAATTCATGCAGAAGGATTTGCTATGGTCACTCATTAATAATATATTATTTTTAATTATTAATAACACGTATAGTAGTTACATTTTGTTGAGTATCAAGTACTATCACGCTGGCAATAAATGAACTCTAGGCCCTCTGTGAGGTAGGTTGTCATCTACTTAGAAAAGACTTCTCTGACATGCCTCTAAAATATTTTCAGACAGTGGTAGTTAGTAGTTCTTTATAATTATAAAACATATTTCTAGTATATCTATTTTTTCTTTTTGAGACAGAGTTTTGCTCTTGTTGCCCAGGCTGCAGTGCAATGGCATGATCTTGGCTCACCACAACGTCTGCCTCCCGGATTCAAGCAATTGTCCTGCCTCAGCCTCCCAAGTAGCTGGGACTACAGGCAAGTGCCACCATGCTCAGCTAATTGTTGTATTTTTAGTAGAGACAGGGTTTTACCATGTTGACCAGGATGGTCTCGATCTCTTGACCTCGTGATCCACCCACCTCGGCCTCCCAAAGTGCGAGGATTACAGGTGTGAGCCACCATGCCCGGCCTTCTAGTGTATCTTCAATGAAGATATATGATTGCATTTCCTGGGTAGTGAGTGTCATGTAACTACTTGTGGCCTACATAAACAGAAGTAATTCATATCATATCTGAGACAGAGTATTTAATTTCTAGGGCAAGGCTCTCCGGAGCATTCTCTTTTCTTCTGGCACAGTGACCAGTAATATTCAAGATGGCAGCTGTTTTGTTAATCATGATACCTAAATAACTGCAAATACCACATTACAACTCGTCTCATGATTTATATGTAGTATGGTTAAGAAAATCCTATCTTTTATACCACTGAGCTTTGTGAGTCTGTTTCTATAGCATAAGCAACTCTGTCCTGAATGATAGACTGCTCCTTGATAGTTATTTTCTGTCCTTTCACTCAATTATTTCCCATGATGGGCAGAATTCTAAAGATGGCCTTTGAAGATTCATGTCTCCTGGTTATTCTATCAAATGCCTATATAGATGTTACTTTAAAGGGATTTTACAGATGTAATTAAGGTCCCCAGTGAGTTGACATTGAAACATGGATATTTTTTCTGAGTGGGTCTGACATCTTTAGGTGAGTCCTTTAAAGGCTGAGTTTTCTCTGGCTGATGGCAGTAGGAAAAGTCAGAGAGATTTGAAACATAAAAACTTGAGGAGCCATTGCAGGCTTGAATATGGAAGAGGTCACCTAATGAGGAATGCAGATAGCTTCTAGAAGCTAAAATCAGCCCCCAAATGACAGCCAAGGAACTGAGAACTTAGTCCTACAATCACAATGAACTGAGTTTTTCCAATAACAGGAATGAACTTGGAAGAAGACTGCAAGCTCCATATAAGAACACAGTAAGTGTACATCTTGAGCTCAACCACAGTGGACCAGATTTCTAACCTACAGAACTGTGAGCTAATAAATGAGTGTTGGTTGAAGCCATTAAATGTGTGGTAATTTGTAATGAAACAATACATTTCCTTTGTAGCATTTGTCACAATCACCCATTTTCATGTTCATTCTTTTTTTCAATGTTCTGACTTTACCCACTAAAATAAACAGAGTCACTTTTCTCGTCTTACCGCCTATCTAAGCATTGAAATTATTCTGTGGTCATTTCCTTTTGTTCTCCTGGTTCAAGAATTAACTGTAGTAAATGACAGTGAGAAACAAGAAGAAGCTATTAGCCAAGTAACAATTTATCTTGGCTCTTATGTACTCTCACAATTAACAAGAATTATGTAAATTATTGCCTCAAGCTAAATTTATTTTAGGGCCAAAATATAAGAATTTTCCCTTATCCAGAAGGCATGCCCTTCCCATATGACTATAAACAGTCATAAACCATACCCCTTCCTCATCTTGAAAGGAGCAGGGGAGTGGGGTGAAACCTTAAGAAACAGATTCTTCAGATAAAATTCAACATCCTTTCATGTTAAAAACTCTCAATAATCTAGGTATTGAAATACCTCAAAATAATAAGAGTGATACATGACAAACCCACAGCCAATATCACACTGAATGAGCAAAAGCTAGAAGCTTTCCCCTTCAAAAGTGGCACAAGGATGCCCTCTCTTACCACTCCCATTCAACATAGTATTGAAAGTTCTGGACAGGGCAATCAGGCAAGAGAAGAAATAAAGAGTATTCAAACAGGAAGAGAAGAAGTCAAATTATCTTTGTTTGCAGATGACATGACCCTGTATCTAGAAAACCCCATCGTCTCAGCCCAGAAGCTTCTTCAGCTGATAAGCAACTTCAGCAAACTCTCAGGATACAAAATCAATGCGCAAAAATTGCTAGCATTCCTAAACATCGACAACAGCTGAGCAGAGAGCCAAATTATAAATGAACTCCTATTCACAATTGCTACAAAGAGAATAAACCCAAAAATACAGCTAACAAAGGAAGTGAAGAACCTCTTCAAGGAAGACTACAAACCACTGCACAAGGAAATCAGAGATGACACAAACAAATGGAAAAATATTCCATGCACATGGATAGGAAGAATCAGTATCACGAAAATGGTCATACTACCCAAAATAATTCATAGATTCAGTGCTATTCCCATTAAACGACCATTGTCATTCTTCACAGAACTAGAAAAAAAAATTTAAATTCATATGGAACCAAAAAAAGAGCCCATATAGCCAAGACAATCCTAAGCAAAAAAGAACAAAGCTGGAGGCATCACGTTTACCAGACTTCAAACTGTACTGCATGGCTACAGTAACTGAAACAGCATGGTACTGATACAAAAAGAGACACATAGACCGATGAAACAGAATAGGGAACTCAGAAATAAGAGCACACACCTACAACTTTCTGATCTTCGACAAACCTGACAAACACAAGCAATTGGGAAAGGACTCTCTATTGAATAAATGGTGCTGGGAGAACTGGCTAGCCATGTGCAGAAAATAAAAACTGGACTCCTTCTTTACATCTTATACAAAAATTAACTCAAGGTGGATTAAAGACTTAAATGTACAGGCCAAAACTCTAAACATCCTAGAAGAGAATGCATTCAGGACACAGGCAAGTAAAGCATGATGAACATGCCAAAAGCAATTACAACAAAAGCAAAAATTTACACGTGGGATCTAATTAAACTAAAGAGCTTCTGCACAGCAAAAGAAACTATCAACGGAGCAAACAGACAACCTACAGATTAGGATAAAATTTTTGCGATACTAGCAAATCAAATTCAACAATACATGAGAAAGAATGTTCACCATGACCAAGTGAGATTTGTCCCTGGGATGGAAGGATGGTTCAACATATGCAAATTAATTTATGTGATAAAGCATATCAACAGAATGAAGGATAAAAACCATATAATCATTTCAATTGATGCCAAAAAAGCATTTAATAAAACTCAATATGTCATCATGATACAAACCCTCAAAACACTGGAAATAGAAGGAACATACTTCAATGTGTTAAAAGCCATATACCACAGACTCACAACTAGTACTGAAGTGGCCTCATTGTCTGGGGTAACACTCAGAGTTCTTGGTCTCACAGTGAAGGAAATCAAGGACACAGACACACCAAGAGTGAGGTTTAGAGCAGAAATTTAAGAGGCGAAAGAAAGAGAACAGCTCCTTACTTCAGAGAGGGGTCCCAGAAAAAAGGATTGCCATCCTGCAGTGAAATGCAGAAGTTATTATAGATGAGCTAGTGGGGAGGAAGTATCTAATCTACGTAGGGTACAACCAACCAGTTAGGACCAGGTGTACCATCTGCATAGGGCGTGAATCTCTGGCAGCCCCTAATCTTTTACTTTGCAGGCAGGTCCTCAGCCTGAGCTATTCTATGTTGCTTATTTCTTTCTTACTGTCCATGTGCTAAAAAAGGGGAGGTGGAACACCCATGGTGGACATGCTTGACCCCAGGTGGCCTTTTCTAAGTAGCTGCTGGCATCCCCCTATGAAAGCTTCCGGTTTCCTATCTATGACAGGAAACCAATGTACCAACATTTCACCTCAAACACAAAATTTAAACTTTCAAAAAAGATACAATTTTCAAGAGAATTAAAAATCTAGAAATAAACTTAACAAAAGCATACAAGAATTTTTTGCAGAAAAATGTAAAACTTTATTAAGAGAATGTTCACAGTCAAATTTCCAGCATAAGGACAACATTCTTGGTTTCAGTCTTCATTTGTCTTGGTTGAAATCTATGGTTGCCCTTCACCCATAATATAAATAGAAAATGAGGGCATGTTACTCAGCAGATTTTTATTCAGATGACATTAAAGGTATACAACTACCATGTTGATTAACTAAAATCAGAACCCTAAGGGTGACCCTTTAACTTATGTCCAGTTAGCCTCTGAATTAACTCTGAAAGTAGACTTCTAGGCATATTAACAATATTTTATTTCATGTTACTTTTTCTAGTAGAAGGAGGAAACAAACAGACTGTTCAAGTTCAGAATGAATTAAATCAAGTGAATCTATTTTATGTGTATAAGTAGAAAGGAAAAACGTGCATATACTTTCAGTAAAAATTCAACAAAACAGAAACCTAAGGAAAAAAAGATATTTTTAAAGTACCATTTAAATATTTTGATATGAAATAACACTCTGAATATAGAGTATGCTTAGAACTGCCTAAGTGAAGTAAATAGAAAAGTCAGCATTACATTTGTTTTGTGTCTCTTGTGGAAAAGTGTAAAAATGTTACTTTGGACTAGCTTAGCCATTATACAGCTGCTTTAAGTAGGGTGACCATTTGTCACTATTTTCGCCGGTACTCCTGCCTCTTTACACACTTAAAAGCATTTCAGCTTATACGGTAAACTAAATACCCATGCCAGCTTTAAGCCATTGCCATCACAGTTAACAGCACAATAGAAACTGACGTATATTATAAACATGTTATGTATTTGTTAAAAATGGGCCTCTATAAAAATACCTGAAAATTGTTGGCTGTCGGTTAAATGAATTACATTCAAAAGTCAGAAAACGTTTTCATATCTTTCTTGTAAAATGACACATAAAGTTGTACATATTTATCACGTACAACATGATGTTCTAAAGTAAATATACATTGTAAAATGGCTCAATCAAGCTAATTAAAATATGCATTACTCCACACAGCAGTGAAGACATTCAAAATCTAATCTCTTAGCATGTTTCGCATCATTCATATTGTAATTCAATTAACTTAGACCCAATTTTTCTCTATCTCTTGAACTCCTGGCCTCAAGTGATCCTTCTGCCTCAGCCTCCCAAAGTGCTAGGATTAAAAGTGTGAGCCACCACACCTGGCCCTCTATCTCTGAGAGTGTGTAAGGCAGCCATTTGAGGTCTGAACTAGCTTAAAGGAATCTTTATATGTGAAGTATTATATTCAAGTAGTAACAATTTTGCCTCTATGTCACACAAAATATAATATTGTAAAAATAGAAACCCTATAATTTGCATCTTTATGAATAACATACCTGCTTCCAGCATTTTAGTGGGATCAAAAGTGAGCAGAATCCCCTCCTTGACATCTGGACCATCTCCAGGCTCATCCTCTATGGTAAGCAGAGCCCAGTCCTGTTCAGCAGCTTCCACATCAGGCCCTTAAAGATAAAAAGGCCATCAATTTACAAATTAAAACATAAACTATGAACAAGGAAATTAGATTTATTCCCTCATCATTACAAAATAAAAACCTGTAGGCTAATTATTTCAGGAGTCTGGTGCCAGAAAAAAAACAGGAAAGCAGAGATTTTTCAAAGACTGCCCTTTCCTTTCCCAAGGTTGGCCCTAGACAACTTACTCGTCCCTTTTGTACTCTTACTCGTCCCTTTTGAACTCATTTGTTATTATACTTATCACATTAAATCAGTGATTTGCTTGAGTCAGTCTGACTGGACTATGAGCTTTACGCAGAAATTTAGCACTGACATCGCCAGCACTTAGTATATATTATGCGGCATGATGAAGCATTAATAAATGTGTGTAAATAATTAAAAATTAAATTAAAAGCCTCCATCAAAATGGTAGAAAAATGTTGTGGCTTTTTATGTGTCCTTGTCCCACTCCTCCCCACAGCAGCAGTAGGAAATGTTTAAGATTCCTTCCTAAAGTTTTCTTTCCTCCTGTTACAGATATGTCATAAAATATAATGCATAATGCATAAATACACCTCCACTGCCCATAATCATTATTCTTCACTCTCCCTTCACCTTGAACAGCAGGGGCTCCTTCATTTTTGATCTCCCCACTAGGTGCAATACCCTGAGTTTCAGTTGGTGGTTCCTCTCCTTGACGTTTTTCCTCAGTGGGCTGCTGGACCTAAGGGTATAAGTGTGTGTGTGTGAATAAAAGTCTGTAATATAAATACACACAATGCATATGCAAATCTAATCATAAGTCTAGTGACATTTTCCAACAGTTAGATATATATATATATATATATATATATATATATATACACACACACACACACACACACACATAGAGAGAGTAAAATATCCATATCCATACAGGCAACACCAGAATATAATACTCCTGAACCAAAGTTTCCTTCATGAGGTGCCATCATTATTTTTTATCATGGAAGACCTGTATCAGTGCAAGTACACTAACTGAAAAATATATTTAAAAATAAATTGTGTTAATAGAAAACATCAAACGTTGAAGGACTCACAATCGCAGGTCCAACCGGCTGGGAAGACTCTTGGTCATTTTCTCTTTCTGAGGATTGGGATCTTGTTCTTACACGCTCACTCACAGTTACCACTGAAAATAGAATATTGTTATTTGGAAAAAGTGTGTAACAACTTAGCTACACATATGAACATTGCATGGCAAAATAGCGATTTGTACTTTTTTTGAAAATATTTTCAGAATAAGTCACCGAGCAATGGTAAATACGCATGCTTTCCAAACAAAGGACAAACCGGACGCGGTGGCTAACGCCTGTAATCCCAGTACTTTGGGAGGCCGAGGTGGGCAGATCAAGAGATTGAGACCATCCTGGCCAACATGGTGAAACCCTGTCTCTACTAAAAATACAAAAAAAAAAAAAAAAAAAAAAAAATTAGCCGGGCATGGTGGTAGGTGTCTGTGGTCCCAGCTACTGGGGAGGCTGAGGCGGAAGAATCACTTGAACCCAGGAGGCGGAGGTTTCAGTGAGCCGAGATTGCGCCACTGCACTCCAGCCTGGCGACAGAGCAAGACTCCGTCTCAAAAAAAAGAAAAGAAAAAAAAAAAAAAAACATAGGACAGATGCGTTTCTATCACAGTAAAACAGGCATAGGAGTCACCTTAACGCCATAGCGAAAACCAGAGGACTTCGAGTTTTGGTTTCACAACAAGACCTGCCATCATGAAGACGTTTACGAAAATACAGGCCAAGTACTGAAACCGAAGTGACTACAGCTTTCGTCCCACTCTAGGCCCATTCTCCCAAAATCAAGTTTTGCTGGCATGCACAGCCTCGCCCATTCCTTCCCATGACGTCCATGGCGGAGGTGAGAAGTTGCGAAACAGAGTGAAGATTATGCTCCTCACGGGACACCTCTGCCAGGCAATCTACGGACCTCGGGGTCACAGTCACCAGCCCACAGCGTTCCCGGTTCCCAAGCCCCTTCCTTACCGCCCACGCTGTCCCTTCCCACATCCCTAATGAGGAGTCTGGAAACTGAGTTTCCAGACTCAGACAACAGCACCCCCAGCTCTCGCCCCATCTTTACGTGATCCCTCCCCTCCGTGGCTCACCTTCCTCCCTCATCCCAGCCCAGCCACGACAACAAGGCCTATGGCGGCGTCGCGACCTGGGAGGAGCCAAACAACGACCGCGAGGCCCTTTTCTCTCAGAAGCCACGACTATGCCGCAGGACCTTTCCGAAGCCCGCTGCCTCCTACTCACATTCACGCACACCTAAATTCCCCAAAAGACCGATCTGTGGACCTACCGGCTGAATCTCAGTCAGTGAGAAAGAATGAAGACGCGACAAGAATGAAGACGCAACCTTGCCTTGCAGAACTCTACGTGGACAAAGGTGGGCAACAAGGCGCATGCGCAGCAACAGACATGCGCAGCAACAGACATGCGCAGCAACAGGTCTGTGCAGCACGCGCACTGAGTCGGGCATTCGCCACGTGACTGAAGTTTTCCTGCCTCTGTGGAGAACCTAAACCACAAGCTCTCTTGACAACGAAAATGAACTTGCAAAGCACTTTTCTTTTTCCCCACCCAACCTTTCTTTCACTTCCAATGGCTTTGGAGAATATGAGCCTCAGATTACTCTAAGGGAAGAATGCATTTCAGAAAAATTCACCATCACATATTTTAATACATATTTTATATATGCTTTCATAAATCATTTTCTTGCCTTCTTCACGAGTTTGCTGTCATGCTTGCAATGATCTTACCCGCTCCAATACAATAAGAGATGCATAGTTTTTGGTTACATTATTGTACATTCAAAATCACTGATCCATCTGTACAAAATTAAAGTGGTAGAGACTCATCATCATTTGTTGAATCCTTGTTTCACCCACTGTTTTGAAATGGCTCTTTTATCATCTCCTACATCCCCACTCAATTTTGTATGTAACTCTCTTCAGTTTGCTCCATTGAGTTGTTTATGCCTGTACCACTATTATACTATTTTAATTGCTATAGCTTAATTATATTTGAAATGGGAAATAATGCTTCCCTCCCTCATTGCTTTCTCCTTTTCTATCTATTCTGACTCGTTCGTCTTTCAGATGAACTTCAGAATCATTTGATCAGGTGCTAAAATATTCCATTGAGACACTTGTTATTATTTTTCAATTACATCTTAACTTAGAGACAATAACCATCCTTTGATTTTAGAATCTCTCTATCCAAGAAAAAGACACTCCCCAATACCTCAAGTCTTTTTACTTATCCCTCACAATGATTGTGTTATTTGCTTCATGTTAGTTCTTTACATTCAAATTAAATTTATTCTTGGGCATTTTTTTGGTTCTATTCCCTTGCTGACAAATGTTTGCTTTTACCCCATTATGTTTTTTATAGAAATCAAACAAACTATTTGTAAACAATATGATTCTATACCTAGGAAATTCCAAACTCTCTGCCCAAAAGCTCCTTGATCTGATAAACAACTTTAGGAAAGATTCAGAATACAAAATTAATGTACAAAAACAAGGAGCATTTCTATACACCAACAACCTTCAAGCTGGGAGCCAACTGAGAAACACAATCCATTCACAATTGCCATGAAGAGAATAAAATACAGCTAACTAGGGAGGAGAAAAATCTCCGCTCAAAGAAATCAAAGATGACACAAACAAATGGAAAAACATTCCATGTTCATGAACAGGAAGAAGCAATATTGTCAAAATGGCCAAACTGACCAAAGCAATTTATAAATTCAATGATGTTCCTATTAAACTACCAATGACATTCTTCATGGAACTAGAAAAAAACTATTTAAAAATTCTTATGTGATGGTTGGGAGGAATCTAGCATGATGGCCTAACAGGAGCAGCTTTGGTCTGCAGCTCCCAGTGAGACCAACACAGAAGGCAAGGGATTTCTGCATTTCCAACTGAGGTGCCCAGTTCATCTCACTGGTACTGGTTAGGCAGTGGGTGCAGCCCAGTGGTGGGCGAGCAGAAGTAGGGTGAAGCACCACCTCACTTGTAAAGTGCAAGGAGCTGGGAATCTCCCTCCTCCAGCCAAGGGAAGCTGTGAGGGACTGTGCTATCTGGCCCAAATACTATGCTTCTCCCACGGTTTTTGCAATCTGTAGACCGGCAGATTCCCTCATGTGTCAACACCACCAGAGCCCTGGGTTTCAAGCACAAAACTGGGTAGCTGTTTGGGCAGACACTGAGCTAGCTGCAGGAGTTTCTTTTTCTTTTCAAAACCCAGTGGCACCTGGGACCCCAGTGTGACAGAACTGTTCACTCCCCCCAAAGGGGGCTGAAGCCAGGGAGTCAAGTAGTCTCGCTCAGCAATTCTCACTCCCACACGGACCCCATCAAGCTAAGAATCACTGGCTTGAAATTCTCACTGCCAGCCCAGCACTCTGAAGTCAACCCGGGACTATGGAGCTTGGTAAGGGGAGGGGCGTCTGCCATTACTGAGGCTTCAGTAGGCAGTTTTCCCCTGACAGTGTTAAGGAAGCCTGGAAACTTGGAATGGGCAGAACTCACCAAAGTGTGGCAAAGCGTCTGTGGCCAGATTGCCTCTCTAGATTCCTCCTCTTGGGGCAGGGCATCTCTGAAAGAAAGGCAGCAGCCCCAGTTGGGGGCTTATAGATTAAACTGCCACCTCCCTGGGACACAGCACCTGGGGTAAGGGTGGCTGTGGGCACAGCTGCAGCAGACTTAAAGGTTCTGGCCTGCTGGCTCTGAAACCTCCTTGTCAGGAGCAGAGCACAGTGGTTGAGCTCTGCTAAGGGACAGACTGCCTCCTCATGTGGGTCCTTGAACCCCATGCCTCCTGACCGGGAGAGACCTCCCAGCAGGTGTCAATAGACACCTCATAGAGGAGAGCTCTGGCTGGCATCAGGTTGTTGCCCCTCTGGGACAAAGCTTCCAGAGGAAGGAGCAAGCAGCAATCCTTGCTATTCTGCAGCCTCCACTGGTGATACCCAGGCAAACAGGGTCTGCAGTGGACCTCAAGCAAACTGCAGCAGACCTGCAGAAGAGGAGCCTGTTAGAAAAAAAAAAAAACTAACAGCAATAACATCAACATCACCAAAAAGGACCCCCACACAGAAACCCCATCCAAAGGTCATCAGTCTCAAAGATCAAAGGCAGATAAATCCACAAAGATGAGGAAAAACCAGGGCAAAAAATGCTGAAAATTCCAAAAACTAGAATGCCTCTTCTCCTACAAATGATCACAACTCCTCTCTAGCAACGGCACAAAACTGAATGGAGAATGAGTTTGACAAATTGACAGAAGGAGGCTTCAGAAGGTGGGTAATAACAAACTCCTCTGAGCTAAAGGAGCATGTTCTAACCCAATGCAAGGAAGCAAAGAACCTTGACAAAAGGTTACAGGAACTGCTAACTAGAAGAACCTGTTTTAAGGAAGAACATAAATGACCTGAGGAAGCTGAAAAACACAGGGCAAGATCTTTGTGAAGCATACACAAGTATCAATAGCTGAATCAATCAAGCAGAAGAAAGGATATCAGAGATTGAAGATCAACTTACTGAAGTGAGGTGTGAAGACAAGATTAGAGAAAAAGGAATGAAAAGGAATGAACAAAGCCTCTAATAAATATGGGACTATGTGTAAAGACCAAACCTACAATTGATTGAGGTCCCTGAAAGTGACAGGGAGAATGGAACCAAGTTAGAAAACACACTTCGGATATTATCCAGGAGAACTTCTCCAACCTAGCAAGACAGGCCAACATTCAAATTCAAGAAATACAGCGAACACCACTAAGATACTCCTAGAGAAGATCAACCCCAAGACACATAGTCGTCAGATTCTTCAAAGTTGAAACAAAGGGAAAAATGTTAAGGGCAGCCAGAGAGAAAGGTCACATTACCTACAAAGGAAGCCCATCAAACTAACAGCAGATCTCTCTGCAGAAACCCTACAAGCCAGAAAAGAGTGGGGGCCAATATTCAACATCTTTAAAGAAAAGAATTTTCAACCCAGAATTTCATATCCAGCCAAACTAAGCTTCATTAGCAAAGGAGAAATAAAATCCTTTCCAGACAAGCAAATGCTGAAGGATTTTGTCACCACCAGGCCTGCCTTACAAGAGCTCCTGAAGAAAGCACTAAATATGGAGAAGAAAAAACACTGGTACTAGCCAGTGCAAAAAACACATCAAAATATAAAGAGCAATGACATTATGAAGAAACTGCATAAACTAATGTGCAAAACAACCAGCTGGCACCATGATGACAGGATCAAATTCATACATAACGATATTAATCTTAAATGTAAATGGGCTAAATGCCCCAGTTAAAAGACACAGATTGGCAAATTGGATAGAGTCAAGACCCATCAGTGTGCTGTATTCAGGAGACTTGTCTCACATGCAAAGACACACATAGGCTCAGAAAAGCAAAAAGAAAAAAAAAGCAAGAGCTGCAATCCTGGTCTCTGAAAAAAACAGACTTTAAACCAACAAAGATCAAAAAAATACAAAGAAGAGCGTTACAGAATGGTAAAGGGATCAATCAAACAAGAAGAAAGAACTATCCTAAATATGTATACACCCAATACAGGAGAAACCAGATTCATAAAACAAGTTCTTAGAGACCTACAAAGAGACTTACACTCCCACACAATAATAGTGGGAGACTTTAACACCCCACTGTCAATATTAGACAGATTAATGAGACACAAAATTGACAAGGATTTAACATCCCACTGTCAATATTAGACAGATCAATGAGACACAAAATTAACAAGGATATTCAGGACTTGAACTCAGCTCTGGACCAAGTGGACCTAATATGTGTATACAGAACTCTCCACCACAAATCAACAGAATATACATTATTCTCAGCATCATATAGCACTTATTCTAAAATTGATCACATAATCGGAAGTAAAACACTCCTAAGTAAATGCAAAAGAATGGAAATCATAAGTCTCTCAGACCACAGTGCAATCTAATTCGAACTTAGGATCAAGAAACTCACTCAAAACCGCACAACTACATGGAAACTAAACAATCTGTTCCTGAATGACTACTGCGTAAATAATGAAACTAAGTCAGAAATAAAGAAGTTCTTTGAAACCAATGAGAACAATGACAGAACGTACCAGAATCTCTGGGACACAGTAAAGCAGTGTTGAGAGGGAAATTTATAGCACTAAATGCCCACAGCAGAAAGCAGGAAAGATCTAAAATTGACACCCTAAAATCACAATTTAAAAAATTAAAGAAGCAAGAGCAAACAAATTCAAAAGCTAGTAGAAGATAAGAAATAACAAAGATCAGAGCAGAACTGAAGGAGATAGAGACACGAAAAACCCTTCAAAAAAATCAATGAATCCAGGAGCTGGTTTTCCGAAAAGATTAACAAAACAGAGACCACTAGCCAGACTAATAAAGAATAAAAGAAAGAAGAATCAAATAGACACAATAAAAAATGATAAAGGGGATATCACCATTGATCCCACAGAAATACAAACTACTATCAGTGAATACTATACATACCTCTACACAAATAAACTAGAAAATCTAGAAGGAAGGGATAAATTCCTGGACACATACACTCTCCCAAGACTAAGCCAGGGAGAAGTTAAATCCCTGAATAGATCAATAACAAGTTATGAAATTGAGGCAATAATTAATAGCCTACCAATCCAAAAAAAGCCCAAGACCAGACAGATTCACAGTCAAATTCTACCAGAGGTACACCATTCCTTCTGAAACTATTCCAAACAATAGAAAAAGAGGGACTCCTCCCTAACTCACAGTCAAATTCTACCAGAGGTACACCATTCCTTCTGAAACTATTCCAAACAATAGAAAAAGAAGGACTCCTCTCTAACTCATTTTATGAGGCCAGCATCATCCTCATTCCAAAACCTGGCAGAGACACAACAAAAAGAGAAAATTTCAGGCCAGTATCCCTGATGAACTTTGATGCAAAAACCCTCAATAAAATACTGGCAAAATGAATTCAGCAGCACATCAAAAAGCTTATCCACCACGATCAAGTTGGCTTCATCCCTGGGATGCAAGGCAGTTCAACACACACAAATCAATAAACGTAATCCATCACATAAACAGAACCAATAACAAAATCCACATGATGATCTCAATAGATACAGAAAAGGCCTTCAGTAAAATTCCACACCCCTTCATGCTAAAATCTCTCAATGAGCTAGGTATTGATGCAACATATCTCAAAATAATAAGAGCTATTTATGACAAACCTATAACCAATATCATACTGAATGGGCAAAAGCTGGAATCATTCCCTTTGAAAACCAGCACAAGACAAGCATGCCCTCTCGCACCATATTCAACATAGTATTGGAAGTTCTGGCCAGGGCAATCAGGCAAGAGACAGAAATAAAGGGTATTCAAATAGGAAGAGAAGAAGTCAAGTTGTCTCTGTTTGCAGATGACATGATTGTATATTTAGAAAACCCCATCATCACAGCCTAAAGACTCCTTAAGCTGATAAACAACTTCAGCAAAGTCTCAGGATGCAAAATTAATGTGCAAAAATCACAAGCATTCCTATACACCAATAATAGACAAGCAGAGAGCCAAATCATGAGTGAACTCCCATTCACAATTGCTACAAAGAAAATAAAATACCTAGGAATACAACTTACAAGGGACATGAAGGACCTCTTCAAGGAGAACTATAAACCACTGCTCGAAGAAATAAGAGAGGGCACAAACAAATGGGAAAAAAAAAATCCATGCTCATGGATAGGAAGAATCAATATTGTGAAAATGAACATACTGACCAAAGTAACTTATAGATTCAAAGCTATCGCCATCAAACTATCACTGATTTTCTTTATAGAACTAGAAAAAAACTACTAACGTCATACGGAACCAAAAAAAGCGTCCATATAGCCAAGACAATTCTAAGCAAAAAGAACAAAGCTAGAGGCATCACACTACCTGACTTCAAACTAAAGGCTACAGTAACAGAAACAACATGGTACTGTTACCAAAACAGATACATAGACCAATGGAACAGAACAGAGGCCTCAGAAATAACACCATACATCTACAACCATCTGATCTTCAACACACCTGACAAAAACAAGCAATGGGGAAAGGATTCCCTATTTAATAAATGGTGCTGGGAAAACTGGCTAGCCACATGCAGAAAACAGAAATTGGACCCCTTCCTTACAACTTACACAAAAATTACCTCAAGATATATTAAAGGCTTATATGTAAAACCTAAAACCCTAGAAGAAAACCTAGTCAATACCATTTAGGACATAGGCACGAGCAAAGACTTCATGACTAAAACACCAAAAGCAATTGCAACAAAAGCCAAAATTGACAAATGGGATAAACTAAAGAACTTCTGCTCAGCAAAATAAACTATCATCAGAGTGAACAGGCAACCTACAGAGTCGGGGAAAATTTTTGCAATCTCTTCATCTGACAAAGGTCTAATATCCAGAATCTACAAGGAACTTAAACAAATTTACAAGGAAAAAAACAACCCCATCAAAAAGTGGGTGAAGAGTATAACAGACATGTCTCAAAAGAAGACATTTATGTGGCCAACAAATATATATAAAAAAAGCTCATCATCACTGGTTATTAGAGAAATGCAAATCAAAATCACAATGAGATACTATCTCACACCAGTTAGAATGGCTATCATTAAAAAGTCAGGAAACAACAGATGCTGAAGAGGATGTGGAGAAATAGGAACACTTTTACACGGTTAGTGGGAGTGTAAATTAGTTCAACCATTGTGGAAGACAGTGTGGCAATTCCTTAAGGATCTAGAAATAGAAATTCCATTTGACCCAGCAATCCCATTACAGGGTATAACCCAAAGGATTATAAATCATTCTACTATAAAGACACATGCACACATGTTACTGTAGCACTATTTACAATAGCAAAGACTTGGAACCAACCGAAATACCCATCAATGATAGACTGAATAAAGAAAATGTGGCACATATACACCATGGAACACTATGAAGCCATAAACATGAATGAGTTCATGTCCTTTGCAGGGACATGGATGAAGCTAGAGACCATCATCCTCAGCAAACTAACACAGGAGCAGAAAACCAAACACCACATATTCTCACTCATAGATGGGAGTTGAACAGTGGGAACACATGGACACAGGAAGGGGAACATTGCATACCAGGGACTGTCAGTGGGTGGGGGAAAGGAGAGGGAGAGCATTGGGACAAGTACCTAATGCATTAGGGGCTTGAAGCCTAGATGACGTGCTGATACGTGCAGCAAACCACCATGGCACTTGTATACTCATGTAACAAACCTGCACATTCAGCACATGTATCCCAGAACTTAAAGTAAAATAAAAATAAATAAATAAATATTACCTGAGCATGGTGGTATGCACCTGTAGTCCCAGCTACAAAGGAGGCTGACATGGGAGGATCTCTTGAGCCCAGGAGGTTAAGGCTGCAGTGAGCCATAATCATCCCACTGTACTCTAGTCTGGGTTCCAGAGCAAGACCCTGTTTCAAGAAAGAGAAGAAATGGAAGAAAGGAAAGAGAGAAAAGGGAAGAGAGGGAGGGAGGAAGGGAGAGGGACGGGGGACAGAGAGAGAAAAAGAAAAGATAAAGGAAGGAAGAAAAGAAAAAAAAGAAAGAAAAGGACAGATAGAAAGAAAGAAAGAAAGAAAGAGAGAGGAGAGGGGAG
Organism: Aotus nancymaae; assembly: GCF_030222135.1. NCBI lineage: Eukaryota > Metazoa > Chordata > Mammalia > Primates > Aotidae > Aotus > Aotus nancymaae. The sequence continues at coordinate 4,913,252 of NW_026988472.1, forward strand.
GGGAGGGGAGGGAAAGGGAGGGGGAGGGTGAGGGGAGGGGGAGGGGAGAGGGGGAGGGAAGGGAAGGGGATTTCCACAGGAACAGATAAGGATCAAGTATGCATACAAAGGGACCATTTAAATGATTACATCAGATAATCCTTACCGATTACATGTAAATTCATGTTTTTTCCTATTGACTACCCAATGCAGAAGGTAGGCACTCATGATGAAGATCAGATCGATCACAGATTATTAAACAAACCAAAGTGTTTGTAGAGTCTGAGGGGCAGAAGTGAATTTGTGGTCTCTGCATGCCATCTCCACTGGCTCCTCCTCTGCCCTCTGTCTTCTCAGTCCATGTTAGCAGGGGAATGAGATGTCCTTGCCTCCTCTTCTCCTTTAACCCAGGACAATTTTGCCCCAACAAACATTCCCCAAAACAGAATGTACAAAAAAGAGAATCAGGCAGAAAGACACACAGTGTGAAATAACTGATGAGAGTTGTTACTGAGGTGAGCAGGGCCTCCATGACACCCATAATTGCCCGCCCCAAGTGATGCCAGGCTCCATAATTTTTGAACAATACAGACCTCATTTCCAAAGGCCTGAACCCTAGAGCTTGGCTTCAGAAAATGTTTCCAGAGTCAGAACAGAAAGCCTAAAGAAACATGCAGAAAGTTACTATTTTTTTTTTTTAAGACAGGGTTTCACCATGTTGGTCAGGCTGGTCTTGAACTCCCGAGCTCAGGTGATCTGCCTGCCTTGGCCTCCAAAGTGCTTGGATTACAGGCGTGAGCCACTTCACCCAGTTTTCCCTATTAACATTTTACATAACCGTGGTACACTTGTCAAAACCAAGAAATTAATATTGGTACTATCAGCTAAATGAAATAAGTTATTCAGATGTCCTTACTTTTATACTAACGTTCTTTTTCTCTTTCAGGATCCTATTTAGTCATCACAGCTCTTCAGTCTCCTCTGGACTGACGATTTTTCAGTTTGTCCCTGTTTTTGATGACCTTGACAATTTTGAGGAATACTGGTCAGGTATTTTATAGAATTTGGATTTATCTGATGTTTTTTCACGATTGAACTTGATTTTACTGGTATTGGAAAATACCAGTAAAATGATACAGAGCATCCATAGATGGGGTACATGATATCACTATGTTATATATCGCCAGTTATTACTGGTGATGTTAACTTTGATTACTTGATTACAGTAGTTGCTTTTTTTCTATAAAGTTATTTTTCCCCTTCCATACTCTGTTATTTGGAACTCAATGACTAAGTCTGAAAACTTAGTCACTGAGTGACTGAAAAGAAAGCTCCATTTTCTTTTTTAAAAACATTTTATTTTAGGTTCGGAGGTACATGTGCAGGTTTGTTATATAGGTACATTTTGTGTCATGGGGGTTTGGTATACAGATTATTTCATCACCCAGGTAATAAGCATGGTGCCCAATAGGTAGTTTTTGATCCTCACCCTCCTCCGACTCTCTGCCCTCAAGTCTAGTTGGCCCTGGTGTCTTTTGTTACCTTCTTTGTGTCCATATCTTCACAAGGTTTACCTCCCACTTATAACTGGGAACATGCAGTATTTGGTTTTATGTTCCTGCATTAGTTCCTTAGGTTAATGGCCTCCAGCCCTATCCATGTTGCTGCAAACGACATGATCTCACTCATTTTTATGGCCACATAGTATTCCATGTTGTATCACATTTTTTTAATCCAGTCCAGTGTTGATGGGCATTTAAGTTGATTCCTTATATTTGCTATTATGAATTGCACTGCAGTGAACATACACGTGCATGTATCTTTACGGTAGAATGATTTACATTCCTTGGGTATATAATCAATAATAGGATTGCTAGATGGAATGGTAATTCTTTTTTCAGTGCAGAAGTACATCCACCCCCCATATCTGTGTTAAAACAAGCAGCATTTCTATGGCCCTCATACACTTTCATCCTCTGGGAACTGCAGTTTATCCTAAGAAAATAGCAATGAAACAATTATAAACAAAGGGGCAACTTATTTCTTGGAGGAAAAAGCCACTCTCTGAATACCATTGTGACAGATTTACAATGCACACAATTCCTCAACACTCCTCTCATTGAGAGGTGACGTGACTCTGGGCTTGCCTGAGACTTCTTTGACCAAAAATATGTGGCAGAAGTGACACTATGCCAGCTCCAAGCCTAGTCTTTAAGAGAATTGACAGTTTCTGCTTTAGATTTTAGGAGTCTGAGCTGCCATGCAAGATGTCTGACTACCCTGCTGGAAAGACCGTGTAGAGAAGGTCTGAGACAATATGGAGACAGAAAAGGGACCAGCCTATCCTATCCTTCCAAGCTATTCCTTTCAAAGTGTCAGGCATGTGAATAAAGCCATCCTTCAATATTCACATCAAATAGGTGACTTCCCCTGACCTCCCCCACCCACAGGCAATGCCATCTGAAACAGGAATTGCCTTTCCCACAAAATCACAATGTATAATACATTTTTGTTTTTTAAAACCACTAGTTTTTGGAGTCATTTTGGCACAAAATAAAACTGAAACAATAACATACACTTCTTCTGCTACTATCCTATAATTTTTATTCTTTTCAATGTCAAGCTTCTTGAAAGTGTAGTCTACATTGTCCTGCTCTAATTGATCACTTGTCCTTCCACCCTCAATACACTGCAACCTGTCCTCTTCCCCTCAGATCCATGGAATCTTTCCTTCCCACAATCACCAATTATTTTCTTATTAATGGAGCTAAATGACTCACTTCAGTCCTTACTTAACTTGACTTCTCTGTAGTCTTGAGCACAGTTGACATCCCTTCCTTCATGAAACTTTCTCATTTCTGAGCCTTTATGACAGCAGCCTCTTCCAATTATCCTTCTACTTCTCTGGCCACTTATTATGAGTCTCGCCCTTGGGTTCCTCTTCCCTTGCTTGCTTTTTAAATACTGTAGTCTTTCAGCTATGACTTCCATTCTTGTCATTCTATACATGATCTCTGGATAACCACATCACTACTCAAAGCTTCCAGCCATCTGACACCGATCACTGTTAGTGCTAACTCCTCCCTCACTAAATCATAGACCCTGCACAGTATAAGACTTGAAGGATATCTCCAATCAGACATCCAACAAGCTCTGCAAATCAGTCAAAAACCTGAGAATTATTCTCTCTCTTTCTCTTTCTCTCTGTCTCTCACTCCTTCCCTCCTCTCTCTTCCCCAATCCTCCATGAATCTGCTCTGAAAAAGCCAAGTATTATGATCTCCACATTGACAGATATTTGTGTAACTTCTCTCCCTGGTCAGAAATCTAGTTATTAATTAGGAGCTCAAATCAAGTGATATCCAAAGATGTCCAGAATTTCATATAGGGTACAGATAGAACAGAGACAATGATGGGGTCCTTTGAATAAGTAAGAGAGCTAAAAATTCATCTTCCATATTAAGCAGTCAACCAATGTGTCAAATTTGGTAGTGAGGAAATACTCATATAAGCTTACTATTTGGAAATATGAAAGTAAATACCAGAATAAATAAGCAAAAGTTAAGGGTGAAAGATATCAGATGGAAAGGAATTGACATAGGAAACTGTTTTTTTTCTTTTTTTCTTTTTCAATTTTATAACTTTATTTGATGTATTTGATGATCAGCGATTGATTGTAGATTTTTGAAAGTGGTAACAACAGGTACATAGATAACCAAAGTATAGAGCTTATTTGAATCTTCATCCTCATTACGTTTTCTGGACAACCGCACATGGATTCAGTATGGGACATTCCTTATTCCTTTGTCCCAGACAGCTTTGTTGAGCCTGGTATCAATGCACACATCTGGAGTTCCCATCTCCTTTGTGGAAAATTTCTGAATCTCTTTGAGTGCCCGAGGGGCATGTTTCTTGAAGCCCACTCCATGGATACGCTTGCAAATGTTGATGGTGTATTCTCGGGTCACCACCTTGTTGATGGCAGAACGGCTCTTTTTCTTCTCACCACCCTTCTTTGCGGGAGCCATTCTGCCGGGTCCAAGTTAGAAAGGAAGAGCCGAAACTAGTTTTTTAAAGCTATTTTAAGCTTTGTAGTAACATTTTACTTTTAAAGTTATATACATATAAGTGAAACAAACATCATCTAAAAATGCAACTTAAGACAATTAGTAAGAATTAGTATAACTACCAATTCATCTCTATCAAGTGATACAGTTTTAATCCATCTTTAATCTGGGTGCTAACTATTGTTTTAGGTCTTATGCAATTGTCATTGAACGTTTGCCAAACCTTGAAAGTAATGCAGGAATAAGGGGCTTTCATAAGAAAGAAAAACTGAGACATTCCATGATCAAAGAGATTATTTTTATTTTCTAGATCTTAGGTTTTAGCAACTTAGAGGACACCAAGTTCAATAGAATCAAAAAAAAAAAAAAAACCACTATTTGCTTGAGAATTTTTCTCAAATATTTCTAACATGGTATCTAGCATAGTTCTGATTTTTACTTTCTCTTTGAAGATGCATTTTGTTTCCACAGTTGACATCTAGGCTTTTCATACATGAAGGCTAGATATCCAACAAGTATCTATTGAATGAAATAAGGAGAATGTTGGGTTCTTTATACACATCTCATTGGTATACCAACCCTGCATAACCCAGATTATATTCACATGTTAACAAGAAATAAAAATGAATTCAAAGTGTCTTTAAAAACATGCCCAAGGCCACACTCCTAGTAAAGTGGTAAGGACAGAATTATTTCCCAATTCTACTTGCTTGATTCTCAGCCTCTTGGGAAATATAACCTGGAAAGTCTAAACTAGTTCCAGGGATCAGGTCTCTCTTGCAACAGACGCTTATTGTTCACTTACTAGCCAGATTTGATTCTCAGTGCTAGAAATACAACAGTGAGCTAAACATATACTTGGCTTCTATGGTTAAGTGGGAACAGCAACAATACTGGGAAGACAAAGAATACATAGAAGATGTGCATTTATCAGTCAGTCACAGGTAGAGAGAGCATCAACCCAGGAGCCAGGAGGCCTGTCTTCCATGTTTCCTACTATCTTATCCTAGCTCTGTGACATTAATTACAAGAGAGCTGTGAAATATTAATATTTCATTACCAGGAAAATGGGGATAGCAACACCTGCGATGATACCCAGGAATGTGCTGTTCAAAGAACATTCTTTCTATATGAAAGAATAGCACAGGCAAAAACAAAGATAGCAAAAGAAAAAATAGATAAATTAGATTTCATCAAAATGTTGTGCATCAAATGGCAGTTTAAGCAGAGTGAAAAGGCAGCCCACACAATGGGAGGAAATACTTGTAAATCCTATATCTGATAAAGGACTAATATCCAGAATAAATGTATATAAATCCTAAAACTCAACCACCATAAAAACCCAAACATGCTAATTAAACAATGTACAAAAAAATCAAATAGACATTTCTACAAATAAAATATATAAATAGCCAATAATCACATTAAAAGATTATCAACCTTATTAATCACTTGAAAAATGCAAATCAAAACCACAATGAGATACCACTTTATACACACATGCATTAGGATGGCTACTATTAGAAACAAAGCATAGCAAAACAACAACAAATAACATGTTTGTGAGAAGAATAATGTGTTGGTGGAGAAGTTACAACCATTGTGCATTACTAGTGGGAATGTAAGGTGTTCCATTCACTGTGAGAAATTGTATGGTAGATTCTCAAAAAGAATTTAAGTATAGAGCTACCACATAATCCAGCAATTCCACTTTGGGATATATATCCAAAAGAATTGAAAGCAGGGACTCCAATAGATATTTGTACAATAGTCATAGCACAGTATTCACAGTAGCCAAAAATGGAAACAAACCAAATGTCCATCAATTGATGAATAAACAAAATACGGTATATACATACAATGAAATATTATCCAGCCTTTAAAAGTAATGAAATTCTGATATATGCTAAGTATAGATGAACCTTAAAGATTAAGTGATACAAGCCAAATGCAAAGAGCAAATATTATATGATTCCACTTTCATGAAGTACCTAGAATAGTAAAATTCATGGAGATAGAAAATACAGTAATGGTTACCAGGGCTTGGGAAAGGGAGAAATGAAGAATTATTGTTAAAATTTGACAGAGTTTTAGTTTGAAATGATGGAAAATTTCTGGAGATTAATAGTGGTAATGATTACAAAACAATGTAAATGTGCTTATTACTGTTGAACTGTATACCTAAAAAATTGTTAAACTGATAAATTTTATGTTATCTATATTTTATCATAAAAAAAAACTTCCAGGTGACATGACCAAATGACAGAGTAGGAGATACCAGCCCACATTCCCCATGAAAAAGAAATATATACGGCTAGCCACAAACTCAAATAGCCTAGAGAGGGTTCAAGAGTTCAATAAAAAATTTGCTACAACACAGTGGAGCAAAAAATGGAGAATATACACAGAGAAAGGATCACTAGTACAATCAGCGTACCTGAGATACCAGATGTAGGTGATGGGGGGATGGAGGCAGCAAACCACCTTGCCATGTATGTATCTATGCAACAATCCTGCATGATCTGCACATGCACCCCAGAACCTAAATTACATTTAAAAAAAAAAAAGAAAGAAAGAAAATGTGGCACATATACACCATGGAATACTATGCAGCCATTAAAAAGGATGAGTTCATGTCCTTTGCAGGAACATGGATAAAGCTAGAAACCATCATTCTCAGCAAACTAACACAAGAACAGAAAACCAAACACTGCATGTTCTCACTCATAAGTGGGTGTTGAACAATGAGAACACATGGACACAGGGAGGGGAACATCACACACTGGGGCCTGTTGTGAGGTGGGGTCCTAGTGGAGGGATAGCATTAGGAGAAATACCTAATGTAGATGATAGGTTGATAGGTGCAGCAAACCACCATGGCACATGTATACCTAAGTAACAAACCTGCACATTCTGCATATGTACCCCAGAAATTAAAGTATAATTTTAAAAAATATTTTTGCATCTATGTTCATCAGGGGTATTGGTCTGAAGTTTTCTTTCTTCATTGCATCTCTGCCAGGTTTTGGTATCAGAAAAATGCTGGCCTCATAGAATGACTTACGGTTGAGTCTCTCCTCCTCAATTTTTTGGAATAGGTTCAGTAAGATTGGCATCAGCTCTTTTTTATGTATCTAGTAGAATTTGGCTGTACATCCACCTGGTCCAGGGATTTTTCTGGTTGGTAGGTTTTTAAAAAAATAATTGATTTAATTTCAGAACTCATTATTATTAATCATTATCTGTTCAGGGTTTCAATTTCTTCCTGCTTCAATCTTGGGAGGTTGTATGTTTCCAGGAACGTATCCATTTCTTCTAGGTTTTCTAGTTTATGTACACATAGGTGTTCATAATAGTCTCTGAGGGTTTTGTTTGTTTGCTTGTTTGTATTTCTGTAGAGTTGTGTAATGCCCTCATTTGTGATTTCTGATTGTGTTTATTAGGACCATCTCCTTTGTGTCTTTATTAGTCTAGATAGTGATCTATCAGTCTTATTTATTCTTTCAAAACCCCATTATTTGGTTTCGTTTATCTTTTATATGATTTTTCTCACCTCCATGTTATTCAGTTCAGCTCTGATTTTGGTTACTTCTTTTCTTCTGCTACCTCTGGGGTTGGTTTTATCTTGTTTTTCAATTTCCTCTAGATGCAATATTAAGTTGTTAATTTGAGATCTTTCTAACTTGCTGATGTGGGCATTTGGCACTATAAACTTTATTCATAACATTGCTTTAGCTGTGTCCCAAGATTGTGCTATGTTGTGTCACTGTTACCATTAGTTTAAAATAATTTATTGATTTCAGCCTTAATTTTGTTCTTTACCACAAAGTCACTTAGGAACAGATCGTTTAACCTCTGACAAAGCTGAGAAAAAAAGCAATGGGGAAAAGACTCCCTATACAATAAATGGTGCTGGGATAACTGGATAGCCATATGCAGAAGATTGAAGCTGGATCCCCTACCTTTCACCATATAGAAAAATCAACTCAAAATGAATTGAAGACTTAAATGTAAAACCTAAAATTTTTAAAATAAAAAATAACCTAGAAGAAAATCTAGGAAATACCACTCTGGATATCAGCTCAGGCAAAGACCTCATGACAAAGACTCCAAAAGTAATCACAACAAAAACAAAAACTGACAAGTGGGACCCAATTAAACTAAAGAGCTTCTGAACAGCTAAAGAAACTATCAACAAAGTAAACAGACAACTTACAGAATGGAAGAAAATATTTGCAAACTTTGCCTCCAAAAAATGTGTAATACTCAGTATCTATAAACAACTGAAACAGATTAACAAGCCCAAAACAAACAAGCTGATTTTTTTTAATGAAAAAAGGACATGAAAAGACATTTCTCAAGAAAAAGACATACACACTGCCAACTAGCATATGAAAAAAATGCTTGATATCACTAATTATTAAAGAAATCCAAATCAAAACCACAATGAGATACCATTTCACACTATTCAGAATGGCTATTATTAAAAAGTCAAAAAATAGCAGATGCTGGTAAGGTTGCAGAGAAAAGAGAATGCTTATACACTGCTGGTGGGAATGTCAGTTCAGCCACTGTGGAAGTCAGTCTGGAGATTTCTAAAAGAATTTAAAAAAGAATTACCATTCAACTGAGCAATCCCATTATTGGGTGTATACCCAACAGAAAATAAATCATTCTACCATAAAAGCACATGCACAAGCATCTTCACTGCAGCACTAATCATAATAGAAAAGACATGGAATCAACCTAGATACCTATAAGTGGTAGACTGGATAAAGAAAATCTGGTACAAATATACCACTAAATACTACGCAGCTATAAAAAATGAGATCATAGCCTTTGCAGTAACATGAATGGAGGTGGAGATTATTATCCTAAGCAAATTAAGGCAGGAATAGAAAACCAAATACTACGTATTCTCACTTATTAATAGGAGCTAAACCTTGGGGACACATAGACACAAAGAAGGGAAAAAAGGGAAAAATAGGAGGAGGTGGAGCAGGATGGCTAAATGGAAGACTTCACCAATTGTCCCCCCAAGGACACTAATTTAACTGCAATCTATACAGAAAAGCACCTTCATAAGAAACAGAAAACCAGATGAGCACTCACAATACCTGGTTTTTACTTCACATCACCAAAAGAGGCACTGAAAGAGGGTAGGAATCACAGCCTTGAATCACTGATGCCAGCAACACTCCTATCCCCTGGCAGCAGCCATGTGACACAGAGAAAATCTGTGTACTTGGGAGACTGAGAGTGTAGCAAATGTGAGACACTGAATTGAACTCAGTGCTGCCCTGCCACAGCAGAAAGCAAACCAGGTTGAACCCAGGTGACACCTGCCCACGGAGGAAGCAGTTAGATCAGCCCTAGCCAGAGAGGAATCACACATCCCAGAGGTTGGAACTCAAGTATCTTGGCAAATCTCACCACTGTGGGCCAAAGTGCTCTGGGGTCCTAGGTAAACTTGAATGGCAGTCTAGGACATAAGGACTGCAATTCCTAGGCAACTACTGGTGCTAGGCTGAGCTCAGAGCCAGAGGACTAAGATGGCAGGTGAGCTAGGGAGACACAAGCTGGGGTGGTTAAAGGAGTGCTTGTGCCATCTCTTCCCGAACCCCAGGCAGTGCAGCTTGCAGTGACACAAGTGACTTCTTTCTTCTGCTTCAGGGGAGGAGAGCAAAGAGTCAAGAGGGCTCTGTCTTGCATCTTGGATACCAGCTCAGACACAGTAGGATAGGGCATTAGGCAGAGTAATGAGTCCCCTATGCCAGGCCCTAGCTCCCAAACAACATTTCTAGACACACTCTGGGCCAAAAGAGAACAAACTGCTTTGAAGGAAGAACGCATACCTGGCAGGATTCATCACCTGATGACTAAAGAGCTCTTGGGCCCTGAATAACCAGCAGTGATACCCAGCCAGTATGCCATGGGCCTTGGGCTCTGAGATGTGCTGATTACAGGTGTGACCCATCACATTCCCAACTTTGGTGGCTATGGTGAAAGATACCCTCCATTTGAGAAAAGCAGACGGAAATGTAAAGGGGACTTTGTCTTGCACCATAGGTACCAGCTCAGCCACAGTGGGACAGAGCAACAGGTAGGCTCTTGGGGCTCCCATATCCAGGACTAGGCATATGGGCAGCATTTCTGAAACTGCCTAAGGCCAGAGGGGAGCCAATTGCCCTAAAAAGTGAGTCCCAGGGCAGGCAGCTTTTACCACAAGCTGACTAAAAAGCCCGTGGGCTTTAAGGGAATATTCACAGTAGCTGTGCAGTACTCCCCATGGGCTCTTCTGTCTGTGGAAGAGGGCGGGAAGAGTGGGGATGACTGCATCTCATGGTTTGAGTGCCAGTTTAGCCATAGTACAATAGAACACCGGTAGACTTCTAAGGTTTTGACTCTAGTCCCCGGCTCCTGGACAGCACCTCTGGACATGCCCTGGGCCTGGGGGATCTTACTGTCATGAAGGGAAGGACACAATCCTGGCTATCTTCACCACCTGCTGATTGTAGAGCCCTAGGGCCTTGAGTGAAGATAGGTGGCAGCCAGTTAGTAGTTACAGCAGGCTTTGAGCAAGACCCAGTGGTGTGCAGGCTTTGGGTCTTACCCAGAGCAATCCCAGTGGTGTTGGCCACAGGAGTGCTTGTATTACCACACTGCCAGCACAGAGAGAGAGAGAGAGAACAAGTGGACCTAACAGATATTTACAGAACATATTGTCCAATGGCTGCAAAATACACATTTTTTTCCTGAGTACATGGATCATTCTCAAAGACAGACCATATGTTAGGTCACAAAAGAAGTATTCAAACATGCAAAAAATTGAAATAATATCAAGCATCTTCTCTGACCAAAATGGAATAAAACTAGAAATCAATAGCAGGAGGAATTTTGGAAACGTAGAAGTACATGGAAATCAAACAATATGCTTCTGAATGACCAGTGGGACACTGAAGAAATTAAGAAGACTGATAAATGTCTTGAAACAAATGATAATGGAAACACAACATACCAAGACCTATAGCATAGAGAAAAAGAAGCGCTAAGAGGGAAGTTTATAGCTATAAGTGCCTATATCAAAAAACAACAAAAAAATCAAATAAAAAAGTTAACACTGCATCCAAAAGTACGAGAAAGGCAAGAGCAAACCTAACCAAAAATTAGAAGAAAAGAAATAATAAAGATCAGAGCAGAAATAAATGAATGTAAAATGAAGAAAATATACAAAAGATCAATGAAACAAAAAAGCTGGTTTCTGAAGAGATAAACAAAATTATCTTTAGCCAGACTAAGAAAAAAAGAGATGGGCTGGGTGCGGTGGCTCATGCCTGTAATCCCAGCACTTTGGGAGGCCAAAGTGGGAGGATCACAAGGTCAGGAGATTGAGACTATCCTGGCCAATATGATGAAACCCCATCTCTACTAAAAATACAAAAATTAGCTGGCTGTGGTGGTGTGTGCCTGTAATCCCAGTTACTTGGGAGGCTGAGGCAGGAGAATCGCTTGAACCAGGGAGTCAGAAGTTGCAGTGAGCCAAGATTGTGCCACTACATTCCAGTCTGATGATAGAGTGAGACTCCATCACAAAAAAAGAGAGAGAGGGGAGAGAGAGAGAGAGAGAGAGAGAGAGAGAGAGAGAGAGAGAGAGAGAGAGAGACAAGACCCAAATAAGTAAAATCAGAGATGAAAAGAGAGACAGGACAACTGATACTACAGAAATTCAAAGGATCATTAGCGACTACTATGAGCGACTATATGCCAATATTTTGGAAAATCTAGAAGAAATGGACAAATTCCTAGACACATCCATCCTGCCAAGATTGAACCATGAAGAACTCCAAAACCTGAACAAACCAATAACAAGAAAGGAGATCCATAATAAAAAGTCTGCTAGCAAAGAAAACCCAGGATCCAATGGCTGCACTGCTGAATTCTACCAAGCCTTTAAAGAAGAACTTATACCAAACCTACTCAAACTATTCCAAAAAATAGAAGAGGAGAGAGTACTTCTAAACTTGTTCTACAAGGACAGTATTACCCTGATACCAAAACTAGACAAAGACGCATCACAAAAAGGAAACTATAGGTCAATATCACTGATGAATATTATTATAAAAATTCTTAACAAAATACTAGCAAACCAAATTCAACACATTTTTTAAAAAGTCATTAATCATGACCAAGTGGGATTTAACCCTGCAAGGATGGTTCAACATATACAAATCAATTAATGTAATAAATCATATCAACAGAATGAAGGGCAAAAAACATAAGATCATTTCAATAGATGCTGAAAAAGCATTTGGTAAAATTCAATATCCCTTCATGATAAAAACCCTCAAAAAACTAGATATAGAAGGAACATATCACAAGATAATAAAATTGCATACAATAGGTCCATAGCTAGTCTCATACTTAATGGGGAAAAACTGAAATCCTTTCCTCTAAAAACTGGAACAAGGATGCTCATTTTCACCACTGTTATTCAACATAGTACTAGAAGTCCTGCTAGAGCAATCAGACAAGAGGAAGAAATAAAGGGCATCCAAAAGGGAAAGGAAGGAGTCGAATCATCCTTGTTTACAGAGATGATTTTATGTTTGGAAAAACCTAAAGACTCCACAAGAAAACTAATAAACTGATAAATTCAAGAAAGTTTCAGGATACAAAATCAACATAACAAATCAGTAGCATTTCTATATGCTAACAGTGAACAATCAGAAAAAGAAATTTTAAAAAGTAGTCCCATTTACAATAGACACAAATAAAATACAATACTAGAAATTTACTTAACCAAAGAAGTGAAAGATCTCTACAATAAAAACATAAAACATTGATGCACAACATTAAATGCTAATGGATTAGGAAAATCAATATCTTTTAATGTCCATACTACCCAAAACAATCTACAGATTTGATGTAATCCCTATTAAAATACCAATTATACTCTTCACATAAATAGAAAAAAAAAAACCCTAAAATTTATATGGAACCACAAAAGACCCAGAATAGCCAAAGCTATCCTGAGCAAAAAGAACAAACCTGGAAGAATCATATTACCTGACTTTATACTACAGAGCTATAGTAACAAAGACGGCACAGTACTGGCATAAAAACAGACACATAGACAAATGGAACAGTATAGAAAACCCAGAGATAAATCCACACATCTACAGCAAACTCACTTTTGACTAAGTTCTCAAGAACATACACTAGGGAAAGGACAGTCTCTTTAATATACAGTGCTGTGAAAACTGGATATCCACATGCAAAAGAGTAAAACAACAGCCCTATCTCCCACCATATACAAAAATCAAATCAAAATGTATTAAAGGCTTAAATCATAAGACCTCAGACTATGAAACCACCAAAGGAAAATATTGGGGAAACTCTCTAGGACACTGGACTGCACAAAGATCTCGTGAGCAATACCCCACAAGCAAAGGCAAACAAAGCAAAAATGGACAAATGGAATCACATCAAGTTTAAAAGCTTCTGCACAGCAAAGGAAACAATTAACAAAGTGAAGAGACAACCGACATAATAGGACAAAATAGGTGCAAATTACCCATCTGACAAGTAATTAATAATCAGAATATATAAGGAGCTCAAAGAACTCTATATGAAAAAAAATCTAGTAGTCTCATTTAAAATGGGCAAAAGACCTGAATGGACATTTCTCAAAAGAAGACATACAAATGGCAAACAGGTATGTGAAAAGATGCTCAATATCATTAATCATCAGAGAAATGCAAATTAAAGCTACAATGAGATATCTTCTCAGCCCAGTTAAAATGGCTTTTATCTTAAAGTCAGGTAATGATAAATGCCAGTGAGGATGTAAAGCAAAGGGAGCTCTCCTACACTGTTGGTGGCTATGTAAATTAGTACAACCACTATGGAGAACAGTGTGGAGGTTCCTCAAAAAAAACTAAAAATAGAGCTACCATACAATCCAGCAATCCTACTTCCAGGTATATACCCAAAAGAAAGAAAATCAGGATAATGAAGAAATATGTGCATTCCCATGTTTACTGCAGCATTATTCTCTATATTCAAGATTTGGAAGCAACCTAAGTGTCCATCAACAGATTAATGGATAAGGAAAATGTGGTACTTATACATAATGAAGTACTATTCAGCCATAAAACGAATGAGATCCACTCATTTGCAACAACGTGGATGGAACCGGAGGTCATTGTTAAGTGAAATAAGCCAGGTACTGAAAGACAAATTTCACATGTTCTCACTTATTTGTAAGAGCTAAAAATTAAAATAATTGAACTCATGGAGATAGAGAGTAGAAGGATGGTAACCAGAGGCTAAGAAATGTAGTGGTGGGGTGGCAGGAAACTGGGGATGGTTAATGGGTACAAAAACATAGTTAGAAAGAATGAGTAAGACCTCGTATTTGCTAGCGAAACAGGGTGACTATAGTCAATAATAATTTAATCATACATTTAAAAATAACTAAAAGAGCATAATTGTATTATTTGTAACACAAAGGATAAACGCTTGAGGTGATGGATTATTACATTTACCATTTACCCTGATGTGATTGTTACACAGTGCATGCCTATAACAAAATATTTCATGTAACCCATAAATATGTATACCTACTATATACTCACAAAAATTAAAAATATTTAAAAAGAAGAGAACAATGGACACTAGGGGCTATTTGAGAGTGGACAGCAGGAGGAGGGTGAGGTTTGAAAAACTACCTATCAGGTACTATGCTGATTACCTGGGTGACAAAATTATCTGTATGCCAACCCCCACAACGCATAACTTACCCATGTAACAAATCTACAAATGTACCCCTTGAACCTAAAATAGGAGTTGGAAATAATAAGAAAAGAGAAACAGGTGTTACAAATCACTATTTTAAAAGAAATCATGTGAAAATAAAGTTGCTCATTCCTTTATTCTTCTTTCTCTTATACATTATATTGTGATTTTACAGAATAATTGGAGCCAACTGGACTTTCACTAGGAGCTATCCTCTGTACACCCTTACCATCCCACAGTTCCTCTCTTTCAAATAAGAAAACCATGTGATTTACTGAATAATTTTAAAGTAATAACGTAATATTTTGAGATCTTCATTTACATTTCTTTGTCTGAGTTTCCCTGTGTTCATTGCCTCCCTACTCCCAACAGTTAAGCAGTAGTGATATATTTCTACATGTCTTACCCTATTCAGGAATAAATAGCCACATTTTTCAATTTGGTTATTGAAAACTTACCGAAAATATAATTTACTAAAACAAAAAATACATACGCAAACACAACAGAAATCAACTCAAAATGGATTAATGACTTAAATATAAGACCTGAAACTGTAAAAGTACTGGAAGAAAACATAGAGGAAAGCTTATTAGCACTTGTCCTGGCAATTATTTTTTGGATATTACCCCAAAAGCATAAGCCACAAAAGCAAAAATAGACAAATGGACTGCATCAAACTAAAAAGCTTTTGCATGGCAAAAGAAACAATCGAGTGAAGATGGAAACTGCACAATGAGAGAAAATATTTACAAACTACCCATCTGATAATGGGTTAATATCTAAAATATATAAGGAATTCAGACAACTCAATAACAAGAAAATAAATAACCTGATTTAAAAATGGGCAAAGGAGAGAGATCCAAGATGGCTGATGATTAGCAGCTCGGGCACGTACCTCCCAGTGAAAGCGCAAAGAACGAGAGGACGCCACACTTTCAGACGAATATTAGTTGCTCACGGACCACGAGATTCCCAGTGGAGGAGCTCCACGGGTCGCCAGGGCGACTCTTGTGGCCGGCGTGGCGGTTTTGCTGGTGCCTTAGCACGCCAGTTCTTGGTGCAGAGTCCGGATATTCCCGGGCAGAAAAGCACCATCAATCTTAACACCGCTGTTTTGGCCGGCTCAGTGGATTGCTCAGATTTCGGCGCTGGGAATCAACAAGTTGGACGTCAGAGACCCAGTTAGAAAGTCGGTAATTATAAAGACGACAGATGGACAAATATATAATGAAGGGAAGAAACCAGCGTAAAAAGGTAGAGAATACTCAAAACCAGAATGCCTCTCCCTCTACAGGGGATTGCAATTCCTCATCAGTAACGGAACAAGGCTTAATAGATTACACGTGCGTTCCAATAACAGAAGCAGGTTTCAAAACGTGGGTGATAAGAAACTTCTGTGAATTAAAAGAACTTGTTCTAACCCAATGCAAAGAAACTAAGAACCTTGAAAAAAGGTTTGACGAAATGTTAACGAGAATGGACAATTTAGAGAAGAATATAAGTGAATTGATGGAGCTGAAAAACACAACACGAGAACTTCGCGAAGCATGCACAAGTTTAAACAGTCGAATTGATCAAGCAGAAGGAAGGATATCAGAAGTCGAGGACCAGCTCAGTGAAATGAAACGAGAAGACAAGAATGCAGAAAAAAGGATGAAAAGGAATGAGCAAAGTCTCCAGGAAATATGGGACTATGTGAAAAGACCTAATTTACGTTTGATAGGTGTACCTGAATGTGATGAAGAGAATGAATCCAAGTTGGAAAATACTCTTCAGGATATCATTCAGG
Source organism: Aotus nancymaae (assembly GCF_030222135.1). Taxonomy (NCBI): domain Eukaryota; kingdom Metazoa; phylum Chordata; class Mammalia; order Primates; family Aotidae; genus Aotus; species Aotus nancymaae. The sequence goes on from NW_026988472.1 coordinate 4,929,884, forward strand.
AAAATTTTCCCAACCTGGCAAGGCAGGGTAATATTCAACTCCAGGTAATACAGAGAACACCACAAAGATATTCTTCAAGAAGACCAACCCCAAGGCACATAATCGCCAGATTTATTAGGGTTGAAATGAAGGAGAAAATACTAAGGGCAGCTAGAGAGAAAGGTCAGGTTACCCATAAAGGGAAACCTATCAGACTTACAGCAGATCTCTCAGCAGAAACCCTACAAGCCAGAAAAGAGTGGGGACCAATATTTAACATCCTTAAAGAAAAGAACTTTCAACCCAGAATTTCCTATCCAGCCAAACTAAGCTTTATGTGCGAAGGAAAAATTAAATCTTTTGCGAACAAACAAGTACTTAGAGAGTTCACCACCACCAGGCCTGCTTTACAAGAGCTTCTGAAAGAAGCACTATACATATAAAGGAACAACCAATAATCAGCCTTTCCAAAAATATATCAAAAAGAAAAGAGCATCAACACAATGAAAAATTTACACCAACTAATGGGCAAAACAGCCAGCTAGCATCAAATGCTGGTATTAAACTTATATATATTTTAATTGGATAAAAAGCCAAAACCCATTGGTATGCTGCATCCGGGCCCATCTTACATGCAACAATACACAAAGACTTAGAGAGAAGGAGGAAGATTTACCAATTGAACAGAGAGTAAAAATAAACTAATAAACAAAAAGCAGGAGATGCAATTCTCGCCTCTGATAAAGTAGACTTTAAAGCAACAAAGATCAAAAGAGGTGAGGAATGACATTACATAATGGCAAAAGGATCAATGCAACAAGAAGAGCTAACGATTCTATAGATAAACGAGATAGAAAATTAACAAGGATATTCAGAACTTGAACTCAGACCCGGAACAAGTAAACTTAATAAATATTTATAGAACTCTCCACTTCAAGTACACAAAACATACATTACCACCTCACACCTATTCCAAAGGTGACTATATAATTGGAAGTAAATCACTCCTCAGTAATCGCATAGCATTTCATAGGTTTAAATTAAATATTGGTTGGCTGTTTGTTTGTTATCTTCTTCCCTTATTCCTTCCTGACTACATCATTAAGTATAATTATCAGTATAAAAGAGGTTTTCAATACCCATTACTAAATTGCATTCTAGCCTGGGCAAGAAAGCAATACTCCCATTCTCTCTCCCTCTTTCTTTTCCTTCTCCCTCCTCCCCATTCTCTCTCTCTCTTTCTCTTCCTTTTTTCTCCTTCCTATTCTCTCTCTCTTAAAAAAAAAAAAAAAAAAGAAATCCTTGTGGTTCCCTACAAGCTCTGACTCCAATGTAGGTAACAGGTTTCATAAAGAGCAAACCTGTTCAGCCAGAAGCAGTTCTAATACTGATGTCACACTTTCCCTCAAACAATGACTTTTGTCCCTTCAAACATGTATCATTTACTCTATACCACCTCTGTTTGGGTAAAGGAATCATGGGAATTGAGAAATAATTAAATAATACCTAAAAAACATGTAGGTAAACAAGTCATTCTTTGGGTATTCTAATAAAATGTAAGCAAAAATGTAGATAATTATTTGGGAATTCTGAAAGTAGAGGTAAACAAACATATGTAATACAAACTGAAGCTCATAATTCAAATGCAAATTCATTACCTTTCATTTCATGAGAGACAGGCATAATACAAGTGACCAAAAAAAAAAAATAAAATAAATAAATAAATAAATAAATAAATAAATATAGCACTTTTCTCCATAATTAAGGCTTTATTTCATTTCTCTCATCAATGTTTTGTAGTTTTCAGTGTGAAAATCTTACACAAATTTCATTAGATTATTCCAAACATTTGACATTTTTTTGTTGCTCTTATTATTGGCAATGATTTTTAAATTTCAATGCTAATTGTTCATTGCTGATTTATAGAAACATAAATGATATTTTATGTTGACCTTGTATTCTGCTACATACTACTAAGCTTAATTATTAATTCCATAAGCATTTCCAAAAATACTTTGGGATTTTCTACATAGATGATTATACCTTCTGCAAATAATGATGGCTTATTTCTTTCATTCCAGTCTATAACGTTTGCTTATTTTCTTTGCCTTATTGTACAGTTTATCACCTCCACACCATTATTTGTTGTTGCTACTGTTTTGTTTTACTTCCCTCAGAATTCTCTAAGCTTCTTGGACTTGAATTTTATTGTTTTCCCTTTAATTTTGGAAAATTCAAAAAAAAAAAAAAAAAAAAATGGGCAAAGGACCTGAATAGATATTTTTCCAAGGAAGACATCCAAATTTCCGACAGTTATATAAAAACATGCTCAACATCACTAATCATCAGGGAAATGCAAATTAAAGCCACAGTGAGATATCACCTCACACCCACTAGAATATCTACTATCAATAAAAAAAAAAAAGATAACAAGTGTTGAGGGGATTAAGCAAAGGGAACTCTTGTACATCATTAGTGGGAATGTAAATTAGTTCAGCTATTATGAAAAACAGTATGGAGATTCCTCAAAAAATTAAAAATTGAGGTTTTGTATGATTCAGCCATTTTACTTTTGGCGATATACCCAAAGGAAATAAAGTCACTATGTCAAAGACATACCTGCACTTCCATGTTTATTGCAGTATTATTCACAATAGCCAAGATATGGAATCATCCTAAGTGTCCATCAACGAATGAATGAATACAGAAAATGTGGAGTATACACACACACAGATGCACACACACAATGGAATACTATTCAGCTTTAAGAAGGAAGAAAATCCTTTCATCTGCAACAATCCAAATGAACCTGGAGGACATTATGCTAAGTGAAATAAACCAGGCACAGAAAGGCAAATGCTGTACGATCTCGTTTATATGTGGACTCTAAAAAAATCGAATTGATAAAAGCAGAGAGTAGAATGGTGATTACCAGGGACTGGCAGGGGGATGTAGGGAATGGAGAAATGTTGGTCAAAGGGTTCAAAGTTTCGTTTAGGAAGGAGGAATAAGTTCTAGAGCTCTATTGTACAGTATGGTGACTGATTATAGCAAATTATAATGTATCATATACTTGAAATTGCTAAAAAAAGTAGATTTTAAATGTTCTTACTGCAATAGATATTATAAGTATATGAGGCAATGGATATATTAATTAGCTTGATTTAATCATTCCACATTGTACACATATGTCAAAATATCACGTTACACCTCATATGTATATATAATTTATATTTTTCAATTAAAAATAATTAGCTAATTAATTAATTGACGTGCTACTTGAGAAGCTCTAACTTCTATTACCCCAGAATATGGCTGTAATTGGATATCAAGCCTATAAAGACGTGAATAAGTAAAAACGAGACCTTAAGGTGGCCCTAATCCAATCTAACTGATGCTTTTATAAGAAGAGGAAATTTGTATGCACAGAGAAACAGCAGGGTGCACAGGCATAGAGGAAAGACTATGTGAGAACACAGTGAGAAGGTGACTATCTGAAAGCCAAAGAGAGAGACCTCAGAAGAAACTAAGATGATATACACCTCGATCTTGGACTTCCAGCCTCCAGAACTGTGAGAAAATGAATGTCTGTCGTTTAAGCCACCCATTCTGTGGTATTTTGTTATTGCAGCCATAGCAAACTAATATACCATGCTAATGTCCCAGATTTTCATCAGATTTAGCTTCTCAATCGTGAAGCCATTCAATATTTCTTTTTTTTTTTTTTAGTAAAGAGAGGGCTGAATGGAGAAATGAGTGTACAATTAGTGGGTGGAGGGCAGTTAATTTATATATATAACGGCCCTTTTGGAGGAGGAATTGAGATATGTCAGGGTCTTCCTGGTGTTTCAGGAAATGCTTGTGCATAGCATCAATAAAATTTTCGAAGAATAACACTCCAGACTGTTCTCTGGTTTTACCACACAAGGGAAGCAGAAAAACTTGACAGGCAGGCAGAATAAGGTATAGTTTCAGAGCACAGTCTTCAGAAACAGGAAGACCTGGGCTTGGGCCCTTCTCATAGCCAAGTACCTCATCTGCAAATTGAAGATAGTAATAGTGTCTGCATCAAAGTGTTTGTAGGAAGGATTAAATGAAGTATTGCATGGAAAGCAAGCCTAGCCCACGAGAATTAATTTCCTTATCAGAAGTTTCCCTAAACTACAAAGGGCTATAGCAACGAAAAGTGACAGAAAGAACCAATAACATTTCTGTTCACCCTGCTATCCACAAGCAATTAGCCTCATAAAATTTAAAAAATAGCCTGTGAAAGGTTCAGTGATTGCACCAAAACCTAACTTATTGTATTTTTGTAATACTCAGATAAAATAATGCAAATTATATCACACCTTGTAGTCTCAATAAATATTGGTGCTTGTCAATTCTTATCACTCTACCTTTATGCCCCCTCTACACACACACACACACACACACACCCTACTTAAATCCAAGTTTTTTGTTTTTTAGGGAAAGTTTTCCAGTCTTAGGAGAGAGTACAGACAGATATGAACACCCTTCACCCTTTTTACTCCCTCCTTAAACTTTAAATGCAGGTTCACATTAACTTCTAAGGTCTCAATGAAGGTCACATTATTACAACCCAGTTGACATCAGCATGACTTTTCTGAAATCATATGATAATATACAAGCAGAGGATGGTTTTTATTAAAATCCAACAATGGAGATTGCATCAGAAAGCAGTTGCCACAGAGCAGAACGTATTTTTCCATCAGAAAAATATTATGGCCTGTAGTAAACTATCTGTTTCATTTCTCTGTAATCAAAAAGATTAACAGAAATATTCAACTTAAAATTTGGAAAAATACAGATACAAGTCTAAAACCCGTCATACAGCAATGAAATGGAAAAAATGGGCTCTGACTTGGCTACAGCTGTCAAGAGAGTGCAATCCACATGTGTTACACTAGGGGCAGCAGCGTATAAGGAATGGTGGTGTATTCTAACTGCATTTCCGTAGCACTCTTTGATACTGGACCAAAAACAAATAAGTATTAATTAGACCTTGAAAGACCAGTACTTTGGTTAGATTTTCTAGGATTTTTAGGTGGAATTCTAGGGAAAGACTTTGATGGGTGAGGTTTATCTCTCTGTTGCTTTTAAAGCTAGGTGAATTGATGCCTTCTTTTTCCCTCAGTTTCTTTCCCTGTAACTGACAGAGCCATGTACAGAGGCAATATCATTAGGACTCCATCATACTCAGACATGACGCATGTTGGGAGACTGGTAGCATGGGGCCAGCAGAGAGAATGGAAGGTGGCAGGGGCAGGATTCAAGGCCATTCCATAGACTGATTCTCAACTAAACATTTAGGAAAAGCTCTTTATCTTTGTGGATTTATATATGTATGTAACATAATAATAAGGATGAATAAATCTGTGCTTGTTTGGTTAACACCCATCCTCCATACAGTCTTGCATTTTGATTAGCAATTTTGCTTTTATCTCACAAGCTCGTGAATCAAGCATACTCAGCTTCAGTTTCCCTGGTAACCGACCTCTGCTTCCTGTCTAGACTTCTGGTCATGAGAAGAGAGAAACGAAAAAACACAAAATGGGGGAGGGAAGGCTAGAAAATGTTATTCCTAATCCCCTTTTCTCTTCCCCACCACAGTCAATTTCTCTACCACTACAGCCATCCCCCACCAGAAATGAACAAAGTCTGTTGGTGAAGTTGAATAAGATTAATCTCACCTGTGTATGCTCCTACCCGCTTGCCTTCCTTCCTCTCTGCATCAGTTTGGTACTAATTAGTCAACTCATCCATATGCAAGTAAATATACGGTTATCCTGACAAGAGATCCAGAGACTAAGAACCTTCGGCAGAACAGATATTTTTCTTTGTACCTCATCCTGCCTCTCTCTGCTTCTAGAATATAGTGTTCTTATTATTAATCATAGGCAAAAGGCTCCATCTTTTCTTGCCCTCCTGCCTCCACCCCTTAAGTCTACTGAAATAAATGAAAGCAGGGAAGAAATTCACTACTACAGGGAAGAAATCCAGCACTACATCTAGAATCCCTAGTGGCAGGTATTCCAAAATCCAGGCTCTTGTGTATTACAGCCACTGCCTCCACATTGCACTCTGAAGGGAGGCTTTCTTGCTGGAACCCTTCCCCATCTTCTTCAGTCCAGCATTGTGTTCTTATTTTAAATCACCCCTAGGCCACCACTCCAATCCTCAACCTCTACCAGGAACCCTCCCACAACTGCCCACTCTGTCGCCTTTATCCCATCCTGAGGGGCTTTCTAGAAATCCAACTCTAAGATAAGCCTCAATGCTATTAGCCCCCAAATTTGTGCCTCAGATGGGCTCTCTGCAAGTATTTGGCTTGCCTCAAGATTCTCCATTTCTGTAGTTTAATCCTTAGTTGCTACAAAGTTCAAGGAAATACTTGGGTTCTATTTTCTTTGGCCTAAAAGACTCCTACCTCTACTACTGACCTGGACTTCAGGGCTTCCATGTTCTTTCCCATCCCTCTCTTATCCTTTTTCTTCCCCCACTCTCCCAACCTCAGCACCACAGGGCCTTATCACCACTAATATCTTCTCTGTGGAAAACAGAGTAATTGAAAGGAGGAGACTAGAGGGTAAATTTTGAGGAAAGAGCTTGAAGAGCTAAGATATGCCCCTGCAACTTCCTCTCGACTCCCAAATGATTGAGGTGTCTCTACTCATACTTATCCACACCTGCTCTCTCTTTCAGAGGCCCAGCTGTCCACATTACTACACTGGTACTGGAACCGTGCAGTCCGCTCCACATCAGCTAACATCACTCATATCCACAGATTAAAAACCATGAAGTTCTCCTAAATTATCTTGAGGTAAAGTTGAAGTTTTAAACATTTAATTATATGATAATTTGAATTAGCTTTCATAAGCATGTACCCAGAGTTAAAGAAAGCGTCCAAATCTATGCTCAGGTTCATTTACATCTTCAAGTGTTTTCCTGTAACATAAGAAAAACTAAAAGTAAATAAACTGAATTTTCAGAATTGTACAGAAAGCAAGTTTGAGTAAAAAAAGAAAAAGAAAAATAGCAGCAATCTTTGGCTTTGTACATGGAAAAATTATTATTAACTATTTGGAGGAAAAATGTTTCATAATTACTTCATGTGATATACCAAAAAAACTATTTTATTCAGAAATTTTAAAAGTAAGGAAATAGCTAAAATAAAATATAACAAAATGTGCATCTAACCAGGTACAAATTCATTTAAAAAGGAAACAAACCACAATGGAAATTATTGACCTGTCTCATTTTGCAAGTAGTGACTAAGATGTGAAGCAATCAAAATCCTCACACACTGCTGATGGGAGTATAAATTGGTACAGCCTCTTTACCTACTAAAATTGAGAATATACATGTTATAACCCAGCAATTCACCTCTCAGGTATACACCTTAAAAGAATGTATATATGCATTTATCAAAAGATGTGTACATGAATATTCAAATCACACAATTAACTCTCAACTAGAAACTTCTCAGATGTCCATCAACACAGTGAAAAACTATGTAGTAACAAGAATAAAAGAAATGATACACAACAACCTGGAAGAATTTCATAAATGTAATATTGTGCTAAAAGAAAAGATATAAAGCCATATAGTATGGTACATACTATATGGTTTTACTTATATACAGTCCAAACACAGGCAAAACTAATTCATGGCCTTGAAAGTTAAGACAGAAGAGCAGTCCATCTGTCTGAGGGGTGTCAGCCTCCCAGAACATTCATAGTGACCAAAGAAAACCTGGAAGAGGAGCTATTGAGATGGAGCATCCACAGCTCCATGAGGAAAAGGCAGGCAATCTGCTTTTTGCCAAGATGATGGGCTACTTGCACTGGCTACCCTGGATTGATGAATTCCCAGAGAGAACTATGAAGTCTCCAAGAAAAAAAGCATTCTATTTTTTTCTTTTGGCACCCGTGACTGCATTTCTAGTTTCCAAAGACCTTTTCCTATATAAGGACTACAAAGAGAGTTTAGAAAGTCAAACAAATATAAAGGATTTATTGAAGGATTGTGGGAAATAGAAAACAACCCAGGAATAAAGTTTACTGGATGCCAGGCAATTCAGCAACAATAATCTTCAGAAACTGAGGTAGAAGGCACTGCCAGTGCAAGCAATAAAGAAGAAGGTGACAGAGTAGACGAAGATGTAAAAAGCAAAAGAAAGAATGAAAAATCAGTCTCAAAACAAAAAATAAAGTCATAAACGTCAAAGAAGCCCTCTAAACATTCCAGAAATCTCCTGGAGATGAAGATGATAAAGAATGCAAAGAAGAGGAAAACAAAAGCAGATCTGAAGATGGAAATGCCTGCAATGACACAAGAAACAACTTCAAATTTGCAGAAAACCAGTCAAGGGACGTACCTACCATAATTAACGCTGCATATTAAAAGAAATGACAAGAAGGTTAAATGTTTGGTTGTCTTATGTTCTTAGATTTTGTTTGTTTGTTTTTTGAGACTGAGTCTCACTCTGTGGCCCAGGCTAGAGTATAGTGACATGATCTTGGCTCACTGGAACCTTCGCCTCCCTGGTTCAAAATGACTCTCCTGCCTCAACCTCTCGAGTAGCTGGGACTACAGGCATGCACCACCATGCCCAGCTAATTTTTGTATTTTTAGTAGAGATGAGGGTTTCACCATGTTGATCAGGCTGGTCTCGAACTCCTGACCTCAGGCAATCTGCCCGCCTTGGCCTCTCAAAGGGCTGGGATTACAGGCATGAGTCACCGAGCCTGGTGGATGTTCTTAGATTTTATATGAACCAACACATGGTCCTTGTTATTATTGACAGAACCCCAGTTTTTATGTATAGTATTCATATTCCTCTCTATTGTGGTTTAAAAAAATACATGTTATCCTTTTTAAAGGTTATTTATTTAATTTCTTGTTATTTGGTTGCATGAAATTGCCCTTAACCATAAAGGATTATCAAGATTTTGGAATAGATTTATGCATATCTAGGATACCCACCATTCTCTGGTCTCCATCACCACCAAACACTTAGTTAAAATAAATTGGCATTTCTTTTAAATGACCACTCAGCATAATGCTTAAGAATGGGGTTTCCTTTCTGTGACAGAACTTAGGAACTAATTCTTAAATACACAGTACTGGCACACTGAAGATGAAATTATATTTGGATTTCAGTTTTGAGGACATGTGAAAAGTTTACAGTATTAGAAATAGCTAGCTGAGAGCTATACTTCCCAAACTCATGTTGTTATGTACAACACAGACTCAGTTTCTATATGTGAAGTTAATGAGTCTTTTGGTGTTATTCCAAAATAAAAGCATTGGGAAAAAATAAATCTATTTTTTCCCAATGCCAACACAATTTGAGCTAATCACTCAAAGTGGATACTTTACATTTCAAAGCTGAAATTAGCAGCAGCCCTCTGGAAAACCAGACAAAACACTGACATGTAAACAGACTTTTAAAATGAACTGCTGTTTTCTTTGGAAAGTAGAATAAGAATAGTTAACATTGACCTATAAATCACTATTATGTGTGCATTATTGTTGCTACTGTGATATGATTATTTATTTATTTTTATGCCAGCTTATATTGTGAGAACACATTTAGTCAGTTTGGGTTTTATTAATCCTGTTCTGCTTGTCCTTGGAACATCTTTCAAGTAAGTATATGAGGTTTTTAGTATAAAAATTTACTGTAAAAAAAAAGAAGTAAATGTATTGCTTTTGCAGAATAAATGTATTGGAATGTGGAAAAATATGTCAGGATAGGGAACAGGGTAATAATTTTAAATGGACACAGAAGGAAATCCTGGGATGGTGGCTATGTTATGTTATTTCCTCTGCATGTTGATTATACAAGTACACTGAATTTGTGAAAATATGTATTGACCTGTACATGTATGACTTATGCACCGTACCTCTCTGTTTATGTGTTACATTTCAATCGAGTTTTTTTTAAGTTCCAGGATACATGTGCAAGATGCGCAGGTTTGTTACATAGGTAAACATGTGTCATGCTGGTTTGCTGCACCCATCAACCCATCACCTAAGTATTAAGCCCTGCATGCATTAGCTATTAATCCTCATGCTCTCCCTCCCCTCATCCCCTTAAGGGGCCCCATTGTGTGTTGTTCCCCTGCCTGTGTCCATGTGTTCTCATTGTTCAGCACCAGCTTATGCATGAGAACTTGCAGTGTTTGGTTTTCTGTTTCTGTGTTAGTTTGCTGAGGATGATGGCTTCCAGCTTCCTCCATGTTCCTGCAAAGGACATGATCTCATTCCTTTTTATGGTTGCATAGTATTCCATGGTGTATACGTATGACGTTTTCTTTATCCAGTGTATCATTGATGAACATTTGGGTTGATTCCATGTCTTTGCTATTCAATAGAGTTTTTAAAAGAACATAAACATATGTAAAATGCAAACAACAACCTCAAAAATATTTGCCACATTGTAGAAGTACAAAAGATAAAAATCATGAAGTTTTTAAATGGCTACTAAAAATCAGTAAGCAAAAAACATCTCAAAAGAGAACTGTGCAGATAGTATAAATCACCAACCAATAATGGAGTCAATACAAACGACCAATAAGTTATCAAAAATATTGTGTTTACCTACTAATTTTTAAAAAGTGAAAACAAAACCATGACATTATGTTCTGATAAATCTAGAAAAAGTTAAAAATAATATGATTTTTAAGTTATCAAGACTTTTCATAATAACTGTGTTTTAAGTGATATATAATTTTCTATTTGGGGATTCTGAGAATGCTAAGCTTAGTAAAAAAAATGCATTTGTCTTGCAATTTCTCAATTTTCAAAATCTTGTCAGTAAAAATTTTTCTGATTAGAGGCAACCTTCCACACTGGAAAAAATAAAATTCATATTTCTGATCATGTACATATAGATGTGATTATATTTTTTCTGGAAAGGAGCTTACAATCTTTTCCTTTTGTGAAGAATACCATTTAATTGAAAAGATAAACAAATTTGACAAGCCCTTAGCTAGATTAACCAAGAAAAGAGAGGACTCAAATAAATAAAAAAGTAAATAAAATAGAAGACATTCAACTGATACCACAAAATACAAAGGATCATAAAAGACTACTATGAACAATCATGTGTCAAAAAATTGGATAATATAAAAGAAATGAATAAATTTCTAAAAACATGCAACCTACTAAGACTAAATCATGAAGAAATGTAGGGTCCAGCCCTACAGGGTCCTGTGAGTCTCTCTCTACAGGTGTGGAGACAAGAAACTGTGGAAATAAAAGACACAAGACACTAAGAAAGAGAAAACAGAGTTTGGGCCCAGGGGTCCACTGCCAACCAAAGCACGGAGTCGGCAGTGGCCCCGAGTGTCCGCACACTCTTACTTTCATTGAGTACAAAGCTGGGGGCGGGGTAGGTAGGGCCAGGCACTGGTGGTCAGTGATAGGGTCAAGTACATCATGTGTCATTGGGATGGGGGCCCAGGACTTTCAAGTAGCCAAGATGATAAGGAGCATAATGCGTCAGCACTTTTTCCATACTTGTCAAGAAAGAACAAAGACATTAAGATTTGTTACTTTTACTGATTATATCTTCTAAGAAAAAGAGGAACCAAGTGCAGAAGCAGAACATGAAAGTGGACATGGAACGTGACCACTGAAGCACAGCATCACATAGAGACAAATAAGCCCCTGGATGTCTGCGGGCCTACCTGACAGCCATCAGGCCTACCACAAGAGCTTGGGGGAGCGGAGTTTTCTCCTAGCTCTGCTGGGGAAGGAGACATCTTGGATGTCTCCTTCCACAGCTGGCTAAACAGCAGGCACTTTCCCAGCGCTGGCGCTGCCGCACAGCCAAGGTGCCCTCCAGCAGCCCTTACGCAGGCGTGACAGAGGGCTTAAAGCATCTTGCCTTAGGGTCACTTCTTTCATAATGTCACCTTAGTTTCACACTTAACGACCTGAGAGGCATTAGTAAAAGATTATGCTGAAAATAATATATAATCTTAATGATTAACTGTGAATAACTAAGATCATGAAAAACTACTATAGTTATATCTCTAGTTATTTTCTTCTTCATTATTTATATGGGAAGAGGCTGAGGCTTCTGATTCCTGCCTTGGTACTTATGGGGTCTCCCACCCACAAAGAAATAGAAAATCTGTACAGACCAATAACCAGTAAGGAGATTCATGAAGTAAAACAAACTTCTCGACAAAGAAAAGCATCGGACCAGATGGCTTCACAGGTGTAGAGTTCTATCAAGCATTTAAAGATGATTAACCACAATCTTTCTGAAATTCTTCCAAACAATTGAAAAGGAGTGGATACTTTTCTTTCTTAGTCTGTTTGTGCTACTACAACAAAATATCAGATTGGGTAATTTCTAAAGAACAGAAATTTATTTCCCACAGTTCTGGAGGCCGGGAACACCAAGATCAAAGCACCAGCAGGTGCAGTTGCTCAGTAAGGGCTGGATCCTTTGGAGGTGAGGACACAAACACTGTATCCTCACAAGGTAGAGGACAGAAAAGCAAAGGACTGAGTGCTGTGCAAAGCCTCTTTTATAAGGGCCTTAATCCCATATACAAGGAGGACCCCTAGTAGCTGAATTACCTCTTAAACGCCCCACCTCTTAATACTACTATCACATTGGAAAAAGTTGAATTTTGAAGGAAACACATTCAAATAATAGCATTCCACCCTTGGCCTCTCAAATGTATGTCCTTACATACAAAATACATTTATTCCATCCCAATAGCTCCAAAAGTCTTAGCTCATTCCAGCATCAACTTTAAAGTCTAGGTTCAAAGTCTCATTTAAATATCAATTTAAATATCATATGATGCTCAAGGTACAATTCATTCTGAGGTAAATTCCCTTCCAGCAGTGAACTTGTGAAATCGAATAAGTTATGTGCTTCTAAAATACAATAATAGGACAGGCACAGGACAGACATTGCCATTCCCAAAGGGAAAGAGGGGTAACTGGTCCCATGTAAGAAAAAAAGCCAAGAGGGCAAATAAAATTAAATTTTAAAGCTTGAGAGTAATCTTTGACATTATGTCCTGCCTTCCAGACACACTATGGTAGGGGTTAAGTCCCCAAGACTCCAGGGGACCCTTCCCCCACGGCTCTGCTAGGTGTGGCTCATGCTACAGTTCTCACAGGTTGGAGTCAGATACTTGTGGCTCTCCCAAGCTGGTACTGCACTCTGGTGGCTCTACTTGTCTAGGGTCTCTGCAACAGCTCTGCTCCCAAGGCTCCATTAAGCATTACTCTAGTGGGGGCTCTCTGTAGTGACCCCAACCTCACAGTTCATGGCTTGGACCTTGAGAATCTCTTAGACCTCTGCTGAAATCTAACTAGATGCAGTCATGCCTCTAAAGCTCATGCACTCTGCATGCCTACAGAATTAGCATCATATGGATGCCACCAATACCCTCCAAAGCAGCAGCCAGAGCCACACCTGGGCCCTCTTGAGCTACAGCTGGAGCATCCAAGGAGCACTGCACTGAAATGCAGGCAGCAGAGACTTGGGGTAAGCCCTAATGTCCCAATTGTGTCGTGGGCTTCTCCTTTGAAACTGTTCTGTACTCAAAGCCCTCTAGCTCTCTGGCTCTGTGATAGGAGTAGTAGCCTCAAAGATCTCTGAAATGCCTTTGGGGTCATTCTTTCATTGTCTTGGTGACTATCACTTGGCTTCTTTCTCTCTTCTTGCATTTTACTGTAAGCATTTAAGAGAAGCCATGTGACACCCTGAATACTTTGCTCATATATTTCTTCCACCAAATATTCTAGTTCATCACTCTTTAGTTCATGTGCCTCCCAGGAAACACTAGGATACAGAAATAATCCAGCCAAATTCTTACCACTTTATAACAAGAATGGCCTTTCCTCCAGTAAAAGTTAAATAGAATTACCATATGATACATCAATTCCACTACTGGGTACATACCCAAAGAACTGAAAGCAGGGACTCAGATGTTTGTACACTAATATTCATAGAAGCATTATTTACAATAGCCAAAAGGCAAAGACAACCCAAATGGCCAAAGAAATGGAGAAAAAAAATGTGGTATATATATCCAATGGAAGGAATATTATTCAACCTAAAAAAGAAAGAGATTATTTTCTACAATGTGAATGAAACTTGAACACATCATACTAAGTAAAATAAGTCAGACACAAAAGGATAAATATTGTATAATTCCACTTATTTTAGATACCTATAATAGGCAAATTCATAGAGACAGACTATCCAAGAGAGATTACCAATGACTGAGAGGGAGGAAAGAATGGGGCATTATCATTTAATGGGCAAAGAGTTTCTGTTTGAGATGACAAAAAAGTTCTGGAGATGGACAGTAGTTAAAATTGCACAACATTGTGAATGTACTTAATGCCACTGAATTGTACATTTGAAAGTGATTAAAATTTTAAGTTTATGTTACCACAATAAAAAAAGGAAATGGAAGGAAAACATGGCAGGGGAGCCATGAGAATTGATAGGCCAGCCTCATCAGTTTATGACACTCTCTTTCTCCTCCCCTTTTTAATTACGGGCCCTCCCAGCAATGATCCTCCTAGTGCCTGGGTTACTATAATGAAAGGAGGAGCACTGGCCCGGGAGTTGATGGTCACTAGTAACATAAACAATGATAATAATGATAGCTAACACTTATTAATCACTTACAAGTAGTTTAAATGGACTCTCCTGTAATTGTCACTACCATTTATTAGGTTATTATTCTACTTTCATAGAGGAAGCCCATGGAGTTGAGAAAGAAAATACAATTCTTTTACGGTCACATGCCCAGAAAACGGTAGATCTATGATTTTGACCCAGATCTGTATCCAGAATCCTCACTGTTAATGACTATGCTAGTGCTTCCTGAACTTCAGTAATCATCTGTGTATTACATTTACTCTTTTTACCAAAACCTTTAGGATTTTGCATTAAGCCAGCTTCCTTTTCTCCCCAGAACCACCCTCTGGGTTCAATTAAATATTTTTCTAAGAGAGACTAAAAACAAGAGCTATCAAATATAACCTTGTTTCTATAGCAAACTTACATTTTGCAGGAACTGAAAAAAGTTACATGACTACTTTTGCTATTATTACTCTCAAGTTAGAAGCTTCTCATTTCTTTGACTGACATTTGGCAGATTTACTTTGAGAGCAGGATAAGGGTGATTAGGGAAAGGCTGAACCTAATTAAAAACTGAAAGATGAAAACTGTCATCAAATTCCATCCACTTCCTCCCCTATCCCCAGCAAATCCCTCCCAGCCCACCTGCAAGAAAACCTGGAAAGAAAAAAGCTTATCCAATTCTGCTCTCTATCCATATAATTTACATATTCATAATATGTAAAGAAAAATTTTGCCTTTCCCCATTTAATAAGTGATGCATGATACTTACTTTATGTCTTTAAAAAAGCATCATTTGTCAACAAAGAAACTTTTTTTTTTTTTTTTTTTTTTTGAGACGGGGTCTCGCTCTTGTTACCCAGGCTGGAGTGCAATGGCGCGATCTCGGCTCACCGCAACCTCCGCCTCCTGGGTTCAGGCAATTCTCCTGCCTCAGCCTCCTGAGTAGCTGGGATTACAGGCACGCACCACCGTGCCCAGCTAATTTTTTTTGTATTAATAGAGACGGGGTTTCACAATGTTGAGCAGGATGGTCTCGATCTCTCGACCTCGTGATCCACCCGCCTCGGCCTCCCAAAGTGCTGGGATTACAGGCTTGAGCCACCGCGCCCGGCCAACAAAGAAATTTTTAAAGCACCCATCCTGTATGAGTTGACAGCTGTTTACATTAAACTGGCTGGATTAAAAACGTCACTGATCTCAACAAGTTATAAAATATGAATATGTTCATTATATTTACTCTCAATAAAATGATAAGCTCAACACTGCCAAACCTAGCATATATTTACTGAGATTACTATGTTTTTGGAAATAATCAAATTATCAACTTACACTTGATGATAACTTTTATTTTTTTTTATTGCATTTTAGGTTTTGGCATACATGTGAAGAACATGCAAAATTGTTGCATAGGTGCATACGTGGCAGTGTGATTTGCTGCCTTCCTCCCCTTCACCTATATCTGACATTTCTCCCCAACTCCCCACCCCTCGCTGTCCCTCCCCTATTTCTCCCCCACAGACCCCAGTGTGTGATGTTCCCCTCCCTGTGTCCATGTGTTCTCATTGTTCAACACCCGCCTATGAGTGAGAACATGTGGTGTTTGATTTTGTGTTCTTGTGTCAGTTTGCTGAGAATGTTAGTTTCCAGGTTCATCCATGTCCCTACAAAGGACGCGAACTCATCGTTTTTGATGGCTACATAATATTCCATGGTGTATATGTGCCACATTTTCCCTGTCCAATCTGTCATCGATGGGCATTTGGGTTGGTTCCAGGTCTTTGCTATTGTAAACTGCGCTGCAATGAACATTCGTGTGCATGTGTCCTTATAGTAGAACGATTTATAATCCTTTGGATATATACCCGGTAATGGGATTGCTATGTCAAATGGAATTTCTATTTCTAGGTCCTTGAGGAATTGCCACACTGTCTTCCACAATGGTTGAACTAATTTACACTCCCACCAACAGTGTAAAAGTGTTCCTATTTCTCCACATCCTCTCCAGCATCTGGTGTCTCCAGATTTTTTAATGATCGCCATTCTAACTGGCGTGAGATGGTATCTCAATGTAGTTTTGATTTGCATTTCTCTAATGACCAGTGATGATGAGCATTTTTTCATATGTTTGTTGGCCTCGTGTATGTCTTCTTTTGTAAAGTATCTGTTCATATCCTTCGCCCACTTTTGAATGGGCTTGTCTTGATAACTTTTAAATAGGGACGTTTAAATAGGAATTTGTATGAATGGCCACATAGGGTTTAGCTGTCTCTTACTTTCCATCAGTGAAATTGACCTATCTATGAAGAGGCAGGTATCAATAAATAAGACGATGGAGTCAAATTTTCTGAAGCTTCTGTAATTTCATAATTTACTAGGTATGATGCTTCAAGTGCAGTTAGATCCGATATTAGATATTTAAAAGTCTTATATTTAACATTTAAAAATTAGATATTTGATGGTTAGGAAATTTATTGTAGTAGTTCATGTGTGAGTTGGTAGTAACCTGGAATAAGGAGGTAGTGTTGAAGTCAAAATATAGAGACAAATCTCTGAGATTAAAACATTTAATTTGGGAAGAAAAAATTGCAATTTGGAGTATACATGTAGACCAGGTGTTCTTCAGTATGTCCAAAGAACAAAGAGAAGTTTAGAGGTTTTATTTAAAAACAGAAATATTCCATATTGCTCTTTGAGAAAGTACATTGGCACTAGTAGTGTTTTTGGGGAGGTGGCAAGCTCTGATTGGTGAGTGTTCATGGTGGGTAAAAATAGTCTTAGAGTTGCAGCAGGCTGTTTCAGTGGCCATGAGATAAAACTGCTTTCAAGTTACAGCAGGCAGTTTCAGCAGCCAGGCTTGCAGAAAATTATATTTTTGGAGCAATGTTATGTGCCATGAGTGATTTTTTTGCCCCTGGCTTCTTGACTCTATTTTAGTTGGGTATGATAAGAATGACCCAATTTACATAACCAGCTTTCACAGTGCAATGAAGATGGACAGAAGTGAACGGAACTGAAATATATTTAAAAGTAACGTCTGCAGCATTAGTCAAAATAGCCAAAAGGTGGAAACAACCCAAATGTCCATTGAAGGATAAATGGATAAACAAAATGTGGTATATACATACAAAAGAATATTGTTCAGCCTTGAAAAAAAAGAAAATTCTGACACATGCTATAACATGGATGAATCTTGAAAGCATTATGCTATGTGAAATAAGCCAGTAACAAAGGATGAACATTGTATGATTCCACTTTTATAAGTTAAGTACTCAGAGCAATCATATTCATAGAGATAGAAAGAATGGTGGTTGTCAGGGGCAGGGGGAGAGGGAAATGGAAGTTACTGTTTAAGGATACAGAGTTTCCATTTGGGAAGATGAACAAGTTTTAGAGATGAATGATTACATAGTTGTACAACAATGTGATTGTTCTTAATCACTCAACTAACTCTCTACCCAAAAATGGTAATATGGTAAATTTTAAGTATATTTTACCATGATAAAAAAGAATAATCAACAAAACCTATATAAAATGCTGTAAGGTTTGCTTGCGTTTTTCCCCCAGATCTGAACCTGATCTCTGATAGGTCTGACCTTCTATAGTACTTTAGCTGTATCTATTTAATTACCTTTAGTTTCTATATTGTGAAATTGTATTTAATGTTATTTATCTATTCACACTGGCAGTATCTCTGGTAGAACTTAATCTCCCATATAATGTTACACTTAGCATTACTAGGTGTTCAATAATTCTTATTAAATTATGAAGGATAAAATACTGGTTTATTTTTATAATTTCAAATTTTTTCTAATAATATACAAGTTAAAAGGTTTTAAGTTGGTCTTTTGTTTCTTTGTTGTTGTTGTTGTTGTTATTTGACAGTTGGCAGAGCTAGCCGAGGTTTTACTTTGGGAAAAAACCCCAATTGAATTGTTTTGTAGCTAGAGGCATGGGCAAGGCAGGTACCCCAGACAGTAAACTCCCACTATAGGTGGGCTGAGGGCTAGGGCTGAGCCTCTAGTGGGTCTCCCATTCCCTTTGCTCCCCCTGCATAGCAGCCTCCCCAACAAGCTCTGGGGCAGTCACAGAAGGGGTAGGCTGGGAGCGGCTGCCATGGCGGTTCACTTGGGCAGGACATCAGAGGACTTGGACACAAGCTTCCCATCCCGGGTTTCGATCTTCTTCACAACCATAGCCCTGGAGGGGCTGGTACAGCTGAAGGAGCTGGAGGTCCTACTAGAGCCAAAGCTGGAGCCCAATCCGTAGCAGAGGCCAGGACTTGTGAGGCCCCAGTAGGCTGAGCTCAGCTCACCTGAGTAGCCACTGGCGGTCTTTGTATGGATACTCATGTTCTGCATCCCAGACTCCAACTGGCTCTCCTTGCCCACCAGCAGCTTCCTGTAGGTGGTGATCTCGATGTCCAAGGCAATTTTGACATTCATCAGTTCCTGGTACTCATGAAGCTGCCACCATATCCTGCTTGCCCCGCTGCAGGGTGATAGGGGGGCATCACAGCTGTCATAGTTAACCAGAACCTATTAAGCCCCCTTAAGTGGGAGATGGACCCCAACATCCATGCTGTGCGCACACAGGAGAAGGAGCAGATCAAATCCCTCAACAACAAGTTTGCCTCCTTCATCAACAAGGTACGGTCCTCGAGCAGCAGAACAAGGTGGTGAAGACCAAGTAGAGCCTCCTGCAGTAGCAGAAGACAAGTTGGAGCAACATGGACAACATGTTCAAAAGCTACATCAACAACCTTCAGTGGCAGCTGGATCCTCTGGGCCAGAAGAAGCTGAAGCTGGAGGTGGAGCTTAGCTTGGCAACATGCAGAGGCTGGCAGAGGACTTCAAGAACAAGTAGGAGGACGAGATCAACAAGCATACAGTAATGGAGAATAAATTTGCCCTCATCAAGAAGGATGTGGATGAAGCTTACATGAACCTTACATGAACAAGATAGAGCTGGAGTCTCGCCTGGAAGGGCTGACGTATAAGATCAACTTCCTCAGGAGGTTGTATGAGAGGCGATCCAGGAGCTGCAGTCCCAGATCTCAGACACATCTGTGGTGCTGTCCATGCACAACAGCCACTCCCTGGACATGGACAGAATCATCGCTGAGGTCAAGGCTAAGTTGGTATTTTCAAGGACATGATCTAATTAGCTCTTCTTTCCTCCTGGGTGTACTCTTACATTTCCTAGCTCAGTAAGTGGTATTATTATCTACCCAGTCGCCCAGGTGTGAGTAAGAGCTCCCTGATTCTACCTTACCACCATTATTCACATTAATTCTTGTCCATACTGCCTCAGAAATATCTATGTCAAAGATCTCTGCTCTCAAGAATTCATGGCCCGGTATAGAAGAAAATCAGGTATATATAATTATAACACAGCGTGATAACTACAAAGCTAGAAGTAAAGTATAGGGTACAATTGACACACCAAAAAATTGCATCTAACCATGGCTGAGGTCAGTAAAACCTTCCCTGGGGAGGTGATATTTGAAATCTAATGCTAACTAAGTGTAATTCTAGTTAGGAAGGGTTAAGGGGGTGAGGGACATAGGGGTAGAAAGAAAAGTCCAAGTAAAGGGAAGAATATAACGTGAAAAAACATGAAGGTGTAAGAGCTTAACATATTTAAGGAGGATGCATAATGAGGAGTGGTGGTATCGAATAATGAGACCTAGACAAGGGTCATGTCATATTATCTCGAAAGCCAACAAATATTATACTAGGACATTTTATATTTTAGAGAGTAGTAATAAGGAGTAAAACTCAAGGTAATGACACCAGTGAAGATGTTGGTCTAAGCAAGAGATGAGGCTTAAATTGGAACAGTGACTTTAGGAATAGAGAGAAGGAGTAAGTCAAGAGAGCGATTAGGAGGAATAAAGAGGAGTTGGTAATAGATTAAATATGGGAACTGAGGAAAAAGTAAGAGTCTAGGGAGACAAACAAGCTTCTGACTTGGGGACCACGTAGATAGGAACGTCATTTATCCAAAGAGTAGCCTGGGAGAAGGATTAGGTTTAAGGGAGGTAGGAAAAGATGATTTCTGATATGTTCTTTCCCTTCTTTCAAATCAGAATACCTGGAGTTGCAAAATCTGCAGCTCAAAGCCTTTTCAGGATAAAAGATTTTAGCATCAGATAGACCTGGGTTCAAATCTCAGCTCCTCCACCTTGGGCAAGAAATGTAATATAAGGCTTCAGTTACTTTGTTAATAAAATAAAGATCATATCAGTATCAGGGGACTATTGCACATATTGAATTAAATATATAAAGCATCCAAACACAGTTCCAGGCACAATGTAAATATTCATTGCCTGTACCTCTTTTTTCTGTGCCTTCTCCTATGCTTCCTCTCCCAGAGTCATCCCTTTCATTATAGGAGCAGGGAAATAAAGTTTGGGCAGGAATCTTGATCCACTGAGATATGATCTATGCATACGATAGTAAGGTTGCCAGTAAGCCCTACTGCTATGTAACAGTAACTGATAAACGGAAATTAATATGTGAGCCTCTACTAAGTGTTATATATTGTTCTAGGTAGGTACTTTCATATACATTATAACTTGGCCTTCATAATTACCATCTAATTTAACTATGTTGTAGTATTATCATTTAACAGATGAGAAAAACTAAGACTCAAATACAGGATAAATTATACCCAAGCCATACAACTAGAAAGTAGAAGCTACTGTTTGATGTCAAAGCCCAAGTTCTTTCCATTTTGCATACTTTCTGCCTCTTGTTTTGAGATTAAGTTGGAATATAATTTGCCCAATTATTCTACCACTGTGATTTACAAACTTCAAGGATTAAAAGCTTTCATTAATTTACTTATTTGATAAATCGATTGTTCACAAAAAAAAGTTATAAATAGGGGCTGATTTGAACATGCTACATTTCATACTATCTTTACTAAGCCAATGGCAGAAACTTATTCCTCCCTGCAAAGAAACTGACGTCCTTTCCTTAAGTCTGCTCCCAGCATAGGTTCTCTATGCATAGGTTCTTTATTATACTTACATTATACTCATTATTAATGCTTTAAGGAGAAAATTCTAGGGCCCCGCCCATCACCTAAGAAACACAGATACTTATCCAGGTGGCCTTAAGGCAAGCTTGTATCCCTGCTCTACTACCACAGTTGATGTTCTCTTGAAAGCACCACCTCCTGGCTGGAGGCCAATCAACTCAAGCCATTAACAGCAACTCATAAAAGCTAGAACAAGCAGCATTTAAGAAAACCAACACACTAAACAAAACTACAACCAAGGATCCTCACAGAATCCATTTCACTCCCCTGCTACCTCCACCAGAGCAGGTGCTGGTATCCACAGCTGAAAGACCTGAAGGTGGATCACACCACAGGACTATTTGTAGACACTCCCCAGTACCAGCCCAGAGCCCAGTAGCTCCACTGGGTGGCTAGAACCAGAAGAGCAATAACAATCACTGTTCAGAAAGAATTTGAACAGCAACCTTGATCTCCAGATCTGTCCTCTGACATAGCTTACTCAAATGAGAAATAACCAGAAAAATAATTCTGGTAATATGACAAAGCAAGGTTCTTTAACAACCCCAAAAGATCATCCTAGCTCCCCAGCAATAGATCCAAACCAAGAAGATATCTCTGAATTGCCAGATAAAAAATTCAGAAGGTCCATTATTAAGCTACTCAAGGAGGCACCAGAGAAAGGAGAAAATGAAGAGTTTTAAAAATACACGATACAGACAAAAAATCTCCAGAAAATTAGATACCATAAATAAAAAACAATCACAACTTCTGAAAATGAAATACACACTTAGAGAAATGCAAAATACACTGGAAATTTTCAACAATAGAATTGAACAAGTAGAAGAAACAACTTTAGAGCCTGAAGGCAAGGCTTTTGAAGTAACCCAATCTGACAAAGACAAAGAAAAAGGAACTTTAAAAATGAACAAAGCCTCCAAGAAGTTAAGAGTATGTTAAACAACCAAACCTAAGAATAATTGGTGTTCCCAAGGAAGAAGAGAAACCTAAAAGTTTGGAAAACTTATTTGAGGGAATAATCAAGGAAAACTTCCCTGGCCTTGCTAGAGATCTAGACATCCAAATAGGAGAAGCTCAAAGAATACCCAGGAAATTCATCACAAAAAGATCATCACCTAGACACATAGTCATCAGGATATCTAAAGTCAAGACAAAAGAAAGAATCTTAAGAGCTGTGAGGCAAAAACATCAGGTAACCTATAAAGGAAAACATATCAGATTAACAGCAGATTTCTCAGCAGAAACCCTACAAGCTAGAAGGGATTGGGAGTCCTATTGTCAGCCTCCTTAAACAAAACAATTATCAGTCAAGAATTTTGTATCCAGTGAAACTAAGCTTCATAAATGAAGGAAAGATAAAATATTTTTCAGACAAACAAATGCTGAGAGAATTCACCACTACAAACCCATCACTACAAGAACTGCTAAAAGGAGCTCTAAATCTTAAAACAAATCATTGAAATACACCAAAATAGAACCTCCTTAAAGCATAAATCTCACAGGTCCTATAAAGCAATAAGACAATGAAAAAAAAAAACAAAAAACAGAGGTACTCAGGCAACAACCAGCACAATGAATAGACTCATACCTCACATCTCAATACTAACATTGAATGTAAATGGCCTAAATGCTCCACTTAAAAGACACAGAATGGCAGAAGGGATAAGAATTCAACCAACCAAGTATCTGCTGTCTTAAAGACACTCACCTAACACGTAAGGACTCACACAAACTTAAGGTAAAGGGGTGAAAAGAACTATTCCATGCAAAGGGATACCAAAAGTGAGGAGGAGCAGCTATTCTTATGTCAAACAAAACAGACTTTAAAGCAACAACAATTTAAAAAGACAGAGAAGGACATTGTATAATGATAAAAGGACTAGTCCAATGGGGAAAATATCACAATCCTAAAGATATATATTATTTAGGATTGTGATATATATATATATATGATTGTGATATTTTCACCTAAATATATTCAGGATTGTGATATTTTCCCCTAACACTGGAGTTCCCAAATTTATAAAACAATTACTACTAGACCTAACAAATGAGACAGACCGCAGCACAAAAATAGCAGGGGACTTTAATACTCCACTGAGAGCACTAGGTAGGTCACCAAGACAGAAAGTCAACAAAGAAACAATAGACTTAAAATATACCATCAAACAAATGGACTTAACAGATATTTACAGAACATTCTATCCAACCACTGCAAAATATACATTCTATTCATCAGCACATAGAACATTCTCCAAGATAGACCATATGATAGGCCACAAAACAAGGCTCAATAAATTTAAGAAAATCAAAATATCAAGTACTCTCTCAGACAACAGAGGAATAAAATTGTAAATCAACTCCAAAAGGAACCCTCAAAACCATGCAAATACATGAAAATTAAATAACCTGTTTCCAAATGATCATTGGGTCAACAATGAAATCAAGACAGAAATTAAAATATTCTTTGAACCGAACGATAATAGTGACACAACCTATCAAAACCTCTAGGATACAGCAAAAGCAGTGCTAAGAGGAAAGTTCATAGCATTAAGTGCCTATATCAAAAAGTCTGAAGAATCACAAATAGAAAATCTAAGGTCACAGCTCAAGGAAATAGAGAAACAAGAACAAACCAAACCCAAACCCAGCATAAAAAGAAGTAACCAAGATCAGAGCAGAACTAGATGAAATTGAAACCCCCAAAAAACAAAAGATAAATGAAACAAAAAGCTTGTTCTTTGATAAGATAAATAAAATTGATAGACCATTCATGAGACTAACCAAGAAAGGAAGTCTGAAGATCCAAATAAGCTCAATTAGAAATGAAACAAGAGATATCACAACCAATACCACAGAAATACAAAAGATCATTTGAGGCCACTATGAACACCTCTACTTGCACAAACTAGAAAACCTAGAGGAGATAGACACATTCCTGGAAACACAACCCTCCTAGATTAAGCCAGGAAGAAACAGAAACTCTGAACAGACCAATAACAAGTACTGAGATTGAAAAGGTAATTTTAAAATTGCCAACAAAAAAAGTCCAGGACCAGATGGATTCACAGCTGAATTCTAACATTCAAAGAAGAATTGCTACCAATCCTTTGACACTATTCCACAAGATAAAGAAGAAATCCTCCCTAAATAATTCTGTGAAGCCAGTATCACCCTAATCACCAAAACCAGGAAAAAACATAACAACAAAAAAAGAAAACTACAGACCAATATCCCTGATGAACATAGATGCAAAAATCCTCAATAAAATACTAGCTAACTGAATCCAACAGCATATCAAAAAGATAATACACCATGATCAAGTGGGTTTCATACCAGGGATGCAGGAATGGTTTAACATACACAAGTCAATAAATGTGATACATCACATAAATAGAATTAAACACACAAAAAATCACATGATCATCTCAATAGATGTAGAAAACACATTTGACAAAATCCAGCATCATTTTATTATTAAAACCTTCAGCAAAATTGGCATAGAAGGGATGTAACTTAAGGTAATAAAAGCCATCTATGACAAATCCACAGCCAACATTATACTAAATGGGGAAAAGTTGAAAACATTACCCTGAGAACTGGAACAAGATAAGGATGCCCACTTTCACCAATTCCCTTCAACATAGTACTGGTCCTCGTCAGAGCAATCAAATAAGAGAAAGAAATAACAGGCATCCAAATCAGTAAAGAGGAAGTCAAACTGTCGCTGTTTGCTGATGATATGATCCTATACCTAGAAAATGCTGACTCCTCCAAAAATCTCCTAGAATTGAACAATGAATCCAGCAAAGTTTCAAGATACAAAATCAATGCACACAAATCAGTAGCTCTGCTATACACCAACAGCGACCAAGCTAAGAATCAAATCAAGAATGCAACCCCTTTTACAATAGCTGCAAAAAAATAATAATAAAATAATTAGGAATATACCTAAGCAAGGAGGTGAAAGACCTCTACAAGGAAAACTACAAAACACTGCTGAAAAAAATTATAGACAACACAAACAAATGGAAACACATCACATGCTCATGAATGGGTAGAATCAATATTGTGAAAATTGCCATACTGCCAAAAGCAATCTACAAATTTAACATAATTCCCATCAAAATACCATCATCATTCTTCACAGAACTAGAAAAAAAAAATCCTAAAATTCATATGGAACCACAGAGGAATCCACATAGCCAAGGTAAGACCAAGCAAAAAAAAAAAAAGACAAATCTGGAGGCATTATATTACCTGACTTCAAATTATCCTATAAGGCCATAGTCACCAAAACAACGTGGCACTGGTATGAAAACAGGCACATAGATCAATGGAACAGAATAGAGTACCCAGAAATAAAGCCAAATACTTAAGAGTCAACCGATCTTTAACAAATCAAACAAAAACATAAAGAAGAGAAAAGACACCCTATTCAACAAATAGTGCTGGAATAATTGGCGAGCCAGATGTAGGAGAATGAAACTGGATCCTCATCTCTCACCTTATACAAAAATCAACTCAAGATGATCAATAACTTAAATCTAAGACCTGAAGCCATAAAAATTGTACAAGATAACATGAGGAAAACTCTTCTACACATCGGCTTAGGCAAAGACTTCATGACCAAGTATCCAAAAGCAAATGCAACAAAAAAAAAGATGAATAGGATAAATAGATGCAACTTAATTAAACGAAAAGTTTCTGCTCAGCAAAGGAAATAATCAGCAGAATAAACAGACAACTCACAGAGTGGGAGAAAATCTTCACAATCTATACATCCAACAAAGGACTAATATCCAGAATCTATAGGGTCCTCAAACAAATCAGCAAGAAAAACAAACAATCCCATCCAAAAGTAGACTAAGGACATAAATAGACAATTCTCAAAAGAAGATATAAGAATGGCCAACAAACATATGAAAAAATCCTCAACATCACTAATTATCAGATAAATGCAAATCAAAACCACTATGTGATACCACCTTACTCCCGCAAGAATGGCCATAATTTTAAAAATCAAAAAATAATAGAAGTTGGCATGGATGTGGTAAAAAGGGAAGACTTTTAGACTGTTGGTGGAAATGTAAACTATTACAACCACTATGGAAAACAGTGTGGAGATTCCTTAAAGAACTAAAAGTAGATCTACCATTTGATCCAGCAATCCCAGTTCTGGGTATCTACCCAGAGGAAAAAAAAAAAGTCATTATATGAAAAAGACACTTGCACAGGCATGTTTATAGCAGCACCATCGCAGCTGCAAAAATGTGGAACCAGCCTAAATGCTCACCATCCAATAAGTGGATAAAGAAAATGTGTTATACATGGACACAGGGAGGGGAGCACTATACACTGGGGTCTGTTGGGGGGGGAGGGGGGGATAGAGGGGGGTGGGGAGTTGAGGAGGGATAGCATGGGGAGAAATGCCAGATATAGGTGAAGGGGAGGAAGGCAGCAAATCACACTGCCACATATGTACCTATGCAACAACCTTGCATGTTTTTCACATGTACCCCAAAACCCAAAATGCAATAAAAAAAAAAAAAAGAAAATGTGTTATATACACACCATGGAATACTAGTCAGCCACAAAAAGGAATGAGATAATGGCATTCACAGCAACCATTATTCTAAGTGAAGTAACTCAGGAGTGGAACACCAAATACTGTATGTTCTCACTTAAAAGTGGTAGCTAAGCTGTGAGGATGCAAAGGCATAAGAATGATACAATGGACTTTGGGGACCTGGTGGGGAAGAGTGGATGGGATGAGGGATAAAAGACTACACATTGGGTACAGTGTACACTGCTCAGGTGATGCATGCACCATAATCTCAGAAATCACCACTAAGGAACTTATTCATGTAATGAAACATCACCTATTCTCCAAAAACCTATTTAAAAAAGAAAATTCTGGTGTAACAAGGAGTAAGAATTGCAGGTAAGCAGACCAGTGAAGAGATAAGTCCAAGCAAGACACGAGACTTGAATTGGGAGGCATCAATACTCATAGTATCTACCACGATGACTTCTGTCATGAATTTTCTGGGGATTAATAAGGTTGTCCTGGTTAAGGCTTGCCACATACATGACATTCATAAAGTTTTTCTCTGCTATAGATTACTGACACATAATCAGGCCTGAGGCCTAAGTTAAGGCCTTGATGCATAGATGGCTTCTCTCTACTGTGAATAAATAATCTTAAGGTTTACACGGTTTGAGCTCCAAGTAAAGGTTTTTCCCATAGACACTATATCCCTAGGATTTGTCTCCGCTATTGATTCTTTTATGTTTAGAGCTCCTGATGATTATTGTTTCATATTGACTGCATTTATAGGACTTTTCCCCACTTTGAATTCTCTGGTAGAGAATAAGAATTGAATTCTACCTAAAAGCTTTTAAACACTAGTTATATTTTTAATGTATTTCCTTAAGACTAACTATCTGACTACCCAAAAATTCAGAGTTCAGTATGATGATAAACTTTTGTGAATTTCTACTCCAGACTCTCTGGCCTATCGCTGCTCTCCTATGGGTAATAAGACTTCAGCTCTTCTCTTGGATATTATTTCAGGAGCTCTCCCCCAGGAAGAACTGGCTGTTCAGTGACCAAACTAAAACAGTTTTCTTGGAAGGAAACACATATCAGGCTATGTCCCACCTACCACTCTAACTTGCCTTAATACTCAGAAGTTGTTTCAGAGTTGGGGGCCTGGGGAATGACCCTGCTTGTAACAGCTCTAGAAATTCTTCTATGACTAACATGTCTCTTTGGAATAGAATTCTTGCTGTCAGTCTTATCATCTGAAAAAAATAAATAGGTATATGTAGTAACTGGCTTTGACATGCTGAGCCCTCTTAAAATCCATCCCTGGCCATATAGCAGAATTTGCAGGAAAAATTTAGACAAGACCTTCTGAGAACTCAGAAATAGGTTACCAGGAACCTGAGAGGATGGAAATCCTCAGAGACAGGAACACATGTATGGAGGCTGAAGATAGAGGCCCAAGTCTGGGACATCTAAGCAGTGTCACCTCCAGAAAACCCTGTAAATTGTGCTAAGCCACAGATAGCTAACCAGTACCCCCACTCTTCGAAAACAAGAAACAGAAAAACACTGAATGTTCCTTTCCATATACATTCCTTCAACAAGTATTTGTTGAATGCCTGCTATGTTTCACGGTCTATTTTAGGTTACTGGGGATACAAAGAAAGTCAAATAACATAAGAAGTCTGTCCTTGAAGGGCTTAAGGTCTTATAGGAGAGACAGGCACATAAACAGGGAATTATAGAGGCACGGAGGAGAAACATCTACCACTATCACAAGAGAGCAAGTTAAGGAAGATTTCAGGAATAGATGATATCTGAATTGAATATGAAAGGACAAGCAAGAGTTAATAAGCTAGACCAAAACAACAACAACAAAAAAGATGGATTGTGTGAACCTATGGATTATATCAGAAAAAAAGAGAGATTGGAAAGGTAATTCTAGCTAGAGAAAAGAATGTAAAGACTAGGAAGAAAGCAAGCACAGGTGGACTAAATGAAGCTTATGGGAAAGTGTCAATAGGTAAGACACAAGACATAAGCAGAAGACAGTTCATGACCAACTTTATAAATCCTGTAAAAGACTTTATTGTTTTTCCTGGCAAACATTGAGGAGCCATTGAAGGAGTGTAAACAGCAGAGTGACATGGTCATATTTCTGGGATACAAGGATCATGTCAACAGCCAGTGGGGAGGATGCAGATGATGAAGTCTGAACTGCAACAATGGCCTTGGAGACAGAGAAAAGGAATTCATAAAAGAGAATCGAAATTAAATAAACAGAATATTTGCTAGTTGCTTCCTATGTGTCAGACATTATAAGTTTTGCAGAGATTCACTCTTCTACACCTCACAAAAACACTATGAAGTAGATATTATCAGTATCCTCATATTATAGACAAGGAAACTGAAATTCAGACAGGTGAAGTAACCTCCCTAAGTTCACACAGTTAATAAATGGCAGAACCCAGGCAATCTGGCTCTAGGGCTGATGTTCTTAATCACTGTTCATTCTTGCAGTAATACTTCGAAGAACCAAGTACCAAGATTAGATCTCATCTTCCATAAAGTGATTGAGCAAGCAATTCCAGACTCTTCCTTCTCCCTCAACATCTAGAAAACTCACTGTTCCTGAAATGCAGTAAACATCTTAAGACCTCCCTGATTTTGTTGATATTGTACCCCCTGTCTGGATTGCTCCTCTCCCTCTGCTTTACCCAGTAAACTCATGCTTCATAACCCATTTAAAATATAATCTGTTCTCTGTAGTGTTTCCTGAAACACATTAGGTACTTTTAAACGTTTTTTCCTTTTGTTCATATTGTTGTTCATACTGCCTGTTGAATAAGGGATTGAGAAAGAAAACACGTTCTTCTTTACCAAAAGACAAAAACTATAAATAGTTACTAGCTGTATTAAGAGACATGCCAGATGTGATGGTTAATACTGAGTGTCAACTCGACTGGATTGAGGGATGCAAAGTATTGATCCTGGGTGTGTCTGTGAGTGTGTTGCCCAAAGGAGATTAACATTTGAGTCAGTGGGCTGGGGAAGGCAAATCCACCCTTAATCTGAGTGGGCACCATCTAATTGGCTGCCAGCAAATATAAAGCAGGCTAAAAAACATGAAAAGGCTAGACTGGCTTAGCCTTCCAGCCTACATCCTTCTCCCATGCTGGATGCTTCCTGCCCTTGAACATTGGACTCCAAGTTCTTCAGCTTTGGGACTTAGACTGACTTCCTTGCTCCTCAGTTTGCAGACGGCCTATTGTGGGACCTTGTAATCCTGTGAGTTAATACTACTTAATAAACTCCCCTTTATATACATCCTATTAGTTCTGTCTCTCTAGAGAACCCTGATTAATAAACCAGGACATTTTTTAATTCTCCTAATAGGAAGATATTCCTACTAAGCATACAGATTACTTATAAAAGGAAGAATATGAGCCTGGCATTGAACATTTCAGCTCTAACTATAAGTATTATTAAACAATAAAATAATATTTATAACCCTCTGAAGGGTAAAAAACTAGATTTTGGATTTTTATACCTAACCAAAAATTTTAAGAGAATTCTCTGTATTACTCTATGCTATTCTGAAAAATACTGATTACTAAAATTGATATGGGAAGAAGTTTATAAAAAAATAAATAGTCATGTAAACCATTGGAAAAGCTGTCAAAGAACGGCCCAGCTACCACCACCAAATGGTATTAGGGCAAATAATTATATTGGCTGGTATTTCCAAAACTTACAAGAACAGATGTGTTATTTAAATTAAAATAGAAACTATAGACCAATCTTACATGAAGAAGAAACCACAGCACATCTGGGACATAGCTATCATGCTACTCTCTGAGTTTCATTCCAGAATCTGGGTAAGGGGTATAGCTAAATGAAGGAGAGAAATGCTGATAGTGAGACCAACCCTTCAGAAAGTAACCCAACAAAGCCTGTGTACCTTCCTTAATCCCCACTCATCACAGGTGGTTGAGCCTATCATTAACTGGTGCAACCTTTTACAGAGATATTGGAGAAAACGTATGAAAAAAATCTTTAAAAGATCCATATTCTTTGGTCAAATAATTCCATTTCTAAAAATCAATACTAATATTTGTGGTGATGGCTGCACAATTCTGTAAATATACTAATAATCATTGGATTGCACACTTAAAATGGGTGAATATTGTGGTTTATAAATAAGCTTTTGGAAAATCTATGCTAAGAAAATAATCTAAGATGCAGAGAAAACTTTAAGTACCGTGATGTTTACTGCAGTGCAACTGTAAAAAGTTGAAACTCCTAAATCACTGAAGTCTATTCAATTAAACATCGTCTGAATATCTACTTATTGTCAGGTTGACACTAGGGTTGGAGAAATGAATCGGACCTAGACTCTGATTCCAGAAAAATTCTCACGCAGGTAGGAAATCAGCCAAGACGCAGAACAAATCAATGCAGAGAGAGAGGGGGGACTATGGAGAGAAGGGCCAGGGAAGTGTTGCCTGAGGACATGCTACATGAGCACATGGGACTGGAACTGACTTCCCCCTCCAGACTACACTGCCTCATAAAAAGATGAGAATCACACAACCACCACCCAAAGAGAAAATGAGACATTTTCCTCTAAAGGAGAGGAGATATCAGGCACAACCACAGCCACCCACCCACACTCATAGGCTCAGCTGGACCAGGAATAGTAGGGAGGCTCCACCTAAGTATCCATCCCAATAACCTGGGAAGTCCCAGCCACTTTCCTCCATTAGGGCACTTCAAGTTCTCTAGGTCAGCTCAAAGGTTTGTTAACCTCAGCAGATTTTATTCTTCCAGTTCCTGAAG
Source organism: Aotus nancymaae (assembly GCF_030222135.1). NCBI lineage: Eukaryota > Metazoa > Chordata > Mammalia > Primates > Aotidae > Aotus > Aotus nancymaae. The sequence goes on from NW_026988472.1 coordinate 4,961,956, forward strand.
GAACAGAGAAAATACATCTGAATGCAACATGCATTTCTGACAGCTTCTCTAGTCAATGGTTCCAGATTCCTATCAGCAAGTTGCTCAAGTTCTAATGGAGGAGGAAGACATAAGACAAGGCACCAGTAGTACAGTGTGATAAATTCTGAGAGAGAAGATGTGGGAGCCCAGAAGAGAGAACCATATCCAGTGTGGGGGTTTAAAAGGGCCTCCCAGAAGTGATGACATTTGAGCTCAATTTTCAAAGTGACAAATGGTTAGCCAGCTAAAGAGATGGAGGTCAAGGTTATTGCAGCTGTATTTGAAATACCATCTAGAAGAACTAGAATTAATCTTTAATTTTAAAAATGATTAAATACACCATGCTATATCCATACTCTCCAATTTATATGCCACTGCATCTCCAGTATGTAGCACAGCACCTGACATACTATAGGCACTCAATAAATATTTGTTGAATTAATAAATTAATCCAGATGAAGCAGTAAATATCACAGAAAAGGAGTTAATATCCATATTTTTCAAAGGTCTTCTACAACTCAAAAATAAAATTATAAACATAAATAATAATTGCTACATGTCATCCTCACAATAATCTGATAGAGTAGGTTCTATGACTGTCTCATTTTGTATATGAGAGATCTGGAAATAAGTAAACCAAATACCTAAGGTCTTTTGGTGACTTGATGACTTGGGTGAGTCTGACTCTAGAGTGTATACTTTTAGCCCACTATATTTTACTACCAACCTACCCCAAAAATGGGCAAAAAGTAGACCATTCAGAAGAGAAATAGACAAATGATGAAGAAACATATGAAAAAACACCCAGTCTCATTAATAATGAAAGAAAAGCAAATAAAAGCAACACTAATATACCATTTTTAGTGCCTATAAGATTAACAAAGATTTTAAAAAATTGAAAATAACAAATGGTATTGGTGAGTTTGTGAGAAAACAGACACACATTTACTCTTATACACCACTGGGTGGAGGGTAATGTATAACACACGTATAGGGCAAATTGGCAGTATCAAAATTTTAGATGTCTATTACCTTTAGACCGAGGAATTATTTTATTTTAGGATATCACTCTCTAAAAAAATGCTCTCACAAACGTCAAAAGATGTTTATTGCAACATTAATCATAATGGAGGGGGGGAAATCCTTGGGAATAACCTAAATTTCTATCAATAAGGGAGTGTTTAAATAAATTATAGTGCATTCAGATTCTATAATTATAACTTCACTAAATATAATGAATTTAGATGAAAAGACCTCCATGGTATATTGGCATACGGTCGAATTAAAAAAAAAAAAAAAAGGAAGGCCGAGTGCAGTGGCTCATGCCTGTAATCCCAGCACTTTGGAAGGCCAAGGTGGACGGATCACCTGAGGTCGGGAGTTCGAAACCAGCCTGACCAACATGGAGAAATCCTGTCTCTATTAAAAATACAAGAATTAGCCAGGCGTGATGGTGGGCACCTGTAAACCCAGCTACTTGGGAGGCTGAAGCAGGAGAATCACTTGAACCCGGGAGGCGGAGGTTGCAGTAAGCCAAGATTGTGCCATTGCACTCCAGCCTGGGCAACAAGAGTGAAACTCCATCTCAAAAGAAAAAAGGAAATTGTGGATCAATATGTAGACTATGGTCTTATTTATGTAAATATAATATTAATGATGACAATCTACTCCATGTATGAAATTATCTGGTTATAACATGGTCCTGCTGCCTTATGATTGATAAGGGAAGGGGGAAAAAGAGTGACAAAAGGGAAAGAAAATGAAAAAGGGAGGAGAAGGTAATAGAAAAGATAAGACGGAGAACTTCATATTTTTAATTGTTTATTCTGAGAGGAAGAGAAGAGTGTGGGTTCTGTAACTAGATTGCCTAGGTTCATAGTTGGGCTCTATGCATTCTAGTTGGGTAATTAACAGCAAGTTACCTCACCTCTCTGAGCCTCAGTTTCTTCATCTGTAACACAGAGATAATAGTACCTATCTTTTAAGGTCCTTATGTGGCTAAATTAATCCATGTAACACTTAGTCAAGGGTCTGGTGCATTGTAAGCACTTAGTGAACAGTAGCTGTTATTTATTTGGACCAGGTATTGTACTAAGAGTTTTCTGTACACGATATTACCAAATTGTTACAACAACTGGGGAATGTAGTCTGTGGAAGCTGACTGTTAGAGCTCATAAACCTAACACCGTACTCTAGGTCTGACTGCAGAGCCCTCCCAACTTGTGGTACAGTCACTTCTAGGTTTTATTGCCCTCCTTTTAAGATCTATAGTCAGAGAGGCGGTTTTGCTCAAGATACCCTAGCTCTATGTGGATGGTCTGATTCCAAAGCCCAAATGAGCTAATTTTACTGTTCTAGAGAGAGAAGGAAATAGGGAATAGCCTGAGCTGGGGGAGGGGGTAGACTGGAGGGAGGGGCTACTTTGGGTTTTATCTCTAGCAAGGAAGGGACTGAGATACCTTTGGGGCCAATGCAGGGCCAGGCCAGCAAAAGGCAGGATGGGTGGGGCTGAGCAGGAGGAGAAGGGATAAATGCCAGGTCTTAACCCACAGTACCCACCCGTCGTTCGTTCGTCCTCAGTGCAGGGCAACAGGTAAGAGCTGCTTTCACCCTGGTGCCCTCTCTCGTCCGCCAGTTGGTCTCTCAGGGCTGTCCACAATGACTCTCTGGTCTAAGTAGATCTGACTTTTCCCTTTGTTTGTTTCTTAGAATCTGTCTCTGTCATTTTTTTTTTTCTCCCATATCTCTTCCTGTCTTTCCTCATTTTCAGCTTTCTTCATTTTCCCTTTGTTTACTTTCCTTTGTTTTCAAGATCATTCATTTCATCATTCTCTGACACTCTTGCTTTCTCTCATTTTTCCCTCCTCTGAGTTCTAACTGTATCCTTTTCTCTAAATTTCTTTCTCTCCCCCTTTTTGTCTCTTCCCTCAGCTCTGTATCTCTCAGTCTCTGTGTTTTTGTCTCTCTCTTCCTCTCTATCAAGAACAATGGCTTAATATTTCTTCCCGCAATTCTCCATTCCTCCCTCCCTTTGACTCCCTCTTCCTGCTGGGCTGATAGTAGAGTTCAATGGGTCAGGGCCCAGAGCCTAGGGGTGAAGGGCAGAGCTAGGGAGGGAAACTAAGGAGATGTGGGGGTGATAGGAATGATAAGTTGGGTAAGGAGAGATTTGGGGGAATTGAGAGATGAATAATTAGCAGAAATAAGTGAAAAAAGTGGAAGAGGAATGTATTGCCACTATACAGAAAATAAGCAGAGTTCTATTCTCACCCTAATTCACTGTGAGACCCTAGGCAAGTCATTCACCCTGTGAAAAAAGTGCTTGTCCTAAAATTTCCACCACCCTTTCTAGTTTTGATTTTGTGATCTTCTAAATTTTCCTGTTTCTAAGAATTTCTGATTCTCCAATTCCAGGTATCTAAAATTCTGTATGATTCTTCAGTGGTGGGAAAGGGGTACTAGGAAGAGAAGTAAGGCCTGATGTTTCTAACTCCTGAAGAGAAATTACCACTTCCCCTCCAGACCTAATTAATTTTTGCAAAGCAAGCCACAAAAGGAGGGGACAGGGGCTAGAGTTGTGGTTGGCCCTTTTGACCTGTGGGACTACAGATTGGGTGCTGACATGAGAGAGGATTTTAAAGGCGTAGGGAAAACCTTTGAGTAATGATCTGTTACTTGGTTTGAAATTTTGCCGTCATCTCTTTGGTTAAAAGTATTATTTTAAGAAGATGCCTGGCAAGCATTACCACACAGTAGGTACGTAAATTATTAAATGGTAGAGTAAATGAATATTCAACAGTATCTGAAATTCCACTTTAGTTACAGATCTGATTCTTTTGTTAAAGGCATTGGTGACAAATGGCATATGACCTGGAAAGAGGTCTATGTTAGTGCAGCAGAGGAGATAAATGTCTACAGTCAGTCCCTCAGTCAAGAAAAAAGGGCAGTAATACTTGAATCACAGATCCATTCTGGTTAAGAATCTCTGGAACCAGACTGTCTAGGTTCAAATCCTGCTTCTCCTATTTACTAGCTTTCTGATCTTGACAGGTTACTTAATCTTTTTGGACTTCAGTTTCCCTATCATCACAGAGTTGACATGAGAACAGGACCTGGTAGAGGGCTCCGTGAGTGTTTGACTACCAGAACTAGGTAGCATCTATGAAATTATCTAGTCCAATGTTAGTGGAGAAACCAAAGCCCAGAGAGGGGAATTACAGAGCCCAAGTTCACACAATAAATTGTGACAGGATTGGGACAAGAATCAGTCTCAAGTTTCCCAGACCCAGCCTGGTGTATTCTTAATGGGACTTCCCTTAGCTGTACCTTCATATTTTCTACATGGAAAATGGAGAAAATAAAAACAATAAAGTCTATCAATTAAAAATAATAGCTAACATTTTTTCAACTGTTTACTCTGGGATAGGTACTCTGCTAAATATTTTATAAGGATTATCTTAATAAATCTTCACAACATTCCTGTGATGCAGATTGTCCTTGTTACCAACATTTTCCAGATATAAGAGATATAGTAGGGAAGTGACTTTTCTAAGGTCCCAAAGTTAGTGAGTAGTGGAGCCAGGATTCAAACCCAAGTAGTTTGGCACCAGAGCATATGCTTTTTATACCCTAAATTGACTAAAATGCTTCCTTGATTCAATTTTACTCACTCTAGCCTCTTGGTAGGTAATGAGATGGAATAGAAACAGAGCCCATGGTAGCTGGACTACGAGGTCATGGGTATAATGATGGCCAGGCAGAATGAGGCAGAGCAAATTTCAGGAAAGGAGTAACAGAACATGAGAAATGAGAACAGGAGCTTGAAAGAACTTGAGAATTCAACAAATTCCAAGAAGCAGTCTGTATTTTCCCAGGACCCTGAGCATATCATGGCCAAAAGCCCCTTAGTAATGATGAGTATTTTTAATTTCTTCTGTTTTTATATATATGACGTAGGCCTTCTACACCATCCCAAGGCAAGACTGGACTTTGCCTCCAATATTGGGGGCTTTCCTTCCCACTACACACCCCAATGTTGTTGGCATCATTGTTGCCAATATTAACGTTGGGCGAAAGAGTTTATAGGAGCCTGGAGCCTTGTCATCTGCCTTGACTGCCTCTTCCTGGGCCATCCACTTCTCGCCACCAATAGCCAGGGCCAGCTCTAGCCAGATGCTCAGACGTGATTCCAGGAAGGGGCTCCTCTTCTCTCCCACACCCTGGTCTTGGCTTGGGGAGTGGTCAGACCCCAGTGGTGATAAACTCTAGCAGCTTTATCTGTGGTCTGCAGGCTCAGACCCAAGTGCTTTAGCTTTCACAAGCAGGCAGAGTAAGGGCAATGCATATCTTTAGACATGAGGTAGGCACTGGATCCAACTATTTACCTACCATGCGAAGTGGGCATAATTACCTCACATTTGACAGCTGATGAAAGCCCAGACTCAGAGAGGGGAAGTGATTTATATAAGAACATCCAACAATGAAACTGGAGAGCTGGAATTTTAATAAGAAAAGCTAACATTTACTGAAGAGTTACTATGTGCCAAACACTACCCTAAAGGCTTAACTTGGGTTGTTTCATTTAGTCCCTCCAACAACCCTTCGGTCTTTTCCAGTTTCAGGGCCCACATACCTTGGCCCCACATACCAACCCAAGCTGCTGTGACATCCTATGAAAGGGGGACAGGTTGCTCTGGGATGGAACAAGAAAAAGAGGTTGCTTTGTAAGGTAGGGGGAGGGTTCTTGTTCTATGAGATCGGGAAGGGAGGGAGATGAAGGAGGTTGACATATGAGGACAGGGCCATTAGCTGACCTGTACCTCATAATATAAGGCTGAGGGTGCCAGGAGATTCTACTCAGTAACCTTCTTCAAAGTGTCAAGGCTTTAGTCTTCCCACATTCTCCCAGGTCTTTCCCATTGTACTGTCTCTTATCTTGTCTCACTTTTTGACTCTCTTTCCAATTTACCCTTTTTCTTTACATGTTTCTCCTTCTTGCTCTCTCTAGTTATCTTTCTCTTGGTGACTCTCAGCTCTCAATTCCTCTTAACCGTCATCTCCCCCCGCCATAGTCACTTCTGTCTCTATCCTTTGATCTTGTCATTTTCTCTACTCTCTTCTCTCTGTCCCTCAGTCTCTCTCTCATCTCCCTCAATTAGAGCCATGATCCTCTTCCCCAAACTCACTTACCCTTTCGCAATTTATGGCAGCATTTCTTTTTTATCTTTGTGTCTGACTGGCTCTCCACACCTGCTGGATTCTCTCCTCTCCTGCTCTCACTTTTATGAATCTTTGTATAAACCTCTAGACTCACTGATCTCTCCTCGTGTCCCTTTCGTGTCCCTCGGTCTGTCAGTCTCTGCCTTTATCCCTGTGTGCACTGTCCCCATCCCCTTTTTCTTTGTTCATTTTCTCTTTCTCTCAACTCAATCTCTGTTCTCATCGCTACCCTGTTCCTTTTCCCTCTACCTTTGATCTCTTTTTCTCCCTCAATTTCTGTTCTTCTAACTCTACCACCAGCACCACCACATCTTTGTTCTCTCTGCTTTCCTCCTTTCATCTTTCCTAAATTTTCTTTCTTCTGGCTTTTCTCCTAGTCCCTTCTCCTTCCCCAATTTCAGACTCTGTTCATTCATCAGTTTACCCCAAAATTCAACAAATATTTATTAAGTGCCTATATGTCATTTGCTTTCTCTTTTTCTGATCTCTCCGCCCTCTTTCACTCCTCTGTCTTAGCATCTGCCTCTTTCACTAACCCATAGACTATGTCTTTGTATCTTGTCTTCCAGCCCCCTTGGGACTTGCTTTCACCTCTTCTTATATCTGTGCTTATCCAAGAACCAGGAGCAAATTCAAAGGCAGCAAAATATCAGACTGGTGGCACATAGTCTATAGGGCCTAGGGCGTACCCTTCCTTCCTGTTCTCTGGATTTCTATAAACTTATACATATGACCTCAAGCTCCTTCTCCCTCTCTGGCTGATCCTGCTCAGGAAACACCCTGGGCCAAGCCTCAGGAGCTCTGCGCAATGACATATGTTTGCACTAACAGGCTTGAATCTTCACTTGGCTAAGACCAACATTCTTAGAAAGATTCTTGGTTTTAAGTATTGATCAAAGGGTTAGTGGATTGGCAGTTCTCATCCTGCCACACAAAAACACATTTCAGTGATCCTTATCATCACAGAGGTGGTCAGTGCCAGAGTGTGAGTCAGAATCCAGGCTTTCTGATCTCCAGTTAGAACTCTTTGCTTCACCCCTTTGCTTAGTAGTCAGTCTCCTATTTCTTCCTCTCTGATGTCCTATTGGTACATGTTAACATTGGAAAAAAAGTTCTTTCCCTGGAAGGGCAACAAGAGAATCTCTGAGGAGGGCAGCAAGTTTTGGGTGGGAAGCTAAAGACGAGGATCAAATGATGGAATCTCATCTTTTCCATGTCTTCTGCAGAACTTCGGGTTCAAGATGGTGACTGCAGCTATGCTGCTACAGTGCTGCCCAGTGCTTGCCCGGGGCCCTACAAGCCTCCTAGGAAAGGTGGTTAAGGCTCACCAGTTCCTGTTTGGTATTGGACGCTGTCCCATCCTGGCCACCCAAGGACCAAACTGTTCTCAAATCCACCTTAAGGCAACAAAGGCTGGAGGAGGTAAGAAAAGGCTGCTAGCAAAATGGGAGAATGTTAGGGTCCTGGAGTAAAAGTCCCAAGTCATACTGGCCATCTTTGCCTAAAAATTAGGGGAGGTCATGGGAAAAGTGTCAAGACACAATTAACTGGCCCCAAAATATACCCAGAATCTGTCTTCTGCCAGGTTCTCTAGAGTCTCACTCTCATGTCTCTCACACACTATACTCCAGACATGCTGAAACTACTTAAAATTGCCTAAGTCAACTACTGTGTCAAGAGTTTGGTACCTTTGCTCCTGTCAGATTACCCTCTCCTAGACCCTGTACTGGAGAATCTCATACTTCTCATTTGACACTAAGCTTGGCCATCATCTCCTCTGCAAAGCCTACTTAGACTTCCAAACTGTCTAATTCCAATTCTGGCTCATGTCCCCTCCCTCTTCTGGATTTCCATAGCCCCTGTACTTCCTCTATCCTAGCACTGTTCACAATGTGTCTTCAGAGTGTGCTATTCCCACCAGCTTAGGAGGTCCCCTAAGGGGACCAGACTCATCTATCTCTGTGTCTCTACAATAGCCTGAGATAGGTCTTTGGGGTACATTAGATCTCAGTAATCATTGTTGAGCTGAACTTATGACTAGAAATGCACCCCAATTACTCTCTTGCCTTTGCATAGATTCTCCATCTTGGGCCAAGGGCCACTGTCCCTTCATGCTGTCGGAACTCCAGGATGGAAAGAGCAAGATTGTGCAGAAGGCAGCCCCAGAAGTCCAGGAGGATGTGAAGGCTTTCAAGACAGGTTGGAGTCAAGTTCCACCTTATGCAACCTTTACTCCTAATGCTTGAACCCACTACATCACTGTCCTGAGCTAGGATAATATAAAAGCAGACAGTACACATCCCATGATGAGATGTCCAGTCTTTCCAGGGGAGCCACAGTAGGCAACAGTTTAGACTGTATGCTGAAGCACACCGTTCTTGACACACACACATGTACAGGCTCCTGAAATTTTTAGTCATTATTCTAAGATGAGCCCTCTAGAATTTTGACTCCTTTTTCAGGTGGATAAATTGATCCCAACAGGCTGGGGTCCCACATTTCAGACCACTCTATGAGAATATGGATTTGCATGAAAGAGAAAGAGCTGGGAGTAGGTACCTCCTTTAACCAGGGTGCAGATCCTCAGGTTAACTTAATTAGTGCAGACTACCCAAGATAATCACACTTGAAAGATGTCTACACTCTTGATATCTTTCATAGGCCCCTTTGGGATATCATTAAGGACAAAAACTTCAAAATTGAAATTTAATGATGTTTAGAAAAGAAGCGTAAGGTGCACTGTCCTGCATCTACTTTCTAAATGCAGGACCAAGGGTGGCTGTCCCAGTTACCCATTCAAGGGAAAATCCTAGTGGGGAGAAGTATGATTCACCTTATGGAAGGTTTCCTAACAATGTAATGGTCTCCATTCAGGGAGATATATAGAAGCTCACCTTGCAGAAGATTTCTTCTCACTGCAGAAGGTGTCCCTACCTTATAAACTTGAATTTTCACATGTTGCATTGAGCTTCAAGAGGACAATACATGCTTTCTTTTCCCCCCATTCTCTTCATGGTCAATGAATCAATCTCACATTCCATCTCAGATCTGCCCAGCTCCCTGGTCTCAGCCAGCCTAAGGAAGCCATTTTCCGGTCCCCAGGAGCAGGAGCAGATCTCTGGGAAAGTCACACACCTGATTCAGAACAATATGCCTGGTGAGTTTGCTGAGGTGGAAATAAAGGGGATCAGAATAGGGAAGGCATTCTAAAAGGGCTTCTGTCATAGTAGGGGAAACACCACAGAAGGGCTTTGGAACCAAAGGAAATTTGAGTTTAAATTTTAATGCTGGCACTTGCTGGATCTAGGTGTTTTGGCAAGTAAGACACTTTCCTTCAGTGGAATTTAATACCTACCTCAGTAGGTTACCATGAGAAGAAAATAAAATTACATTTATAGATGTGTTTCTAATGAGGCTTCATTAAATATTTGGCTTACTCCCATTATTTTTACTCCATGCTTCCCTCAAAAACTTTCACCCTTCATAGAGCACCTTTTCCCCATTCTTGTACGTGTTTACATTTATTTTCATAATGGCATATACATTATTTTCTAATATAAAAGGAATATGATTCATGGTAAAATATTTTTCAACATATACAGGAAAGTATAAGGAAGAAAATTTAAGTCATGCAGAGTTCTACCATCCACCATTAAGGTTTTGTTATATTTTCTCCCAGATATTTTTCTATGGCTACACACACACACACACACACACACACACACACACACACACACACCCTCTGCTCTCTTCACCACACTCATGCTTTTGTTAGAAGTGTGATCTTATTTTATGTGGAGTTTGTTATGCTGTTTTGGTCACCTGACAATATGTCATGAGTATAGAATGGATGCAATATCATTCAGTTAATCAAGCACCTATAATTTAGGTTGTTGTTTCCAATTTTTTGTATTCTTTCACTTTAGATTGTAAGTTGGTTTTACATACATACAAATGTACTCCAAGAAAATGTATAGTATTATTTTTTTTAGTTTTTATTTTTACCTAATAATATCTTGCTATATATTTTGCTCTGTGCCTTTTTTTTCACTCAACAATATACCTTGGAGATGCTTCCACTTTAACAAATATGGATCTACCTTACGTTTCAATGCTTCCAAATATTTTGTAGTGTAGATATACTAGAGATTTGGCTACTCCTCTGTTTGGTTGCTTCCAATTTTTTCTATTACAAACAGTGGTGCAACAAACATCCTTGAATGTACCTCCTTGTGCACACAGGCAAGTGTTCCTCCAGGACAGACATTCAGAGGTGGAAATTCTTGGTATGTAAGGGTGTGTACATTTTTTATATTAATAAATATTGTCATTTAGCCTTCCAACATGGCTGTACCAATTATCAAGGAGGGTATCCATAGTCTCATGCCCTTACTGGCACTTGATAATCTTTTAAATCTTTATCAATTGATAGGTGAAATTTTGTTTGCCCAGTTTTATTTTTCCTAATTAAGAATCTTTTTCTACAATTATTGAATTGTCTGTTCATATTCTATGCCCATTTTTCTGCTGGGTTGCAATTTTTCATGGTAATTTTTCAGAGTTTAGACGATAAATTCTGAATAGTAATCATTTGTTAAGTATGCTGCAAATATTTCTCTAGATATGTCAGTATGTGCATTTTAAAAACTTTTGACACATATTTCCAAACATCTCTGCAGCAAGGATGTTACCAATTTGCACCTCCAGCAGCCACATAAATTGCTGTCTGCAACGTGATTTCTGTCTCATGTAAAGAGATCTAGAGTTTAACAAGCCCTTTGGCAAACGTTATTTCAGTTTCTCCTAGAAATAAAGTTACTTCATTTTTAGTGGTAATGGTTAAAGAAGTAGGCTCTAAGTTACTTACTTAATGAACACTTGCTTGCTGCATGACCCTGGTCAAGTTACCTAACACTTAATGCCCCAGTTCCCTCATCTGTAAAACGGAGATACTAATAGAACTGTCCATGTAGCAGTGTTGTGAGGAATAAATTAAATATTTATAAAGTTCCTGGGAAAGAGTCTCACATGTATTAGGCATTAATTAAATATTAGCTATAATAATATAATTGAATATTGGCTATTTTTATTAGTATTATTATGACTATTAATACTATAGCAGTAATAATACTACTATTACCATGTGCCATTTATTCATTTGGATATATTACATGTTGTTGGTTGTCAGATTCTCACAACTCTCCAAGGAAAGTATTATTAGCCTCATTCTACAAATAAAGAAATTTAAAGTTAGAAAGAAGATTCTTGACTTGTTCAAGGCCATACAGCTAGGAAGTGGCAAAGAGATTGCTAGAAACAGGATCTGTTGATATTCCTTCCACTAAGACTGAACGTAGTGATTCTAATAAGGAGGCTGCCACACCAACCCAGGAAGACAGATAAGGTCATGAGAAAGTCTAAGTGAATGTGTGAATGAACTACTGAGTGAATGAGTGAATGAGTAAGCAAAAGGATGGCTGAATGAAGTAGTGGAGAGTTAACGTGGTCCAATAAGTCAATAACTGAGCAAATAAATGAATATGTGGGAAAAAAGTTGGAGAACTCAAAATCAGCAACATGGGTAAAATAAGACTAGCCAGGAACAGACTTAAAATGAATTCTTTTAATCCTCAAATCTGCTCCTGCAGGAAACTATGTCTTCAGTTATGACCAGTTTTTCAGGGACAAGATCATGGAGAAGAAACAAGATCACACCTACCGTGTGTTCAAGACTGTGAACCGCTGGGCTGATGCATATCCCTTTGCCCAACATTTCTCTGAGGCACCTGTGGCCTCAAAGGATGTGTCTGTCTGGTGCAGTAATGATTACCTGGGCATGAGCCGACACCCTCAGGTCTTGCAAGCCACACAGTAAGTAGTAGGCTCTCAGCCATCAGCAGTAGCCAGGGGAGATGAAAAACCACACATGAAAAAGAAAAAAGGCAGAGCTGGCAGTGGAAACCTGGGTTCTACCACCACTTTATTTTGTCCAAGGTCCTCCAGCATATCTATTCCTTGGATATGAACAAAGTCAGTCAACACACCATGTTTCCCAAACTCTTGGGTGTCCAGTGCTATGGAGGGGAAGGATGGGAGACCAAGCAAAGCCATTCTGCCTGAGTTTTTAATCTAGCTGCAGAATTCGTATTGCCAGAGATGGAATGTGACCTCCTCTAGGTCTGCCAAACTACTCAAGCACAACCTAGCTTCTCCCTTGCTCCCTAAGTACCTCAAGTTCTAGAAGGAAAGCACATGTCTCCCTATCCTCCCCATTCTTCCCTCTACTTTGTCTCATAGGACACAGTTTATATAGGATCACTAACTCAACATTGACTCCCATCAAGCAGTGGAAACCCACCCAATTCCTTGATGCCTGACAAGAGTTTTTTCTTCTCCTTTTCTCCTGTTTTCTCCTGGCCAGGGAGACTCTGCAGCGTCATGGTGCTGGAGCTGGTGGTACCCGCAACATCTCAGGCACCAGTAAGTTTCATGTGGAGCTTGAGCAGGAGCTGGCTGAGCTGCACCAGAAGGACTCAGCCCTGCTCTTCTCTTCTTGCTTTGTGGCCAATGACTCTACTCTCTTCACCTTGGCCAAGATCCTGCCAGGTAAGCCTGAGGCCTGAGCTTTGCTCAGGGCTGATATCCAGCAACACAGCATCCAGTTTCACTGGTTCCATCACTCCTTCCCTGTATTTGGAGTTCGCTCACTCCTATTGTTCTTCCTTCTCATCTACCTTGCATATCCACAATACTGGATGATTATATACCTCTGCTTTCTTCCCTTCTGCACCTAGGGAGGAACATTACTGGGGAACATTACCCAACCTCATAGAAGGGAAACACTATAAATTCATCACCTCCCAACTCAACTGGACTCTTGACACACATAAACAGTTATTTTATGTCTCCACAGGAGCTTTTTAAAACTTTTTCTCCTCTTCTAAAACCTCTGGCTACCTCTTCCTTCACACTTAGTAAATAACCTCACATCTTACTTCACAATAAAAACAGAAGCCCCCTGACTGACAGAGAATCCTTATTTATTGCCACCAAACCTACACACTTACCTAATTTTTCATCTATGCTTGCCTCTTTCTTTCCTTTTACAATGAAAGGCACATCTCTCCTTCTGCCTAAAGCCAATACCTTCACTTGTACACTGGTTCCCATATTCCCAGGCTCCTACTCTCTAGTCACTATTGTCCTTACCTCATATGCCTTGCTGTCCTTCCACCATGGCCCAATCCAGAATGAATACAACTCTCCATCTTCACTATATCAATTCTAGGCTCATACAGTTGCTCAGACAGGAGTCACTAAAAATTCATAGTCTTAACCTCTACTGGGTTCTCCATGCTCTCTGGCAATCCCATTTCCATGGTCAGTTCTCCAAGCTTCTGGGGCAGTTTTGCCAAACTACCATTATCCTCAGCCTTCCCGCACCCCATCCTCCCCCTTTCCCTCAGCAGATGACTTCATGTTCTACTACATTCAAAATAGAATATATGAGACAGCAATGTCCTTGACTCCCAGCCACAAAGCACCTACAAACTCATAAGCATCTCCATGTGTCCTCTTCTCATCCTCACTCCTCTTCTGTCATAGTGGAAGAAGTATCCTTTTTCTTGTGACTAATCCTTCCACTGTTGCTCTGTGTCTCATTCCTTTCTACCTCCTTAGGAATCTTGACCTATTAGCTCTCTCACCCTCTCCTGTATCTTCAGCCTCTCCCACTCTTTAAACATGTTTTCAAGTCTGTTGCATCTTATTAAAAAAAAAAAAAAAAAAAACATTGCCATAACCCCTCATCACTCTCTAGCCATGGCTTTTTCTCTTCCCTCCCTAAAACAGGCAAACTACTTGAGAGAAGTCTCCACCCTTACTATCTACTTCTTCACCTCCTGTTGATTCTTCACCACAGCAAAAATATTACCACCACTTCTCAGAAACTTTTTTTTAGTTCACTGATAAGCCCCAACTAAACTCAATATCTTTAAGATTTTTTTAATCCATCCTCTCCTCAACCATTAGAATTCAACTTCTTTCCATCTCTACTGCCAGCATCCTAGCCTGACCCAATATCATATTTCAAAGAAAATTTTACCTTTGCCCTCATATAATCTATTCTTCACAGCAGTCAGAATTTTTTTAATGCAAAACTATCTTTCTCACCCACCACCCACCATCAAAACCCTTTGGTGGATCCCCATTCCCCCTAGGACCAAATCCAAATTTCTTATCACACCTTCTAAAGTTCTCAATAATCTGGTTTTTGTGTATCTCTTCAGCCTCACCTTTTTGCACTCCTCCTCTCTTTCATTCAGTAATACATTCATTCATATACTCATTCACTTACTTATAAATCAGTCATCAGTTTATTCATCCATTCATTCAAGAAATGTTTACTTACCATCTACTATGTACTTACTCTTATACTGGGCGCCAGAAGCAGAGTGCCATGCAACTCCCAGTCTGCTTGTCTTTTAAGCCATGTTCTCCAGAAAGTCATAACTTATTTTCTCAGGTGGAGGTTATCCCTCTTATAAAAAGGCCACAGTTCCTTGATGGCAGTGTAGTTGGTGGCAGGGGTTGGGAGGATCCAGGAATCAACTCCCTTTACCAATTTCACATGCCCACCTGCCCCAACAGAATTACCAGTAAAAAGCCCTGCATTCTTCAAGTCTTTCTGAACCTTAGTTTTCTCACTTGTAGAGTAAAGGGGATGGATTCCATGATCACTAACAGGCCTTCCAGCTCTGACATGCCATGAACTTATGATTCCAACAGTGAAAGCCTGATAAATATCCATCCCTGTAACCACAAGCAGATGGATGCTACCTGGAATGGATGGAACTTTATCTAGACTAGGAAGAATCTAGTATCAGTCCAAGTCAGCGAGCATTCCCTGGGGTAATCCCTTTTCCAAGTCTTGATCTTACATGCTGGGGAGAAGGAAAATAGGTTCTGTCCTCAAAAAACTCTTAAGTTTCTTGGGAAATTAAATGTTCTTCCACCCCAAGGCAGTCAGAGGCTAGACCAGGGTTACAAATGACTGGAGAGAAGGATGTAGGGGTCAGAATTTGGGAACAGGGAAGTCCTTCCTAGGGAGAAAGAAGTGTCACAAAGGTTCCCAGAAAAGGAGGAAGCAAAGCAAGGTCTTCAAAGGGAAGAAAGGGTTGGTCCTTTTCTTTCCCAGGTCAGACCTGAAGGTTGAAGTGGGAGTACTGGGACAGAAGCTTAAGGGTTATGCATCTGCTTCCTCAGGGTGCGAGATTTACTCAGATGCAGGCAACCATGCTTCCATGATCCAAGGTATCCGTAACAGTGGAGCAGCCAAGTTTGTCTTCAGGCACAATGACCCTGACCACCTAAAGAAACTTCTAGAGAAGTCCAACCCTGAGACACCCAAAATTGTGGCCTTTGAGACTGTCCACTCCATGGATGGTATGTATACGTGTGAGTGTATGTTTACTAGTGTTGGTCTCACAAAAACCATGAGGATGATGATGATGATGATAACATTATAACTTCTAACGGTTATAGTGTTTATTATGTGCCAAGCAAAATTATTAGTATTTTACATGTATTAATTCACTTAATTTTCTCAACAATTCTATGAGATAGGTGTTTTTATTATTTTGATTTTTTACATAAGGAAACTGAGACATAAGAGTCATTTGTCCAAGGTCACACAGCTAGTAAATGACAAAAAATGGAGGCAGCTATTACATTCATCTTATAGGTAAAGAAACTAAAGTTCAGAGTTGGCATCTAATTCATCTTGAGTGGCTCAGCAAATTGGTGCTAAAGTGAGTATTTGCACCCTAACACATATAACTCCAATTCCTCGAGCAACACTTCTCTTATTAGAAATAATATGTGAATCAATCATCCCAGTGTCGGGTTTCTATGAAGGAAGTTTCACAAACCATCGCCTAGGACTTTTTTCAAGGTCCAGTATGAAGCATTGGGGTCAAAACAGGTTTTAAAGTCAGAGAGACCTGGGTTCAAATCCCACCTTTGACAATTACTGGCTATGACCATGGGTAACTCTTTAACTGTCTAAGCCTCAATTTTCCCAAAGGTAAAATATCTGGTTGTAAGAATTAGAGATGATGGAAACCATTCTAGTTATTATGCTTTAATAGAAATAAATGATCTTCACACTCCTACCTCCTTTCTTCACTCAATTGAAACAATGCACAAAGCTTTCTATTGCTGGCCCTGTTGTATAGAAATCATGTGTTTTAGGCATCCCTTTATGGAATTATTTAAGGGAAGAGGATCTCAACTCATTTCAGTTTGTCACTTTTCCAACTGAAACAAGAGTCCATAGTATTCCCTGATTCAGCTATCTTAAGTGCCATGTAATGCTTATACACATAGGCTCTAAAACCAAACTATCCATGTTTAAATCCTAGCATGACCATTTACTAGTTTGGGCAAGCTTCTTAATTGCTCTGTGTCTCAGTTCTCAGTTGCTTATTTGCAAAATGTAAGTGATAATAATTAAATAGGTATACAAATTAAATGAGTTAATATATGTAAGGAACTTACTACTGTGCCCAGTCCCACATTTCTAACACTAGCAATAAAGTAAAACTATCCTATCCCTTTTTTATATTTCTACCACTGAGACTATTCACATTCATTTCTCTAGTGGAAACTATGTTGGTACCGTTCTACCTCATTGCATTTGCAAATGAATAGTTCTTTATTTACCTATTTTTGGGGTACAAACTCTGCCCAAACATTTGATCCTTGGGCTGAATCGCTCCTATTGAAATGATGCTTGAATCATCACACTGTCATTTGTCTCAGGTTCCACCTCCTGTAGTTGACTCCCCTCAGATTGTCCCACCAATTGCTCACATTTCTAAATTCTGGCCTAGAACCCCTATTTCCACCTGAAGATGTTTCTTCTGTATTACAACTCCCTGTTTCCAGGGAGTACAGAGGGATACACACAGACTTGCAGGAAAAACAAATAAACAAACGAGGCAGAGGCTGAACATGGCAGAAACAGAAGAACAGACATTGTCAGAATGAAGTAAAAATAGAAAGAATCAAGCCTTGATCCCAGGCTGAAGAACACACAAACATGTATGCACCAGCACGTGCATGCACATGCACACACACATACACACACACACACACACAGAGAGAGAGAGAGAGAGAGAGAGAGAGAGAGAGAGAAGGCAGGGATGGAATACGGGCAATGGATCCATACACAGAGGTTAATAGTTCAAAATAAAGGTGCACATCCTCCTTCCTCTCTACAACATCCTTTTCCAACCCAAAGGCATGGATGGGAAATTCCACACTAGAGATGGAGCTAAGGAAGGGTTATGATGTCCTACCTCTATCCCTTGGCTTTGCTCAGGTGCCATCTGTCCACTCGAGGAGTTGTGTGATGTGTCCCACCAGTATGGGGCCCTGACCTTCGTGGATGAGGTCCATGCTGTAGGACTGTATGGGTCCCGGGGTGCTGGGATTGGGGAACGTGATGGAATTATGCACAAGATTGACATCATCTCTGGAACTCTTGGTAAGTGAATGCTTTGGGCCTTCTTATATACTCTCCAGGGAGGAGGCCCCTACAAAATTCTTTTCTCCCTCCTCCCCAAAGCTCTAGGGCTTGTTCGGACAGAATTCACAGCCCCAGGTTGCTGCCCTCCTAGACTCCCTCTCTCCACTCACATCCCACTGCAGAGTTGATGAGAAAGTCTGGGAGAGTTTTTTGAAAAGACGTTGAGCTAGGCCAAATAGCTAGATTCAACTTGAGAATGTGAAGAGCTGTGTTTCTAAACTCCTGCCCCATCCTAGCCCCAAGCTTCATCTTAGCTCCACTCCTGACCCTATCCAGCTAAAGGTCCCCACCCAGCTCCTGCCTATCTAGTCATTGCATATGGCAAGACTTGAAAGTCCTATCTCAAAGCAACAGAATTATCAGCTCTGCCTTGTCATGGACAGATGAGCAGAAGCCTGGGAAGAGAGCCTGGAGCCCCAATTTCTGGTACACCCACTTATGTTATCTGGCACATGATCCTGTTCCTCTGGGGACTGATTATGGGATCTATGTTTATCTTCTTCCTTTCTTTATCCAGGCAAAGCCTTTGGCTGTGTGGGTGGCTACATCGCCAGCACCCGTGACCTGGTGGACATGGTGCGCTCCTATGCTGCAGGCTTCATCTTTACCACTTCTCTGCCCCCCATGGTGCTCTCTGGAGCTCTAGAATCTGTGCGGCTCCTCAAGGGAGAGGAGGGCCAAGCCCTGAGGAGAGCCCACCAGCGCAATGTCAAGCACATGCGCCAGCTACTCATGGACAGGGGCCTTCCCGTCATCCCCTGCCCTAGCCACATCATCCCCATCCGGGTGAGAGCCCCACCCTGCCCATTGCCTTCTCCACCTCTTTCTTCTGGGAGCCTCCCCACTCCCAACAAACCTACATTCCTTCCTGTCTTCAATTATTTGCTTTCCTGCTAACCATTCCCTTTATTGCCAGCTTTGTTTCCCTTTTTGAAAAATTATCAGCCACTCTGGATTAACCAGTCTTTTCCTTGCATCAGCCATTACCTCAGGCTTATTAGATTATCCTAACTCTAACAATAGTGAGTGCTCACAGCCTCTAATTCAGAGTTTTTCAAACTGGATCAAGACAATTAATGGTTCACAAAATCAGCTTAGTGGGTTATCATTAGTTTAAAAAAAAGAAATAGAATAGAAAATGTTGGAGTACATCACACATAGTAAGGGTATCAATGAAAAATTTCGTTTCGTATATGTGCATATATACATATATGTGTATGTGTGTGTTTATGGTCCTGGTGTAAAAAGTACTTCTTATTGAGAATTGAGGATAGAAAAATAAAATCAAAAGCCATGGGACTAGCTGCTACTTTGGATCTTCAACTATGAGCGTTTACTGCCTTTAAAAATGAACTGCTACTTCTTTCTTAAATGACATGTATTTGTGTGAGTCAGTAAGCCAGGGCAGGGAAAGGACACTTATTTGTGACAATTTTGTGGATGAGAAATAGACACTGCTCTTTAGGCTAACCTAGTATTTCCTTTAAACACTTATTTTATGAATTAACTTAATGACAACACCCCAGATTGGCATGGTGGGGTTATCTTCTCACCCAGAACCATCCCAAACTAACATATTAGCTAAGTAAAATCAGTGTGCTTGCTCTGCAAACGACTTCCAAACAGAGCTCCTGATATCATCTCCGCTCCATCCTTTTCAAACCCAATTGCTAGCTCTGAGCTCCTCCTCCATAGAAATTCTGGAGCTGCCACTAAGACCCTAGTGAAAAAGAAAAATCTGTCCCAAAATTCAGTGATGTTCCCTGATCTAGTTCCCTCCACCTACTTAATGGAGCTAGTGATGGTGGAGCCAGGGTGGCAGGTACTGATAGGCCTTTCTCCTGGGTCCAGGTGGGTGATGCAGCACTCAACAGCAAGCTCTGTGATCTCCTGCTTTCCAAGCATGGCATCTATGTGCAGGCCATCAACTACCCAACTGTACCCCGGGGTGAAGAGCTTCTGCGCCTGGCACCCTCCCCCCACCACAGCCCTCAGATGATGGAAGATTTTGTGGGTAAGTTCTCAACATGGGTACCTCACTCCCCTCAGCCCCAGGATCTGAAAGAGAAGCTGAGGGGACAGAGACCATTAGTTTATAAAATATTTCTGGAACATCTAATGTGTGCCAGCACCTGTACTAGTGTCACAAATAAATGAGAAACAGCCCCTAGACTTGTAGGGCTTCAGTTTGGTTGGGGATACCATAGTGGACACAAACAATGACATTAAAAGATCAAAGCTCCACAATGACACCAAACCTCCACAAAGGCAGTGCATGAGAGTTGTTGGAGCAGAGAGGAGGGGCCTGACTCAGCGTGAGGGATCCAAGACAGGTTTCCTAGGAGAGGTGACACATGAGCTGAGTCTTGCAAAGTGAGTGGTATTAAAAGAAAGAGGCCATGGAAGAAGTATTCCTAGCAGAGGAAAGAGCATGAAGAAAGGTGAGGAGAGTGAGAGGCAGCCAGGGATATATCAAGAACAATAAGCAGGTGGTATTGGAATGTAGGGTCATAGGAATGAAGTGAGGCAAGGGAGTATCAATCTATGAGTCTACAAAGACAACACAAGACAGGGACTGGATTGAAAGGTTTGTAGAGCTGAGTAGTTTGAGTTTTACCCTGAAAATGCCAGTTTAGTCAATTCACCTAAAGTTTGCTGGATTTCTGTTGGGTGCAGTTTTTAGCGCGGGGCCTGACATTGAGCAGGTGCTCATTCCAGGCATGTTGGATGAAAGACATGTAGGCAATTGATGGTCTAGCAGAGGAGCCAGATATAGATGGTACTGGTTAAGTATGATGAGCTCTAGTATTCTGAGAGCTAGAGGGAGTGGGCACATTATGGCTAGAGAGAGTGGGAAGGACGAAATTGGAGAGGCTTTGTGAATAAGGAAGATTTTGTGATGCATGTTGAAGTACATGTGAGTATGTTGTAAAAATATTCCAGAATAAGGGAATTCCATGAGCAATGACCTAGAGACAGGAAAGCAGGGGGCATGTATTGAGAACATCATTCTGTTTGTCTGAAGCATGGGCAGCATGAGAGTTCAAGGAAGACAAGCTAGGTAGGTGCCATTAATTCATTCATTTAAAAACATCAAATAATGCTGGCTAACATTAAGTACTTACCATGTGCCAAGCACTGTTCTAAACACTTTACACGTATTAACTCATCTAATCCCCACAACAACCTTATGAGTTAGAGATGCTCTCATCATTTCCATTTTGTACATGTGGAAATTGAGGCACAAAAATATACAGTCACTGATCCAAGGTCACACAGCTACTAGGTTGCAACTAGGAGGTCTGTCTCTACCTCCATGGTCATAACCACTAGGTCTACCACCTCTCTGAGCTGATGATCCAGACTCCTGGGCCTTTTGTTCGCTATTCTCTATTGCTCTGGACTTCAGTTATAGAGCTCTCAGTATTCTTGGTTCTCTGAATGTCTACTTAGGCTGGGCTTTTCTAAGAATATATGCGAGGCATCCACCATGTCTCTACCAGTCCCTAAATTCCACAGCCAATCCATCCTGAAATCTTGAAAAAGTTCTCTACAATCTCTCAAATCCTTTTGCTTTTCTCCCCTGCCACTTCTTTAATCCATGTCAACGTGATTTTTTCCTAATTTCCCTGCTTCTCTCTTGCTCCTCTCAAATCCCTTCTCAGGCTGACCACCAGAGGAATTTTTCTAAAAATCTGACTATATTACTCCCTTGCTTAAACCCCTTTATGTCTCCCTCCAGACTCTAAAGCAGTGGCCTCCAAGGTGAGGTATACAAGATGATCTACAGGGTGAAGCAACAGAATATGTATTATAATTTTATGGGTTTTCTTAATCTTAAAAATAGGAAAGCATTGATACTGATCTTTAATATATAGACTGACAATTATACATGTATATAACATATATACAAATACACAGAGCTTGGAGGTACATGCTAAAACATTTGTAGTGATAGGCATGTATACTCCAAAATTTGGAAACCACTGACCTATAGGACAGAGTCGAAGCTCTTCATCATGGCATTCGATGCCTTCCACATGATGATCTCTATGCCCTCACCTCCTCCCCACATGCATTTTATTTTTCCAGCTACCCTGAATGACTTGTCATTTTTCTCTGCTCTCTTACCTCTGGGACTTGGCTCATGCTGCTTTTGATTGGAATGCCCTCCCTCACACTTTTCTCTGGCTTACTTTCCTTCATCTTCTAGACTTAACTTAGGCATTCTTTCAGCAAATATTTACTGAGTACCAACTGTGTGCTAGACACTGTTCTAGGCACTGGGAATGCAGTAGTAAACAAATCAGACACAAAATTCCTACCCTCTGGAGCTTACATTCTAGTGGAAGGGGATAGTCAAAAAACATTACTAAAAATAAGCAAATTGAGTAGCATGTTAGTTCTAAGTGCTGTGGGAAAAAATAAAGCAGGATAAGGAGAATGGGATAAGGGGGCAGGGGCAAGTTCAGAGAAGGGTTGTAGTATTAGAGTGGCAAGGGTAGAGGACGCTGAGGTGACACTTGAGTAGCTCTGAAGGAGGTGGTTAGTGAGGCAGATCTAAGGGAATGGCATCCCAGGAAGAGGGAACAGCCTGAGGCAGGGAAGACATAGAAGTATTCCTTTTATATTTGAGGAACAGTAAGAAGACGGGTGTGGGTGGAGTGGTGTAAGCAAGTCAGAGACAGAAAAACTGAATATACAGAGGCAATGTGGGATGAGATTGTATAGGGTATGGTAGGCCATCTGAAGGATGGTGGCTCAGACTTGATCATAATGAAGGCAATAAGAAGTGCTCAGATTTTGAAGGTGGAACCAATGGTCTTTGCTGATAGATGGGATATAGGGTGAGAGAGAAAGAGAAAAATAAAGGATAGCTCTGAAATTTTTGGACTGAGCAACTGGAATTGCCATCCACTGAGATGGGAAAAGCAAAAAGTAGAATAGCTTGGTGGAGGGTAGGGACATGAGTAGCTCAGCTGTACTCATAAGTTAGAGATGCATACTAGACATCTAGGTGGAGATGGAGAAAAGCCATTGGATATACAAGTTTGGAAATCAGTAGAGAGGTGTGGGCTGGAGATTAAAATTTCTGAACCATCAGTATATAGATGGTCTTCAAAGTTATGTGACTAGAAAAGATCAACAAGGGCATGAACACAGAAAAGGCCAAGAACAGAGCCCTGGAACATACCTGGGGTACTTCCTCCAGCTAGGTCAGGTTCCTCTCTCTGGGTTCTCACACCCCCAGGTGGATCCCCTATCCCAGGTTTCCTGGTCACAGCACCAATGACACAGTATGGTTACTGTCATTATCATTTTCCTCATAGGGCTTGGAGTTCCCAAGCAGTCATTTTTGGGCCACAGCACATCCTATACTTAGGAAGTATGGCCTCAAATTGTGTCAAAGGAGAGCTTCTCAATCTTTTATAATATATATCGCAGCACTCAGATACAAATGGTAATATTCATGGCACACACTGGAACGAACAGTAGGCTACTTCTGACCCTGAGGCACCTTGAAGGGGTGAGGGGATCCATATCTTGGCTCATCTGTACTGTGACAGATTTGAAAGATCTAGTCTAACCAATTCTTTCCCTCCCCTCCCCCTACCACCTTCAGAGAAGCTGCTGCTGGCTTGGACTGAGGTGGGACTGCCCCTCCAGGATGTGTCTGTGGCTGCCTGCAATTTCTGTCACCGTCCTGTACACTTCGAGCTCATGAGCGAGTGGGAACGTTCCTACTTTGGGAACATGGGGCCCCAATATGTCACCACCTACGCCTAAGAAGCCAGCTGCCTAGGATCCAGACCCCACCTGCACTTCACTTGGGTCCGGGCCTCTTCCTGTCCTCTGCTTTGTTGTGTGCCTCTAGCTGAATTGAGCCTAAAAATAAAGCACAAACCGCAGCATGTGTAGCCTTTTATTGGGCAGGAAACAGACAACTGCACTATACCTGACTCCCTCAGACAAGTGGCGGATCTGTGAGGAAACCATAGGTCACTTGTTGGTCTGACCATTCCATTTTACCAACAGGGAAACAGAATGAGAAAGAGGGAAGAAATGCCCAAAAACTACACAGTGAGTTGCATAGAGCCAGGATACCTGGCAGATTTATTTGAAATTGCTGTTCCCCAATGGTTTCAATAAAAAATCCAGAGATTGACTCTTCACTAGTAATCTGGGCCCTGGAATTCTGGGCCCAAGGTAGCCCCTAAAGCCAGGAGATGAGGCAGCCCTAACCAAATTCCCTAGAAAGGAGTGGTTCCCCAAAACCAAGGAGGTATTTTCCAAAAGGGGATATGGAAGTCTTCCTCAATCCATTATCCTTTCTCCCTCCCACAGCATCTCACAGAACAGGATTCACCAGTCCCATTTTCTTTTCCTTTCTTTTTTCTTTTTTGAGATGAAGTGCCAGGCGCGGTGGCTCACACCTGTAATCCCAGCACTTTGGGAGGCCGAGGCGGGTGGATCACAAGGTCAAGAGATCGAGACCATCCTGGTCAACATGGTGAAACCCCGTCTCTACTAAAAATACA
Organism: Aotus nancymaae; assembly: GCF_030222135.1. Classification (NCBI taxonomy): domain Eukaryota; kingdom Metazoa; phylum Chordata; class Mammalia; order Primates; family Aotidae; genus Aotus; species Aotus nancymaae. The sequence continues at coordinate 4,986,325 of NW_026988472.1, forward strand.
AAAAAAGAAAAAACTTAGCTGGGCATGATGGCGCGTGCCTGTAATCCCAGCTACTCAGGAGGCTGAGGCAGGAGAATTGCCTGAACCCAGGAGATGGAGGTTGCGGTGAGCCGAGATCGCACCATTGCACTCCAGCCTGGGTAACAAGAGCAAAACTCCGTCTCAAAAAAAAAAAAAAAAAGAGATGAAGTTTCACTCTTGTTGCCCAGGCTAGAGTGCAATGGCACAATCTTGGCTCACTGCAACCTCTGCCTCCCAAGTACAAGTGATTCTCCTGCTTGGACTAGAGGCATGCACCACCATGCCCAGCTAATTTTTTTGTATTTAGTAGAGACAGGGTTTCACCATGTTAGTCAGGCTGGTCGCGAACTCCTGACCTCAGGTGATCCGCCCACCTCGGCCTCCCAAAGTGCTGGGATAATAGGCACGCACCACCTCGCCCAGCCTACCAGTCCCATTTTCAAAGGTAAGAAGAGGCTTGGCTAGAGCAAGTACTGTGTTCAAAGCAATGCTCTTACTTTCAAGGTCAAGGCATACAGGAAATATTTCCATGGCACACTTAGGTACACGAATGATATTACTTGCTGAGGAGGCCATCTTCCCTGAGACTTGTGTGATCCCAGGCCCTGCCTGGCAACTGAGGGCTGAGGACCCTATTTCTTTCAACCCTGTAACCCACTGTGGCAGCTGTGGGGCACACTAATTGGAAAGCTCTGGTTTAAGGCTACACAGCCCACCTCCCTTGCTGATTTAACCTAAGCAGTACAGGAAACTCCTACAATTGAACAGAGAACCTTTCTGGTGAGTACTGCTCCCCCCTCCTCCCTCCTCCTTCCCCTCCCACCCCTACCCCCGCTTTCCGTGGGAATTGTATCACTGGGCTACAGCCAGCTGCCAAACCCAGTACTGAGATAGCTTCTTTGACTCAACTTTACGGAGCACATCCACAATGTCCACTCAATGTGCAACCCTGAAACAAATACACAGACTTTATTTATGCACAAATACATTTCCCAGCAAGGACAGAAGTGATTTAAACTCACACAACTTCCCAGGGCAGCTAGTGCTCATGTACTTTGGACAGGAAGGTGGTAAGTGGTGTAGGGGACTGGGTCAGAGGAGTAAGGCATAAGAAGCTCACCAACAAGGAGCTAGGCAAGAAGGAGAAAGAGGATGAGAGGGATTAGAGGAGCAAGAGAAGGGTAGGAGACTTTGGGGGAGAAGTAGGAGGCAGCTGAGAGGAAGGAGAGCTGGCCTCAGATCAGATGCAGGGGTGATCATGCCAAACATCCCCAGGCCTCCACTGGTTCAGCTGGGCCTGCTCCAGAGGAAGAAGTTGCAGCGGGAGGAGGGGTCATTAGGAGGACCCCGGGGCCTGGCACACATGTAGAAGCGGCGGCCCAGGTTGGGTCCTGGCTTCTTCACAGTACGCATCACACATGGCTCCCTGTGGCCCCCACAGAGGGGTATGTGCAAGGGCCCCGCCAGCAAAGACTTCCAGAATGAGGTCCGTACTTCCTTCTCATCTTTGGCTTCTGAAGCCTTGGCCTGCCCCTTCACCACTTTGGCCACTGCCTCCTCTTCTGAAGTCTTTGGGGTCATGAGGGCGCTCATCAGTGGCAGGCTAGGCAGCTCTATGTCAGGAGAGGCTTGGGGACAGCTAGGGGAGGGCTGAAAGTAGCTCTTCAGGTTTTTCTGGCCTCTGCTAGAGCCAAGCTGACTGGGCCGAGGCCTGGTTGAGCGCACGCGGGCTTTGTTTTGGCATGTCTGTACCCGGGTTTGACTGTTATGCTGTGGTGCCGACTGCTCCAACACAGGACCTTGTTCGAGAGGAACTAGGAAGCGAAGGATCTTGAGCTGGGTGCCTGCAAACTCAGGGAGGAAGCGGGTGCACAGAGGTGGGCACTGTTTTGCAGGCACAGAGGACACACTCAAGACTGCACCCACAGGGCAGTGGTCAGAGCCCATCACCTCAGGCAGCAGGAAAGAGGCCTGAAAGGTGTCTATGACCAGGGTCCTGTCCCCCAGCACATAATCAATCCGGGAGCCATAGTTGAAATGGCGGGCGCCTGTGACTGCCGACCAACAGGTGAAGGCTCCCTCCTGCTTTGGTTGGAAGCAGCGGTAGCTATCGATGAAGGGCCCTACATGAGAGGCAGACTGGCACCCCAAGTTACTGAGCAAGCCGTCCAACCACTTGCGCCCTGGGTCCTCTTCAAAGCATTCCTAGGCGAGGGGGGAAAGGGAGTTGGAAAAGAGAGAGACAGAACTAGATACCTAGAACTGGAAGGGACTTAGACTAACTGCTGCATTTTGCAAATAAGAAAATTTGGTTGTCCCAAGACGACTACTGCTTAAGGTTATACGCATGCGCCACCATGCCCAGCTAATTTTTTGTATTTAGTAGAGACAGGGTTTCACCATGTTAGGCTGGTTGGGAACTCCTGACCTCCGGAATTGGCAGAGCTGGGATTCTGATTTTCATCCTATTTAAAAGCCCATGCTTATTTTTCCCTCTACACGAGCCTGAATTTATCTTGCATTGGTCCGTCAAGGGCAAATCTGAAAGTTTGTTTAATCAAAGCAATTCCCAGAACTGCTTTTCAAAAGAATGGAAAACAAGAAGTTAAAAGTGGTTGCCTCACCAACAGAATGGGAAAAAATTTTTGCAAGCCACCCATCTGACAAGGGGGCAACATCCAGAATCTACAAAGAACTAAAACACATTTACAAGAAAAAAAAAAACATCAAAAAGTGGACGAAGGATATGAACAGACACTTTTCAAAAGAAGACATTCATGCAGCCAACAAACATGAAAAAATGCTCATCATCACTGGTCATTAGAGAAATGCAAATCAAAACCACATTGAGATACCATCTCACGCCAGTTAGAATGGCGATCATTAAAAAATCTGGAGACAACAGATGCTGGAGAGGATGTGGAGAAATAGGAACACTTTTACACTGTTGGTGGGAGTATAAATTAGTTCAACCATTGTGGAAGACAGTGTGGCAATTTCTCAAGGACCTAGAAATAGAAATTCCATTTGACCCAGCAATCCCATTACTAGGTATATACCCAAAGGATTATAAATTGTTCTATTATAAAGACACATGCACATGTATTACTGCAGCACTGTTTACAATAGCAAAGACCTGGAACCAACCCAAATGCCCATCTATGATAGACTGGATAAAGAAAATGTGGCACATATACACCATGGAATACTAGGCAGCCATAAAAAAGGATGTGTTCATGTCCTTTGCAGGGATTTGGATGAATCTGGAAATCATCATTCTCAGCAAACTAACACAAGAACAGAAAACCAAACACCACATGGTCTCACTCATAGGCAGGTGCTGAATAACAAGAACACATGGACACAGGGAGGGGAACATGACACACTGGGGTCTGTTGGGAGGTAGGGGGCTAGAGGAGGAATAGCAGAGGGTGGGGAGATTGGGGAGGGATAACATTGGAAGAAATATCTAAAGTAGGTGATGGAGGGATGGAGGCAGCAAACCACCATGGCATGTGTATACCTATGTAACAATCCTGCAAGATCTGCACATGTACCCCAGAACTCAAAGTATAATTTAAAAAATTAAATAAATGCAAAAAAATTTTTAAATAAATACAAAAACAAGTGGTTGCCTCTATGAAGTAGGGCTAGGGTTAACAGATAGGAAGACTGTCAGCTTCTTCTTTTAAACCCTCTGGCACTATTTGGCTTATCTGGTGTGTCAAAGCCCTCAATGACCATCCCTACCTCCTGAGCTGAGGACCTGCAAGGATCCAGGTCTGAATACTTCCTTAGGCTCTGATCCCCAATCCATCATCCATTAGTCCATCCATTCAATCCACCTACCCACCCAGTCATTCAATGCAACAAACCTTCATGGAATACCTATTATGTGTCAAGCATGATGCCAGGGACAAAGTCGGAACCTGATTTATTCCTGGGGACCAAGGAGGTTTCCTTTCAAGAAGTGATCTGGAGCTGAGGTGTGGAGGCTGAGCAAGAGTAACCTAGGTGGAGGGTGCTCTTAACTTTAAGAACAGTCTCTGTGCTGGGCCTGTGGAGGGAGCGTGCTGCGTATCCAAAAGACTTGAGTAAAGACCAGACTTGGGACCAGAATACCAGCAGGAAATGTCTGCCATAGTCACACAAGCAAGATGACTGACGGTCACTTGGACTAGGGTGGCTGCCAGAGGAGACAGAAGCATGAAATTATGAGATGATTTGCAGCTAGATTAACAGTACTCGCCGACTGACTGAATGTGGGAAGTGGGGTAAGAAAGAAAGACGATACTAGCACAATTCCCAGGCTTTAAGTTGAAGCAACCAAGGGGATGATGCTGCCATTTAGAGAAATGACAAGAGTAAAAGAGCAAGGCTGGTGGCAAGTGGACATGTTCTGCTATTTTGGAAAGACTGTGTACGTCATCTGAGCTGACACTATCAGTTCTCTTTTTCTGAAGGAGAAAATGAAGGAGGTACACATACTTGTGAGATCTAAAATAGCTCCGGACTAAGTAGAGAAGGCATAAAGGTGTATGATGCTATCACGGGAATCTGAAAGCACACACTGAATGAATGCATAAGAGGAAAGAGGCAGGGAGGAACTGAAGGCTCGCACTTTGTAGCATTCTCTCTGCTCCCCACCACACCTCCACCACCATTCTCTCACTTCTGTTCATTTTCCCAGCTGGGAGCCATATCTACATTTATGTAGCTCTTCTGCAAATTAATCAAGGAATATTCCCATGGCCCCTTCTCTGGGCCAAGCTCAGTGCTGAGTGGGACTGTGCCAGCAGGAATCACTGATCCCCCATCATGAGACATGAGGCAAGCCAAGATGAGAGCTGGCTTGTAGATCCTAGGGCAGTGGTTCTCAAGCCTGGCTGCACAATAAAGTCACACTGGGGGTTTTCAGAACATGCCACTACTCTGGCCCCACACCCAAGAGTACTGAGTTCACTGGTCTGGAGTAGTGCTAAGATATTGATATTTTTGTTGTAATATGCAGTTATGGGTTGAAAACCATGGGCCTAGGGGGACTTAGAGATAAGAGATTCATGTAACAAAAAGACAGAAAGGGGATCATGTCCACCAATTCAGGGCACAGTGAGAAAAGCCAGAATGAGAATAGCTTTTGCAACAGGCAGAAAGGCAACAACCTGTCTAAAGAGGACAAAATGTGTAGGGACACTGAAGGTGGAAATAGAGACAGGTCACAGACCAAGAGCCTTGAATACTAGGCCTCCATATTTTCTCTGCATCACAGAAGTAACAGAGAGGTATTGAAAGCTCACAAGCAAGAAACACAGTGTATTAAGGAAATGACCAAGGCTTTGTGGAATTCACAGTCCTTGAAATCTGACTCCCCAAAAACTCTTCAGCCCCATCTTCCACCACACACCTCCCTTCCCATGTTACTAACAAGAAAGGGACTTGTGGTTCCCCATACACACAATGCAAATTCTCACCTTGAAACCTCTGCCCACGCTAGAATGCTTTGCTACCTCAAAGTTCTGTTCTACTCATCTTTTAAGATTCAGCCATTTTCAGCTGCCTGTCCTGATGTCTGAGCTCACCTAGGAATCCCATCTCTGAACTCCCGTAGTTTTCTGGGATTCCATCTGTGCCTCTGCTCTGAGAATACCATCCTATAACCTGCTAGCCATGTGTCTGTAGCCCACCACCATGCTGAGAGTTCCTAGGAACCAAGAGCTGGATCTGACTCCTGAGTCCTCAGTATGGGGCTCAGGGCCAGGCCATAGTCAGAGTCAGTATTGTCTACTGAATGAATGACCAATCCTCAGTACTATAAGAATAGTATTGCAAACCAAGCTCTACTTTCCCATAAAGGAAGCTGTGCCTGGGCCAAAAACCCAGTGTTGGTTGGCTGGACAAACAAAATCAGTCAGGAGTGGGGCCAGGCACCTAGAGGGAGCCTTACCAGGTTGACTGAATCCCAGTGGTCAATGGGGCGGTGGGCTGTATTCAGGTCACCCAGAATGATCACATGGCTGAAAAACATAATGTGGGATTGTTAGAAAGGGGTGCAGCAGTCCTGGCCCATATACTTTTTCCTGGGCCCAAGAGCTCAGACAGGCCACCTCCCGTATTGAGGCTTCCTAGCCAACAGCTACTCATAGCAGCCGACCTATCCAATCTTACCACAACCTTCCTGCCTTTCACATCTGACCAACCCAACTCTGATCTTCAAAGGTCACAGTGTTCCGTTTGACACAACTGCCTCACTGATCAGTACCTAATGGGCATTTTTCTTGTCCTTCAAAGCTGAACTCAGATACCACCTCTCCTTGATTGCTCTAACCCACCCTCACTTTCCTGTCCTTCCTTGGAACAAGACTTTCCTTTGCTCCTAGGCACTTTACCATTGTCATCTCATTTCACCCTTAAAACTATTCTGTCGGGTAGAGATTCATATATTCATTTGACGAAAGAGAAAATAGAGACAAGACTAGCCCTAGGGCTCACAATGAGCAAGAGCAGGAGCCTGACTAAGTGCTCAGAGTACAAAACCCATGTTTCTTTTGAGCAGAGCCTATTCTGGTGGGCATACTGGGGTCTGCAACTATGCTGTGAAAGAATTCAGAGACAAAGGGTCCATATCCCTTTCAATGGAGCTTGACACAGGGCTGGGTACTCAGGACGAACTCAAGGAAGCCTTGCTGCCCAGGCTTGCAGTACCTGCCTGCCGCCAGGAGGGCTTCTGCTCGGATTTGCAGCAAGCGATAGAAACGCATCTTAAAGACCAGCCGCTCAGGCCTCCCAGGGTCTGCGTGGGGGCAGTACACGTTGATTAGGGTCAAGGTCCTCTCCTTTCCTTCCCATGTGCTGGAGAAAAGAAAAACCCCCAAAAGGAGTCAGTTTCAAACCTCCCCTCCTGTCCCTTCCCCATACCACATGGCTTCCATTTAGTGACTGTCTGGGATGGAAAAGAAATGGGTTAAAGAGACACAAATGAGCTGGCATGCACGGGACTTGGGAACTGACTATTGGTAATGCAGGGAGAGGGACATCTAAGGATGACAACTAGGTGATGGTGCTGCTATTCACAAAGACAGAACACCCAAAAAGAGAGCAACATGGGGCAGAGAGTTCAGCACTAAATTGCTTTTGAGGTGTCTGTGGTAGTGAGAGCTGGATCGCCTGGCCAGCCCCCGACTGCGGAGATAGAACTCAAGCCTCAGAGGGGAACATAATTTGCCAGGGTCACATAGTGAGCAGCCCAGCCAGGACTAAACAAGGAAAGGCAAATTTGGGAACTTCTCCACGGTGCATGTATGCTTATAAGGCAAGCCTTAGAATCTTCACACTCAAAAAGTCGCACCAGCAGTGCTCAGTAGCAGGGAGATATGAGCTATTACCGGATCTTGTGCTGTGTGAGGAGGGCCCGGCCCTCACTATCCAGAGCCCGGAGTTCCTCTTGGGTAAACTCATCCATGTTTCCGTAGCAACCCACATCCCCATTCTGGGTGGCAAATAGGCCACTCAGGCCTTCTTCAGCAGCCAGTGGGGTAGCGCTGTCCTTACAGAAGGTGGCTACACCTGGGAACAGATAGGGTACTCTGAGCAGACCTGGCAGCCAATAGCCTGTTGTACAGCCTGTCCCACTCCAACTGTCCCCACACAGGTTACCTAAGTCATCTTCACAATGTGTGGCTCTTGGGCAACCTTACTCAAACCCTGGAGTCTCACTTCCTGCATCCAAAAAAGCCATAGGATAATAACGGCTAATGTTCTAAGTTTTTTACATTGATACATGGTGAGTGCTCAAGAAGTATTAGCTATTATCACATGGATTAATTCTTTAATCCTTGTAACAGCCCTAGAAGGTAAATATTATCCTCATTTTCTAGCTGAGGAACCTGAGGCACCAAGAGGTAAAGTAACTTGCCAGAGGGTACACAGCTAGGAAATGAGCCATGATTCAAACCCAGGCCATCCGGCTTCACAGTTCACACAATTAAGTACCACACTACTACTGTACTTCTGAGGTCCAGTAGGATAATTTTATACATAAAAATTATATTCCACGTAACTTACTATTATGCAGCTTTAGCTCTGTAAACTAAATGTCTAAATTTCTTATTACCCTCTCATCAAATATTGGAAACCCTCTTCCCCTACCTGCCACTATCACTAAAGTCCACAGAAGGCCCCATTTACCAGAATAGCCACTACGGTTGCGGCTGAAGCTGAAATAGGAGTTATAACCCTCAACGATCGCCAGGGGTTCTGTCAGTGCATCCCCTGGGGGAAAAAAAATGTAAGATTAAGTCAGAAGTAAAACTAGTATGCACGAAACACAAAGGCCTGGAATTACAGTTGTAGGCAAATTCTTTGCACATATCAGAGCCAGAGTTGGGGGTGAAGGAAATGAACTATCTTTGATTAGAGGAGCTAGAAAGATGGGAAAAGCCAGAGAGGAAACTGATATGAGAATCAGAAAGGTAGGAGGAGGGTTAGAGACTGTGAAATGGAGCTTGAGAATTAGGTGGGAGGGGAAAAGAATCAGACCTAAGCCTGAGGGTCTGGACGATGGGAGGGAGCTGGAGGTGGGGACGGACATATGAGAGAGGAAAGTGGGCATCTGAGCTAAGGGTGGCAGGTAAGAGAGAGGGAATTAGGGGATCTGCACTGGGGATGGAGGGAAAAGAAATTAGGGGATTCTGAGGAAGATAATAGGGAGAAGAAATAAGAGGACATCTAAGCTTGGGGTGGGAAATGAGGTGGGAATTAGGGGCTTTCAGCTGGTGAAAAAAGATGGGGCTAGATAAGGGGTATTGGGGTTCTGAGGTAGAGGCGTGAAAAGGAGGAAATTACAAAGACTGAGCTGGGGTCAAAGATGGGGTGGGAATTAGAGGATCTGAGCTTGGGGCAAGGATGAAGAATTGGGGGGTGTGACTGGGTGGCGGGGAGATGGACAGCTTACGGAAGGAGGAAATTCAGGGGACTGAATTTGGGGCCGGAGAATGAGTGGGAATCTGACTAGATACGGGGTTTGGAGGAGGAGCTAAAGTTTGCTGAAGACAGGAGATGGAGTACAATTAGGGGATCTAGCTAGGGTGGGAAATGGGCGTTTAAGGGGGAAGGATCTGGGTCTGAGGGCAGGACTCTTAAGAATAGCAAACTGGGAAAGTAAAATTACACGGAGCAGAAGGCAAAAGTTCGTGAAAAAGAAAAAGTATGTAGGGATCCTGGAATTGAGAGCGCTCACTGGTCACTTTGGTCTCCTGGAGACAGACGATATCGGCATCCAGCTCGTCCAAAATGCGCCCCACGGCCACGGCGGCACAGTTGTTGGGTTCCTGATTTGCCACCCCTTGCAGGGGTCTCCGAATCCCATTGATGTTCCAGCTCACCACACGCAACATCTTAACGGGCCGGGACAGCCCGCGCGCGGGCGAACTGCTTGCTGTTCGGAAGTTGGCCGGGCCCGCCTCCCGCGCGCGTTTGCGCAGGCGTTCTCGTGCGTGCCACAAAAGCGTCTGACGCACTGGGGCGGGGCTTCAACTTCCTTAGCTCTCATTGGCAGGAGGAGGAAATGGCGGACGCTGAAGGAAGCAGAGCGGAAGCCTAGGGGTAATGAATGACGAGAGGAGTTTCTAGTTGGGCTCCTGCTCCTCCCGCTCGGACTCCTGAGTCTCAGTGCGTTTTCCCTCTACTGAGAAGTCCACTTGGTGCTTCCGGTTACTTACAAACGGGATTTTGCCACTTTTTAAGCGACGGAACCCTGAGCGGAACCGCGAAGTAGCCAAAGCCCCGCCCTCAGTGCGGCGGACCGCCCACCTAAGTACGCCGAACCGCCCACCTAAGTACGCCGAAGGCTGCAGCGCTTGCGCCCCAGGAGTAGGTGGTGCTTTGTGCTCGCATTGGGCGGGGCAAGGGGAAGTTCATGGTTGGAGGAGGGAGCAGTAAGAGTTGCTCCACTGAGATAAGACTTAGGAGGAGGGCCTTTGGCTTTATTGGGCCAAAGGGGTGGAGGAGGAGGAGGAGGCTGTCTCAAGCCTGCCTTTATTTGTCTTGGCCAGCCTAACATTCTGAAGGATGTAGCCAGAAACATACTCTTGGTTCTGTTTCCCAGATAAGTGAAATCAAGGCCCAGGAAATGTAAGCTCGTGAGCAGCATTGTCTCCGGATGCATCCATGACTCTTCTGTATATGTTATTTCATTCTCAGGACAACCCAGTTCGGGGCATTGAGGCTAAGTTAGAGACGTCGAGTGAATTCACTTCATTCTCACATTCACTCTTTCTTACACTGAAGTAGTAGAGTCAAGATTCAAACCCTGTCTTAATTAGCTCAAGGATTACTTTTCTGAGTGTTTTTACTGACCACACACCTCCCCAGTTAAGACTTTTCCTCTGGGGCCCCACAGCACCGTATGTCATTCTGTCACAGGACTTACAATGAACAGCTATCAGTGACTTCTATTTCTGCTGCTACTAGACTGCCAGCAGCTTGAGAGCAATGACTATGTCTGGTTCATCTTGTTAGCCCCATCCCCTAATACTGGACACAGCATGTATTAGGAAGCAATAGACATTTGTCAGGTGAATGAATGAACAAAGGACAATAACAAGAGCATCAACAGGTTCATGGCTTGGTTTTGAGAGCACAAAAAATAGAAGTAATGGATATGCCCAATGTCCAGGGAAAAGCATAACGATACATCTTTAGGTTCCTCACCCAGAATTGCAGCACAATTATTTTTTCCCCAGAATTTCAGTCTTAGAGCCATCATCCTCAATGCTTACAGCAAAGATCCAGTAAACTGCTTTTCCTCCTGGAGGACTTACAGGTTACCAGTTGTTGCTATCAGAAAATAGCTCTATGAATAAAATAAAAATTTGTATGTCCTGAGCTTTTTCATGCTTTAGGGGTTATTGACTCAGGATTGAGTCCCAGGAGTGCAATAACTAGGACAAAGGAAATGAACATTTTTATTCTCTTGCTTCATATTGCCAGATTGCTTTCCAGTAAGGGATTGTGCCCATTTACACTGAAGACCCAACTGAAACTCAACCCCAGTGAAATCCAGAACTTGCCTGTCTCCATAGCTGGTTTTAATTTCCCCATTCTGCAGTGGCTTGTTAATATTAGTTCTGACCTTTGGGGCAAGGTGAACACATGGTTGGACTGAAGAGAAAAGTCTTCGGGTGGCTCAGGAACTTCTTTGGCAACTACAACAGCTGATATTTCAACAGAGCACGTACACCCCCCACTTAACAAGGGTACATCCTCAGCCTTCTCAGGGAACCAACGAATACCTCCAGGCTTCCTCTTTGATGCCACCCACTGGACCTGCCTTGGGGGTCTGTAAATGCAAGAGAACCCAGTGTTGGATAATTAGCGATGGAAGAAAAAACCTCTAGAAGAAAAGGTAAGTGAAAAAGAAGGGAAAGTAGGCAGGAGTTACACAAATCCACATCCATTCTTCAGGCTCTCTGGAAAGTTTTCTTTGCATAGGTAGTTGGTTGGCATGTGCATTAAAGGGCATGGGAAAGTGAGGGAAAATATTATATGTAATCTATTTATCTATCTGTATATTTTTAAAAATCCATTCTGGCCTTTGTGGGACACTGGTCCCCAGGGCAATTTCCTAGCACCTTTGAAAGTCTCTGTAACTTGGTCTAGTCTGGTTTTGAATGAACTGAGTGATTGAGATTATATCTCTTGCCTCTCCACTGGTGTATAAAGTAGGGTTGATTTGCTGTGGTGCTTTGAACAAGTTCTCTAGCTTCTCTGGGCATCAGTAGCTTCCTCAGTAAAATGGAAATCAAAGTCTCCAGCCAACTCTTCTCAGAGGGCTGTCACAATCAAAAAGGGTGGAAGGACAGAAACCAAAGCTCTTTGGAGATATTTCAGGACTTCCTCGCTCTGTCTAGGAGTAGTGATCTTGTTTTTTCTATAGGCTCCACAAGCAATACCACCCAAAACCCTCCAGCTCCTTTTCTGCCTGTGCGACTGTGGTCTGTGGAGAGCTACTTCTAGGACTAGGATTCAGTGAGGTTTGGGGTCCAGGCATGAGGCTGAAAATAGTGGAGAGATGGTGGGCCAGGACAGTGGCTGAGAAGGAGGGGGATCCTAGGCTACTGCCACAGAAGGCTCAACACTCAAATACATGCACCTAGCTTGTAAGCGTGTGGTCGATCACCCCTCATACCTTCACTCTCCACAAATGCATTCATACCCAAACAGTCTGAGAGCTACCAATAGGGAGACCCCATTCATGATTATATTACCTATCAGCATTGTCATATGCTGGTTTACATGGGATTCTCCCCCCATATACATGCCCTATGCTTTGGGAGGGGCATGGGGTCAGGATCTGTGGGCCTTGGGAAATCACATTATAATCTTTTCTTCCCTAGAGATAGCCTCATTTTAGAATTTTAGACCAAGAGCTGCAGGTCAGAGCTTGGTCTTGAATGAGAATCTGGTCCTGACTGAACCCTTTCTCTGCCACAAGTCCATTGGCCCTTTTCAGAGAGGACTTCATTTGTTTATTTGTTTCTGTCCCATTCAATGTAGAAAAACTTTTCCAAATGCCACCTCCTACCTCAGACCAAGTTAGTTCTCCCATCCAATTCCCTGCACAGCTCTCTGTTACATTATTTACCTTGTTGAACTAGGATTACTTGTCCACAAGTTCATCTCATCTAGGCAAGGAGATGTAGACTGCACAAACACGAGCAAGTATCTCCTCTGTCCTCTGTGCCAAGGCCTGAGTTGGCCCCTGGAAACACAAATTACAGATCACTGAGATCCAGTCTCCATCCTCAAGGAGTTCATAGTCTAGTGGGGAAGCAGACCAGGAAAATACTGGTGGATACTTGCTCAGATAGGAGCATGTAAGCAATATAAGAACCAAAGACAAAGCATGTCCCAAGGATACAGGGGTCACTTCCCAGAGGAAGTGAACATCGAACAAGACCTTAGAAAGTGAGTCAGATTTTGTTGGGAATAGAAGGAGAAAGATGGCATTTCAGGCTGAGCAAAGGCCAAGAAACAGGAAAATACACGGTGTATTTTAGAACCCAGTGAGTCAGCCAGTGCAGTTTAAGCATGGAGATCTAAGGAGAGACATGGCTGGACAGGTAGGCCGAAGCTTGATTAAGAAGTCTTGAGTGTCAAGCTGAGGTCTTTCCATAAAGCTTGTTTTGGTCTCCTGCTTCTGGGATCAGAATTGGTAACAGTAGTGAGGAATCTCATAGCTAATTCCAGGCAATTTTAAATTTGGTTTTTGAACCTGGACCCCAGGTTTACCCTTTCAAACGTTGTCAAAAGCCTGCCAGCTTCCTATCTCAGATTTCCTGCTGCTAAAATTATCCTTCTGCCTGTTGGCAGGGTCATGAGGACAAAATTGTAATCATTAGGACAAAATTGTAATCATAGAAGAGGCATTCATGTGACCAGCTAGATTACCTTGAACATGCCCTTTCCCCTCCCCAGACCTCAGTTTCCCTGTAAGGTTAATGAGGATGTTTGTAAGGATCAAATAAGATAAGGGGTATGTTGTTGCTTTGTGGACAATGGAAAACATACAGGGAAAGGGTTATAATTAAGATTATTAATATTAACAGATTTATACCAGTTAGGAAATTTATTAGAATTAAGAGAGTTGTACCTCTTAC